>NW_027362767.1:314193800-316593800 GCF_046119375.1 Phyllobates terribilis | reverse complement strand
CAATGCTTGTCTCATGAGGAGAAAACCATTTTTTCCATATGCACAATATACTGTGAACTTTGCCTGTAAGAGAGACTGTACCCCGTTACATTCTTCAGTAAAATTGTTATGTTTCCAAGGTCACCTGCGTGTCTGGCTGCTTGAGATTGCACAAACATCACGGGCACTCCAAACCCTGCACCCAGACACCCCCGCTACAGGAGTGCCCCCGGAGGATCCTATACCATCCACAAGTGCCACTTCCCGTTTTTTAAATTGTTGTGGACACGAGGGAAGCGTTGAGGGGTCCAGCGACCCACTTCAGCTACCGTGACATCATTATCTGCTGCCAGTGAGGCTACACACCCCAGCTGGCCCTTCTGTAACATCTGGCGCATCCCCAGTGGCCCACCACACTTTTACTTCCATGGCACAATTTTTCTTTGTCACCATCTGTTTTATTAGCATGGGGCGATACACAGGTATTTTTAAAAATGTTAATTCCAGTCCAGAATACCCTAAATTGCGTATAAATGCAACTTTGATGAGAATTTAATGCAGCAATCATTGAACAAATATATCAAAAGGCTAGACTAAGCCCTCTGCACCATGCATGCTTCTAATGCTCTTGCATAGGATGAGAGACAGAAGCACCTTGCTCCCGGTGACACAGTGCTACTTTATCAGAAGACTTTTGTTTTGCCTGTACTCAGCTTCTCTATCTACCATTGAAAATGCTCTGACAGGGACAATTGTGATAATATACTTATCGCTAGTGGAGCGGCGGTGTGCGGTCTTCTCAAAAAGTGCAGCGGAGTCCCTGGGAGCCGCACGTATGGCCATACTTCCTGGTGCCATTTTGCCAAACATATAAGCAGTACAATTGTATTAACTTTTTATGGATTTAATGTAGGAAAAAAAAAGAACAACCAGTTACCCCATTTTTTATGCCATTTACTGATCACCATAAGTAATCTGTTTATTGTTTTGCTAGGGTTGTTATGATTACAGGAATACAATATACTTCCATGCTATTTATTGGTTTGTGATGTTTATTTAAAAAAAAATATTAAAAATATTATTATGGTTATTGTAATTGTTTTTAACTATTTTCTAATAATTATGTAGGAAACAAAAATCTAACTTTTAACCCTAATGTGTGCTCTTTTATAGATATGTATCTCTGTGTACCAGTACAATATGCCTGTAAAGATGAATACTTTTTAGCTCTATAGGTGGAGAAAATCTTTCAGTGGCTCAGTGCTAAAGTTCTGCCTGCCATAGCATGGATTATGAGTTTCAATCCTTGGAAAGACCACACTTCAAGAAAAGCAAATAATTATGTGTATCTACTAGAAATATAAACCACAATTTGCATAGAGATCACTATCAGCAGTGGTATAGATTGGTTCCTTCTTTCCCTTGCTTAAAGTGAGTCACAAAACACTATCACATGTCGTTATACTGCAAAATGTGGTGGTTTTGCTATAGACTTGCTATGTGATTTAAAATGGCATGATCACAGAACAATCAGAGCTACATGTCTATACAAAGTAACAGGAAATCTGTGGTTTAACTGTAAAGAAGTTGTCCCCTAGTAGCTCTTCAATGAAACAGCGCTCCATGTAAAATAAAAACATACCTCCGAAACCAATGCCAGTCCAGTGATATAAGCCCTGTGTATGTATGCGCTCGTGTGACATTGTTTTGGCAAGTGAGTGCTGCAGCCTATGAGCGGCTGCTGATGGTCTTCAGTGCTTAAACTTCCCTAGTCTGAAACGGTTTAATTCGAGGGATGTGTAAGTGCTGAAAGGCTTCAACACTCATGTGACAAAACAATATCACACGATTCCCAGTATACATAGCGTCAATATCACTGGAATGCCCTCAGTCTGGGAAGTGAGTATATATTGTTTTTATTTTACATGTGGCACTGTTTAATTTAAAAGGGAAGTAGGGACAGAGATCCTGATTCCAGTAATGTGTCAATTACTGGGCTGATAGTTGCAGTTTTGATTAACAACTGTTTTATCTGCTGCAGATGTAGCTCAGAATGCTGCGCTCTGTATAACCCCGCCCACACCACTGATTGGTAGCTTTCTGCCTATGCACAGTGTACACAAAAAGCTGCCAATCAGTGGTGGGGCGGGGTTATGCAGCACTCATGAATATGGAGGACTACATGGCAGCAGGTTTACTAGTCCTCTAGTGATAATCTCCTGCTGATAAAATAGTGATTTTATCAAAACAAAAACAAGCAGCCCAGTAAGTGACACATCGCTGGAATCAGGGGCTCTGCCTCTTCGGATTAGATAGCAAAAACCTGGTGTCATATTCCCTTTAATACAGACGGAATAAGTATTTTCTGTCATGAAATCTAGAAGATTAATGCTCCTTATGTCTGCATTTGTTTCATCACATGTAGTTACAAGTATTTCTCCAGTATAGACACAATCAGGACACTTGCTCCTTGCACACACTCACCCATAGACACCTGTATGTTTTTTAACTTTATTCTTCACTGTGTAAGAACAGCGGTCTACACAGGTCACCATCCGACTTTGTGGAGCTTTTGAAAATTTCATGAAATATATGCATGCTTTAATAAATCATCAGTCCTCACTTTTAAATAACCATAACATTCGATTCTTTTGCTTAAGTAATGACTTTCATGCAATTTCGGATCCTTGAAGAAGTTAAGTCTTATGAATGTTTAATTAGATGTCATTCAAACTGAAATGCCAATTTTAAAATATTATCATTGCACAGCAAAGTCAGCAGTGTGTGCGTGCCGGGATCTTCTCAGTAAAACTCTTCTTAGGCTTCAATTCAATTACATGTAAAAGGTGTATAAGATAATACTCGGGGGGCTCCGCATCGCTACAAATCGTCATATACACAGACAGATCACAGCAATGGCCACTGTGTCCGCATTACCTGTGCAGTCGTGTCTGTGTATGAAAAGTCACTACTACTGGCAGATAGGACGGGAATGGAGCTATATAAAAAAGGTGCATTCGTTACTGTTTCTGATTTTTGGTGTTCAAAAGCCTTTATAAAGATTGGAACACCACTGACAGAATACCCTACTATCAAACCTGTAAAGTAAACTCTGAAGAAGAACCAGGCTATGCACAGACATCTTTACAACAATTTTTTTTTATTGCTCCTTGCTGCCTAATCCTGTTATCATATGTTCTCGCAAAAAGTCACGGAGACCTGTCCATTTTTAATCGGAGTCATAGAAAAAAATTATCCCTACAAGTCTAAGGGTCTGTGAAAATCACATATCGCACATAAATGGCGTTAGTGTGTAATCTGTGTCCTGATTAACATTGTAATGAATACAAGAAGTTTTACAATTTATTTATATATTTTTTTATACGTGGAAATCACTGTTGAAACACTGATGGTAAGGCCACGTTCACACGTTCAGTATTTAGTCAGTATTTTTACATCAGTATTTGTAAGTCAAAACCAGAAGTGGGTGATAAATACAGTTGTGCTCAAAAGTTTACATACCCCGGCAGAATTTTTCCTTTCTTGGCCTTGTTTCAGAGAATAAGAATGATAACAAAGAAACTTTTTCTCCACTCATGGTTATTGGTCGGGTGAAGCCATTTATTGTCAGACTACTGTGTTTTCTCTTTTTAAATCTTAATAACAACCAAAAACATCCAAATGACCTTGATCAAAAGTTCACATACCCTGGTGATTTTGGCCTGATAACATGCACAGAATTTGACACAAATGGGTTTGAATGGCTACTAAAGGTAACATCCTCACCTGTGACCTGTTTGCTCAGTGTGTGTGCATAAAAGCTGAGTGAGTTTCTGGGATCCAGACAGACTCTTACATCTTCCATCCAGCCACTGACGTTTCTGGATTGTGAGTCATGGGGAAAGCAAAAGAATTGTCAACGGATTTACGGGAAAAGGTAGTTGAACTGTAAAACACTGGAAATGGATACAAAAAAAATATCCAAGGAATTGATAATGCCAGTCAGTAGCATTCAAACTGTGATTAACAAATGGAAAATCAGGGACTCTGTAAAAACCAAACCACGGTCAGGTAGACCAGCAAAAATTTCGGCCACAACTGCCAGGAAAATTGTTCGGGATGCAAAGAAAAACCCACAAATAACATCAGCTGAAATTCAGGACTCTCTGAAAACTAGTGGTGTGGCTATTTCAAGATGCACAATAAGGAGGCACTTGAAGAAAAATGGGCTGCATGGTCGAGTCGCCAGAAGAAAACCATTACTGCGCAAATGCCACAAAGTATCTCACCTACAATACACCAAACAGCACAGAGACAAGCCTCAAAACTTCTGGAACAAGGTAATTTGGAGTGATGAGACAAAAATTTTACTTTTTGGCCACACCCATAAACGTTACATTTGGAGAGAGGTCAACAAGGCCTATGATGAAAGGAACACCATTCCTACAGTAAAGCATGGAGGTGGATCGCTGATGTTTTGGGGATGTGTGAGCTACAAAGGCACTGGAAACTTGGTAAAAGTTGAACAAAAGATGAATGCAGCACGTTATTAGCAAATACTGGAGGCAAATTTGCACTCATCAGCCAGGAAGCTGCGCATGGGACGTACTTGGACGTTCCAACATGACAACGATTCAAAACAGAAGGCCAAGTCGATCTGTCATTGGCTACAGCAGAACAAAGTGAAAGTTCTGGAGTGGCCATCTCAGTCTCCTGACCTCAATATCATTGAGCCACTCTGGGGAGATCTCAAGCGCGCAGTTCATGCTAGACAGCCCAGGAATTTACAGGAACTGGAGGCTTTTTGACAAGAAGAATGGGCAGCTTTATCATCTGAGAAAATAAAGAACCTCATCCACAACTACCACAAAAGACTTCAAGCTATCATTGATGTTAGAGAGGGATATACACGGTATTAAGAACTGGGGTATGTGAACTTTTGATCAGGGTCATTTGGATGTTTTTGGTTGTCATTAAGATTTAAAAAGAGAAAACACAGTAGTTTGACAATAAATGGCTTCACCCAACCAATAACCATGAGTGGAGAAAAAGTTTTTTGTTATCATTCTTATTCTCTGAAACAAGGCCAAGAAAGGAAAAATTCTGCCGGGTATGTAAACTTTTGAGCACAACTGTACAGAAGTGGTGACGTGTTTCTATTATACTTTTACTCTGATTATTCCACTCCTGGTTTTGGCTTACAAATCCTAATGTAAAATACTGACCAAATACTGAAGGTGTGAACGTGGCCAAAAACTGACACTGACCAAACACTGATGAAAATCGGATCAAAAACACTGATGAACAGCAGGCCATATTTTTACATATGATAAAAATAATGGATGCCTAAATGAGGGTTTAGATTAATAAGGGTCCAAAATCCGGGAGCCCCACTAAATAGCTGTTACCAGGGTTACCAGTGGGTTTTGTCTGTTTAGTGGCCAGTGTGAACATGCGCTTACATGCTACATGCACACCAACTTATATCCCAGTTCATTTCTTTAGTTTTTTTTTCAGTTTGTTGGCACCCTGTGCATATAAAGGTGTGGCCTGCCTTTTCTTTGAGCTGGGCATTATATTCATGTGGTTCCCCATGGCTGTGTGTATACATGCCAGGTTCATTTCTTCTCAGCCCTTATCCACATTCATGTCACTTGACAAACGGTAAGGTTTTAATATTAGAAGTTAGGACCGTCCCGATTAGGGTCACCATGATGTGGTGGGATGGCTTTTGCATTTTTTTGATCAAAATTATGTTAACTAAGTACCATATATTATTTTCAGGCACTATTGCTGTTTATTCATTTACTGCATGGTATTTGTTTATTATGTTTCTATCTTGGGTTTTGTCTGTTTAGTGGCCAGTGTGAACATGCACTTACATGCTGCATGCTTGCCAACTTATATCCCAGTTCATTTCTTTATTTTTTTTTTTGTGTAGTGGTTATTCCTGAATACTGAAGATCAGCTTTTATTCAGTTCAATGGTACCCAAGAATGGCGACAACACAGTGTACGAAGCTGTGATATTCTGGATGCCGGACCTGATGATCGGTGAAAATGTCGGACTCCTACTGAACTGTTATTGTTGACATCTCCTAAGGATAGATCATTAATATCAATCCTTTTAGACAATACTGTTTCTCTTTTAGGGAATTGTAGTCTAATCTGCAGCTCCTGGCCTAGTGAATAAGAGCTCTGCAACTGAATGCAGGATTCCAGGTGACAGAGCCCCCACTTTGCTGCTGCTTGTTCACAACATGCTTTATCTTCAAAGAGATAATGAAGTATATTAGAAAAACTCACGGGTATGTAAGTTGCATGATATCAACTCTGACTAGTGATAGGTAAACCTTAATAAAAGCCTGAGTAAATAAACTTGTTTTTTTTTTTAGATTTTAATAGCCTCTTTACTTTGTGATATTGAGACAGACTTGGATAGGTACACTGTGTCTTTTAAGAACCAGAATGTATGATAGCTGCTCCAAGTTTTCGAGATTTGCATAAGAGTATAATTATAGGAGCAATTAACTTGAGCAAGTGGAAAAGAGTGAACATTTTCCACTCGAGCATGATAACAAGATGTGTGTTTTTCTGAGTCTCTTCCTGTCATTTTCTTCTTTTTCTGCCAATGAAACAAGGTAGGTCACATAGCTGTCACATTTATCAAACTCAAGAAACAAACACTCAAGAAACAAAACAGCTTGTCCATAATATTAGCCAAATACAAAGTCACGCAATGCGGAAAAATAACAACAAGAGAAGCGACAGGAGGCGACCTATCTGTGAATGTGCTGTAGTTACATAAAGCTCTAAGCGATGACGACAATGGTAAAACAATAAGGACGTCCTGGATCCAGAATTTATTATGCACTGCTGAGCTTTATATAGAAAGCCGTAAGTATGTAACATTGTATTCAGGATGGAGATACAAGAGTAAAAACACCAATAAACAATTATAATTAGTGTCAGACGCTGCATTTACACATAAAGGTGTAATGACATAGAATATAACAGTGTTAATGTGCTGACAACCCTATAGATACATATAAAGATCTTCACTAAAATGTGACAAATATTCACAAACACTGGGATAGATTTATCAACATCGGTCATTTTAACCAATCAGCTTCCAATTCTCATCTATTTTTGTTATTTTTTTAAAATAAAACATATAATTTGATTGGTTGATGTGCTCAACTCCTCCAGTTATCACACTGCAATTCTAATTGTAAGAACAGGTTCACACCAACATAAAAAAATCAGTTTCATCCAAGAAAGTGGGATGGTTTTTTTCTCACCTGTCATCTGTGTACAATCCGTTTTTTTTTTTTTTTTACTGCAGCTATTAATCATTTATAAGACCATTTACAGTTTCCTATGTTACAGAATTGCAATGTATCCAGAAAAAATTGGATACTATACTGTAAGTCTGTGTGGCATCTGATTTTTTTACGCACTCATAGACTTGAGAGGGTGAGTCTCATTCGATTTACCAATTTAAGAACTAGTGCATGCTGAGATTTTTTTCAGATTGGTGAAAAAAAGTCGTTCATCTGTTCTGCCCCATTGAATAAGATTGGTCCGAGAGCTACCCGTTTTTTTCACAGACAGCACTCAGACCAAAAATATGGTTGTGTGAATGAGCCCTAAGGAGGTGGTTGGATGATATGACTCTACTCAACATAGGATTGATGTATAATACCACTGATCTACAGCTCAGGGATCGGTTTAGTGGGTGCACTCTGCTCTTGCTTCATCAATGTGCCATGGAGGACACTGAAAAATATCCATATATATGATTTCTAAGAGTATTCAAAAGGCTTATAAAAAAAGACACATAGGGCCAATTCATTAAGACTGATGTTTTATTTGCCATTCTTTATGATGGGCATGCAGGAGTAAGAAGCACATAAATCATTAAGAGGTGGATGCCACTTATTGAATTAGGCACATCCTATCAATGGCGTGCGGCTTGCCTGGATTGTTACTCCAGTCAGGGACTGTTGTACATTTGTGACATAAATTACAGCACTAAAATGCCATAACTTTTGAAGCTTTTGCCAGGCAGACTTTGACATGTCAATGCTCCATCCTCATTGGCGGATCTGGCTGAGATTGGCGTGAAATCGCCAAAAGGAACAAAACTTTTGCATCACTTCAAGTTCTGCAAAAATGTTGTGACTTATCAAAGTGTTTTATGCCAGCATTTTGGCTAAATCAAGACCATAATTTCATAAAAAAACAAGATACATCAGCATACAATAAAGGCAAACATGGTGCCTGATGGTGTCTTTCCCTTTTCCCATCTTTTCCACCTGGCCCAGACTGACATAACGTTTTCCAGCTACGAATTGTCTACAGAGTTTGCAACAAAGACACATTTGCCTTCTCATATTTCAAGCACCATTCCCATATAATCCCAACAAGCACAAACACCTCATCCTACAGAAGCTCCAATGCAGAGATGCGGATGCCATGTACAGTACAGACCAAAAGTTTGGACACACCTTCTCATTTAAAGATTTTTCTGTATTTTCATGACTATGAAAATTGTACATTCACACTGAAGGCATCAAAACTATGAATTAACACATGTGGAATTATATACTTAACGAAAAAGTGTCAAACAACTGAAAATATGTCTTATATTCTAGGTTCTTCAAAGTAGCCACCTTTTGCTTTGATGACTGCTTTGCACACTCTTGGCATTCTCTTGATGAGCTTCAAGAGGTAGTCACCGGAAATGGTCTTCCAACAATTTTGAAGGAGTTCCCTGAGATGCTTGAGATGCTTAGCACTTGTTGGCCCTTTTGCCTTCACTCTGAGGTCCAGCTCACCCCAAACCATCTCGATTGGGTTCAGGTCTGGTGACTGTGGAGGCCAGGTCATCTGGCGTAGCCCCCCATCACTCTCCTTCTTGGTCAAATAGCCCTTACACAGCCTGGAGGTGTGTTTGGGGTCATTGTCCTGTTGAAAAATAAATGATGGTCCAACTAAGCGCAAACCGGATGGAATAGCATGCCGCTGCAAGATGCTGTGGTAGCCATGCTGGTTCAGTATGCCTTCAATTTTGAATAAATCCTCAACAGTGTCACCAGCAAAGCACCTCCTCCTCCATGCTTCACGGTGGGAACCAGGCATGTAGAGTCCATCCGTTCACCTTTTCTGTGTGGCACAAAGACATGGTGGTTGGAACCAAAGATCTCAAATTTGGACTCATCAGACCAAAGCACAGATTTCCACTGGTCTAATGTCCATTCATAGAATCATAGAATGGTAGAGTTGGAGGGGACCTCCTGGGTCATCTGGTCCAACCCCCTGCTCAAAGCAGGATTCACTAAATCATCTCAGACAGATGTCTGTCCAGCCTCTGTTTGAAGACGTCCATTGAAGGGGAACTCACCACCTCTCGTGGCAGTCTGTTCCACTCATTGATCACCCTAGCTGTCAAAAAGTTAAATGTGGTGCCCAAAACTGGACGCAGTATTCCAGATGAGGTCTGACCAAAGAGGAGTAAAGTCCGATAATGACTTCACGTGCTCTAGACTGTATGCTTCTGTTAATACATCCCAGAATTGTATTTGCCTTTTTTTGCTGCTGCATCACACTGTTGACTCATGTTCAGTCTATGATCTATTAGCATACCTAAGTCTTTTTCACATGTACTGTTGCTTAGCTCTATGCCTCCCATTTTGTATATGCTTTTTTCATTTTTATTGCCCAGATGTAGTACTTTGCATTTTTCCCTGTTAAAAACCATTCTGTTAGTTACTGCCCACTGCTCCAGTTTATTTAGGTCTTTTTGAATCCTCTCTCTCTTCTCCAGTGTTAGCTATCCCTCCTAGCTTTGTGTCATCAGCAAATTTAATCAGTTTACCCTCAATTCCTTCATCTAAATCATTGATAAAGATGTTGAACAATACAGGTCCCAGGACAGAGCCCTGTGGTACCCCACTTGAGACATTCATCCAACTGGATGTGAAGCCATTTACGACCACTCTTTGAGTCCGATCACTAAGCCAGTTATGAATCCACCTAACAGTTTCCTTGTCCATTCCATACTTGGTAATTTTTTCAATAAGGATGGTGTGAGATACTTTGTCAAATGCTTTGCTAAAGTCAAGATATACTATATCTACAGCATTTCCCTGATCCACCCAGTCAGTGATTCTGTCATAGAAGGAAATTAAGTTAGTCTGACATGACTTGTTAGTTACAAACCCATGCTGACTCTGGTTAATCTCTTCATTCTTATCCAGGTACTTACATACATGTTGTTTAATAATTTGTTCAAAGATCTTTCCTGGAATAGAAGTCAGACTCACCGGCCTATAGTTCCCTGGGTCCACCTTCTTCCCCTTTTTGAAGATAGGAATAACATTTGCTCTTCTCCAGTCTTCTGTGACTTCTCCTGTTCTCCAAGAATTTTCAAAGATTATGGAGAGTGGTTCTAAAATTTCTTCTACGATCTCCTTCAGTACTCTGGGGTGTAATTCATCTGGACCTGGAGACTTGAACTCATTTATTTTAGCTAAATATTCCCTCACAATCTCTCTGTTTACAGATAACTTGGATTCTTCTATTCCTTTAATTGGACAGTGAAGATCAGTTGATGTTACATTTTCTTTCTGAGAGAAAACAGATGCAAAATAGGAATTAAAAAGTTCGGCGTTCTCAACATCCTTTCTTACCATTTCACAATTTTCATCCTGTAAAAATCCTATAGCATCTTTGACTTTTCTTTTACTTTTGACATACCCCAAAAATCCTTTTTTATTGATTTTGACATCTCTTGCAAGCCTTAATTCATTGTCAGCTTTAGCTAACCTGATACGTGCCCTACAGGATCTGCAGACTGCATTATAATCTTCTTTAGATATGCCTCCCTCTTTCCATTTGATAAACATTTCTTTCTTTCTTTTTAGCATGTGTTTAAGTTCTGTGTTCATCCATCCTGGTTTCCTTAAATGCTTCCCATTCTTCCTACTTTTCAGGATTGTCAACGATTGCGCTTTGAGAATCTCATTTTTAAAAATTTCCCATCCTTCCTGGACATTTTTGTCCTTAAGGACATCCAGCCATTGGATCCCTCCTATTCTCTTTCTGAGTCGCTTAAAATCAGCCTTTCTGAAATCTAACCTTGAAGTTTGAGTCTTCACATGTCTTCCTCCTCTAGTTATCCAAAATTCTATAATAGCATGATCGCTGCCTCCTAGGGACCCAGCCACTTTTACCTCCTCAACCATTTCATCCCTGTTTATAAGGATTAGATCCAAAGTAGCAGATCCCCTTGTTTTCTCCCCTACCTTTTGGAAGATAAAGTTGTCAGCAAGAGAGGATAAGAATTTGCTTGACCTGTTAGTTTTACTTGAGAGACATTCCCAACAAATGTCTGGATAGTTGAAATCTCCCATGACCACTACGTCATATTTTTTGGAGAACTTGGTCATTTGATACATAAAGAGTTCATCCATATCTTCAGCTTGCCCAGGTGGCCTGTAGTAAATGCCTACAATGGTGTCCTTTCCGTTGTTCTCTCCTTGTATTCTTACCCAAACAGTTTCCACGTTCCTTGTGTTCTTTAGCCCAAACAAGTCTCTTCTGCTTGTTGCCTGTCCTTAGCAGTGGTTTCCTAGCAGCTATTTTACCATGAAGGCCTGCTGCACAAAGTCTCCTCTTAACAGTTGTTGTAGAGATGTGTCTGCTGCTAGAACTCTGTGTGGCATTGACCTGGTCTCTAATCTGAGCTGCTGTTAACCTGTGATTTCTGAGGCTGGTGACTCGGATAAACTTATCCTCAGAAGCAGAGGTGACTCTTGGTATTCCTTTCCTGGGGTGGTCCTCATGTGAGCCAGTTTCTTTGTAGCGCTTGATGTTTTTTGCAACTGCACTTGGGGACACTTTCAAAGTTTGCCCAATTTTTCGGACTGACTGACCTTCATTTCTTAAAGTAATGATAGCCACTCGTTTTTCTTTACTTAGCTGCATTTTTCTTGCCATAATACAAATTCTAACAGTCTATTCAGTAGGACTATCAGCTGTGTATCCACCTGACTTCTGCACAACACAACTGATGGTCCCAACCCTATTTATAAGGCAAGAAATCCCAATTATTAAACCTGACAGGGCACACCTGTGAAGTGAAAACCATTTCCGGTGACTACCTCTTGAAGCTCATCAAGAGAATGCCAAGAGTGTGCAAAGCAGTCATCAAAGCAAAAGGTGGCTACTTTGAAGAACCTAGAATATAAGACATATTTTCAGTTGTTTCACACTTTTTTGTTAAGTATATAATTCCACATGTGTTAATTCATAGTTTTGATGCCTTCAGTGTGAATGTACAATTTTCAAAGTAATGAAAATGCAGAAAAATCTTTAAATGAGAAGGTGTGTCCAAACTTTTGGTCTGTACTGTATGTCCCAGTTACTGCACCTGCTGTGTGGCACAAAAACAGTGCTCCTCTTAGTGCCCCACAGAATAGTGCCCCGCATAATAATGCCCATCACTGTGCCCCTGAAAAAAGTAAAATGTCTTCTTTCTGACCTCTAGATGGTAAAATTGCTCTCTAGAAAATATTAATACCCTGTGCAAGTGCCCTAGAATACAGTGCCCACATTTTGCCCCTAAAAAGTAATATATTTGTGCATCTTTGACAGTCACAATACCCTGAGTGCTTCTATAACAATAAGCGCCCAATTACCATTTAATAATGTCCCCTCAATCCCCCTGTACAGTTATATTATCACCTGAATCCCCCTGCACAGTAATAATGTCCCAAGTCCCTCCACATACAGTAATAATGTATCTTGAGTCCCCCCTGTATAGCTCCCCTATACACAGTATGAGGTCCCTACAACTTCTTACCAAAATATGATGTTCTCACGGCTCCCCTATACAGAGTATAATGCCCTCACAGTAGTCCCCGCACTTTATGATGGCCCCCACACTGTGTGATGGCCCCGACACGGTATGATGTCCCTAACAGTAGCCCCTACACTGTGAAAAGGCCCCCCACAGTAGCCCCCACACTGTATGATGGCCCAGTAAGTGGCCCCCATTCTGTATTTTGGCCCCCTCAGTAGCCCCCACTATGTATGATGGTGCCCCTTAGAAGACCCTACACTGTATGATTGCACCCACAGTACCCTCATAATGTATGATGGCCCCCTTAGTAGCCACCACTCTGTATGATGGCTCCCACAGTAGCCCCCGCCCATATTATATGATGGCCCCCTTTATAGCTCCCATTCGGTATAATGCCCCCCATGTAGCCCCCACTCTGTATGATCCCTACCTTAGCAGCCCCCACCTGTATGATGGGCCTTTAGTAACCCCCATGCTGTATGATCGACTTCTTAGTAGTACCATGCTGTATAATGATACCCTTAGTAGCCCCCATGCTGTATGATGACCCTCTTTATAGCCCCCACTCCTTATGATAGCTCCCCCAGTAGCCACTACATTGTATGATAGCCCCCCTTACCAGCCCACACTCTGTATGATGACCCTCCTTAGTCGCCCCCCGCTGTTTGATAGACCCCTTAGTAGTCCCATGCTGTTGATGTACCACTTATTTGCCCACACACTCTATGATGGCACTCCTTAGTTGCCCAATGTTGTTTATGGCCCCCATTAGCAGCCCTCATGCTGTATGATCACCCCACACAGTATTTATATAAAAAATATCATATTTTCACCTAACCTCAGAATCCAGCGGCAAGGCGACGCGGGGCACACACAGGACATCAGAGTCCTGATGCAATGACGTTATCACGTTGCTCCGTCCAGGACCTGTTTTTCTTCAGACCACAGGCCTAAAGCGACCCTCAACCTACAGAATGGAGAGCTCAATCATGGAGAATAACTGTGGCCCCTCTGCCACCACTCAGCCCGCTGGTAGCTAAGATATTTATTAGTTGAAAAAAAAAGGAGCGTAGCAAGTTTATTAGATTTCTCTAATAATTACAGACTTAAGATTACTTTGTACTAGAGTGTTATGTTAAGAGTTGTAACTCTTTTTCATCTGTCATGCATGTATGATTTATAAAGATCTTTCTCTTATCTATCTTCTTGTAGTTACAATGACATTATTTTTTTTTACCTTAAGTGAGTGCAATATACTACAAGTTACAGACTGAATTTCATATCTAAGGCATATTTACTGTAAGATAAAATATATGGTAGAATTATGTTTAGATTATATAAAATCATTGTTTTACTTCAACTAGAGCTAGAAAACTTCCTCAGAAATATGTTTTTGACAGGTAAGACTGAACTTTATAGTTGAGCAGATTAAACCGCGGAGGACCGAGTTTGAGTCGAATGCCCTGAAATTTGCGATGTGGTAGATCGGCTCACTTGGTTGCACATAGAGGTAGACACAGGAACACTGTCTCTAAGTCTTCTGCTGGATTTATTAAGAGTGCTGCATAAACCACGGTAATGTTAGCAAAACAAACACGGCCTTCCCAGCCTAACAGGAGAAACAAAACATAACGTATGGCACAGTCCATGTTGCTACAGGTAACCAACCGCCTGCTTCAGGAACAAACAACCCAAGGTTTTTCTTTCCTTCACATGACAAAACAGCTCCAGAGCTTGTGTCTCCAGGCCCACCCCACACCAAATGCTCTAAAAGGCTGGGAATTTATCCTCTGACCTCCTCCCTCTCTACGGATGTTTCATCACCCTAGCACTAAAGATGGCTGATTAACCCCTTATTTCTTTGTGTGCTACAATCTTTTTCCTATGTTTAATTACTGGAGCTAATGATCTCAGTTCTACACATCTCCCTTCCAGTACTTTGCCAGTGACATTGTCACAGCAGCTTTACACAAATTTGAACATTTTAAGATTAGATTTGCAGTTCTCAAAAAAAACATTTTTTCCAGAACCATTCCCTATACTGCTGAAACATCAGAAAGTAGGCTAATGTCATTTTGCGTGGGCATGTGGGCCTCTCCATAATGCACTGCAACTCTCTCTTCTGAAGAGTGTAAGCTTTTAAGGTCAGCAGAGATCTCTCTCTCATGTCGAGTGTAAGCTTTTATGATCAGTGGGGTCCTCTCTCTTTCTTTCTCTCTTCTGTAGAGTGTAAGCTCTTATGGTCAGTAGGTTCCTCTCTCTTTCTCTCTTCTGAAGAATGTAAGCTTTTATGGTCAGCGGAGTCTTTTCTCTCTCTCCCTCTCTTGCAGAGTGTAAGCTCTTATAGTCAGCAGTTTTGTCTCTCTCTTCTAAAGAGTGTAAGCTTTTATGGTCAGTGGAGTTCTCTCTCCTGTAGAGTGTAAGCTCTTGTGATCAGTTGGGTCCTCTCTTTCTCTCTTCTGTAGAGTGTAATGTCTTATGAACAGCAGGGTCCTCTCTCTCGCCTGTAGAGTGTAAGCTCTTATGATCGGTGGGGTCTCCTCTCTCTCTTCTGTAGAGTGTAAGCTCTTATGGTCATTGAGTTCCTCTCTCTCTAACCTGTAAAGTCTATGCTCTTATGGTCAGCAGGATCTTCTCTTTCTCACCTGTAGTTTGTAAGCTCTTATGGTCAATGGGGTTCTCTCTCTCCTCACCCTCGCGTGTACTTTCCAAGCAACTTCAAGTTTTCCAGTATTGACATTTTCACAAATTTATATTTTAGTAAAATTAGACAAAGTCAAAGAATTTTGAGTTACAAAAGATAAGCTCATCTCTATTGATCTTGATTTTTTGGTTTTACAACTCTTTATGGAACTATCTCATCATCATTGATTGCTAGCCACAATGTCTACTTGTGTTATCTACTTGTAAATACTTTGATAACACAAAATCACCGTCAAGAAGGGCTTTGGGAACCAATGTGTTGTACTGTACTATACTGGGGCAGATTTATCAAAACTATCTAAAAGAAAAACTATCTTTATTGCTCACAACAACCATTTGTAGTGCTTTCTTTTTACCAGAACTGATTAAAAAAGCTGAGCTCTGATTGAATGCTTTAGGCATTTATTTTAGACAAGTTTGATAAATGAAGCCCAATATGTGACAGTTTATTTCTATGGAATGTCACCATCACATGATGATTCCTGCCATACATCAACATACAGTATACCAGAGGTTGTACAAGTAACATCAATCCCTCCCCAACATATGACATACTAGTATGCAATATGTTAAGTCCCTGTTTTTCATACAGGCTCATTCTACATCATTGCCATCAGATGCTGGTCGTGTTAGACAGCCATCATCTTCCCCTAACAGCAGTGAGTGGAAATAAACCTTGCCCAATGTTATTATATTAACTCATTAAATGCCACCGTCAATCTCTGATAGTGAAATTAAATGAGCACAAAGCATGGGAGCATCATTCCGAGTGTTGATTAGCTCCTCCTCTACCGCGTGGTGCCGATGGGTCGCCATGGCAGCCAGAGGGCCTGGTAGGATGTTAGTTCTGTGAAGACCACCCTGTGTCTGGCTTTCATAGGAGTCCCTGATTTTGACTATGTACTGAAATACTGTGGTATGTGCAGTATATTGCATACCCCAAAGAAACGAAAAAAAAAAAAATAAAGTAAAAAAAAGAGAGAACATTTTTTGAAAAATAAAAAATATATAAAAATAAAATGTAAAAATATTTTTTTTTAATTTAAAGATAATTTTAGTTCAAAATAAAAATAAAATGTAAAAATAAAAATATAAAAATATAAAAATTTGAATCACCCTCATTCCCTCATTAAATTTAAAAACAAAAAAGTAATATGTTTGATAGCACTATGTGTGTAAAAGTCTGATCTATGAAATCTAAAACGAATTAACCTGATAAGTAAACGCTTTTTTAAAAAAAATCAAAATGCCAGAATTGTGTTTTTTTGATTGCCGCAACACATCAGAACATAATACAATAAGAAGCAATTAAATCGTCATGTAATCAATAAAAATATCAGCTCACCATGCAAAAAAAATCTCTGCAAGTTTAGTATTGCCGTACTTGTACTGACCTGAGTCATATTGCCACTTTACTTTTCAAAGCACAATGAACACTGTAAAAACAAAACCCATAAAATAATTGTGGGAATTGTGTTTCTAGCTCAATTTCACTGCACTTGCCTGATGCAGCAGATAGAGAGTATATGGATCCAGTCTAACCAAGATACAGCAACCGGAAGCAATGGAAGAAAATGTGGGTTTAAAAACTTGGGAACCTTGTATTTGGGCAAATAACTACGGGTATGTTCACACAAGGCGTTTTTTTTCTGCAGCAAAACCTGATCTCTTGGCAGGAAAGAAGCTGCGGCAAAAACACAGGCTTTGGTGCAGTTTTTGGTGCATTTTTCAGGATCCCAAAGTTCAACTTTGCTTCTACTACAGAAGCATGAACACAGGTCACCAATGCAAGACCTATATGAAACCATATTAACCAGAATTACAAATGTAACAGTGAGGGGAGGTGAATTGTTAGGTGAATATTTTTTCTAAGACACTGGCAGTGCAGTTTGTTTAGTTTGCGGGACACTATTTACTTTCACACTTTGGTCTGCCATTGAGTTGCTCAGGGATTGTTCAATTTATCACCTTCTTGGGCCACAGGTATTGTTCAATCTCACACCAAGGTGACCCAATGTTTACTGTGCATGCATCACTAAGTTAATTAAATTGTACAAATCCAAACTGCCATATCAGGTGACCAGGACAAGATGGGAAAAACACAAAAATAAATGAGGTTCACATACTGCTGTGCTTGCTTTTTTCCCTAAAAATGCAGCAAAACCTGATAGCTATGTTCACACTAGGCATTTTTTCACCATTCATTATTTTCATTGGGTGAGAAAATGCTGAAAAAAACGCTGAAAAACGCTGAAAAATATGACATGCTCTATTGTGCAAAAAACCATGCAAATCACAAAATACTGATGACACAAAAACCAATATGTGTGCATGAGATTTCTGAAATCTCATAGACTTTGCTGGTACTGTAAAACGCAGCTGAAAATTTGCATTAAAAAAACACATAAAAAAAAATGCTGAAAAAAACGCCTAGTGTGAACATACCCATAGGATGTATTTGCAGAATGTTGAGCTAATCTAGCCAGGTTTCTGTTTTACAGAACTGCAAAAAATGTCTGTGCATTTGGCTTGTAGGGCAAACGATAGTCCAAAACTTTGATAAAACAAAATCTTATAAAAATAGATATTTTCTGTAACATCTCCGCCATTTTTCTGCTATAGACAGATTGCTGCATAGCCCAGTAGTGTGGGTAATAAAGAAAGTACCACTTTCTCACTGACTGATATTACTTTGCTAAGAGATAAAATTATAAAAGTTCACCCGACATGGGAATCTCTAATCGATTTATAGTTGATTAATGAAGCTTTTCTTTATGTTGCAGCATTTCCCTTTAAATGAAAACTAATGTGATTTTAATGCCGTCGTAACCTGCCATTAGCCATTCTAACCCTAAACGTCCATACTATGGAATAAACTCACAATTATACTAGCAAGTTTTACAAGGAACATGAATGTCGAAAGACAGAGCCAGGCATTGTAAATGTGTTAGACTTTTATTGCAAGGCTCAATAAACAAGGAGATGAGACAACAAAATGTTAATTGAAGAAGTGAATATAATTCTGATTTTACAAATCTGCAACAACTTTCCTTCAGAGAGTACATTCATTGTAAATGCAATGACTGAGTCAGCGTTCTTAAGAAATGCTCCGAAACTATCTGCCTCCAGATTTTAATATTGTCATTCTCTCAATATTCATAGAAAATTAATTGACACGGATGACAGTTTTTATCAGATGCAGTAGCGGCGAGACGGTCTGTCTTTTTGTTATTGCTGAGCTGTTGACAATTGTAATTTTATTATGGTGATGCCTCAAAATCATGAATAAATAAATTGTGTTAAAATCATATTGATAATGTAGCATCGATGCAATCATTGTAGCACGAAAGTCACTTTATTTATTCTTAAATGGGTCATCCATTACTTTTATTTCTGAAAACCACGCAAAACATGGCCAAAATATAAAAAATATACTCCTGAATAAAAGTATGGTGAAGTATTGGCCGATAAATAGGTATATATACTGCTAAAAAAATAAAGGGAACACTCAAATAACACATCCTAGATCTGAATGAATGAAATATTCTCATTGAATACTTTGTTCTGTACAAAGTTGAATGTGGTGACAACAAAATCACACAAAAATCATCAATGGAAATCAAATTTATTAACCAATTTAGGCCTGGATTTGGAGTCACCCCCAAAATTAAAGTGGAAAAAACACACTACAGGCTGATCCAACTTTGATGTAATGTCCTTAAAACAAGTAAAAATGAGGCTTAGTATTGTGTGTGGCCTCCACGTGCCTGTATGACCTCCCTACACTGTCTGGGCATGCTCCTGATGAGGTTGCGGATGGTGTCCTGTGGAATCTCTTCCCAGACCTGGAATAAAGCATCCGCCAACTCCTGGACAGTCTGTGGTGCAACGTGACGTTGGTGGATGGAGCGAGACATGATGTCCCAGATGTGCTCAATCGGATTCAGGTCTGGGGAACGAGCGGGCCAGTCCATAGCTTCAATGCCTTCATCTTGCAGGAACTGCTGACACACTCCAGCCACATGAGGTCTGGCATTGTCCTGCATTAGGAAGAACCCAGGACCAATCGCACCAGCATATTGTCTCACAAGGGGTTTGCGGATCTCATCTCAGGACCTAATGGCAGTCAGGCTACCTCTGGCGAGCACATGGAGGGCTGTGTGGCCCTCCAAAGAAATGCCACCCCACACCATTACTGACCCACTGCCAAACCGGTCATGCTGAAGGATGTTGCAGGCAGCAGATCGCTCTCCACGGCGTCTCCAGACTCTGTCACGTCTGTCACATGTGCTCAGTGTGAACCTGCTTTCATCTGTGAAGAGCACAGGGCGCCAGTGGTGACTTTGACAATCCTGGTGTTCTGTGGCAAATACAAAGCGTCCTGCACGGTGTTGGGCTGTGAGCACAACCCCCATCTGTGGACGTCGGGCCCTCATACCGCCCTCATGGAGTCGGTTTCTAACCGTTTGTGCAGACACATGCACATTTGTGGCCTGCTGGAGGTCATTTTGCAGGTCTCTGGCAGTGCTCCTCCTGTTCCTCCTTGCACAAAGGTGGAGGTAGCGGTCCTGCTGCTGGGTTGTTGCCCTCCTACGGCCCCCTCCACGTCTCCTGGTGTACTAGCCTGTCTCCTGGTAGCACCTCCAGCCTCTGGACACTATGCTGACAGACACAGCAAACCTTCTTGCCACAGCTTGCATTGATGTGCCATCCTGGATGAGCTGCACTACCTGAGCAACTTCTGTGGGTTGTAGAGTCCGTCTCATGCTACCACGAGTGTGAAAGCACAACCAACATTCAAAAGTGACCAAAACATCAGCCAGAAAGCTTTGGTACTGAGATGTGGTCTGTGGTCCCCACCTGCAGAACCACTCCTTTATTGAGGGTGTCTTGATAATTGCCAATAATTTCCATCTATTGTCTGTTCCATTTGCACAACAGCATATGAAATTGATTGTCAATCAGTGTTGCTTCCTAAGTGGACAGTTTGATTTCACAGAAGTTTGACTTACTTGGAGTTATATTCTGTTGTTTAAGTGTTCCCTTTATTTTTTGAGCAGTGTATATATATATAGAAATACAGTCATGGCTGAAAGTGTTAGCACCCTAGAAATTGTTCCAGAAAATGAAGTATTTCCCCAGAAAATTATTGCAATTACACATTGTGATGAACCTGTAGCCGCCATCTTGGTAATGATAAATCATATCCAGGGATGGCCACACTTCAGCAGCCCCCACCCTTGGGACCTTCTGTTAAAACGTCAACTAGATAGTTTCCCCCCATCCAGGCTCCTGTAAGATAAGAAGCCTACTTAACACTTGAATGCTAGGAGCTTCAAAGACTTCGAGAGGAAACACAGCCAGCAGGGGGGGGTGCTTCATCTATCTGTACCTGACCATTTGTCCCATAGGACTAGTTTCTTTGTCTGTCACAAGCATGGAGGCATAAGATATAGAAACATGAATAGTACACGCATGTTGCGTGGGATGGGCCAATAAAAAAATATCACGGCGTCCCGGAGCCATTGCGCACACAAGCCTCCGCGGTAGACGTTTGTACGTGCTCTGGAAGCCAAGATATAGCGCGGAGCCATTCCTGAGGACCGTATGGTATCATAATTGATATCAAAAGGTCGGTTACGGCGGCCCGAATCCATGGGAACCCCTGGGGGTATCATGAGACCATCCCAGAAGAAGTTATTGGGTTCCATAGAATTTGGGCTTCTGATCGAAGTTAGACCTGAGGGTGGAGACTGAGCCAGCTGACCTCACCAGCAGTGGGCGGGACGGGGCAGGTAAGATAGCAGGACAGACAAGAGACAAGTCAGTCTTGACCCAAGAGTGGTGTGCTGAACATCTGAGCACCAGCTGAGGCCACCAAGGGGAGGAGCAGTTTGACCATGCGGTGGTAGGCCTCAGCCTGTAACAAAGAACCGTGCCTGCGACCGCAGAATCCTCTCCCTGCGTCACAAGAAAATCAAGAAACCGGTAACTGATATGCTGTGGTGATTCTGTGTGTTGTATTCCATTGTTGTATAGTTTAGCCTGACCTTATACCTGTGTATATTTAGTTGTATATCGTGTATCTAGTGTATTATTATAATCAATTACCTCAAGTAATTGTGGGCCTGCCTTTTATTCTGCATAACGAACGCACGTCCGTGTGAGCTCGGCTCAAGCCAAAAACGCTACCCAGGGTTGGTTCCTGACCCGATATAGGCCCATTCACGGACTGGGCGTATATCTAAAATAGGGACTGGTGGCAGCATACCAACTGGGGATTGGGGAAGGCTGGTAGTGACGGTCGGAGGTTCAGATATATATATTCCTGGCGCGGCCAAGGAAGATATATATACCGCCCTCACTACAGAGGGCCCCGATACCCAGTAGGTTACAGGACAGTCTCCCTGGCGACCGCTTATCCTAGGTGCAGTTCCTTGACTGACCTGAGGCTAAGAGGGCGCTAGCGAGTTGTGCTGTGTAGTGACGTTACGGTTTAGTGACGTTGAAGGGAACACTCTACCGTGTTCCCTGCGCTGGTTGCAGCTTCCTGGCACTACTTTCTCTAGGTGCAGTACTTTGACTGACCTGAGAGGTAAGGGGGCGCCAGAGAGCTGCACCCACCGGCCGGCTTTCATCACATTGGTGGCAGAGCGGTGGGATTGCAGAATAATAGTGTTGTGGGACCCCTACTCCCAGGCACTAAAGACTGCCAGTGGTAACTTCCACTGCTGGAGTCTTAAGGTCAGCCCAACGTTAGACGGTCAGGCTAAAAGTATAACAAGGTGTGTGCAAACTCAGGGTTGCAGCGGTGTCGGTTACCAAGATGGCAGACGGCACCAGGAGCAAGACCCTGCAGGAGGCTAATGCTACGGTCCGTGTGGCAGGAGGGGAGGACATTGTTACTCATGGCGAGGAGGAGTCCAGCCCGGGCACCTCAGGGAGCCAGTCCCCAGTATACGGTCCCGCAGTGGGCTGCCCACCACCTACCCAGCCCAGCCTGTCCAGATCACAAGCCCTTTTACAAGCGGCTATGGCAAGTCTCCAGTCTCATGGCGATGCCGTCTACAAAACCCTCCTGGCAGCATCAGAGAAGGCAGCGGAGGAGGAGCGCGAAGCTGCGGAGCGCCGGGAGGCTGCGGAGCGTGAAGCTGCAGAGCGCCGGGAGGCTGCGGAGCGTGCAGAGCGAGCTGCGGAGCGCCAGCACCAACTGGACCTGGCCCAGCGGGGGCTTCCGCTAGAGCAACCAACCCATCAGGAGACCAAGTCGTCCAAAGTCCGAGCTGAGGACTTCCCTCTACTGGAGAAGGATGGGGACCTGGACTCCTTTCTGGTGGCATTTGAACGGACCTGTCTTCAGCACCATCTGGCCCGGGATCAGTGGGCCAGATACCTGACCCCCCGTTTGAGGGGTAAGTCCCTGGATGCCTTGGGGGACTTACCTGCCGGGGAGGTACAGAACTACGACTGCATCAAGCGGGCCCTGATCCGGCAGTACAACCTCACTCCCGAGTCGTACCGCCAGAAGTTCCGGAGCCTGCTGCGTGGCCCCAAGGACACCTGGACCGATCATATGCGGGCGCTGTTGAGAGCCGCAGAGCACTGGACCTCGGGTCTAGCGCTTACTACCCGCCAGGAGGTCCAGGAACTGTTCGTCACGGAGCAGTTTTTGTGGAACTGCCCAGAGGACCTCCGACAGTTCCTCCGTGACCGAAAACCAACAGGGGCTTCTGCTACAGCCGCCCTGGCAGACGAGTATGCCAATAACAGGGCGCCTGAGCTGAAGAAGTCTGCCAGCAGCACCTGGAGAGGGGGTAAGCCCAGTCATGCCCCTGTTTCCCCGGCCCCTAGAACACAAGGGGTGTATCCCCCTGTTGCCCTCTCCAGGCAAGGACCAGACGTAAGACGTTGTCATCTATGCAACAAACCAGGACACTTTAGGGCTGAGTGTCCCCAGCGCCAAAAGACCCCATCCCAGTCCCAGAGAGCGCCCAATGTTTTGTGTGTGGGAGGGGGTGGTGGTAGGTCCCTGGACAACATCCAACCCGTCACCATAGGCCGTTCTGCGGTCATGGGACTGCGGGACACGGGCGCTGAACGAACACTGGTACGGCCTGAGGTGGTGTCCCCCCAGGACTTGGTACCAGGAAAGACTCTTTCCGTCTCCGGGGTTGGAGGCGTGGAGCCGGCACTTCCCGTTGCCATGGTGTATTTGGACTGGGGTGCCGGAAGGGGGATGCGGGAGGTGGGAGTAACGCCAAATATTCCCGCAAATGTTTTATTAGGGACCGACTTGGGGCGTCTAGTATCGCAGTATGTACCCTCTGAACCCCCAAGTTCGGCCCCCCAAGAGTGTATTGATTTGTCTGCTGCTAATGCCAACCATGTTGTATGTAGTGTGTGTCCTGCTGAGGAGGAGGGAGTGAAACCTGAGGGTAACACCTGCACAGACACAACACAAACAGGGTTAGTGAAAGCAGGTGGGGAGTGTGGGGATGCCCGCAGAGGTGCTCAGCCGGCGTGCCGTGACCTCTTGTCCTCCGGTGAGGGAGGGGGCGGGCAGGATTCTGTAGAGGGAAGCTCAGGGATGGAGAGGGGGGCAGCTACCGGCAGTGTAGGGCTCCCAGGGGTATCCAGGCTGCTGAGTATAGGCCCACTGCAGGGGGAGGAACAGGCCATGGGAGGTGGGGGTGTCCCAAGAGAGGAGCCGCCAGGTAAGACCCCAGGGCAGGAGTTCCCCACATCCGAGATGTCCAAAGGCCTAGGAAGCCTGCCTGATCGGGCGGCTTGGTCAGAAACAGAGGGGAAGCAGGCACTACCCACGGTCACAGCGGTCATAGCCGCTGTCACCAGGAGTGGGAGCGCCGGAGCCCAAGGAGCCTTGCAGAGGTCCGACGGCTTCCCCACTTCTGACCAAGTGTCTGCCGGGTCAGACAGCGGCCAGGTGACATGCCCGGAGGGGCTGACGGAGGATGTGGCAGTTTCGTCGATTCTGGCCACATCAAGTCAGGAATTTCAGGCTGCGTTGGAAGCAGACGACAGCCTGAAAGCTCTCAAGGAACAGGCGGCACAGCCTCCCATGGAGTCAGACTGCGAGCGGGTGGTCTGGGACCAGGGACGGCTGTACCGGGTAACGGTCCAGCAGGGTTCACCGGAGGCGTGGCCCAGGGACCGACAGTTAGTGGTACCCTATCCGTTCAGGGCGGAATTGTTGCGGATCGCACACGAGATTCCGATGGCCGGACACCTAGGGATCGCTAAAACCAAGGCCAGGATAGCTCAGCATTTCTACTGGCCTGGGATGGGAGCCGCGGTGGGTGCCTACTGCCGTTCGTGTGACACCTGTCAGAGGGTGGGGAAGGCGGGGCCGCGCCCCAAAGCCCCACTGGTAACTCTGCCAATCATCGAAGAGCCTTTCTCGAGGGTTGCTGTGGATCTTATTGGACCTCTGTCCCCTCCCAGCCACTCCGGGAAATGCTTCATACTCACGGTAGTGGACTATGCCACCCGGTACCCGGAAGCGGTAGCTTTGTCGTCCATTCGGGCCGACAAGGTGGCTACCGCCTTACTGGAGATCTTCTCCAGAGTGGGTTTCCCCCAAGAAATGCTCACCGACCGAGGGACCCAGTTCATGTCGCGGCTGATGGAGTCCCTCTGTAAGCAAATGCAGGTGCAACATCTGGTGGCCAGCCCGTATCACCCACAGACTAATGGCCTGTGTGAGCGGTTCAATGGCACCTTAAAGCAGATGCTTAAGATGTTGGTCGACTCCCACGGGAGAGACTGGGAGCGTTACCTCCCACACCTCCTATTTGCTTACCGGGAGGTTCCGCAGGCCTCAACGGGGTTCTCCCCCTTTGAGCTCCTGTACGGGCGACGGGTACGGGGCCCCCTGGCTCTGGTGAAGGAAGCATGGGAAGGGGATTTGGCCACCCCCGAGGTGTCGGTCATCGAGTATGTCGTGCGCCAACGGGACAGGATGATGGCCTTGGCAAAGCTGGTGCAGGACAATATGGCCCAGGCCCAGGCCGACCAGAAGCGGTGGTACGACCAGAATGCTTGTGAGAGGACCTACCAGGTGGGTCAAAAGGTGTGGGTACTGGTCCCCGTACCACAGAACAAGCTTCAGGCAGCCTGGGAAGGTCCCTACTTCGTGCACCAGAAACTCAATGCCGTCACCTATCTGGTCACCCTGGATCACGCCCGTGGAAGGAGGAAGGCCTTCCACGTGAACATGATGAAGGCTCATCATGAGCGGGAAGCGACTGCCCACCCAGTGTGCAACCTTCCCGAGGAAGGAGAGGTAGAAACCCTCCTGGATCTGCTCACCCAAGCCAAGGCGGGTGGGTCCATCGAGGATGTGGGGGTTGGCCACCAGCTCACGGAGGACCAACGGTCCCAGCTGGGGACCACCCTGCACCCCTTCCGGGGGCTGTTCAGCAGCCTGCCCGGAAGGACTGAGATGGCTGTCCACGACGTGGACACTGGCGATCACCCGCCGATCCGGCGTTCAGCATATCGGGTCTCTTTCGAGGTGCAGGGAAACATGCGCCAAGAGATAGACGAGATGCTGAAGCTGGGGGTGATCCAGGCATCCAGCAGCGCGTGGGCCTCGCCTGTAGTCCTCGTACCAAAGAAGGACCGAACTACACGGTTCTGCGTGGACTACCGGGGGCTCAACGCTGTAACGGCCACCGATGCGTTCCCCATACCACGCATCGATGACCTGCTCGATCGGATGGCCGGGGCTAAGTACCTGACCATCATGGATCTGAGCCGGGGGTACTGGCAGATTCCTCTGACCCCCGCGGCAAGGGAACGCTCTGCCTTTATCACCCCTTTTGGACTGTACGAGTCCACAGTGATGCCATTCGGCATGAAGAATGCCCCTGCCACTTTTCAGCGGATGGTCAATACGCTGCTTGAGGGACTTGAAGGGTACGCGGCTGCGTACTTGGACGATATTGCAGTCTTCAGTCCCACTTGGGAGGATCACCTAGAGCACCTGCGGCAGGTGCTCGGTCGGATCCACCGGGCAGGCTTGACCATCAAGCCGGAAAAGTGCCAGCTGGGCATGAGTGAGGTCCTCTACCTGGGTCACCGGGTAGGCGGGGGGGTTCTGAAGCCAGAACCGGGGAAAGTGGATGCCATCGCATCCTGGCCCACTCCTAGGACCAAAAAGCAGGTGATGTCCTTCTTGGGGACCGCCGGGTACTATAGGAGGTTCGTCCCACACTATAGCACCCTGGCCAAGCCCCTGACGGACCTCACCAAGAAGAAGCTGCCCGTCGCAGTCGACTGGACAGTCGCCTGCGAGACAGCTTTCGGGGCACTCAAGGCCGCCCTAAGTAGCTCCCCTGTACTGCAAGCTGCCGACTTCGACCGGCCGTTTGTGGTACAGACCGACGCCAGTGACTTTGGCCTCGGTGCTGTGCTAAGTCAGGTCAACACGACAGGCCAGGAACATCCTGTCTTGTACCTGAGCAGGAAGCTACTGCCCCGGGAGGTGGCTTACTCCACGGTGGAAAAAGAATGCCTGGCAATTGTATGGGCCCTGCAGCGTCTGCAGCCCTACTTGTACGGGAGCCATTTCACCGTGGAGACGGACCACAACCCCCTCAGCTGGTTACACACGGTCTCTGGGTCGAATGGCAGGTTGCTACGCTGGAGCCTCGCTCTCCAGCAGTACCACTTCTCCATTCGCCACAGAAGAGGCCGTGACCACGGTAACGCTGACGGGTTATCCCGGCAAGGGGAGGGTGCAGAAGGACGCACGGGGGAACACAGGAATGTGCTACCCCCTCGCGCCCTCGTATAGGGGGAGGTGTGATGAACCTGTAGCCGCCATCTTGGTAATGATAAATCATATCCAGGGATGGCCACACTTCAGCAGCCCCCACCCTTGGGACCTTCTGTTAAAACGTCAACTAGATAGTTTCCCCCCATCCAGGCTCCTGTAAGATAAGAAGCCTACTTAACACTTGAATGCTAGGAGCTTCAAAGACTTCGAGAGGAAACACAGCCAGCAGGGGGGGGTGCTTCATCTATCTGTACCTGACCATTTGTCCCATAGGACTAGTTTCTTTGTCTGTCACAAGCATGGAGGCATAAGATATAGAAACATGAATAGTACACGCATGTTGCGTGGGATGGGCCAATAAAAAAATATCACGGCGTCCCGGAGCCATTGCGCACACAAGCCTCCGCGGTAGACGTTTGTACGTGCTCTGGAAGCCAAGATATAGCGCGGAGCCATTCCTGAGGACCGTATGGTATCATAATTGATATCAAAAGGTCGGTTACGGCGGCCCGAATCCATGGGAACCCCTGGGGGTATCATGAGACCATCCCAGAAGAAGTTATTGGGTTCCATAGAATTTGGGCTTCTGATCGAAGTTAGACCTGAGGGTGGAGACTGAGCCAGCTGACCTCACCAGCAGTGGGCGGGACGGGGCAGGTAAGATAGCAGGACAGACAAGAGACAAGTCAGTCTTGACCCAAGAGTGGTGTGCTGAACATCTGAGCACCAGCTGAGGCCACCAAGGGGAGGAGCAGTTTGACCATGCGGTGGTAGGCCTCAGCCTGTAACAAAGAACCGTGCCTGCGACCGCAGAATCCTCTCCCTGCGTCACAAGAAAATCAAGAAACCGGTAACTGATATGCTGTGGTGATTCTGTGTGTTGTATTCCATTGTTGTATAGTTTAGCCTGACCTTATACCTGTGTATATTTAGTTGTATATCGTGTATCTAGTGTATTATTATAATCAATTACCTCAAGTAATTGTGGGCCTGCCTTTTATTCTGCATAACGAACGCACGTCCGTGTGAGCTCGGCTCAAGCCAAAAACGCTACCCAGGGTTGGTTCCTGACCCGATATAGGCCCATTCACGGACTGGGCGTATATCTAAAATAGGGACTGGTGGCAGCATACCAACTGGGGATTGGGGAAGGCTGGTAGTGACGGTCGGAGGTTCAGATATATATATTCCTGGCGCGGCCAAGGAAGATATATATACCGCCCTCACTACAGAGGGCCCCGATACCCAGTAGGTTACAGGACAGTCTCCCTGGCGACCGCTTATCCTAGGTGCAGTTCCTTGACTGACCTGAGGCTAAGAGGGCGCTAGCGAGTTGTGCTGTGTAGTGACGTTACGGTTTAGTGACGTTGAAGGGAACACTCTACCGTGTTCCCTGCGCTGGTTGCAGCTTCCTGGCACTACTTTCTCTAGGTGCAGTACTTTGACTGACCTGAGAGGTAAGGGGGCGCCAGAGAGCTGCACCCACCGGCCGGCTTTCATCACACACATGTTTTGCTATACACATGCTTATTTCCTTTGTGTGTATTGGAAAAACACAAAAAAACAGAGAAAAAAAGGCAAACTGGACATAATTTCACACAAAACACCAACAATGGGCCGGACAAAATTATTGGCATCTTTCCAAAAATGTCGGTGAACAACTTTGTATCAAACACACAAACTGCACTTACATACCAGCCTGTCTTCTCTTCAGCTGTAGACTCCTGCAGTTAAGAGACCTTTGCTGACATCATGGTCACATAACCGTGATGTCACCAAAGATCCGTCTTTGTTGAAATACATGGAACAAGCTACAGACTTATTATTCGTTGGAGGAGTTACACTGCAGTTTCGGCAGATGGCGCTGTTGTATATGTTGATGCTTTATTTTTCACCACTTAAATAAAAAAGAACCTATACATGTTTGGTATCTACAAATTCAAAATGACCCGGGGAATCATAATGGCCGGTCAGTTTTAGAATTTAGTGAACATGGTAAAAAAAATAAAAAAAATTGTGAAATTGCACTTTTTTTGCAATTTCACTGCACCTTGAATTTTTTTCCTGTTTTCCAGTACACGATATGGTAAAACCAATGGTGTCATTCAAATGTACAGCTCGTCCCGCGAAAAAACAAGTCCTCACATGGCCATATTGATGGAAAAATAAAAATGTTATGGTCCTGGGAAGAAGGGGAGCAAAAAATGAAAATGCAAAAACGGAAAAACCCAAGATGGTAAAGGGGTTAATGACAGCCATGTAGTAGCCATGATGTCATGTAGTTTACCAGATTCATATACTGCCCTAATTAATGCAATGGAGACAAGACCTGAGGTTGACCTGACACTATAGTTGGTAAACAACAGACTAATAGATGAATATCAGAGAAGAAAGGAACTTGTGCAGGACTCTTCAGAGAATGAAGTGAAAAGCCTTTTAAAGTCAGAAATTAAAGACCCTACAGTCCAGAGACAAGAACATGTTTCAGATGTAAGAAACAGGGACATTTAAAGAAAGACTGTACAATATGGAGAGCAGAACAACAGAAGTTCGCTCTGAAAGGGACTAAAAAAAAGGTGAAAAGCACAATCTCTGACCCATGTGCAGACCATCGGAATGGTGCGCTTAAATTGACAAATAATCACCAATTTCAGGGCTGGTGCATTGACTCAGGAACTATAAGTCACATGACTAGCGATAAATTTTTTTCACAGAACTTGACTCAAGCAACAAGGAAACAATTTTTCTTGCAGACACAAATAAAATAAATTCAGGAGGAATTGAACATGAAATCCTAGTCTGTCCTGATAAAAATGAGCAAAACTTAGCTATACCAGTAAAGGATGTGTTGTATGTTCCTGCTATAGAAGGAAGAGTGCTATCTGTAAAATGCACGACAGCTAAAGGACTCACTGTAATATTCAAATGATGATGAATGTATTATCCTGGATAGAAACAAGGTAATGACCAATACAAAAGTGACTGAGCATTTGCATCATCTCAACACAGTGAAGGAACAGATAACACTATGTACACATGGACATAATGACTGTATACACAAGTTGCATAGGCGTATAGACAACAGGTATCCAGAAAGTATAAAGGAACTGCTAAACTCAAATCTGACAAAGGATCTAATAATGCCTACTTGTCCGATCACCATGAGATATGAATGTTGCATCAAATCTAAAGCTACAAGCTTTTCTCTTCCTAAAGAAAATTAATCAGCCAAGAGCCACACAACCACTTGACCTAGTACATGCTAATGTATGTGGACCTATGAAAGTACATGCACCTGGAGATAACAGTTATATGGTGACTTTCATAGATGACTATTCAAGATACACAGTCACTTATATAATAAAGAATAAGAATGAAGTTTACAGTAAATTAGAAGATTATGTGACAAAATCAAGTAACAAGTTTCAGAGAAATCCAATTAGTATTCAAAGTGATAAAGGAGGTGAATTCACAGGACATCAAATAGAAGACTATTTAAGACAGAATGGAATAGAATATCAAAGAACAGTTCCATACACACTTGAACAGAATGGTGTAGAAGAGAGAAAGAATAGAACCTTGACAGAAATGATTAGATGTATCCTAACAGATTTCAATCTACCTGAAAAATATTGGGACGAACCTGCAACAACAGCCACTTATCTACAGAACCGACTCTTTTCAAGAAAGGTGGAGAAGACCCTTTATCAACTGTTGCATGCTGAAAAATGAAAGGTGAAATACTAGACTTTTTGGTTGCAAAGCAGTTGCATTTATTCCACAAGAGAATCGCTCCAAGCTTCAAAACAAAGCAATAGAAGGAATCTGTATTGGATACAATGACAACTGCAAAGGTTACAGAATCCTAGATCCTAAAACAGATAGAATCACTGTTTGGCTGTGTTCCCACTATGCGTTTTCCAAGCGTTTTTGCTGCGGAATTTCCACAGCGAAAACGCTTAAAAAATGCTTGGTAATATGTGCCTGTAAGGCAGCGCTAGTCATCATACTGGGGGATACTCGCTGCACCGGGTCAATTAAAGCACACCAGCCACGTTTTTCCAGTTTTCACACTCCAGCAGTTTATTATACATCATAACTGCTATAACCGAGTCCAACTCAGTGGCTCGCCGACATATTACATATAATGACCAGGAGCCTTTCAAGTGGCAGACAGGCCCACTTAGCTCCAGTTACAGCCCCCAGCAAAGTCACTTATAGAAATGTCCACGTCAATCAGTGTTTTTACCTTCGCCGGGTTTTAGCTGCTTCAGACTTATTCTGCCACCACTGTGGCTTTACGGCTTCCCAGATGGGGGTCTCCAGCCCTCGTACCATCCAAGGCTACTGGTATGTTTATGACGCGCCCCTGGGCCTGTGTCGCGCTGCGTTGCGCACGCGGGAGCTTACCCGGAGCCGGATCTGTTTAGGGTTGTAGTCTCGTGGCGGTGACCCGGTCCGTGCCCAGGGAGTCAAACTGGACGGCAGTCTGTTAGCGGTAGAAAATGGTTGATGACTACGCCACCCGTTGAATGCAGCCAGGGGGCTGCTGCTGCAGGGCAGACCGCTGAGGCCGGTGGAAGGATGGTGCAGCGTGATAGTATAACCCCCAACGGGAGGGGTATGGCCTCAGGGCAGCCGACGTGGATGATGGGGGTAGCAGGAACCACTCAGAGACGGTATGGTAGCGTTCAGGGTCTTTACTGGTAACAACGATAGACCCTCCCGGAGTACTTGCTAGCGAACGGGGCCTGGTCAGTCCTTGAGCAGATGGGATCTCCCCTGGCCAGGCGTAGTTGTAGGCCTCCCAAGCTGACTGTACTCTTCTGGCTACCTTGCTAGAAGCTGATGTAAGTAGCCCACGTCCCTGAGTGTACCGTGTGGTGCTCACCCGTATGGCCGGTGACTCGGGGCCTTCTAATGGCTTCCGCTCCACGATGGCGGTGCTGGTCCCACGCGTGTGACCGGGCCTTCGGGCTTCTGGGCCAGGGGACCTGAAATCCCCTGCCTGACGGATTCTGCTGCTGGGTAGAAGTTAGTCCCCACAGCCTCGGACTCCGGGTCCGGTAAAGAATCTTCTTAGTCAGGGCGAGCTCTTTAGCTGCCAGCCCCTGACTCCTTGTGACTCTGCTGCTTCCTATGCTGCTCTTGTCTCTACTCTTCCTGGACTCCCTACCCTGCCTCAGCCCCGGGTTTATACAGGGGAAGTTCTTCCCCTCCCAAGGCTGGGCAGGAGGTGTGGCATGCACAGGATCCCTGACCAAAGGACCTCCCACCTGCTCTCAGACGTAATATCTCTATCACTGTGACAACCAGACCCCTGGGGTGTCACACTCCCCCCTAGTGAAATTTAGTACTCCGGGACTAAACACTTTTTAGAAAAATATAACAAGGTATATCAAAGAACAATAAAATACAATAAGGAAACACAATAAGATGGTCACGGATGTCCGCAACCGGGTGCAGTCTTTGAAGAAAAGCAAAGGTGTCCATTTCACCAACACAGGGAGACGTAACCAGGTAGGGGTCTGTCCTACCCCGAGTCCTTAACAGTCTCTAGTCCATCCTGGGTTACGCTCCAACTATATACAAAGGATTCCCGGTAAATCCACCGAAGACTCCTAAAAACAACTAGAAACACAAAATTACACACAAGCAACAATAAACAGGTAAACATTGTAAAACAACTTAAACATTTAGATCCTCCAACGTGCGGGTAACTGGCCTCTAGTGGCCCTAGTGGACCCACGGAGCTGACTGTCTGGCCCTGAACTACAGGGTGTAGGAGCTGTCAAGGGTAAACTGGGCAGCTGTCTACCGGCTCTTTGTCTCACTAGGGGTACGGCAGGCTCACTATAAGCAGAGAGTGGATTCTCCTGTTCCGCTTGGGTGGAGTCTTCTGCCTCCTGGACCGGCTGCTCTTCCAGCTCTACCCGTTGCTCCGTAGGTTCTTGGGATGATGGTTGGAGGAAGGTGAGTACGGGTACCACAACTGCACCATTGACTTGAGTCCAAGACCGAGGGAAGTCCCCGAGCACGGTACTAACCATATCTTCCCTTTCTTCCACGGGTCGATGGTCTTCCTGTTCCTCCTCAGGGTTCCTCAGTTGTTCGGGGCACTTCTTCAGGTGGTCCCGGGATACAATGGCTGTGGTTTCCCCTCCGTCTTTACTGATGGTACAGACCTTCGGGTTCTCGTGGCTTGAGGGCAGTACGGTGTACGGGTCCTTCTCCCACTGGTCGTCCAACTTGTGGAGCCGTCTCTTCCTCTTCAAGACCTGCTCTCCGGGTACCAGGGGAACAGCGGGAGCATACTGGTTGTAAGTCTTCTCTTGTCTTTCCCTAGCCTGACAGAGACTTCGCTCCACGCTCTCCTGTACTTTCCGGTACTGCTGCTGCCTCTCTGTGTCCCAGTCCGTTTCTGGTGAAGTGTCCTCGGGCGTCAGGACTCCCATTTCCAGGTCAACAGGTAACTTACCAGGTCTTGCCCTCATTAGGTAAGCCGGGGTACAGTTGGTGGAACCTACCGGGATGTGGTTGTATAGGTCCACCAGATCGGGCAACTTCTCAGGCCACAGACTGCGTTCTTCCAGGGGCAACGTTTTTAGAAGATCCATTACCACCTGGTTCATTTTCTCACAAAGTCCATTAGTTTGCGGATGGTAGGGTGTCGTCCTTATCTTCCGGCAGCCATACAGATTGCAGAATTCCTGGAAGACCTCCGCTTCAAAGGCAGGTCCCTGGTCCGTCAGCACTTGGTCTGGGTACCCGTGTGGACGGCAAAAGTGCTGCTGGAAGGCTCTAGCTGCTGTTCGAGCCGTTAAGTCCTTGACGGGGACGACAACCAGAAACCGGGAGTAATGATCCACGATGGTTAACGCGTAGACGTAGCCACTTCTGCTGGGGGTCAGTTTTACATGATCCAAGGCTACCAGTTCCAACGGTTGCCGGGTGACGATGGACTGCAGGGGAGTCTTCTGGCTGGCCCGGTCCTTCCTTCTCAGATTGCACGGGCCACAGTCTCTGCACCACTTCTCGATGGTTCCCCTCATGCCTACCCAGTGGAACCGCTCGCGCAGCAGGAACTCCAGCTTTTTCCACCCGAAGTGTCCAGCTCCGTCGTGGTATGCCTCCATCACCATGGCTGCGTCTCTTCGTGGCACCACTACTTGCCAGAGTAGTTCATGCGTCCTGGAGTTAACCATTCTGCGGCACAACTTCCCCTTGTAAAGGAACAGTCGACTCTTCTCTGCCCATAGTTGTTTGGCTTCCTCTGGAGCGTCTGATTCCAGGCTAGCCTCCGGGCGAGTCAGCATCTCCTTCACCAGTCGGACGGCAGGGTCGCTGTCTTGCGTTTCCGCCCAGTTGTAGTGAGGTAAGGGGTTCAACGTAGCAGCCTGCTTACTCCTTACCCGGTGGGAATACTGGATAGTCCCATGACGGTGGAACGCAGGGAGTTCAACTTCTTCCAGTCCCTCCGGATCTTCTCCTCCCTCCGGCAGGTTGGGCATCCTGGACAGGGCGTCCGCGTTGGTATTGGAGCGCCCTGCCCGGTATTTAATTGTGAACTCGTAGTTGGACAGACGGGCCATCCACCTCTGCTCCAGGGCACCGAGTCTTGCCGTGTCCAGGTGTGTCAGCGGGTTGTTATCCGTGTATACGGTGAACCGGGAAGAAGCGAGGTAATGCCTAAAGCGCTCGGTGACTGCCCATACCACGGCCAGGAACTCTAGCTTAAATGAGCTGTAATTTTCGGGGTTCCTTTCGGTGGGTCGCAGTTTTCGGCTGGCATAGGAGATTACTCGTTCTCTCCCCTGCTGAATCTGGGACAGTACGGCTCCTAGCCCGATGTTACTGGCGTCGGTGTAGAGGATGAAGGGCTGGCTATAGTCCGGGTACGCCAAGATTTCATCCCCCGTGAGGGCCATCTTCAGCTGGCGGAAGGACTCTTCTTCTAGCTTTTCCCATTTGAAGGGCGGCTTCTGGTTCTTGGCCTTCCGGGACTGGCCTATCAGGAGGTCCTGCATAGGTGCTGCCTTTTTGGTGAAACCGGGAATAAACCTTCGGTAGTAGCCTACCAACCCTAGGAACTGCCGCACTTCTTTTACGCTGGAGGGGCTTGGCCATCCCTTAATTGCGGTGATCTTATCGGGGTCAGGAGCCACTCCGTCAGCGCTCACCACGTGTCCCAGGTATTGCACCTTTGGTTTCAGGAGGTGACACTTGGAGGGTTTCACCTTTAGGCCGTAACTCGCCAGAGCTTCGAACACCTCCGCCAGGTGTTTCAGGTGGTCCTCATAAGTTTTGGAGTATACGATGACATCGTCCAGGTACAACAGGACCGTCTCGAAGTTTCTGTGGCCCAGACAGCACTCCATTAATCGTTGGAAGGTTCCTGGGGCGTTGCAGAGTCCGAACGGCATGCAGGTGAACTCGCTAAGTCCCATCGGGGTGGTGAATGCGGTCTTCTCCCGGTCCGCCTCTGCTACAGGAACCTGCCAGTACCCGCTAGTGAGATCCAAGGTAGAGAAGAAGTTAGCAGATCTTAAAGCAGCCAATGACTCCTCTATCCTTGGTAAGGGGTACGCATCCTTGTGTGTGATACGGTTGATTTTCCGGTAATCTACACACATCCTCATGGTGTTGTCTTTCTTTTTGACTAAAACTAGTGGGGCTGCCCAGGGGCTACAGCTATCCCGGATTACCCCAGCCTCCTTCATGTCTCTAAGCATCCCCTTGGCGTGTTGGTAATGTGCAGGGGGTACGGGTCGATACCTCTCTTTTATGGGAGGATGATCTCCCGTGGGGATGCGGTGTTCTACCCCCTTGACTCGCCCGAAGTCTAACGGGTGTTTACTAAACACTCTCTCATACTCTTGAACCACCCGATAGACTCCTTGTTTCTGGTGTGAGGGAGTGGAGTCAGTACCCAGATGTAGTTGCTGACACCAGTCCTCCATGTCTTTCTTAGAGCCGTTACCTTCCTCCGGGTGAGATGGAGGCAAGGGTTCCACAGATTGTATAGAATTTTGATTAGTGGTATATAATTTGGCTAGCGTGGCATACCGGGGCAGGTACACTTCCCTCTCCCCGATATTTATTATGCGAACGGGCACCCTCCCATGGCGTACATTGACCACCCCCCGTGCTGTCAAAATGGTGGGCCTACTGTCTGAGTAAACTGGTTCTACCATTGCCTGGTAATCTCTACCTCTCAGACCAATAGCTGCCCGGCACCAAATCATCATTTCACTTTTTGGGGGCATGGCAATAGGAAAAGGGTCACACATTCTTACGCTACCAATCTCACCGCCGGAGAGTTCCACTTGTTGCCGTTGCATCAGTGCCCGGATCTCTTTCTGGAGCACCCGCTGCTCGCCGGAGCTGGCATTCTTGGCAACCTGCTGTAAAAGGAAAATCACCTCTGCAAGACAATTTTCAATTACATTAGTTCCTAGAGTTATTTTTGGGTGACTCTCATGTTTGTCAATATCTACAATGATCAGTCCCTGTGCGGCCAGTTCGACTCTACCAATTTTGATGGTCACCTCTTTAAATCCGATCTGTGGCACGGGCTGACCATTGCTGGCGATGATACTCAAGTCGTCGTCAGGGTAGCGGGTAATATCCGAGTCATTCCAGTACTGCTTGAAGAGCACGTACGGGATGGTGGTGACCTGTGACCCGGTGTCCAGTAGGGCACTCATGGGAATGCCATCCAGTACCACAGGTAAGACTGGACGTCCTCCCACATATCTGTCGCGCCAGTTCGATGGGCCTGGTGATCTTTTTCCTGGGGGTTGGCCCTCTACCCCAGGTTGTGCCCGTTTAAAGAACAGTACCTTTCCATATGTCCGGGTTGATTGCAGCGGCGGCAGATGGGTCGTCCGTCCTCGCTGTATCGGTCACTGGGTCTTCCTCTGGCCGGTGGGGTCCTCCTTGGTCGACGCCACGGGATGTCCTCCGGTCCGGATGCCAGCTGGATCTTCCCTGGAGTGGAAACCTGTAAAGACTGCACAGTTCGGGTTAGCGCAGCAACGCTTTTAGCTAGCTCTTGGACCTGATGGTGTAGGTCTGGAGCCGGGTCATTGTCCAAAGCCTGCGCATCAGCTCCCACAGGCCCTGCTGACAAGGGCGCCGCCTCCTGGTAGTAAGTGGTAGTGGGGCGTCTGTGGGTCACAACGCCACCTGGTGCCGGTTCTCGGAGCACCCGGATGGCTCTGTCCTTGAACTGTGCAAATTCTAGATGAGGGTCCTGTAAGGCCATTGCCCGCAACTGGGTGCGGTGGGCATTGCAATATAAACCCTCTATAAATTGTTCGGTCAACAGCCTGTCCTCGTTTCCCACTCCATTAGGGTCGGTCTGCTTAATGGCCCTCAGGGCCTCTTGTAGGTTGAGTGCATAGTCCCTTATACTCTCATGCGCTCGCTGCTTGCACCCGTAGAATCTAAGTTTAATCTCGGCTGAGGTGCGGGTATCAAAGGTGTCCTTCAGCCGGGTTAGTATCCCTGCGACAGTCTTCCTCCCAGGTGGCCAGGATTTTACTTCCCTTTTGGCTGCCCCAGTTAGTTGGGCCACCAGGATGCTCACTTTTTGCTCTTCTGTGAGGGGGTACACCTGGAAGAGGCTATCCAGCTTTTCTCTAAAGTCATGCAGGGTATGTGACTCCCCTGAGTACTGGGGTAGCCAAGCTGCTCCCGGGATATAGGGCATGGTGAAGGGCATAACTGCAACAGCGGTAGCGCTGGCGGGGGTTGAGGCAGTGGAGCTCTCCTCCGTATCCGACATCTTCCTCCCCCCTAGTGGACCGTGGCCTACCTTGCGATGATCCTGTTCCGTAGGCCGCGGCTCCGCAGTGGATCGTCAGGGTTGAGGACCTTCCGTCGCGCTCCTGTGACGTCGGCGTCTGCTGGGCTCCTTCCAGGACCTTACGCAACGTCCGGACGTGAGGCGGGGCTTCAGTTCTCGCGCGCTTTCGGAGTCCACGCCCCTCTTCTTCCCGCGCGGCGTCCTCAAGATGGCGACCAATGGCGGGAAAACTCCACGGATGGCGGGAAGAAGGCTGAAGATGGCGCCGGATGGCGGGAAACTTCACCGATGGCGGGAAGAAGGCTGAAGATGGCGCCGGATGGCGGGAATCTTCACCGATGGCGGGAATCTTCACCACTGGTAAGTTTGAACAGTCTTTGCTTTTCAGGCACGCAGTACCCGGTGGTTGCGGGCACGTGATCCTGCCGACTACGCCAAAGTTGACGCGCCCCTGGGCCTGTGTCGCGCTGCGTTGCGCACGCGGGAGCTTACCCGGAGCCGGATCTGTTTAGGGTTGTAGTCTCGTGGCGGTGACCCGGTCCGTGCCCAGGGAGTCAAACTGGACGGCAGTCTGTTAGCGGTAGAAAATGGTTGATGACTACGCCACCCGTTGAATGCAGCCAGGGGGCTGCTGCTGCAGGGCAGACCGCTGAGGCCGGTGGAAGGATGGTGCAGCGTGATAGTATAACCCCCAACGGGAGGGGTATGGCCTCAGGGCAGCCGACGTGGATGATGGGGGTAGCAGGAACCACTCAGAGACGGTATGGTAGCGTTCAGGGTCTTTACTGGTAACAACGATAGACCCTCCCGGAGTACTTGCTAGCGAACGGGGCCTGGTCAGTCCTTGAGCAGATGGGATCTCCCCTGGCCAGGCGTAGTTGTAGGCCTCCCAAGCTGACTGTACTCTTCTGGCTACCTTGCTAGAAGCTGATGTAAGTAGCCCACGTCCCTGAGTGTACCGTGTGGTGCTCACCCGTATGGCCGGTGACTCGGGGCCTTCTAATGGCTTCCGCTCCACGATGGCGGTGCTGGTCCCACGCGTGTGACCGGGCCTTCGGGCTTCTGGGCCAGGGGACCTGAAATCCCCTGCCTGACGGATTCTGCTGCTGGGTAGAAGTTAGTCCCCACAGCCTCGGACTCCGGGTCCGGTAAAGAATCTTCTTAGTCAGGGCGAGCTCTTTAGCTGCCAGCCCCTGACTCCTTGTGACTCTGCTGCTTCCTATGCTGCTCTTGTCTCTACTCTTCCTGGACTCCCTACCCTGCCTCAGCCCCGGGTTTATACAGGGGAAGTTCTTCCCCTCCCAAGGCTGGGCAGGAGGTGTGGCATGCACAGGATCCCTGACCAAAGGACCTCCCACCTGCTCTCAGACGTAATATCTCTATCACTGTGACAACCAGACCCCTGGGGTGTCACATTTACACAGCCAACATCCAGCCTCTGCCTTTCAGGCTCTTGTCTTCCAAGCCTCTGGCCCTCCAAGGCTACTGGGATTGCTTACACCTTAGGATCCAGCCTCCGCCTTTCAGGCTCCACCAGGCTTCAATAGGCCTCACTAGGCCTCACACTCTAGCGGAGTCCCACACGGGAACAGGCCTCACGCCTTACACACCCGTCTCCAAACTACCAGGGTTTATATATCTTTAAACGCACACAGGACCTGTGCTGATGTCACAGTCATGTGATCAGACATTCTATGTGCACAGGACCTGTGCTATGTCACAGTCATGTGACCAGTCACCTGAGGGGGAGGTACATGGTCGGCCAAAACACACCCTGGACCATTACAGTAATGCCAAGCAAGCCGCTGCATTACAGTGCCCCATGGTCCCCAATGATAATCCACATGTGCTGTGCACATGCTGCGTAAATTTCCGCTGCGGATTATCATTGCGGAAAAATATGCAGCATGTCCATTAATTTTGCGGACACGCAGCGTAATTGCATTGAAACATATATTATCCGTGTCAGCACATTTGCACACACGGATATTATGCGATTTAATGTGCGGATGGTACCAGGGTCTGGAGAAGAGGAGACTCTCCTCCAGAGCCGGGTACCATAGAACCTGTTAAAAAAAGAATTTAAAATAAAAAGTAAAGATTATACTTACCTTCTGATGGCCCTCGGCGTTTTCTCCACTCCGTCTGGTCTGTTGTATGGGTCGCGGTGGTGTGAAAGGACCTGCCATGACGTCATTTAGTCATGTGACAGGTCACGCGACCGCTGACGTCAGCGGTCGCGTGACCTGTCACACGACTCAATGACATCATCGCAGGTCCTTTCACACCACTGCAACCCATACAACACACCGGACGCAGCGGAGAAAACACCGGGGGTCATCGGAAGGTAAGTATAATCTTTATTTTTTATTTTTTACCATTTTTATTCTTTTTTTTAAACTATTACTTGGTCACACTCTATAAATCCATGCTGGTTGCATGGATTTATATAGTGTGACCAAGTTGTCAAGCACTTTTCCAAGTGATGCTAAAATTGCTTGGAAAACGCTTGATAACCTGCATGCAGAAATGCTTGACAAACGCTTCTACCTGGCAGGAAAAACGCATGTAAAATCCACATGTGTTTTTCCTGCCAGGGAGAAGCGGAAAAAATATGAAGCATTTCTGCATCATGAGCACTGAGCCTTAGTAACAGTGTAGAGGATTTAAACAACAACAGAATGACAACAATTGAAGCATTAAGGGAGAAAACCAATAATGAAAAGATTACGATAATACCCAATGAGCAAATGGATGAAATAACTGCAAACCCAAATACACAAAGTGAACAAATACTACCGCACACAGATACAGAACCAAGACATTCAAAAAGACAAAACAGAGATAAACCACCAGTACGTCTCTCATATAAAGTGAGCACAACTAGTGTATATGAACCCACATCATGAGAGGATATATCTCAACTCTCAGAAAGGGAAACCTGTAAATGGATAAAGGCAGCAGAAACAGAAATGAAATATATGCATGATTCAACAACTTGGACATTAACAGAACTGCCAACAGGGAGAAAGGCCATAGGATGTAAATGGATTTTTAAAGTCAAATACAATAACGATGGCACAGTTGAACAATACAGGCCAAGGTTAATAGAAAAATGATATTCACAAAAATCCGGAGGTAACTATGATGAATCATTTGCTCTGGTGATCAAACATACAACAATCAGGACTTTGCTCGCAGTTGCATCTACTAAGCAAATGCAAGTGGAACATTTAGATGTGAAGACTGCATTTCTGAATGGTGAATTAACAGAAGACATTTACATGGAGCAACCTCCAGGATTCAAAAATGAACAAAAAAACCTAGTGTACAGGCTGCAGAAAAGCAATAGGAAAACTGTTATATCTTGCTACTGTCGCAAGACCTGATATTGCAGCAGCAGTGGGAATCTTATGCAGAAAAGTATCAATGCCAACTCAGATGGATTGGAATGCCGTAAAGAGGATTATACGCTACCTGAAAGGAACCTCTTATCTTAAACTCAAGTTACAAGCAAATGAAGAATGCAATCTGACTGGATATGTTGATGCTGACTGGGCTGGAGATCCCACTGACAGAAAATCCACCAGTGGATATTTCTTTTTACTTTCAGGCAGGGTCATTAGTTGGGCTAGTAGAAATCAATCTACTGTAGCGCTGTCATCAACAGGAGCAGAATATGTTGCTGCAGCACAGGCAAGTCAAGAAGTCATATGGCTGAGACAACTATTGACTGTTCTTGGTCAACAACAAATAAAACCTACAAACATATTTGAAGACAATCAAGGATGTCTTGCACTAGCTCAAATGGAAAGAGTTGACCCAAGAATAAAGCATATTGATGCTAAATTTCACTTTCTGAAGGAATATCAAGAACAAGGTCTTCTGAATCTGAAGTACCGTCCAACTGATGACACGACCGCAGATATATTTACAAAGACACTAACTGGTGAAAGGCATCAAAAGCTGATAAAGATGTTAGGACTGATCGAATAAGTCTTCACTGTTGAGAAAGGGTGTTGAAATATATGCAACAAGCTACAGACTTATTATACTTTAGAGGAGTTACATGAGATGTATTTACTTACATTGATAGACTGGTTCCTTGTTACAAGTACATACTATTAGCAGTGGCTTTGAATAGAATTACAGATCAGTCCCATTCACATACATGGGACGAAGCTGAAGTAAGCTGTAATACTAGGCACAGGTGAGGCCTCTTCAAACAGCTGATGGCTGATTGAATCAAACTCTGATGAATCGAATAACGATGGCTTATTTTAAGAAAATAGCAGTCATTTTAATGTCCCCAAAAATTTGTTTACGGGTATGTGCACACTGAGTCTTTTTGCTGAGTTTTTGGAGCAATAGCTGAGTGGAAACTCCAAGTTTTTTGAGGAACTTTCAGTTTTTGAGGATGATTTGGAGAGTTCCTACTCAGTTTCTGCTCCAAAAACTGGCAAAAACAATACTCGGTGTGAATATACCCTAAAACATCAGGGATATTGGAGATCAGCTCAAATAGTTTCCTCTTGCTTTTATATATTTGAGCTAGAGGGGTTGTCCACTATTCAGACATAATAATAATAGCACTAAGGCTACTGTCACACCATCAGTAGTTGGTCAGTATTTCACATCAATATTTGTAAGGCAAAACCAGGATTGGGTCAAAAATGCAGAATTGGTGCACGCGTTTCTATTATACTTTTTCTCTGATTGTTCCTCACCTGGTCTTGACTTACTAATACTGAAGTAAAATGCTGACCAAATACTGATTGTGTGACTGTAGCCTTATACTCACCTCTGGTGCCATTCCAGCGGTGTCGGCACTGGCTCTCCCAGGGCTCACATGACATGACAATGTCACACAATCCCTGAGGCCAATCAGTGCTGGCTTCACTTTCCTTTCCTATGGACGTAATTGATATTTGGATGAAGTTAAAGCTGTGACTGCTCTGTCACTTCCTCAAGATGTCTTAATTGGTCCGAAGGAGGGGAAAGTGAAGCCAGTGCTGATTAGCTCTGAGAATGTTATCATTTTACTGGGGAAAAACATGGGGATTAAGAAGGGGTTGTCCAAGTAGTGGACAACCCCTTTAACTTCAAATTTTCTTACAATGTATTATATAGTTGTGCATTGTTTTTCATATGACACACACATATATATATATATATATATATATATATATATATATATAGAGAGAGAGAGAGAGTAATACATTTTCCTAATAAACCTAATTTGACATTTGGGATGAATAATTTTGCTTGCAGCTGCTTATAAAATAGTGATAGCTGCACTGTCACATGTAAATGCTTAGATTACTGATACAGAATTAACCTTACTTATGTGTCATTCACTTTCCTCTAAGTTCCCATTTACTTACTTTTTGGCGCCACTAATGAGGCTATTAATCAGCTCTTGGATATTTTGGGCACTGGATGTTTTAGCTCCAATCCTGACCACAACAACATGAACTCCTTGCAGAACACTTAGTGAAAGCACAATGTAATATAATAGATCCATAGTACATTGCATTAGTATTCACTGTACAATTTATTCCCTCAAATCCCCTTATGGCTTTCAAGGTCAGGAACTGGAAAGTAGCACTGACAAACTTTATGTGCTTCTATATTGCTTACCATGTCAATTGGTCCACAATTTCCATTATGCTTTATGGTAATCTGTTGCAAATACTACAAATATACAATTTATTTACTTTTAAATCCCTTGTACAGACATGGGCTTACATTTAATATTATAGTTCAGATACCGCAGTAGAAAGAGCCAAGAGTTTTCTCAGAAGGCAGCATCTCTAAGTACATATTCAGCCAATAATAAAATCTTATACTCATGCAGAAGGCCAGCAGCAAGGAAATGGATCTTATTTCTAGAGCCAAACAGCCCTAATAAAAATGCTCACTATCTAGGAAGAAAATGCATCATTTTATTCGCAGCATTTTGCCTAGCCAGCGCAATATATTTCACATATACATTAATTAACCTCACAGTATGTCATCTATTATATGCAATTACATATATGAATACACAGCATAGCGAGGTAATAAGATATCCTGTGCTGCCCGATCTCCAAATATTCTGATATCCAATATTACAAATGTAATTATTACACAGCACTGCTCCAATTTTTTGTTTCATATTGTGAAGAATATACTCTGCAAAATGGCATCTGTACCATGCAAATAAATTGTAATATTATAATTATATGTATTCATTTTACACTACATGTGATAACACACACAATGCACCTATTCCACAGAAACACCCGATAAGAGATATTCTGCAGGCATATTGTGTAGGTTCACCAACACTGAACATTTTACAGTTTACACATTTGGACACTTTAGGGTCCAATTTAGCTTCACCTTCTGGATTCATGGATCACCATCTTCTGAGTTAAGCTGGCCATGCAACTTAGATGGCCGTCGGCCAAATGATACTTCGAACGACTGTTCAGCCAACAGTCATCTCGGTCGTCTTTCCCATATATAGAAACACTAGCTCGGCTTCTGTGTACTCTATGAGAAAGCCACCAACAGACATCTCCAGGAGAATGAAGCGATTGACCACCCTCAAATTGGACATGCCTGATCAACATCTTCACTGATGATCAGTTGGCCAGCCGTCCCAATTAGAGTGCTGGACGATCCCGTTAATATCAGAAGGTTTGGACGATATTAGTCTAATGTGTATGGGGGGCTATGAGTTAGATAGTTGACACAAGAATAACTTTCACTTCAGTGTGATGGATTAGACTCAGAACTGGCCAAAACCAGCTTTATTATCTTTACACCTAGCACAGTAAAGTTCCCCATAATCATTAAATATCTCCCTTGACTCCTACGATGTCTGTAAGAGAGGCTTATCTCCCAGAGAACAAAAGGATTGGCCGTTGGAAATACAAAACACCAGATTCTCTCTCCCAACATCATCTCTCAGGGGAGAGTTTGGAGGCCCCAATACACCTTAGGGCCCCCAGACACATTAGACAAATATCAGCTGAACTTGTGATATCGTCGTGTATGGGGGCGCCGACCAACTGATGGTCGGGAGAGATGTTGATAGCACATGTCTGATTTCAGACAGCTGATCACATCGTTCTCCCTGAGACACGTGGGTCGGCGATTTTCTCATAGAGAATACAGGAGCACTCGGATGAACAACCAGTCCTGTATATGGAAGTTTCAGCAGAGATGATTGTTGGCCGAACGATTGGTTGGAGCATTGTTTGGTTGACACCCATCTAATGTGTATGGCCATTCTTAGATTGTTGCCCAATCCCAGGTTCAGCCGATTTTAACCCCTTCACGATGTATGACTTACAGTTACGTCATATGTGGTGTACCTGCTTTTGATGTACATATTTCTTTCTGATAGAGGCATTTAACATGCACCGGCAGGGGGGTGCATTAATCGGGGTACTGGTGAGGTGATTGTGAGGTGCTGATGGGTTGTCTAGACATCTGGGGGTTTGCTCATGCACTGCTGTGTATAGCACAAGCGATCAGATGATCGCAGCTTCAAGTCCCATAAGGAGATTATTAAATACAGTAAAAAGTATAAAAATATTTTTAAACATATGAAAAAAATAAAAAATCTTCTCTCTCTTCCACCATTAAAAATGAGGCAATTAAAAAAACCCTTAAAATTACACGTTTGGCATCACTGCGTTCGTAAAAGTCCGATCTATCAAAATATAAAATAAATTAATAAGATCAGTAAACAGCATAACGAGAAAAAAAATCAGTAACAGCTGAGAGCACAAATAAAAGCCCTCACACAGCCCCATATCCTGAAAATTTAAAACATTATGAGTCACGGAAAATGGCGACAAAAACAAATTATTATTATTTTTTTTTAGAAATTTACGATTTTTTTTCACCACTTAAGTAAAAAAACCCCTACGATTTATATAATCGTACTGACCTGGAGAATCATATTGACAGGTCAGTTTTACCGTATAGTGAACATGGCAAATAAAAAACCCCAAAAGCAATTGTGGAATTGCACTCTTTTTCAACGCACTTGGAATTTTTTTTCCCTCTTACTAGTGCATCACATGATAAAATGAATGATGTGACTCAAAGGGCTCTTGGAAGAAGAGGAGGAAAAAACAAAAAACATGGCAAAATTGCCCAGTCATGAAGGAGTTATTCTAATGTGTATGGGGGCCTTAAGTCACATCATAAAAATCCTGCGCTGTTTGGACAGTATCTATAGAACAGTAGCTACACATCAGCAAATTTTCTCACCTGAATAGTAAAACAAATAATATTGCATTCAGTGGGTCAGATTTTACCAGCAAGTCAACAAGAGTCTTTTGTCTGTCTAGCCTGCCTGCATGAAATAAAGATGGTACTAGAATAATGCGTGCCTATCACTTCCAGGGAAACTTGATGGATTACAACAAAATAAAATCTAAAACCTTTCTCAAATATACATTTGAAAGTTACAAATGTATATATATGTATATTAAAAAAAATAAAATAAAATATATATATATATATACAGTTGTGCCCAAAAGTTTACATACCCAAGCAGAATTTTTCCTTTCTTGGCCTTGTTTCAGAGAATATGAATGCTAACCAATAAACTTTTTCTCCACTCATGGTTATTGGTTCGGTGAAGCCATTTATTGTCAAACTACTGTGTTTTCTCTTTTTAAATCTTAAGGACAATCAAAAACATCCAAACATTAACAAAGAATGGTATCTAAACATCCTTCAAGAGCAACGTCTCCCAACCAGCCAGGAGTAATTTGGTGATTAATGCTTTTTCCTGCTTGATGAAGACCATGTCACAAGGCAAAAGTCATAACTAGGTGGCTTAGTGAACAAAAAATTGAAATTTTAGGTCCATGGCTAGGAAACTCCCCAGATCTCAATCCTATTGAGAACCTGTGTGTTACATCCATTTCCCGGGTATCCCGAGCTCCGCTTCCTTCCCCTGGGTCTGTTGCCTTCTGTTATGTTTCACATTGAGTTTTTCAAGTTACCCAGTGTGGATCAATGACATCATCTCCCTAGACCTATTTAAGGCCCATTGAGACACACACCAGTGTCTTGTGATTGGGACTCTAGACTTCTATGTGTGGTGTGCTTCACCTTCTGTGCATACTGTACTCTAGCTTGCTTCCATTCAGGCTGGGTCCCACTTCATCCGTCCTGCTGCTCGTAGATTCTTGAGTGGACCTAGTCCTCGCTTCCCATGTGCCTTCCAGCTTGCTGCATCAACACCTGAGATTCGGGGGCCACCCAGACCTGAGGATTAGTTTTTTCCACCTCACCAGGTGAGCCTAACACTGTGGTCAATCCTCAAAAAGTGAGTGGACAAACAAAAACACAGAAATTGTGATAAATTTCAAGCACTGATCAGACAAAAACGGTTTGTCATCAGTCAGGATTTGGCCCAGAAGCTGAAATACAGCTGCCAGGGAGAAGGGCAGTAGTCTTGTAAAATAAAGGGCAGCACTAAATATTGAGTCTTTTCATAAAATTGATGTATTTGTCAGTAAAAGTTTAAAAACTTATAAAATGCTGATAATTGTACTTCAGTAACCATAGAAACATTTGACTAAAAGATCTAAAAACACTGAAGCAGCAAACTATAAAAACCAAAATATGTCTGTCTCAAAGCTTTTGGGTTCTTAAAAAATGTCACAATAAAGTTTGATCAAAATGTGTACTCAGCACTCTATTTTTGTAAGACATTTTATTTTCTTGTCAGCGATAAATCACTGTAAAATAGAATTATAGGATGTATATATTTTTTCTCAGTATATATATAATGTATAAAAATAAAATTATAATTCAATCCTTCAAATTCATTAAACTATTCCCTGTTCTACATCCGATGAACACAATAACAAATAACTAAATTACAACCATAAACATGTAGTTTTTGCTGCCTCCTTGATTTTCTCATATTTCCTCTATGAAGAACTGCCACATTCAAGGTCAGACTCGCCCAGAATAATTCTCAGGGGGTCCAGGCTCTAACAAAATAATGTGACCCCTAACACATCAAGGCAATATCAGCAGAAGACTACCAGATTTGGAGGTGACTTTGAAGCCAATCACTCGCCACTTGAGTCTATTCTTATGAAAGGAAACAGAAATAACCTCCTGTACCTGTTAGTGGGGTTGTCTCAAATTCTTATGTGGTTTAAATTGCAAAGTGCTTGTAATAACAAGCTTGCACCACTAACAGGTTCTATGCTTTACAGCCGGCTTGTGGAGCTCTGAAGCTGTATGAAATACTGGATCTGTCCAGCCTCAGTGTGCCTGCGCTTCTCCTATACTGCAGCCTGGGAGAGCGGTCAGTTCATACCAGTGGTGCAACCCTACTGCTGGTCTGAGACGCCAATCTTCAGTAGTGCACCACTTCCCTGCCAAGCAGGAATCCAGAAGCCAGATTGAGACAGCCCCTTTAATGATAGGTCTAACAAAGAGAACAACAAAGATTGTGATGCAATAAAAAATAAATGAGAATGTGCTCTATATAGTTCTAGAGTAACTGATTGGAATAATTTTCTCTGACAGGCCCAAGTTACAATGCTGACACTGATTTTCCTCCTAAAAGATCAAACTACAAGTTGATAACTTCACACTTAGATTACGGCATAATTGGAATTATACTGGGGTTCAAAATTGAGCATTTATTCAGCTATTAAGAGCCAGCATATACAGGAGATGGAAGTCGATTGAACCCGCCGATTTCAGCATGACTGACCTTTCAAGTGATGTATATGGCAGAGTCCTTATTCTCTCCAAACATCATCTGTTGGATTTTCAATGGCTGATCATTTTTTCTTAAAAGTATGATTTGAAACTAACACTGATTTAATCCTAAATCTCTATTTAATGTAATAAACCTAATCTTTCTAATATCCTTTAACTAAAAATTTACTATCATTCCCTTTCTACTATATCTAACTGCTTTATTTTTCTACCAACTCCCTGTTTTATGACACTTTGTTTGAGAATCCCCAGTGAGTGCTGGGATACTCAAACAAGATGTCATCAGAGGCTACAGTCAGTGCTTCAGCCTCTTCCCCCACTCTGAAATGAAGTGTCATCAGTGACGTCCGTTTCAGGGGCTGGGCTAGTCCCTGCACTACTGAGCATGCGTTGATTGTCAATTCCAAAGTATGCTCAGTAGGATCTTGTCACTGTGCAATATTCTTTTTAATGCACAGTGACAGTGCACTCTCTCGCTGGCTCTGATGAGAAGTGATGAGCCAGCAAGAGAATGCACTGTCAGTGTACACTGAGAGGAGATTGCCTGGCGAGCAAGAAATGAAGAGACCAGCCCCCCACATCATTTTGCACTCTCTTGCCAGTTCGTCATTTCGTACCAGAGCTGGCTAGGGAGTGCATTGTCACTGTGCATTGAAAAAAATTCTCCTACGGAGCATACGTCGAAATTGACAACCAATGCATGCTTAGTAGAGCAGTGACAAGCCCAGCTCCTGAAATGGACGTCACTGATGATGCTTCATTTCAGGGTGGTGACAGATGCTGTGGCAGTAACCACAGCCTCTGCCCCCTTCTTTGAGTATCCAAGCATGCGCTGGGATTCTCAAATGATGCATCAAATAGGAAGTACTGTAGCAAAAACATTTTTTAAAACAGTTATATAGAGTAGAGAGGAAACGGTAGAGAATTTTTAATTAAAATATATTAGAAAAGATATTAGAGTATTACATAAAATAAATAGAAATTTAGGATTAGATCAGTGTTAGTTTTGGACCACCCTTTTAAGGAGAGATAATCAGGTATCAGACAAGTCTGTTAGCAGCTTTCTCCTCCCTCCCTGTTGAAAACACATTAAGCTTAACCAAGCCAAGCGCTCAGGCGTATGGGGGAGTTGAGAACAATATAATTATGCTGAACAACTTTTCGGCCAACAGGTATCTCATGTGTATGGCCAACTTTGAACACAAGAATCTCAATACCATGTAGATATAATTATACACACACAACATATATACAGCTAATTGATTAAGTGTAGCAGTGTCGTATAATTGGGGAATTTGGAGACTCGCAGAATTCTTAACACTGGACATCATAAGTGGCTAAACACAATAGCAGAATGCAGATATTGCTCGGGCTGTGAAGGTTTTTCCGTTATGAGTGTGAACTCTTCTAGCGTTTCCAGTACAATTTTAATTCACTACAGTTTTGCCTTGTAGATGGCGTATCATAAGAGCTGTCAGGAAAACCTTCCATTACCTTCTTTATTCCACTGCGACATTAGACGTAACAAGCTGAATTTCATCTCCGCAGCCATTCGCACAAAGATGCAATTTATCTCGTTTGTGCTGCAACCATCCCCTAATAACTGAAAATGAAATATGTTGAGAATAAACCACAGATAAACACTCCATTAGTGTGGATGACCTGATAGATGTAGAAGCTTTTAGAGTTCCTAATGACAATGTGGAAAATGGAATTATTGAGACGATTCAGTTTAGGAATGGGCATGTGCTAAAACCCCCCAATGCTGGGACTCTTGTATGGTAAGGAATAGGATATAGTCTTAAACAGAGGGGAATTAGACTGGACGGCCCTTGGAAGTTAAACTACCACTGATTGGCTAAATAAAAGACGATCGGGGTAATTTAATAATCTGTTTAGACAAACTGGCCGTACTTTCGTGCACTCAGAGCAATCATTAAAGGAAATGTCTCAAGTTTGGAAGTTATCTGCTATCCATGGGGACCGCTAGTGATAGTTAAACACTGTGCTCACCTGGTCTTTGGCGTTCCCATAAGAATGAATGGAACAGCAATGGGCCTGATCGATCACCGCTCTATTCACATGGAACTCTGTATTTTTGGGATAAATTGGGGTCCAGCAATCAAGGATAACTTCTGAATTTGAGAAGACCCCTTTCACATGATCGTTCTGTGTGCTTACAATACCATTGTTCTTAGCAGTTCACCTCCTTTTCACACAGGATGATATACTGCCAACAATGATGATTTCTAAGCATGCTTAAATATCATTTCACCCAACGAACAAGCATTTTTTTCAGTTGTTGGATAATTGGCAGCTTGTTTCTTAACTCCGGTCCTTAAAGGGGTATTCCCATCTCCAAGATCCTATCCCAACATGTAGTAGGTGTAATAATAATAATATTAGAAAATATCTCCAATTAGAAATGTAGTGTAGTTTTTCTGATTCGCTATATCTCTTTCATCATGTGCATGCATTGTGTGCAGACCACTGATATAGTGACAGTTAGTTAGCTAGTTGCTAGTGGTCGTAACCATGGACACCTAAGGTCCTGCAATGCCTGCACATAAGGAAAGAGACATAGCGAATCAGAAGAACTATACTACATTTCCAATTGGAGATATTTGCTATTATTTTTATTACATCTACTACATATTGGGATAGGATCTTGGAGATGGGAATACCCCTTTAAAGCCTCCCAACAGATCAGAATTTGAGGATATCCTATCGACAGAAGCTGTAGCAATTTCTCATGTCTGCTAATAATTCCACCAGCAATGCTAAGGAAATCCTGAATACATGACCTGTTCAGGTGCCTTGAGGACCACTGGTTTAGGCAGCGTAATCGGCCAGCGCTTTAGTTTTTTTCCTCCACTTCTGCCTAGAGCCATAACTTTTTTATCTTTCCATTTACATAACCAACTCAGAGCTTGTTTTTTCGTGAGATGAACTGAGATTTTGAATGACACCATTCATTTTACTACACAATGGTATGGAAAAAGGAAATAAATCCAAGTGTGGTAAAATGGTGAAAACAATAGTGAACATTTTGTTTTTTAGGTTTTCTTTTTATGGTTGCAAAAAAATAAAAAACTACAGCAAAATGATTCTTCAGGTCAGTGTGATTAAGGCCATACCAAGCGTGTTCTGTCTTATTTTTTAAATGATGAAAAACAAATTCTGAAATTTGTTTTGTGTCTCCATTTTTTGATAATCACAGCTTTTTTTGCATTAATTAAACAGTTTGGTGGCTTTATTTTAGCATGAGCAGCTGAGGCTTTTATTCATCCATCTTGGGACACATACAACATTTTGGTTGCTTTCAATAGCAGTTTTAGGGAGATGTGGCAACTGAAAAGCTGCAATTCTGTGATTTCATTTTTTCCCTTACAAGTCAAGTAATTTTATTTTCTGATACATTGGACTTTTACAAATGTGGAGATACCAAATATGCTTATTTTCTTCATATACTTTTCATCTCAGAAAGGGTATGGGGGTATTTTGATTTTTAAATTTTTTAAAACTTTTTTATTTGTACTTTTTTTTTACAGTTTCCTTAGAGGATCTGCAAACAATTGATCATTTGTTCTTATACTGCAATTCTACTGTATTGCAGCAAATAGTCAAAATGACATGAAGCCTAGCTACCTGGCATCTGCCAAGTACGGTGCAGGCTCTGCTCTTGAGCCTGCTGCATACATGGGGACTTAAGCTAAAATGTGCTATTATGTCCTATGTCAGGAAAGGGGTTATATACAGCGTTAGTAAACTAATTAATGTGCTTCTAGCCTGGATTTTCCTTAAAGGGTTATCTCATAATGATGAAACCCTGTATATACAGGCTTTCTATATGTCTTTCAAGTCAGAAATCTTAAAGGGAAAGTGTCAAGCTGAAAATGTTCTCTGATCTGCAGGCAGGATATTATACAGAAGGATGAGATTATCAAATTAATAGACATTTCTTGGGAAAAGTTTCAGTAAAACTTGAATTTTATTGATTGAACTCCATTGCATGAGTCCAGTGGGCCGTCCTAGTCAGTGATTGACAGTTGTCCCTGTATGAGTACATGCAGAGATAGCGGTAAATCACTAGTAGGCCCGGCCACTGGACTTATGCATACAAACATACAAGTTATACTGAATCTTTCCCAACAAACCTGTATATCATTCTGCTCAGCTTCTCCTTCTCTATTTTCTATCCATGTTACACTGTCCACCAGGGGCGGACACAGACTGTAGTGGGCCCCTGTGCAAGAAATTTTTGGGGGCCCCCCCCCCTGCGCTTCATAAGGCAACAAAGTTATGTAAACATAACCCCCCCATGTGCAGCTCTCATCCCCCCCATGTGCAGCTCACCCCCCCGATGCATCTCTCATCCCCCCCCGTGCATCTCTCATCCCCCCCGTGCATCTCTCACCCCCCCATGTGCATCTCTCACCCCCCCATGTACATCTCTCACCCCCCCATGTGCATCTCTCACCCCCCCATGTGCATCTCTCACCCCCCCATGTACATCTCTCACCCCCCCATGTGCATCTCTCACCCCCCCATGTGCATCTCTCACCCCCCCATGTGCATCTCTCACCCCCCCATGTGCATCTCTCATCCCCCCCATGTGCATCTCTCATCCCCCCCATGTGCATCTCTCATCCCCCCCATGTGCATCTCTCATCCCCCCCATGTGCATCTCTCATCCCCCCCATGTGCATCTCTCATCCCCCCATGTGCATCTCTCATCCCCCCCCATGTGCATCTCTCATCCCCCCCATGTGCATCTCTCCTCCCCCCCATGTGCATCTCTCATCCCCCCCATGTGCATCTCTCATCCCCCCCATGTGCATCTCTCATCCCCCCCATGTGCATCTCTCATCCCCCCCATGTGCATCTCTCATCCCCCCCATGTGCATCTCTCATCCCCCCCACTCCTAGTTAATTAATTGTATTTAAGAAAAATAAAACTTGTTATACTTACCCCCATGCGATCCCTGCAGAATCCTGGCGCTCGTCCACGTCACTGCCACCAGGCTCTCCTGACGTTCGGCCATGTGACGGTGCCACATACATAGCCAACAGCTTTTGTTTTGGCCAAAAGATTTTTAAAGCCGCCACCACGATAAGGTAGACTCTTCTGGCCGGGCCCTACTCTAACCTATTAAAATTTTCTTAAAATATCCAATACTCTTTTTAGATATATTTTTATTTAGTTTTCTTTAAGGGAATGTGTCATATACATTTTTTTTTTAAATGACCAATAATACCACATACAGGGAATACCGCCACACCATCACCAGACCACATATTACCACAACATAGTGACCGAATAATACCACACAGAAGGGAGAAAAACTGCCACACCATGACCAGACCACATATTACCACCACATTACTAATATTACCACCACATTACTAATATTACCATAAGTGTCATTATACATGGGAGCTCTATACATGGTATGTATAATGCAAGTGTCCAGGTAATCTAGTGATCACCAGTGACATTATACACAGGAGCTCTGTATATAGTGTCAGTGTACAGGTAATACAGTGATCACCAGTGACATTATACACAGGAGCTCTGTATATAGTGTACAGGTAATACAGGGATCACCAGTGACATTATACACAGGAGCTCTGTATATAGTGTACAGGTAATACAGGGATCACCAGTGACATTATACACAGGAGCTCTGTATATATTGTCAGTGTACAGGTAATACAGTGATCACCAGTGACATTATACACAGGAGCTCTGTATATAGTGTACAGGTAATACAGGGATCACCAGTGACATTATACACAGGAGCTCTGTATATAGTGTACAGGTAATACAGGGATCACCAGTGACATTATACACAGGAGCTCTGTATATATTGTCAGTGTACAGGTAATACAGTGATCACCAGTGACATTATACACAGGAGTTCTGTATATAGTGTCAGTGTACAGGTAATACAGTGATCACCAGTGACATTATACACAGGAGCTCTGTATATAGTGTACAGGTAATACAGTGATCACCAGTGACATTATACACAGGAGCCCGGTACATAGTATATAGTGTAAGTGTACATGTAATGCACTGACTCACTGGTGACGTCTCTAGGTGAAGTCCTTCAGCTACGCTTTTCTCCTTCATCCAGCACAGACCGCCATCACGTCTTCCAGCCAGAACTCGTCTCTGCATAAAATAACACAGTTATCTAGAGCACATTCCCCAACTTCTACATTACGCAGCTGAATACAGACGTGCATCCACCATCAATATATGGTTAGTTATTATGCAACCTACCATTCCAAATATAAATTGTAATCCACCACGGTGCCCCCATTAACTGTAAATAGGCACTTAATATATAATTTAATTAGAACCTCTACTCTATACTTCCTGCTCCCCGCATTCATTATTTACATGCACCCCCTGCCCCAATTCATTATATCATGTCCGTGCTCTCCCCACTCCATCGTCATTTATCATTTACTCTCCCCCACCCCACATTCATTATGTGCAGCTCATTATCCCCCTACTCCCAATTCCCCCATGTGCAGCTCATTTTCTCCCAATTCCCCCATGTGCAGCTCTCACCCCCCCATGAGCAGCTCTCACCACCCCCCCATGTGCACATCTCTCATCCCCCTCCCCCACATGTGCCCCTCTCTCATCCCCCTCCCCCACATGTGCCCATCTCTCATCCCCCTCCCCCACATGTGCCCCTCTCTCATCCCCCCCATGTGCAGCTCTCACCACCCCCCCATGTGCACATCTCTCATCCCCCTCCCCCACATGTGCCCCTCTCTCATCCCCCTCCCCCACATGTGCCCCTCTCTCATCCCCCTCCCCCACATGTGCCCCTCTCTCATCCCCCTCCCCCACATGTGCCCCTCTCTCATCCCCCCATGTGCATCTCTCATCCCCACCATGTGCACATCTCTCATCCCCCTCCCCCACATGTGCACCTCTCTCACCCCCCCATGTGCATCTCTTATCTCCCCCCCATGTGCATCTCTTATCCCCCTCCCCCATGTGCATCTCTTATCCCCCTCCCCCATGTGCATCTCTTATCTCCCCCCCATGTGCATCTCTTATCTCCCCCCCATGTGCATCTCTTATCTCCCCCCCATGTGGATCTCTTATCCCCCCCACCCCATGTGCATCTTTTATCATCCCCCCCCACGTGCACCTCTCTCATCCCCCTCCCCCCCACGTGCACCTCTCTCATCCCCCTCCCCCCACATGTGCACCTCTCTCATCCCCCCCACCCCATGTGCATCTTTTATCATCTCCCCCCCCCCCCATGCATCTCTTATCACACACACACACCTCCCATTCCCCCCACTCCTAGTAAATTGTATTTTGAAAAAAACAAAACTTGTTATACTTACCCCCATGCGATCCCTGCAGAATCCTGGCGCTCGCCCAAATCGCTGACACCAGGTTCTCCTGACTTCCGGCCATGTGACGGCGCCGTCACATGACCGGAAATCAGGGGAATCATGAAGGCGCTGCCGCAGTAGCGCAGCGCAGCGCTGAGATGTCCCGGACCCTGCGCTTAGCATGGGGCCGGGGGCCCCATGAGGAGAGAGACTCACAAGAGGGGGCCCCCAACGGGGCTCCAAGGGGGCCCCTACCGGCTGGGCCCCACACTGGAGTCAGGGCAGACATGCCCTGATGGCGGCCCTGCTGGAGGCTGGAGGGGCCCCCTCTCCCTCGGGGCCCCCGTTCAATGAACCGGCTGCACGGGCGGTAGTTCCGCCCCTGCATGTCCACAAATTATACTGAATGTACAAAGTGGCAAGCTTCCTTTAAAGAGCAGCTCTCGTCCTGGCAGACGCGATCAATCCTGGTATTTCAATGATAGCTATTTAACTAAATACTACCACGTAACACTAAATTTCCCTGCAACTGTTTCAGGGTATATTTCTGATTGGCTGTATTTATTTTGGACAAAATCAGCTAGGATCTTTAAGGATCAGGGACTTAAGTCCCAAATGCTATGGCTTCTCTTATTCTTTTGAATAGGAATTGCTTGGCAGTACCTGCAGAATCATCCATGAATTGAACTGTGCTGAGCAACTCCAGGCAATGTGTTAACAATTGTCAGCTACTTGAGCTGTTTTTAGCTGATCAGTAGGTGTGCGATGGGTATAGATGTCAGACCACCACCGTTCTCATATTGATTGCCGTATCCTAAAAATAGGTCCTCAATAATTCCTGCCAGGACAACCCCTTTAAAGTAAAGTTATACATATACAATCATAATTAGAAGTTAACACTTTTATTGCTATATACAGTATCAAGAATAGAAAATACCTACATACTGATCCTATCAAAACAAATTATACCGTCACGGGTGTGTGACCCCAAGTAAGTGATTTGCATACCTGCGGTCAAGTGCCAACTAGATGGACATGGCCTCACTCAGTGCAAATTAATTAAGACATGTCTAATCCGAATGTGACCGGAAGTATACATTAGTGTTGAGCCACCCCCGTAGTGTTCGAGTTCGGTTCGGTTCGTCGAACACCCGTGTGTTCGCCGAACTGTTCGTCGAACTGTTCGTCGAACACCTTCGAACACCGTTAAAACCAATGGCAGGCAAACAAAAACACATAGAAACACATAGAAAACACCTTCAAAGGTGTCCAAAAGCTGACAAACTGCTCAGAAGACACAACTAACACATGGAAAAGTGACAAGTACATATAGTCATGCGAAAAGAAAAGAGGTGGAGGAGTAAAAGGAGGGGGAGACACAGATATAGGCATGTCATGCCCTTCTAAAATCCAAAAAGTGAGAAGCCGACACGGCCAGTCCGCTCCTGCCCGTGCCACCTCCGTGTCGCCGGGTTTGTGCCAGAGCCGCGGTGAACCCTGACGGCCAGCCCCTCTCTCCCAATACTGGTGCCTGTCCGCTGGTGGGTCAAGCGAGCCCCCCTGTGGTGGAGGAAGCTCTAAGCTTTTTAATTTAAATTGTCTCTCTAATTTGAATGAATACACTTTAAATCCATTTACAAGGATCTATTGGAGGGCAAGTCTCATGCCAGCAGCCGCGTAATTCCAGCTCCAGTAGCGTCCACTAAAGCTGCTGCAGTTAAAAAGCTTTTATAAGGATCGAGCTCGGCTGTCCACCGCAAGGCATCCTACCGCCAGTCCCAGCCCCTATGCCTTGGGGTGCCTCCTGATGCTCTTCACTGAGTATCCCGTGGTCCCGAAGCATTTCCTTTGAAAAAATTTAGTGTCCAAACTACAGGTGGTGTAGCTTGCTTAACAGCCGGGATAATCCACTGACTAGCAGACACTGCTACTAGGCACAAAATATTTCCTGGGCTAGATGCAGTTAAAAATTTGTAATTAGATACTCTCGTTGGATGCTGAGAAAGCATTCCATAGAGTCTCCTGGCACACCATATATGATTCTCTTAAAAGCTTTGGGTAGGGGTCTAGGGGACCCTTTTATAGCCAAAATCACGGCCCTGTATCGCAATACGTCACCTAGGCTGAAGATAAATGGAACTGTAGCACTCTGAGGGCTCGGTTGCTACAGAGGTATTGCACCTCACCCAGAGGTGTGATATCTCACTCTCAGGTAAGGATGGAGTGTGGATCAGGACCTGACACCTGCATGCATTACACCACATTGCCGTGGGGCAGGGCGACCAATATGCCCCTGAGATGGGCACGACAGTCCCTGTCCCTGGCTGGAGTGGGGGGAGGGAACACTCAGGAAGGGGAACCCTGTAGTGCAGGAGCAGGGAGGAAGCAGTTCCTGGGTGCATTGAGAAGGGAGTATAAAAGGTGGGCACCATCTTAGTTCAGTGCAGAGAAGTCTGAGCAGAAGTGACAGGGAGCAGGGGCTCTGCATGAGCTCTGCTACGGAGGCGGGCCTGGTAACAGAGGCCCAGGCCTGGAAGAGGGAGAAGGAAGGAAGAGGAGCGGAGAAGGCTCCAGGAACGAGGAACGAAGGGATCCCAGGGGTGCGGACGGGCGAGTCGCCACCGCACGCCCGAATCCACCTGCGTGGAGGGGTCAGGCCAAAGGGGGAGACCGGTCCCCGAAACTAGTGGAGGCAGGAAACAACCCTCAGCTAGAAACCGGAGGCTGTGACATTTTATGTGGCGCAGCCCCTCGCTACACCCGCTAGGAAGGCACCACATAGGGTCAGGGAAACTGGCGCCAAGTTTACCAAGAGGAGGCCCGAGGCAGCCGGACAGAAGGGTTGGTAAGAAAGGCCAGACAAAGGACACACAAAGGGGGTCCTGTGAAGCGCTCCAAAGTTATCTGGGAGTTGTCTGAGCCCCTCACCTGGTGAGCACAGTACGACGTGGGCAGCCGTTACCTGCAGACGTGGTCTGGATAATAAGAACTGTGAGTAAAGGCCCTGGACTGCATCACTGACTCCGTGTCGTTACTGCTGCTGCCCTGCACCATCACCCCCATCCTCCGCATACACTGCCCTGAGGCTATACTCCTCCCGTGGGGAGTTATGCTACGCTCTGCTGCACCCACAACACCAGCCTCAGCGGTCTGCCCTGCAGCGGCGGTTCACTCTGACCGCAATCCACGGGTGGCGTAGTCGGACATTTAAACATCAAAACCACATAAATAGTTCCGCCACTGATTTGACCGCCCTGAGCCACGGAACCGGGTCGCCGCCACGGAGACTACAACCACCAGCATCCACCAAAAAGGGTCCGGCTCCGGGTGTCCCAAGGCCCAGGGGGTGCATCAGAACATTTTCATCACCTTTCACAATCACCAATGGGACAAGGCAGGGATGTCCTCTGTCCCCTCTCTTATACATCCTAGTGACGGAGCACCTGCTCTCATCAATTCGCCATAACCCCAATATTAGGTGGATTGAGGTGGGAGGCACCGAGTACAAGTGCTCTCTATTTGCTGATGATGTCCTAGTATATATCACTAAATCACATATATCCATCCATGCTGTTATGGCTGAAATAGATCACTTTGTTACATGGTCAAATTTTAAAATCAATGCAGCGAAGTCTGAGGCCCTCGATGTCTCCCTCCCCAAATCCATACAGGATTCCATCCAGTCCAACTTTCCCTTTGCCTGGCCCTCACAGGGTATCAAATACTTAGGAATTCCTATTCATAGAGACCTCTCCCATCTATGTTATCTTAATTTTGGGCCCTTTATTGAACAACTCCATACAGACCACGGTTGGCAAGTTAGAACTGTAAGATTCACTACGTGAACCACTGGTGTTTTGTGGAAAAGCACATGTACACTGTGTTCCAAATTATTATGCAAAAAGTGTTTAGGAGTGATAAGGGAAGAATTTGTTTGTTTGTCAGTTAAACTCATTGATGGTGATATGTGTCAGGGCTCTTTATATCACTGTAAGCAATTGCAGACACCTGTGCTAATTAGTTTGGCAGGTGTGTCCAATGAAAGGTAAGACTACTTAAGAAGGCTGTCCCACATTATTAAGCAGCCTACATTTTCTGCCAAAATGGGAAAGAAAAAGGATGTGTCGGCTGCTGAGAAGCAACAAATTGTGGAGTGTTTAGGTCAAGGCATGACTACAATCAACATTGTGCGATGATCAGGATGAAGTGTCTTGGCAATCAAGAAGTATGTAGCTGATTCACAGTACACACGTGTGCGTGCTGATAAGGGCAAATTACGTCAGGTTAAAAGAGCAGCGGCAAAAAGGCCTTGTCATAGCAGCAGACAAGTTTTTGAAGCTGCTGGTGCCTCCAACGTCCCCCGAACAACAAGATGCAGGATCCTTCAGAGGTTTGCAGCTGTGCATACGCCATCCTGTCGACCTCCTCTATCCACTTCACAAAAGCAGAAACAGCTCCAGTGGGCCAAACATTACATGAAGACTGATTTCAAAACTGTTTTGTTCACGGATGAGTGCCGTGCAACGCTCGATGGTCCAGATGGATGGAGTGGAGGATGGCTGGTTGATGGACACCCCACGCAAACACGGCTACAGCGCCAGCAAGGAGGAGGTGGAGTAATGTTTTGGGCTGGAATCATGGGAAGAGAGATTGTCGGCCCCTTTAGGATCCCTGAAGGGGTAAAGATGAACTCCATAATGTATGTGGAGTTTCTCAAACAGCACTTCCTGCCATGGTTCAAGAAGAAGAACCGTGTATTCCACAGCAAGATCATTTTTATGCATGATAATGCACCATCTCATTCTGCACATAAAACATCTGCATCTCTGGCTGATATGGGCATAAAAGGGGACAAACTTATGGTGTGACACCCATGCTCCCCTGACCTCTACCCCATTCAGAACCTCTGGAGCATCATCAAAAGGAGTGTCTATGATGGCGGGAGGCAGTTCACATCTAAGCAACAGCTCTGGGAGGGTATTCTGTCCTCATGCAAAACAATTGAAGCAGAAACCATCCAAAACCTGACAAATTCAATGGACGAGAGAGTTCAGAAGCTCCTTTCGAACAAGGGGTCCTATGTGAAAATGTAACATCACCTAGAATAAAGTTTTGAGTTGAAAACTGTTTGATTTCAGTTTCTAATAACCTGCTAATGCTTATAATTTCAAAAATGACCATTTTTTTGGTCTTTATTAAAATTAAAAGGTTGATCGAAAAGTTTGGGGGATCTAAGAGTGTGGCAACCCAGTAGTCAGGATTACTTCGAATTCTGACAATATGAGGGTCATGTTGCAGGTAGTGCAGCAAGAAGGCACTTATGTGTCTTGCGCATCTCGGAGCCCCAAAATTATTTTCCGGGCTAGATGCAGCTAAAAATTATTATTAATTTTAAATCTGGTGGAGCTTAGTATAGATGGCCTAATAGAATCAGTGCAGCACACTGCTACAAAGCCCAAATTATTTTCCAGCCAAGGTACAGATAAACATGATTAGTAATTTTAAATCTGGTGGAGCTTAGTATAGATGGCCTAATAGAATCAGTACTGCACACTGCTACAAAGCCCAAATTATTTTCCAGCCAAGATACAGATAAACATGATTAGTAATTTTAAATCTGGTGGAGCTTATTATAGATGGCCTAATAGAATCAGTGCTGCACACTGCTACAAAGCCCAAATTATTTTCCAGCCAAGATACAGATAAACATGATTAGTAATTTGAAAGCTTAAAACGGTTGGTGAGGTGATTTTAACCAATCATCAAGCTTTTACTCTCCCCAGGATGACACAGGGGTAGAAAAGTCGTTTCGGATCCATGATTTGTTCATCTTTATGAACGTGAGTCTGTCTACATTATCAGTGGAGAGCCGCGTGCGCATATCTGTCAGCACACCACCAGCAGCGCTGAACACACGTTCAGACAGAACGCTGGCTGCGGGGCATGACAAGATCTCCAAGGCGTAAGTGGCTAGCTCCGGCCATTTATCCAGATTGGAAGCCCAAAAAGAGCAAGGGTCCAGTGACACAGTCATGGCTTCAATGTTTACTTGGAGATACTCCTGTACCATCGTCTCTAGGCGTTGACTATGTGTCAGACTTCTTGTCTCCTGTGGCCTTGCAAAGGATGGGCTAAAAAAGTGGTGAAATGATTCCGCAAAATTGATGTTACCAGCAGATACTGTGGTTCTGTTACGGTTTGAGTGCTGAACACTCGACGGTCCCACGGTTGGCAAGTTGGAACTGTGAGATTCACTACGTGCACCACTGGTGTTTTGTGGAAAAGCACATGTAAGATTCTGCAACAGTCTCTGCTGATACTCCTGCATGCGTGCATCCCTTTCTATGGCAGGAATAATTTCTGCAAATTTACTTTTGTACCGGGGATCTAACAATGTGGCAACCCAGTAGTCAGGATTATTTCTAATTCTCACAATTCGAGGGTCATGTTGCAGGTAGTGCAGCAAGAAGGCACTCATGTGTGTTGCGCATCCAGGAGCACCAAGTCCCTGTTGTGTTGGTGGCAAGGTAACAATCATGCTTCCTTCCTCTGTCCTCTCCCCCCAACCTCGCACAACAGAAATGTGATCAAGGTCTCCCTCATCTGATGAGTCTTCCATCAGTTCGTCCTCCACTTCTTCCTGGGCTCCTGCACCTTCCTCACTAGTTTGGCTGCTACCATGCGCCCTGGTAAAACCATCTCCCCCACCCTCACATGCCTGCCGCCTTGGTGCTGCCGACTGTCTGGACCTTGCAGATGTTAGCCCTTCCGCATACAACTCCTCCTCCTCTACTTCCTCCACCTCCTCTTGTGCCACCACCTAACTCCGAATTCTGTTTAACATGTGCTCCAGCATGTAAATCACCGGAATAGTCATGCTGATAATGGCATTGTCAGCACTAAACATCTTCGTCGCCATTTCAAAACTGTGCAGAAGGGTGCATAAGTCCCTGATCTGAGACCACTCCTCCAGCGTGATTTGCCCCACCTCTGGATCTCGTTGGCCCAGGCTATACGTCAGAACGTATTGCACCAGGGCTTGTCGGTGCTGCCACAGTCGCTGCAACATGTGCAGAGTTGAATTCCACCGGGTAGGCACATCACATTTTAGCCGGTGAAGTGGCAGGCCCAACGACTTCTGTAGAGATGTAAGTCGCTGAGCTGCCGGATGCGAACGGCAGAAGTGAGCACACAGCGACCGTGCCCTCTGCAGAAGGCCATCTAGTCCGGGATAGTGGGCTAAAAATTGCTGGACAACCAGGTTCAACACGTGAGCCATACAAGGCACGTGTGTGACATTGCCCCGGCGAAGGGCCGCACCCAGGTTTGCAGCATTGTCGCACACGGCCTTCCCTGGTTTCAGGTCCAGTGGAGACAACCATTCATGAAATTGGTTCTCCAGAGTTGACCACAACTCCTCAGCTGTGTGACTCACATTTCCTAGACATTTCAAAGTAAAAACCGCCTGATGACGTTGAGCCCTACTGCCAGCATAGTAAGGAGGTGTGCAGGATCCCTTCTGCGCAGTTAGAAAGCTTGTGGCATGACCAGACAGGCTTTGGGTGCAGGTGGAGGACCGAGAGGAGGTTGAGGAGGCAGAAGCAGTGGAGGAACTTTGAGATAAAGAGGATTGACACACAACTCATTGGGACGGCAAGACTTGGACAGCAGCCCCTTGTCCTGCTGTCACCATAGTTACCCAGTGCCCAGTCAGCGACATGTAACGCCCCTGTCCGTGCCTACTCGTCCAAGTGTCTGTGGTGAAATGCACCCTGTCACACACAGAGTTTCTCGAAGAAGCGGTGATGTTGTGTGCGACATGCTGGTGGAGCGCAGGCACACCTTTCTTTGAGAAGTAGTGCCGACTGGGCATCTGGTACTGGGGCACTGCGACGGACATAAGGTCTCGAAAATCCTCTGTGTCCACCAGGCGGAAAGGCAGCATTTCTGTAGCCAAGAGCTTGCAGATGGTGAAATTCAACCTCTTAGCTTTCTCATGGCTAGGAGGAAATGGTCTTTTACATGTCCACATCTGAGGGACCGAGGGCTGGCTATTGTGCTTAGGCAGGGTTGATAAGGGTGTCCCCGGCAAACTGCCGGTCTGTGAGGAAGATGCAGGCGGACATGTTAGGTTGCCTTGATCCAAAGGTGGTGCTATCGATGTCGGACAGCGCTCAACACCAGCTGGTGTTACCACCTCCAAAGAAAATGATGACTTGCCGATCACGCTGGCTGTTGCGGGTAAAGAGGTGGCTGGTCTGTGCCCCAAAACAGGTGTGACTGCTGTCCCCCCAGTCACAGAGGATGAATAGGCCGCGGATGCACAAGATATGGCAGACGGTGGTTGGCCCGGCCGGCTAGGCCGCATTGTAGCACAGTGAGCTTCCCACTGCAGCTTATGCTTCATGTCCATGTGCCGGTTCATGCATGAAGTACTCAAACTATGTATTTTTTGGCCTCTACTTAGCTTTTGCTGACAAATGTTAGAGATAACACGAGTTGGGTCATCTTTATCGATCTGAAAAAATGCCCAGGCTATGCAAGGCTTAGCACCCATGCGACCTGAAGAGCCACCACGACTTGTGGTGAGAGGCAGAGTTGTGTTTGAGGATGCAGTTGTTGACGTGCTTCCAGTACTACGTCTCTGTCCAGGAAGGCGCAACCTGACCTCGTGGTCACTAGCATCCTCCTCCACCTCCTCTGCTGACCTCATCTCTTGGCTGACTGTGGGTTGACAGTAAGTGGGATCTCCAACCTCATCATCATCACCCTGTGCGTTATCACACCCGTCGTCCTCAGAGCCAACCTGTTCCTGCCCTGACAAAAAACTAAAGTTGTCGCTCCAATCAGGTATTTGAGTCTCATCATCGTCTTCCTCATTGTCTCCACCAACAGGAGTTACAGTTTGGGAATGAGGGTCTACATTAAGGTCAGAACCTTCTGCGTCTGGTCCTGGATCCGACTCATAAAGATTCTGGGCATCAGTGCAGATAATTTCCTCGTCTGGATTCACAGAAGCGCTGGAGTCGACCTCTGATTCCCAGGCTATAGTATGAGTAAATAGCTCTGCAGACTTAACCATCTGTTCTACCTCATACTCAGATGGGCAGCTGGAGATTTGGGAGCTGTGAGGAAGCAAGTGCGATTGGGGTGACACCTTTGAGGACTGGAGTATTTGTGATGTTGAAGTTGATGTGGAGGAGAGCCCACTTAAAGGAACACTTGATATCCGTTGAAGCACCTGCTGTTTTTGTGCCTCATCTGGAATTTGTAGCGATTGGCGTGGCCGTAAGAAAGGGATCTTATCACATTGTCCGCTAAAAGAAGTAGACATTTTAGTTTGACTGGAAGATGGTCTTTCTTCTGCAGATGTTACTGTTGCTTTAACACCTACCCCACGGACACAACCTTTTTTCCCCTTCCCAACACGCCTATTCCCCTTTCCACCAGCAGCAGGCCTTTTTCCACTCATTTTGGTGGTTAACTAATTCACAACTCTGGAGTTGTTTGCACAAAAAAACAATGGATGGGAACCGAGCAGAGCTGAGTGGCCAAACTGTAGTATTAGGCCAAAACTATTGGCTGGGTTAGATGCAGAAAAAAATTATATTCAATTTGCAACCTGATGGAGGTCAGTATAGATGGACTGATAGAACAAGTCCCACACACAGCAAGAAGCCCAAATATTTTTTCAGAGGTAGATGCAGAAAAAAATATATTCAGTTTGCAACCTGATGGAGGTCAGTATAGATGGACTAATAGAGAAAGTCCCACACACTGCTAGAAGGCCAAATATTTTTTCAGAGCTAGATGCAGATAAAAATTATTTTTAATTTGCAACCTGATGGAGGTCAGTATAGATGGACTAATAGAGAAAGTCCCACACACTGCTAGAAGCCCAAATATTTTTTCAGAGGTAGATGCAGAAAAAAAAAATATTCAGTTTGCAACCTGATGGAGGTCAGTATAGATGGACTAATAGCGAAAGTCCCACACACTGCTAGAAGGCCAAATATTTTTTCAGAGCTAGATGCAGAAAAAAATTATATTCAGTTTGCAACCTGATGGAGGTCAGTATAGATGGACTAATAGAACAAGTCCCACACACAGCTAAAAGGCCAAATATTTTTTCAGAGGTAAATGCAGATAAAAATTATTTTGAATTTGCAACGTGATGGAGGTCAGTATAGGTGGACTAATAGAACAAGTCCCACACACTGCTAGAAGGCCAAATATTTTTTCAGAGCTAGATGCAGAAAAAAATTATATTCAGTTTGCAACCTGATGGAGGTCAGTATAGATGGACTAATAGAGAAAGTCCCACACACTGCTAGAAGGCCAAATATTTTTTCAGAGCTAGATGCAGGCAAAAAATTATTTTTAATTTGCAACCTGATGGAGGTCAGTATAGATGGACTAATAGAGAAAGTCCCACACACTGCTAGAAGGCCAAATATTTTTTCAGAGCTAGATGCAGACAAAAAATTATATTCAATTTGCAACCTGATGGAGGTCAGTATAGATGGACTAATAGAATGATGCTATGCCCAAAAGATTTTACTTCACTAGGTGCAGTAAAAAAAATTGGTATTCTATTCACAGGTGGTATATCTTGCAACACAGATAGGCTACTCCACTGACTAACACACTCTGCAATAGGCCAAAAAGGATTAGCTTTGCTAGATTTAGCCAAATGCTGTGAAAAAAACTTGCACAGCACTGGCACAGACCTGCCTGGCAAAAACTGATAGGAACTGATGTAACCTAGTCCTGAAAAGGACTCCAATTACAATTAGTCTTTACTCCCACAACCTATCTATTTAAGAGCACAGACCTGCCTGATAAAAGTCGTAGGAAATGCTGTAACCTAGTCCTTAAAAGGACTGCAATCACAACTATTCCCTACTCCCAAGCTATCTGTAGATTTGTGCGAAAATTGGCTTGAAATTAACAAGGTATAGCGCACACAGCAACAGCGGTGCCGTCTAAAACGCAGCTGCAGCAGTGAGAAAATGGTGGCGACGGGGAAAATGGCTTGGTCTTATAGGGCAAGGACATGTGACATACACTGCCAATGACACATGCCCTTGCTTGTGTGAAAAAAAGCACTTCGCTCCGTGTGTGCGCTGCTGATAGGCTGACAGATTGCACCTCCCCACTGTAAATGCGGGAAAGAGAAAAAAAAATGGAGATCTTCATTATTCCTGCAGAGATCCATCCCCTGCCCCTCCCCCCGCCCCGCTGTACACTCAAACTGCGTATTAACATTAATTTTCATCATTACTGAGAAAAAATCCAGTAATGATTTTGGTGCACGAACAGTTATCGAACATAACCTCGAACAGCCGAATTTTTCTCAAATCGTTCGTGTTCGCCGAACGGCTCGAACACCGCCCAAAACAGCTCGAATTTGAGATTGGCGAACAGTTCGAGTCGAACAACGCTCATCTCTAGTATACATATCTCATACTTGTAGTCACATGGCCGCCCGCTCCCAGTGCAGGCACAGGAAAATCCTCATAGCACGAAGTGCGCGTGCTGTGAGGATTCACAAGTTTTCAGTCACATAGATTGACTGCAGACTTGTACTCCAAGGCTGGACAATCCCTTTAGCCCTCATTTTTGGCATAAGGAGTAGGACCATTTAGGATTGCCTGTTTCTCGTGGGCTTGGCTTGGCCCACATGGCAAGAGGTGAATCCGCCAGTGGGTCCCTGTGATAGCGGCCCCCATCTTCCTATATGAGCAGCAGTTGGCTGAATACTCTTGATTCACTGTGCAACGACTAAGGCATCTCATCATTCATTTAGGAGTTGTTCACTAATAGGACAACCCCTTTTCATTCCTCATGTTCACTGTGCATCGCCCAAGTGAGGATATAATATACAGTATATTTGATACAGATAAGCATTATTAGTGAGTGCAAACTAGGACTGAATGATGTGGGTGTCACGGGTGTATCAGGTTTGACAGACAGTCGTTCTGGATCTGGCTGTAGAAGGTGGCTGTGTTTGGCTTTGCAGACACCTTCTTGATCCTTTCATCTCTGTAGTGTAGTGGTATCCTTCTCTCGCTAGGACCCAGCAGTGATTTCCACCTTCTGCTGCTAATTGACACACCCTTGCTTGATATTTAAAAACCCTCAGTGTCTCCAGAAAGTCGACGGTGATAGAACTATTTTCCCCTGCTCAGGCCTGGAGTACTAGCAGTCGGCTAGTTCTTCGTGGAGTTTCTTGGTGGATTATTGTCGTCTTCTCTCTGGTGTCTTCTCAAGCTAAGTGTATCTCCTTGTCTGTTTTCCTTGTTTGTTTTTAGCTGCAGTGGGGGCTGACTAGTGCTCACCCCTTTCTCTCCCTACCTAGGGCCTAGGTTTAGGGACAGTTAGAGGTTAGATATCCTGCTCGGCGATAGATGCAGAACCTATTTAGGGAGGGTAGGGGAGTCAGGGTGTTGTAAGATCTGCCTAGGGGTTTACACTCTCCCTTTCCCTAGTTGTTGGGCTTCCCCCCTTTTCCCATCATCATACACTTGGTCCTTCTCTAACCTAGCATGAAAGTGGGCTAAAAATATATATTTTTATTTTTAACTGTATTCTCAGTTTTAATTTGTTCACAATGAACACCATAAAATAAATTATTTTTGAAATATCTGCTAGTTTTGCCTGGTGACTTTGACTCCTAGGTTGAAAAAGTTAAAACACAAAAAACTTTCCAGTTGGCCAACTAAAAAAAAGGGGGGATTTTTCAGGGACAGCACCATTGATAGCCTATTCTTCACATAGGTCTTCGAACTCCTTTTATATGAGTCCCACTTCCTCTTCATAGTGCATATCAGGTATACATCATCTGAAAATCCCTTATTGTTATTCTAGAAAAAATTATCTGTATGTGGTGCCTGTACATATTTCCTTCCTCTGAAGTAGCAGGGGACAAAATGATGGCATTGTGCTGCTAAACTACAGATGCTATAGTAAAATACAAGTAATGTAGAAGCAGAGCCCGATATTACCGCACCAATTATACAACAGCAAAATTAGATATAATATGCTCATTGTGCTACTATATTGCTGGTGCTAATATGCCAGCATAGTGAGGTAATAGTATACTACTGCTATTTACTTTTAGATTTACTTTTTAAAGCAAATTGAAAAAAATATTGGCTGCTTATGATACCACTCTGCCGTCGTCTTTTATGGGGCACGCTGCTAGCTCCTACAGTATACTTTATAGTGGCACACTGCTAGGACGACATAGATAAACTCACTCGGAGCTGATTCCAGATTTTCTGCAGCTTGAAGCAGAAATTGAAATGCCTCCCCCACCACCCAGACTTCCCATCCAAAAAAGCATCATCAATGAATAAAATGTGCACATAGATATATCAACATTAAGAAACTGTATATATAGTATAAACCGACATCCCGCAATGCACATTAATATAGCCATACACACAAATATATATCGACAGTGAATATACTGTATACATAAGTATATTTAACCATCAAGCAATGAATAAACCATATACCCAAATACATATGAGCCTTCATCGTTTTCCTGCATGGCTCCCATCGGTCTCCGGCGAAAAGTGATTGCCGGCAGCTCCAGTGTTGCATGGAGTGCGCCAGAGGTCACTTTTCAATACATCTCTGAGAACCTCGTTCTGGCTCTCATAGACTTTCATTGAGCTCTTGTGATGTAACTTATAACTTCCGGCCAATCAGAAGTTATGTTCACAAGATGGCACCGTGGGACAGGAACAGCATGAAAAACATGAAGCCGCTGGAAGGTGAGTATAACAATGAGGGTAGGGGGCTTACATTTAAAGCCCCCTACCAGAACTCCAGCACTGAAACCCCCCAACCCCCCGCTGGAGTGGTGCTTTAAGAAATATTTTTATATATTCAAATATTGTTGTAAGCAATATTGAATAAATTATTTTCGACAAATAAAATAATAATAAAATATAAAAGGGATGAAAAAATGCTAAAAATAAAATAAAAAATAACAATTTGTGACTGAAAATGTAGGTTTATACATGGTGACTAAAAATATTTACTGAATAAAAAGTGAGGAGGGGAATGTGAGAAAGAAAGTATCTATGTGAACTTTGCGGAGCGTGGGAATGGAAATCCCCATCTGAGAACTAGTGGTGAGCCGTGTGAAGGGAGTTCCCCAAAATACAGTGCGAGTGTTGGTTTAATCTGAAGCACCACAGAAGAAACAGTGAACTGGCTTGAAATTCTAAGAGGGGAGAATGAACTAAACCTAAGATAGTTGATGAAATTAATAAGGGAATGAAGTGAACTAAGAAAGCAATTAGTGACAAATAAAAAATAAGAAATAAAATAAAAATGAAAAATATTGCAAGTGAAACAAGTATTGAAGATGTCACCAATTTTCTAAGTAAATATATTTCTAAAGATGCTATTGACATGAAATTTTCACCAGATGTTGGTAACAACACATCTAAGCCACCCAGTCAACGAAATCAAACCATAGATGTCCATAAATTAAGTTATATGTAATAATGAGAAATGACACAGGGAAAAAGTATTGAACACGCTTACTGAAATATATTTAATACTTCATACAAATGGCTTTGTTTGTGAAGACAGCTTCAAGATGCCTCCTTTATGGAGAAACGAGTTGCATGCATTGCTCAGGTGTGATTTGGCCCATTCTTCCACACAAACACTCTTCACATCCTGAAGGTCCCGTGGGCTCCTTCTATGAACTCTGAGCTTTAGTTCCTTCCATAAATTTTCTATTAGATTAAGGTCAGGTGATTGGCTCGGCCATTCTGGCAGCTTTATTTTCTTTCTCTGAAACCAATGGAGAGTTTCCTTGGCTATGTGTTTGCATCATTGTCTTGCTGAAATGTCCACCCTTGTTTCATCTTCATCATCCTGGTAGATGGCAGCAGACTTTTATTATCAAGAATGTCTTGGTGCATTTGTCCATTCATCCTTCCTTCAATCATATGAAGTTTGCCAGTGCTATATGCTGAAAAACAGCTCCACACCATAATGTTCCCACCTCCAAACTTCACTGTTGGTATGGTGTTTTTGGGGTGATATGCAGTGACTTTTTGCCTTCAAACATGGTGTGTATTATGGTATCCAAAGAGTACAATTTTGTTCTCATCTAACCAGACTACATTCCCCCAGTATTTCACAAGCTTGTCTAAATGTTGTTGAGCAAACTTTAAATGCACTTGAACATGGTTTTTGTTCAGCAATGGAGTCTTGCATGGTGAGTGTACATACAGGCCATGGAGGTGAAGTGCATTACTTATTGTTTTCTTTGAAACAATTGTACCTGCTGATTCCAGGTCTTTTTGTAGCTCTCCACAGGTGGTTTGTGGCTCTTGGACAAGTCTTCTGATAATTCTTTTTACTCCTCTGTCTGAAATCTTGTGTGGAGCCCCTGGATGTAGCCGGTTTATGGAGCAATGATGTTCTTTCCACTTACAAATTAAGACCTGGGCTCCGCCTGCAGCATGCTAATCAGATACATGTGCTCCAATAACATTGCTAGACCTATATAGATATATGTAAGAAATGTAGATAAAATATATAAATATCTCTCAGTAAATTCAGCAATTAGATTATTTCCTAAGTAATACTTCTAAATGATACACTTACCAAATTACAAATATTATCTCCACACTGTTACTGAACAAAACCCACTATGCCATGACCATTATTAACAATAATAGAATTGTACAAAGGCAAAGTAATGCCTCCACACCATGAGCATATATGACCACCACATAGTGTCTGAATAAAATCACCATCTAGTAGTTACTGAACCCAACCCACTATACGACAGCCAATATACCAATAATATCTCATATAAGGGACAAATACCACCCTAATATAACCAGACACTACCACATCTACAGTGGTGACTGAATAATAACACCATACTGATCGATAGCAAAAACACAGTACTAATACTAATTTTACCATCAGTGAGTTATACACAGGAGCCTTGTTGACCTCACCGCTGAGGTCTTCAAATATTTCATTTTTGGCTTTTCATCCTCATCTGGTGTAGACCACACTATCTTCCAGCCAAAACTTGTCTTTGCAGAATGTAACACATAGACATCTATGACTGATAACTTCTAGAGCTTCTTTCCCACTTTTTTTTCTCCATTTATGCATTGCCACAGCTGAAGTAGAAAAGTGCTATAGTACCGTCTTGCTGCCCTACAGAGTAACAGTACCTCCCTTTAGTTCCACTCACAGTAACAGTATCCTCAAAATTAAAATATATTACAGTAGAGATGTCCCTCTTTGTGACCCCCCCACAATAAATATGTCTTCCAGTGTGGCGCCTTATATAATAATGTCTGCCATACAGTACTGATGTCCCCCTCTTTGGCCCTCATACAGTAATAATGTCCCCTATTATAGCTCCCATACCCTGATAATGCCCCCCATTCTTGCCCCATACTATAATAATGTCTCCATTTTGACCCCCATACAATGATAATGCCTCCGTTCTCGACACCATACAATGCTAATTTCCCCCATTTTGGCTTCCATATAATTATAATGTCACACATTATTGAGCTTTTACCATAGCAATTAAAAAAAACAACCATTCCGCTAACTCGTATCTGCTCTCACAACAACCTTCTACGTCCACCATTGTCCCGTGAAAGTGATGCAATGCAGTAACGTCACTGTGCCGCCTGTGGCAGAATGCCTGGCAACATCTGCTGCTGTCAGTTGCTCCCTGCTCCACAATAGTTTTCAACGATATAACGTGCATCCATGCAAGCACAACCAGGTGAAGATAACGCCAACACAAACAGGTCATCTTTCTCCTGGGCCCAGCTGTGGTCGCATCCTCTGCGACCATCACGCCTCTGTCTGAGATGCTGCAACTGGACACTGCCCGCTGGCAGCTCAGACCACCACCTGAGGCGAGATGCTTATAACACCTCATGGCAAGAGCAGCCCTGTACACATTTCTTTCAGCTGAGAGGCTTGTGTCTGTCTTGATCTACAAACTCTTGTGATCTTGTCCATTTGGGACGGAACATTGTTAGACCACCCCAATCCCCACCAGCAGTGGAGACATTTGTCAGTGAGCGCTAGGGAGGAAGTTTAAATTTAATTATTTTTTTCCCTGCTCCCTAGCGCTGCCCCCCACATTTCACCACCCGAGGCGCTGGATCTCCAATGTCTAGTGGCAAATAAGACCCTCCTTGGTTTATACACTGAAAAGAGCACCCAGTGTATGCTCCAATCATATCTATAAGGTTCCATTCAACCTATACAGGCTAAGGTATTGGTATTATCAACGCCTCCTAAGGTATTGGTATTATAACCTTTTTTTAATATTTAGTAAAAAGGAGTAAACTATTTTTCTATGCAGCATCATACCAAATGGTATATATATATATATATATATATATATATATATATATATATTTTGCATGTCACTGTATGCTTATACATAATATATATATTCGCATACATTGGAGCCTCTTGTTGAAGGGATGAATTTGTTAAACCATCTGATAGAAAGCTACGACTATTGCAAGCAAAGATGTTACTGGACATTTTCATATGTATATTATTGTTATATTCATTCTAAAATGATATAAATATATATACTGCTCAATGTATATAGCCATGAGACACTTCTCCCTTAGGACTTACCAAATGAAAACAATGACAACCTGCTGTTCGATATTTTAAAATACAAGGGTCATAGATGAAAACAAGGAGCTTTCAAACTCAATTCAGTAAAAGAAACATCAACGCTGTAAGTTTTTTGTAACATCATCAGATAGATTTCACTTGAAACAAGAAAATTGACAAGAAGATAGGCAAGAAGCATATGTAGTCTTGACATGAAGGTGACTCAAGTGACCAAAGCTTTGTTTAGAAATGAGATGCAAGTGCCCGGGGATTGTATCAGACAGCATCCGTGTAACAAGCCAGCCGCCTAGAGAGGTAAACTGAGCAGTTAGGGAAGATGATGGACAGGATGTGAATGTGACAAGTTAATGAGTTTAAGCGCTCGTAGGAAATCCTTCCTCCTCATACTAACATCTAGTCAAGTCAGAGATCCAGTATGTTTAGCAGGATACATTTACGGGGTCAAGCGCTGTTAGAATAATACAAGATAAAATGTGCTGCACAGCTAAAGACATTGAATTAACAGTCATTCATTGTTAACCTATTTTAGAGAATCATTTATTGGAAACAGAACAGCTCACAATTAGGTTAGTCTTGGATTAGTCCGAGTTGGCAAATGATCTGAAATTACAAGAATTGATTTGATAATTCAACGTTAGAATATTGTTTGCAACTGTGAGACTTAGCTTCAGTACAGCAACGAATTGTGTTTGATACAAGGCCCCTAAGGTCACATCAGTGTTCATATGTATATTATGCTGCATATAATATCTTTAGATTTTGTATATTGTATTATATGCAAATGAGATTGAAGGTTTATGGCAGAAATAACAGGAAATTTGGGGTTTCATAGCTTCCTATTGGGATCATATAAAAGTGGAGAATATGGCGTAACACCCCCTCTGAAGATCCCTGTTGTTTTATTATTTGCAAATTGTATTTTATAGCATGTTTTATCCTATCCTCCTGGAGGCTGGAGTCAATTTAAGGGTGACAGGGTTAACTGTAGGGCAGGCCCATAATTGGGGAGGAGTAATGGGGACTAGTGTGTAAGTTCCTGGTTTTATAGTTAGTTGAGAGTTGAGAGAGAATTGGAGAGGAAGAAAGGACACTTCAGAGAGTTCTATCATCACTGTGTGTGTGTGGAAGTAAGAGACAGGCAAAGGAGCAAGTTACTCAGCAAACATTCTACAGTGGCTCCAGTTTCCTTATAGAGGCAAGTTGGGGCACTTAAGCTGGAAGAGTGAAAGAGTATGGAATTAGCCAGGCTGGGGCACATCCGTAAGGTGGTAGCTAGTGAGAGCTTCCTTACACCTTTTACTAGAGTGCAGATAGGGTCCAGTGGGCACAGCCTAACATATTGACCGGTGTGTCCCTGTACAAAGAAGATGGAGACCCCCAGCGTAACATACTATGCATCTGCAATGTTTCTCACAAGTAATGTGCTGTTGTTCAAAATTGTTATGCACAAACCTCCATCATGCAATGCAGAAGAAAAAAACAAGCATTGCTCCTGCTACCCTTTGTATCTATGTTCTAACCTCAGTAAACAAGACTTTATGTTTGCACAGCCATCTGTTTTCTTCATTGGGAAGTTAAAAGGGCCTGGTGCAGCACAAATTGTGCCAGAACATATCCTGAAGGTGTCCGCATGCACACACCCAAGACCCCTATGTAAGGTGTTTAAGGACACGTACTTAAATGTTGTCCGAATCCCCCCCTTCCACCTGAATTAGTGTAATCAGCAGGATAAAGATGCCCTGCAGGGAAAGTGTTTTGGGAAGAAGACCCATGGCGCAGATGAGAAGGCACCTGAAGATGGATGGCCCAAGATGGCCAGAAACATTAATTCAGTAATGGTGATGGCTGGCATGCTGAGAAGAGGAAGGTCCGCATTTCATGGGAGCAGATGGCGCCCAGGATAGTGAAAATGTGCCCAGCCCACTGAGGTATTGGCCCAGAAGAGGGCATGCCCTGCAACCAGGACCCGTTCTGAGATGGGAGGTGTGTGTTGGAGGAGAGCATAGTGCAAAATGACGTGTGGCCAGAAGCGGAGTCGCCAAGAGTGACGCATGATTCAGAAGATCATCCCCAGAAGAGGCAGAGCCAGGAGGGGGAGGAGGAAGCCCACAGTCAGAGAAAGCCATCTGTTTTATTAATCGGGAATTTAAAGGGGTCTGGTGCCACACAAATTGTGCCAGAACATATCCTGAAGGTATCCGCCACCAAAATGCAACTGCATGTACACACCAAGGGGCCCCTATGTAAGGTGTTTAGGGCGCGGAGTTAGACTTTGGCCGGAAATCCCCCTTGCAATCATAGCATAGCATAGTAAAATGACTTTACATCAAGGGTGTGATCCCATTTGTGAGCTCTCTTCAGTAGCACTGAACCAGGTCCTAGTTCACTGGCATTACTCAATGCTGCATTTTCATCCATCAGTTTGGTTAAAGATTTTTAGTTACATTACAAACATGTCATGTGCTCTTATAGTCTTAGGCCAGCTGCACACATTGCGGCTTTGAAGCTGATTTTTATAGATTTGCATGTGGGAAAAAATGCAGCATAATACAGTACTAGCTACAACCCCTGGCAAAAATTATGGAATCACCGGGCTCGGAGGATGTTCATTCAGTTGTTTAATGTTGTTGAAAAAAAGCAGATCACAGACATGGCACAAAACTAAAGTCATTTCAAATGGCAACTTTATGGCTTTAAGAAACACTAAAAGAAATCAAGATAAAAATGTGGTACTCAGTAAAGCTATTTTTTTTCAGACCAAGCAGAGGGAACAAATTATGGAATCACTCAATTCTGAGGAAAAAATTATGGAATCATGAAAAACAAACACACAAAAGAACACTCCAATACATGACTAGTATTTTGTTGTACCACCTCTACCTTTAATAACAGCTTGCAGTCTCTGAGGCATGGACTTAATGAGTGACAAACAGTACTCTTCATCAATCTGGCTCCAACTTTCTCTGATTGCTGTTGCCAGATCAAATTTGCAGGTTGGAGCCTTGTCATGGACCATTTTCTTCAACTTCCACCAAAGATTTTCAATTGAATTGAGATCCAGACTATTTGCAGGCCATGACATTGACCTTATGTGTCTTCTTTCAAGGAATGTTTTTGCAGTTTTTGCTCTATGGCAGGATGGATTATCATCTTGAAAAATGATGTCATCATCCCCAAGCATCCTTTTTATTAATGGGATAAGAAAACTGTCCAAAATATCAATGTAAACTTGGCCATTTATTGAAGATGTAATGACAGCCATCTCCCCAGTGCCCTTACCTGACATGCAGCCCCATATCATCAATGACTGGAAATTTGCATGTTCTCTTCATGCAGTCATCTTTATAAATCTCATTGGAACGGCACCAAACAAAAGTTCCAGCATCATCACCTTGCCCAATGCATATTCGCGATTCATCACTGAATCTGACTTTCATCCAGTCGTCCACAGTCCACGATTGCTTTTCTTTAGCCCATTGTAACCGTGTTTTTTTCTGTTTAGGTGTTAATGATTGCTTTTGCTTAGCTTTTCTGTATGTAAATTCCATTTCCTTTAGACGGTTTCTTATAGTTCGGTCACAGACATTGACTCCAGTTTCCTCCCATTCGTTCCTCATTTGTTTTGTTGTGCATTTCCTGTTTTGGAGACATATTGCTTTAAGTTTCCAGTCTTGACGCTTTGATGTCTTCCTTGGTCTACCAGTATGTTTGTCTTTGACAACCTTCCCATGTTGTTTGTACTTGGTCCAGATTTTAGACACAGCAGACTGTGAACAACCAACATCTTTTGCAACATTGCGTGATGATTTACCTTCTTTTAAGAGTCTGATAATCCTCTCCTTTGTTTCAATCGACATCTCTCCTGTTGGAGCCGTGATTCATGTCAGTCCACTTGGTGCAACAGCTCTCCAAGGTGTGATCACTCCTTTTTAGATGCAGACTAATGAGCAGATCTAATTTGATGCAGGTGTTAGTTTTAGAAATGAAAATTTACAGGGTGATTCCATAATTTTTTCCTCAGAATTGAGTGATTCCATAATTTTTTCCCTCTGCTTGGTCTGAAGAAAATTACCCTTACTGAGTACCACATTTTTTATCTTGATTTCTTTTAGTGTTTCTTAAAGCCCTAAAGTTGCCATTTGAAATGACTTTAGTTTTGTGCCATGTCTGTGATCTGCTTTTCTTCAACAACATTAAACAACTGAATGAACATCCTCCGAGCCCGGTGATTCCATAGGGGTTGTATATTAATCAGATTTTAAGAAATCTCATTTAAACATCGCAGACATTTTCTACACATAATTTGAGCCACTCTGCGGATTTAAAAATTCTTTATGTGGAATTCATTGTGGTCTTCACTCTTGCAAAGCGTAGGATGATATTCTCAACAAAATCGGCACGTAACACGTGTGGATTATGATGCAGAAACAATAACGGAGATGTGAAAATGCTGCAGGTACGCAGCAGAAAATCCACTTCTAATCCATTACTGATATTCAAATATATATCTACACAGAGAGTATGTCGACCGGCTCAAGTAGATTCCATCAGTGTGGGAAGAACTTGATCTGAGACGGCAATAAAATTAGTCCAAGCCTCTGACCACAATCAGGGTCTATTTTATTCTTTGGTATAGGGTTAAAAGGATAGAGGGGAATATCACTAAACATTGGTTTATACCGTAACCTGTTTGTCACTACAGAAATAATACGATCTTTAGTGGAAACAGAAAATTACAGCCACCTGTATACAGTATGTAATGTGTGTGAGGAAGTTGGGGAAATTAGGTCTTTGTGCAATCCACAGAAAATGTGGGCACTTTCTATCTGATGTGTGTGTAAACGTCAGTATGAAGTCATATAATTTCTCAAGTGCTTCTATAAATATTCAATCAGTGAGATGCCTTCAACATAACCTAATAATAGTAAGTAACCAAGCAAGACAACACAGAACAAATGTGTGCAAAGATGTCTTATTTCACTGTCATAGCAGAACATTTTCATGTAATTGAAGAACTAAGAGTAAAACATTTGCATGTAGAAGTTAAATGTATAAAACATTCCTTTTCAGCATGGCAAGATTAATTAAAGGAGTCGGCTAACTGGCACCATTTATTACTCGGTTATATTTTCTGTCTAAATACGCACAAGCGCTTACTTAAGTGATTTTTCCTTACAATGGAAAGCTACATTTATCATTGTTTTGGTCCTTGATGTTGCTGGTGAAACACAGCAGGACAGACATGTTTCAAACTCACATTCTTCCATCTCGCTTGACCGGTCTGTCCATGGCAAGATCTTGTATAATCAATTAAAGGCAACGCTTCTCACTGTTGAAAGCTCAGGGCAATCAATAGCATCACTGCGAGAGAGCATATGTGAAGCGTGTAATGATTTATATGCAAATTTGTTTTCCTGTTGCTAATGACATTACTAGTTGTTAATGACAAGTAATGCAAGAAATTATTCACTTTGCAGTAAATACCGGTGTCAATCTACATTTGCTTTCATTTGAGAGGTTATGCTGAACTCTTGTAAACAGTGGCAGAGAATTTCAAATTCGTAAGTCGTAATTTGTTTTCATCTTGACAGTAAAATTAAGTTTGGAGAACATGTCAAATGGATCTGCAGCACAGATTACTATTTATTTTATATTTATGATGCAAATAGGGGCAATTTTATGCTTGAGAAAGAAATTAAACATCCCAAATCTTACATACCACCATTGCTGGATGTAGTTCAAGTACGGATAATAGGAAAATTAATATGCTGTTGCCCGAATTCAGACTGTAGTACACAGTAGTGGGGTGCTCACCTCATGCTTGCTGCAGTTTTTCTGCCTATTCCATCCCCCACTGAGCACTTCAGGAAACTTTGTCCCTTATGTATTATCTGATAGACTTATACTACTTTCTAGAATTAAGTGGGATACCATGTAGTGTAAATAAATCATCTGACAGTGCAAAATGTGCTAAAATAAAAAAATGAATATTCTCCTTTTAAATCCCCTGCCGATCCACTCCTGACACTCTAGATATATATGCTGTTAATGAAGGTATCGCCATTAAAGAGGACATTTCACCACATTTATGATATTGAACCGGGCACAGCATGTAATAGTGGCTGCTGAGCTGAATAAAACTTTTTTTTTTTCATTTCACCTCTACATTGCTGAGGTGTTAGCAATCAAGGTATTTGGGCACCAGGGAGTTAACTTTAGTTAAGTCCAAGTGACTGTTATCAGATAATTTTCATTTGGGGCATGTACTTCTTTTCCTGCATAATGCTGATCAATGATAAGCAGGCAGCAACGGAGAAGAAAAAGAACACGCCGCACCAAAGCTTAGAGCAGGTTTCTCAGTGTGTCATGTATGACAAACAGCCTTGATCTACTGGTCTAACCTCATACATGATATTAAGCACAGATGACTAACAACTTTTAGATAAGGTCCTTGTGGGGAAAGTGGCAGCACAGCTGAGTTTAGCTGTGTCACATTACAAACCCTTTCGATCAGTTCTCCTCCTCTCCCAGCACTGTCACCTCTGCTGTACTGCTCCTCTTCCCACACTGCCTGTCCAGGGATGTGTCAGTAATCACACTTATTTCTGTTATACTCAAGGCAATTTATAATCTCTGCACTGAGATCACGGCAGGATATCATTACATCTCACACAGACTTAGCCTAGAACAGACTGCTCCTGTGTGCGATGTAATGACAGCACTGATCTCACTGAAGTGCAAAATTGCTTGAGCACAGAAGACATGAGTGTGATTACATCTCACACACTGAGAAACCTGCTCAAAGTTTGCACTGCACTGCAGCATCCGAGATTTAGTAAGTGAGTTCCCGTTATTTTTTATTTTCTTACTTGCTATGGACTCTTTAAACATATCAAATATTGTTGATTTTCTAAATCTTGAATTTTTAACTTTGGACTGGTATTTCTCAAGCAGTAAACGCAAATCATAAAATGAAAGGATCATGCTAATGACTATTGGAGGCATAAATTATCATGTTTCTTCCATTTACCATAGAAATTGGTTACAGTTAATGTTGTATAGCTATAGAAAAATTACATAAATGCACAATTTTAGTTTTTTTTGTCTGTCTTTAAACGGTTAGCCCCATCTTAGTAACTTTAACCACTTAACTTTCTTATCAGACTGTTTTTTGGGGTATTTACCTCTGAAAGAAATTCTATTAAAATTGGAAATTGAACATTGAAAACACAGCATCAAAATGAGCATGCTACAAACCGCGATATGTTGTCACATGAAATTGGAGGTACAGTAAAGGCGTCATATACCATTATGGCAGCCTTATTACACAAATAGAATAGTGATATACGCAAATACTTTTAATTGTAGACTTGCAAATATTTGTGATGAGTCGCACGAAGAATAAGTAATGAAAAATTTCTCAAATTTTTTTGAGAAAGGCCAATCGCGTATGTTCTATAGAGGCAGTAGGTGCTGCTGATATGGTAGAAAAGGGAGACTATTTCCTATTTTTTTCTCCATTGTGTGAATTTGTATAGAGATCCTTGTTTCACAGTCACATCAACATCCCTATGTTTGTGTTTGGGGTAGAAGTGCTGCTCCACACTCTGGGGAAGACATGCAGCACCAAGAGAGAGGATAATTTTTCTTTTTCTATGGAACCTTATATCCTTTAAATATTATTTACAAAAACAATTTTTAAGTATCAACTGGATTACTATGTATTTTGTCCTTTGTCTTTTTGTCTTTAATCTGTCTATAGCACGTTAGAAAGGTTTATGTACAACTAACTACTAGTGTTGAGCGATACCTTCCGATATCGGGAAATATCGGATCGGATTGGATCGGACCGATACCGAAAAAGTATCGGATATCGCCGATTCCGATACCGGAAACCAATGCAAGTCAATGGGACATAAATATCGGAATTAAAATAAACCCTTTCTTTCCTTGTAGGTTATTTCTACATGAAGGAAAACAACTAAGAATAATGTAGAATGTATTGGGGGAGGTGGGGGAGACAATAAAGGCATAGAGGTTTAGCCCAGTCAAATGGAATAGCAGGAATTAATATTTTTTTATTATGTTCTGAGTTACGGAAATATTAACTATGTTAAGTATTTTTATATTTTGTCAGATATTTATGTTTCACTACTTCCATGCTCTTCACCTTCTTTTTTACTTCTCCCACACTTTCTCCTTCATCATCCTCAGCATCTTTTTCATCCACTTCTTCTTCACCTTCTTCTTCTTCACCTTCTTCGTATTATTCTTTTTTTTACATTCTTCATATTCTACTTCTTCATCTTCTTCATATTCTTCTTCTTCATCATATTCTTATTTGTGACAGGCATTCCTGTAGTTGTTATCTATAAAAGGTTGGACATTACACCTTTCGTTCTGCCCGTCACAAAAGATTTACAACAGGATTTGTCCGCGTTCAGTTTGGCCTGCAGCAGCAGGTCTTTTCCAGGGGCACCACGAGGAGAAACGGACTCACCCCCATACACTGCTTAGTCATCTTCTGCTTATAATTTAGATATTATCTTTTGCTCTGATTTTTAGTCTTATGCTTAATGTTCTTCCGCTTTTTGTTCTGCAGCTTCTTGTATTTCTGCTTCTTGGTTTTCTGTCTCTTGTTTTTCTGTATCTTGGTGCTTGTCTTCTCTTCTTTGTCTTCTTGGTCAACTTCTTCAGGGTCATCTTCTTGGTCTTCTTCGGGGTGGTCTTCAGGGTCGTCGTCTTCGGGGGTCCTCGTCTTCGGGGTCCTCGTCTTCTTCGGGTTGGTCTTCTGGGTGCTCGTCTTCGGGGTCCTCGTCTTCTTCGGGGTGGTCTTCAGGGTCCTCGTCTTCTTCGGGGTGGTCTTCAGGGTCCTCGTCTTCTTCGGGGTGGTCTTCAGGGTCCTCGTCTTCAGGGTCATTGTCTTCGGGGTCCTCGTCTTCTTAGGGTTGGTCTTCAGGGTCCTCGTCTTCAGGGTCCTCGTCAGGGAGATCCAGAGTGATTACCAAGAACCATTTCAAAAAGCTTGAACTTGGAAATGTAGCAGAAGGTACAAGAAAGCTGAGGAACTACCGAGGACCAGCTGACGGTACTGGAACCCGGATGGATAGCAGAAGGTACAAGAGCCAATGGAACTACCGAGGACCAGCTGATGTTACTGGAACTCGGTTACTAAGCAGGAGGTACCTGTGCCAGAAAGCACTACCAAGGACCAGCAGACGTTGGTGGAACTTGGATACCGAGAAGGAGGCACCTAATCCAAAGGCACTGCCGAGAACCAGCTGACGGTACTGGAACCCGGATGGGTAGCAGAAGGTACAAGAGCCAATGGAACTACCGAGGACCAGCTGATGTTACTGGAACCCGGATGGGTAGCAGAAGGTACAAGAGCCAATGGAACTACCGAGGACCAGCTGATGTTACTGGAACTCGGTTACTAAGCAGGAGGTACCTGTGCCAGAAAGCACTACCAAGGACCAGCAGACGTTGGTGGAACTTGGATACCGAGAAGGAGGCACCTAATCCAAAGGCACTGCCGAGAACCAGCTGACGGTACTGGAACCCGGATGGGTAGCAGAAGGTACCCATGTAAAAAAAAAGTTCAAGGCCGCGAGCCGGCCGCAGTTACCAAAACCCACAGTCCTACAGAGGGTGCTTGTCCTATTGGCACTATGGAACCAGCCTTCATTGCCAGATCCCGCAGCCCACATAGGAGTCACCTAAACTGCAGGCACCATAGAGTCGGCTAACCCGACCGCAACACGACAGGACAACGCATTGGAGGCAAAGTGACGTTGACACTACCCGGAAACAGCTGGCGTGCTGGAACCAGGCTGGGCAGGAGGGAGTACCCGTGCCAAAGACACTGCCGAGAACCAGCTGACGGTACTGGAACCCGGATGGGTAGCAGAAGATACAAGAGCAAATGGAACTACCGAGGACCAGCTGACGGTACTGGAACCCGGATGGGTAGCAGAAGGTACAAGAGCCAATGGAACTACCGAGGACCAGCTGATGTTACTGGAACTCGGTTACTAAGCAGGAGGTACCTGTGCCAGAAAGCACTACCAAGGACCAGCAGACGTTGGTGGAACTTGGATACCGAGAAGGAGGCACCTAATCCAAAGGCACTGCCGAGAACCAGCTGACGGTACTGGAACCCGGATGGGTAGCAGAAGGTACCCATGTAAAAAAAAAGTTCAAGGCCGCGAGCCGGCCGCAGTTACCAAAACCCACAGTCCTACAGAGGGTGCTTGTCCTATTGGCACTATGGAACCAGCCTTCATTGCCAGATCCCGCAGCCCACATAGGAGTCACCTAAACTGCAGGCACCATAGAGTCGGCTAACCCGACCGCAACACGACAGGACAACGCATTGGAGGCAAAGTGACGTTGACACTACCCGGAAACAGCTGGCGTGCTGGAACCAGGCTGGGCAGGAGGGAGTACCCGTGCCAAAGACACTGCCGAGAACCAGCTGACGGTACTGGAACCCGGATGGGTAGCAGAAGATACAAGAGCAAATGGAACTACCGAGGACCAGCTGACGGTACTGGAACCCGGATGGGTAGCAGAAGGTACAAGAGCCAATGGAACTACCGAGGACCAGCTGATGTTACTGGAACTCGGTTACTAAGCAGGAGGTACCTGTGCCAGAAAGCACTACCAAGGACCAGCAGACGTTGGTGGAACTTGGATACCGAGAAGGAGGCACCTAATCCAAAGGCACTGCCGAGAACCAGCTGACGGTACTGGAACCCGGATGGGTAGCAGAAGATACAAGAGCAAATGGAACTACCGAGGACCAGCTGACGGTACTGGAACCCGGATGGGTAGCAGAAGGTACAAGAGCCAATGGAACTACCGAGGACCAGCTGATGTTACTGGAACTCGGTTACTAAGCAGGAGGTACCTGTGCCAGAAAGCACTACCAAGGACCAGCAGACGTTGGTGGAACTTGGATACCGAGAAGGAGGCACCTAATCCAAAGGCACTGCCGAGAACCAGCTGACGGTACTGGAACCCGGATGGGTAGCAGAAGATACAAGAGCAAATGGAACTACCGAGGACCAGCTGACGGTACTGGAACCCGGATGGGTAGCAGAAGATACAAGAGCAAATGGAACTACCGAGGACCAGCTGACGGTACTGGAACCCGGATGGGTAGCAGAAGGTACAAGAGCCAATGGAACTACCGAGGACCAGCTGATGTTACTGGAACTCGGTTACTAAGCAGGAGGTACCTGTGCCAGAAAGCACTACCAAGGACCAGCAGACGTTGGTGGAACTTGGATACCGAGAAGGAGGCACCTAATCCAAAGGCACTGCCGAGAACCAGCTGACGGTACTGGAACCCGGATGGGTAGCAGAAGGTACCCATGTAAAAAAAAAGTTCAAGGCCGCGAGCCGGCCGCAGTTACCAAAACCCACAGTCCTACAGAGGGTGCTTGTCCTATTGGCACTATGGAACCAGCCTTCATTGCCAGATCCCGCAGCCCACATAGGAGTCACCTAAACTGCAGGCACCATAGAGTCGGCTAACCCGACCGCAACACGACAGGACAACGCATTGGAGGCAAAGTGACGTTGACACTACCCGGAAACAGCTGGCGTGCTGGAACCAGGCTGGGCAGGAGGGAGTACCCGTGCCAAAGACACTGCCGAGAACCAGCTGACGGTACTGGAACCCGGATGGGTAGCAGAAGATACAAGAGCAAATGGAACTACCGAGGACCAGCTGACGGTACTGGAACCCGGATGGGTAGCAGAAGGTACAAGAGCCAATGGAACTACCGAGGACCAGCTGATGTTACTGGAACTCGGTTACTAAGCAGGAGGTACCTGTGCCAGAAAGCACTACCAAGGACCAGCAGACGTTGGTGGAACTTGGATACCGAGAAGGAGGCACCTAATCCAAAGGCACTGCCGAGAACCAGCTGACGGTACTGGAACCCGGATGGGTAGCAGAAGGTACCCATGTAAAAAAAAAGTTCAAGGCCGCGAGCCGGCCGCAGTTACCAAAACCCACAGTCCTACAGAGGGTGCTTGTCCTATTGGCACTATGGAACCAGCCTTCATTGCCAGATCCCGCAGCCCACATAGGAGTCACCTAAACTGCAGGCACCATAGAGTCGGCTAACCCGACCGCAACACGACAGGACAACGCATTGGAGGCAAAGTGACGTTGACACTACCCGGAAACAGCTGGCGTGCTGGAACCAGGCTGGGCAGGAGGGAGTACCCGTGCCAAAGACACTGCCGAGAACCAGCTGACGGTACTGGAACCCGGATGGGTAGCAGAAGATACAAGAGCAAATGGAACTACCGAGGACCAGCTGACGGTACTGGAACCCGGATGGGTAGCAGAAGGTACAAGAGCCAATGGAACTACCGAGGACCAGCTGATGTTACTGGAACTCGGTTACTAAGCAGGAGGTACCTGTGCCAGAAAGCACTACCAAGGACCAGCAGACGTTGGTGGAACTTGGATACCGAGAAGGAGGCACCTAATCCAAAGGCACTGCCGAGAACCAGCTGACGGTACTGGAACCCGGATGGGTAGCAGAAGGTACCCATGTAAAAAAAAAGTTCAAGGCCGCGAGCCGGCCGCAGTTACCAAAACCCACAGTCCTACAGAGGGTGCTTGTCCTATTGGCACTATGGAACCAGCCTTCATTGCCAGATCCCGCAGCCCACATAGGAGTCACCTAAACTGCAGGCACCATAGAGTCGGCTAACCCGACCGCAACACGACAGGACAACGCATTGGAGGCAAAGTGACGTTGACACTACCCGGAAACAGCTGGCGTGCTGGAACCAGGCTGGGCAGGAGGGAGTACCCGTGCCAAAGACACTGCCGAGAACCAGCTGACGGTACTGGAACCCGGATGGGTAGCAGAAGATACAAGAGCAAATGGAACTACCGAGGACCAGCTGACGGTACTGGAACCCGGATGGGTAGCAGAAGGTACAAGAGCCAATGGAACTACCGAGGACCAGCTGATGTTACTGGAACTCGGTTACTAAGCAGGAGGTACCTGTGCCAGAAAGCACTACCAAGGACCAGCAGACGTTGGTGGAACTTGGATACCGAGAAGGAGGCACCTAATCCAAAGGCACTGCCGAGAACCAGCTGACGGTACTGGAACCCGGATGGGTAGCAGAAGGTACCCATGTAAAAAAAAAGTTCAAGGCCGCGAGCCGGCCGCAGTTACCAAAACCCACAGTCCTACAGAGGGTGCTTGTCCTATTGGCACTATGGAACCAGCCTTCATTGCCAGATCCCGCAGCCCACATAGGAGTCACCTAAACTGCAGGCACCATAGAGTCGGCTAACCCGACCGCAACACGACAGGACAACGCATTGGAGGCAAAGTGACGTTGACACTACCCGGAAACAGCTGGCGTGCTGGAACCAGGCTGGGCAGGAGGGAGTACCCGTGCCAAAGACACTGCCGAGAACCAGCTGACGGTACTGGAACCCGGATGGGTAGCAGAAGATACAAGAGCAAATGGAACTACCGAGGACCAGCTGATGTTACTGGAACCCGGATGGGTAGCAGAAGGTACAAGAGCCAATGGAACTACCGAGGACCAGCTGATGTTACTGGAACTCGGTTACTAAGCAGGAGGTACCTGTGCCAGAAAGCACTACCAAGGACCAGCAGACGTTGGTGGAACTTGGATACCGAGAAGGAGGCACCTAATCCAAAGGCACTGCCGAGAACCAGCTGACGGTACTGGAACCCGGATGGGTAGCAGAAGGTACCCATGTAAAAAAAAAGTTCAAGGCCGCGAGCCGGCCGCAGTTACCAAAACCCACAGTCCTACAGAGGGTGCTTGTCCTATTGGCACTATGGAACCAGCCTTCATTGCCAGATCCCGCAGCCCACATAGGAGTCACCTAAACTGCAGGCACCATAGAGTCGGCTAACCCGACCGCAACACGACAGGACAACGTATTGGAGGCAAAGTGACGTTGACACTACCCGGAAACAGCTGGCGTGCTGGAACCAGGCTGGGCAGGAGGGAGTACCCGTGCCAAAGACACTGCCGAGAACCAGCTGACGGTACTGGAACCCGGATGGGTAGCAGAAGGTACAAGAGCCAATGGAACTGCCGAGAACCAGCTGGCGGTGCTGGAGCCCAGGGTAAATACTAAAAACAGAAGAGCCAGAGGTGTATTTGGAGGAGGTTTTAAATCCGTACTACAGTGGATGTGGACAAAGCAGGAGAATTTGCCGGACACACAGCTGGGGATCAGCTGACGTTACTGAATCCCAATAACACTGGAGCAAGCGTTGACTGTGCAGACGGCACTTCTGAGCAGCAACTAGCGGTATTGGAGCCCAGGGTAAATACTAAAAACGGAGGAGCCAGAGGTGTAATTGGAGCAAGTTTTAAATAAGTAGCACAGTGAATATGGACAGAGCAGGAGAAATTGCCGTGAACACAGCAGGGGAACAGCTGACGTTACCGAACCCCAATAACACCGCAGCAAGTGTTGACTGTGCAGACGGCACTTCCGAGCGCCAACTGGCGGTGCTGGAGCCCAGGGATAAGAATGAAAACAGAGGAGCCAGAGGTGTAATTCGAGCAACTTTAAAATGTGTAGTACAGTGGATGTGGACAAAGCAGGAGAAATTGCCGTCCGCACAGCAGGAGAACAGCTGACGTTACTGAACCCCAATAACACGGCAGCAAGTGTTGACTGTGCAGACAGCACTTCCGAGCGCCAACTGGCGGTGTTGGAGCCCAGGGTAAATACTAAAAACGGAGGAGCCAGAGGTGTAATTGGAGCAAGTTTTAAATAAGTAGCACAGTGAATATGGACAGAGCAGGAGAAATTGCCGTGAACACAGCAGGGGAACAGCTGACGTTACCGAACCCCAATAACACCGCAGCAAGTGTTGACTGTGCAGACGGCACTTCCGAGCGCCAACTGGCGGTGCTGGAGCCCAGGGATAAGAATGAAAACAGAGGAGCCAGAGGTGTAATTGGAGCAACTTTAAAATCTGTAGTAGTGAGAATGTGGACAGAGCAGGAGAAATTGCCGTCCGCACAGCAGGGGAACAGCTGACGTTACTGAACCCCAATAACATGGTAGCAAGTGTTGACTGTGCAGACGGCACTTCCGAGCGCCAACTGGCGGTGCTGGAGCCCAGGGATAAGAATGAAAACAGAGGAGCCAGAGGAGTAATTGGAGCAACTTTAAAATGTGTAGTACAGTGGATGTGGACAAATCAGGAGAAATTGCCGTCCGCACAGCAGGAGAACAGCTGACGTTACTGAACCCCAATAACACGGCAGCAAGTGTTGACTGTGCAGACGGCACTTCCGAGCGCCAACTGGCGGTGCTGGAGCCCAGGGATAAGAATGAAAACAGAGGAGCCAGAGGAGTAATTGGAGCAACTTTAAAATGTGTAGTACAGTGGATGTGGACAAATCAGGAGAAATTGCCGTCCGCACAGCAGGAGAACAGCTGACGTTACTGAACCCCAATAACACGGCAGCAAGTGTTGACTGTGCAGACGGCACTTCCGAGCGCCAACTGGCGGTGCTGGAGCCCAGGGATAAGAATGAAAACAGAGGAGCCAGAGGTGTAATTGGAGCAACTTTAAAATCTGTAGTAGTGAGAATGTGGACAGAGCAGGAGAAATTGCCGTCCGCACAGCAGGGGAACAGCTGACGTTACCGAACCCCAATAACACCGCAGCAAGTGTTGACTGTGCAGACGGCACTTCCGAGCGCCAACTGGCGGTGCTGGAGCCCAGGGATAAGAATGAAAACAGAGGAGCCAGAGGTGTAATTCGAGCAACTTTAAAATGTGTAGTACAGTGGATGTGGACAAAGCAGGAGAAATTGCCGTCCGCACAGCAGGAGAACAGCTGACGTTACTGAACCCCAATAACACGGCAGCAAGTGTTGACTGTGCAGACAGCACTTCCGAGCGCCAACTGGCGGTGTTGGAGCCCAGGGTAAATACTAAAAACGGAGGAGCCAGAGGTGTAATTGGAGCAAGTTTTAAATAAGTAGCACAGTGAATATGGACAGAGCAGGAGAAATTGCCGTGAACACAGCAGGGGAACAGCTGACGTTACCGAACCCCAATAACACCGCAGCAAGTGTTGACTGTGCAGACGGCACTTCCGAGCGCCAACTGGCGGTGCTGGAGCCCAGGGATAAGAATGAAAACAGAGGAGCCAGAGGTGTAATTGGAGAAACTTTAAAATCTGTAGTAGTGAGAATGTGGACAGAGCAGGAGAAATTGCCGTCCGCACAGCAGGGGAACAGCTGACGTTACTGAACCCCAATAACATGGTAGCAAGTGTTGACTGTGCAGACAGCACTTCCGAGCGCCAACTGGCGGTGCTGGAGCCCAGGGATAAGAATGAAAACAGAGGAGCCAGAGGAGTAATTGGAGCAACTTTAAAATGTGTAGTACAGTGGATGTGGACAAATCAGGAGAAATTGCCGTCCGCACAGCAGGAGAACAGCTGACGTTACTGAACCCCAATAACACGGCAGCAAGTGTTGACTGTGCAGACGGCACTTCCGAGCGCCAACTGGTGGTGCTGGAGCCCAGGGATAAGAATGAAAACAGAGGAGCCAGAGGAGTAATTGGAGCAACTTTAAAATGTGTAGTACAGTGGATGTGGACAAATCAGGAGAAATTGCCGTCCGCACAGCAGGAGAACAGCTGACGTTACTGAACCCCAATAACACGGCAGCAAGTGTTGACTGTGCAGACGGCACTTCCGAGCGCCAACTGGCGGTGTTGGAGCTCAGGGATAATACTGAAAACAGAGGAGCCAGAGGTGTAATTGGAGCAACTTTAAAATCTGTAGTAGTGAGAATGTGGACAGAGCAGGAGAAATTGCCGTCCGCACAGCAGGGGAACAGCTGACGTTACTGAACCCCAATAACATGGTAGCAAGTGTTGACTGTGCAGACAGCACTTCCGAGCGCCAACTGGCGGTGCTGGAGCCCAGGGATAAGAATGAAAACAGAGGAGCCAGAGGAGTAATTGGAGCAACTTTAAAATGTGTAGTACAGTGGATGTGGACAAATCAGGAGAAATTGCCGTCCGCACAGCAGGAGAACAGCTGACGTTACTGAACCCCAATAACACGGCAGCAAGTGTTGACTGTGCAGACGGCACTTCCGAGCGCCAACTGGCGGTGTTGGAGCTCAGGGATTACAGTTCAGGTGGTAGAAACATGAACAGAACAGGAGACCTGGATACTGTTGCCAACCAATTATTTATTCTGGAAGAGGACTGGCAAATTCATGAGAGATCCAGGCCTTGTTCATTTTGAGAAAAGTAAGCCGGTCAACGTTATCGGAGGATAGTCGCATGCGACGGTCTGTTAGTACACCACCTGCGGCACTAAAGACGCGTTCCGATAATACACTAGCAGCAGGGCAAGCTAGCACCTCCAGTGCATACTGACTAAGCTCTGGCCATGTATCCAGCTTACAGACCCAAAACTTGAAGGGAGAAGAGCCGTCTGGGAGTACACTAAGAGGGCAAGACATGTAGTCTGTCACCATCTGACGGAAACGTTGCCTCCTGCTGACTGGAGCTGTCTGTGATGGTGTAGACATTTGTGGCGGCGGGGACACAAAACTTTGCCACATTTCGGCCATACTGGTCTTGCCTTGTGCTGAGGCGCTGCTTCTGCTCCCTCTTTGTGCAGAGCTTCCTCCACTGCCTCGACGCACTGAGCTGCTTTGTAAAGCACTAGCAGCACTGCTCTCGGTTGGAATGGAGAACATGATGGAATGCACCAGTGCGTCTTGGTACTCCCGCATTTTACGCTCCCGGTTCAATGGTGTTATGAGGCTTTGTAAGTTGTCCCAGTAGCGAGGATCTAGGAGGGTGGACACCCAATAATCAGCCGTGTTGAGAATGTGGGCGATGCGGCGGTCGTTTCTGAGGCACTGCAGCATGAAATCAACCATGTGCTGCAGACTGCCAACTGGCCAAGAAACGCTGTCCCCTGCTTGAGGCGTGATCTCTGCCTGCTCTGCATCACCCCACCCTCGCTCTAGATACTGACTACTAGAGCATTGTGTACCTCCCTCCTCTGGACAGATGTCTTCCTCATCCATTGACTCCTCCTCATCCTCCTCACAAAGTGTCCCCTGCCTAGGCCTTTGTGAGGAACCACGTTGCGCAGACTGTAGAGAAGCAGATGGCATTTGTGACTCCTCATCCTCCACCTCTTCCAAAACCTCGTCCCTTAGTGCTTGCAGTGTTTTTTCAAGCAGGCAGATAAGGGGGATAGTCATGCTGACTAGTGCATCATCTGCACTCGCCATCCGCGTGGAATAATCGAAGGCACGCAAAACGTGGCAAATGTCCTTCATAGAGGCCCACTCAGTGGTGGTGAAGTGTGAACGGCGCGCACTGCGACTTGTTTGCGCCTGCTGCAGCTGGTACTCCATTACTGCTGCCTGCTGCTCACACAACCTCTCCAACATATGTAACGTTGAATTCCACCTGGTGGGTAGGTCACATATGATGCGATGTTCCGGAAGACATAATCGGCGCTGCAGAGCTGCAATGCGTGATCTTGCATTGCTGGAACGCCGCAAGTGAGCGCACTCTATGCGGACCTTGTGAAGCAGTGCATCAAGATCCGGATAGTCCCTCAAAAAACTCTGCACGACCAAGTTGAGCACATGTGCCAGACATGGGATGTGAGTGAGGTTGCCTAGGCCCAGAGCTGCCACCAGATTTCGGCCATTGTCACACACTACCATGCCTGGCTGGAGATTCGCTGGCACAAACCACACGTCACTCTGCTGCTTGATGGCATTCCAGAGCTCCTGCGCTGTGTGGCTTCGATTCCCCAAAGAAATTAATTTTAATACGGCCTGTTGACGTTTGGCCACGGCTGTGCTCATATCGGTCATCATAACAGGTAACCGTTCACGGGTCGATGTGGAGGTAGACCGTGACGGCTCCTGCAGCGCTGATTCAGAGGAACTGGAGTATGAGGAGGAGTCAATGTGTACAGACTGGATTCCTGCAATCCTTGGAGTTGGCAGAACACGTACAGCGCCACTCTCAAGATCTGTACCCGGCTCCACAACATTTACCCAATGGGCAGTGAGGGAAAGGTATCGTCCCTGTCCATGCTTACTGGTCCACGCATCAGTGGTCAGGTGGACCTTGCTACTGACGGCGTTTTGTAGCGCATGTTTAATTTTTCCCTCCACATGATGTTGCAGGGCAGGGACGGCTTGCCTGCTGAAATAAAAGCGGCTGGGCACGTTGTATTGTGGGACTGCCAATGCCATAAAGTTACGGAATGTGTCAGTCTCCACCAGCCTGAATGATAGCATTTCAAGGGCCAGTAGTTTAGCAATGCCAGCATTCAGAGCCTGTGCTCGGGGGTGGTTTGCCGAGTATGGGCGCCTTTTCTCCCATGCCTGTGCTAACGATGGCTGTAGACTGGCCTGGGAGTGTGAGGATGACTGGGAAAGTGGTGCTGTGGGTGGAATTACACTGTGTCTCTGTACAACAGTGCCAGAGATTCTTCCATGGCGATCCTGTGAGGAAGCCGAACCAGCTGTGTGTGAGCTGGAGGAAGAGGCTACAACACGAGCTGAAGAGGTGGTAGGTGGCGCTGTAGGTTGGCCTAGGTCTTCAGTGTGTTTGTGTAACTCCACCACGTGCTTGGTCCGCACATGTTTCCACATATTTGTGGTATTGAGGTTGCTGACACTTTTCCCTCTTTTCACCTTCTGATTACACAGCTTGCATTTGACAAAGCAAATGTCATCTGCAACTGTGTCAAAAAAGGACCAGGCACTGCAAGTCTTGGGAGCGCCCGCTTTGGATTTTGGAAGAGCCATGCTCCTAATGGGTGCCGAAGTGGAGGCTACAGGCAACCAAGTCTGCCCCCTCCCTCTCCCTCCTTTTTGGGCCGTTCGGGGAATCTCTTCCTCAGAGCTGCTCCCACCACCTTCCTGTCCCTCACGCCATGATGGGTCAAGGACCTCATCATCTACACCACCCTCTTCAAACAACTGCTTCTCCTGGGTAGTCTCGACAGCACAGTACGCACCAGAAAGTGGCACCTGAGTCTCATCATCAGATGCGTACTGAGGTGTGCTGCTGACCATAGGCACTGGCCCACCCGCCTCTTCAGATTCAGAGAGACAAAACGGTTGCGCATCACTGCATACTACCTCTTCTTCAAATTCTCGAATTCTGCTTGGCTGGCCCCCTCTTTCCAAGCCAAGAGATTCAGAGAACAGAAGTAGAGATGGCTCCTGTCCAGGGCTCTCTGACTGCCTGGGCAATTTGGCAGGTGGTGAAGAGACAGATGGGTGCTCTTCAGTGCTCAGGATCTGAGAGGATCTGGAACTAATTGAAGTCGATGCGTTAGCTGCCATCCATCCGACAACGGCTTCAATTTGGTCCTCGCGCAGCAGTGGGGTACGGCTAGCTCCTACAAAGCTGCGCATAAAGGACTGTTGCCTGGTAAAACTGGGGGATGCTGAGTCACTGGTGCCCGCAGCAGGCACAGAATCCCCACGTCCTCTCCCTGCAGGCACAGAATCCTCACGTCCTCTCCCTGCAGAAACTCCACGCCCACGCCCACGACCACGACCACATGCCTTACTCCCTGCCTTCTTCATCTTGGTAGACTGATAAAGATAGGCAGAAAAGTACTAAGGGCTTAGTGTGCTTATTCCTGAACAGCTGCTAACAGGTATAAGAAACACTAATTTTATAAAGTGTGGACTAGACTTTAATATGAGCTAATGTGGCCTACACAACTGTAAAGTGGAGTGTTTGGTGAACTTTATTTAGGTTTTTTTTGTCACAAAAAGACACTGGATGTGCCTAAAGATGTAATAACGATAGTATCACAAACTTTTTGTAGCTATTACAATGTAGGAAGGTAACCTACAATGCAATAGATGAGGCTGCAAAAAATAGGCTAATACTAATCTGGCTGGGGCTGCAGGGCCCAATGCTGCAGAAAGGCTCCTCTATCTACTCCTATATAGTGTGTTTGGAATCAATTTAGCTGAATATGGATGGAACCACCACACTAATAGGAGATATCAGGAAAAATTATGAATTGGCAATAAAGGACAATGTATGAGGCAGTGACACACACTGAGTGCACTACAACCAGACGGGGTTGAAGCACACACTACAGGGTGAGCTGCACTCACACACCAGACCTTGCAGACAGCGGTGAACAGTACAGATGCAGAGCACTGTGCACTAGTGCTGCAAGACGGAAAAAAAATTCTCTATCTACTCCTATATAGTGTGTTTGGAACCAATTTAGCTGAATACAGATGGAACCACCACACTAATAGGAGATATCAGGAAAAATTATGAATTGGCAATAAAGGACAATGTATGAGGCAGTGACACACACTGAGTGCACTACAACCAGACGGGGTTGAAGCACACACTACAGGGTGAGCTGCACTCACACACCAGACCTTGCAGACAGCGGTGAACAGTACAGATGCAGAGCACTGTGCACTAGTGCTGCAAGACGGAAAAAAATTTCTCTATCTACTCCTATATAGTGTGTTTGGAACCAATTTAGCTGAATACAGATGGAACCACCACACTAATAGGAGATATCAGGAAAAATTATGAATTGGCAATAAAGGACAATGTATGAGGCAGTGACACACACTGAGTGCACTACAACCAGACGGGGTTGAAGCACACACTACAGGGTGAGCTGCACTCACACACCAGACCTTGCAGACAGCGGTGAACAGTACAGATGCAGAGCACTGTGCACTAGTGCTGCAAGACGGAAAAAAATTTCTCTATCTACTCCTATATAGTGTGTTTGGAACCAATTTAGCTGAATACAGATGGAACCACCACACTAATAGGAGATATCAGGAAAAATTATGAATTGGCAAAAAAGGACAATGTATGAGGCAGTGACACACACTGAGTGCACTACAACCAGACTTGGCTGAAGCACACACTACAGGGTGAGCTGCACTCACACACACAGACCTTGCAGATAGCGGTGAACAGCACAGGGAACTGTGCACTAGCACTGCAAGGCACAGTGATTTAGAAAGTAGCTTGGGTAAAGCAGTATAGAGCAAATAGGTAGCTAAAACTGTCCCTCAGAACAACAGCGTCCTATCCCTAACTGAATTCACAGCAGAGTGAGCTCAAAATGGCGGCGGTGGCTTTTATAGTGCATCATGACATCATTTCAGCAGCCAATCACAGCCATGCCATTAGTTAAGATGCCTACATGCCTAACAGGATGTGCCCACACTTCTTAGGATCCTCATTGGCTGAATAAAATGAAAATGTCTCATTGCATTATGGGAACTTCCGATTCCGGTATACGATATTGCAATAGTATCGGAATTAAGTATCGGAATTCCGATACCGCGAATATCGGCCGATACCCGATATTTCAGTATCGGAATGCTCAACACTACTAACTACCCATTGCTAATTAATTACAATCTTAAACCATAGCATTTAGAAATGAACACTTGTTGCCTTTTTCAATTAAAACACATTGATCTTTCCCTTGATTGTATCTATATGTTCAGCGTCCTTCCCCGCTGAACAGGAGTTGGAAAGCTTAAAATGAATAGTGTCCTGTAATTGCTATAATACTTTAGCCTCATTACATTTTATTTTAAAACCACTAGTCCCAACTAATGACCTACTGGGAATAATTGCAGAATTAAACCATTTGCCATATTATGTGTGAATCTGCAATCTTTTAATACCATTTAAAAATTAAGTTGGCATTTTTAAAGCTTTTAATTTTAGGCTGGGAAGCCTAAACTACGCAGTGGAGCAGGATAAGGTCATCTCCATACTATAGGACTGTCTAGTCGTATTTGTAGAGAAATGATTTAACCTTTACATTGCAAAGATTTGATATGCCTTCTTAACACATAGGCATGCCTCTGGGATTGGTAACCTCCCTATGATGGCCTGTCAATCTTTCGGATGTGTGATGTTAGATATGTAACTGTATTTATATAGGATATGTAATATAATGGCTTATAAAGACAGTATCATACATTGTAATAAATTATTAGGAATTAGTTATGCCATGGTTTGAGGTGCACGATGGAGGATGAGTAAAATAATGGCTGGCTTGAAAAAGATGTTTCTTTATTAGTATGCTAATGGATATATTAACTTAGTGTTGTAAAGATGATCGACAGTTAAATGGTAAAAAAAACTGTTTTAAGACACTGGCATACAGTGGGGAAAATAAGTATTTCATACACTGACGATTTTGCAAGTTTTCCCTCCTGCAAAGAATGGAGAGGTCTGTAATATTTATCATAGATCACTTCAACTGTGAGAGACAGAATCTAAAAAGAAAAACCAGAAAATCACTTGTATGATTTTCAAATAATTAAATTGCATTTTATTACATGAAATAAGTATTTGATCACCTACCAACAAGCAAGAATTCTGGCTCTCACAGACCTGTTAGTTTTTTTTAAGAAGCCCTCTTACTCTTCACTCATTACCTGTATTAATTGCACCTGTTTGAACTCATTATCTGTATAAAAGACACCTGTCCACACACTCAATCAATCACACTCCAACCTCTCCACCATGGGCATGAACAAAGAGCTGTCTAAGGACACCTTGGACAAAATTATAGACCTGCACAAGGATGGAATGGGCTACAGGACAATAGGCAAGCAGCTTGGTGAGAAGGCAACAACTGTTGGCGCAATCATTAGAAAATGGAAGAAACACAAGATGACTGTCAATCTTCCTCAGTCTGGGGCTCCATGCAAGATCTCGCCTCGTGGGGTAAGGATGATTCTGAAAAAGGTCAGGAATCAGTCCAAAACTACACAGGAGGCCTTGGTCAATGACCCGAAGAGAGCTGGGACCAAAGTCTCCAACATTACCATTAGTAACACACTACACCATCATGAATTAAAATACTGCAGGGCCTCAAGGTCCCCCTGCTCACGCCAGTACATGTCTAGGCCCGTTTGAAGTTCGCCAGTGACCATCTGGATGATCCAGAGGAGGCTTGGGAGAAGGTCATGTGGTCAGATGAGACCAAAATAGAGCGTTTTGGTATCAACTCCACCCGCCGTGTTTTGAGGAAGAAGAAGGATGAGTACAATCTCAAGAACACCATCTAGAAAAAAGTGCAGTCTAGAAATAAGTGCAATTTCCCGAGGAGGGACTCGCATCTATCCAACATTTACCAGGTCTGAGAAGGTGGTGGAGCCTGGCTTCTTGCCCTGATGATCTTTAAACTCCCTTTGGTGTGTACTGACTCCACAGGGCATCTATAACTTGGGCATAACACAATGTTTCAGTATTTCTTGGGTGATCCTTTAAATACTGATACATTTTGTTAGTAGCTTTTCTCCAGTTTTTGACACTTAATATTAATAACTTGTATGACAACATTCTCCTCTTTCTAATCAGTGCCTCATTGGCTGCAGCTACTCATATGGCACATACCATTGGCCAAGCTGCCAACTCGGAATTATTCCAGGCACCAAACACAGCTGTTATCAGTATCCAGTATACAGGAAAAATAATGTCAATTATTCAAACTTCAGCATATGTCAGCATAACAAATTCAATTTTTATTTACACTCCAAAAAGGCTGGCAGACGTTTCACTTTAAGTTGAGGTACTTGATTATTGACTTGTTATTTTATCTAAAAACAATGATTTTTTACATAAAAAGTTGATACAAAAATCCAAGGCTTTTGATGAATGTCACTACTGAAAAGCAATTAGCTGGACATAAAAGAAGACACAATTTCACAGCCTAATTGCTTTGCAGCACCTTGCAGCTAATAAATTTGTCACATTGAATTATTAATTAGAAATGAATATTTGACTTGCTGCTTTGAATAAAGAACCGTTCATTATCAGTTGGCATTGTTCTTTCTGAATAATGAGGCCGGCACAACGGGGGAAATACAAAGGTGAATTAAAGATGTTTTAGAATTTGTCTCATTGTCATTCACCACTTGAATCAAAATATTAATTAAAATTGGGTGTGTTAATTTCAGTTATTATTTTTGCTTGATTTATTTTTCATAACTATTGAAGGAATTGTCTGGATTATAAAATACATTTTAAAAATAACTTCATGGAGATAATGGAGAGGGGTCCTCTATTTAGCCCCTTTATTAGCTTTTGAAGAAGCAGCCACCAAGAACATCTCATACTCTGGAGGACCTGACGCCTGAATGCTACACATACAGCCAATTGATTTAATTGAGAATAGGATAATACTTTTATTCATGCATGTTTTTTTTAAGTGGTGAAATGAAAAAAAATTCAGAAATGTGTAAAAATAAAAAATTTGCTTGTGTCACCACATCCAGAAACTCTTAACGGTTTCAATTTTGTGTCGGTGTGGCTGTATGAAGGATTTTTTTTGCTCCATGAGTCATTTTTATTGATATTATTTTGGGATAGTTACAATGTTTTGATCGCCTTTTATTTAATTTTTTTGTAGTGTTTTGGGGGTTGAAAAAACGCAATTCCAACGCAATGATTTTTTTTGTCATTACAGAGTTTATAGATCGGGTTAATTAATTTCATATTTTGACAGATCTAACTTTTACTGATGTATCGATTCTACATATGTGTATTTATATATATTTTTATTTATTTAATTTTAATAGGGGAAAAGAGTCATGATTTGAACTTTTATATTTATTTTCTTCATGTTTTTAAATACATTCTTTTTCACTGCATTTGTTAGTATCTTTAGGGGACTTGAACATGAGGCTGTCAATCGTCAATCTGCTTGTGTGTTAGGATTTTGGAACTCTTCTTTTAGTTTCCTCCATAATCCTAGAAAAGTAAATATAGTGCCACAAGGCTGGGTCCATTATTTGACACAATGCTTCTTATGAAACTGTAAGATAGTCTAATACAATTGTGTGCTGGTTAGTCACTAGGATCAATTGTCTTGTAAGTGTAGAAGTTACATTTAAATGCAATCTGTCAGTAGGATCATCCTCCTGAGCCGCCTATATGGGCATGTAGGTCATAGAAAGTTGAGTGAAATGATACCTTAATATCTATGATCTGATGTTTTATTCCAGAGAAATCCACTTTTTTCTTAATATGCCAATGAGCTGTTAAGATCTATGGGCCGGACATAGATCTCCCTGAGAATCTGCCTCCAGAAATTATTCTAAACGAAAGGTGGCATCTGACCACATGACCTTCTCCCATGCCTACTCTGGATCAAATTCCTGTCTTGAAGAAAAACCTTTTTTGGACTAAAAAAGCCCACAATTTATGGGGCCGGAAGGAACCAACTAATTTAGTCCAAGAGAGGTTTTCCATCACGAGAGGAATGTGAAAATTTAAAATCTGGGGCTAAAACAAATTTTTGGTGGTAAAAATGTAATTATTTTTTCTTCACTGCCCAATGGCATCAAATTCTGTGACACACCTGTGGTATCATCAATATGATCACTACACCCCTAGATTAATTCATTGAGAGGTGTAGTTTATAAAGTGGGGTGATTTATAGGTGGTTCTGCTGTTCTGGCACCTCAGGGGCTCTCCTAGTGGGTCATGGCACCAGCAAACCATAACAATAAAATCTGCTCCTTCCTTTCTGAACTTTGCACTGTGCCTCAAAAGTAGTTGCTGATTACATGTAGGTTCATTTTTTCCTACTAGCCCTTAGAAAAATTAAAAACATGGGAATAAAACAACATTTTGCATTTTGGTGGTTAAAATGTAATTATTCTTTCTTCACTGCCCAATGGTATAAAATTCTGTGAGGCACATGTGGTGTCAATATGATCACTGCACCCCTATCAATTCATTGAGGGATGTAGCTTGTAAAATGAGGTCACTTAAAAGGTGTTTCTGTTGTTCTGCCACCTCAGGGGCTCTGATAATGTGACATGGCACCCTCAAACCAGTCCAGCAAAATCTGAACTCCAATATGGCGCTTCTTCCCTTCTGAGCTTTGCACTGTGCCTCAAAAGTAGTTTTTGACCACATATGGGGTATTTGTGAACTCAGGAGAAATTCCACTACAAATTTGGTGGTCCATTTTTGTGAGAAAAATATTTTTTTTTCATTTTCACAGATCAACACTGTAAAATTCTGTGAAGCACGAGTGGATTTAAGGTGCTCACCACATGTCTGGATAAATTCCTTGAGGGGTCTAGTTTTCAAAATGGAGTCACATGCAGGGGTTTTCTGTTATGCTCTGCAACTTAGAACTAAGGAATAGGAGGGAAAAGCTGTCCCTGCACTGAGACTCAGCTTTACCCTATGCTGGGGTGGGTGCCCTATTCCTTATGAATAGCCCCACCGAAACTCCTGCACTGAACTGAAACAAAGACCTGTAGGAAGGGGAAAGGGGTCCCTAAAAGATCTAAGGACTGGGAGCGAAAGCAGGAGACCTCCTAACAGAAAAGTTAGTTGCAGAAACGAAAATCAAAGGAAACAAAACTGGTGGAACAAGAAGTTCCAGGATAACAAAAGTCCAAAGCAAGAAGAACTAAACAAGGCCACTTAGCCAGAGAACGAGCGTTACAACACTGATGTCCAGCGGGGAATGAGAGCCAGGTGCTGAGTAATAAAGGGTGCAGAGATCACGTGACCAAGAAACCCAGCACCAGAGGAAAAGACTAGAAGACAGCAAACCACAACAAGATGACCGATAGTAAAACAACATCGATTCTAACAGTACCTCCCCTTTTATGAGGATCCTCCGGATCCTCCAGGCTGAGCCTTACCAGGAAATCTCCTGTGAAAAGCCTTAATTAGCCTTGAGGCCGAGATGTCCCTCGGCCTTCACCCAGGAATTATCCTCGGGGCCGAAACCTCTCCAGGACACAAGACACTGTAATCTTCCTTTATGCCACCTGGAATACAAAATGTGAGAAATCTCAAATTCACCGTCCTCATCAACAGGATGAATGCTTATCAGGCATGTCCGCCTTCTTAAGTAACGACACATGAAACACAGAATTAATCCTCCAGGACGAGGGAATGCTCAACCTCACCGCTGCCGAGTTGACAATCTGAACCACTTTGAAAGGACCCACAAATTTAGGCCCCAGTTTTTTAGAAGGAATTTTCAAATGAAGATTCCTAGAAGACAACCAAACCATATCCCCAACAGCAAACAAGGACTCCTTTCTTTTTTTGTCAAAATACTTTTTGATCTCCTGTTAGCCTCTTTAAGGTTCAGGCATCCACTGGTCCAGACCCTCTCCAAATCACCAGAAAAATTGACCTCCTCCGGTACAGCAGCCCCAACTTTGGAAAATGGACCAAAAGATGGATACCTACCAGTACAACAAAAAAAAGGAGAACAGCCAGCCGAGGAAGAAGTATGGTTATTAAGGGCAAACTCCGCAAGTGGTAGAAATTATGACCACATTTCCTGATTGTTTGCCACAAAACATCTCAAAAACTGCTCGACATCCTGGTTCTTCCTTTCAGTCTGTCCATTGGACTCTGGATGATACCCCGATGAGAATGACAAATGAATTTTCAATCTGTCACAAAAAGCACGCCAAAAGCGAGCCACAAACTGTGGTCCTCTATCGGAAACAATGTCCATGGGAACACCAGGGGAGCCTGACAATCTCCTTCACAAAAGCCTTAGCAAGAGTCTTGGCGCAAGGTAACTTGTTGAACGGAACCAGATGACACATTTTACTAAACCAGTCCACAACAACCCAGATGACAGAAAAACCCTCCGATAAAGGCAGATCGGTGATAAAATCCATGGCAAGGTGCGTCCATGGCGAACTAGGAACTTCCAAGGAGCGCAGCAACCCCGCAGCCAGAGTGTGAGAGGCCTTCGACCTAGCGCACACAGAACACTGACACACCCACTTGATGACTTCCCTTTGCCACCGTGGCCACCAGAAACTCCGACCAATAGACTTCCTAGTTTCCGAAATCCCTGGGTGACCCGCCAACCGAGACTCATGACATTCAACAAACAACGCTCTCCTCAAGGCTCTAGGCACAAACAATTTACCACATGGAGTGTTAGTTGGTGCCCCACTCTGAGCTCCTAGGATGCTATTCTCCAACTCAGAATCCAATGCGGCCACCACCACCCCTCTCTGCAAAATACACTCCTCCCTCTCAGCATTCACTGCTGGAGAGAAACTACGTCAGCCTTAACATTTCTTGTCCCCGGGACAAAGGTTACAGAAAAATTGAATCGGGCAAAAAACAGTGCCCACCTAGCCTGACGGGCATTCAAACGTTTAGCTGCGTCCAGATAAATCAAATTCTTATGATCAGTGAAAACCTGTATAGGATGTCGAGCCCCCTCCAAAAAATGTCGCTAATGCTCGCATGCGAGTTTAATAGCCAACAACTCACAATTCCCAACATCATAGTTGAGCTCTGTCTCAGAATTTTTTTTTGTAAAGAAAGCACAGGGATGCACCCCATCCTCACCCTCCTGGGACAGAACTGCCCCTACGCCTATAGATGAGGCATCCACCTCAACCAAAAATGGCTTGGTCTCATCGGTCTGGATAAGAACAGAAGCAAAGCTGAACCTCTCCTTGAGATACTCAAAAGCTTCAATAGCCTCAGTGGACCATTGGACTGTATTAGCACCCTTCTTGGTGAGAGCAGTAATGGGTTTAGCGATGACAGAGAAATTCTTTATGAATTTCCTGTAATAATTGGCAAACCCCAAAAAACCTCTGAGCAGACTTCAAACCCTCAGGCCTCGGCCACTCCAGCACAGCCTGAACTTTCACCGGGTCTATCTCAAAACCATCACAAGAGACAAACCAACCCCAAAAACTAATTTTCTGGACAACAAACTGACACTTCTCCAATTTAGCAAAGAGTGTGTTATCTCTCAGAATCTGAAGAAATTCGCTGACTCTCTGCCAATGAGACTCAAGATCAGATGAATAAATCAAAATGTCATCCAGATAAACAATAACACTCCTACCGATCAAGGGTCTCAGAATGTCATTGATGAAATTTTGAAAAAATGCAGGAGCGTTAGTAAGCCCAAAAAGCATCACCAAACACTCAAAATGTCCTTCCGGGGTGTTAAAAGCTGTCTTCCATTCATCTCTGTCCTTCACCCGCAGCAAATTATATGCCCCATGAAGGTCAATCTTAGAAAACCATTTAGCTCCGGTCAATTGGTTAAACAAATCCGGAATAAGTGGTAACGGGTAAGGCTTGCGCACAGGGATCTTATTAATCTTCATCCATATTAATCCCTCACTCCTCTTTTCTCCTATGTACAGTTGTCATGCTCTCTTCACAATGTTATACCACACAGATCCATTCATTCCCACCTTACAACGCAGGAAACGCTCTCACAAATCACTCAACCATCTTATCACTCTCTGTATCTTCCTTCTATTATCGCAGGTGATATTTCTCCTAATCCAGGACCCTCCAGTAATAACAACACTAACTCTTTCCCTGTTACATTCAGAAACCCTGCTAATCTCATTAATATTCCCTACATAGCTTCGGTCTCATTCAACTGTGCCCTTTGGAATGCGCGCTCAGCTTGTAATAAACTGTCTTACATTCATGACTTTTTCCTCTCCAATTCACTCAACCTTCTGGCTCTCACTGAAACCTGGATCCAGCAGTCGGACACCACCGCCGCTGCAGCTCTCTCCTATGGTGGCCTACATTTCTCTCATACCCCGCGACTTGACAACAGATCAGGGAGAGGTGTTGGTCTGCTTCTTTCAACAAAATGTACTTTTCAGGTTATCCCCCCTGTACCCTCCCTTATCTTCCCATCTTTTGAGGCCCACACAGTCAGACTCTACCGGCCCTTCTCCCTGCGAGTGGCGGTTGTCTATCACCCTCCAGGTCCCCCCCGTCAATTCCTGTATCACTTTGCTGCCTGGCTACCAAATTTTCTATCCTGCGACATCCCCACGATAATCATGGGAGATTTTAACATCCCAATTGGCGATCCTCTTTCCCCATCTGCCACACATCTTTTATCACTAACCTCCTCCTTCGGCCTTTCACAGCTTGCTAATTCTCCTACACATGAGGACGGGAACACATTGGACCTGATCTTCTCCCGGCTTTGCTCAGTACATGACTTTACTAACTCTCCCCTTCCACTCTCTGACCATAATCTTCTTTCATTCTCTGTCAAGAACTGTGACTCTACTCAAGACACTCCCACCGTCCACAATTATAGAAATTTACGTGCCATTAACACCCAGAAATTTATAAAAAGGTTGCAATCATCATTGGCCCCAATCTGCTCCCTCTCATGTCCCGACTCTGCATTGAAGCATTATAACAAAATAATGCTATGCACCCTGGATGAAGCCGCACCTCCTACGCAAAGGAATATTCGGCATAGATGGCGACAACCCTGGCACACGCCTCAAACACGTCTTCTCCAGAGGTACTCCAGGTGCGCTGAACGGCTGTGGAGAAAATCAAATCTGCCCGAAGATTTCCTCCATTATAAATTTATGCTGAAAACGTATAACTCTGCCCTTCACCTCTCCAAACAAACCTACTTTAACAACCTCATAATCTCACTTTCCAATAATCCTAAACGACTCTTTGACACGTTTCATTCTCTCCTCAATCAAACAACACAGGCCCCGACTACCGACCTCAGCGCTGACGATCTGGCCAATTATTTCAAAGAAAAAATTGACCATATCCAACAGGAAATTTTCTCCCAATCCCCAAATGTTATGCATGCTCTCCCCCGCCACATTGTATCTTGCTCATTTTCTGACTTCGAACCAGTCACGGAAGATGAAGTGATCAGGCTCCTTGCATCTTCTCGCCCTACCACCTGCACCAGTGACCCTATTCCCTCACATCTCCTTCAGTCCCTTGCTCCAGCTGTCACCACTTACCTAACTAAAATTTTCAACCTTTCCCTCTCATCTGGTATCTTTCCCTCTTCTTTTAAACACGCCAGCATACAACCATTACTTAAAAAAACATCCCTTGACCAGAACTGCACGGCCAACTACAGACCTGTTTCCAATCTTCCCTTTATCTCTAAACTCCTGGACCGCCGGGTCCACTCCCGTCTCATCCGCTATCTCTCAGACAACTCTCTTCTTGACCCTTTACAATCTGGTTTCCGCTCTTTACATTCTACTGAAACTGCCCTCACTAAAGTCTCTAATGATCTACTAACAGCTAAATCTAATGGTCACTACTCCCTGCTGATTCTCCTGGATCTCTCTGCAGCATTCGACACTGTGGATCACCAGCTCCTCCTCACTATGCTCCGCACTATTGGCCTCAAGGACACTGTTCTCTCCTGGTTCTCCTCCTATCTCTCTGACCACTCCTTCTCTGTGTCTTTTGCCGGCTCCTCCTCCTCTCTCCTTCCCCTTACTGTCGGGGTTCCTCAAGGATCAGTCCTAGGCCCCCTTCTTTTCTCCTTTTACACCGCTCCCATTGGACAAACAATCAGCAGATTCGGTTTTCAGTACCATCTCTATGCTGATGACACCCAATTATACACCTCTGCTCCGGACATCACCCCTGCATTACTACAAAAGACCAGTGATTGTCTTTCTGCTGTGTCTAACATTATGTCCTCCCTCTACCTAAAACTGAATCTGTCAAAAACTGAACTACTCGTCTTTCCTCCCTCCACTAACCTACCTGTGCCCGATATTGCCATTTCCGTTTGTGGCTCAACCGTTGCTCCCCAGCAACAAGCCCGCTGTCTTGGGGGTCATTTTTGATTCAGATCTTTCTTTCACTCCTCACATCAAATCACTCGCTCGTTCATGTCATTTACACCTCAAAAACATCTCAAGAATCAGGACTTTTCTCACCTTTGACTCAGCAAAAACTCTTACTGTAGTTCTTATTCATTCTCGTCATGATTATTGCAACGCTCTACTAATCGGTCTCCCTCTTAATAAACTCTCCCCTCTCCAATCCGTCCTTAACGCAGCAGCCAGGATCATATTCATCGCCAACTGCTACACCGATGCCTCTTCCCTGTGCCAGTCATTGCATTGGTTGCCCATCCAATATAGAGTTCATTTTAAATTTATCACGCTTACCCACAAAGCGCTCCATGCTTCAGTACCCCCTACATCTCCTCCCTTGTCTCAGTCTACCACCCTACACGTGCCCTCCGTTCTGCAAATGACTTAAAACTAAAATCCTTCATAATCCGAACTTCCCACTCCCGTCTCCAAGATTTCTCGCGTGCTGCGCCAATTCTTTGGAATGCACTACCCAGGACAGTTCGATTAATTCCCAATACCCACAGTTTCAAGCGAACCCTAAAAACACATTTCTTTAGACTGGCGTATCGCCTAAACACACTCTGTCAGTCCCAGTTTTCCCCCATATTAAAATCTTCTTCAACTTCAGGTTCACACCAACCATGCACTTAATAGCCTCTGTCAGGACAGTACACATACTGGCAGGACACCAGTCCATGTATTATTATTTATCCTATTCAGTATATCAAGGCTGCATTATACAATATATGTACATTTTACCTTTTGTGTCTCCCCCATTTCCTCATAGACCGTAAGCTTGCGAGCAGGGCCCTCACTCCTTTCGATATGTGATATGCTTATTCTGTATTGTCTGTATATGTCCCCCCTAAAATTTGTAAAGTGCTGCGGAATATGTTGGCGCTATAAAAATAAAAACTATTATTATTATTATAATCTCCTGAAAATCCAGACATGGCCTAAGACCCCCATCCTTCTTTTTGACAAAAAAGAACCCAATTGCCACAGGAGACTTAGAGAGTCTTATGTGACCTGCAGCTAAACTAGTCTGAAGGTACTCCTTCAAAGCCTCCCTCTCCGGAATTGTCAAATTAAACAACCGACTCTTAGGGAGCTTAGCATCAGGGACGAAGTCAATAGCGCAATCGTAATCTCTATGAGGTGGTAAAGCTTTAGACTCCACCTCCGAAAAAACCCTCCAAAAATCCTGAATGGGTTCAGGTAACTCCCCCTTCACAAAAGCCGCAATGTGATCATTACAACACTTACCATAACACCCCTGACCCTAGGATCTTATGGAACCAGACGACCAGTCCAGCAAAGGATTATGCATTTTTAACCAGGGCAACCCCAGAACGACCGGGGAAGGCAACTTAGCAAATACAAATTAGTCAATCTGCTCCTGATGTTCCATATTCATAGTAAGCGGAAACCCAGTGACCTTTCGAAGAATGCTCCCATGCTCCAGGGGAGTATTATCAATCGCCACCACAGGAAAAGAAGACGACAAAGGTTCAGAATCAAACTTATATTTTGTTGATCAATCAAATTAAGTGCAGAACCACAATCCACCATAACCTGAAACTCAATCAAACGACCCTGACAGGTGGTATTACCAGGAAAAAACACCCCAGCAGAACGTAAAAATGCAATGCGAATGGGAGTGTTATTTCTATTTCTACTGACCATTTTTTTTTCTTTCCTTAAGCGAACCTCGCATTGCTTTAAAAAATGATCATCCTTACTGCAATACAAGCAAAGTCCCTCAGAGAATCTCCTGTCCCTCTCCTTGAAGCGGGATGACATTGCCCCGACCTGCATAGGTTCCCCAGTGTCGGCAGGAATATCGTGAGAAACCGAATCCAGCAATACAGGAAATTTCTCCTCATTCTGTCTAGACCTCAACCTTCTATCCACACGGTAGCTAACTGCATGGAAACTTGCAAAGTATCAGGTGCAGGGAATGCAATGAGCAGATCTTTAACCCTTTCACTCAAGCCTGCCAGAAACTTGAATGCAGGGTCGTTCAACCTGACCCCTGCAGACCATCGTCTGAACAGGGTGCAGAACTCTCAGCATCAAGAGAATCTCTCAGCATCACTATTTGAGACGTCTGAGCTCTGCCTCAGCTGATGTATCCCGATCAGGATCATCATATAGCAAACCCATGGCATCAAAGAATGCCTCCACAGAACTCAAACAATGATCATCAGGAGACATGGAAAACACCCAGATTTGAGGCTCCTTGCGAAATAGAGACATAATATTTCCTACACGCTGTAGTTCACTACCAGAAAAATCCTGTCATTTTCCCGAGAAACACTCAGGTAATCCTACCTTAGGTTCTTCATAGCGTTCTGCAGGGCATTTACTCACGTACTGCTGAAGATTGGCAACTTCCAGAGTCAACCCTTGCAAGCGTTGAGCAAGCTCATGGATGGTAACCATACTGAAGAAAATCCAGGAAGAGGAGAGGAGAAGAAAAAACAAACAAGCAAACTAAAAAAACTTTTTTTTTTTTAAACGTGGCTGGACATACTGTTATGCTCTGCAACTTAGAACTAAGGAATAGGAGGGAAAGCTGTCCCTGCACTGAGACTCAGCTTTACCCTATGCTGGGGTGGGTGCCCTATTCCTTATGAATAGCCCCACCGAAACTCCTGCACTGAACTCAAACAAAGACCTGTAGGAAGGGGAAAGGGGTCCCTAAAAGATCTAAGGACTGGGAGCAAAAGCAGGAGACCTCCTAATGGAAAAGTTAGTTGCAGAAATGAAAATCAAAGGAAACAAAACTGGTGGAACAAGAAGTCCCAGGATAACAAAAGTCCAAAGCAAGAAGAGCTAAACAAGACTACTTAGCCAGAGCACGAGCGTTACAACACTGATGTCCAGCGGGGAATGAGAGCCAAGTGCTAAGTAATAAAGGGTGCAGAGATCACGTGACCAAGAAACCCAAAACAAGAGGAAAAGACTAGAAGACAGCAAACCACAACAAGATGGCCGATAGTAAAACAACATAGATTCTAACATTTTCCACTGTTTAGACACATCAGGGGCTCTCCAAATGCGACATGACACTCTTCATTTCATCAAAGTCTGAGTTCAAAAAGTCACTTCTTCCTTTCTGAGCCTTGCCGTGCACTCAAACAGTAGTTTTCCCCCACATATGGGATATCTGTGTACTCAGGAGAAATTTCACAAAATATTTTGGGGCCCATTTTTCCCTGTTACCCCTGAAAAACCCAAAAAATTGGAGCTAAAAGAACACTTCTGTGCGAAAATGTGATTTTTTATTTTCACAGTTCAACATTATAAACTTCTCTGAAGCACTTGGGGGTTCAAGGTGCTCACCATACATTTAGATAGATTTGTTGAGGGGTCTAATTTTCAAAATGCGGTCAATTGTGGAGGACTTCCACTGTTTAGGCACATCAGAAGCTCTCAAAACGAGACATGGCGTCCACTAATGATTCCAGCCAATTTTGCGCTCCTAAAGTCCAATGGCGCTCCTTCCCTTCCAAGCCTTGCCGTGCGGCCAAACAGTAGTTTTCCCCCACATATGAAGTATCGGCGTTCTCAGGAGAAATTGCACAACATATTTTAGAGTCCATTTTCTCCTGCTATTCTTATGAAAATATAAAATTTGGGGATAAAAAACATTTTTGTGAGAAAAATGTGATTTTTTATTTTCACGGCTCTACGTTAAAAAGTTCTGTGAAGAACTTGGGGTTTCAAGGCGCTCATTATACATCTACATACATTCCTTGAGGGGTCTAGTTTCCAAAATGGAGTCACTTGTGGGGGGGTTTCCACTGTTTAGGCACATCGGGGGCTCTCCAAATGCGACATGGTGTCCACTGGTGATTCCAGCAAATTTTGCGCTCCAAAAATCCAATAGCGCTCCTTCCCTTCTGAGTCCTGCTGTATGCCCAAACAAAAGTTTCCCCCACATATGGGGTATTGGCGTGCTCAGGAGAAATTTCTCAACAAATTTTGTAGTCCATTTTCTCCTGTTACCTTTGTGAAAATAAAAAAAATTGGTGTCTAAACTAAAATGTTTGTGAAAAAAGTTAAATGTTCATTTTTTCCTTCCATATTCCATTAATTCGTGTGAAGCACCTGAAGGGTTAATAAACTTCTTAAATGTGATTTTGAGGACTTTGAGGGGTGCAGTTTTTAGAATGGTGTCACTTTTATTTTCTGTCATATAGACCCCTCGATGTCACTTCAAATGTGATGTGGTCTGTAAGAAAATGGTTTTGTCAATTTTGTTGGAAAAATGAAAATTCGCTGGTCAACTTTTAACCCTTCTAACTTCCTAACCCCAAAAAATTATGTTTCAAAAATTGTGCTGATGTTAAACAGACATGTGGGAAATGATATTTATTAAATATTTTATGTGACATAACTCTCGGATTTAAGGGCATAAAAATTAATAGTTGAAAAATTGCTAAATTTTTGCCAAATTTCAGATTTTTTCACAAATAAAGTCAAGTTATATTGAAGAAATTTTAAAACTATCATGAAGTACAATATGTCTCAAAAAAACCATCTCAGAATCAGTAGAAGCGTTCCAGTGTTATTTTTACATAAAGTGACAGTGGTCAGAATTGTAAAATTTGGCCTGATCATGAAGGTGAAAACAGGCTTGGGGGGTAAAGGGGTTAAACTTGCTTTGGGGACATCTTTCTGACATTGTTTCAGCCATTCTTATATTTTTGATGCTAGGAATAGCGGAGTTTGAAGTGTTGTTCTTGCTGTCAAAAATACTAAAATCCAAACATACTTCATTCAAGTCAAAGGGATTCGTCAGACTTAGTTTGGATTCTTTGGAAAATGTATCCATAAAAGTGTCATGACTTCCATTATAAACAGAAGGCATGGTGCTAGTGTGAACACATTGCAAAAGACGACATAGGATGTAATGTATCTTTCATTCTTGAAAGCAAATAACACCGCAATACAGTCATTTCACAACACTTGTATAGGCTGGTAATGAATTTCTTAAAGTGTGAAAGCATTATTATGAACGACTGTAGGCTAATACTGGTTCAGAAAAATGCTTACGAGACATAATCCTACACTGCACAAAAAGTAAGGGTATGGATCAATACAAGCTGCAGCCTTTACTGTATTTCTAAAGGGCAGATGAGATAGGTCAAATTGTAGACCTGGATGATAAGGACATGTTGTATGTCTGTCAATGACAACACGGGTTAGCATTTATTTACATAATTATTGATTAGTGACATAAATTTAACCTGACTGTGTACATTTTTCTTCATGAGAATAGATTGATACTGTGCTGTTACCTACTGCCTTCAGCATTGTAAAATATAATTAAAGGCAAAAAAAGTGGCTTACATCCGATCCAAATATGCTGTGCCAGCATTATGTTTACTCTAAAATATATGATAAATAAATATATGATCGATATAAATAGATAGATAAATGGATAGATAGATGGATAGATAGATAGATAGATAGATAGATAGATAGATAGATAGATATAGGATAAATTAGCTAACACACTAAGTAGAAATAAAAAATGGAAATGCATGACCAGAACAACTGGAACTGTCAAGAGCAGCTAGCCTGCTTGTCAACAGTTTTTACTTCACAATAGAAGTCGTTCAGACATGCCATAGCCTTGAGGATTCTCTAAAACTTAACTTTTACTTGTTATCATAAAATATTGGACACAATTGCCATACACCCCAAAAAACGTAACCAAAATGACCCTACTAACCTCGGGACATTTAAGAGCTATATATAACAGGCATAATAAACTTTCATATCTATAAATGTCATATCTCTTCACATGTAATATCCGGATGGTTAGCTAACATACATAATCATAAACAAGAGCTCAAAAATAACAAAGAAGGAAAATGTGTGGATCTCACCCATTTCGCTGGTATCCATGTTCATAAGTTCTTTTTCCTGGACTATTCTACCCTGTCGTGCCCCCGTAATGGCTCTTGTCTTTACAAGGACAGTATCCAAGTATACCTTCAACTTAGTCCCATAAAATCCTCCTGACGCGTTTATTTCTCCTTTCGGAGAAGTCATCAGGGGAGTATGTTAGGCAATTGGGAAGGCAACGGGTATTATATAGAACATAAGGGACTCTGTTCATATAAAGTGCAAAAGTGCTTAATAATGAACCCCCCATTATCCTCCATATAGTATAATGCACCCTCTATAGTCCTCCATATAGTATAATGCACCCCATAGTCCTCTATATAGTATAATACACCCCATAGTCCTGCATATAGTATAATGCACCCCCATAGTCCTCTATATAGTATAATATACCCCATAGTCCTCCATGTAGTATAATTCACCCCATAGTCCTCCATATAGTATAATAAACCCCATTGTCCTCCTTACAGTATAATGCACCTCCCATAGTCCACCATATAATATAATGAACCCCATAGTCCTCCAAATAGTATAAGGCACCCCATAGTCCTCCATATAGTATAATGCACTCCCCGTAGTCCTCCATATAGTATAATGCACCTACATAGTCCTCTATATAGTATAATGCACTCTCCATAGCTATCCATATAGTAAAATTCACCCCCATAGTCCTCCATATAGTATAATACACTCCCCATAATCCTCCATATAGTTTAATGCACTCCATGGTCCTCCATAGAGTATAATGCACCCCATAGTCCTCCATAGAATATAATGCACCCCATAGTCCTCCATAGAGTATAATGCACTCCACATAGTCCTCCATATAGTATAATGCACCCTTAGTCCTCCATATAGTATAATGCACTTCATAATCCTCCATATATTGTAATACACCCCATAGTCCTCCATATAGTATAATGCACCTCCCATAGTTCACCATATAGTATAATGAGACCCATAGTCTAGTCCTCCAAATAGTATAATGCACCCCGCATAGTCCTGTATAATTGCTTGCATACTGTATGATGCCCCCCACATAGCCCTGAAAAAAGTATAAAGTCCAACAAATAGCCCTCCACAAAATATAAAGGCTCCCACATAGCTATCCAAATAGTATAATGGCCCCTACATAGCTCTCCATAAAATATAAAGGCTCCCACATAGCCCTCAAAATATTATAATTGCCCCCATATAGCCCTCCACATATTATAATAGCCCCCACATAACCTTTCATATAGTATAATGGACCCCACATTGCCTTCCATATAGCATAATGTGTGGCGCCCCTGAGGGTTCAGTCGCCACAGGGGTACTGCACCTCAGACCGAGGTGTGGTATCTCCTCTCCGAGGTAAGGAAGGAGCACCTCTCGGGACTCTGCCATCCATCCAACACTACACCTCTCCCACCTGTGGGGGGCTTATATGCACCAGGGTGCTGCCCCAGCCGGGATAAGAGGAGAAGGGGGGAACCAAAAGATAGGGGGAACCATGTAGTGGGAGAGGGTGGAGGACTCACTTAGAGGTTACACCACAAAATTCATATTTAATAAATGGCCATCTTGGGCTTATGGTCTTTGATTGTGATCTTCATCACTGAACGTGGCTTTCTGTGTGAACCTGCAGCTGATTGAGGATACACGGTCCTCGTCCTCTGGCCTTGAGGCGAGGAGCGGGCTAGAGTTAATGGTTGTCTCTACCTGGTCAAGGTCCCTACCTAAGAAGGCCTGGAGGGGAGCAGAGGAGACAAGCTCCACAGGCAAAAGAATCCCAGGGGGAAGCAGACGGAGCGGTATATGCCACCTGTCCTCACTATTCTGGCCTAGCCAAAGGGACTCCTGCTGCAAAAGGGGTACCGGCCCCCGATATCTGGCTCTGCTACTTCATGTCCTAGTCAGAAAAGCCCGGAGGCTTGGAGGATCCCACCGGGTAATGGACGGAGCGGAGTCGCCACCCGTACCCTTGTTCTGTGCATAGTCCAGAGGGAGACCCGGCCTTAGTACACGCACCACATACGGACAGGAGAGGACCTAGTGGGAAAGTCTAGGAACACTCTGGTGCAGGGGGTCCTGATAGATGCACCCGAACTACTCGGAGTGTATTGAACCCCTTCCTGGTGGCCGCAGCGCGCCGTGAGGAGCAAGGAGAAGCCTTGCAGCTGACACCTAACAACGTGAGTAAAGCTTGGAAGACTGCATCCATTGCCTCCGGTCCCTTATTCCAGCGCGACACCACACCACACCACCCACTATGACTCCCCTGATCCGTCTCCTCTGCCCTGAGGCCCTGCTCTGCCTGTGGGGAGTAGTACCATCTTCTGCTGCCACTACAACCCGCCTCAGAGGACTGCCGCAGCGCTGGTGGCGAATCACCAGACTCCACAGGTGGCGTAGTCATTTAATCCACTCGATTACCACCGTCCCTCCTAGCCCTTATTTTGATGTGACGACCCTGGGCACGGACCGGGCCTAGGCCACGACTGCAACCCCCAACATCTGACCCGGTTCCGAGTACCCCCATCTCTCAGGGTGGGCTAGCGAGTAGCGAAGTAGGCGCGTCAAATGCACTCCATAGTTCTTCATATTGTATAATGCACTCCCCATAGCCCTCCATATGGTATAATGCACCCCATAATCCTCCATATAGTATAGTAAACCTCACATAGCCCTACATATAGTATAATGCACCCCATAGTCCTCTATGTAGTATAATGGGCTCCACATTGCATTACATGGAGTACAATACACCCCTGTAGTCCTCCATATAGTATAATGAGCCACATAGTCCTCCATATAGTATATTGCACTCCCCATAGTCCTCCATATAATATAAGGCACCCCACCATAGTCCTACATATAGTATGATGCACCCCCATAGTCCTCCATATAATATAATGCACCCCCTATAGTCCTCCATACAGTATTATGGGCACCACAATGTACTCACTGATTTTAAAAAATAAAATAAATACAGTACTCACCTCTCCTCTAGGATGCAGATGCAGTTAAACAGGCGAAGACGGGCGTGGAGGAGGCGTTATACTGGCATCTTGCTATATTCTTATGTGGCTAATAATAAGAAGAATAATTTTAATTAGTTAGCATATATTCAGCAGCACTTTACAATCGAGTAGGGATTTGTACAGACAATAAAGGCATTACAATGTAAGCCCACAAGGGCAGGTCCTCCTCCCTCTGTACCAGTTTGTCATTGTTAGTTTGTTTACTGTAAGTGATATCTGTATTTTGTATGTAACCCCTTCTCATGTACAGCACCATGGAATCAATGGTGCTATATAAATAAATAATAATAATAATTACAAAGTGCCACATAGTTCAAAAGTTACAGGAGGAGTGAGGGATCTGCTCTCAAGCCTACAATCTATACGGAAATGGGGGGGGCACAGTATGTAGAACGTGCTTATCAGGTATGGTCCAGTCACCATTATATTAAAAAGGGATTTTCATTTAAAGCAGCATGAGCCGGTCATCAGCAAGTATCTATCTAAGTATACTGTAGTTAACAAGGGCTACTGGGTGTATGGAGAAAGTGGAGACAGATTAATAAGAGAGACCAGACTCTGAGTAAAAATTAGAAAGGTGAATAGGGTAAAGTTAGATTAGTGAAGTGGGGTGAAAGGATTGTCTAAAGAGATGTGTTTTTAAAACATTCTTAAAAATCTGGGGGCTATGTGTTAATCGGATTGTCTTGGGTAGTGCATTCCAGAGACTGGAGCAGCACGAGAGAAGTCTTGGAAATGGAAATGGGAAGTTTGGATTATGGAGGATATTAGTCTTAGATCAGTTGCAGAACATAAAGCATGGGTAGGGTGATAGACAGAAATGAGGGAGGAGATGGTGGTACAGAGCTATGGAGAGCTTTGTATATGAGAGTGATAAGTTTATATTGAACTCTGTAGCGGATGGGTAACCTGTGCAATAACTCGCACAAGATGTAGACATCAGTGTAGCTGCTGGACAGAAACACAATCCTAGCTGCCACATTCAGGATGGATTATAGATGAGAAAGTTTAGTAAGAGGGAGACTAATCAGTGGAGAGTTGCAGTAGTCCAGACAATAATGAATAAGAGCGACAGTAAGTGTTTTTGCAGTTTCTAAGGTGAGAAATGTAGTACTCTGTAGATGGTTTTAAGGTGCAGGTGACATGAATGAGTGACTGATTGGATATATGAAATAAAGGAAAGTTCTGTGTTAAACATAACCCAAAGATACCTAGCGTTCTGCTTGGGAGTAATGGTAGAACCACTCAAGCAAATTTCTATATCAGATATACATAGTAACATAGCAACATAGTTTTTAAGGCTGAAGGAAGACTAAGTCCATCTAGTTCAACCCATAGCCTAACATGTTGATCCAGAGGAAGGCAAAAAAAACCCATGTGGCAAACACTAAGCTCCACATTGGGGCAAAAAATTCCTTCCTGACTCCATACGACTATCAGACTAGTTCCCTGGATCAACGCCCTATCAAGGAATCTAGTGTATATAACTTGTAATATTATACTTTTCAAGAAAGGCATCCAGGCCCTTCTTAAATTTTGATAGTGAATCACTTATTACCACATCATGCGGCAGAGAGTTCCATAGTCTCACTGCTCTTACAGTATAGAATCCGCGTCTGTGATTATGATTAAACCTTCTTTCCTCCAGACATAAAAGATGCCCCCTTGTCCCCGTCTCTGGCCTCAGAGTAAAAAGATCAGTAGAAAGGTCTTTGTACTGTCCCCTCATATACTTGTACATAGTAATAAGATCACCCCTAAGCCTTCGCTTTTCCGAAAGTAAATAACCCCAAGTGTAATAACCTGTCTTGGTATTGCAGACCCCCCAGTCCTCTAATAACCTTGGTCGCTCTTCTCTGCACCCGCTCTAGTTCAGCTATGTCTTTCTTATACACCGGAGACCAGAACTGCACACAGTATTCTAAGTGTGGTTGCACTAGTGACTTGTATAAAGGTAAAATTATGTCCTCCTCATGAGCATCTATGCCTCTTTTAAAGCATCCCATTATTTTATTTGCCTTTGCAGCAGCTGCCTGACACTGGCCACTAAACGTGAGCTTGTCGTCCACCAATTCACCCAGGTCTTTTTCAGTGACAGTTTTGCCCAGTGTTTTACAATTAAGCATATAATTATACATTTTATTTCCTCTGCCCAAGTGCATTATCTTACATTTATCCCCATTAAAGCTCATTTGCCATTTATTAGCCCAAGCTTCTAGTTTACATAGATCCTCCTGTAATATAAAATTGTCCTCCTCTGTATTGATTACCCTGCAGAGTTTAGTGTCATCTGCTAATATTGAAATACTTCTCTGTATGCCCCCTACAAGGTCATTAATAAATATGTTAAAAAGAAGCGGGCCCAATACTGACCCCTTTGGTACCCCACTGTTAACTGTGGCCCAGTCTGAGTATGTTACATTAATAACCACCCTTTGTTTCCTATCACTGAGCCAGTTCTTAACCCACATACATATATTTTCCCCTATCCCCATTGTTCTCCTTTTATGTATCAACCTTTTGTGTGGAACCGTATCAAAAGCTTTTGAAAAGTCCATATACACAACATCCACTGCATTTCCTTGGTCCAGTCCGGAACTTGCCTCCTCATAAAAACTGATCAGATTAGTTTGACAGGAACGGTCCCTCGTAAACCCATGTTGATATTGGTCATGAGGTTATTCTTCTTCAGATACTCTAGTATAGCATGTCTTAGGAAACCCTCCAGGATTTTACCCACAGTAGAGGTTAAGCTTACTGGCCTATAATTTCCAAGTTCAGTTTTTGTCCCCTTTTTGAATATTAGCACCACATTTGCTATACGCCAGTCGTGTGGTACAGACCCTGTTATTATGGAATCTTTAAAGATTAAAAATAATGGTCTATCTTTGACGTTACTTAATTCCTGCAGTACTCGCGGGTGTATCCCATCCGAGCCCGGGGATTTGTCAACTTTAGTGATTTTTAGACGCCGTCGTACTTCCTGCTGGGTTAAACAAGTGATATTTAATGGAGAATTTTTGTCATGACTAATCATGTTTTCTGTCATGCCATTTTCTTGTGAAAATACTGTTGAAAAAAATCATTTAGCATATTGGCTTTTTCCTCATCATCATCCACCAGATACAGTTGGTTAGTAGAGGGAGGAAATACAAGAAGTTTAGTTGTGGAGATATTCAATTTCAGATAGGGAGGACATGATATTAGAGACAACAATAATCCCTGGTATTTTTGTAGTAATGCAGTGGTGATGTCAGGAAAAGTTGTTTATAATTGGGTGTCATCAGCAAATAGATGGGACTGAAAACCAAATATGCTGATAATTTGTCCAATAGGGGCAGTGTATAAAGAGAAGAGGGGGCCTAGGACTGAGTCTTGAGGAACTCCGATACTAAGGTGGCAGAGGAGGTGAAGAAGAGCAAATGATACAGTGAAGAAACAGTGAGAGTTAGGAGGAGAACCAAGAGAGAGCAGCTTTTTTTGAGGCCCATAGAGCAGAGCATAGTGAAGAGAAGCTGGTAATCCACAGTTTTGAATGCTGCAGAGAGATCCAGGAAATCAGCAGGGAGTAGTGACCATTGGATTTAGCTGTTAATAGATCTTTAGAGACTTTAGTGAGGACAGTTTCAGTATAGTTTAAAGAATGGAAACCGGACTGTAAAGTGTCAAGAAGTGAGTGATCCAAAAGATAGAGATCTACATGAAAGTAGACCAAGCATTCTAGGAGTTTAGAAAGGAATATTAGATACAGGTTAGCAGAGCAGTTCTGGTCAAGGGATGTTTTTTTTAATTAAGGTGGTTATGACAGTGTGTTTAAATGAGGGAAGGATACCAAAATAAAGAGGTTAAATATTTTAGTTAGGTGGGAAGTGACAATCAGGGAGAGAGACAAATGAGATGTGAAGGAAAAGGGTCACTAGTGCAGGTTGTAGGGCTAGAAGGAGCGAGGAGTCTGGTAACTTCCACTTCCGTGACATGTTTAAAGGTGGAAAGAGACCTTGACAAGCAGGAGGGAAGGGGATCCAAGCTCTGAGGGAATTGGGCGAAAATGTCCTGATGGATATGGTTGATTTTTTCTTGGAAGTAAGACCTTTAAAGTAAGGCCTTTAAGTTCCATCTGGCAAAAGGGCGTGGGTGAGACTGCTGCCTATGTATACTCTATAACTGCATAAACTACTTTGCACAGATTAACTGATTTAGCTACCCTTTGCTGACAAAAGTGAAAAACAGAGAACAATTGCCTGATATGAGTGGTTGGTTCATGTTAGATCACTTGGGAACTTAGGATCTGATCCATTGACTTTTGATTTGCGACAAATTAATGATTAAGGATTTGCTCTTTTTTAAAAGTTGTCTTTTGTTGTTTAGTTAGTTTTCTTATTTTTATATCAATGTTGCTTTTCCAGTTGTTTTAGACTGATTCATCAAATGCAACCTTTTGAAAAGCTGCAAAGTTTTGCCCAAATGTACTCCAGTGTCCCATGGAATTATTTTTTCAGACAACAGGAATTTGTGCCCAAATTTTACAAAACTTGCGACTTTTTGCTATAAAAATGCACAAATAAAAAGAGAAAAAAAGATTGACTGCACAAAATTCATGAATTGTGTGTTTCATTTTGAAGTACTTGTCACAAAAAAATGACAAGGAATACCAAAAGACAAATAAAAAAGTGACTTAAAAAACTCGCAGATTAAGAATTAGGACCTTAATTTTTCCGCAGGCGCTTCCTCTAACCTAGCTCCAGATTTTCTTCAACATCCCACCAATTCCAAACTGAAAATAACTTTCCTTCTAAAAAGGTTAGATTAATAAGGAGCATGTTGAAAATGTTGGCACCCTTGAAATTGTTCCAGAAAATGAAGTATTTCTCCCAGAAAATTATTGCAATTGCACATGTTTTGTTATACACATGTTTATATCCTATGTGTGTATTGGAACAACACAAAAAAACAGAAAAAAGGCAAATTGGACCATTTCACACAAAACCCCCAAAATGGTCAGGACAAAATTGTTGGCAAGTTTCCAAAATTGTGGGTAAACAACTTTGTGATGCTCGTTCAAACTCATCTGTGGCAAGTCACAATTGTGGACAATATGAAAATCACACCTGAAATCAGATAAAAAGGAGAGAATTTGACTCAATCTTTGCATTGTGTGTCTGTGTGTGCCACACTAAGTATGGAGCACAGAAAGAGTAGAAGAGAGCTGTCTGAGGACTTGAGAACCAAAATTGTTGAAAAATATCAACAATCTCAAGGTTACAAGTCCATTTCCAGAGATCTTGATGTTCCTTTATCCATAGTGAGCAACATAATCAATAAGTTTAAAACACATGGCACTGTAGCTAATCTCCCTGGATGTGGATGGCAGAGAAAAACTGATGAAAGATTGCAATGCAGGATAGTTTGTCAACATTTGAATGAAATAATGCGCTATGGCAGGAAAACCCCGGAGGACCCGACTGCTGACACAGAAGCATAAAAAAGCTAGACTGCAGTTTGCCAAAATGTACGTGAGTAAGCCAAAATTCTTCCGGGAAAACATCTTGTGGACAGATGAAACCAAAGATAGAGCTTTTTGGTAAAGCACATCATTCTACTGTTTAACGAAAATGGAATGAGGCTTACAAAGAGAAGAACACAATACCTACAGTCAAATATAGTGGAGGTTTAAAGATATGTTGGGGTTGTTTTGGTGCCTCTGGCACTGGGTGCCTTGACTGTGCACAAGGCATCATGAAATCTGAAGATTACCAAAGGATCTTGGGTCCCAATGTAGTGTCCAGTGTCATAAAGCTGGGTTTGCGTCCTAGGTCATGGGTCTTCCAGAAGGACAATGACACCAAACATACTACAAGAAGCACTTAGAAATGGATGGAAACAATGCACTGGAGAGTTCTGAAGTGGCAGCAATGAGTCCAGATCTAAATCCCATTGAACACCTGTGGAGAGATCTTAAAATTGCTGTTGGGAGAAGGCACCTTCAAATATGAGACACCTGGAGCAGTTTGTAAGAAGAGTGGTCCAAAACTCTAGTTATGAAGTGTAAGAATCTTGTTTATAGTCATAGGAAGTGACTGATTGCAGTTATTTATTCCAAAAGGTGTGTAACCAATATGATTTTCTTCTCCGTTTTTTTGTGTTGTTCCAATACACATAAAGGAAATAAACGTGTATAATAAAACATGTTATTGCAATAATTTTCTGGAAGCAGTACTTCATTTTCTGGAACAATTTCAAGGGTGCCAACACTTTCAGCCATGACTGTTTATAAAATAAGTTTCCCTAGGAAATTGCTTTCTCTTAAAACGTCACTAACAGGTACTGCCAAATTGAGTTTTAGGGTATGGTGTGCTACTTTGATAATTATTATGAATTGTACATACAGAGGTTTTTGAGTCCCTTCTCTAGAGGAGTTTCCATATCTTCAGTCAAAACACTTCCCGGGAAAGATATTTTAGAACTAGGCTTTTGACATAGTAGATGTGAGGATGTCTAGGAGAAGGGAATGAAATAGAAAGGAGGACATATGTAAGCCTGAGGAAGATAAAATAATATTCATTGCAAAAAACCTCCAAATATCCCTAGTTAGTCTCATAGGTCCTAACAGCATATGTAAGCCATAATAATACTTATTTTATAGCCTGAGGGTCTGACAAATTCATATAAGAATGTATTTAAACTGAATACATTTCAGTAGGTGGAAGTGTCCAATATAATCCGACAAAAAATCTGTTTGAATTAATTTTAATTTTCTCAAACTATTACACCCCTAATATCCAAATTGAATTGCATAAAGGCTGCTATTGCCTATGTTCATAGAAAAAAATGTAGGGGATTTAACTTGTGTTAGTTTTTATTTGAATTTGTATAAAAGAGTCAGTGGCGAGGTTAAAGGGTGGTGTTACCTGTGTGAGACATGTAACCACTGACAATCTGCTCTTCTGATCTACATGTCTCACACTGGTAATGATCCCTTTCATTTAAAGTAATCTCTGGAGGCAGATTCTCAGGGAGATCTATGTCCGGCCCATAGATCATAACAGCTTATTTACATATTAATAAAAATGTGGATTTCTCTGGAATAAGACATCAGTTCACAGATATCAAGTTATCACTTTATTCAGCTTCCTATGATCTACATGCCCATATAGACGGCTTAGGAGGATTAATCCTACTAACATATTCCCCTTAATTACACCTGTTTGGGTGTGAATAAAGTCCTTTAGCGACTGTTAGGAAAGGTTATTTAATTCCATAGGTATTTAAAGTGCTTATCATAAAAGGTGACCAAGTTGATTGACCAAGGTTCCTGCTACCTATGTATATATATTTATGTGATCAATTGTTCTTATACTGTCTCCTCTTTATCTACATTAAACAAAACCCAATTGATACTGGAATAGTTGTTGGTAGCCCGTAGTTTAAGCGAGTATCGAATATTTTGTAAAAATTGTGCATTTTAGACTAATTATTATCTGGATTATGGACCACATGTAACATACTCCAGCATTGTCTTCCTTCTTTGTTGGGTGCAAATGATGTGCCTAAGTAAATAAGCAAGAGAAAGTGGAAGACACTATCACTGGGGAGCAGTATGGCTGTCCAGGTTGTCACATTATAAGGACAGACGTCTCCCCTTCAAATGTGCCCAGCCTAGCAATCTACCATGTCTCCTCCTGCTTTTTGATGGTGCAAGATGTAAATGGAATGGATCCAGGTCAGGTGCGAGATGCAGGGGCGGAACTACCGCCCGTGCAGCCGGTTCATTGAACGGGGGCCCCGAGGGAGAGGGGGCCCCGAGGGAGAGGGGGCCCCGAGGGAGAGGGGGCCCCGAGGGAGAGGGGGCCCCTCCAGCCTCCAGCAGGGCCGCCATCAGGGCAGACGCCCTGACTCCAGTGTGGGGCCCAGCCGGTAGGGGCCCCCTTGGAGCCCCGTTGGGGGCCCCCTCTTGTGATTCTCTCTCCTCACGGGTCCGGGACATCTCAGCGCTGCGCTCCTGCGGCAGCACCTTCATGATTCCCCTGATTTCCGGTCATGTGACGGCGCCGTCACATGGCCGGAAGTCAGGAGAACCTGGTGTTAGCGATTTGGACGAGCGCCAGGATTCTGCAGGGATCGCATGGGGGTAAGTTTTACAAGTTTTGTTTTTTTCAAAATACAATTTACTAGGAGTGGGGGAATGGGAGGTGTGTGTGTGTGTGTTAGTGTTATAAGAGATGCACATGGGGGGGGGGAGATGATAAAAGATGCACATGGGGTGGGGGGGATGAGAGAGGTGCACATGTGGGGGGAGGGGGATGAGAGAGGTGCACATGTGGGGGGGGGGATGAGAGATGCACATTGGGGGGATGAGAGCTGCACATGGGGGGGTTATGTTTACATAACTTTGTTGCCTTATGAAGCGCAGGGGGGGGCCCCAAAAAATTTCTTGCACAGGGGCCCACTACAGTCTGTGTCCGCCCCTGGCGAGATGTAAGTGGAATGTATCCAGGTCAGTACCGGACAGACTGGGGCAAGGATAGACTTAGGAGACAAGATTCTAGTGAGATGTTTTAGATTTGGGGGATTGGGCACAGGCAAAATATCTGTCAGATAGTCCTGGTTAAATACAATAAGGCATCAAGGACATTAATCAACAGAGTGGAGGGCTCAAGAGCCGGGTCAAAGAAACAGGAGATCAAATCAGGAATAAATGCACCAGGAGCAATATAACTATACAATAATTATATTTTGACATGTTTTACATGATAATTTATTTAGAGTGAAATGTGCCCCTATTGGCCAATGGCCATCAAACCCTCTCCTGTAATTGGGCCAGGGATTGGCTGATCTCTAGGACCTAGATAGAGTATATCACTGAAATCAAGTGTCATTCACTGATCTGGGCTGAGATGTGAAGACTGTACAGCTGCTCAAAAATTTGGGTTGGTGTGGCAAATTCAGAGCTGCAGCAGCAGGAGACATGTGAACTGTGTGTCAGCTTTGCTATGCTTCTAAATTAGCTGAGGTCACTTGAGCATCCTTTGATTCAGGAAGTAGATAGAAAGCTGAGAAGCATAAGTGTAAGTTGTGGAGCCCTGTTAGTATGCCATGGCATACAGGTAACTAACTAATTTTAATCATTGAGCTACAGCTTGTTAAACGCTTCGCAGAGGGACCCAGCAAAGGTGCAGACTCAGACGCACTTGGCACAAACTGGACAGCTAGGCAAGCCCTTGAGCATCCAGATCCCAGTAAACGGAAGGGGGACTTTGGAAGAGCCCTTCCCAGTCCCACTGTCGACGGGCAGCTGACGTGGCTCTGGTACCTATGTAATAGTGGGGAAGGGCGTAGCCTTCCCTTGGTACTGAGATAGCTAAAGGAAGTGTTCCTAAAGTCAGACCTCTCTGAACTGTTGGTAGACCAAGCTAGGGGTTAGCTTTAGTGGTCCAGTCAGTAGAGTAAAGGGGGGACTTAGTGCCCGGATCAAGCTTTGAGTGTTCCTGGCATAATTCATTATGGGCTGCAGTACCTGTAAACAGCCACAAGATGCCACTGTTCTGGGTGCAGATGTCAGGTTGAGTCTGCTAGCAGGGTTACAGGCAGTGATGAGTTAATGCTGTGTGATGACAGCTCACCGAGGGTGGGCACTTTAGGAAGATTCCTGCTTAAGTGTCTAGAAAGCAGGAGGAGTCACTCAGTAAGAGACAGTACGGGGAATCGTGCGGGCAGCCTGACTATAGTGGCTGCTAGGGTAGACGGGAGCTCTACACCCTCAGACAGTGGGATCACTACTGTGCAAGTCTCCTCACGCAAGAGCAAGAGTCCTATTAACTGGTCGGAGAAACTCATCAGAGGTAGTGAGGACCCGAGGCACTTCTAGTCTGCAGAAGAAGATAAATAGGACTCCAGGCTAGGACGTGGGGGAGATATTTGATCCAGGTCACTGTTAATGTTATAGAAGAGTCTCGTGGACTAGAGATAGAGTCACAGAGATGCTTCACTTAAAGAGGGAACCAGGGCTGAAGATGTTGTCAGTGCCTGTGGGAGAGATGATAGCCTGTCGGGCCTTATCCATTATATCTGCCTGTAAATACTGTATATATCCCTCTTCCCCAAGTAAAGTTCAAGTTCTGGTTAAGAATCTCGTGTCCTCTGAAGTTCTTGCTGCCCTGGTCCCAGAAGAGAAATGCCTGGAGACAGCCGCGATCGGATGGCTTGAAGTAAGTGAAGAGCAACACATACACAGCCACACTTCAGAGGGAGGACACGTATTGTCTGTAGGGTGCCATAGCGAGTGGGGACTACAGCTTGCCCACGACTACCTCGCTGGGGCACCTTACACCTAGTCAAGAACCAGGTGAGTACCTCTGCAAGAACCCCAAGAAGTAAAACCAGAAGAGAAACTGAGAAAACCCCTGAAAAGAGAGCAAGACTAATGCTAGCCCCACCACTCACCATTAAGCATATAGGGAACTGCAATAAACAGCAAAGGACTGAGCAGGGAGTAGGATTATATAGCCCACCTAATGATCAGGTGTTGATTAACTCCCAATCATCCCCAGACAGCCACTCCTTGCTAGCTTAAACATAAGGCTGGACAAAATCCCACCATTGCTTAGTGCCACCTGTGTTACCTGGCAACCAGGGAAGACAGCGTCCCGTCTTCCCCAGGCAGAGAAAACAGTGAGAAACACGGCGTCCTGCATCCTCACACATCCCACATCACCAGCATGCGACGCTCCACAAGGTTGGGACAGTTTCCCTGCATGCATGGTGACTCGGCCTTCAGGGTCAGGACAATGGCGGTGCTTGTGACTGGAGTAGCATAGCACTGGACCTGCTCCATTCCCAGTTGGGAGCAAAGAACGATGATTCATAACACAGCTGCTGTCCAAAGGAAAACATTAAGAAGAACCTATCATGAGCAGTGCATCGATGCTTTACATTATTCTCGGCTTGGCGTCTCGGAAATTGGGCTTTGTTTTTAGCCCTGCTAATCAGACATGAAACATTTGGGGCTGGTGCTAGGCAGGGCATAATGCAGAGTATTGATGTTCTCACTGAGAATTTGTCTGGCTTCAATGTACTCACAACCTCTTTTACCTAAAAAATTTAATCTGATTTTCATTTGATTTATTATCAGATTCTACAGATAAAACTAAAGTGCAAAGAACTACAGAATTTCTTGAGTGCAGAAGTCTTTTTTAAACTTTTCTTTATTAGATGTCTCATAATAAGAAGCTTTACCAGCCTTTCAGGAGTAAAATGTAATGAAAAGATGATTTGTAATGTTTTGTGTAAAATTACATGATTCCAAATGTGTGTGATATTGCATTATATTTATATATCAGGAGACGCCTCTGCCTGAACCTAGTGATGGTCGCTTACAAGGCTAAAAAAAGTTGAAGTATTTTATACTGTATACTTTAGAAAAACGAAATGACAGCAACTCACCATACGACACATTTTTTTTTGGTCTGCAAATGTTTATAAAACCTGCACACAGAAAAACTAGGAAACATATTAATGCAATCATTTCACTTTTTTGACAGATTTCCGTTGATAAAGCCTAGTTCAGCACTAATATCTTATTTCTAATTCCTAAAACAGGCATATGGCCGTACAACTAATTTATTAAGAAGGTGGTAGAAGATTTTGTTGTTTTCTAGTATGAACCTTTTTTCAGGAACAATGTACACAGTGGACTCTTTCCATTTTGGCATACGTCTTTTCAGTACTCAAGTATTAATCAATGCATCACCTTGTAGCCTATTCAGTCTATGGCAATTACATCAATATATCAATTACAACTAGTTACATAGATATACAGTACAGACCAAAAGTTTGGACACACCTTCACATTTAAAGATTTTTCTGTATTTTCATGACTATGAAAATTGTACATTCACACTAAAGGCATCAAAACTATGAATTAACACATGTGGAATTATATACTTAGCAAAAAGTGTGAAACAACTGAAAATATGTCTTATATTCTAGGTTCTTCAAAGTAGCCACCTTTTGCTTTGATGACTGCTTTGCACACTCTTGGCATTCTCTAGATGAGCTTCAAGAGGTAGTCACCGGAAATGGTCTTCCAACAATCTTGAAGGAGTTCCCAGAGATGCTTAGCACTTGTTGGCCCTTTTGCCTTCACTCTGTGGTCCAGCTCCCCCCAAACCATCTCGATTGGGTTCAGTTCTGGTGACTGTGGAGGCCAGGTCATCTGGCGTAGCACCCCATCACTCTCCCTCTTGGTCAATTGTCCTGTTGAAAAATAAATTATGGTCCAACTAAACGCAAACTGCATGGAATAGCATGCCGCTGCAAGATGCTGTGGTAGCCATGCTGGTTCAGTATGCCTTCAATTTTGAATAAATCCTCAACAGTGTCACCAGCAAAGCACCCCCACACCATCACACCTCCTCCTCCATGCTTCACGGTAGGAACCAGGCATGTAGAGTCCATCCGTTCACCTTTTCTGCTTCGCACAAAGACACGGTGGTTGGAACCAAAGATCTCAAATTTGGACTCATCAGACCAAAGCACAGATTTACACTGGTCTAATGTCCATTCCTTGTGTTCTTTAGCTCAAACAAGTCTCTTCTGCTTGTTGCCTGTCCTTAGCAGTGGTTTCCTAACAGCTATTTTACCATGAAGGCCTGCTGCACAAAGTCTCCTCTTAACAGTTGTTGTAGAGATGTGTCTGCTGCTAGAACTCTGTGTGGCATTGACCTGGTCTCTAATCTGAGCTGCTGTTAACCTGCGATTTCTGAGGCTGGTGACTCGGATAAACTTATCCTGAGGAGCAGAGGTGACTCTTGGTCTTCCTTTCCTGGGGTGGTCCTCATGTGAGCCAGTTTCTTTGTAGCGCTTGATGGTTTTTGCAACTGCACTTGGGGACACTTTCAAAGTTTGCCCAATTTTTTGGACTGACTGACCTTCATTTCTTAAAGTAATGATGGCCACTCGTTTTTCTTTACTTAGCTGCTTTTTCTTGCCATAATACAAATTCTAACAGTCTATTCAGTAGGACTATCAGCTGTGTATCCACACAGACTTCTGCATAACACAACTGATGGTCCCAACCCCATTTATAAGGCAAGAAATACAACTTATTAAACCTGACAGGGCATACTTGTGATGTGAAAACAATTTCCGGTGACTACCTCTTGAAGTTCATCAAGAAAATGCCAAGAGTGTGCAAAGCAGTCATCAAAGCAAAAGGTGGCTACTTTGAAGAACCAAGAATATAAGACATATTTTCAGTTGCTTCACACTTTTTTGTTAAGTATATAATTCCACATGTGTTAATTCATAGATTTGATGCCTTCAGTGTGAATGTACAATTTTCAAAGTCATGAAAATACAGAAAAATCTCTAAATGAGAAGGTGTGTCCAAACTTTTGGTCTGTACTGTATATTTAGTACAGTTGAAAAAAAACCACATTTCCATTAAGTTCAACCAAAGGATGGAAGAGGAGATAGGGAAGGGGTATAGCTACAAGCATAATCCATGGTCCAGTCTGTCCTCAAAGAAGTAATTGTTCCCTCATGAGTGTCGATTGACTGGAACAATATTTAGAACAAAAATGTTAATGCATTTACAATGGGTACGAAAAGTATTCAGACCCCTTTAAATTGTTCACTCTTTGTTTCATTGCAGCCATTTGGTAAATTCTAAAAAGTTAATTTTTTTTCTTATTAAAGTACACTCTGCATCCCATCTTGACTGAAAAAAAATAGAAATGTAGAAATGTTTGCAAATTTATTAAAAAAGAAAAACTGAAATATCACATGGTCATAAGTATTCAGACCCTTTGCTCAGACACTCATATTTAAGTCACATGCTGTCCATTTCCTTGCAGATCCTCCTTGAGATGGTTCTACTCCTACATTGGAGTCCAGCTGTGTTTAATTAAACTAATAGGACTTGATTTGGAAAGGCACACACCTGTCTATATAAGACCTCACAGCTCACAGTGCACGTCAGACCAAATGAGAATCATGAGCTCAAAGGAACTGCCCAAGGAGCTCAGAGACAGAATTGTGGCAAAGCACAGATCTGGCCATGTATTACTCAAGGTTCCTAAGAGCACAGTGGCCTCCATAATCCTTAAATGGAAGAAGTTTGGGACCACCAGAAGTCTTCCTAGACCTGGCCGTCCAGCCAAACTGAGCAATTGTGGGAGAATAGACTTGATGAGAGAGGTAAAGAAGAACCCCAAGATCGCTGTGGCTGAGCTCCAGAGATGCAGTAGGGAGATGGGAGAAAGTTCCACAAAGTCAACTATCACTGCAGCCATCCACCAGTCGGGCCTTCATGGCAGAGTGGCCCGACGGAAGCCTCTCCTCAGTGCAAGACATATCAAAGACAGCATAGAGTTTGCTCAAAAACACATGAAGGACTCCCTGACTATGAGAAATAAGATTCTCTGGTCTGATGAGATGAAGATAGAACTTTTTGGTGATAATTCTAAGCAGTATGTTTTGAGAAAACCAAGCACTGCTCATCACCTGGCCAATACAATCCCAACAGTGAAACATGGTGGTGGCAGCATCATGCTATGGGGGTGTTTTTCAGCTGCAGGGACAGGACGACTGGTTGCAATTGAAGGAAACATGAATGCGGCCAAGTACAGAGATATCCTGGATGAAAACTTCTTCCAGAGTGCTTTGGACCTCAGACTTGGCCAAAGGTTCACCTTCCAACAAGACAATGACCCTAAGCACACAGCTAAAATAACAAAGGAATGGCTTCAGAACAACTCTGTGACTATTCTTGACTGGCCCAGGCAGAGCCCTGACCTAAACCCAATTGAATATCTCTGGAGAGTCCTGAAAATGGCTGTCTACCAACGTTCACCATCCAACCTGATGGAACTGGAGAGGATCTACAAAGAAGAATGGCAGATGATCCCCAAATCCAGGTGTGAAAAATGTGTTGCATCATTCCCAAGAAGACTCATGGCTGTACTAGCTCAAAAGGGTGCTTCTACTCATTACTGAGCAAAGGGTCTGAATACTTATGACCATGTGATATTTCAGTTTTTCTTTTTTAATAAATTTGCAAAAGTTTCTACATTTCTGTTTTTTTCAGTCAAGATGGGGTGCAGAGTGTACTTTAATGAGAAAAAAAAATGAAATTTTTAAAATTTACCAAATGGCTGCAATGAAACAAAGAGTGAAAAATTTAAAGGAGTCTGAATACTTTCCGCACCCACTATATGAAAATATACTGTTGGCCTTAGAAGGAGCTGATTTAGATTGCATGTTGTTATTTAGTCTGTGATCTACAATTACACCCAGATCCTCCTCTAGAAATATTTAATTGCAGTCCAGCACAGGTACAGACGTTTCAGTCGCCAAGACCTTCATCAGTGTGTACAGACTGCTTAGGAAAATAGATATAGGTGAAGGCATATAGGACACAGTGTCCCAGTTGGAAGACAGGATACAGTGCTGAGAAAAAGCGATAAGAGAGGCGAGGAACGCGGTATCCGCCGCTGGTCCAGGTGCATAATCAGCACAAGGTCATTAAAGATTTCAGTTTCCAAATGTAGAAAAAGGCTTCAATTAATATATGGGCTCCTTTGACAATTGGTTCAGTTTTGTGATTACTCGCTTGCCATTCATTACTGCTCTTGAAACAATTGAATGACCCAAGTTTAAATGCGTATGTTCCTCAATATTGAAATTAAATTGTACTCAGTAGCCACAAAATACTGAAGCAGGGAATCAAAGTCAATTGGGTTTTGGTTCATTTGCCAGACCTTTAAGCTTTGAAGTATATCAAAAGGTCTACGATTATGATCAAAAGTAATCACCTCCGAGTATTTACAAATTGAGACAATTGTAAGGAATGCTAGAAACGAGTTTTGCCTTTTCTACACCTTTTACTTTATTGCTATATCAACAATTTTCTTTATTGATCAGGAAAACCTCTGCTGGATAAAAATACATTTTGCAATCTACTAGAGCTGTCGCTTCTGCTGGAAACAATCAGCTTTCTCCTTGTTTTACAAATCTCACTTGTTTTAGTATGTATTTTTCTTGCAATAAACAAAAAGCTGTCATAACACCTTCATATTTCCAGAATGGAAACAAGACATGCAAACATCACTTTCCTGCAGTAAAGTAATAATCATCGCAGTGAATAATAAATAGCTGCAGAGACTGAAAATGTAGTATTTTTGCTTTGTCTAAATTACAGACTTGTAATGGTCTTATCCATTTACAGGTGAAGAGTATTACAAAAGAAGGACATCATGACTTAAATGTTTCATAAAGAAAGGATTCTATTTGAAAAGCATGTCATTCCTCTGAAATATGCCGCCACGCATAATAGCTCTGGACAAAATCTGCTTTCAGAAATGCAATTGCACACGTTGAACGCCATTCCATCTTCTGCTTGCTGGTTATTATTTCATATGGGACAATAGGTTACTGCTCCATGAATGATTGCTCAAGTCAAGAAAGTGCTTGAAGTGTACGGCACAGCTATCCAAGAGACTTCGGGGACTTTGGCTTCTCAGCTCTTAAAACTCCTTGTAATTAAACTGAATGTAATGGTCTTAGCATGAAAAGCAGATGTTTAAGGGACTGATTTGTATAATGATTGATGAGGATGTCCAGCACTCTCTCACAGCAAGCAGATGTCACTTTCTCATAGCTAGCAGATGTCACTTGTACTACCACTGCTAGCCAACGGGAGCTGGTCTCACTGGACCCGAGACGAAAAATTATAATATCAGAAGAAGCCATGGTCAAGGGTAAAGAGAGGCTGTGCTGGAAATTTTGTCTGGCTATAATCATTTATTCTTTTCAATCACCTGCATATTATGCAGAGCAATCCATAAGAAGAGATTGAATTAATTATTTTAAAGTGCATTTCTTTAAAAAGTAGAAGAAAAAAATCATCTGTATATATAAATCCTTGAGCTGTTGTGTATATATCCCTTTAAAAATATGAAATAGAGCAACACTCAAAAGATGAAAAAATCCAAAAATAAAGTAATTTATTGCTTCTCAAACATCTGAGACAGCAACGTTTCAGCTCTTCTGTGGCGCCATTTCAAGCTACCTTTATAAGATGGTTTCCTTCCATAATGATACAGGACATGGTGGTTGAACAAGTAACTTTTATTTATTCCTCAATGGGTGAACAACAACCATTTCTTCAGCAGTCCTTCAGTGGGACTGGGGACCAAGAGAATTTTGAAGATCCCACCAGACTTAAGGTGTACTAAAGTATCTGACAACTTTTCTTTGTACTATTAGAGGCTGCACACTGCTATAGTATGTCTTTCTTATATACCATGCACGGGGTTGCAGAAATCTAATGGTCACTGCCATTTCATAAAAAAACTTAAATTTCGTAAATCAATAATACAATTGATTACATTAAACTCTAAAATATGTCTTAACAGAGAAATTTGCTTCTTTCTCCATCTATGAGCCAATTCTTCTCCTCCTTCCTGCCTCCTGAATTCACCATCCACTCTGAAAAAAAAAAGTTCAAATCCATCTTGGTAAAAGCAAGACAAACAGGCAGCAGCGTGAGAAGTCAGGTTACTCCTTCTACACTGCTCAAAAAAATAAAGGGAACACTCAAATAACACATCCTAGATCTAAATGAATTAAATATTCTCTGAATACTTTGTTCTGTACAAAGTTGAATGTGCTGACAACAAAATCACACAAAAATCATCAATGGAAATCAAATTTATTAACCAATGGAGGCCGGGATTTAGAGTCACCCCAAAAATTAAAGTGGAAAAACACACTACAGGCTGATCCAACTTTGATGTAATGTCCTTAAAACAAGTCAAAATGAGGCTCAGTATTGTGTGTGGCCTCCACGTGCCTGTATGACCTCCCAACAATGCCTGGGCATGCTCTTTATGAGGTTGCGGATGGTCTCCTGTGGGATCTCCTCCCAGACCTGGACTAAAGCATCCGCCAACTCCTGGACAGTCTGTGGTGTAACATGACGTTGGTGGATGGAGCGAGACATGATGTCCCAGATGTGCTCAATCGGATTCAGGTCTGGGGAACAGGCGGGCCAGTCCATAGCTTCAATGCCTTCATCTTGCAGGAAATGCTGACACACTCCAGCCACATGAGGTCTGGCATTGTCCTGCATTAGGAGGAACCCAGGGCCAACCGCACCAGGATATTGTTTCACAAGGGGTCTGAGGATCTCATCTTGGTATCTAGTGGCAGTCAGGCTACCTCTGGCGAGCACATGGAGGGCTGTGAGGCCCTCCAAAGAAATGCCACCCCACACCATTACTGACCCACTGCCAAACCTGTCATGCTGAAGGATGTTGCAGGCAGCAGATCGCTCTCCACGACGTCTCCAGATTCTGTCACGTCTGTCACATGTGCTCAGTGTGAACCTGCTTTCATCTGTGAAGAGCACAGGGTGCCAGTGGTGACTTTGCCAATCCTGGTGTTCTGTGGCAAATGCCAAGCGTCCTGCACGGTGTTGGGCTGTGAGCACAACCCCCATTTGTGGACGTCGGGCCCTCATACCACCGTCATGGAGTCGGTTTCTAACCGTTTGTGCAGACACATACACATTTGTGGCCTGCTGGAGGTCATTTTGCAAGGCTCTGGCAGTGCTCCTGTGGTTCCTCCTTGCACAGAGGTGGAGGTAGAGGTCCTGCTGCTGGGTTGTTGCCCTCCTACAGCCCCCTCAACATCTCCTGGTGTACTGGCCTGTCTCCTGGTAGCGCCTCCAGCCTCTGGACACTACGCTGACAGACACAGCAAACTTTCTTGCTACAGCTCGCATTGATGTGCCATACTGGATGAGGTGCACTACCCGAGCAAATTCTGTAGGTTGTAGAATCCGTCTCATGCTACCACAAGTGTGAAAGCACAACCAACATTCAAAAGTGACAAAAACATCAGCCAGAAAGCATTGGTACTGAGATGTGATCTGTGGTCCCCACCTGCAGAACCTTTATTGAGGGTGTCTTGATAATTGCCAATAATTTCCATCTATTGTCTATTCCATTTGCACAACAGCATGTGAAATTGATTGTCAATCAGTGTTGCTTCCTAAGTGGACAGTTTGATTTCACAGAAGTTTGATTTACTTGGAGTTATATTCTGTTGTTTAAGTGTTACTTTTATTTTTTGAGCAGTGTATATAGTATGGAGAGGGGAGGAGTTAGGAGCTCTCAGTACAGTGAGGCTAAGTGCCCACGAAGCAGAATTGCTCCGGATTTTTTCTGCATCTCCCAGGCAGGAAAAACGCATGCGGATTTTACAGGCGTTTTTCCTGCCAGGTGGAAGAGTTTGTGAAGCGTTTTTGCATGCATTTCCGCATGCGGGGTGTAAAGCGCTTTTCCAAGCGATTTTAGCATCACTTGAAAAAGTGCTTGACAACTTGGTCACACTATATAAATCCATGCAACTGGCATAGATTTATATAGTGTAACCAAGCATCAATAGTAAAAAAAAGAATAAAATGGTGAAAAATAAAAAAAAACATTATACTCATCTTCCGATGGCCCCGGGTCTCCTTCTCCGGTGTCTTTGACGGCTCGCGGTGGTGTAAAAGGACCTTCCATGACGTCAGTTAGTCATGTGACAGGTCACGCGACCGCGGACGCCAGCAGTCGTGTGACCTGTCACATGACTAAATGGCATCATGGAAGGTCCTTTTACACCACCGCGAGCCGCCGAAGACACCTGATGCACCGTACAGGAGACCGGGGGCCATCAGAAGGTGAGTATAATGTTTTTTTTATTTTAATTCTTTTTTAACTACAGGTACTATGGTACCCGGGTCTGGAGGAGAGTCTCCTTTTCTCCAGACACGGGTACCATCCGCACATTGAATTGCTTAATATCCGCATGTGTACATGTACTCATGTGGATATTATGCGATTCAATGCAAGTCAATGGCGGCAATTACGCCACGTTTCCGCAAAACTAATGGACATGCTGCGGATTTTTCTGCAATGATAATCCGCAGCGGAAACTTCCGCAGCATGTGCACAGCACATGCGGATTATCATTGGGGACCATTGCAGACCTTCTACCAAGCGTTTTTTAAGCGTTTCCGCAGCGGAATTGCAGCTGCAGAAGCACTTAAAAAACGCATAGTGGGCACGCTGCCTGAGAGACAGGAAGATCATGCTTCAGCTTCAAGCAATGGTTTGCATCATTAACAGTGCTGGATTCACAGCCACTCAGGTGAGTACTGCTGTGTAATGCCCTCCATGGATCTCTTCCATCTGTATGTGTGCTACACAGAGAAAAAAAGAGCAGGAATCCTTCTTGTACTCAAGGAATCCTCCTTCAGTCTCAACTCACTAGTTCAGAGAAAATAAGAGATTAAACCTGCAGAGGGGAAAACTGGTGAAAACTACAAATACAAGTCATATAATGGCCACAATAGTATTATTTATCCTTTACACACGCATATTATTTTGAGATGACAAGAAAACTTTAACCCCTTTCTGACGCCAGGCGTAATAATATGTATTTGTGCATTAGGCCTATTGGACCAGATACGTATTATTACGCCTTAGCGATCGCGCCCGCACAGCCTCTGTGTCAGCTGATTGTCAGAGCTGACATCCGGTACTATGTGCCAGGAGCAGTGTCGCACCGCTCCTGGAACATTAACCCCCGAAATGCTGCGATTAAAGTCTATTGCAGCATTTCCGGGGCAAGCAGCGGTAAGACCGCGCCTCTTACCTTCTATCCGGCGTCCCGCGCTGTGTATGCCGGATCCGGACAGTTGCCATGGTGACCCGATGTCATCATGACTACATCCGGGTCACCAGGCATCAGCATGTTAGCTAGATTGTGCTCAGTGCACAATCTAACTTGTGTGTGCAGAGGCTGACAGCCTGCACAGCATAGGGGATGATGCTTCATCCTCATGCTGTGCAAGCGATCAGCCTGCAAAAAATTAAAGTCCCATAGTGGGACAAAGTGTAAAAGTTAAAAAAAAAAGTCTCAGAAAGTGAAAAAAAAAATATTGTAAAAATATAAAAGAAAAAGAAAAAATAATCCCAAAAAATAAAAATATAATTTACCCAGAAATAAATATTATAATGAAAAAAACACACACAAAAAACAATAAAAGTACACATTTGGTATTGCCGGGTGCATAACGACCTGACCTATAAAACTGTCCCACTAGTTAACCCCTTTAGTGAACACAGTAAAAAAATAAATAAAAAACGAAGCAAAAAACGAAGCTTATCATCAAACCGTCAAACAAAAATTGAATAAAACGCGATTAAAAAGATGAATGCAAATAAAAATGGAACAGCTGAAAACATCATCTTATCCCGCAAAAAACAAGCCGTCGTACAGCACTATGAGCTGAAAAGTAAAAAAGTTATAGCTCTCAGAATAAAACAATGCAAAAAAAAATTTTTTTTTCTGTAAAATAGTTTGTGCATATTGTGTAAAGGCTGCCTTATCAAATTTACCACACGTGGAACGGCATAAACAAAAACCCCCCCAAAATTCCTGAGTTGTTAGTTTTTGTTTATTCTGCCTCCCAAAAATCAGAATAGAAAGCGATCAAAAAAGGTCACGTGCCCGAAAATGGTACCAAGAAAAACGTCAACTTGTCCCACAAAAAATAAGCCATCACATTGGCCCGAAATTTGGAAAAATTATAGCTCTCAAAATACGGTGATGCAAAAACTAGTCATTGCAAAAAAAAGTTTTTTAGTGTGTGACAGCTGTCAGTCATAAAAACCCAATATAAATCTGGTATAGCTGTAATTGCACTGACCCGAAGAATAAAGTCATCTAATCACTTATACCACACGAGGAACAGTGTAAAAAATAAACGCTAGGGTTAGGGTTGTGCTGGGGTTAGGGTTGTGCTAGGTTTAGGGTTGTGCTAGGGTTAGGGTCGTGCTAGGGTTAGAATTGGGCTGGGGTTAGGGTTCTGCTAGGGTTGTGTAAGGGTTGGGGTTGTGCTAGGGTTAGGGTTGTGTTAGAGTTAGGGTTGGGGTTGTGCTAGGGTTAGGGTTGTGTTAGGGTTATGCTAGGGTTAGAATTGTGCTAGGGTTAGGATTGTGCTAGTGTTGGGGTTGTATTAGGGTTGGGGTTAGGGTTGTGTTGAGGTTGGGATTTTTTCAAAAGTAAAGAAAAAAAATGATGACAATATGGCGACTAGCGTTGAGCACAAGTGCTCACTACTTGAGTTTGCATCGGGTGCTCGGATATGCACCAAGTATTGCGGGTGCTCAAGTGACATGCTCGAGTCTCCGCCCCATGTGTTTCGTAACTGTTATACAGCCCAAAAAAACATGCGAGGATTGCCTGTCAAGCACGAGCGATACCCACATGTTTTTTTTGGGTGTCTAACAACTGTGAAACATGTGGGGCAGGGACTTGAGCATGTCACTCGAGCACCCGCAATAATTGGTGCATACCCGATGCAAACTCAAGTAGTGAGCACTTGCGTTCAAGACTAATGACAACTTATTCAATATGATGAACTAATGTTATCAAAATCGGTGTCGCACCTCTGGGTTCAAAATGTTCACTATACCCCTTAATAAAATGCTTGCGGGGTCTAGGTTCCAAAATGGGGTCACTTGTGGGGGGTTTCCACTGTTTAGGCGCATCAGGGGCTCTCCAAACGCGACATGGCGTCCGTTCTCGATTCGAGCCAATTTTGCGTTCAAAAAGTCACACAGTGCTCCTTCCCTTCTGAACCCTGTCGTGCGCCCAAACAGTGTATTTTCCCCAAATATGGGGTATCTGCGCACTCAGGAGAAATTGCACAACAGTTTTTGGGGTCCATTTTCTCCTCTTACCCTTGTAAAAATAAAAAATTTGGGGCTAAAAGATTATTTTTGTGGAAAGTTAGATTTTTTTTATTTTCATGGCTCTACGTTATAAACTTCTGTGAAGCACCTGGTTGTTCAAGGTGCTTACCACACATCTAGATTAAGTTCCCTTAGGGATCTAGTTTCTAATATCGTGTCACTTGTGGGGGGTTTCCACTGTTTAGGCACATCAGGGGCTCCCCAAACATGACATGGCGTCCGCTAATTATTGAAGCAAATTTTACATTCAAAAAGTCAAATGGCGCTCCTTCCCTTCCGAATCATGCCGTCTATCCAAACAGTGGCTTTCTCCCACATATGGGGTATTGGCGTGATCAGGAGAAATTGCACAACAAATTTTGGGGTTCATTTTTTCCTGTTACCATTGCGAAAATAAAAAAAATTGGGTCTAAAGTAACATTTTTGTGAAAAAAGTTAAAAGTTCATTTTTTTCTTCCATATTCCAAAAGTTCCTGTGAAGAAAGAAATTTTACCACTATCATAAAGTACAATATGTCATGAAAAAACTGTCTCAGAATCAGTGGGATCCGTTGAAGAGTTCCAGAGTTATTACCTCATAAAGTGACAGTGGTCAAAATTGTAAAAATTGGCTGGGTCATTAATGTGCAAACAGCCTTCAGGGGTAAAGTGGTTAATGATGACCTGTCACCAGGTTAAAATCATCAGTTTTTGCTCTTATTTTATTCCCATTGTTTCCCTGACTATGCTGTTTGTGTGTGTGTTTTTAAATTCACCATACGGTTATAGAGATATGAGCCTTTCTATTTAGTGCTAATTTTTATCAAGTCTCCTTTAGTGTTCCTTTATCAAGTAGGCGTGGCTTAGGATTCTTTGAGTGGGGCGAGTACTCCGTCTGCTCTGCAGTATTATCCTGTGAGCAATACACCCTTGGTAAAGACCATGAAAAATAGCACTAAATAAATAAGCCCATTTCTGGAATTGTATGGTAAGTTTAAAAAAGCAAAAACAAAAACTGAATACTCAAGAGAGCTGTAAAAAAATAAAAGCAAAAACTGCACATTCAAAAAGTGAAACTCATAATTATATAGAGTCGTTACAGAGTGATCTTTTTTCTAGTGTTTATTTCTGTTAATGTTGATGATTATGGCTTACAGCCAATGAAAACACAAAAGTCATTATCTCAGTAAATTAGAATACTTTATAACAACATCTTGAAAAATGTTTTTAAAATCTGAAATGTTGGCCTACTGAAATCTATGTTTAATAAATGCACTTAGTACTTGGTCGGGGCTCCTTTTGCATCAATTACTGCATCACTGTGGCGAGGCATGGAGGCGATCAGCCTGTGGCACTGCTGAGGTGTTATGGAAGCCCAGGTTGCTTTGATAGCAGCCTTCAGCTCGTCTGCATTGTTGGGTCTGGTGTCTCTCATCTTCCTCTTCACAATACCGCATAGATTCTCTATGGGGTTAAGGTCAGGTGAGTTTGCTGACCAATCAAGCACAGTGATACTGTTGTTTTTAAACCAGGTATTGGTACTTTTGGCAGTGTGGACAGGTGCCAAGTCCTGCTGGAGAATGACATTTCCATCTCCAAAAAGCTTGTCGGCAGAGGGAAGCATGAAGTGCTCCTGGTAGACGCCTGCTCTGACTTTGGTCTTGAGAAAACACAGTGGACATACACCAGCAGATGACATGGCTTCCCAAACCATCACTGATTGTGGAAGCTTCACACTAGACTTCAAGCAGCTTGGATTGTGGCCTCTCCACTCTTCCTCCAGACTCTGGGACCTTGATTTCCAAATGAAATGCAAAATTTACTTTCATCTGAAAATAACACCTTGGACCACTGAGCAACAGTCCAGGTCTTTTTCTCCTTGGCCCAGGTAAGACGTTTCTGGCTTGTCTATTGGTCATGAGTGGCTTGACACAAGGAATGCTACACTTGTAGACCATGTCCTAGATACATCTGTGTGTGGTGGCTCTTGAAGCAATGACTCCAAAAGCAGTTCACTCCTTGTGAATCGCCCCCAAATTTTTGAAAGGAATTTTCTTAACAATCCTTTCAAGGCTGCGGTTATCCCAGTTGCTTGTGCACCTTTTTTCTATCACACTTTTCCCTTCCACTCAACTTTCCATTAATATGCTTGGATACAGCACTCTGTGAACAGCCAGCTTCTTTAGCAATGACCTTTTGTGGCTTACACTCCTTGTGGAGTGTGTCAATGACTGCCTTCTGGACATCTGTCAAGTCAGCAGTCTTCCCCATGATTGTGGAGTCTGCTGAAACAGACTAAGGGACCTTTTTAAGTGATTAATTATTCAAATTTACTGAGATAATGACTTTTGTGATTTCTTTGGCTGTAAGCCATAATCATCAACATTAACAGAAATAAACACTTGAAATAAATCACTCTGTCTGTAATGACTCTATATAATATATGAGTTTCACTTTTTGTGAAATTGTACAAAATCTTTTTCCTCAATGCTATATAAATCTGATCTGCCCTTCTTACTGTGTAATATCCAGCATGCAAATCAAACACTATGCTCATTTTGACAACGTGAAGCATTAATGGGTGAATATTAGTGATGAGCAAACACTAAAATGCTCGGGTACTCGTTGCTCGGGTCGAGCAAATTGGAATACTCGGGTGCTCGACCCGAGCAACGAGCCCAATGTAAGTCTATGGGAAACTCGAGCATTTTTCAGGTGGCTCCCCCCTGGCGATCTGCAGAGGGCCTAAAAATTGCCAAAATCAATGGGAACAGTGCTCAAGTGACATGGGAACAGCATGGGGAAGACCCCTGGAAGCATCTCTGACTCCCAGATCACTGCTGTCAACAACGTGGTCAGAGTATTATGCCACTTTTGCGGACTCACAATAAAACATCCAAAAACGAAACCAAAATGGATTTTCCTGGGAAATATGTTAAGGAACATCCTTTCCAGGGTAATGACTTGTAAATAAGGCAAAATAAATAACCAAAACCAAAAATACTCCTCCACACCTTGGGCTATGTTCACATGTAGCGTTTTTGATGCGTTTTTGCACTTTTGCATTGCTTTCAACCAAGACAAATGCATTCACCAGGAAATGTCATTTTAACATTTTACCACCTTATCTGACCTTATCTGGCCATGTGGTGTGTGACACATCATCAGACACATGCATACAGTGCTGAAAAGACATGGGAACAGCATGGGGAAGACATCTGGAAGCATCTCTGACTCCCAGGTCACTGCCTAAAAGTGTGCCCATCATAAGTGATCCTTGGCGCATGCGAAGATGCCTCCCGCCATGCACCTGTCAATGCAGACTTGCAACAATCACCGTCCACATCCTTGTCCCAATGCAGCGTTCAGTTGTCCCTACCCCATTCCTTGGAATGCAAGTGCAAGTATGCAGGCAGCCACCCACCCACCCACAGGCTGCAACACTATCCTGCCAAATTTTTGACAGCTGCTTACACTTGAAATGTGGCCTTTTAGGCTCATGGAGGTGGAAGCTTTTCATAACCTCATGCCGGTGGCGGCTGAGTGTCCATACTCGGTCCCCAGCCGCCACTATATTTCCCGGTATCGCCTCCGCCTTCCACAAGCACGGGTCCCACAACATTACCCGTGCCCTCCCCAGTGCACTTACGGAGCCAGTCCACAATTTTTTTTGCTGAGAGTTGTATTTAGTTCAGTGAATGGACTGGCATAGAGGGTAACAGTAGCTACCCTGTGTGTCATTTCTCCCAGGAAGTCCTGTAATTGAGCTTGTTGCAAAAGCAATGGCAACCCGTCCAACATCAACTCGCATTTGTTGGTGGTGCTTTGACACACACACACACATCTTCCTTTGCGCATTTAATTTCTTGAATACAGAGTTGGACAATGGCCTGATCTGTAATGTGTTTTGAGAAATAACATGCATAAGCATGGCCGATCCACATTAAAAAAAGCAGCCATAGAGTGTCCGGGAATCTTCCCCCACACTTTTCTTAGCCAGGGCTGCTTTTCGGCAGGATTGGACGGGCCCACCAGAGAACCGGAGACTCCTTCGGCGGGCCCTGGTTTCTCCTTCAGGAGAGTTCATAGTGCCGAGGTGAGGCCATGATGATGATAGAGGCCACCATCTGCTTAGTTTTCTGTTACTTGGAATGCAAGTGCGAGTATGCAGCCTGCCACCCACCCACCCACAGGCCGCAAAACTAAACTGCCAGATTTCTGGGCAGCTCTTTGCACTTGAAATATGGCCTTTTAAGCTCGTGGAGGCAGAAGCTTTTCACAACCTCATGCCGGCGGCGGCCAGGTGTCCATACTCGGTCCCCAGCCGCCACTATATTTCCCAGCATCGCTTCCGCCTTCCACAAGCACGGGTCCCACAACATTACCCGTGCCCTCCCAAGTGCACTTACTGGGAAGGACCGCCTAACCACAAACACGTGGACAGGTGAATGTGGCCAGGGGCGGTACGGAGCCAGTCCACAACTTATTTTGCTGAGAGTTGTATTTAGCTCGGTGAAAGGACTGGCATAGAGGGTAACCGTATCAACCCTGCATGTCATTTCTCCCAGGAAATCCTGTAATTGAGCTTGTTGCAAAAGCAATGGCAACTCGTCCAACATCAACTCGCATTTGTCGGTGGTGCTTTGACACACACACATCTTTCTTTGCGCATTTAATTTCTTGAATACTGAGTTGGACAATGGCCTGATCTGTAATGCGGTTTAAGAAATAACATGCATAAGCATGGCCGATCCACATTAAAAAAGCAGCCATAGAGTGTCCAGTAACCTTCCCCCACACTTTTCTTAGCCAGGGCTGCTTTTCGGCAGGGTTGGACGGGCCCACCAGAGAACCGGAGACTCCTCCGACGGGCCCTAGCTTCTCCTTCAGGAGAGTTCATAGTGCCAAGGTGAGGCCATGATGATGATAGAGGCTACCATCTGCTTAGTTTTCTGTTACTTGGAATGCAACCGCAAGTATGCTGCCAGCCACCCACCCACCCACAGGCCGCAACACTAAACTGCCAGTTTTCTGGGCAGCTGCTTGCACTTGAAATATGGCCTTTTAGGCTCATGGAGGCGGAAGCTGTCCACAATTTTATCCATACTCGGTCCCCAGCCGCCATTATTTTTCCCGGTATCGTCTCCGCCTTCCTCAAGCACGGGTCCCACAACATTACCCGTGCCCTCCCCAATGCACTTACTGGGAAGGACCGCCTAAACACAAAAACGTGGACAGGTGAATGTGGCCAGGGATGGTACGGAGCCAGTCCACAACATTTTTTTGCTGAGAGTTGTATTTAGCTCGGTGAAAGGACTGGCATAGAGGGAAACCCCACTAAGAATTTAAAGACACACACAGCAGGGCCACAGTAACAAGGTACGACATGTTCCCATTAGAAAGGAGAGGGTCTGCTATACAGTTATAGAGTATGCAGTGAGTCCAATGGCTGTCCAATTTTAGGAAAAACCCCACTAAGAATTTAAAGACACATGAAGCAGGGCCACAGTAACAAGGTATGGCATGTTCCCATCAGAAAGGAGAGGGTCTGCTATGCAGTTATAGGGTATGCAGTGAGTCCAACGGCTGACCAATTTTAGGAAATACCCCACTAAGAATTTAAAGACACATAGAGCAGGGCCACAGTAACGACAAATTCCCATTAGAAAGGAGCAAGTCTCCCATAGTGTTGGCCTATGCAGTGAATGCAAGGGCTGCCAAAAATTTGGAGGCACTTCAATGACCCTTGAAAGAGACGTGGAGGAGGGCCTCATAAAAAAATGTTCCCATTAGAAAGGAGCGGACCTCCTATACTTGTAATGCCCATACACTAAGTGTATGGGCTGACAAACATTTACCCCTGGGGGGTATACATGAACATACTGTATAATTTTTTTTTTTTACGGGCATCATAAACACCCCTTAAAAAAATTCTGTGGGTGTTGCATCACGGACCACGGTCACCCTGGTGATATGGTGGTGGAGGATGAGTAGATGGAGGAGGACAAGAGCAAATAGCCAAAATCAGGAAGCGTATACCCATGTGTGGGTGTGAAAAGGTGCATGGGAATACACCTCCCAAGAAAAGACACTGGATTTGAGTTTATATTACGCAGCTATCATTCGGTGGTGTTGAGAAGTCTGGCCCAATCCAGCCCTTGTTCATTTTTATAAGAGTCAGCCTGTCAGCATTTTCAGTTGACAGGCGGATGCGCTTATCAGTTATAATTCCACCAGCAGCACTAAAAACCCGCTCAGATAAAACGCTGGCGGCAGGGCAGGCCAGGACCTCCAAGGCATAGAGAGCCAGTTCATTCCACGTATCCAGCTTGGATACCCAATAATTATAAGGTACAGAGGAATCACGGAGGACGTTGGTACGGTCGGCAATGTACTCCCTCAGCATCTTCCCAAACTTTGCACTCCTTGTGAGAGTACCCCGCGCCTCAGGGCCTTTGTGATGGGAGGGTCTGAGAAAACTCTCCCAGAACTTTGACAGTGTTCCCCTGCCTCTGCTGGATTGAAGTTGTGTCTCTCTCGCCTGTACTCCTTGGTTGTCCAACGAAGTGTGCCCTCTGCCGCCAGCGTTTTCAGATGGCAATTTTTTTAATAGTTCCGCAACAAGGGCCTTCAGGTACTGCCCCATTTTTGTAGACCTCTCCGCCTCAGGAATAAGAGATATAAAGTTCTCCTTGTAGCGTGGGTCTAGAAGTGTCACCAACCAGTAATGACTGTCACCCAAAATTTTGAGAACTCGAGGGTCATGGGAAAGGAAGCGTAACATAAACTGTAGCTGACTTTCCAAAATTGGCACACATTCGGCGTACTTTACCAAGCAGATCCAGCAGCTCTGGGTAGGATTTGAGAAACCACTGAACCACGAGGTTAAGCACATGGGCGAGGCATGTTATGTGTGTGAGCTTGCCTCGCCTCAGAGCCGCCACCAGGTTCCGGCTATTGTCACACATGTCCATGCCTGGCTGTAGGTTCAGCGGTGTGAGCCACAGATCTTCCTGCTGTTTCAGAGCTGTCCACAACTCTTCAGCATTGTGCGTTTTTTCACCTAAGCATATTAGCTTCAGCACAGCCTGTTGCCGCTTGGCCGAGGCAGTGCTGCAGTGCTTCCAGCTTGTGACTGATGTGCTCATTTCGGAGATGGAGGCTGAAGAGGAGGAGGATGCTGAGGAGGATGAGGTGCAGGAGCTGTAGACTGTGGGGGCAACCCGGATAGACCTAGGGCCCGCAATCCTTGGCGTCGGGAGGACGTTTTCCGTCCCAAGGTCCGACTAGGTCCCGGCTTCCACTATATTAACCCAGTGTGCCGTCAGCAAGATGTACCGTCCCTGCCCACAAGCACTTGTCCACGTGTCCATGGTTAGGTGGACTTTTCCGGTAACTGCATTGTTGAGAGCACGGCTAATGTTTTGGGACACGTGCTTGTGTAATGCGGGGACGGCACACCGGGAGAAATAGTGGCGGCTGGGGACCGAGTACCGAGGGACGGCTGCCGCAATCAGGTTGTGGAATGCTTCCGTCTCCACGAGCCTAAAAGGCAACATGTGGAGCGCAAGCAGTAGTGAAATGTGAGAATTTAGTAGTGTGGCCTGTGGGGCGTTGGCTGCATATTTGCGCTTGCGTTCCAAGGACTGGGGTATGGACAACTGAATGCTGCGCTGGGACAAGGACATGGACGTGCTTCCTGATGCTGCTACTTGAGAGTATGCAGCGATATGTGCAGGGCAGGAGGCATCTTCGCATGCACCATGGACAGGGGATTGGCTTGCATGCACAACAGCGGAAGAAGCAATGGTGCCACCTGCAGACACTGATCCTGGACCCTGGGGTTCAGCCCACAAAGTCGGGTGCTTTGCTGCCATGTGCCTGATCATGCTGGTAGTGGTCAGGCTGGTCGTTTTTTCACCCCTGCTGATGCTGGCCTAGCAGGTGGTGCAAATGGCCTTTTTGGTTTTATCGGCAGAGTCTTTATAAAACAACCAGACTTGGGAAGACCTAACAGTTGTACTGGCAACTTCCTTCGTGTTGGTGTTACGGGGAACGGTTGCCTGCCTTCTGTCAGCGGCCACCACACTGCTACTTCCTGACTGTTGGGGTGCTCTGCCTCCCTCCCCCTGTGTGCTGCTGTCCTCGCTCTGCATGTCATCCTGCCAGGTTGGGTCAGTTACTATATCATCCACCACCTCGTCTTCCACTTCCGCACCCTGGTCCTCCTCCTGACTTTCTGGCAATTGAGTCTTATCATCGTCCACCTCTTGTGACACTTTTCCACCGTCGCCTTCGTGTGACCGTGGCTGCTCAAATATTTGGGCATCGCTACACGCGATCTCCTCTTGCCCCGCTTCAAGTGGACCGGGCGAGAGGCCCGAATCTAAAAATGGAAAAGTAAACAGCTCTTCAGAGTGTCCAAGTGTGGGATCAGTTGTCTCCGGGTACTCGGCATGGTGGGAGGAAGGAGGATCAGGGTGAGGAATATGCGGTCCAGACTCACGGCTACTGAGACTTGACCGTGTGGAAGACAGGGTGGTGGTGGTGGTGGCTAAGTGACTGGAAGCATTATCCGCTATCCAACCAACAAACTTTTGATACTGCTCTGGGTTCAATAGTGGTGTGCTGCAGTCCCCTAGAAATTGGGACAGGAAGGTCAGGCGAGAAGATGTGGGTGTTTGTTGTAGCACAATTTCGGCTTGCCCACGGCCTTGTCCTCGGCCTCTGCATGCACCATTACCATAACGTCCAGTTCCCCATCCCTTGCCACGTGCCTTGCCCATTTTAAATGGAGGACAGTATCTTTCACGATCACTACAAAGGACTGAGCTGGAGCGAACTTATATGTGATCCGTGTGATGGAGAAAACAGAGTTTTTAATACCTGGCCTGCAGGTAAGTAGTTTGACCAGCAAACTGGTGTGAATTGCTTCACTGACACATTGAAAGAAATTTTTAATGGAGGCCAGAAATGGAGGTATTTTCTGACAACGTATATGTGATTCATGTGACGGAGAAAATACAGTTTTAAATACCTGGCCTGTAGGTAAGTAGTTTGAAGAGCAAACTGCTGTGAATTGCTTCACTGACACACTAAAGGAAATTTTTAATAGAGGCCAGTAATGGCAGTATTTTCTGACAACGTATATGTGATCCGTTTGACCGAGAAAACACAGTTTTAAATAGCTGGATTTCTAGCGCTCTAATATGGAAAGGACCTGACTGTATTCTGCAGTGCCAACAAGCAAATGGCGCAGAAAAAACGGTGTTCTCTGGATTGCTTTTTAAACAAATAATGAGGATTAAGATCCAATGAAAATTATTCCTGGCCCCTGAGACCTGGGCCTTTGTATAGAAATATCTAACAGCAGCAGAAGGCAGAATTGGAATGGAGCCTCTTGTGCTATATGCACTGCAGTCTGCTATATACACCGCCTGCCTATATACACTGCCTGCCTGATATCTCTGCAGATGGATTAGTCCTCAGAAGGACAGTTTGTTAAGATGGATATGTGTAATGTACGGTTTTTCTCCCTACACTACCTAATACACAATCAAATGTGTGTTTTTCTTAAAATGTAAATGAGCTGTTAATATCTATGGGCCGGACACTGATCTCCCAGAGAATCTGCCTCCAGATATCATTTTAAATAAAAGTGGAGTTACCAGTATGAGACATGTAATGATTGAAACATTGCTATCATTATCGCACGCAGCTCTGCAGTGAGATCAATACTAAGGGCGGTTTCACACGTCCGTATATTACCGGTACCAGAGATATCTCTGTCCCATGTGTCTGTGTGTGTCACACGTGTGGCAACCGTGTGCCGCCCGTGTGCCTCATCAGGATCACACGTACCGGCGCCTGGGAATCAGCACTACAGTTAGCGCTGTTCCCAAGTGCCGGGTGCTGAATGCTTTCCTCATAATTGTTCCTTGCTCACGCTTTGATCAGCATGAGCAAAAGACAATGTTGGGAGTAGTAGTGTCTGCTCCCACAGTGTCCCTGTGTAAAAATAAAAATAACATAATAAAATCCTTATACTCACCTTCCGTTGATGTCCCCCCCTGTAATCCTCTGACCGCTGACCCCGAGGAACCGGGGAGAATGAGAATGAGCCGCTCCAACGAGCGTGGCCCGGAGCTGCACTGAGCTCTGGAGCAGTGTACTGTCACTCAACGAGCTCCGCTCAGTGCAGGGCCCGCTCGCTGGAGTGGCTCATTTTCCCCGGCTCCTCTGGGTCAGAGGTTCAGAGGATTATAGCAGGGGACATCTCCGTACAGGTATAGAGTATAAGATTTTTATTATTTTATTCTTATTTTTACACAGAGACACTGCGGGAGCAGAAAATACTATTCCCAACATTGTCTCTTGCTCATGCTGATCACAGCACGAGCAAGGGACAATGATGAGGGCAGTGTTCAGCACCCAGTGCTTGGGAACAGCGCTAACTGTACACTGATTCCCAGGTGCCGATACATGTCACACTGATGACACACGGATGTCATCCATGTATGTTCAGCGTGAGGCATTTTGCGGGCTGAGCATCTGGAAAAAAACGGACATGTCAGCGTGTGGAGCACACGGACACACGATCTGTGGAAACACACTGACATGTGCGTAGACCCATAGATTTGAATGGGTCTACGTGTGTCGATGTCTCCGGTATGTGTGGAAACTGTCACCACACGTACCTGAGATACTGACATGTGAAAGAGCCCTTACACAATATCTCACTGCAAGACTGTGTGTGGTTATCAGAACAGACTGTCGGTCATTACATGTCTCACACTGGTAATGCCCCTTTTATTTAAAATAATCTCTGGAGCCAGATTCTAAGGAAAGTCTGTATTCAGCCCATAGATCTTAACAGCTCATTTGCTTATAAGTAAAATGAGAATTTCCCTGGAATAAGACATCGGATCACAGATATCTAGGAATAATTTTTTTTAGCTTTATGCCCTACATACCTATATAGACGGCTTAGGATTCCCTTTAAGTATTACACAGCATCCATCCATTCAATGGGTTGTCAGTATAATGTGTGCAAAGAACTGATGCCGGCCCATTCATGTACAGCCACGTGGCCAAGGCTTGTATTACTAAGACATAATATAAAGTACTGTATGGAAGGTGCCAGGACTGTTATATATGTGGTACTGGCACTCAGTAGATTGTAGTTACTCCCTTTAAGGAGCTGTTTGGAGTTTGACGTCAAAGCTTTATTGCCTTTAGTCTTTGACTGTTCTTGTAGCTTAGTCTCATTTAAGTGACTATGAATGAGATGCAATACTAGATACAACCTATGGCTAGGAGGGCTATGTTTCAAGAAGAAAGCTGCTATATTTTTTAGATCTCCTACAAACATTTAAAATATATTACTATTATTATTCAAAAATGACTGTGTCTAATAATACATATAATGTAAAGTTTAAAAATCCTCGGTTGTGAGAAATACGCAATAACAGGGGGCTTCTGACATGGGGAAGGGATTTTTTATAGTATGCAAGCAAAAGATCAGGTATATTCTTCATTATCTCAATGCTGCTTTTTAGCTAAACAAATTGTACAATCTCTGCATATAAAATACGTTGACCTGAAGGAACCTGACACACAAAAGAATGGCATGCTTGGTTGAATGGGGAGGGATGGATAGAAAGGGTTAAGCATTATTCTGCCTTTCAGTTATGAAAACCCGAATGAGAAAAATGCACATTCTTGGAAAATGTACAGTATTAATTTAGAGGAGGAATGAAATGTAGGCAGCAGAGCAAGGCACCTTCTCAATGTGTCCAATACCTGTTTGTGCTGCTTATAAAGAAGATGATACGTAACGCTGGAAGAATCTCTATGTAACTACTGACATTCACAGTCTATGAAAGTGTGAAAGACAAATTATCCACATCAACATGTCACGGCTGCACTGATAAATGTAAAAAGTCAATGTTTAAATAGCTAGCATTTGTTGCAAACAACCGCACATTTACTAAGAAGGAATGGGAATGCTTTGCATATAAAAGATCCAGGCTGTGCTACAACACAGGTCATTTTATATTGCAGATATGGGGTGGTTTACATACATTGCCATGGTGGGAGAATGATGGCTCAGTGGTTAGCACTGCAGCTTTGCAGTGCTGGGATCCTGGGGATAAATCCCACCAAAGAAAACATCTACAAGGAGTTTATATGTTCTATTTTTTGTGGGATTTCCTCCAACTCTACAAAGACATACTGATAGGGAATTTAGATTGTGACAGTGATGGTGATCTCTGTAAAGTGCTGTAGAATTAATGGCGCTATGTAAGCAAGTAAATAAAGGATGATATTATAATGTATGTATCAATACATGAAACCATTTAATATTTTAAAAAGACCCTCCAGACAACATTTGGAGGATAGCCTATAATGTTACTGAATGACTTCCTCTTGCTGGGTAGAATTCCTTTCTACACATTGCTTCAGCATCTGTTGGAGATACACTCCTCCCCCAACTCACCGCTCTCCTGAATGGATGAGAATTTATGACTTCAGGGCTGTGTTCATCCTTTGTCTTCCCATGCATGATCCTATAAGCAGTGGTTGTATTGTTGTGCTTGTAATTTTTTAATAGTTATTTTTTATGTGTTTTTACTGTTTTCCCTTGGACTAAAGGGGACCATTGCAGTATGTCAGACCAATGTTGTTATGATAGACTAGTTTTTTAAAAGGGTAATGGGGGCTGTGTTTGGGGTGTTTTTGTATTGGAAAGGTCTTTTTACTACCTAAAGGGGTTTTCCAACAGGAAGTGAGAGCTGCGACTGGTCACTCACTTCCTCTTGATTACTTATTTGTCTGAAGGCAGGGCAGTGACACCAGCAGTGATTGGGCGCAGGGCTCATGTGACATAACCACTCACCTTCCCTCAGCTCCCTCACCGCGCAGCATCCTCTTCTGAAGCCGGCAGCTGACTTCAGCGTGCAAGCAATGGGAGAGCATGATGTCATTGCCCCAGTCACGTGGATGCCAACTTCAGCTGCTGGCCTCTGATTGGTGGGCAGCATGTACTGCAGCGCACAGACCTGGTGAGTCTCTGCGCCGCAATACGCTACAGCTGATTGTGCATCTGAGGATGCACATCCAGTTGAAGTTTGTGCTGGTGTTGGCAGGCCCCTCCCCCACATGGGCCCAGTCACAGTCCCGACCTCTGCGACCGTGATCGTTACACCCCTGAGTAGAAGGCTTCACTTCAATAATCCTATTTGAACCAGATCTTCAATATAATGTATCCTCCAGATTATTGGCTCTTACAATTATGTTCATTGTAGTATAAACACAATAAACATTTGGACTATAATATGATTCCACTCAAATATGCCAATTTTTTTTTTCAATGTGAAAATAGAGAGCCAAAACCCACTAAGAGCCACTTGTGCTTTATAAATGGCTCTCACTAGGGGAAAAAATTACACTGTCCCTCTCTGCAGATGCAACCAAAAGTCTGTCCACCAAGCAGGGCTGGACATACCATTGGTGCAACCTCTACAGCAGCAAAGGGGACCACATCCACCTCCAATGCAGGTGGAATTATGAATTATGATGAGCTACTGGACTGCAAAGGGTCCATAAATTGTTCTTGTACAGGGGCTTCTTCTGTCTGTGTCTGCTCCTGCCATCCAAATACAGTTCAAAACAAAACCTTGGATAGTTATTTGCCGTTGCACAAAAGCAGTAGGGTAGAGTTTTGACCATTGAAACTGGATGATTTTAACAAAAATATTGTTTTCACTTCTTGGTGAACATCTTTGTATAGGGATCCAATTAAGATCCAAAAGAGACTGCTGTTTTTGGTGAGCTGAGCCACATGATCCAGTTCACCAAAAAGAGCCAGAATGTCAATCACTAGAATTGTCACAGCGCTTTATGTATGGTTTTATAGATAACAAATAAGTAGGCTTATGACATGGCACTGCCATATAAACTTTCTTCTAATCCAACTCTGTCACATAAGAGCTGTAAAAAGCAAATTCCTTCATTCTCCTGGAGCATTGCTGGATTGATCAGTATCTAATTTAGCAATGCTGATTGACTAAGACTGGACACTACTATGTGTGAACACTGAGACCATGCTCAACCACTGCTGGAATGTCAGAAGATAAGTATCTGTCTACATGTACTAGCATGTAGTATTTATTGCAAAAATGCCTTTGTTAGGAAAGGAAATTATATTTTTAAAAGACCTGTAATTCATTTACATAGAGATGTAGACAAAATGTAGTATACTTTGACTCGTGGAACCCCTTTTAATCCCAGAAGTCAGAGTCCCATCTGAATGGAGTGGAGTTTGAGCATGTGCACTTCCGATCCATTCAGTTTTAGTGGAACCGCAGAGATAGCATGTCTTGGAACAAACTCTTTAATGTTGATCGCAAAGAATGTTCTTTTAATTAGTGGGGATACACTGACCTTCGATGGACAAAATGGTTTCTCCCTTTCAGGAATGGCAAAGGGAATTCAGACAAAACAAGCAACAGTTTAAGATTTTATATACTGGGAGGCAATGAGATGGATGGTTACAGAGTATCTTTAAAATACATCAGGTTTGAACAAAGGTACAGCATTAAGCTGACACATGCAACTCTTTTCCTGTGTTTGTAACAGTTTGCTGGCATTCACTTCAGCAGCATCTCCTTCACTTTGATACAGCCTCTGTGTCTCCAACAATGCAGAAAGCAGCATACACTCACAGAACTAATCATCATTAGGCACCAGTGCTCTGCAATAGCTTTGATCTGGCAATTTCCATTCTCTTGAAGCCTACTCACTTAGCTCCTGCTTTACAGTTTCTGACACACAGATACCAAGTTTTGCCTGTCTCAGGTGTCGAAATTTCCTTTACAGACTCCTCTGAGGTGGTAATCCACACATACTGCAATAAGCTTATTTGCCACACTGTGGCAAACCCTTGATTTTGTGGCAGATAATCCTCTTTGGTCTCCTTGGAATGTATTCAACAACTCTTTTCAAGTTAATTACAACAAACATAGCTTTAGCAATGTCAAAGTGAGCCCAACATATAGGGCTATTTGTAAATTTATGGTGACTGGTGATAATCCACAGACTGTTCCTCACACGTTAATCTTCTTCACTGCTTTGCTGTCAAACACTGTGTGTACAGTTTTTTCAGTATTTTGTCATTCTATCCCTATGTTGATAACTGATGCAACCTTCTGCAATGTTTATAATAATGGTAGCCATTTTAGACTATTCACTAGAAGAAGAACGCAAATTTATTGAAATTGACGATTTCAGCAATTTCCTAAAAATGAGACACAAATTCGATTTGCATTGGATCGATTCTCTAAACTTATTATAAAATGTTATGTCAGTCATATATCAATGCATAGTAATATAAAAAAGCTAATGCTGCTAATATTAAATCTGCTAATATTCTAACAGTTTCTTGTGATGATGTTGAGGAGATCTGCATAATTGTACAGTTTTTCTTTAATCCACTATCACAGTTTGTACTAACAGAATTCAGTTTAGTGATTTGCACTTCAGGATTGGGTTAACTGCATCTGCTGTGCTCAGATTTTATTAAAGATGGGAAATGTGATGTAGACTTTCAACAAGAATTTCTCTTTGGGACTGCAACTCAAATAATGCAAAAATCAAGATTACTTAATGTAAAATATTATTCAGTTATCTTACAGTAAAGGAGTAAAAAGATGATAATTTCTAGCTTTTTAGATAAAAATCGAATTTTCTCTAAGCTTCTCTCTACTTGTGTCTTCAAAATTGAGTTTACAACTTTCAGAAAATGTCATCAAAAACTGTTCTGCTGTCAGGAAAATTCAATTACTCCTGTACCACATAATTTTCACAACTGTTATTGATAGTGGCAGAGGGATATTGAATTTAAATTATTTATTTTGATCGATTTGCAGGCGGCCTCTTTACATTTTTACAGTAAAGAGAAAAGTGACAAACAATTCAAATTCATATGTTTTGGAGAAAGAATTCATATTAAAATGGAAATTCTACTCATCCTGGTGTCAGTTTATAGGTGAAGGTTCTGAGTTAAAGAAAGATACGAAAAAAGACATTTGTGTAACACTTTTGTAATAGAAAGTTGCAATTTATCACAGCAGTTATTTCAGCTAGTAAAATTAAATACATTCACAGAACTGGGTTTGTCAATGTGCTGTATGTGCACAATAGACCTCAATGGGTGGCATTTTATGGAATACATATATTTATAAATTGCCTTTAAAGAGAAAAAATACCTATAAATAACTTCTACCCACTAATCTAAAACAACACTTATTTTCTAATCACTAAAAAAAGTCTGTATTAGGCTAGGGTCACATGAGTGTATCAAAAATCGGTCTGATATTGAGCTCGAGATACTCATGCACCATCCGCTCCAATCGTTCACCACATGTCAGACTTGTACTCTGTTGTGCTGGTGCACGAGCTGGTCTAAAAAAAGTGTGAAATGACTCACAGAAAGACTCACAGAAATTGCTTCTGACACTTACACTGCTGCTGCTAATATTTTTGCGTTGATGAATTGACGTTCCTGGGGTTGGAAGTCTAGAGCTGCGATGCACACTGTGTGCCTCACTGCTGTCTTGGAGAAAACCTCTCTTTAGGTTGTCTAAAAGCGTGTTTCCAGATGCGCGCGTCCCTTTCCAGGACGGGAAGCATCTGGCAAAATGTACTCTTGTACTGTGGATCTAACAGAGTGGCAATCCAGTAGCCAGCAAAATTTTGAATCCTAACAATACGGGGATCATGTAGCAGATAGTGCAGCAAGAAGGCATTCATGTGTCGGGCTCTTCCATGAGGTTCAAGCTTATATTGTGTTGGTGGCTGGGTAACACTGAGGCTTGTTTCCTCTGTCCCCTTCCGCCTACCATGGACAACAGAGAGGAGATGATTATCCTCTTCATTTCCTGACTGTTGCGTGCCCATCACCTCTTACTCCTCATCCTCCTCCATTTGTTCCTCAGCTCCTGCACCTTCACTAACAGTTTGTCTAGTAACACAAGCCCCCCCATGATCACTGCAATACACCCTGCCTTGGTATCTGCCTGTGTGATGACAGTGTGGAACTTAGAGACATTGTTATCCCTTCCGCATCTTCCTTTGCTTCCTCCTCTTCCTCTGGGACCACTACCTCCTCCCGCAGACTATTCAAAGTGTGCTTCAGCATGTAAATGACCGGAATAGTGATGTTATAACGCCATCGTCAGCACTAACCATCTTAGTAGCCATTTCAAAACTGTGCAGAAGGGAGCAGAGGTCCTTAATATGTGCCCACTCCGCAAATGTGATTTGCACCAAGTCCATACTGCGTTTGCCCAGGCTATATGACATGAGATACTGCATCAGGGCTCTTTGCTGCTGCCACAGTCACTGCAACATGTGCTGAGTGGAATTCCACCATGTTGCACATCACATATCAACCAGTTAACCGGTTTGGCCAAAGACCTCTGTAAGTCGACGACTCGTAGGGTGCGAACGGCGGAAGTGAGCACACAGCAACCATGGTTTCTGCAGCAGCGCATCCAGGCCGGGATAGTGGCAGAGAAATTGCTGTACCACCAAGATGAGGATGTGAGCCATGCAAGGCACGTGTGTGAGGTTGCCCTGGCGTATTACCACCACCAGGTTCGCACAGTTATCGCACACGGCCTTCCCTGGCTCCAGGTTCAGTGGAGACAGCCATTGCTCAAACTCAGCCTGGATAGATGTCCACAACTGTTGACCTGTGTGACTGAGATCTCCAAGACATGTTAATTTTAACACTGCCTGATTGCAGTGAGCCCTGGCTGTTCAGTACTGATATGGTGGGGATTCTCTCTGAACTGTTGGAATGCGTGTCTCATTAAGGCAGAGGTTGAGGGAGCAGATGGAGGCCCTAGAGGAGGTATAGGAGGCAGAAGCAGTGGAGTGTTAGACAGAGATTTGTCCTGAAAGCCTTGGGGATTCCAAGACTTGTGGAGCAGCTCCTTCCCCGCCTGTCTCCACAGTCACCAGAGTCACCCTCTGCCCAGTCAGTGAGATGTAACACCCCTAGCCATGGTTACTCATCCAGGTGTCTGTGGTGAAATGCACCCTGGCAGACATAGATTTAGTCAAGGAATGGGTGATGTTGTCTGTGACATGCTGGTGTAGTGCAGGCACAGCTTTCTTAGAGAGGTAATGGTGACTGGGTAACTGGTACTGGGGGACTGTGTCGGCCATCAGCTTTTGGAAACTGTCTGTATCCACCAGGCGGAAAGGCACCATTTCCGTTGTTAATAGATTGGAGATGGTGGAGTTCAACCTCTTAGCTGTGGCATGTGTAGGATGAAGCAATCTTTTACTCGACCATAACTGTGGAACCGAGGGCTGCCTGCTGTGCTGAGAGAGGGTGGAGTAGGGTGAACACGACAAACTGCTGGACCATGAGTGAGGTGCAAGCAGAGATGTTACAGTGGATTGAGAAAGATGTGGTGTGCTCGGTGAAGCAAAAACAGCAGGAATGTTCACTTCTGTTACAGCTGACGGGCTCTCACTCAGCCTGACTAGAGCGGGTAAACAAGTGGAGGTTCTTCAACCGGAGGCCTGTGTGACAACACTTGGCACGGTGATGGAGGAGGAAGAAGCAGCAGATGCGGTTGATGGGGTGGCCAATGGTTGGTGAGGCCTGCTGGTCTGCTTTTTATTGCAGTGAGATTCCCAGACTAACGCATATTTATCGCACATGTGACGTAGTAGACAAATTATTGCAATTTTTCCCTCTACTAAGTCGTTTTTTTGCAAAGGTGGCAGATAACGTGAGTTGGCTCATCCTTTGCGGTCTCAAAAAAGGCCCAAGCTATGCAACCCTTGGATTAGAATGCAGTACTTGTTGCTGTTGCATCACTCCGTGTCTGTGTGATAGGCTGCAACATAACCTCCTCCTCTTCTTCCTCCTGTACCTTCCCAGCTGAGCTACTCAGCTGCATGCCTCTGGGTTCACACCAAGTGGGATCTACAATATCATCATCATCCTCTCTGTTCTCCCATTCCTCACCCTGAAAGTCACCCTTCTCCTCTTCCTGCCCTGACAGCACTGTACAGTCCGCGTGCACCTCAGGTATCTGAGGCTCATAAGGATCAACTCTCCCCTGGGAGTTAACGTCTGGTGACGAGGGTCTGGATTCTGTTCGGACCCTACTTCATCCTGCCCCAGATTCAACAGAAAACAATTTTGGGCATTGGTGCAGATGCTTTCCTTCTCTTGAGTCTGTGAATCTACGAGCAGACCTCTGATGCCCATTGCATAGAATGTGTGAACAGCTCTGCAGACTCATCCACCTATTAGATTTGTTACTGTGGAAACCTGTATACAGCAGAATCTCAGCGCAATAGAATTATAAGCTGAGATGTGGCGTGTGTTATGTAGCACGGTAGTAACAGAAGAAATTAGATTTTTTACTCTGCAAGAGACCTGGATACAGCAGAATATCTGCGCAAAAAAATTTCAAGCTCAGATGTTGCCTGCTATATGTATCACGGTAATAACAGAATAATTTAGATTTTTACTGTGGACGAGCCCTGGATACAGCAGAATCTCAGTGCAAAAAGAATTGAAAGCTCAGATGTGGCTTGCTTTATGTAGCATGATAGTAACAGAAAAAAATGTTTCAAAGGTGTACTCCTGCATGGAGCACAATATCAGCACATCAGAGTTCTATGCTGAAATGTGGCCTGGTGTCCCTGCCTGGACCACACTAATAGCAAAAATGATTGATCTGCGGGAAGGTCGGTTTCACAGCCACACAGGATTCTATCTAAAGTATCTGACTTAGAAGCAACCACCTAGCTAACTATCTCAATCTCTCAGTATCCAGGAGCAGTGTCAGGAGCAGCCTCTCTGCGCTGTTACACTGACAAAATGACACTCAAACAACATGTCTGCTCTTTATATGGAGAGAGACATGTGACTTCAGCATCCAATGACACAAGCCCTTGTGTCTGGACGTTGTGGATGGTTTCTGCACCGTGATTGGCTTGCCGGAATCTCCACACATTAAGTTAAGAAACAAAAAAAAAATAAAAAATAAGATTACTACTCTGAATGCTCCCACCACCTGCCCTCATCAAACACGTCTCCCCACTCATCATACAGCATTACTATCCTAGCCAAAGTCCTAAAAAATACAATAGTGGAAAAGCAATAATTTACCGCACTTTTGCAGAATTTGGCCGATATTCAGTAAAAACACTCGGGGGTCCGATCATGAATCCGAATGTGCAATGTTCATGCCGAAAAAAAAACCGAATGTTTTTCAAACATGTTTGCTCATCTGTAGTTAAAACAAATGCAAAAAGTAAAAACAAATATTGAAACCAATGTAAAAACAACTATTGAATGGAATAAGAATGATGTGCATTGGTTGGTTGTCGTACTTTTTAAAGTATAAATTCTGCAGCAAATAACATAATACCATAATTTTTAGGATTTTGTGAATCTAATAAATATACTAATGTCTTGTCAATCTGGGGGAAAAATACTATTAAAAAAAATACTATTATCTTTGGGAAACTGGCTAAAAACCTAATTTTCTGATTCTATGATTCCAGACACATACATAGCATTAGGTGGAAGAATATAGCTTTTTTGTGCTGTTCACATTCGTCTTTCACTGCAACTTCTAAAATGTAAATGCTTTATAAGAGCAGTAATCGGAGGCTGTCAGCAGTAATGTACGGCTCAGAAAGCCCTGTTGTCTGCCGATGTTTTATACAGCAGGTAGAAACCATTAATGTACACAACTCCCAAATGCTCTCTCTGCATGGACATAATTGGTTTTAAATATAGCAGTTGAACTCCAGTGTACATTTTGCAAGCAAACAAATGCATTTCAATTTCACACCAGCAAGACTCCATTGCGTTTAGCATACAGTAATACAGGGCAAGGTGCTAAGCCATTCCAACAGAAGTCACAAACCAACCATTTTTTCACCCTTGCTCTATGCAAATTGCATGTAATTAGAAAAACATAAAAAGCGGTGTTAAGTAGCACAAGGCATAAGAAAACCCAAAATGGTTTGGAAAAAATAAACATTTTGTATTTACATATTTGCCCTTCAATAAATGATAAAACCAAAGCATATTTCATTGATAAATGGGAAAGAAACAGAAAACAGCAGGGAAATATAAAGATTGTAAATATATTAAGCATTTCTAAAAAAATACAGATATAGCCAGGTTGAGTAATGTAGCATAATTGAATTAGCTAGCACAATGAATTGTGATTAGTGTTGAGCGATACCTTCCGATATCGGGAAATATCGGATTGGATCGGACCAATACCCAAAAAATATCGGATATCGCCGACTCTGATACCGGAAACCAATGCAAGTCAATGGGACACAAATATCAGAATGAAAATAAACCCTTTCTTTCCTTGTAGGTTAATTCTACATGAAGGAAAACAACTAAGAATAATGTAGAATGTATTACATGAAAAGCCGGCAATTCAGCAGCGGCATACACCGGTACCCGACAATTTAGAACAGAAAGAATAGAGCATTACACATAGATTAGATAGATAGAAACATGTCAGTCACATATATAAGAAGTACAGTGACAGTGTTGCTTACTGTACTTGTCATTTAGTGTTAAAGGATTTATTGAAAAAAATAATAGTGTTTTCATGCACAGTCTTTTTAAAAAAGCCGGCCGGCAATTCAACATCAGTACCCGACAATTTATAACAGAAAGAATAGAGCATCACACATAGATTAGTGCTAGGCGTCGGTCTAGTGCTGGATTTGAAATGGGTCCAAAATCTTCTGCGGTCTTCTATTTTGGTCCAGCCAGGGCTGATGCTGCTCAGCATCATCGTCAGCCCCAACACCTAGCTGGTCCACAAGATGTGCAGATTGTCTCCTGGGTATTTGTGCCTAGCAATGTTAAGCATAGGTTGCAGAGGGAGACAGGGCTTTTGGAGTCTAAGTCCAGGATTCGCCGCACTGAGCATGCCCGTGACCTGGTGGATCGTGATTGGTGGTTGGGAACCCACCTGACCCGGTGACCTGGCATCGCCTGATTGGTCCACGGGTATCGTCACCAATGGCGCATCAGTGGGCAGGGCTTAGTCTTTAAAAGGCCCGCCCACAAACATGGCGGCGCGCTCTGATCATTGAGCAGTGATGCTGGTGTGTGGACGACTCTGTTCCACGTGTAGTTTCCGCTAGGCAGGTTAGCTCCATAGAGGCATGTAGCTTCGTCTAGCAGTCTGGCTCAGCCAAAGGGGTCGCCTAACACCCTGAGCAGCCTGCAGACGTCCTGTTCACGGCTATCGTCTGCCAGATACGTGGAGTAATACCCTGCAGTCCGGTAGCACGCCGGCTGGAGGCACGTGTACCTGTCGGCGTAGTCACACACGCATCCTAGCGCCGCCAGTGTAGTCCCTGTGTAGTTAACAGGACTACAGATAGTTTTTCTCCGCCTATCCCTCGTGCTGCTAACGGAGATAGAGCGAACCGCTATACCCGTTCCTGTGTGCAGTAACATGGAAGGGCCTATCATTTAAGTTGGTTACTTTACTTTCCACCCGGAAAGTGTCCGGCAGCAGTCCTCCAGGCTCCATCGCAGACCCCCGGGTCGGTTGCGTTCCATTATAATAAAGTTGTCTGCAACCGCCCTCCTAGCAGATTAGATACATAGAAACATGTCAGTCATGCAGTGAGCGCAGGAGAGATCTCTCACGCTCACGGCAAGCGCAGGAGAATTCTCCCACGCTGTCAGTGACGTGCATGAGGTGAGCCGAGTTCATTGGACATGACCTCGGCTCATCTGGATGCCATCACAGTCAGACACTGAGGAGCGCAAGCATGCCTGCGCTTCTCAGTGTCTGCGGCATGGCAAGCTGGATGGCAGCTTTCGGCTGCGATCCAGCCTGTCATGTGAATGTAGCAGACCTGGAGCCATCCTGGGAACCATGGAAAGGTAAGGATGATGTTGGTTTATTATTTTACTTTTATTGTAGAAGACATTGGCTTCAGCTGGAGTGGGCATGATGGTAAGTATGGTTTAATTTAGAACAATAAAGAATTGTGTGTTTATTTCAATTAAAGGACTTTATTCTGGGTGTTTGTGTTTTTTTTAACTTTGACTATAGGGTTAGTAATGGGGGTGTCTTATAGACGCCTCTCCATTACTAACCTGGGCTTGATGTCAGCTGGCATTATAAGCTGACATCAACCCTAGCCCTATTACCCCACTGCCACCGCTACAGGGCAGTGGGAAGAGCAAGGCTAAGTGCCAGAATTGGCGCATCCTATGGATGCGCCATTTCTTGGGCGGCTGACGGCTGGTGTTTCTAGCCTGGGAGGGGGCCAATATTCATGGCACCCTTCCTGGGCTATTAATATCAGCCCCCAGCTGTCTGCCTAGCCTTTGCTAGCTATTAAAATAGGGGGGACCCCACATCATTTTTTTGGGGGTCCCCCATTTTATTAGCTAGTAAAGGCTAGGTATTCAGCTGGGGGCTGATATTAGTAGCCTGGGAAGCTCCGTGGGTATTACCCCCTTCCCAGGCTTCAAACATCTGCTCCTGCTGTCTGCTTAACGTCTGCTAGAGACTAAAATTATGGGGAAACCCACGGCAATTTTTTTTTAATAAATCCTTTATTTTAACACTAAATGACAAGTACAGTAATCAACACTATCACTGTACTTCTTATATATGTGACTGACATGTTTCTATGTATCTAATCTATGTGTGATGCTCTATTCTTTCTGCTATAAATTGTCAGGTACTGATGCTGAATTGCCGGCCGGCTTTTTTAAAGAGACAGTGCATGAAAACACTATTATTTTTTTAAATAAATCCTTTAACACTAAATGACAAGTACAGTAAGCAACACTGTCACTGTACTTCTTATATATGTGACTGACATGTTTCTATCTATCTAATCTTTGTGTGATGCTCTATTCTTTCTGTTCTAAATTGTCGGGTACCGGTGTATGCCGCTGCTGAATTGCCGGCTTTTCATGTAATACATTCTAAATTATTCTTAGCCTTCCAGCTTGTCATCCTTCAGAGACACTGCAGAGCGCAGGCATTATGGGAACTTCCGATTCCGGTATAAGATAATCTAAAAGTATCGGAACTCAGTATCGGAACTCCGATACCGCGAATGTCGGTCGATACCCGATATTTCAGTATCGGAATGCTCAACGCTAATTGTGATACTTTAAGGTGAACCTGTCATCAGGTTTCTGCTACCCCATCTGACAGCAGCATGATGTAGATGCAGAGCCCCTGATTTCAGCAATGTGTCACTTACTCAGCCACTTGCTGCAATTTTGATAAAATCACTGTTATCTCTGCTGCATATCCAGCAGTTCTCTGAATGCTGAGCTCTGTATAATCCAGTGCACACCACTGATTGGCAGCTAGATGTACTGTGTACACATAAAGCTGCCAATCAGTGGAGAGGCGGGGTTATACAGAGCTCATGCATAAACTCATGAATGAGTTTACTAGTCCTCTATGAATTGTACAAGCCACAATATTGTCACTTTCAATAACAGTGCCTTCTATCATAGCCAACCTCAGTGTCCTCAAACAGTCTTAGGCCACGGTCCCACTATCAGTATTTCATCAGTATTCGGTCAGTATTATTCTCAGAAGTGGGAGACAAAACCAGGTGAGGAACAAACAGAGAAAAGGTTTAATAGAAACAAGTCACCAATTCTGCATTTATCACCCACTCCTGGTTTTGGCTCCCACGCCGGAGAAAAAATAATGACCGAATACTAACCAAATACTGATAGTGGAGCCGTGGCTTTAGTGTTATGAACTGACCTGGGTTGGAGTAGTGATATTGCAACCACCATGGGCAGCACCGACAGGTAGTGTAGTCAGGAATAAGCCAGACATCGGTACACAGGAGCAGCTGTATAGTTTTGGACGAAGCAGCTGGTGAAAGGAGAACTTGACTAAAGGCTGAGAGCTCAATAATCTCACAAGGAAGGAGATGTAAATACTTTTATGCCCAAAAATGATAAAAGTATTCTCGAAGGGATACCTTTATTGGCTAACCAGAAAAAAATATATACAGTATATATATGCAAGCTTTCAGAGCACAGAGGCTCCTTCTTCAGGCATTATTACAAATGAATTCATAAGAAAAGGGGCACAACATTTAAGAGATGTTACAGCAAGACATTTGTTCATGAGGTGTAAGGGGTGATGCCTCCTAATGATAAGTCAAAGAGATCAAATTTAGGGATTTCAGTTGCAAATGGCAAGTCTGTGGGAATGTTTAATTATCTGGAGACTGTCTGATGGAGGTGTGAATTGAATCCATGTAGTGAGTCATAAATCCAGGTGTTAGATTGAGTCCTGTTGTCAAGGAATTGAACATTCTTATCAATTTGAATTCCCAAATTTTTCTCTGTCGTCCTTAAAATTACCTTTTACTATGAAAAGTTTTAGATCTGTCATACAGTGTCCCGGGCCAGAGAAATGTTTTCCCACAGACATGTCCAGTTCTTTCTTAATTGTGTGTCTGTGTAAATTGATTCTCGTTTGCAGTTTTTGTATGGTTTCTCCAATATAAACTCCTTCCGGGCACCTTGTACATTGTATCATGTATACCACATTGGAGGATGTACATGAAAATACATCCATGATTTTGTAGTTCTAATTTGTGTTTGGTATGCAGACAGTGTTTGATGGTAATATGTGGGTACAAGTTTTGCATTTATTATTTTACATGGGAATGTGCCCGTCACTGATGGTGATGAGAGGACACTTCTGACAAGGAGATTCCTTAAGTTGGGGGGCTGTTTGTAGGAGAGAAGTGGTAGTTCTGGGAATATTTCTTTCAGTTTGTGGTATCTGTGGAATATGGGTTGGAGATCAGCACCAATTTTCTTTAGGATGTTCATATGGAGGTTGTATGTGACCACAAGAGGTACCCTGTTGTTTTCCTCCCTCTGTCTGTAATCCAGAAGGCTTCTTGGTATTCTTGTAGCTCTGTGGATCTGTTCATCTATTACCAGTGGATGGTATCTTTGTTGTAGGAATGTATTCCTCAGTGATAGTAGCTGCAGTTTTCTGTCCTTGCTATCTGAACAGATTCGAATGTACCTCAGAGCTTGACTGTAGATGATAGATTTTTTTGTGTGTCTTGGATGAAAGCTGTTCCATCTAAGATATGCCGGACATCCTGTGGGTTTATGGTCAATTGATGTTTGTATGGTGTTGTCTTTGATGTATATGGTCGTGTTTAGAAAATGTATTTCAGATTTTGAGAAGCTGAGGGTTAGCTTGATGGTTGGGTGGAACCTGTTGAAGTTATTGTGGAAGGTCAGCAGATCATCTTTTGGGTCTGTCCAGATTATTAGCAGATCATCAAAAATTGCAACATTACCTTATTATCAATAAGAAAAAGACACTTGACAGACTCAGGAAGAAAGCAGGTCTCAATGTACATTGCTCAAAAAAATAAAGGGAACACTCAAATAACACATCCTAGATCTGAATGAATGAGATATTCTCATTGAATACTTTGTTCTGTACAAAGTTGAATGTGCTGACAACAAAATCACGCAAAAATCATCAATGGAAATCAAATTTGTTAACCAATGGAGGCCTGGATTTGGAGTCACCCCCAAAACTAAAGTGGAAAAACACACTACAGGCTGATCCAACTTTGATGTAATGTCCTTAAAACAAGTCAAAATGAGGCTTAGTATTGTGTGTGGCCTCCACGTGCCTGTATGACCTCCCAATAATGCCTGGGCATGCTCCTGATGAGGTTGCAGATGGTCTCCTGTGGGATCTCCTCCAAGACCTGGAATAAAGCATCCGCCAACTCCTGGACAGTCTGTGGTGCAACGTGATGTTGGTGGATGGAGTAAGACATGATGTCCCAGATGTGCTCAATTGGATTCAGGTCTGGGGAATGGGCGGGCCAGTCCATAGCTTCAATGCCTTCATCTTGCAGGAACTGCTGACACACTCCAGCCACATGAGGTCTGACATTATCCTAAATTTGGAGGAACCCAGGGCCAACCACACCAGCATATTGTCTCACAAGGGGTCTGAGGATCTCATCTCGGTACCTACTGTAATGGCAGTCAGGCTATCTCTGGTGAGCACATGGAGGGCTGTGCGGCCCTCCAAAGAAATGCCACCCCACACCATTACTGACCCACTGCCAAATCGGTCATGCTGAAGGATGTTGCAGGCAGCAGATCACTCTCTTCGGCATCTCCAGACTCTGTCACGTCTGTCACATGTGCTCAGTGCGAACCTGCTTTCATCTGTGAAGAGCACAGGGCGCCAGAGGCGACTTTGCCAATTCTGGTGTTCTGTGGCAAATGCCAAGCGTCCTGCACGATGTTGGGCTGTGAGCATAACTCCCATTTGTGGATGTCGGGTCCTCATACCACCCTCATGGAGTCGGTTTCTAACCGTTGATGCAGACACATGCACATTTGTGGCCTGCTGGAGGTAATTTTTCAGGGCTCTGGCAGTGCTCCTCCTGTTCCTCCTTGCACAAAAGCTGAGGTAGCAGTCCTGCTGCTGGGTTGTTGCCCTCCTATGGCCCCCTCCATGTCTCCTGGTGTACTGGCCTGTCTCCTGGTAGCGCCTCGAGCCTCTGGACACTACGCTGACAGACACAGCAAACCTTCTTGCCACAGCTCGCATTGATGCGCCATCCAGCCATCCTGAGCAACTTCTGTGGGTTGTAGAGTCCGTCTCATGCAACCACGAGTGTGAAAGCACAACCAACATTCAAAAGTGACCAAAACATCTGCCAGAAAGCATTGGTACTGAGATGTGGTCTGTGGTCCCCACCTGCAGAACCACTCCTTTATTGAGTGTGTCTTGATAATTGCTAATAATTTCCATCTATTGTCTATTCCATATGTTGCTTCCTAAGTGGACAGTTTGATTTCACAGAAGTTTGATTTACTTGGAGTTATATTCTGTTGTTTAAGTGTTCCCTTTAATTTTTTGAGCAGTGTAGTTGAAGGTAAGCCCAATTTACACAATCATTTTAATACATCGTCCTCTGTTGTGAACCTCTTACAATATGAGCCAAACACAGGAGAAATTAATGTTTTATCAAAGGGGCTAACATTCTGTCCTACAAAACAACTTGATACAGCTCAGTTTTGTAGTGCTATTGAGGAAAATATCTCAGGCAGGGTGGAGAACATTCTGAAACCCTTGGTGAGAAACACACCCCGCTATATCCAGGACACCACAGATATTCTCTGCAAATTGTCAGCCCAGGGCCCACTTCCGGAAGACACAATACTAGCCACCATTGATGTAGAGTCTCTCTACTCCAACATTTCTCATGAGGATGGGATTGCAACATGCAAACATTTCCTGCAAAAAAAAAAATCTTGCCTCAGACCAAACTCCACAATTCATCAGGTTTGTGCTCCAGCACGATTATTTCTCCTTTGGGAATAATTTATACCAATAATGTATGGGCAGCGTCATGGGAAGCAAAATGTCCCCCAAATATGCTAACCTATTTATGGTTAAACTAGAGGAGGAGTTTTTGTCATCTTGCTCTATTAAACCTCTAGCATACTTCTGCTAAATTGATGATCTGCTAATAATCTGGACAGGCTCAAAAGATGATCTTCTGACCTTCCACGATAACTTCAACAGGTTCCACCCAACCATCAAGCTAACCCTCAACTTCTCAAAATCCCAAATATATTTTCTGGACACGACCATATACATCAAAGACAACACAATACAAACATCAATTTACCATAAGCCCACAGGATGTCCGGCATATCTTAGATGGAACAGCTTTCATCCAAGACACACAAAAAAATCCATCATCTACAGTCAAGCTCTGAGATACATTCAAATCTGTTCAGACAGTAAGGACAGAAAACTGCAGCTGCTATCACTGAGGAATACATTCCTACAAGAATACCAAGAAGAAGCCTTCTGGATTACAGACAGAGGGAGGACAACAACAGAGTACCTCTTGTGATCACATACAACCTCCATGTAGCGCCGGCGTCCCTGCCCTCTGCTAGGCAGGGACGCTGTTCCCCTCACCTCTCTGCTCCGTGCCCGGCGTCCTCCTCCTGCTCTGCTGGCAGCGCGCGCTCCTTCCCGGCCACTGTGCTTAGGGCGCGAGCGCTCTCCCTCCCTCTTAAAGGGGCCGCGCGCGCCGTCCTAAGGAGTCCCCGGCCAATGGCCGGAGGACTTCACCATATATAAGGCACCTCCTCCAAAATGGAGGTGCCCGAGCAATGTTGTTGCACTGTTCACTACTCTGCTTCAGCCCTCAGGTCCCGTTGCCAGTTACCTGCCAGATACCTGCCAGATTCCTGCCAGCTTGCTGTCTTATTCCTGCCTGATATTCTGCTACCTGCCTGCTAGCCTGAGGTCCGACGGTCTGCCTTACAACTCCTGTCAGTCTGTCTAAGGACCAGCTTGCCCGCTCACCTGGGAGCACACATCAGCTACCTGCCTGCTTGCCTGAGGTCCAATGGTCTGCCTTCCAACTCCTGTCAGTCTGTCTATGGACCAGCTTGCCCGCTCACCTGGGAGCGCACATCTGTTACCTGCCTGCTAGCCTACCTGGAGGCTCCGCCGTCACGTGCTGTGACCACCTGCCTGTCCAGTGACTCCTGCCCGCTCACCTGGGAGCGCTCATCTGCTGCCTGTCTGCTAGCCTACCTGGAGGCTCTGCCGTCACGTGCTGTGACCACCCGCCTGTCCAGAGACTTCTGCCCGCTCACCTGGGAGCGCTCATCTGCCGCCTGTCTGTTGATCTTCCTGGAGGCTCCGCCGTCACATGCTGTGACCACCCGTTTATCCAGAGACTCTCGCCTGCTCACCTGGGAGCTCACGTCTACCATCAGCCGCCACAGGTCGTACCAACCCTTTACCCAGAGACTGCCCCGGTCACTTGCCGTGACCAATCTGCCCGTTCATCCAGAGACTGCCCCGGTCACTTGCCGTGACCTCCTGCCCGTTCTTCCAGAGACTGTCCCGGTCACCTGCTGTGACTGCCTGCCTGGTCGCCACCCGCTCCCTTACAAGGACCGCCCCCTTGTTTAGTAGCTCAGAGGTTCCGCCTCCCAGACCCGTTACACTCCATATGAACATCCTAATGAAAATTGGTGCTGATCTCCAACCCATATTCCACAGAGACCACAAACTGAAAGAAATATTCCCAGAACTACCACTTCTCTCCTACAAACAGCCCCCCAACTTAAGGAATCTCCTTGTCAGAAGTGTCCTCTCATCATCATCAGTGACGGGCACATCCCCATGTAAAAACAAAAAATGCAAAACTTGTACCCACATATTACGATCAAATACAGTCTGCATACCAAAAACAAATTAGGACTGCAAAATCATGGATCTTTTCATGTACATCCTCCAATGTGGTGTACATGATACAATGTGCAAGGTGCCTGGAAGAAGTTTATATTGGATAAGCTTTGCAAAAACTGCAAACGAGAAGGAATTTACACAGACACACAATTAAGAATGTACTGGACACGTCTGTGGGAAAAAATTTCTCTGACCCGGAAAACTGTATGACAGATCTAAATGTTTTAATACTAAAGGTCATTTCAAGGACGACAGAGAGAGAAAAATTTGGGAATTCAAATTGGTAAGAATGTTCAATTCTTTGACAACAGGACTCAATCTAACACCTGGATTTATGACTCACTACACAGATTCAATTCACACCTCCACCAGATGGTCTCCAGATAATTAAACATTCCCACAGACTTGAAATTTGCAACTTAAAACCCTAAATTTGATCTCTTTGACTTATCATTAGGAGGCATCACCCCTTACACCTCATGAACAAATGTCTTACTGTAACATCTCTTAAATGTTGTGCCTTTTGTCTTATCAATTCGTAATTAATTTGTAATAATGTCTGAAGAAGGAGCCTCTGTGCTCTGAAAGCTTGCATATATATATATTTTTCTGGTTAGCCAATAAAGGTACCACTTCAAGAATACTTTTGTCATTTTGGGCATAAAAGTATTTACATCGATTTTTCTGGCTAACACAATATAACTTCGTATTGTACATAAGGAAGGAGATGCAATGCCAGGTTTAAGAAGGTGTGCAATCAGGAGATTACAGGGCAGAGCCAATCAGGAACTCAGGGTGGAGGAAATCAGGAACAACACAGGTACTAATATATGGGTTAGCAAGGAACTCTCCAGTGAGCTGAATAGCTCAGAGGGAAGAGCTGCCGCCTGGTGCACAAGAGCTGCTGGGTTTGAGTCCTGACACTCAGTTATAATGCTCCCCTGTGTTTCGCCACAGTGTCCCACATAACGGTGTCATTCAGAATGTCCAGTGCAGTGCAGGTACAGTGGGAGAGATTTATCAAAATCAGAAAAAGGAAAATGATGACAGTTGTCTATATCCTGGTGTATCGCTGGAAATGTATGCTCTATCTATGTGCCAGTAAGAGTATTAAAGAGGTTTTATCATTTTATTAAATTAATAAAATTTGAAAGTGCCTGTAAAAACAAGCAACTGGACAATGTACCTCTTATTCAAAATCCTCAAAAGTTTAATAGGCACCTTAGTGGTGACTGTTTTCCTAGGCAAGGAGTGTGCACTTGGAAGCAGTTTGCTGTACAGCTTGCAAGCATTGCTGTTAAGCTGGGCAGTTACCTACAGTGCTCCTGTGCTTTTCGAAAGCTGCAGATGAAGGGTTGACTTTGCTAGCAGCAACAGAGAGTGCAGAGTTTGGGCTGGTTAATTTTAAATACAATTTGCCATAGGCAACAAGAATCCCCAAACTAAAGACCCTAAAATATAACTTTTATAAAATCATATAAAGGAATACAACTTTAAAATTCGCAGAGGTCATTGTAGGCTTGGAACATCAGCTATCTAGACATTTTTTGGATTCATTGATCCCTCAGGTTCCATCTGTAATTCAAATGATCTGTATGTATAAGTATGGTGCGGCCGCTACCTATACTCTCCTATCATTATATCATCATAACTGTGTCAATATACTGACTGCTGCAATTAAAACACAATACAGAGCCTCCCGAACATTTTTCACCAGAAACCTGACGTCATCAGGGTATAAGTTCCTTGAATTTCAGCGTCAATGGCGATAAAAAGATGCAAAGAAGACAGGATGGTAAGGGGCAGGAGAGGTGAATAGTGAGGTGAGTAAAAGGATTCTGTTTTATTTTTTAACCTTTTGATAGCCATTTGGCTGAATCTGTGTAGAAGCAAATTACAAAAAAATCAGCATTTTGGCAAATGTGGATTTTTGTAAAATTGGAGTAGCATTCAATTTCACTTGAATATATTCACTTATCTCTAACCTCTTTCTATAATTAAGATTATATACCTTCTGTAGTAACAGATCTGTGACACTATATATATGTTTCTCTAAAACCTGTGTGTTCTAACAGAATGTGAGAATTATAAGTTTATTTGTCAAATTCTATTGATGTCTAATAAAGTCTATACAATCCTTTTAATGCATATTAAAGCACCACTCCAGTGGTTTTTTTATTTTATTTCAGGGCTGGAGTGGTGCCACTAATCTAAGTTCACTACTCCTAGTCTTATACTTACCAGCTGCCGTCTTTATCTGTTATTGGGGCTGTTCTGGTCATCTTCTGTAGGTTGTGATCTGGGGATTGCTTTAGTGTTTTCTGGGTGATCCGGAGGTCACTTCTCAATGTAAGTCTGAGCGGCAGAACGAGGACATAATGAGGCTCTTATAGATTTACATTGAAAGCTTTTGACAGTTACCTCTAACTTCCGGTCAGTCAGAAGTTGTGGTCACAAAATGGCAAGCTGGGTTGTTCAGGAGGAGTGTCGGGAACAGCTGTAGATGGTGGCTGGTAAGTTTTATACCAGGGTCAGAGAATGTACATTAATAGCACCGCTCCAACATTGAAATAAAAAGAAAGTGGTGCTTTAACTAAAAACATCTGTTTGTAAACTGTCCATTTTATAAATGAAGTCCACTGTTTTGGGAATGCAATTCTGCAAACCTGAAATCTGCTTTTTTCACGAGTATCTTTGGCGCCTTAGATTTATGCCACCTTGACATTTTTTCCCCATTCCAAACTAAGTAAAGTGCAAAGCATGTCAACGAAATTTTCCCAAACTTATTCCCCATCTTTTTACCAAACTGTTTCCGCCGACCCTTGCAGTCGTCCCTGTCACTTGCTAATTATTAGCGGTACCACCATTTGCACAATGTTCCCCATGAAATTCTTTGCTGCCACATAATGTAACAAAAAAAACAATACAGATATTATCTCTTCTATACAAAAGTCTATGTGTATAAAAGTCTGCAGTAAGATATATGTCTTCCTCATAAAGTGGCAATGAGCCCCTCTCCTTTGTTCTTCTTAGTGAATACCAGTTCAGAAAATACATAAATCTCCCTGAATTCTGTACAAGAAGAAAAGCATCTGTCAATGGAAATGTACAAACTAGTTTTATGTAGGACTGGCTTCTGCTAGCGAGTGAAACCTTTGTCATGACCTATTGACAGTAGAGCAGGCCGACAACTGTTTTATCATTCCAGAGACAATAGATGAGATATTTACAGCTGCTCGAATCTCCCATTGTCTGGCTGCATCTAGATTTTTAACCTTGAAAGTAAATATTCTCAACCTCCCCAGTCTCCATTCTGCCCTTTGCAGCTTGTTTTTCTTTTTAATGGTATTTATGTGAGTAAATGATATTTCTCAGACAAAGGAGACATGGCAATTTATGACTGAAAGGGAGAAAAAATGGCTTCTCTATTTGAAAAGACTAATAAACTTTTGTCATTGTTGCTGACCTATTGTTTTTTTTTCTGCTCCTTATTGTCGTAGATTTTTATTTCTTGAAAACCTGTTATCAGCTTATAAGATCCGTGTGGTTTATTTCTTTAAAATCCTTCAGCATTTGCTGGTCTAAAGAAGTAAATTACAGCCTGCATGGCAATGATAAGGATGTCAGTAAGAACTTTATGCTTGCATATTGGAAAACAGTTAAATATCTATTTATGTGCTGTAATTGTTGGTTGCTTGAGGGTTCTGTTCAGCTGCGAACCTATTTTCTTCTCATCATTCGGCCACTTATGAGCTGCATTTTTGCTAAGTGTAGACTTAACATTACAGCCAGATGAAGCTTAGTCTTCGGTTAAAATAAAAAGGTAAAAAGAAGAGATGGACAAATTTATTTGAGTGGAAATGAATTCTACTCGAATTTAGCAAATATCCATATTCTCCTTGAATGTGCATTTTTTGTAATTCGCCACCCACAAATTCAGTAAAATGTCAACCATGGCCCAATTTTTCTAACCATAGAGGGCTCACAAAAGGTTGAAAAAATAATAATACTCACCACTCATCTCTCCAGCTGCCTTTCCTGCTTGCTCTCCTCTATATACTCTCGAAACATCTTCTTACCACTGCCACGCGCTGCATTTTCACACTAGGCTAAGACTTCAGGCCATGACAAGGTCTTGGATGACCTCGCGCATTTGCAAGGTCTTCACAGTCCAAGTCGTGGCCAGAAGTCACAGTCTAAAGTACTCATCGTAAGATTATGGTGTGCGTTGTGTTGTTACACACATCCGCGGAAAAGTCCCAGGCCTAATCGTGGTCGAAAGTCTCAGACTAGGGTGTGTAGCTAGGATCTCTCTGCACATGCGCATTGTAAGGTCCCACCAACCTCATAACATCACCATGTGTGCCATGACCTTACGACAGGCGATGAATGGTAGTCCTCGGCAGTGGTAAGAAGACCAAGGACTGTAAATTGGACAGAGATGAGTAGTGAGGTGAATATTAGTTGTTTTTTTTCTTTACATATTATGTTTAGGCTGTGTGCCCACGATGCGTTTTTAAGTGTTTCCGCAGCGGCAAAAACGCTGCAGAACCGCTTAAAAAATGCTTGGTAGAATGCCAGCCATGTTCCCCAATGATAATCCGCAAGTGCTGTGCACATTCTGCGGAAATTTCAGCTGTGGATTATCATTGCGGAAAAAAATGCAGCACTACCAATTATTTTGCCGAAGCGCTGCGTTTTCGCCGCCATTGACTTGCATTAGAACGCATGTATTCCGCTTCACTAGATAAGCACATGCGGAATACATGCGTTCAATGTGCGGATGGTACCCAGGTCTAGAGGAGAAGAGACTCTCCTCCGGACCCGGGTACCATAGAAACTGTAAAAAAAAGAATAAAATAAAAACTAAATATTATATTTACCTTCTGATGGCCCCCGCTGCGCTCATCCTCCCTTGTCGGCAGATTGCGATGGACTAGAGGACCTGCACTGACGTCATAGTCATGTGACTGGTCACGCGACGCTGACGTCGGCAGGTCCTTTAGTGTACCGCGATCTGCCGGCAGCCAGGACGGAGCAAAGCAAGACTGCGGGGGCCATCGGAAGGTAAGCATAGATTTATTTTTTATTTTTTACCATTCTTTTGGTCACACTATATAAATCCATGCCGGTTGCATGGATTTATGTAGTGTGACCAAGTTGACAAGCACTTTCCAAGTGATTCTAAAATCGCTTGGAAAGCGCTTGACAACCCTCATGCGGAAATGCCTGTGAAGAACGCTTCACATCCGCATGTCCTTGGCAGGAAAAACGCATGTACAATCAGCATGCGTTTTTTTCTGCCAGGGAGATGCAGAAACGCTCAGGAAAAATCCGGAGCATTTCTGCATCGTGGGCACATAGCCTAAATGTGCTCTGGGGTCTTCTCTCCAGCTTCAGAGAATAATAAGGGACATTCTATTTGCAGAGAATAATATTTAGAATTGAGAGTACTCAGTGGTAGATACCTTTTAATGGCTAACTGAAAAGATGGTAACAAATTGCGAGCTTTCGAGACTACTCAGGCCTCTTCATCAGGCATAGTATACCACAAAATCTGAAGAGTCACATATTTATACACAATAAGACACACAAAAAATTCAATAGGTAAGACAGGTGATGAAAAGCAGAGTTATTATGGAAGAGATAAACAGTTCTGGCTATAAATATTTTAGCAGTTAATAGATAAGGAGTGTGAAGGTTTTATTGTCCTTTGACTAGGTCCAGTGTTGTGATGGCCTCACAAATCTGAGGAGCACATTCCTTAGTTGATGTAGAATGACATAAATCCATGCAACACATTCATTCCTGCTCTGAAAGTGTTAAAGGTCACCATCAATTTATATTCTGAGATTCTCCTTTCTCTTTCAGATTTGAAGTTACCCATTAATACCAGTAATTTCATGTTTTTATGCTGTGATCAGGGGAACAAAAATGCTTGGCTACAGGTAGATCTATTCTTTTTTATTTTATTGTGTGGCAATGATGATTCATCCTTGTTCTAACTTTTTGCCCTGTCTCCCCTACATAAAGACCCCCAGATGGATATTTGGTACATATAATTAAGTACACTACATTAGATGTGATACAGCTGAACGTACCTGGGATCTTATAGTCCTGATGTGAATTGGGTATCTTTATCTTGTCTGTGGTCATTATAAACGGACAGGTTTTACATTTTTTCTGGTTGCAAGGAAAGGTACCTGTAGCTTGTGGGGATGACAGGGAGCTTCTGACAATGATGCTTCTTAGATTTGGGGGCTGCCTGAAACACAGAATTGGGGGGTCTGGAAATATGGATTGTAATCGGGCATCTTTTTGTAGTAAGGGTTGTAGTTTCCGTGCAGCTCTTCTTAGCGCCTCCAGATTTGGATTGTAGGTGACTACTAGAGGCACGCGGTTGTTTTCTTGTTTGGTTTTGTAATGTAAGAGATGATTCCTTGATATTCTGGTGGCTCTTGTAATCTGGTTCTCAATTGTTCTTGGATGGTAGCCCTGTTTCAAAAAGGTCTTTCTGAGGCCATCAAGGTGTTTGTCTCTATCGATCTGGTTGGAACATATCCGATTGTATCTGATGGCTTGGCTGTAAACAATAGAGTTTTTTATGTGTTTTGGATGGAAACTGTCCCATTTAAGATATGTAGGACGGTCGATTGGTTTCCGGTACAAGGATGTCTCTATTTCATTGTTCTGTAGCTTGATGATGGTGTCCAAAAAGTTAATTTCAGTACAGGAGTAGTTGAGTGTTAGGTTGATGGTGGGATGAAATCGATTAAAGTGTTCATGGAACGTCTTCAGCTGTTGCTCAGACCCCGTCCAGATGATTAAAATATCGTCAATGAAAAAACTTGCTGCAAATTTAATTTCTTGGTAAAACGTGCGAGATTTGTCGAATTCAAATTTCTTCAGAATCATTCATCTCTATAACTCACACCCTGTCTTTTTAAATTTTGTTAAAAAAAGCTTGGAAAAGTCTCATAATAACTTCTTCCTGCTACAGTCAATTTTTGTTTACGCGCTTCGTTTTTTTCCTCCACTTTTTCCAAGAACTATAACTTTTTTAGATTTTGTTGACATTGCTGCATAAAGTATTGTTTTTTGCAGTACAAGGTACACTTGTAAATCACACCATTCATTTTATGGGGTGAAATAATGAACATAAAGATATTTTTTTGGTTTCATTTAAATGGCTTTCACTGTGCATTGAAAATAGCCTTGCGACATTATTAAGAGGTCGTTCAGATCAGTGAATCATACAGATGTGTGCTATACGTGTAAGAATTGGATAAAACACTGACCAAATGCACTGATTTTTTACAGATACATTGTTATTATTAACCATGGAAACTACACTGCTCAAATAAATAAAGGGAACACTTAAACAACAGAATATAACTCCAAGTAAATCAAACTTCTGTGAAATCAAACTGTCCATTTAGGAAGCAACACTGATTGACAATCAATTTCACATGCTGTTGTGCAAATGGAATAGACAATAGATGGAAATTATTGGCAATTATCAAGACACCCTTAATAAAGGAGTGGTTCTGCAGGTGGGGACCACAGACCACATCTCAGTACCAATGCTTTCTGGCTGATGTTTTGGTCACTTTTGAATGTTGGTTGTGCTTTCAGACTCGTGGTAGCATGAGACAGACTCCAGAACCCACAGAAGTTGCTCAGGTAGTGCAGCTCATCCAGGATGGCACATCAATGAGAACTGTGGCATGAGACAGGCAGTACACCAGGAGACGTGGAGGGGGTGTAGGAGGGCAACAACCCAGCAGCAGGACTGCTACCTCCGCCTTTGTGCAAGGAGGAACAGGAGGAGCACTGCCAGAGCCCTGCAAAATGACCTCCAGCAAGCCACAAATGTGCATGTGTCTGCACAAACGGTTAGAAACCGACTCCATGAGGGTGGTATGAGGGCCTAACGTCCACAGATGGGGGTTGTGCTCACAGCCCAACACCGTGCAGGATACTTGGTATTTGCCACAGAACACCAGGATTGGCAAAGTCGCCACTGGCGCCCTGTGCTCTTCACAGATGAAAGCAAGTTCACACTGAGCACATGTGACAGACGTTACAGAGTCTGGAGATGCCGAGGAGAGCGATCTGCTGCCTGCAACATCCTTCAGCATTACCGGTTTGGCATTGGGTCAGTAATGGTGTGGGGTGGCATTTCTTTGGAGGGCCGCACAGCCCTCCATGTGCTCGCCAGAGGTAGCCTGACTGCCATTAGGTGCCGAGATGAAATCCTCAGACCCCCTGTGAGACCATATGCTGGTGCGGTTGGCCATGGGTTCCTCCTAATGCAGGACAATGCCAGACCTCATGTGGTTGGAGTTTGTCAGCAGTTCCTGCAAGATGAAGGCATTGAAGCTGTGGACTGGCCCGCCCGTTCCCCAGACCTGAATCGATTGAGCACATCTGGGACATCATGTCTCGCTCCATCCACCAACGTCACGTTGCACCACAGACTGTCCAGGAGTTGGCGGATGCTTTAGTCCAGGTCTTTGAGGAGATCCCACAGGAGACCATTCGCAACCTCATCAGGAGCATGCCCAGGCGGTGTAGGGAGGTCATACAGGCACGTGGAGGCCACACACATTACTGAACCTCATTTTGACTTGTTTTAAGGACATTACATCAAAGTTGGATCAGCCTGTAGTGTGTTTTTCCACTTTAATTTTGGGGGTGACTCCACATCCAGGCCTCCATTGGTTAACAAATTTGATTTCCATTGATGATTTTTGTGTGATTTTGTTGTCAGCACATTCAGCTTTGTACAGAACAAAGTATTCAATGAGAATATTTCATTCATTCAGATCTAGGATGTGTTATTTGAGTGTTCCCTTTATTTTTTTGAGCAGTGTATATTTCATCATGCACGTTTTAAAATATGGAGGCATAAATATTAATGCCAAATGCGGATGAAATAAGGATGAATCGTCCATGTTTTTTGTATGAAATTTGGCCGAGTTTTCATATGCTCGTCTGAACTCTGTCTAAGGCTTCATCCATATATCAGTAATTTTTTTTTCCAAAGTTCAGTTCGGGTATCAGAACTGTACCTGAACTTGAACCCCATAGAAATCAATGGTGACCCGAACTTTGGAGCTGGAAAATCTCTCTCTTGGGTTTGCTCATCTCTACTCCTATGCAAAAAACTGACCCATTTTTATCAATGTTTCAGATCAGATTTTCATCAGCAAAAATACATGGTCTTGTCGACAGCCCTATAGACTATAATAATTATGAGTTCTATCAGTGAAAAACACAGATAGCACTCATACATGACAAACTGATGCCTGAATGAGCACTTATTCAGGACAATACAATTACACTCATATATGCATACACTGTGGTCAGCACACTTCTGTAAATGAATAGATGAATTCCACTATTTCTTTACATGTAAAAAATTTGAAGTACTTAGTTAATATTTTCTATCAAAAAGCATACAATACAATTATGGTGAGAGCAAAAAATACATACAGGAGCTTTTTTTTTGTTTCATAATTTACTGCTTTCAAATAATTCTGAAATTTAAAAACCCCCAAAATAGTTTTTGTTGCCATTTTCTGAGAACTATAACTATTTTATGTTCCCATAAATAGGACTGAGTGACGATTTGTTTTTCAAGGGGTAAAAGATTTTATTTTTACAATTTATGGTTACGTATGATTTCTTCATCAAATTATTTGGAGCGCCAAGGTGATCGAAAGACTGCAAAATTATAATAAGATTATAATTAGATTTTTTATGACATATGGGTTATATTTGGCCCGCAACACCAGGATCACCACCCCTATGTGGGGCCATTATTCTGTATGGAGGACAATGTGGGGCCTATTATACTGTATGGAGGACTATGTGGGGCCATTATACTGTATGGAGGACAATGTGGGGCCTATTATACTGTATGGAGGATTATGTGGGGCTCATTATTCTATATGGAGGACTATGTGGTGCCCATTATTCTGTATGGAGGATTATGTGGGGCCTATTATACTGTATGGAGGATTATGTGGGGCCATTATATTGTATAGAGGACTATGTGGGGCCATTACACTGTATGGAGGACTGTGTTGGGCCCATTATTCTGTATGGAGGACTATGTGGGGCCATTTTACTGTATGGAAGATTATGTGGGGCCATTATTCTGTATGGAGGACTATGTGGGGCCATTATACTGTATGGAGGATTATGTGGGGCTATTATTCTGTATGGAGGACTATGTGGGGCCCATTATTCTGTATGGAGAACTATGTGGGGCCCATTATTCTGTATGGAGGACTATGTGGGGCCCATTATACTGTATGGAAAACATTGTGGGCCCATTTTTCTGTATGGAGGATTGTGTGGAGCCCATTATCCTGTATATTGGTTGGCCCGCGACTTTGTCCAGGTTTTTCATTTTGGCCCTCTGTGTGTTTAATTTGGCATCCCTGTGTTAGAGGCAGGAGGTGGCGGTACAACATTGCCATCACCTGTAATGTATGGAGTAGGCTCCATACATCATTCCCCTTTTCTAGAACAAGAGAGAAAAAATGTATACAAACTATCAACAGCATTCTACATCTAAAGGACATTTTCTATAGAATTTATTCTCTTTACATTTCATTGAAGCAGTATCAATTCATAAGTGATGACCTTGTTGATTAAATTGAGCCATTTTGTAACAAAAGGAGATGTATGAAAAAGCCATTCTTTGCAATGAAAAATCTGGCCAAAAAAGAAAACATTGTAAGTAAATTCCATCACAGATCTTGTCCTCTACTTTGATTTGATGAACTATTCTATCCTGGGCAATTTGTACTTAATCATGTATTACAATTAAAAACTTGGTAAACCCAATTCTCCATCTATTTTTGGAATAGTATGAAATGTTTGTTTTAAGCTTATCTGTCTCTTTCTCCGGCTTAAATAAGCAATAGTAGATTGTATTTTCTTAAATGTTCTTTTCATCAATGTCTGAATAGTCAAGATAATTGCTGAAAGATTTTGAAAAAATAAGAGCTTTTCATCTGTCTCCTTCTTTCCAAACCCTTGTATTATCAATATTTTAATTATTGCTATTTCATCTATATTTCTGAGCAGATCTGCGTCAGTGTTCAGAGCACAGTAGTGTAATGGTTACACTGGGGTGACAGTGGTGATGAGTACATTGAACTACTAGTACCAGACTACTAACTTGTTCTCACCAGTGGCATAACTTGAAGTTAATGGGCTCCAATGCAAAAGCTCCAACAAAGGCCCCCAATTATTGCAATAGTATTGGTCTTTTCATATAGACCAAAGGGACTTTTTGGGCCCTCTAGGCTCCTGAGCCTGGGTGCGATTGAAACCGCTTCCCCTATTATAGTTATGCCCCTGGTTCTCACCACTGGAAGAAGTCCCCTTGAAAATTCTTTCTCTCACCGCTCCGAGCAGCCCTGCGGTGGTGACGTCTTCCAGTGGTGAGAACAGCTCGGTAACCTGACAATAGTAGTACAATGTCAGTATGTTGAGCTGTGCTCACCGCTCACCATCTTGATGCCCCTGTTAACCCCTGCTGCTTGGCACCCCCTGTCACTGTTAGGTGCTGAACATTGTCTGAGCAGTGACAGGGGGAAATTGTAGCTCCAAGTGAAGCTCTAGACTACAATATAATGGTGCCTGGTTATTTATTATTATGCGTTGCTTATACAGCTCCCCCATGCTTTACAGACATTACCATCACTGTCCCCATTGGGCTCACAATCTATATTCCCTATCAGTATGTCTTTGGAGTGTGGGAGGAAACTGGAGAACCCGGAGGAAACCCACACAATCATGGGGAGAACATACAAACTCCTTGCAGATGTTGTCCTTGGTGGGATTTGAACCCAGGATCCCAGCGCTGCAAGGCTGCAGTGCTAACCACTGAGCCACCCTGCTGCCATATGGTTCCCCGATAGAGCTATGAACTGGACAGCCCAAGGGGCTCAGTTCACAGCTGAGGCAGCCACGGTGTAGGAACAGCAGTCTTCTATGGCTTAAGGCTGCCATATTTGCAGTGTGTAAGTGTCATGCTCAGACACTAACACACCAGTAAATAGAAATGGTAGCTCAAAGTGGCTGCAAAAAAAAAAAATACATGTTTAAACACCACATTTTATTGTTAAAATATATGATTATGTAATTAATAATCATTAAAGCTAAATCAAAATCGAGACACATTCCCTTTAACATTTTCTACATTGCTTATTTTTAAGCCTCAATGATTTTTCAGTACTGTGCTCCCCATACTATGCAGTGCCTTTGAATACTCTCAGGCTATGTACCCACGATGCAGATTTGAAGCAGAAATTTTCGGAGCATTTCTGCATTTCCTTGGCAGAAAAAACGCATGCGGATTTTACATGCATTTTTTCAGCGTTTTTACATGCAATTTTGAGCATTACTTGGAAAGGGGCTTGACAAGTTAGTCACACAATATAAATACATGCAACTGGCATGGATTTATATTGTGTGACAGACATTAGTTGCATGTATTTATATTGTGTGATCAACTTATGAGGAGATTTATGCTTCAAATTGTGCATAAAAAGAATTAAAAAGTATAAAGAAAATGAAAACCTTATATTCACCTCTCCGGCGGCCCCTGGTCTCCTCCCGGTGGCAATCCTCTCTCCTCGGTGTCCTGTGGTGTACTGGCAGGACCTGCGGTGACGTCATTTATAGAGATGAGCGTTGTTCTACTCGAACTGTTCGCCAATCTCAAATTCGAGCTGTTTTGGGCGGTGTTCGAGCCGGTCGGCGAACACGAACAATTTGAGAAAAATTCGGCTGTTCGAGGTTATGTTCGATAACTGTTCGTGCACCAAAATCATAACTGGATTTTTTCTCAGTAATGATGAAAATTAATGTTAATACGCAGTTTGAGTGTACAGCGGGGCGGGGGGAGGGGCAGGGGATGGATCTCTGCAGGAACAATGAAGATCTCCATTTTTTTTTCTCTTTCCCGCATTTGCAGTGGGGAGGTGCAATCTGTCAGCCTATCAGCAGCGCACACACGGAGCGAAGTGCTTTTTTTCACACAAGCAAGGGCATGTGTGATTGGCAGTGTATGTCACATGTCCTTGCCCTATAAGACCAAGCCATTTTCCCCGTCGCCACCATTTTCTCACTGCTGCAGCTGCGTGTTAGACGGCACCGCTGTTGCTGTGTGCGCTATACCTTGTTAATTTCAAGCCAATTTTCGCACAAATATACAGATAGCTTGGGAGTAGGGAATAGTTGTGATTGCAGTCCTTTTAAGGACTAGGTTACAGCATTTCCTACGACTTTTATCAGGCAGGTCTGTGCTCTTAAATAGATAGATTGTGGGAGTAAAGACTAATTGTAATTGGAGTCCTTTTCAGGACTAGGTTACATCAGTTCCTATCAGTTTTTGCCAGGCAGGTCTGTGCCAGTGCTGTGCAAGTTTTTTTCACAGCATTTGGCTGAATCTAGCAAAGCTAATCCTTTTTGGCCTATTGCAGAGTGTGTTAGTCAGTGGAGTAGCCTATCTGTGTTGCAAGATATACCACCTGTGTATAGAATACCAATTTTTTTACTGCACCTAGTGAAGTAAAATCTTTTGGGCATAGCATCATTCTATTAGTCCATCTATACTGACCTCCATCAGGTTGCAAACTGAATATAATTTTTTTCTGCATCTAGCTCTGAAAAAATATTTGGGCTTCTAGCAGTGTGTGGGACTTGGTCTATTAGTCCTTCTATACTGACCTCCAGCAGGTTGCAAATTGAATATAATTTTTTTCTGCATCTAGCTCTGAAAAAATATTTGGGCTTCTAGCGGTGTGTGGGACTTGGTCTATTAGTCCATCTATACTGACCTCCATCAGGTTGCAAATTAAAAATAATTTTTTTCTGCATCTAGCTCTGAAAAAATATTTGGGCTTCTAGCAGTGTGTGGGACTTGGTCTATTAGTCCATCTATACTGACCTCCATCAGGTTGCAAATTAAAAATAATTTTTTTCTTCATTTATCTCTGAAAAAATATTTGGGCTTCTAGCAGCGTGTGGGACTTGTTCTATTAGTCCATCTATACTGACCTCCATCAGGTTGCAAATTAAAAATAATTTTTTTCTGCATCTAGCTCTGAAAAAATATTTGGGCTTCTAGCAGTGTGTGGGACTTGGTCTATTAGTCCATCTATACTGACCTCCATCAGGTTGCAAATTAAAAATAATTTTTTTCTGCATCTAGCTCTGAAAAAATATTTGGGCTTCTAGCAGTGTGTGGGACTTGGTCTATTAGTCCATCTATACTGACCTCCATCAGGTTGTAAATTGAATAAAAAAAATTTCTGCATCTAGCTCTGAAAAAATATTTGGGCTTCTAGCGGTGTGTGGGACTTGGTCTATTAGTCCATCTATACTGACCTCCATCAGGTTGCAAATTAAAAATAATTTTTTTCTGCATCTAACCCAGCCAATAGTTTTGGCCTAATACCACAGTTTGGCCACTCAGCTCTGCTCGGTTACCATCCATTGTTTTTTTGTGCAAACAACTCCAGAGTTGTGAATTAGTTAACCACCAAAATGAGTGGAAAAAGGCCTGCTGCTGGTGGAAAGGGGAATAGGCGTGTTGGGAAGGGGAAAAAAGGTTGTGTCCGTGGGGTAGGTGCAGAAGAAAGACCATCTTCCAGCCAAACTAAAATGTCTACTTCTTTTAGCGGACAATGTGATAAGATCCCTTTCTTACGGCCACGCCAATCGCTACAAATTCCAGATGAGGCACAAAAACAGCAGGTGCTTCAACGGATATCAAGTGCTCCTTTAAGTGGGCTCTCCTCCACATCAACTTCAACATCACAAATACTCCAGTCCTCAAAGGTGTCACCCAAATCGCACTTGCTTCCTCACAGCTCCCAAATCTCCAGCTGCCCGTCTGAGTATGAGGTAGAACAGATGGTTGAGTCTGCAGAGCTGTTTACTCATACTATAGCCTGGGAATCAGAGGTCGACTCCAGCGCTTCTGTGAATCCAGACGAGGAAATGATCTGCACTGATGCCCAGAATCTTTATGAGTCGGATTCAGGACCAGACGCAGAAGGTTCTGACCATAATGTAGACCCTCATTCCCAAACTGTAACTCCTGTTGGTGGAGACAATGAGGAAGACGATGATAAGACTCAAATACCTGATTGGAGCGACAACTTTAGTTTTTTGTCAGGGCAGGAACAGGTTGGCTCTGAGGACGACGGGTGTGATAACGCACAGGGTGATGATGATGAGGTCGGAGATCCCACTTACTGTCAACCCACAGTCAGCCAAGAGATGAGGTCAGCAGAGGAGGTGGAGGAAGATGCTAGTGACGACGAGGTCAGGTTGCGCCTTCCTGGACAGAGACGTAGTACTGGAAGCACGTCAACAACTGCATCCTCAAACACAACTCTGCCTCTCACCACAAGTCGTGGTGGCTCTTCAGGTCGCATGGGTGCTAAGCCTTGCATAGCCTGGGCATTTTTTCAGATCGATAAAGATGACCCAACTCGTGTTATCTGTAACATTTGTCAGCAAAAGCTAAGTAGAGGCCAAAAAATACATAGTTTGAGTACTTCATGCATGAACCGGCACATGGACATGAAGCATAAGTTGCAGTGGGAAGCTCAGTGTGCTACAATGCGGTCTAGCCGGCCGGGCCAACCACCGTCTGCCATATCTTGTGCATCCGCGGCCTCTTCATCCTCTGTGACTGGGGGGACAGCAGTCACACCTGTTTTGGGGCGCAGACCTGCCACCTCTTTACCCGCAACAGCCAGCGTAATTGGCAGGTCATCATTTTCTTTGGAGGTGGTAACACCAGCTGGTCTTGAGCGCTGTCCGACATCGATAGCACCACCTTTGGATCAAGGCAACCTAACATGTCCGCCTGCATCTTCCTCACAGACCGGCAGTTTGCCGGGGACACCCTTATCAACCCCGTCTAAGCACAATAGCCAGCCCTCGGTCCCTCAGATGTGGACAAGTAAAAGACCATTTCCTCCTAGCCATGAGAAAGCTAAGAGGTTGAATTTCACCATCTGCAAGCTCTTGGCTACAGAAATGCTGCCTTTCCGCCTGGTGGACACAGAGGATTTTCGAGACCTTATGTCCGTCGCAGTGCCCCAGTACCAGATGCCCAGTCGGCACTACTTCTCAAAGAAAGGTGTGCCTGCGCTCCACCAGCATGTCGCACACAACATCACCGCTTCTTTGAGAAACTCTGTGTGTGACAGGGTGCATTTCACCACAGACACTTGGACGAGTAGGCATGGACAGGGGCGTTACATGTCGCTGACTGGGCACTGGGTAACTATGGTGACAGCAGGACAAGGGGCTGCTGTCCAAGTCTTGCCGTCCCCACGAGTTGTGCGTCAATCCTCTTTATGTCAAAGTTCCACCACTGCTTCTGCCTCCTCAACCTCCTCTCGGTCTTCCACCTGCACCCAAAGCCTGTCTGGTCATGCCACAAGCTTTCTAACTGCGCAGAAGGGATCCTGCACACCTCCTTACTATGCTGACAGTAGGGCTCAACGTCATCAGGCGGTTTTTACATTGAAATGTCTGGGAAATGTGAGTCACACAGCTGAGGAGTTGTGGTCAGCTCTGGAGAACCAATTTCATGAATGGTTGTCTCCACTGGACCTGAAACCAGGGAAGGCCGTGTGCGACAATGCTGCAAACCTGGGTGCGGCCCTTCGCCGGGGCAATGTCACACACGTGCCTTGTATGGCTCACGTGTTGAACCTGGTTGTCCAGCAATTTTTAGCCCACTATCCCAGACTAGATGGCCTTCTGCAGAGGGCACGGTCGCTGTGTGCTCACTTCCGCCGTTCGCATCCCGCAGCTCAGAGACTTACATCTCTACAGAAGTCGTTGGGCCTGCCACTTCACCGGCTAAAATGCGATGTGCCTACCCGGTGGAATTCAACTCTGCACATGTTGCAGCGACTGTGGCAGCACCGACAAGCCCTGGTGCAATACGTTCTGATGTATAGCCTGGGCCAACGAGATTCAGAGGTGGGGCAAATCACGCTGGAGGAGTGGTCTCAGATCAGGGACCTATGCACCCTTCTGCACAGTTTTGAAATGGCGACGAAGATGTTTAGTGCTGACGATGCCATTATCAGCATGACTATTCCGGTGATTTACATGCTGGAGCACATGTTAAACAGAATTCGGAGTCAGGTGGTGGCACAAGAGGAGGTGGAGGAAGTAGAGGAGGAGGAGTTGTATGCGGAAGGGCTAACATCTGCAAGGTCCAGACGGTCAGCAGCACCAAGGCGGCAGGCATGTGAGGGTGGGGGAGATGGTTTTACCAGGGCGCATGGTAGCAGCCAAACTAGTGAGGAAGGTGCAGGAGCCCAGGAAGAAGTGGAGGACGAACTGATGGAAGACTCATCAGATGAGGGAGACCTTGATCACATTTCTGTTGTGCGAGGTTGGGGGGAGAGGACAGAGGAAGGAAGCATGATTGTTACCTCGCCACCAACACAACAGGGACTTGGTGCTCCTGGATGCGCAACACACATGAGTGCCTTCTTGCTGCACTACCTGCAACATGACCCTCGAATTGTGAGAATTAGAAATAATCCTGACTACTGGGTTGCCACACTGTTAGATCCCCGGTACAAAAGTAAATTTGCAGAAATTATTCCTGCCATAGAAAGGGATGCACGCATGCAGGAGTATCAGCAGAGACTGTTGCAGAATCTTACATGTGCTTTTCCACAAAATACCAGTGGTGCACGTAGTGAATCTCACAGTTCCAACTTGCCAACCGTGGGACCGTCAAGTGTTCAGCACTCAAACCGTGACAGAACCACAGTATCTGCTGGTAACATCAATTTTGCGGAATCATTTCACCACTTTTTTAGCCCATCCTTTGCAAGGCCACAGGAGACAAGAAGTCTGACACATAGTCAACGCCTAGAGACGATGGTACAGGAGTATCTCCAAGTAAACATTGAAGCCACGACTGTGTCACTGGACCCTTGCTCTTTTTGGGCTTCCAATCTGGATAAATGGCCGGAGCTAGCCACTTACGCCTTGGAGATCTTGTCATGCCCCGCAGCCAGCGTTCTGTCTGAACGTGTGTTCAGCGCTGCTGGTGGTGTGCTGACAGATAAGTGCACGCGGCTCTCCACTGATAATGTAGACAGACTCACGTTCATAAAGATGAACAAATCATGGATCCGAAACGACTTTTCTACCCCTGTGTCTTCCTGGGGAGAGTAAAAGCTTGATGATTGGTTAAAATCACCCTACCAACCGTTTTAAGCTTTCAAATTACTAATCATGTTTATCTGTATCTTGACTGGAAAATAATTTGGGCTTTGTAGCAGTGTGCAGCACTGATCCTATTAGGCCATCTATACTAAAGCTTCACCAGATTTAAAATTAAAAATAATTTTTAGCTGCATCTAGCCCGGAAAATAATTTTGGGGCTCCGAGATGCGCAAGGCACATAAGTGCCTTCTTGCTGCACTACCTGCAGCATGACCCTCATATTGTCAGAATTCGAAGTAATCATGACTACTGGGTTGCCACACTCTTAGATCCCCCAAACTTTTCGATCAACCTTTTCATTTTAATAAAGACCAAAAAAATGGTCATTTTTGAAATTATAAGCATTAGCAGGTTGTTAGAAACTGAAATCAAACAGTTTTCAACTCAAAACTTTATTCTAGGTGATGTTACATTTTCACATAGGACCCCTTGTTCGAAAGGAGCTTCTGAACTCTCTCGTCCATTGAATTTGTCAGGTTTTGGATGGTTTCTGCTTCAATTGTTTTGCATGAGGACAGAATACCCTCCCAGAGCTGTTGCTTAGATGTGAACTGCCTCATAGACACTCCTTTTAATGATGCTCCAAAGGTTCTGAATGGGGTAGAGGTCAGGGGAGCATGGGGGTCACACCATAAGTTTGTCCCCTTTTATGCCCATATCAGCCAGAGATGCAGATGTTTTATGTGCAGCATGAGATGGTGCATTATCATGCAGAAAAATGATCTTGCTGTGAAATACACGGTTCTTCTTCTTGAACCATGGCAGGAAGTGCTGTTTGAGAAAATCCACATACATTATGGAGTTCATCTTTAGCGCCTTCAGGGATCCTAAAGGGGCCGACAATCTCTCTCCCCATGATTCCAGCCCAAAACATTACTCCACCTCCTCCTTGTTGGCGCTGTAGCCGTGTTTGCGTGGGGTGTCCATCAACCAGCCATCCTCCACTCCATCCATCTGGACCATCGAGCGCTGCACGGCACTCATCCGTGAACAAAACAGTTTTGAAATCAGTCTTCATGTAATGTTTGTCCCACTGGAGCCGTTTCTGCTTGTGTGAAGTGGATAGAGGAGGTCGACAGGATGGCGCATGCACAGCTGCAAACCTCTGAAGGACCCTGCATCTTGTTGTTCGGGGGACGTTGGAGGCACAAGCAGCTTCAAAAACTTGTCTGCTGCTATGACAAGGCTTTTTTGCCGCTGCTCTTTCAACCTGACGTAATTGCCTGTAGGAAAGAGTCCTCAATTTGCCCTTATCAGCACGCACACGTGTGTACTGTGAATCAGCTACATACTTCTTGATTGCCAAGACACTTCATCCTGATCATCGCACAATGTTGATTGTAGTCATGCCTTGACCTAAACACTCCACAATTTGTTGCTTCTCAGCAGCCGACACATCCTTTTTCTTTCCCATTTTGGCAGAAAATGTAGGCTGCTTAATAATGTGAGAGAGCCTTCTTAAGTAGTCTTGCCTTTCATTGGACACACCTGCCAAACTAATTAGCACAGGTGTCTGCAATTGCTTACAGTGATATAAAGAGCCCTGACACACATCACCATCAATGAGTTTAACTGACAAACAAACAAATTCTTCCCTTATCACTCCTAAACACTTTTTGTATAATAATTTGGAACGCAGTGTACATGTGCTTTTCCACAAAACACCAGTGGTTCACGTAGTGAATCTTACAGTTCTAACTTGCCAACCGTGGTCTGTATGGAGTTGTTCAATAAAGGGCCCAAAATTAAGATAACATAGATGGGAGAGGTCTCTATGAATAGGAATTCCTAAGTATTTGATACCCTGTGAGGGCCAGGCAAAGGGAAAGTTGGACTGGATGGAATCCTATATGGATTTGGGGAGGGAGACATCGAGGGCCTCAGACTTCGCTGCATTGATTTTAAAATTTTACCATGTAACAAAGTGATCTATTTCAGCCATAACAGCATGGATGGATATATGTGATTGAGTGATATATACTAGGACATCATCAGCAAATAGAGAGCACTTGTACTCGGTGCCTCCCACCTCAATCCACCTAATATTGGGGTTATGGCGAATTGATGAGAGCAGGTGCTCCGTCACTAGGATGTATAAGAGAGCGGACAGAGGACATCACTGCCTTGTCCCATTGGTGATTGTGAAAGGTGATGAAAATGTTCTGACGCACCCCCTGGGCCTTGGGACACCCGGAGCCGGACCCTTTTTGGTGGATGCTGGTGGTTGTAGTCTTCGTGGCGGCGACCCAGTTCCGTGGCTCAGGGCGGTCAAACCAGTGGCGGAACTATTTATGTGGTTTTCATGTTTAAATGTCCGACTACGCCACCCATGGATTGCGGTCAGAGTGAACCGCCGCTACAGGGCAGACCACTGAGGCTGGTGTTGTGGGTGCAGCAGAGCGTAGCATAACTCCCCACGGGAGGAGTATAGCCTCAGGGCAGTGTATGCGGAGGATGGGGGTGATGGTGCAGGGCAGCAGCAGTAACGACACGGAGTCAGTGATGCAGTTCAGGGCCTTTACTCACAGTTCTTATTATCCAGACCACGTCTGCAGGTAACGGCTGCCCACGTCGTACTGTGCTCACCAGGTGAGGGGCTCAGACAACTCCCAGATAACTTTGGAGCACTTCACAGGACCCCCTTTGTGTGTCCTTTGTCTGGCCTTTCTTACCAACACTTCTGTCCGGCTGCCTCGGGCCTCCTCTTGGTAAACTTGGCGCCAGTTTCCCTGACCCTATGTGGTGCCTTCCTAGCGGGTGTAGCGAGGGGCTGCGCCACATAAAATGTCAGAGCCTCCGGTTTCTAGCTGAGGGTCGTTTCCTGCCTCCACTAGTTCGGGGACCGGTCTCCCCCTTTGGCCTGACCCCTCCACGCAGGTGGATTCGGGCGTGCGGTGGCGACTCGCCCGTCCGCACCCCTGGGATCCCTTCATTCCTCGTTCCTGGAGCCTTCTCCGCTCCTCTTCCTTCCTTCTCCCTCTTCCAGGCCTGGGCCTCTGTTACTAGGCCCGCCTCCGGAGCAGAGCTCATGCAGAGCCCCTGCTCCCTGCCACTTCTGCTCAGACTTCTCTGCACTGAACTAAGATGGTGCCCACCTTTTATACTCCCTTCTCAATGCACCCAGGAACTGCTTCCTCCCTGCTCCTGCACTACAGGGTTCCCCTTCCTCAGTGTTCCCTCCCCCCACTCCAGCCAGGGACAGGGACTGTCGTGCCCATCTCAGGGGCATATTGGTCGCCCTGCCCCACGGCAATGTGGTGTAATGCATGCAGGTGTCGGGTCCTGATCCACACTCCATCCTTACCTGAGAGTGAGATATCACACCTCTGGGTGAGGTGCAATACGTCTTTAGCAACCGAGCCCTCAGGGTGCTACAGTTCCATTTATCTTCAGCCTAGGTGACGTATTGCGATACAGGGCCGTGATTTTGGCTATAAAAGGGTCCCCTAGACCCCTACCCCAAGCTTTTTAAGAGAATCATATATGGCGTGCCAGGAGACTCTATGGAATGCTTTCTCAGCATCCAACGAGAGTATCTAATTACAAATTTTTAACTGCATCTAGCCCAGGAAATACTTTGTGCCTAGTAGCAGTGTCTGCTAGTAAGCGGATTATCCCGGCTGTTAAGCAAGCTGCACCACCTGTAGTTTAGACACTTAATTTTTTCAAAGGAAATGCTTCGGGACCATGGGATACTTAGTGAAGAGCATCAGGAGGCACCCCAAGGCATAGGGGCTGGGACTGGCAGTAGGATGCCTTGCGGTGGACAGCCGAGCTCGATCCTTATAAAAGCTTTTTAACTGCAGCAGCTTTAGTGGACGCTACTGGAGCTGGAATTACCGCGGCTGCTGGCATGAGACTTGCCCTCCAATAGATCCTTGTATATGGATTTAAAGTGTATTCATTCAAATTAGAGAGACAATTTAAATTAAAAAGCTTAGAGCTGCCTCCACCACAGGGGGGCTCGCTCGACCCACCAGCGGACAGGCACCAGTATTGGGAGAGGGGGGCTGGCCGTCAGGGTTCACCGCGGCTCTGGCACAAACCCGGCGACACGGAGGTGGCACGGGCAGGAGCGGACTGGCCGTGTCGGCTTCTCACTTTTTGGATTTTAGAAGGGCATGACATGCCTATATCTGTGTCTCCCCCTCCTTTTACTCCTCCACCTCTTTTATTTTCGCATGACTATATGTACTTGTCACTTTTCCATGTGTTAGTTATGTCTTCTGAGCAGTTTGTCAGCTTTTGGACACCTTTGAAGGTGTTTTCTATGTGTTTCTATGTGTTTTTGTTTGCCTGCCATTGGTTTTAACGGTGTTCGAAGGTGTTCGACGAACAGTTCGACGAACAGTTCGGCGAACACACGGGTGTTCGACGAACCGAACCGAACTCGAACACTACGGGGGTGGCTCAACACTAGTCATTTAGTCAGCTGATGGTCATGCGACTGCTGACGTCAGCGGTCAGCTGATGGTGGCGTGACAAAACAAGTCTAAAAAAACAGAAGAGGTTCTGTAGATTTAAAGGGAATCTGTCAGAAGGATTTAATCTCTCCAAATTATTTATATGCGCATGTAGTTCTTTCAAAGACAAATCCAGCTATACCTTTCTATGGCCAGTTTGTTTCTGAGAAATCAGCATTTATATTAATATGCAAATATGGTTGAAGAGCTGTTTTAGATTTGAAGGCCCTGTCACTCCAGCTCTATTTGTTACCCACCCTCCTTCTGCCTGACTGACAGCCTCTATACTGTTAAGGGTCCGGGTGGTGGAACCTCTGTGCTTTGGTGCAAGGAGGAACCAGAGGGGCTTAACTAAGTGCCTACTCGTACCGGTCCAGGTCACACGGCGGCTTAGTCGACTCTGTGAACCAGGGAGGGACTGGGCAGGTGAACCAGGTGCCACTCTGGGACCGACCTTGTGTGAGAGCAGGTGACTCCCACGGGTCAGATGACAGGAGCTGACCAGTATTGCGGATGAACACAGCAGGAAGGTTGGCGGGTGATCCGGGTAGATAAGCAGGCAGGTACGGCTGATAGCTGGTGGGCACGACAGGTAACTAGCAGGTGCTCCAGGTAGGCAGGCTGGCAGGCACGGCAGGTAACTTGCAGGTGCTCCGGGTAGGCAGGCTGGCGGGCACGGCTGATAGACAGACTGGCGGGCAGGACTGTTAGACAGACTGGCGGGCAGGGCTGACAGGCAGCGGGACCTGAGGGCTGAGGAAAGTGTTAGCACACAAAACAACAACCTTGCACAGGCACCTTAATTTTGGAGGATATGCCTTATAAAGGGGATGTCCTCCGGCCATTGGTGGCGCTCACAGCCCCTTTAAGAGGGAGGGAGCGTGTCCTAGGCACAGTGCCCGGGAAGCTGCACACGGTGCGCACCACAGCAGCAACAGGAGGGGAGCAGGAAGACGCCGGACCGGGACCGCGGTGGTAAGGGGAACGGCGTCTCTGCCCGGCAGGAGGCAGAGACGCCGATGCTACATATGCTATGTGACTTCAGACAAAGGAGCCACCAGTCAAGCAAGAGGAGGAGACATTGGGCGGAGAATAGAGCTGGATGTTAGAACTCTCCTGTTAGGTTTTTTCTATTTTGCTGGTCACATGACCTTTTTGCCTATTTAATCCTGCTCCGCCCTTCTGGCCATGCTGGACTTCATTGTAATTTCTACTCTTAAGCTAGCCAGGTGCTTTGTAACCTTTCTCAGTCAGTTTAGCTAGGTCTTTTTGACCTTTATGTTCTATGTTGTGTGTTTGTCTTTTTACTGCTACAATTTCTGCTAGGAGGTGCCCATCTTTCTCCCAGTCCCTAGTTCTTGTAGGGATCCCTCCCTCATATCTATAGGTCTTCGTTCAGACTAGCTGAGGACTTTAGCGGGTCTGATCGCAGGATCAGGTTCCCCGTTACATCGTAGGGATCTAGCTTAGTTCTATTGTAGGGACAGATCTCCTGTCTTTCCTTAGTGCTTGTAGCCTATCATAACAGTAAGTCCAGCCTAAAAATATCTCTAAGGAAAGACCTCCAGTTTCCATCATGGTGTCGGTTCAGGATTTGGCTCAACGCCTGCAGGGACTCTCTCTGGAGGTGGCCGAGCTCCAACAACACGTGAGTAGCTGTTCTGGAGCGCATTTTGTGGAGCCAAAGGTACGATTGCCTGATTTATTTTTTGGTGAACAACAAGATTTTTTTTCCTTTAAAAATGCTTGTTTATTGTATTTTCGTTTGAGATCCAGATCCTCTGGTGATGAATCACAGCGCATAGGGTTCATAATGTCACTTTTGCGCAAAGAACCTCAGGGATGGGCCTTTTCTCTCCAACCTAGTGATCCGTGCTTTAGATCAGTGGATAGTTTTTTTTCTGCTTTGGGGTTGTTGTATGATGATCCTGATCGTGTCTCATCAGCTGAGACGGAATTGAGACTTTTGAGACAGGGATCAGGTAATATGGAAAATTATTGTACTCACTTCCGTCGGTGGTCTGCTCAGGTGGGGTGGAACGATTCAGCTCTGAAAAGTTTGTTTCTTGCTGGGCTAGGTGAAAAGGTTAAGGATCTGCTTATTGCTTATCCTACACCTGGAAACTTGCAGGAGGCAATGCAATTAGCTATACGGGTGGACAGGAGACTGTGTGCAAGGGTTAATGAGAGTAAATCCTTTGCCATGTCAGCTCCTAGTCTTGTACTGACATTGGAGAGCCGATGGAGATTGGGGCGATGTCACCCCGCTCTCAGGAAAAAGACCGCAGGTTTTCTGAAGGTTTGTGCTTTTATTGCGGAAAATCTGACCATTTCATTAAGAACTGTGTACTTCGTATGAACAAAGAAAAAAAAAAAAAGGTCAGTTACGCCCGTATAGCCTGTTTAAACACTAAGGGGGTATTTCTTTCTGCTACTACTGCAGCTCAGGAAGAATGAATTGAATTTCGGGTATTTGTGGATTGTGGTTCTACTCTGAATGTGATTGACGGGGGATTCTTGGAAAAACTTAAATTAAAACCCAAACCTTTGTCATCCCCTATTGCCGTGGTTTCTGTCGATGGCTCTCCCTTGAAATGTGTTACTCACAAGGTTTATGAATTTCCCCTCACTATTAATGGTATTCACCAAGAAAATTTGGATTTGGTAGTATTAAATAATTTGCCTTCTCCAGTAATTTTGAGGTTACTCTGGTTAAAATTGCACAATCCTGTACTGGATTGGTCTACTAATGAAATTAAGTCCTGGAGCCCTAAGTGTTATGACAAGCGTTGTAATGGGCGCATTGCTGCTGTGGATAAAGGGGAATTACCTATTCAGGATTTTTGGAAAGTTTTTTCTGAGGAGGAGTCACAAATTTTGCCTCCCCATAGAGACTATGATTGTACCATTGAATTTGTCCCTGGAGCGACTCTTCCTAAAAGTCGTTTATTTAATCTTACTATTCCTGAGAGAAAGGCTTTGGAGGAATACATACAGACAAGCTTGGCCGCCGGTCATATCAGACCCTCTAAATCACCTGTGGCTGTTGGATTTTTTTTTGTTAAAAAAAAGGACGGCGGTTTACGTCCTTGTCTGGACTTTCGCGAGATTAATAAAATTACTGTACGTAATCCCTACCCACTGCCATTGATTCCTGATTTGTTTAACCAGTTATAGGTCTTCGTTCAGACTAGCTGAGGACTTTAGCGGGTCTGATCGCAGGATCAGGTTCCCCGTTACATCGTAGGGATCTAGCTTAGTTCTATTGTAGGGACAGATCTACTGTCTTTCCTTAGTGCTTGTAGATCATCATAACACTGGAGTGACAGAAGCTTCATATCTACAAATAGTTCTTCAGCCTCATTTGCTTATCAAATGCTGATTTCTCAGTAATGGAGGAATAGCTGGCTGTGTAAAGGTATTGATGGACGTATCTTAAAAACAGCTACATGCACATATAAATAGTTTAGGGTGTGAATTCATACTAACAGATTTCCTTTAACTTCCTACCTAACTGCACGGTCGCCTTGACATCTCTATGTTGAATATAAAAAAAATGACTAAAAAACTTGAAAAACTAATAGTAAGAAAAGAAGCGATAGAAATCCACTTTACAACCAGGTAATAATGGGAAATGGCAGAACACATGCCTTTCTAAACAAGAACTTTTAAGCTGAGCTCTTCACAGCAATGGAGACAGTATACCTCTTCATACATGTGATGTATTATTTTACTCGCTGTCCATGACAGTTCGGAAGTCCATGGAAATGCCTAAACTGCAACAATGTTGAATAATTTCAAATATAATCATTTACATTTACACTTTGTATTTATGCAGCCAACGTAAAATGCTTGTTATCATGTTGCTTTCAATTCCCAACCTAACACACTAATTTTTTACACTGCTGACTCCATTGCCTCTTTGTATTTTGACAACACCTGTGTGTGAGGTACAAAAACACCCCTGACTGATGTGTAATTACCTATTAAAAATCCGTCCTTCTCCCGACTTCTTAAGAATCCATCTCTGTGTCTCAGCACAGACTACCGTACTTGCTCCTTGGAGCGACGCTGCATTCAGTAGTGTCATTGCTGATAATTCTAGATTTCTCTAGTGTCTACAGAGCCTGAGATTCTATGATGTTCTAACATCTGGCAAGACACAGTTTTAATATCACAGTGAAGCAGCATACTGTTTTTATTTTCTTACTGTAATAAATCTTGTCTACCCCGGCTAATCATGTGTCATAGTAAAGTCCTCTGGTGGTTTATAGCATGAACAATAGCATCCGACTAAAGGATGTCGAATTCATTACCGTGTGATGTTTCTCTCAATAGGTGTTTTTAATACTGAGGATTTTCATCATTACACCAGTGTACTGCCTGAGATTAAAGCAACCTACTGGTGATAGAAGTCACTTTGTAAAGTTGATTTAAGCAACTTTATCAAAGTTTGCGGTATTTTACAAGTCATTACAAACGGAACTGACAGTTAATCTATCTCATTAAAGAGTGAATAGACATATGTGATGTAAGAACTAATATTTCAAACATATAACCCAACACCGGAGAGAGTACAAGCATCCAATTCCACCTGCTACCCTTTCCTTTCCATTGCATTGCATAGATAAAGTCTTATTCAGATATCAGTTTTGTTATCTGTTTTTTCCCCACCCAATTATATTCTCTGCCGATATTCACAAAACAATTTTTTTTGTGGCATAATGGTCCACATAAAACAACCTGAAACAAGAACAAACTCATCTACTTAAGTTAATAGGTCTACAAACAAAAGGGTAGCACAAGGATACCTTCTATACTGTTTGTTTTTCATGAACCAAATGTTTGGGAAACCTTATTTTGTAGCATACATGAAATATGAATGATATATTAGTGAAAAAATAAACACATGGACAAAAACTGAACCATCTCACCAAAAAAAAAATGTTTGATTTCTTGAGATGTAAAATGGATGTGTGAATAAGACCAAAACTCTAAAATTGTCCTTACTGGTTGCCATATCTACTATTGGAATCTTAATTAAAGCTTTAAATGTATAAATCAGACAAGGCAATTAAGATTTAACTCTTCTTTATTAGCATGCAAATAAAACCTATGAACTTGAACTGTCTGATGGCTTTTTTAGTCAATATTCTACTGCAAATTTAATTTTTCTTGGGTAATTAAAACTACTACTCTGTGACCATTGCTTTTATTAGGGCAGCATGGTGGCTCAGTGCTTAGCCCTGTTGGCTATTATGTCTTTGCAGGGTTTTTTCTGGTTATTCTGATTTCCTCTCCAGATTTCTCCCTATAATTTAAATAATAGAACATATATTTTCTCTCTTTATCCAGTTCACATGCAAAATGAGTACATCCCATTGCTCTGTTAATCATTTGCATTCACTCCTCTTAAAAATGTCCTTTTAAGCTGTGAATACAAAATTCTTTTGAAATTTGAATGCGCCAGCTTTGCTGAATTTTCTCCAAAAGCTCGATTGATAGTGAATAAATTTACACGGATTTCCGCATTGGACAGAAAGGTGAGATGGTGGACAAAAAGAGGAGCGTGAAAAATAGAGAGAAAGAGACATTTTGTTTCAATGTAATCTATCTACTCCATTTACCTGGTGAATCTGGAGATGGAATCCAACTCTGTTGTACATACTACCAGTAACATCAAGAACCATTGATCTCTGAAGATACTACTGATGATGTACTGACAGTGACCACCACTGCACAAGGTATGAAAATTAAATTTATAAAGTTGGATGTAATGTCATATCTGCTGGGCATTATGGGGAAGTCCACTCGGCTGCTTAAACTGACATTAGCCCACTCCTCCAGTGTGGGAAATGGTCCCAGGTAACTATTTTTTTGCGAATTTCAAAAAGAATCTCAAAGTGTTCGAATTCCCATCGAAGTTCCAATTTCAGGAAATTCAACAGTATCTCAATCCTCTGCAGATTGATGCACTTATCTTTAGCTGGGAGGTATTTTGCCTCCATCCAATTTTGCTTTACTATATGAGTATTTTCTTTTATTAAGAGTGTAATAAGTAGATATGCTATCCTATAAGATTTTGCAACATGTGGAACTGGAATCAACTTGAGATTATCCTCTAGGACTCTACTTATGAGGAATATGGTACGAACTCTCCCAGATATTCTCACTCCTACAACTTGAAAATTTCCATACAGAATCCAATGGAATAACTAGCATGCTATGTATTCTCAAGACAATACACACTCCAAAGGCTTCACACTAGAAAGGTTTCCACAGTGTTTATTATTGGCAGTCACACAATCCGCAACAGCAGCTCAAAGAATGTCTTTCTGCAGTTCTATAATGTACAGAAGCAACACATAGTATAGACCAGGAGTGCACAACCACTTGCTGCATGAGGGCCACATGCGGCCTGTGGTTTCATTCTGTGAGGCACCCAGCGCCCTGATCCTTCTGAGTTCAATAGGAAAGCATTTAATAAAGTATCGCAAACTATTCTTATTGAAAAAATGACCAAGTATGGGATTGACAAGGCTACGGTTAGGTGGAGTCATAACTGGATCAGTTATCATACTCAAAGAGTGGTAATAAATAGTGTTGAGCGAACATGCTCGACACTGCTCGGTACTCGCCCGAGCATCACGCTACTCGGGATGTTCGGCGAGCACCGAGCATTTCCGGGTTACTCGGGCGGGAGCTCGGGTCTCCGCCCTGCATGTTTGGCGCTCTTTACAGAGCCAATGAACATGCAGGGATTGCCAGCCAGTCACTGTAATGCTGCAGCCATGTTGGTTGTGGGCATTACAGTGATTGGCTGGCCGCACAGCGTCACCTTGAGTATTTAAAACCGGGCGCCGCCATCTTGGACACAGTCGCTCCGGATTAGACAGTGTAGGGACAACGCTGCTGATTTAGGGAGAGATATAAACTGCGAAATAGTTAGTGTAGGGTCTGTAAAGGCTGCCAGAACAAACAAACAGTCCTTTTCAGGACTAATATCCATCCCAGATACCAGGCAGGCAGGCTGTATAGGAGACACAGTGGTTATACCAGCAAACGCTGCATTACAGTCCTGTGTGCTCCTGTTGCTCAAATTGCTGGACTTAGCACCAGGTGTCGGGGGCCAGGAAAAATCCTTTTTTTTTCCATCTAAATCCTCCTTTTTTTTTCCTCCTTCACACTGTACAAATACCCGTCTTATTAACCTTTTGGTGTGTCCCCCCTCCCCCCCCCAAAAAAAAAGCATGTCTCTGATTTTTCAGACACAAATATAACTGTTGAAAATAGTCTGGTGTAGGCTAGAGAAACAGAAGTGTTGTTTTGCACTTCCACGGTTCAAACCTCTGTATTATCCATTTTGGGCCATTTGTATCTAAAAAAAAAAAAAAGTTTGAGTGTGTCGCTCACTGTTCAGCCGCAAATATCTCTATTTAAAAAAGTGTGGTATACCCCAGTAAACAATAACTGTGGTTTTGCCATCCCACGGTAAAAAATCTCTATTATTCAGGTTTTGGTAGTTTTTTTCCGTAAAGAAAAACAATAGTGTCTCCTGACTGTTGTGACACAAAAATATATCTGTTGAAAATAGTCTTGTGTAGGCCCGATATCCCAGTGTGGTTTCGCAGTTCCACGGGTCAAATCGCTGTACTTTCCAGTTTTGGGCCTTTGGTATCTAAAAAAAAAGCAGTTTGAGTGTGTCGCTCACTGTTCAGCCGCAAATATCTCTATTTAAAAAAGTGTGGTATACCCCAGTAAACAATAACTGTGGTTTTGCCATCCCACGGTAAAAAATCTCTATTATTCAGCTTTTGGTAGTTTTTTCCGTAAAGAAAAACAGTAGTGTCTCCTGACTGTTGTGACACAAAAATATATCTATTGAAAATAGTCTTGTGTAGGCCCGACATCCCAGTGTGGTTTCGCAGTTCCACGGGTCAAATCGCTGTACTATCCAGTTTTGGGCCTTTGGTATCTAAAAAAAAAGCAGTTTGAGTGTGTCGCTCACTGTTCAGCCGCAAATATCTCTATTTAAAAAAGTGTGGTATACCCCAGTAAATATTAACTGTGGTTTTGCCATCCCACGGTAAAAAATCTCTATTATTCAGGTTTTGGTAGTTTTTTCCGTAAAGAAAAACAGTAGTGTCTCCTGACTGTTGTGACACAAAAATATATCTGTTGAAAATAGTCCTGTGTAGGCCCGACATCCCAGTGTGGTTTCGCAGTTCCACGGGTCAAATTGCTGTACTATCCAGTTTTGGGCCTTTAGTATCTAAAAAAAAAGCAGTTTGAGTGTGTCGCTCACTGTTCAGCCGCAAATATCTCTATTTAAAAAAGTGTGGTATACCCCAGTAAACAATAACTGTGGTTTTGCCATCCCACGGTAAAAAATCTCTATTATTCAGCTTTTGGTAGTTTTTTCCGTAAAGAAAAACAGTAGTGTCTCCTGACTGTTGTGACACAAAAATATATCTGTTGAAAATAGTCTTGTGTAGGCCCGACATCCCAGTGTGGTTTCGCAGTTCCACGGGTCAAATCGCTGTACTATCCAGTTTTGGGCCTTTGGTATCTAAAAAAAAAGCAGTTTGAGTGTGTCGCTCACTGTTCAGCCGCAAATATCTCTATTTAAAAAAGTGTGGTATACCCCAGTAAACAATAACTGTGGTTTTCCTCTTCCACGGTTCTAATCTACTCTCTATTACCCTTTTTCCATTGATAGTGCAAGTGTAAGCTATTTTACTTCATTTACAATGGGCAAGGCGCGTGGCAAGGGACGTGGAAGTGGACGTTCTGGTGATGGTTCGTGCAGAGGACGGGGCCGTGGCCAAGGTGAAAATGTGCCACAACCAGCAGCCACATCTTCTCGCTCCCACTTCTTGGCCGAATTACTAGGGAAGCACAGAACAACACCAGTATTGAGAACTGATCAGTGTGAACAGGTTATTAATTGGATAGCAGACAATACTTCCAGTTACCTGGGCACCACCACCTCCGGTCTGTCTTCCACACGGTCAACTCTTAGTAGCTGTGAGTCTCGACCGCATACTCCTCCTCACCCTGATGCTCCTTCCTCCCACCATGCCGAGTGTCGTTAGACAGCAAGTGATCCCACACTTGGACACTCTGAAGAGCTGTTCACTGGTCCATTTCCATATTTGGGCCCCTCGCCTGATACGCTTGAAGTGGTGGAAGAGGACATCCCATGTTGCGATGCCCAAATATTTGAACAGCCACGGCCACAGGAAGTCGACGATGGCAATCTGTCACAAGAGGTGGACGATGACGAGACACAATTGCCAGGAAGTGAGGAGGAGGATCGTGGTGCGCAAGTGGAAGAGGAGGAGGTGGTGGATGATCTAGTAACTGACCCAACGTGGAAGGAGGACATGCAGAGTGAGGCCAGCAGCACACAGGGGGGGGAGGCAGAGTACCCCAACAGGCAGGAAGAAGCAGTGTGGTGGCCGCAGACAGAAGGCAGGCAACTGTTCCCCGTAACACCAACACGAGGGACGTTGCCAGTACAAGCGGTAGGTCTTCCAGAGTCTGGAATTTTTTTCAAGACTCTGCTGATAACCCCAAAAAGGCCATATGTTCCACCTGCTATGCCAGCATCAGCAGGGGTGACAAAACTACCAGCCTGACCACCACCAGCATGATCAGGCACATGGCAGCAAAGCACCCGACTTTGTGGGGCGAAACCCAGGGTCCACGACCAGTGTCAGCGGGTGTCACCACTGCTTCTTCCTCTGTTGTGCGTGCAGTAGAACCCCCTGTTGTGTGTGCAAGGCAATCCCCTGTCCATACTGCATGTAAAGATGCCCCCTCCTCTCAGTCTTCACTTGTTATGGCAGTTTCTCAAGAAACAGCATCAACGTCCACGTCCCACCGCAGCGTTCAATTGTCCATATCCCAGACCTTTGAACGAAAGCGGAAATTCGCAGCTAACGCCCCACAGGCCACAGTCCTAAATTCGCACATTTCATGACTGCTTGCATTGGAAATGCTGCCTTTTAGGCTGGTGGAGACGGAATCCTTCCGCAATCTTATGGCGGTGGCCGCCCCTCGGTACTCGGTCCCCAGCCGAAACTATTTTTCCCGGTGTGCCATCCCCGCACTACACAAGCACGTGTCCCAAAGCATCTGCCATGCCCTCAACAACGCAGTTACTGGGAGAGTTCACCTGACAATGGACACGTGGACAAGTGCTTGTGACCAGGGATGGTACATCTCTCTGACGGCACACTGGGTAAACATAGTGGAAGCCGGGACCCAGTCGGACCTTGGGACGGAACACATCCTCCCCACACCGAGGATTGCGGGCCCTATGTCAGTCAGAGTTGCCCCCACAGTGTACAGCTCCTGCGCATCCTCCTCCTCCTCCTCATGTTCAGCCTCCATCTCAGATATCACCACATCAGTTACAAGCTGGAAGCATTGCAGTACTGCCTCCGCCAAGCGGCAACAGGCTGTGCTGAAACTCATAAGCTTAGGTGATAAACCTCACACTGCTTGTGAGTTGTGGACAGCTGTGAAAGAGCAGGCAGATCTGTGGCTGAGACCGCTGAATCTACATCCCAGCATGGTCGTGTGTGACAATGGTCGTAACCTGGTGGCGGCTCTGAGGCGAGGTGAGATCACACACATACCATGCCTGGCTCATGTGCTTAACCTCGTGGTTCAGCGGTTTCTTAAATCGTACCCCGAGTTGCCAGATCTGCTTGTGAAAGTACGCCGCCTGTCAGCTCATTTTCGCAAGTCTGCTACAGGTTCCGCCGCCCTTGCTGTGTTGCAGCAGCGTTTGCAGCTTCCGGCACACCGACTGGTGTGTGATGTCCCCACACGTTGGAACTCTACCCTCCACATGTTGCAAAGGATTTGTGAACAGAAGAGAGCAGTTGTGGAGTACCAGCTGCAACAAGGCCGTCGATATTCAGGTCAGACTCCACACATAAGACCTCAGGAGTGGACCTGGATGTCTGACATATGTACCATCCTGACAAACTTTGAGGAGGCCACCAAGATGGTGAGTGGTGATGACGCCATCATTAGTGTCAGCATCCCACTTGTCTGTCTTTTGCAACGCTCTCTGCAGAGAATTAAAGAGGAGGCATTGCAGCCAGAGTATGATGAGAGCGATCAAGAAGCCGTAGCGGGTAATTACACACAGCCCAGCCCCATCTCATCCCAATGTGCATTGGGGGACAATGAGGGAGAGGAGGAGGAGGAGGAGGAAGAACAGGAGCTGCTATCATGCGTTGTTGACGGTAGTACCTGTACAAGTGTCATACCGTCGGTTCAGCGTGGGTGGCCTGAGGACAGGGGGGAGGAGGAAGAGGAGGAGGAGGAGGAGGAGAAGAGCATGGTCAGTCATCATCTTGGTGAGGACACAGAAATCTTGCCCGTTACCAGTCTGGCACACATGGCTGACTTTATGTTACGCTGCCTTAACCGTGACCCTCGCGTTGTCAAAATGTTGGGTGACAGTCATTACTGGTTGGTGACACTTGTAGACCCCCGCTACAAGGAGAACTTTCACTCTCTTATTCCTGAGGTGGAGAGGTCTGCAAAAATGGGGCAATACCAGAAGGCCCTTGCTGCAGAACTCTTAAAAAAATTCCCATCTGAACACGCTAGCGGCAGAGGTCAAAGTTCGTTGCCCAACCAAGGCGTACAAGCGAGAGAGATGCAACTCCAATCCAGCAGAGGCAGGGGAGCACTGTCAACGTTCTGGGACAGTTTTCTGACACCCGCCCAGCTTACAGGCCCTGAGGCGCGGGGTACTCTCACAAGGAGTGGAAAGTTTCAAAAGATGGTGAGGGAGTACCTTGCCGATCTTACCAGCGTCCTCCGTGATTCCTCTGTGCCTTTTAATTATTGGGTATCCAAGCTGGACACTTGGAATGAACTCGCTCTGTACGCCTTGGAGGTCCTGGCCTGCCCTGCCGCTAGTGTGTTATCGGACCGTGTTTTTAGTGCCGCTGGGGGAATTATAACTGATAAGCGCACTCGCCTGTCAACTGACAATGCTGACAAGCTGACCCTTATCAAAATGAACAAGGGCTGGATTGGGCCAGACTTCTCATCACCACCAAATGACAGCAGAGTAACATAAAGTCAAATCCACTGTGCTATTTCGGGAGGTGTATTCACATGCACCGCTTCACACCCACACATGGGTACACGCTTCCTCGTTTCGGCTGTTTAATCTTCTTCTCCTTATCCTCAGCCTCCACCACCACTATACCACCAGGGTGCCAGCATTGCAACTTCCTCCATCCTAATTTTTGGCAGCTTTTGCTGGGAAAGCATAAGCAAATACCATAGGACACCCACTCCCCAATAATGGGACTTATGTTTGTAATATGCTGTACTGCATGGCTCTTGTAAGGGGCATTGCAAGTTGCTCAGTCCTAATTTTTGGCAGCTTTTGCTGGGAAAGCATAAGCAAATACTATGGGAGACCCACTCCCCAATAATGGGACTTATGTTTGTAATATGCTGTACTGCATGTGACGCGCCCCCTGGGCCGTGTGTACACGTGTGTGTGATATCCGGTGCCGGTCTCTGGGGTCTGTAGTCTCCGTGGCGGTGACCCGGTCCCGTGGCTGAGGCTGGTCAAACCAGTGGCAGTCTTTCTTAGGTTTTGAGGTTAATTGTTCGACTGCGCCACCCGTGGATTGCGGTCAGGGAGTACAACCGCTGCGAGGCAGACCGCTGAGGCTGGTGTTGTGTGCGCAGCATAGAATGGGATAACTCCCCTCGGGAGGAGTATAGCCTCAGGGCAGTGAGTGTGGATGATGGGGGTGATGGTGCACGAGCGCAGCAGGAACGACTCAGAGTCTTTGCAGTGCAGTTCAGGGTCTTTGCTGATGATTATAAGGTAGACCCTCCCGGGAGTACTGGCTAGCATAAGAGGCCTGGTCAGTCTGTGAGCAAGCAGGAGTTCCCCTGGCCAGGTGGAGTTGTAGGCCTCCCCGTCTGTCTGCACTCTTCCTTGCTACCTTGCTGTAAGCGGGTAGAAGTAGCCCACGTCCCTGAGTGTACCCTGTAGTGCTCACCCGTATGGCTGGTGACTTGGGGCCTTCTGTTAGCCTCTGCTCCACGACGGCGTTGCTGGTCCCTTGCTTGTGACTGAGCCTCCGGGCTTCTATGGCCAGAGGACCTGAAATCCCCTGCCGGCTGCTTTCTGTTGCTGGATATATAAGTCCTCACAGCTTCGGACTCCTGTGTCCGGTTCCTATTGTCTTCTGCCAGGGCGAGCTCTGCTCAGCTTCCAGCCCCTGGTCTTTAGCTCCTAGCTCCTACAGAGCTCCTTGCTGTTACTTTCCCTTGCTCTCACTCTGACTCTGACTGTTCTCTGACTCACTCAACCCCGCCCCAGATCCAGTTTATAAGGGCAGAATTCTCCCCTCCCAGGACTGGGGCAGGAGGATGTTGCATGTTTAAGGGATCCTGACCAGGAAACATCCCACTTGCTCTCCGACGTAATATCTCTATTACTGTGGTGACCAGACCCCTGGGGTGCCACACATGGCTCTTGTAAGGGGCATTGCAGTTCCTCATAATTTTTGGAAAGCCTTCCATTCACTGCTTAGGCCAACAGTGCACGGGAGACCCAGTTGCTATAAATCGAAAAAAAGGTTTAGTTAACGCCCTCTGACCTCCATGTCATTTCCAAGGGGCATTGGAGTGGCTCGAAATTTTTGGTAGGCATTGCACTCACTGTATGCCCTATAACTGTGTAGCCGAACCGCTCCTTTTGTTACAGAAACATATCCTACAAGACATATCTGGTTGACTGGCCTGATATTGATGTGAATGGTCCCTGTTCCTCCTGCTCTTTCTCCTTTGCCACCACCTCATCCATCATTTATCACCTGAAGCTTTGTTTTAACGGGAGTCATAGAACTGGGATAGTAGCAGGAAAACATCCAGCAATCCTCGGAGGAGGTAGGATATGCGCCAAAACGCAGACCACCTCAGGCCTAGCCGCTACTACATACATGCGCTTGCATTCCAAGAAAACAAAGCAGATGCTAACTTCTATCATCATCATCATGCTCCTCATCTAGGCACTCTCAACTCCCCTGATGGAGAAGCCAGGGCCCACCGGAGGAGTCTGGTTCTCTGGTGGGCTCGTCCAATGCTGCCCTAAAGCAGGCCAGGCTAAGAAAAGTGTGGGGGAAGGTGACTGGAGAAATCAGGGCGGCTGGGGACCGAGTATGGACACCTGGCCGCCACCTGGCGGCTGGGGACCGAGCGTGGACACCCGGCCGCCGGGCGGCTGGGGACAGAGTATGGATACCTCGCTGCCGAAGCGGCCATGAGGTAGTGGCCAGCTTCGGCCTCCTCCAAACTAAAAGGCCCCATTTCAAGTGAAAGCTAGTAGTATGGTATTGCAGCCTGCGGATGGGTGGGTGGTTGGCTGCATATTTTCGCTTGCATTGCAAGGAATGGGGGAGGTACAATTGAACACTGCCCTGGGACAAGGACTTGCACGGGGATAGTTGCAAGTCTGCATCTTCTGATGCGGCAAGGATCACTTCTGATGGGCACACTTTTAGACAGTGACCTGGGGGTCAGAGATGCTTCCAGGGGTCTTCCCCATGCTGATCCCTTGTCTTTTCAGCACTGTATGCATGTGTCACACAGCACATGGCCAGATAAGGTTGTAAAATGTTAAAATGACATTTCCCGGTGAATGCATTTGTCACGGTTGAAAGCAATACAAAAGTGCAAAAACGCATGAAAAATGCTACTTGTGAACATAGCCCAAGGTGTGGAGGAGTATTTTTGTTTTTGGTTATTTATTTTACCTTATACACAAGTTTTTACCCTGGAAAGGAAATTCCTTAACATATTTCACAGGAAAACCGTTTCAGTTTCGTTTTTGAACGTTTTATTGTGAGCCCGCAAAAGTGGCTTAATACCTCTGATCACGTTGTTGACAGCAGTGATATGGGGGTCAGAAATGCTTCCAGGGGCGATCCCCATGCTGCCCCCATGTCTTTTGAGCACTGTCACTATCGTTTTGGGCACTTTTTAGGCTTTCTACAGACTGCCACGGGGTGCTGCCGCAAAAATGCTCGGGTCTCTCATAGACTAACATTGGGCTCGTTGCTCGGGTCGAGCACCCGAGTATCACGGTAAGCTCGGCCCGAGCTTCGAGCACCCGAGCATTTTAGTGATCGCTCAACACTATCAGTCATCATCTTGGTGAGGACACGGAAGTCTTGTCCGTTACCAGTCTGGCACCCATGGCTGACTTTATGTTAAGCTGCCTTAACCATGACCCTCGCATTGTCAAAATGTTGGGTGACAGTCATTACTGGTTGATGACACTTTTAGACCCCCTCTACACGGAGAACTTTCACTCTCTTATTCCTGAGTTGGAGAGGTCTACAAAAATGGGGCAGTACCAGAAGGCCCTTGCTGCAGAACTATTAAAAAAATTCCCATCTGAACACGGTAGCGGCAGACGTCACAGTTCGCTGCCCAACTAAGGCATAGAGGCGAGAGAGACGCAACTCCAATCCAGCAGAGGCAGGGGAACACTGTCAATGTTCTAGGACAGTTTTCTGAGACCTGCCCAGCTTACAGGCCCTGAGGCGCAGGGTACTCTCAAAAGGAGTGGAAAGTTTCAAAAGATGGTGAGGGAGTACCAGCGTCCTCCGTGATTCCTCTGTGCCTTTTAATTATTGGGTATCCAAGCTGGACACTTGGAATGAACTCACTCTGTAAGCCTTGGAGGTCCTGGCCTGCCCTGCCGCTAGCATGTTATCGGACCGTGTTTTTAGTGCCGCTGGGGGAATTATAACTGATAAGCGCACTCGCCTGTCAACTGACAATGCTGACAAGCTGACCCTTATCAAAATGAACAAGGGCTGGATTGGGCCAGACTTCTCATCACCACCAAATGACAGCAGAGTAACATAAAGTCAAATCCACTGTGTTATTTCGGGAGGTGTATTCCCATGTATCGCTTCACACCCACACATGGGTATACGCTTCCTCATTTCGGCTGTTTTTTGCTCTTCTCCATATCCTCAGCCTCCACGACCACTATACCACCAGGGTGATCGTGGTCCATGTTGCCAGTATTGCAAGTTCCTCTGTCCTGATTTTTGGCAGCTTTTGCTTGGAAGGCATAGGCAAAGACTATGGGAGACCCACTCCCCATTAAGGGGAATAATGTTTTTAATATGCTGTACTGCATGGCTCTTGTAAGGGACATTGCAAGTTCCCCCTTCCTAATTTTTGGCAGCTTTTGCTTGGAAGGCATAGGCAAAGACTATGGGAGACCCACTCCCCAATAATGGGAATAATGTTTTTAATATGCTGTACTGCATGGCTCTTGTAAGGGGGCATTAAAATCGTCTTGTTAAGCTACTGTGACCTCCACGTCTCTTCCAAGGGTCGTTAATATTGTCTTTTTATTCCACTGCGACCTCCACCACTCTTCCAAGGGGCATTAAAAGCGTCTTGTTAAGCTACTGTGACCTCCACGTCTCTTCCACAGGGCGTTGATATTGTCTTTTTATTCCACTGTAACCTCCACCACTCTTCCAAGGGGCATTGATATTGTCTTTTTATTCCACTGCGACCTCCACCACTCTTCCAAGGGGCATTAAAACCGTCTTGTTAAGCTACTGTGACCTCCACGTCTCTTCCACGGGGCATTGATATTGTCTTTTTATTCCACTGTAACCTCCACCACTCTTCCAAGGGGCATTAAAAGCGTCTTGTTAAGCTACTGTGACCTCCACGTCTCTTCCACAGGGCGTTGATATTGTATTTTTATTCCACTGTAACCTCCACCACTCTTCCAAGGGGCATTGATATTGTCTTTTTATTCCACTGCAACCTCCACCACTCTTCCAAGGGGCATTAAAACCGTCTTGTTAAGCTACTGTGACCTCCACGTCTCTTCCACGGGGCATTGATATTGTCTTTTTATTCCACTGTAACCTCCACCACTCTTCCAAGGGGCATTAAAACTGTCTTGTTAAACCACTCTGAACTCCACGTCTCTTCCAAGGGGCATTAAAACCATCTTGTTAAGCTACTGTGACCCCCACATCTCTTCCAAGGGGCATTAAAACGGTCTTGTTAAACCACTCTGAACTCCACGTCTCTTCCAAGGGGCATTAAAACCATCTTGTTAAGCTACTGTGACCCCCACATCTCTTCCAAGGGGCATTAAAACTGTCTTGTTAAACCACTCTGAACTCCACAGCTCTTCCAATCCAAGGGGCATTGACATGTTGTTTTTAATTACCTCTAACCTCCATGACTCTTGCAACGGGCATTGCATTTCCTCCTAATTTTTGTCAGCTTTTGCTTTTCAATGCATAGGCGAACACTAAGGGAGACCCACTCCCCAATAATGGGTAGAAGGTTTTTAATACACTGTAATCCACGTCTGTTTCAAGGGGCATTGCAGTTCCTCATAATTTTTGGAAAGCCTTCCATTCCCTGCTTAGGCCAACAGTGTACAGGAGACCCAGTTGCTATAAATGGAAAAAACGGTTTAGTTAAGGCCCTCTGACCTCCATGTCACTTCCAATGGGCATTGGAGTGCCTCGAAATTTTTGGTAGGCATTGCATTCACTGTATGCCTTATAACTGTGTAGCTGAACCGCTCCTTTTGGTACAGAAACATATCCTATAAGACATGTGTGGTTGGCTGGCCTGATATTGATGTGAATGGTCCCTGTTCCTCCTGCTCTTTCTCCTTTGCCACCACCTCATCCATCATTCATCACCTGAAGCTTTGTTTTAACGGGAGTCATAGAACTGGGATAGTTGCAGGAAAACATCCAGCAATCCTCGAAGGAGGTAGAATATGCGCCCAAACGCTGACCACCTCAGGCCTAGCTGCTACTACATACATGCGCTTGCATTCCAAGGAACAGAAAGCTAAGGAGGTGGATGGCCTCATGATCATGAATAATTTACTCGTTGTGTAGGAGGCCGACCACTGCTGCTGTCTACCTTCTGAACTTTGTGTTGAAGCCTGATTGACCCAGGACCCGCAATCCTCTATGTCTGGAGGACGTGTTGCATCCCAGTGTCCAACTGTGTCCCGGCTTCCACAATATTAACCCAGTGTGAAGGCGTCAGTGAATGGACCATTCCTGGCCACATTCACTTGTCCACGTGTTTGTGGTTAGGCTGTCCTTCCCACTAAATGCACTGGGGAGGGCACAGGTAATGTTTTGGTATGCGCGCTTGTGTATAAGGCGCACCGGGACAAATAGGGGCGGCTGGGGACCGTTTATGGACACCCGGCCATCCCCACGCGGCTGGGGACTGTGTGTGGGCACCAGGCCGCGGGGCGGCTGGGGACTGAGTATGGACACCCGGCCGCCCCTTGGCGGCTGGGGACCAAGCGTGGACACCCGGCCGCCGGGCGGCTGGGGACTGAGTATGAATACCAGGCTACCGACGCAGCCATGACGTGGAGGCCAGATTCCACCTCCACATGCCTAAAAGACCCAATTTCAAGTGCAAGCAAGCTAGCAGTATGGTATTGCAGCCTGGGGGTGGGTGGGTGGCAGGCTGCATACTTGTGCTTGTATTGCAAGTTATGGGGGAGGTACAATTGAACACTGCCCTGGGACAAGGACTTGCACGGGGATAGTTGCAAGTCTGCATCTTCTGATGCGGCAAGGATCACTTCTGATGGGCACACTTTTAGGCAGTGACCTGGGTGTCAGAGATGCTTCCAGGGGTCTTCCCCATGCTGTTCCTATGTCTTTTTAGCACTGTATGCATGTGTCACACAGCACATGGCCAGATAAGGTTGTAAAATGTTAAAATGACATTTCCCGGTGAATGCATTTGTCACGGTTGAAAGCATTACAAACGTGCAAAAACGCATAAAAAATGCTACTTGTGAACATAGCCCAAGGTGTGGAGGAGTATTTTTGTTTTTGGTTATTTATTTTACCTTATACACAAGTCTTTACCCTGGAAAGGATGTTCCTTAACCCCTTTCCGACCTGGTCAGTAATAGTACGCACCAGGTCGGGAAGGCCGGTTCAGCGGGGGCTCCGGCGGTGAGCCCGCACTGAAGCGAGCACATGTCAGCTGATTATTGGAATCGCAATCCACCCGCGGCTGTTAACATGTTAAATCTCTGACAGTGGCATTTAACTCGCGCTTCCGGGAGTCCTAAGCCCCGCCCATCAGTGACCCCGTCACGTGATCGCGGGTCACCAATGGGTGGGCATGACAACTCAGGGTCTGCAGCAGACGCCTGTGGTTGTCATGTCTCAATTGCTATGAGCGCCACCTAGTGGTCAGCGCTCATAGCAAGTGAGCATTTCTCCTGCATACAAGCGATCTGCTCATTGCTTGTATGCAGTAGAAGCAATCAGACAACTGCTGCTTCTAGTCTCCTCTGGAGACTATAGAAGCAAGCAGAAAGTGTAAAAAAAAAGTTTTTAAAAAAATAAAAAAAATAAAAAATATATAAAAGTTTAAGTCACCCCCCTTTCGCCCCATTCAAAATAAAATATATATATATAAAAAAAACCCCACATACACATATTTGGTATTGCCGCGTTCAGAATCGCCCGATCTATCAATATAAGAGAAGAATTAATACAATCAGTAAACGGCGTAACGAGAAAAAAATGTTAAACGCCAGAATTAAGTTTTTTTGGTCGCTACAACTTTGCAATAAAATGCAATAACGGGCGATCAAAACATCGGATCTACCCCAAAATGGTATCAATAAAAACGTCAGCCCGGCACGCAAAAAATAAGCCCTCACTTGGCCCCAGATCCCGAAAAATGGAGAAGCTAAGGGTCTCGGAAAATGGCGTCATTTTTTTTTGCCTTTTTAGCAAGCTTTGGATTTTTTTTTCACCACTTAAATAAAAAAGAACCTGTACATGTTTGGTGTCTATGAACTCGTAACGACCTGGAAAATAATGATGGCAGGTCAGTTTTAGCAATCTGTGAACGTGGTAAAAAAGGACCCAAAAAACAACTGTGGAATTGCATTTTTTTTGCAGTTTCACTGCACTTGGAACTTTTTTCCCATTTTCCAGCACATGATATGGTAAAACCAGTGATGGTGTTTAAAAGTACAACTCGTCCCGCAAAAAATAAGCCCTCACATGGCCATATTGAATGAAAATTAAAAAAGTTCTGGCTCTGGGAAGAAGGGGTGCAAAAAAGGAAAACACAAAAACAGAAAGATCCATGGTCGTTAAGGGGTTAACATATTTCACAGGAAAGCACTTTCACTTTCGTTTTTGAACGTTTTATTGTGAGCCCGTAAAAGTGGCTTAATAGCTCTGACCACGTTGTTGACAGCAGTGACCTGGGGGTCAGAAATGCTTCCAGGGGCGATCCCCATGCTGTCCCCATGTCATTTGAGCACTGTCACTATCGTTTTGGGCACTTTTTAGGCTTTCTACAGACTGCCGGGGGAGCCGCCGCAAAAATGTTCGGGTCTCCCATAGACTAACATTGGGCTCGTTGCTCGGGTCGAGCACCCGAGTATCACAGCGAGCTCAGCCCGAGCTTCGAGCACCCGAGCATTTTAGTGCTCGCTCAACACTAGTAATAAATGATTGCATATCCAATTGGAAGAGTGTTTCAAGTGGGGTACCACAAGCTCTCTCCTTGCCCCAGTATTGTTCAACATTTTTAGAAATGATCCAGATAAAGGAACTGAAATTTATGAAATTTGCAGTCGATGCAAACAAATGAAACAAATGAAATTTGCAGTTGATACAAAGCTAAGAGGGATAGCTAACATTAGAGAAGACAGAGAAAAAATTCAGAAGAATGTAGATAAGCTTGAACAATGGACAGCAACTAATAGAATGGTATTTAACATGGAGAAATGCAAGATTCTACATCTGAGCAAGAAAAGGAAAATTACATCTACAGAATGGGAGGAATAGAACTAATCAACAGCGGGTGTGAAAAAGACTTGCTTATACTAATAGATCACAGACTGCACATGAGTCAACAGTGTGATGCAGCAGCAAAAAAAAGGCAAGCACAGTTCAGGGATGTATTAAGAGAAGCATAGAGTCTAGATCATGTGAAGTAATTATTCCCCTCTACTCCTCCTTGGTCAGACCTCATCTAGAATACTCTTTCCAGTTCTGGGCACCACATTTTAAAAAAAGACATAAAAAAACTGGAGCAAGTTCAGAGAAGAGCAACCAGGATGGTGAGCGGATTGCAAACTATGTCCTACGAGGAATGGTTAAAGGATCTGGGAATGTTTAGCTTGCAAAAAAGAAGGCTGAGAGGAGACTTAATAGCTGTCTACAAATATCTGAAGGGCTGTCACACTGTAGAGGGATCATCCTTATTTTCATTTGCACATGGAAACACAAGAAGCAATGGGATGAAACTGAAAGGAAGAAGATACAGATTAGATATTAGAAAAAATGTTTTTGACAGTGAGGGTGATCAATGAGTGGAACAGGCGGCCACGAGAGGTGGTGAGTTCTCCTTCAATGAAATTCTTCAAACAGAGGCTGGACAGACATCTGTCTGAGATGGTTTTCAAGCCTTCTCCTGTGTCACGTTAAAGCCTCCGGTCTCTGCATTAAAAAAAAAATATATAGATATATATATATTACACATATATCTACAGTTATATGAAAAAGTTTGGGCACCCCTATTAATCTTAAGCTTAATGTTTTATAAAAATTGGTGTTTTTGCAACAGCTATTTCAGTTTGATATATGTAATATCTGTTGGACACAGTAATGTTTCTGCCTTGAAATGAGGTTTATTGTACTAACAGAAAATGTGCAATCTGCATTCACACAAAATTTGACTGGTGCATAAGTATGGGCACCCTTATCATTTTCTTGTTTTAAATACTCCTACCTACTTTTTACTGACTTACTAAAGCACTTTTTTTGGTTTTGCAACCTCATTGAGCTTTGAACTTCATAGCCAGGTGTATGCAATCATGAGAAAAGCTACTTAAAGTGGCCACTTGCAAGTTGTTCTCCTGTTTGAATATCCTCTGAAGAGTGGCATCATGGGCTCCTCAAAACAACTGTCAAATGATCTGAAAACAAAGATTATTCAACATAGTTGATCAGGGGAAGGATACAAAAAGCTGTCTCAGAGATTTAACCTGTCAGTTTCCACTGTGAGCAACATAGTAAGGAAATGGAAGAACACAGGGACAGTTCTTGTTAAGGCCAGAAGTGGCAGGCCAAGAAAAACATCAGAAAGGCAGAGAAGAAGAATGGTGAGATCAGTCATGGACAATCCTCAGACCACCTCCAGAGAGCTGCAGCATCAACTTGCTGCAGATGGTGTCACTGTGCATTGGTCAACTATACAACGCACTTTGCACAAGGAGAAGCTGTATGGGAGAGGGATGCGAAAGAAGCCGTTTCTGCAAGCACGCCACAAACAGAGTCGGCTGAGGTATGCAAAAGCACATTTGGAGAAGCCAATTTCTTTTTGGAAGAAGGTCCTGTGGACTGATGAAACCAAGATTGAGTTGTTTGGTCATGCAAAAAGGCGTTATGCATGGCGGCAAAAAAACACAGCATTCCAAGAAAAACACTTGCTACCCACAGTAAAATTTGGTGGAGGTTCCATCATGCTTTGGGGCTGTGTGGCCAATGCCGGCACCGGGAATCTTGTTAAAGTTGAGGGACGCATGGATTCCACTCAGTATCAGCAGATTCTTGACAATAATGTTCAAGAATCAGTGATAAAGTTGAAGTTACGCAGGGGATGGATCTTTCAGCAAGACAATGATCCAAAACACCGCTCCAAATCTACTCAGGCATTCATGCAGAGGAACAATTACAATGTTCTGGAATGGCCATCACAGTCCCCAGACCTGAATATCATTTAACATCTGTGGGATCATTTGAAGAGGGCTGTCCATGCTCGGCACCCATCAAACTTAACTGAACTGGAATTGTTTTGTAAAGAGGAATGGTCAAAAATACCTTCATCCAGGATCCTGGAACTCATTAAAAGCTACAGGAAGCGACTAGAGGCTGTTATTTTTGCAAAAGAAGGATCTACTAAATATTAATGTCACTTTTCTGGTGAGGCGCCTATACTTATGCACCAGTCAAATTTTGTTTGAATGCAGGTTGCACATTTTCTGTTAGTACAATAAACCTCATTTCAAGGCAGAAACATTACTGTGTCCAACAGTTATTACATATATCAAACTGAAATAGCTGTTGCAAAAACACCAATTTTTATAAAACAATAAGCTTAAAATTAAATAGGGGTGCCCAAACTTTTTCATATAACTGTATACATATATATATGTGTCACCCTGGCCTGGATGCCACAAAATGTAATAAAGCTGTGTCTGAGAGCAAGGGGGAGGTTCTCTAGTCAGGGGAACATTAGCTTGCAGTACCTCCTGTCTCAGGCCAGTAGGGGGAGCAGGCTGCCCCTATAAAAGCTGGTGCTGGGGGCAGGGTTAGAGAGAACTGGATGACCTGTCTCAGTACTGAGACGTGTCCCGAAGCAGAGCAGGGACAGAAAGTTGTATTGCACCTAAGAGGAAGTGTGGCAGGAGGAGAGCCACAAGCCAGAGACAAGAGGCGAAGTGGGCCTGTCTTGGCAGATAAAGGACTTAATTTACCAGACTTTGGTGTCTGAGGCTGGGAGGATTCCACATCCCACAGCAGATAACCAGTACGCAGGGGACTGTATATTCCTTGGCCTAAGAAGCCTGAAGGCCCTGCCACAACAGAAGGGACCAGGAAAGCCGTACCAGGCCGGGAGCAGAAAGGAACCCACGTTGCAGGCCATACAGGTGAGAGTACACGGAGAGCTCGGAAACGTGGGCTGTTACCCTATAAGGAGGAGATAGCCAGAAGGAGCGCAGAAAGCACGGTAGGCTTACACCCTCACCCTTACCAGGGCCAATTTCCCCATTGCTCTCAGACATCCAGGTCCCCTCCTAGCCGGGACTGTTTGTGGGTCAGTTTACCTGTTCTAGTAAAGACCCTGGACTGCAACCTGTTATCTGTGTGCTCCTTGCGCCTCCAGCACTAACGGCACTGGGACTCTCACCACCATCACTCCCACCATCCACTACACTGCCCTGGGGCTGCACTCTTCCCGTGGGGAGTCACACCATCCCAGCTGCATACATCATCAGCCCCAGCTGTCTGCCCTGCAGCGGCGGTTCCTAATGACCGCAAATCCACGGGTGGCGTAGTCGGACATAATCATCAGCACATAACGGACTACCACTGGCCTGACCACCCTGAGCCACAGAACCGGGTTGCCACTACTACCCCCATCATTCCCCTATTGCCCGGATCCGAGTGCCCCACGGCCCAGGGTGCGAGTCAGCTTTGGCATAGTCTGCAGGATTGCAACCAACCCACCACAATCGGGTATTGCGTGCTTGAAAAAGACTTTGCACTTACCTGAAAAGAGGTTTCCCGCCGTCCGGAGCCGTTTCCCGCCATTTCCAGCCGTCTCCCGCCATCTTCCATCGGTTCCCGCCATCTTCAGCCGTTTTCCCGCCATCGGACGCCATCTTCAGGACGCCGCGCGGGAAGAAGAGGGGCGTGGACGTCCAAACCGCGCGAGACCCGAAGCTCCGCCCCACGCACCGACGCTGGGCAAGGTCCTGGAAGGGAGAGAGAGCGACGCTGACGTCACCAGGACGCGACGCAAGGTCCTCGTCCAGAGCAGCAGCAGCGGAGCCGCGGCCTACAGAAGAGGATCGTCGGAAGGTAGGCCACGCTTAACTAGGGGGGAGGAAGATGTCAGATACAGAGGCGCCCACTACCACCAACGCAGCTGCAGCAGCGGTGATGCCATTTTCCCTGCCCTACATCCCTGGAGCGGCCTGGCTGCCCAAGTACTCAGGGGAGCCCCATGCCCTAACTGACTTTAAGGAAAGGCTGTACAGTTTGTTCCAAGTCTACCCCCTGACAGAGGAACAGAAGGTCAGCATATTAACAGGGCAGTTAACTGGTGCAGCCCAAAGGGAGGTAAAATCATGGCCCACTGAGGAGAAAAGGACCGTGTAGGGTATTCTGGCCCGGCTGCGGGGTACCTTTGACACACGTACCTCCGCTAAAATTAAAATGAGGTTCTATGGATGTAAGCAGCGGGCACAGGACAGCATCAGAGACTATGCCCTGAATCTGCAGGAAGCCCTAAGGGCCATCCAACAAATTGATCCTGGCAGCGTGCAGGAAACGGATAAGTTACTAACAGAAAAATTCATAGAAGGACTGCTGTCCAGCGCCCACAGGGCCCAGCTGCGCCTCATGTTCTTTCAGAACTCTGATCTGACCTTTTCCCAATTCAAGGACAGGGCCATAAGGGTGCTCCGTGAATCCGCAACAAGTGGCGCTATAAACCCCCGGCGCCCTGCTCTCACCTACCACCAGGAGGCGGCGCCCTCCTCTATGGACTCCGTGGGGGCTGATGCACAGGCCCTGAACCAAGCCCCGTCGAAAGATCTGCACCACCAAGTCCAGGAGCTGACCAGGAGCGTCGCGGCGTTGACCAGGACCGTCCAGGCGTTAAAAGTGGACCCGTCAAGACCAATCGAGCTGGCTTCAAGTCCGGAGGATGTCCCGTGGCGTCAACAGAGGAGGATCCCGTCGTTCTGAGGGAGGCCCACAGACCGCTAAGCAGAGGATGGACAGCCCATTTGCCGCCGATGCAACCAGCCCGGACACATTCCAGGAACTGTAATTTAAACGGGTCCAACCTGGGGAAGAGGGCCAACCCCCAGGCATAAGATCACCAGGCCCTTATAATTGACGTGATAAGTACGTTGGGGGGCGCCCGGTTTTACCCGTGGTGCTGGACGGTATCCCCATGAGCGCCTTGCTGGATACTGGGTCGCAAGTAACCACTATCCCTTATGTACTTTTTAAGCAGTATTGGACTGATGCTGATATCACACGGTATCCAGACAGTAACTTGAGCATCATCGCCAGTAATGGCTTGCCTGTGCCGCAGATGGGGTTCAAGGAGATGACCATTAAAATTGGTAAAGTTGAACTACCGGCACAGGGAGTGATTATTGTGGACATTGACCGTTGTGAAAGTCACCCTACAATAACTGAGGGTACTAACGTGATTGAAAATTGTCTTTCAGAGGTAATTGTAATTCTACAACAGGTGGCGGTGAATGCTAGTTCCAGCCAACAGAGAGTCCTCAACAAGGAGATAAAAGCCCTGATGAGACGGCAGCAGGTAGAACTGTCTGGTGGTGAGATCGGTAGCGTAAGACTGAGTGACCCATTCCCCATTTCCATGCCTCCCAAAAGTGAAATGATGATCTGGTGTCGGACTGCAATTGGGTTGAGAGGTAGAGACTACCAAGCCATGGTAGAACCCGTGTACTCAGACAGCAGGCCCATCATTTTGACAGCCCGGGGGGTGGTTGATGTCCGCCATGGGAGGGTGCCCGTTCGCATTCTCAACATTGGGGAGAGAGAGGTACACTTACCCAGGTACACTGCACTTGCCAAACTGTTTGTTGTCGAACACAAAGCTATCAGGGCCGTGGAACCCTTGCCTCCATCTCCACAGGCGGAGGGTAATGGCTCCCAGAAACAAAAGGAGGACTGGTGCCAGAAACTCCACGTGGGTGCTGACTCCACTCCCCTGCACCAAAAGCAAGGAGTCTACCGGGTGGTACAGGAGTAAGAGAGAGTCTTTAGTAAGCACCCGCTAGACTTCGGCAGAGTAAAGGGGATAGAACACCACATCACCACAGGGAGCCACCCACCGATAAACGAAAGACACAGACCTGTACCCCCTGCACATTATCAGAACGCAAAGGGCATGCTAAAAGAAATGAAAGAAGCTGGGGTCATTAGAGATAGCTGTAGCCCCTGGGCAGCCCCCTTGGTTCTGGTGAAAAAGAAAGACGGCACCATGAGAATGTGCGTAGACTATAGACAAATCAACCATATCACCCATAAAGACGCATACCCGCTGCCTAGAATAGAGGAGTCTTTAGCCGCACTAAAATCAGCTAACTTCTTTTCTACTTTGGACCTTACTAGCGGGTACTGGCAGGTTCCTGTGGCAGAGGCTGACAAGGAGAAGACCGCCTTCACCACCCCGATGGGACTGAGTGAGTTCAACTGTATGCCTTTCGGGCTCTGCAGCGCACCAGGGACCTTCCAGCGGTTGATGGAATGCTGTCTAGGGCACCGAAACTTCGAGACGGTCCTCCTTTACCTGGACGACGTGATCGTCTATTCGAAGACCTGCGAGGACCATCTGAAGCACCTGGCCGAGGTGTTCGAAGCCCTGGCAGGCTATGGCCTGAAGGTGAAACCATCGAAGTGTCATCTGCTGAAACCAAAGGTCCAGTACCTAGGGCACGTGGTAAGCGCGGAAGTAGTGGCCCCCGACCCTGACAAGGTCACGGCAGTCAAGAGCTGGCCAAGCCCCTCGAACATCAAAGAGGTGAGACAGTTTCTCGGATTGGTAGGCTACTACCGAAGGTTCATCCCCGGGTTCACTAGGATGGCAGCTCCTATGCAGGACCTCCTAATCGGACAGTCTAAGTCCAGGAGCCAAAAGCCGCCCTTCAAGTGGGGTAAACCGGAAGAGGAGTCCTTCCGCCAGTTGAAGATGGCCCTCACGGGGGGATGAGATCCTGGCCTACCCTGATTATGGTCAGCCTTTTATTCTCCACACGGACGCCAGTAATGTGGGACTGGGAGCAGTACTGTCCCAAAACCAACAGGGCAGAGAAAGGGTGATCGCGTACGCCAGCCGGAAGCTGAGGCCCACCGAGAGGAACCCAGAAAATTACAGCTCCTTCAAGCTAGAATTCTTGGCGGTGGTGTGGGCCGTGACGGAACGCTTCAAGCATTACCTGGCTCCCGCAAAGTTCACCGTGTACACGGACAACAACCCGTTGACACACCTGGACAATGCAAGACTGGGTGCCCTAGAACAGCGGTGGATGGCCCGTCTCTCCAACTATGACTTCGTGATCAAGTACCGGGCCGGCAAAACCAATGCCAACGCTGACGCCCTATCGAGGATGCCTCACTTACCTGAAGGTGACGAAGACCCAGAAGAGCTGGAGGAGGTAGAACTCCCCGCGTTTCACCGGTATGGAGACACTCAATACTCCCACCGCGTGAAGGAGGAGGATCTAGCAACCGTGATGATCAATCCCCTACCTCACCACAGCTTGGCCGAGACCCAAGATAGTGACCCTGCCATCCGCCTGGTGAAAGATCTGCTGACCCAGGAAGACGCCCGCATGGATCTGGATGCTCCAGAGGAAGCCAAGCAGCTGTGGAAGGAGAAGAGCAAGCTGTTCCTCTACGAAGGCAAGCTGTGCAGAAGGATTGTCAACCACCGGACGCACGAGCTGACTTGGCAAGTCGTGGTCCCAAGGCGGGATGCAGCTATGGTCCTGGGGGCTTACCATGACAGAGCGGGGCACTTCGGTTGGAAGAAACTGGAGTTCCTGCTGAGAGGACGGTTCTTTTGGGTCGGCATGAGAGGGGCTGTAGAGAAGAGGTGCAGAGACTGTGGCTCTTGTCACCTAAGGAGGAAGGACCGTGCCAGCCAGAAGACACCCTTGAGGCCCATCGTCACCACGCAGCCTCTTGAGCTGGTAGCTCTAGACCACGTCAAGTTGGCTCCAAGCCGGTCAGGGTACATCTACGCCCTGACAATCGTTGACCACTATTCCCGTTTTCTCATGGTGGTCTCGGTAAAAGACTTGACAGCCCAAACAGCGGCCAGAGCCTTCCAACAATACTTCTGCCGTCCACACGGGTATCCGGAACAGGTCCTGACAGACCAGGGTCCAGCGTTCGAGGCTGAAATCTTCCAAGAGTTCTGCAACCTCTATGGCTGTAAGAAGATTCGGACAACGCCTTACCACCCACAAACCAACGGGATGTGTGAGAAAACGAACAATATAGTCATTGATCTCCTGAAGACGTTGCCCCTGGAGGAACGCTGCCTGTGGCCAGAAAAACTGCCGGATCTGATAGACTTATACAATCATATCCCGGTGAATGCTACCAACTGCACCCCGGCTTACCTGATGCGAGCCAAACCAGGTAAGCTGCCCGTAGACCTGGAGATGGGAGTCCTAACACCTGAGGACACCTCCCCGGATGAGGACTGGGATACGGAAAGGCAACTGCAGTACAAGAAGGTACAGGAGAGTGTGGAGAAGAGCCTAGCCCAGGTGAGAGAGAGGCAAGAAAGACTCTTCAACCAACACGCCCCTGCTGATCCCCTAGAACCTGGTGAGCAGGTCCTGAAGCGGAAGAGAAGGCTACATAAGTTGGATGACCAGTGGGAAAGGGAACCCTACACCGTACTGCAGTCTGATCACGACAACCCGAAGGTGTGCGTGATCACCAAGGACGGAGGAGGAACCACTAGTACCGTCTCCAGGGACCACCTCAAAAGATGCCCCGAGCAACTCCGTAGTGCAGAAGAGTATCAAAGTGACCTTGAACCAGCAGAGGACAAGGAAGAGATGATCAGCACCGTTCTCGGAGAGTTCCCTCAGTCCTGGACTCGCATAAATGATGCCATAGTGGTACCCGTCCTGCATTTCCTGCAACCGGCTCAACAACAACCTACACCAGAGCTGGAAGGTGAAGAGGAGCAAGCAGTTCCAGAGGCAGAAGAGCCTGTACCAGCAGCCCAGGAGAGTCAACCCTCTGCTGACAGTGAGCCTGCCATGCCTGCGGTAAGCCAAAGAACCCGCAGACAGCTGCCTGCTCTACCTGTACACCCAGCTGGTAGCTGTTCCCCTAACGCTAGTGGGGAAAGCCAAGTCAGTCCACCACCAAACAGTGGGTTACGCAGGTCAACCAGGAGCACAAAGGGGCAGATACCCGCTCGCTGGAAAATATAGAGCGCGCTAAAATTGTAAATAACCCTGTTGCCAAATGTTGAAATGTTTGCCAAGTTACATGCATGTTTGGTAATTCTGTGTTTCAGTTTCTTGCAGCTACCGTAAGGACTCACAGGTTATGGACTTTTTATAACCGGGACCTTGAATGGACTGCGTTCGGAGCCTAACCAAGGAGTGAACTAAGACTGTAAAGGGCTTGGGGTAGGACAGACCCCCACCTGGTTAAGGCTCCCCGTTCTGTTGGTGATATGGACACCCGGTCACAGACCACACTGTGACCTTAAGAACTCAATCTGTGCGTCACTTGTATACTAATGTTTTATGGTCATGCATATTGTTCTTGTTACTGTTTAGTCCCGGAGTACTAAATTCTACTAGGGGGGAATGTGTCACCCTGGCCTGGATGCCACAAAATGTAATAAAGCTGTGTCTGAGAGCAAGGGGGAGGTTCTCTAGTCAGGGGAACATTAGCATGCAGTACCTCCTGTCTCAGGCCAGTAGGGGGAGCAGGCTGCCCCTATAAAAGCTGGTGCTGGGGGCAAGGTTAGAGAGAACTGGATGACCTGTCTCAGTACTGAGACGTGTCCCGGAGCAGAGCAGGGACAGAAAGTTGTATTGCACCTAAGAGGAAGTGTGGCAGGAGGAGAGCCACAAGCCAGAGACAAGAGGCGAAGTGAGCCTGTCTTGGCAGATAAAGGACTTAATTTACCAGACTTTGGTGTCTGAGGCAGGGAAGATTCCACATCCCACAGCAGATAACCAGTCCGCAGGGGACTGTATATTCCTTGGCCTAAGAAGCCTGAAGGCCCTGCCACAACAGAAGGGACCAGGAAAGCCGTACCAGGCCGGGAGCAGAAAGGAACCCACGTTGCAGGCCATACAGGCGAGAGTACACGGAGAGCTCGGAAACGTGGGCTGTTACCCTATAAGGAGGAGATAGCCAGAAGGAGCGCAGAAAGCACGGTAGGCTTACACCCTCACCCTGACCAGGGCCAATTTCCCCATTGCTCTCAGACATCCAGGTCCCCTCCTAGCCGGGACTGTTTGTGGGTCAGTTTACCTGTTCTAGTAAAGACCCTGGACTGCAACCTGTTGTCTGTGTGCTCCTTGCGCCTCCAGCACTAACGGCACTGGGACTCTCACCACCATCACTCCCACCATCCACTACACTGCCCTGGGGCCGCACTCTTCCCGTGGGGAGTCACACCATCCCAGCTGCATGCATCATCAGCCCCAGCGGTCTGCCCTGCAGCGGCGGTTCCTAATGACCGCAAATCCACGGGTGGCGTAGTCGGACATAATCATCAGCACATAACGGACTACCACTGGCCTGACCACCCTGAGCCATGGAACCGGGTTGCCACTACTACCCCCATCATTCCCCTATTGCCCGGATCCGAGTGCCGCATGGCCCAGGGGGCGAGTCATATATCTATATCTATCTATCTATATATATATATACACTGCTCATAAAAATAAAGGGAACACTCAAATAACACATCCTAGATCTGAATGAATGAAATATTCTCATTGAATACTTTACTCTGTACAAAGTTGAATGTGCTGACAACAAAATCACACAAAAATCATCAATGGAAATCAAATTTATTAACCAATGGAGGTCTGGATTTGGAGTCACCTCCAAAATTAAAGTGGAAAAACACACTACAGGCTGATCCAACTTTGATGTATTGTCCTTAAAACAAGTCAAAATGAGGCTCAGTATTGTGTGTGGCCTCCACGTGCCTGTATGACCTCCCCACAATGCCTGGGCATGCTCCAGATGAGGTTGCGGATGGTCTCCTATGGGATCTCCTCCCAGACCTGGACTAAAGCATCCGCCAACTCCTGGACAGTCTGTGGTGCAACGTGACATTGGTGGATGGAGCGAAACATGATGTCCCAGATGTGCTCAATCGGATTCAGGTCTGGGGAACGGGCGGGCCAGTCCATAGCTTCAATGCCTTCATCTTGCAGGAACTGCTGACACACTCCAGCCACATGAGGTCTGGCATTGTCCTGCATTAGGAGGAACCCAGGGCCAACCGCACCAGCATATGGTCTCACAAGGGGTCTGAGGATCTCATCTCGGTACCTAATGGCAGTCAGGCTACCTCTGGCAAGCACATGGAGGGCTGTGCGGCCCTCCAAAGAAATGTCACCCCGCACCATTACTGACCCACTGCCAAACCGGTCATGCTGAAGGACGTTGCAGGCAGCAGATCGCTCTCCACGGCGTCTCCAGACTGTCACGTCTGTCACATGTGCTCAGTGTGAACCTGCTTTCATCTGTGAAGAGCACAGGGCGCCAGTGGCGACTTTGCCAATCCTGGTGTTCTGTGGCAAATGCCAAGCGTCCTGCACGGTGTTAGGCTGTGAGCACAACCCCCATCTGTGGACGTCGGGCCCTCATACCACCCTCATGGAGTCGGTTTCTAACCGATTGTGCAGACACATGCACATTTGTGGCCTGCTGGAGGTCATGTTGCACGGCTCTGGCAGTGCTCCTCCTGTTCCTCCTTGCACAAAGGAGGAGGTAACGGTCCTGCTACTGCGTTGTTGCCCTCCTATGGCTGCCTCCCTATCTCCTGGTATCTGCGCCATGCTCTGGACACTGTGCTGACAGACACAGCTAGCCTTCTTGCCACAGCTCGCACTGATGTGCCATCCTGGATGTACTGCACTACCTGAGCAACTTCTGTGGGTTGTTCTGTAGATACTGCCTCATGCTACTGTACCTCTAGGGGTGAGAACAATGGCAAAATGAAAAAATGACCAAAACAACAGCCAAAAAGGATGAGAACAGAGAAATGGTCTGTGGTCACCACCTGCAGAACCACTTCTTTATAGGGGGTATCTTGCTAATTGCCGATCATTTCTACCAGTTGTCTGTTCCATTTGCACAACAGCAGGAGAAATTGATTCACAATCAGTGTTGCTTCATAACTGGACAGGTAGATTTCACAGAAGTGTTATTGATTTGGAGTTACATTGTGTTGTTTAAGTGTTCCCTTTATTTTTTTGAGCAGTGTATATATAGCTATAGAGGACACTATATATGCATATTACATATAGAACAGTCAGCGGAGCAATCCAGCAACAAAATACGTCAGTGGAGCAATCCCGGAACAAAATACGTTAGCGGGGCAATCCCCCAACAAAATACATCAGCGGAGCAATCCTGCAACAAACTACGTCAGCGGAGCAATCCCACAACAAAATACGTCAGCGGAGCAATCCCGCAACAAAATACGTCAGCAGAGCAATCCCGCAACAAAATACGTCAGCGGAGCAAACCAGACACTTTCTACTGAATATATATATAAAATACGTCAGTGGCGCAATCCAGCAACAAAATACGTCAGCAGAGCAATCCAGACACTTTCTACTGAATATATATATATAAAATATGTCAGCACATCAGTCCAGACACTTTCTACTGAATATATATATATAAAATACGTCAGGACAGCAATCCAGACACTTTCTACTTAATATCTATAATATAACTGGAGATGCATACCTCTGTCTGAAGCCTTTATAGACTGCGCAAGCGCGACACGCCTATGAAGTCTAGCTCCAGATAGAAGAATGCATGGAGCCGTTACAGGTAAGAGGAGTGTATGGCGCCGGAGATCGCGGTATGCGTAGACACTAAACGCATACTGCGATCTCAGGCGCCATACTTACAGTATATACTTACCTGACCGGGAGGAGCGTTGCCGCGGTGCCTCTCTTCTCGCCGGAGACAGGGGCAGTAGTGAGGCATTGGAATCGGTGCATGCGCATAGCGCTATCCGGCGCCATTTTACTGAAGACTCATTTGCAGTGTATCTTCAGCAAAATTGACAGTGCGGTATGGGCACGCACGTACTCCTCCCCCGGCCTCTGGCAGAACAGGACACAGCAGCGCTGGAGCACAGGGAAGAAAAGTGAGTAGAAGTGTTTGTTTTTTTGTATGTGTGCAGCGTGAAAGGGATGAGGAGTGCCATACATACCAGGATTGGGGAGTGAGGGGGCCACACATAGCAGGATTGGGGGATGAGGGGTGCCACACATACCAGGATTGGGGGTAGAGGGGGCCACACATACCTGGATTTGGGAATGAGGGGTGCCATGCATACCAGGATTGGGGGATGAAGGGGGACCATGCATACCAGGATTGAGGGATGAGGGGGGGACCATGCATACCAGGACTGGGGGATGAGGGGTACCAAGCATTCCAGTATTGGGGGATGAGGGGGCCATGTATACCAGGATTGGGGATGAGGGGTACCATGCATACTAGAATTGGGGGATGAGGGGGGGACCATGCATACCAGGACTGGGGGGTGAGGGGGACCATGCATACCAGGATTGGGGGTGAGGGGTGCCATGTATACCAGGATTGGGGGTGAGGGGTGCCATGCATACTAGGATTGGGGGTGAAGGGTGCCATGCATACCAGGATGGGGATAAGGGGTGCCATGCATACCAGGATGGAGATGAGGGGTGCCATGCATACCAGGATGGGAATGAGTGGTGCCATGCATACCAGGATAGGGATGAGGGGTGCCATGCATACCAGGATAGGGATGTGGGGTGCCATGCATACCAGGATAGGATGGTGGGGACAGGATGGGGCAGCACAAATACCAGGATGGGGGCAGCACAAATACCAGGAGGGGTGCAGCACAAATACCAGGATGGGAGCAGCACAAATACCAGGAGGTGGCAGCAAATACCAGCATGGGAGACCATATACCAATAAAAATACTCGCCACCTGGGCGTAGAACGGGTTCAATAGCTAGTTATATATATACCTATACATACATATATACAGTAGCATTCCATTTTATATATGTGTATTTATACATTTATTCCTTCAGTTGGAGAGACCAGCGCTATTCAAGTCAAATATAAAGCAATGCGAGCCTTTCTAATATATTTGCCATGTTTAATATAGAAAATGCTGTATAATCTTGGAATTCTGTTGATATGCTGTGTTTAACTACAAACATTGCCGCTTACTATATACCCTCTGGGCTCTTTCACGTTATTTGTTTATGGGTCGAAAAAATTGTACTAGAAATGAATGTAAATTGTTTTGCTTTGTTTAACTACAAATTAATACTGTGAGCTTATTGGAAAGTAGCTTCAGCAGAACAATTGGATAAAGGACCTGTAGTACAATTATCTGTGATAAACTATTTGTTGTTCTAAGGACTATGTGCTGGGAGGCTCCCTTCCCTGCCTTATTTCCTGAGAAATCTAATTACGTTTTCTGTATTATTTTTCAATTGCTAATCCCAGTTTAAAGATATTGTAACATTTTTTTCTTTATATTCGCATGGATCGGTTTATGATAGCTATACAGACATAAAAATCATCAAACGGGTTTATATTGAAAGCTATATTTAATAAGAGAACATATTGAGGATCAAGGAAGAATTGCGAGGATGTAAGATGCGTGAATTTTATGAATATTAATTTCAAAAGTAGTAATAGGTGTTTTATATATCACTAATCCCCCTGAGGTACTCAAAAAATAAACACACAGATGGCAACATGAATCTTTTATTTCTAAAAATAGGTTTTAAACTCAAATATCAACATTTTGTGTTATTTTTTCTCTTAAAGGGATGTTCCCATTCACAATATTTATGCCATAGCAACAATATGTGCCATAAACGCACAATAGATATGATCATATTACTGGGATCAGCATCTAGTAGAATAGGGACCTGTCATCTGCTGTAAGGAATACAGAGATGGTTGCACACTTATTTCAAAATTATTATTATCATTGTTATTATTATTATTATTAAATTGCAAACAGAATGGTTCTTTAATTTTGTAATTTAAAAAAGAGAGGAAGACATACAAAAAAAAATGGTTTCACTTCTTAAATTTAAGCAATGTAAATCTTTATTAAGAATCAAACACAAAAACCTGGACAAGAAAAATAAAAACATTTAAAATTGCTGACATTGCGCCGAAACTGTTTCTTAGGACAAAAGTTGGCACTAGTCTGCAACCCATATAACTGGAATGATAATTAATAGATCCATGTAAATGTAGTGGACAACTGAGGTCCCCTGAGGAAGTCACATCCTGTGGCAATACGCGTGGGGTCATCGTTCCCATATGATGCCACCAGGGTGGCACTGCACATGGTGCTTTATTGTATATAGTCATTGCTTGCTTTCTTTTAGATATTTTTTGATACTGTACCATTTAATGTCTACACATGCGCATTGCACCTTTTTTCCTTACTGAATGCTACTTGACATCACTTTAGAGGTAGCTATCCCGACATGAAGGTCAGTGGGTGCTCTCGTCTGCTGGTCTGGCTTTCTTTAGAAAGATCACACGGGACGGGGCTCATCCCACTGAACGCTCGTACTCCTTCCCCGTGGGCAGAACACTACTGAGACAACACGGTGAGGGTATCACACTCCGGTAAGACTTTATTGGGTCACCAATAGTTAAAAGCATATATTACATTCCCAGCAAGGACACAAGATGGTGCAAGTGAGTCTCACCATTCTGCTGGCTCGCTAGGGATTAAAAACTCTATGACTTTGGGGCATTCAGGGCCAACTACTCCAACCAGCAGCACATCACTTTTGGCAGGCACCCACTGAGTGGAGGTAGCGGCAAGCTAGGAAGCTGACCGAGCACAGTGAATTATGTGGCCAGATGACCGGATTGCCCCAACTTGGGTCATCCAAACAAATTTGTGGGCTCAGTGTTGGGCAGTTACGTATTACCAAATTACCTGAAGGATAAATAAGCCTTGGTTAAGGGAAGTATTAAAAGATCACTTTTATTTCTAATCTTAAGGGTATGTGCACACGTTCAGGATTTGAAGCAGAAATTTCCGGAGTGTTTTTGCCTCTCCCTTGTAGAAAAAACGCATGCGGTTTTTGCATGCATTTTTGACGCGTTTATACATGTGTTTTTCCGTGCTTTTTTTAACCGTTTTCTGAAGCGTTTTTGTACATCAATGAATGCTTTTTGGAGCTAAATAAAGTTATTTGGTGGGACATTGCTTAAACCCTTTGATTACCATAGAACTGGGGTGAGTATATTGGTTCATTTAAATGATTAAAGAATGTGTCTTCTGTAATTCAAACAAAGTGTTTACACTGTATTTGTGTGTTTATTTAACTCTTTACTTTAATTAAGTTTGGTCATGAAAAGGTCTGATTGACACCTTGACATATCCAAACAAAAGTGCTGGGTGTCAGCTAGTCCCATTCACCCAATCTCCATTAGCATTTATATTCACGTAATTTATGCGACTGCTGTGAGCTGTTAATTTTAGCCTGGGAAGGTGCCATTAAGCAAACATTTTCCCTAGTCATAATTAACATTTCACAGCTGGTTCATAAGTTACTATGTCCCCTGATCAGCACTCAGCAGCACTTTGGACACAACGTATTTACTGTGTTCTCATGCCGCACTTTTGTTGTCGTACATGTGAATCAATTGGTCAAAATCTGCATCAGAAACTAGTGTGTCCGCTACAGAAATTGACATGCTGCGGATGAGTTTGGGTACGTGGCCACGGTCAGGAGCCGCTGCAGGTTTGATGCTGCGTGTTTATACAGTGTCAAACACGCAGCATCCCGATGTTACAGCATAGTGGATGGGATCTCTACAAATCCCATGTCCACTATGCGTGCATCAGAGGCTGCAAATCACCCGCGGACACTGACATGCAGCGCGTCTTTCAGGACCGCAGCATGTCAAATTCTCTTCCATAGCCGCTAGTCTGCCAACAGAAATTTGACCACTAGAAAGTATTGAATGCGGTAAATACACATGGTTCAGTGAACACATGTGGATTTACCTGTGTGCAATAAAATGCAATGTTTTGGACGCAGAAAAAATTTGCGTCCAAAGAGCTGCTACGTCCGGATCGTGGGCACAGAGGCTAAAATTAAAAAAAGAAATGGCATGGGTTCCCGCATCATTTTTATAACCTGCAGAGGGAAAGCCAACCGCTTAGGGCTGATATTAGTAGCCGCGGAAGGGGCCATTAACCAAAAATGTTCCCTGGCTATTAATATCAGCCCACAGCTGTTTGTTTAGCCTTTACTGGCTAGATTACAGGGGGACCCCAGAAAAAAATTGATGTGGGGTCCCCCTATAAAATATAACCAGCCAAGGCTAAACTAGACAGCTGCGGGCTGATATTAATAGCCAGTAAAGGGGCCATGGATACTAGCCCCCACCGCAGCTATTAGTATCACCCCTCAGCAGTCCCAGAGATGGCGTATCCATAAGATGCGCCAAATCTGGCGCTCAGCCTCCGCTCTTCATACTGCCCTGTAGTGGTGGCGAGTGGGGTAATAAGGTTGGAGTTCACATCAGCCTTGTATTGGTGGCTGACGTGAAGCCCACATTAGTAATGGAGGGCGTCTACAAGACGCCCCCATTACTAACTGCGTAGTAAGATAGTCGCCGCTTTTTCAATAAAAGTCACGGCCAGAATAAAGTATTTTAATGAAATAAAACACACTTGGTTCTACATTTTTATATTACATGCCTCCACAAAGCCCTCGATCTCCTGAAAAAAATGTAAAAAAGCAAATAACCATATTCCTCACCTGTCCTTCGTCAGCGACACAGTCCACGTACCGCCAACGAGTTTCCCACGACAATCTGGGTCGCTTCTACAGCAGTGACATCAGCAATCACTGATGTCACTGCTGTAGAAGACAGCAATGTATACTGACAGGGGTGTAAAATCACCTCCTGTTAGTATACAGGCTGCAGGAGGTCACTGGGGTTGATCAGCTGAAGATCAGCTGATCAGCCCTAGTGAGCTAATCACCATGGGAATATTCTTGCGAATGTTCCCATGGTGACCATCAGCTGATAAGTGCTGGCAGCAATCAGCTAATGGTCACATGACTATCAGCTGATCGCTGCCTGCACTTATAAGCTGATAGTCATGTGACCATCAGCTGATCGTTGCCGGCACTTATCAGCTGTTGATCACGTGACCATCAGCTGATTCGTGACGTCACTGAAGATCCTGGCAGCTCGTTACACTGCTGGGCGCAAGTCCGCGCCCTGCAGTGTACCGCTGGCCACGGGGGAGACAGCATCTCTGCCGGGGACCAGGAGGATACCGGGGGCCACCGAACAGGTGAGTATACAGGTTTATTTTTTTATTTTTACTTTTTTATTCTTTTTTTTTTTACTACCGCGGGCACACGGGCTGGCAAGAGCAGACTGCTGCTCCTCCCATCCACACTGCTCTCGCTGTTATCAGCCAGAGCAGCGGTCGGATAAGAGGAGCAGCAGCCTCCTCTCCCGACCCGGGTACCACCCGCAGCGTGATTCAGTCGCGATTTCGCGCCTCTTGATTTTCATTGATATGCAGTAATTCCGCAGGTATTGATATTCTACCTGCAGGTTTGCTGCGATTCAATGCAAGTCAATGGGCGCGAATTCGCTGCGGAATTGCGTTAGAAATGGTAATGCTGCGGATTTTACCGCAATGGTAATCCAGAGCAGAAACTTCCGCATAATGTGCACAGCACATGAGAATTACCATTGCTATACATGACAGACCTATTAACATGCGGTTGTAATGCGTTTCCGCAGCAGAAAAACCACCGCGGAAACGCATAAAAACCGCATCGTGTGCACATAGCCTAAAGCATGGTAAAGAAATATAAAACTACACTAGTTTGTTTGTGTCATTACTGTGATATTAAGTCTCTAAAAACTATATAGTACAGGATTCTCTAGAACTATATAGTACAGGATAGATCTGATGTTATTACTGACTCATTGTTATCTCCTTTATGACTGCAGTTCATAGGTTAGTCAGATATTTTACTAGGATACACACAGATTTCCCTAGTGCTGCCTAAAATATATATATAGCCACCCCAACAAGATTCACCATGTCTGGCTTCCTCAGGGGGCTAGGGCTATAATAAAATAGAAAATGGAGTCACTGACCTTTCAAAGACTTTGTCTAAACACCATAGGTCCCTTAGGTTCCAAAGAATAGACCACTTACAACAGGCCAAATAAATTCACAGTTTCCATAACCAATCCTGCACAATGTAGCCATATAGCCAATGATAATCAGATATAATGTTTTGAGTTACCTCCTTGCTGGGTCACATGTCCGTTAGGCAGAACGGGGATCCAATTCAGATCTTCAATGTCACATGCCGACAGCGTCATTGCTAGGTATCGAAAAACAATACGTTACTGTCTCACCAATGAACTTAAGCCTCGAAATTCTCAGTCTGCGCATGCGGAATCGTGTCATTTGTTTACACGTATATTCATTGGTTAATCCAATCGGCCAATCAGAGCTGCCAAAGTAGAGGTCCTCTATTAGTCTCCTAAGTACACTGAAGAAATGCCATAATGGAGTTCATATTTTTGCTGGACAGGTTTGAGGGTGCCATGTCACATTGGTAGAGGCCCTGAGGTGCCAGAACAGAAGAATTCCCCATAAGTGACCCCATTTTAAAAACTACACCTCTCAATGAATTCCTGTAGGGGTGCAATGATCATATTGACTCCACAGGTGTGTCATAGAATTTTAAATCATTGGGCAGTGAAGAAAAAATAAATATATTTTTACCACCAAAGTTTTGTTTTAGCCTCAGATTTTACATTTTCATACTGGAAAATAGGTAAAAATGGCACCAAAATTTGTCCCACAATTTCTGCTGAATGTATGAAAACTCCACATGTGGCTGTACAGTACTGCATAGCCACACGGCGTGACTCAGGAGGAACGGAGTGGTATTTGCTTACTGGAGCGCAGATTTTCCTAGAATAGTTTGCAGACTCCATATACAGAGGCCTTAATTGCTAAATGAGCAGAATCCCCCCTCAACAGACCCCATTTTGGAAATTATACCCCTTTGAGAATTTATCTACAGTTGTAGTGACGATTTTGACTCCATGGGTGTTTTCCAGAAACAAGCAGTAGTGGATGTTACTGAGTGAAAATTGCAAACTGCCTTTGCAGTGACCAGTACATTGTGGTGACCAGTACGTTGTAGTGACCAGCTTGTGCTTCTGGAGATACACACTCAGAAATTAGGCAGGTTCTCATCGCTACAGAAATGCTAAACATGTGGATGCTAAATGTGGTTTAGGCACACTGGGGCTCAGAAGGGAGAGGGGCATTTGGATTTCAGAGAGCAGAATTTGCTGAGTCTCTTTTGGGCGGTGAAGAGCCATAGCATTTTTCCAGAGCCTTTTTACTACCAGTAACATTGAAGCCCCCTATATTTCTGTTGACAGATGATGGACCTGAGTGGGAGACTTGCTTTTTTTGGATTGAGTTGAATCTTTTATTGGGAACATTTTACATAGCATTTTAAATCACATTTATCAGGCGCTCTATGCTGAGCACTTACTTTGGGGTTTCCATCTAAATCTCGGAGTTATGTGACAGATGAAACCTCCGATGGATCAATTCATTATAATGAGATAGCAGAGTTACTCTGGACTCCGTCTCTGTTCAGCGGTGTCCTTCTTTTCAGAAGTGCACAAAACTGTGGTGGACTGCACTTTTATGCATGCCTAAAAAGGTGGACACCGCCGGATCAAAGGTCAGACAGCATCCACTGTGCTTACATCTGCCTCATTGCATGGAATCTTCCACCAGGCCTTCTCTCTGAATCATGTATTTCAGAGATTTACACGTAAACCCCGGTGTGAGTGCTCATCGTAGAGTGCAGGATAAATGTGCGCTGAACCTTACTGTGATCTTTGGGAGGCAGAATGAACAAATCAATAGCAGGTGAAGAATTTTTACGCCATTTCTTGTGAGGTATAAGTAATTTGACGACTTTATTCTTCGGGTCGGTACGATTACAGCGATACCAGATTCATATCGATTTTTATGTTTGGCTGCTGTCACACACTAAAAGATGCTTTTTATTAAAAAAGCAAGTTTTTGCATCCCCATATTTAGATAGCTATAATTTATCCATATTTCGTCAAACAGAGTCATGTGATGGCTTCTTTTTTGCGGGACGAGGTGACATTTTTATTGGTACCATTTTCGAGCACATAAAGTTGTTTTCTATTCCGATTTTTGGGAGGCAAATAATTGTGTTTGCATTACTTTGTTCTGAAAGCTAGAACTTTTTTATTTTTCTGCTGGCAGAGCTGTGTGGCAAATTGTTTTTTTGTAGGACAAGATGAAGTTTTTAGTGGTGCCACTTTTATTTACATTGATCTTTTTGAACACGTTTTATTGCAATTTTTGTTCGGCGGTATGATAATGAAGAATCTTTTTTTGCCTCATTTTTTGTTTTTATTTTTTACGGTGTTCACAGAAGAGGTTAACTACCTGGACCGTTTTATAGATTGGGTCGTTCCGGACGCGATTATACCAAATATGTGTACTTTTATTGTTTTTTTTTTTTTTACACAAAATACATTTATTCATTGGATTCATATTTTTTTTATTTATTTTGTGATTTTTTAAAAATATTTTTACAATTTTTAATAACTTTTTTTTCACTTTTTTACATTGTCCCTGGATGGGACATCATCTTTCCCTGCCCAGATCGCTGATCTGATACTCTGCAATGCTTCTGCACTGCAAGGCATCAAGACATTATCTCACAGGCAGGGAGGAAGCGTGTCAGCTCCTGCTTTGAGCAAGAACTGACAGGCCACCGTTCCTGGGTCACCCCACGGCTATATTTCGGCCCATGGTCATCATGGAGGCCATTGGAACAACGTGATCGCAATCACGTTGTGCTGATGGAAGCAGACAGGGAGCTCACTCCCTCTGTGATACTCCTCAATGTCGCGGTCAGAGGAGTTAAATGCCCATGATCAGTGCTAACACCAATCGTGGGCATTGTTGCAGGGTGTCAGCTCACATATAGAACTGACACCCACACTCAATCGAGGCGGTACTCAGCATGAGCCCACGCGATCGAGAAGAAGTATATGTATGGTGGTTTGCGGGAATGCAACTGAGGACAACTCCTTTAAATGGAATCTGTCAGCAGGTTTTTGCTATGTAATCTGAGGACAACATGAGGTAGGGCTTAAAACACAGATTTCACAATGTGTCACATGTTAGGCTGTGTGCTGTTTACTTACACTGAAGGTTTTATCATCTGATGATTATCATTGCTGGACTACAGCAGATACAGCTGCTTATGTATGCTAGTTTAACTCCGCCCCCTTTGGTGATAAGCAGCTCACTGTCTATAGACAATGTACATAAAGTGCCTTGTGTGGGAGGGGTTAGCTTTCCCAGCTCTTTGGCATTGCTAAATTTAAAAACTCACAACTGATTTTTCACAATTGCTGCACCCAGTAATCTAAGTGATACATCACTGGAATCAGGGTCTATTTGCCTACTTCAGGCTGCTCTCAGATGAGGTAGCAAAATTCTGCTGACAGATTCCCTTTAATGGTCTATTCATCCAAAAACATGTAGGAAAAATATGATGTGCATTTGCTATGAAAATCTAGATCAGAAGCCTTTGGTTTCTGCTGTGGATTTGCAGATTGAATCGCCACAAGTTTGCACAAGGTGTAGTCCAAACAAAAAGAGTTAATATGAGTGCCAATACCTGCCAAGTGATGAAGCAAAATGTCAATTATTGAAGCGGTTTTGAAAACCATATGAAAAAAATTGCAACCATGTTAATGACAATGTGGTTTTCCCATTGAAAACAATTGGGCATCTGGGCATCACTTGGAGGCATTTTTCACATAGGTTTTTACGCATAATCTGTGAGGAATTGCATTCCATGTCAAGGTCTGAGTGAAAAAACTGTATGTGAACATGATTCTTAAAACTAATTATCATTTTTTTTTTTTTTTGGATTTAGATTAACAGAAGGGTAAGATAAAGAAAAGATAATTACAGCAAAGTTTTAATCCAATATCCACAACAGAGATATGGTAATTAAAGGGAACCTATCATCAGAAAATAACCAATTGTTTAAATCAGGTTTTTGTGTTAAAAATTTATATTTTTTTCTTATTTTCAGCAAAAAAACAAACCTATATTACACTATTTTTTCAAGAAATCCACATACATAGTAATTCAAAGAAAAAAACCCTAACTATAAAACGATCAGTTTATTAAATATATATTAAAATATTGAGGATGATAGAATAAAATACCACAAATATGCACAAAAGCTAGTTATATATGGCTGCTGTAGTCAATAAACAAAAATTCCCCACAGGGAATAATGCAGTAGAGACATAGACAGAGGGGCAAATCACCTAGGGTAAAGTAGACAATATCAATGGGAGCCTAAGTGTCCCTTTTGCCCCTTCAGAGCTGTCCCCTTGACTATTCACTGAGACTATCATGCTGCGTTTATGTTGAAGCTATTGATTGGATTTACCCAATAGATTTGTGCCCATCGGATATTGCTCATACATGGATCGAGGGGGCAGCTAATTGGACTGTGTGTCCCCTCTAGACCCAGTCAAATATTTCCTAGAGAACCTCCACATATAAGGTTCTCCAGGTGAAACACATCAATATAGATGAGTACTTTTTGGATATACACATATTCTTCTGAATTATCCATAGTTGTTTGCTGCATTTGACTGTATGCGACTAGAAATTGTGTAATTATATATGTACTAACTATATTTGACTTTATATCAGTCTATGGATATAGCCTTTTTGAGCCCTGATGTACATGCTAGACTTAGTTTCCCCCTTCTTAGATTTATTTTGGTGCACAACTCTCTGATTTTATCATTGGTGTTTATAATACCCATTAATAGGGCAGGAGCCAGATTCATACTTCATCATTTATTACACCTTTTTGTCTTGTTGGGGTAGGGTGCAAAATGGACAAACAGGGATAGCCAACGAAGAGCAGGGGTTCCACATCCTGAGTAGGCAATAGGGACATTTAGGTTCCTATTGACATTTCCTTCTTTACCCTAGCTGATTCCACCATACCACATTGTCTATACCTCCCCTGTATGATTCTCTGCTGGGAGACCCTATCTTTTGTATTGAAGCATCCATTGAGTGTTTTGCAAAGGTGATTGTAAAGGGAGGGGGGAGTAGGGGAGCTGTGACATCGTCTATTGTGATTGGTGGATCCTGTATTATCAATCAGGTGTGTTTTACCTGTCAATGTAATTCTGATTCTGATAAGGAGCCTTGTTGAAAACTTTTCTTCAAAGGACAGGAAGTTTGAGCTTAAGAAGCTCCAATGACCACTGGGAAATTTTACAAGATTACAAACATTTTCTTTGTTATTATTAGTAAAAGTCATGATATCTATATATTTAAAAAAAAAAAAAAAATAATGGAAAAAAACTTGAACAAGAAAACCTGGTTTAAATAATATAATAAGTCATTTTCTGATGACAGCTTCTAGAGGCGAACAGATCAGGCAAAATTCCATTTCATCTGTTAGTGCAGATTTTTCCTGTGTACGGTGTAAAAATTAAAAAAAAAATGTATACTTACCTTACCGCTCAGCTATCTGGCCCCTCCGCTCCTCATTATCACCTGTCCAGCCCAGGGGCATCTCTGAGCCTCCGATCCTTTTCATGCTAGGACGGGACATTCATCCTGAAGATGCCCGAGATGTTTTTGCACAAGTGTGTGTAAGGTTAGAATGTCATGATGTCATGACAAGCCCTGCGACATTGTGTACACATATGCAGAAACATCCTGGACCTCATCAAAACCGGAAGTCCTGGCCTCACTTGAGGAGGCCCGGAGGTTTAGTGCTCGGTGGCAGTGATAAGATGATGCTCTGAGGACTGGACAGGGGACCCTGAGAAGAACAGTGGCCAGAGAGGTGAGCAATATGGTGAGTTTAGTTATATTTTTTTTAACCATTTGATAGAACTTTAGGATTCATTCAACAGATGCCATTTGGCTTAATCCGGATGGAAGCAAATGACAAAAAAATTAGGATTTTGCCAAATACAGATTTCTTTAATATTCGTGTAGAATTCAATTCCACCCACTTTTGTTGCATCATCCTAATAGATATATGTATGTTGTAACCTCATCACAAAGGAAACAGATAACAGAATGGAGAATCGCCTATGGGCAAACTCAAATACTGTTGTGACATAACAAGTTTGTGGATTGACAGCGCTGGCTTACCTAGAGCCGTGCTATGTGCAGATAAACCTCCGTTATGTGATCACTGCTCCTAAGTAGGAGAAAGAACAAATTACTCTCTCCTCTCCTGGAAGATGACATTGTTCAGGTACAGCTATGTAGCAATGTCAGCTGCAAACGTAGAGTAATTTGTGTCCTCTCTCAATGAAATGAGTGAAGAGTTGACGAGCAATGTCAGAAGTGAGGAGAGAGTGATTTGCCCACAGTGCAGTCAGCACCTTCATTTGCATATTACAGCAAAGTTTTTTTTTCTTGGAACAGAGGAACAGATTTAAAATCAAACAGAACACATTTTTTGTTGCTCCATCTCGTATGTGGCTAGTTTGAAATCGAAATTTGGACTCCCATAATCACAATAGAACATAGCTTATGAAGACCTACGTTATAAGGTTAGGGTCACACGATTGTTTTTCTCTCATCCTAGAAAATCGGTACGATTATGCTAATCATACTCTGGTCAAACTCTGATCACAGTTTGATCAGAGTGTGATCCAATTTTCTCGGATGAGGAGAAGAAAAAAAAATTCTCAAGCTTCTCCATTCTGTCAGTCCATGAAAATCGGACTGCACTCATGTGTTATCCGAGTGCAGCTTGATTTTTTCCATGGGAATCGTAGACGTGAATGGTGAGTACAATCTGATACTCAGATGCAAATCATGCAGGCTGCAATTCTTTTTCCTTGGATTGAGTTGGTCCGAAGTAATAATTGGACATTTGCACGGCCCCACAGAATAACAACAGTACGAGTGCTATCTGTCAAAACGACAGCTAGCACTCGTCCAACTTTTACGGTCGTGTGCACGAGCCCTTAATATAAAGCACAACCTAAAACGCTATGTATTTTAAATGTCTAAAATGGGAATACACTCACAAAGATGATATCACAATTTGATAACCAGTGATCATATTTCCTCTTTGGCATCTCCCATTGTAGAGGACTCAGGATTATAATTTTCAACTCATTTACATTTTCATTTGGAATGTGTAGACAATTTTAGCTTCACCTGGTCAACAGTTTTCTGGTTTCACATATCAGATCCACAATGATTTCATAATCAGCAGTAAGTCTTCAATTAGAGAAGGACTTGTCCAAAATCTCATGTGAACACTGCAGTCCTGTTATTGTAATTTGTCATTTAATTTGTTGGTTGCTAAAAAAAATATGAACGTTCTGTTGACTACAATATATACTGCATTGTCTGTATATATTTACTACAACATTTATCTTAAAATAATAAAAACCAACAAAAATGACTGTATGATGAGGACAATCATTATTGCCCCGAGTCCCTATCTTCATCTCTTCTGCCTCCGTCACAGCTGTGGTCAGATTTTAGTAAGCACAAAAAAAGTGTTTCAAGTCAATTCTATTGAAAAGTAAGCAACTGGCATACAAATGAGGCAACTCTTCAAACTATTGTGTGGATTGGCATGAGAGGAAATTAAGTGTGAAAAAATTGAAAATGACTTCTTTGACAACATAATACAAGCACATTTCTTATAGACCAGAGGAAGAAATGTTATCAAAGTTTTCTATGTATACTAAAAAGCATCTGTTGCTTAAAATTCATCTTTTATAGAAACAAGGCACATTGCCATAACTATAATTTTTCATAAATGTGGCTCTATTGCTCTAAAGTAAGGCTGGTGAAATTATATTCCTAGGTGTGACCGGACGAGGCCATCTGGGTGGGGCAGACAGCTATTTAAACCTCTGAACCTCTGACTCCCACTGCCAGTCAATAGCATTGCTGTAGTGGTTTCTTAAGGCTGTGCTCCTGTTTGTTGTTCTGATTATTTCTGTTCTATGACCTCTGCATGTTTTTTGACCATCCTCTTGTTTTACTATTCTGTTCCTGACATGATCCCTTGACTTCAACCCTGCTTGGTGTCTCTTCCGGCCTCTGGTTCGCCCCTCTGAAAAGTAACCCGTCCAAGGAAGCAATCCATGGGACCCTGTTGTAAGACTATATCCCTGTACAGGGGATAAAGGGTGAAGGTTGGGGTACCTCTAAAATCTGTCAGACAGAGTGGCTTGTGCCAAGTCTGTCCGAAGTAAACTTTGTGATCCTGTGGCCCCTGAATGGTGTGACAATAGCATAGCCAATCAGAAGGGACCTTTCATTATAGACTGTGTAGAACTATTGCCCATTTTTAGGGTCTTTACAGCCTAAAGAGAAGAGCTGAGGGCATACAGCTCAGCATTATAGATAAGGAGAGAGAAACGCCTTAAACAAATTGGACCAATACTGCAGCACTGTAAAGATAAGAAATAGGAATGGTAGTAGTGTGAATAATACATAGATTTAATTTTTAGGGAAAGAGTTGCTTGTGAATTAAATTGCACATTTTTTTGCATTCTTGAAACACCAGGAAAGCCATTACTGCCTTAAAGTCTTATTTTTTCTACTGATGAAAAAACTGAAAGTGCGCTTGCTGGCATGTGACACTGACAAGCGATAAGCAACATTTTTTTGCATTTGTTGTGCATTCATTTTTGTGAAAGGGGTAACTTTTTATGTATTTATTTATTTTTTTTAACAAAAACAAAACAAAAATCTTAATAGTGCAGACATTTTAAGATCCTGACATTGAAGATATCTACATTCCAGGTAAGTAGATAGTAGATACTGAACAACTTTTGGGTATTAGGGTCTATTGTCAGACCGGAGCCTCTGCCCCTGATAATGTCTAATATGAGTATCCCAGTATGGGGGTTCTTAAACACAGCATCATCAAACAGGAAATAGGCATAAAAAAAGCAAAAAAAGCAAAAAAGCAGTTAGAGAGAGTAGAGAGGGAATGATAGGGACTTTTAAATTAAAGTATTAAAAAAAAAAATAATAAATTATGACATTAAATAGAGATTTAGGATTAAAATAAATGTTAGTTTTGATTCACCCCTTTAAAGTGTATCTTTTGTTTTAAAAGAACTTGCAGCAGAATGTCTGTGTCTGTTTCTAGCTCCTCCCCACTGCATAGAACTTCATTAGCACTGTCACGCTTTCATCATTCACTGTGGCCTAGGGACACTGTGAGTGACAGCCTCATCGTCCAATCTCATGCTGGGAATTTCTGGGCTGTTAGCATTTTGATTGACAGCCCTGCTGTTTAATCTGGCCTAAGCCTGCAGGTGTTCCTCTGGTTGTTGACATTGACAGTTTAGAGTACAGTCATGGCCAAAAGTATTGAGAATGAGACAAATAGTAATTTTTCCAAAGTTTACTGCTTCATTTTTTGTAATGGCAATTTGCATATACTCCTGAATGTCAAAGAGTGATCAGCTTAACAGCAATTACTGTACTTGCAAAGTCAATATTTGCCCAGAAAATGAACTTTAACCCCCAAAACACATTTCAACATCATTGCAGTCCTGCCTTAAAAGGAGCTGCTAACATCGTTTTAGTGATTGATCCATTAACACAGGTGTGGGTGTTGATGAGGACAGGGCTGGCGATCAATCAGTCATGATTAAGTAAGAATGACATCACTGGACACTTTAAAAGGAGGCTGGTTCTTGGTATCATTGTTTCTCTTCAGTTAACCATGGTTATCTCTAAAGAAACACGTGCAGCCATCATTGCACTGCACAAAAATGGCCTAACAGGGAAGAGTATCGCAGCTACAAAGATTGCACCTCAGTCAACAATCTATCGCATCAGCAAGAACTTCAAGGAGAGAGCTTCCATTGTTGTCAAAAAGGCTCCAGGGCGCCCAAGAAAGACCAGCAAGCGCCAGGACCGTATCTTAAAACTGTTTCAGCTGCGGGATCGGACTACCAGCAGTGCCGAGCTTGCTCAGGAATGGCAGCAGGCTGGTGTGAGTGCTTCTGCACGCACTGTGAGGCGGAGACTCTTTGAGCAAGGGCTGGTTTCAAGGAGGGCAGCAAAGAAGCCACTTCTCTCCAGAAAAAACATCAGGGACCGACTGATATTCTGCAAAAGGTACAGGGAGTGGACTGCTGAGGACTGGGGCAAAGTCATTTTCTCTGATGAATCCCCTTTTCGATTGTTTGGGACATCTGGAAAACAGCTTATTCGGAGAAGAAGAGGTGAGCACTACCACCGGTCTTGTCTCATGCCGACTGTAAAGCATCCTGAAACCATTCATGTGTGGGGTTGCTTCTCAGCCAAGGGAATCGGCTCACTCACAGTCTTGCCTAAAAACACAGCCATGAATAAAGAATAGTACCAGAATGTCCTCCAAGAGCAACTTCTCCCAACCGTCCAAGAGCAGTTTGGCGCCCAACAATGCCTTTTCCAGCATGATGGAGCACCTTGCCATAAAGCAAAGGTGATAACTAAATGGCTCATGGAACAAAACATAGAGATCTTGGGTCCATGGCCTGGAAACTCCCCAAATCTTAATCCTATTGAGAACTTGTGGTCAATCATCAAGAGACGGGTGGACAAACAAAAACCAACAAATTCTGGCAAAATGCAAGCATTGATTATGCAAGAATGGACTGCTATCAGTCAGGATTTGGTCCAAAAGTTGATTGAGAGCATGCCAGGGAGAATTACAGAGGTCTTGAAGAAGAAGGGGCAACACTGCAAATATTGACTTGCTGCATTAACTCATTCTAACTGTCAATATAACCTATTGGTACTCATAATATGATTGCAATTATATTTCTGTATGTGATATAAACATCAGACAAACACTAATAAAAACCAGAGGCCAGCAGATCATGTGAAAATATAATTTTGGTGTCATTCTCAATACTTTTGGTCATGACTGTATGAGGTGCAGAGAGTTGTGGATTCTCAAAGGGTCCGAAATTCCCATCCATTGGAAGGCCGTAGGAGAGATCCTGGGTTCCAGCCTGATCCATGAAGGCTGACTAACTGGTCAGCGCCTTTAATTCAAGGTTTCCTTGAAAGCCTGGGGTCCGGTGGTGCACCCTAGAAGAGGAGGTACTGCCACAGTTTCATCATTCACTGTGGCCCAGAGATGCTGTGAATAATGGCCCAGTCATCTAATCTGATGCTGGGGCTTTCTCCTGGGCTGTCAGCACTTTGATTGACAGCCCTGCTGCTGCATCTGCCCTAAGCCTGCTGGCATTCCTCCTGGTGCCTTCTGTCCTCGATTATTTGCTAGCTATTTAGTTATCTAGCTTGCTATGAGAAGACCATTGTCAGCTATATCTTTGCTCTGTTATGTGTGTGCTTTGCTTTGTCTGATTCCCTGATCTTGTTGCTGGACTTAGGTTTTGTTGTGACTATTCATGTGTGTGTTATCCTTTTGCTCTTGACAGTCTCTGATCTCAGTTACCTGACCCCGGACTTGGCCTCTGACTGTTTGTTTGTCTTCTGCCCTTATTTTGACATACCCTTCTGGCATTTGGACCCCGAACTGTTACTTGACTGTACCTTTGTATTGCCCTTCTGTTCTTTGAGCCCTCCTGGTATCGACCTTGGACCTCCTGACTATCCTGTCTCACGGCTTGGCTGTGAATAGTGATTCATCGTCACAAATACCAGCTATCATCTCTTATCTCAATAATTGGGAAAATACAGATTTTACCAATGAATTATGAATACTGAGAATGAACGATTAGTCCAGGAGACTAAAGAATCAGATTTCTCTTTTAAGATCTATTACAATGTTTCTCATTTTCATGTGTATTAATGGTTTATTTAAACAAAAAAAAGTGCGATTGACGATTATTTAAATAGTAGAAATGTTTCACCATTAGATACCATCTAATGTTGTTGAGTAATATGATAAGCCCTATAAACACCACTTTATAGTGCAACATTTAAGGAAAATGATTTGATTTAGCCACTAGTTTGCAAATATCACAGAAAAAATAGAATATCACAAAATATGTGTGAATCCATGACAAAACCACAGCTGTCATCAGAATCTCACAGTAGTGCAGTCTCATTATTTGAGCCTGTAACACAAAGTGTTCATTTCTCAGGTGACATGTTTCATAGAGTGGTTGCTTGCCCTACCGATAATGTCTTACTAGAGAATTTTATTTTAGAAAATGTGAGCACGTGTGACAGATCAGGCTTAGCAGAACTTTCAATAGTTTGAGAGACATCTAGCGAGCAAATGTGTCACATTACTACAAGTGAATGATGTCCTTGCAAAGTACCAATTCCTGCTCCTGTGATGGCATTAATAAATCTTCCAAATGATATTATAATTGCCATCAGTATATCACTGTATAATTTAAATAATTGGAATTTTAGAAAACAACCAAAACTACAACTAAAAATAAGTATTACAAATTGTACCTTCCATTACCATCTAGTAAAATATGTTAGCACTACCAACCTCATTTTAGCTATTTTTGTATCTGTAACATGGCAAGAATAGACTTGTTTGCCGTAATTCTTTTTTTTTTTAAACACAAGTTAGGCATCAGAGGAATAGATTGATGTTCTGAAGTTTTAAGGTGCAATTGTACTCCATGATTATTTGGAACGAGCCTTCTTAGGAAGTTTTTTCAAGATAATCGTGACGTGTAAACAGGCTGCCAATCACCCAACCAACAAGCAAAAATCTTGTTTGTTGGGCAAAATAATCTTTTGGTTTTCCTAAAAGATCATCATCCTCAGCAGTGTATCGTCCTCTGTAAATAGGATCTATGCTGTAGAGATCCATGGCGCCTATGTGCACTGCACGATCTATTACAGATCATTCAGTGCCCAACTGAACCACGGTCTGGCTGTTTAAACAGGCTGTTAAACGATCACTGATGTGCATCAGCAGGTTTAAATGCACCTCTAATGTGGTGAGTAGTGATGGGCGAGCACTAAAATCCTTGGGTACTCGTTGCTCGGGTCGAGCAAATTGGAATACTCGGGTGCTCGACCCGAGCAACAAGCCCAATGTAAGTCTATGGGAAACACGAGCATTTTTCAGGCGGCTCCCCCCGGCGGTCTGCAGAGGGCCTAAAAATTGCCCAAATCGATGGGAACAGTGCTCAAATGAATGACATGGGAACAGCATGGGGAAGACCCCTGGAAGCATTTCTGACTTCCAGGTCACTGCTGTCAACAATGTTGTCAGAGTATTACGCCACTTTTACGGACTCACAATAAAACATCCAAAAACGAAAACCAAAATGGATTTTCCTGGGAAATATGTTAAGGAACATCCTTTCCAGGGTAATGACTTATATATAAGGCAAAATAAATAACCAAAAACTAAAATACTCCTCCACAACTTGGGCTATGTTCACACGTAGCGTTTTTGATGTGTTTTTGCACTTTTGCATTGCTTTCAACCAAGACAAATGCATTCACCAGGAAATGTAATTTTAACATTTTACAACCTTATCTGGCCATGTGGTGTGTGACACATCATCAGACACATGCATATAGTGCTGAAAAGACATGGGGACAGCATGGGGAAGACCTCTGGAGGCATCTCTGACTCCCAGGTCACTGCCTAAAAGTGTGCCCATCATAAGTGATCCTTGGCGCATGCGAAGATGCCTCCCGCCATGCACCTGTCATTGCAGACTTGCAACAATCACCGTCCCACTGCAGCGTTCAGTTGTCCCTACCCCATTCCTTGGAATGCAAGCGCAAGTATGCAGGCAGCCACCCACCCACCCACAGGCTACAATACTATACTGCCAAATTTTTGACAGCTGCTTGCACTTTAAATGTGGCCTTTTAGGCTCGTGGAGGCGGATGCTTTTCATAACCTCATGCTGGCGTCGGCCGGGTGTCCATACTCGGTCCCCAGTCGCCACTATATTTCCCGGTATCGCCTCCACCTTCCACAAGCACGGGTCCCGCAACATTACCTGTGCCCTCCCCAAACAACTCGCACTTGTCGGTGGTGCTTTGACACACACACATCTTTCTTTGCGCATTTAATGTCTTGAATAGGGAGTTGGACAATGGCCTGATCTGTAATGCGTTTTGAGAAATAACATACATAAGTATGGCCGATCCACATTAAAAAAGCAGCCATAGAGTGTCCGGGAACCTTCCCCCACACTTTTCTTAGCCAGGGCTGCTTTTCGGCAGGGTTGGACGGGCCTACCAGAGAACCGGAGACTCCTCCGGTGGGCCCTGGCTTCTCCTTCAGGAGCGTTCATAGTGCCGAGGTGAGGCCATGATGATGATAGATGCCACCATCTGCTTAGTTTTCTGTTACTTGGAATGCAAGCGCAAATATGCAGCCAGCCACCCACAGGCCGCAACACTAAACTGCCAGATTTCTGGGCAGCTCTTTGCACTTGAAATATGGCCTTTTAAGCTCGTGTAGGCGGAAGCTTTTCACAACCTCATGCCGGCGGCGGCCGGGTGTCCATACTCGGTCCCCAGCTGCCACTATATTTCCCGGTATCGCCTCCGCCTTCCACAAGCACGGGTCCCACAACATTACCCGTGCCCTCCCCAGTGCACTTACAGGGAACCACAAAGACGTGGACAGGTGAATGTGGCCAGGGATGGTACGGAGCCAGTCTACAACTTTTTTTGCTGAGACTTGTATTTAGCTCGGTGAAAGGACTGGCATAGAGGGAAACCGTATCTACCCTGCGTGTCATTTCTCCCAGGAAGTCCTCTAAAGCTGCTTGCACTTGAAATGTGGCCTGAACATTACTGCTGGTACTTTTCTGTGGAAATTTGCTTGCCTCCTATCAGCCTGGAATATTTCCACCAAACTATGGTACAACGCCATGTTATTAGCACTGCTCCCAGTACCAGTAGCGAAGCCATCCCCAATTTCCTTCTCAGGAATTTTATTTGGTAGACTAAGTGGCTGCCCAAATACATTTTCTCACAAAGGAGCTGAAGATAGAGTGGCAGTATGTGCAAGTTTCTCCAGCCGGTTAGATATTAGAGGGTGAACAGCAGCACATTGGATCAGTGGTTAGCACTGAAGCCTTGTAGCGCTGGGATCCTGGGTTCAAATCCCAGCAAGGACAACATCTGCAAGGACTTTGTATGTTCTCCCCTTGTATGCATGTGTTTCCTCCTCAGTAAAAATAGAGTGTCCGGGAACCTTCCCACACACTTTTCTTAGCAAGGACTGCTTCTCGGCAGGGTTGAACAGTCCCACCAGAGAATCCTCTGGTGTACCTTGGCTTCTACCTCAGGAGAGTTCATAATAGCGCTAACTTTGCAGCTGCTATGGGGCTCTTGAGCGGGTGAGAAAGGTTATCCCGCAGAATCAAATCCTCTGGTGGGCACAATGTTTTTCAATCTGAAACAGCTTCTCAGTGGGAGTTGTATTTCACCACAGCCATATTCTTTAGCTCGGTGAAAGGACTGGCATAGAGGGAAATCGTATCTACCCCAGCTATCATTTCTCCATCACCAGGTTCCGCCCATTGTCACACACGACCATGCCTGGCTGTATGTTCAGCGGTGAGAGCCTCAGATCGGGCTGCTGTGTTACAGCTTTCAGCAACTCAGCAGCACTGGGCGGTTTGTCAATTAAGCATTAAGCATGTTATCTTAAGCACAGCCTGTTGCCGCTTGGCCAAGGCAGTGCTGCAGTGCTGTCAGCTTGTGACTGATGTAGTCATTTCGGAGATGGAGGAGGAGGTGCATGAGCTGAACAATGTGATTACATGGAGGTTAAATTGGTGACGCTGTTTTTTATACTAAAGAAAGATCCTATTGTTTTGGGTTTTTTTACGTTATTTTTTAAGACAAATGCATTCACCGGGAAATATCATTTTAACATTTTACAACCTTATCTGGCAATGTGGTGTGTGACACATCATCAGACACATCCTCTTTTATTTATGATGGAGGGACTCTGAAAGTCATAAAGCCTATATTTATAGGGCCATCAGATGGCCCTTACTATTCTTAAAAGGCCAGCAGTTGGCCCTCATTATTGTTAGAGAGCCATCAGCCAGCTATGCTTTGTTGTTCCCATTATTAACAAGTGGGTCTCCTATACTGTTATTGCGTATCCAGTGACTGCAAGGGCTGTAAAATTTGGATGCAACCCAATACCCCTTTGAAGAGACATAGAGGAGGGTCTCAGTAAAAAAAATATTCCCATTATAAAGGAACGGGTGGTAATGACCATGCTGTGACTGCAAGGGCTGCCAAAATTTAGGAAAAACCCCACTAAGAATTTAAAGACACATAGAGCAGGGCCACAGTAACGACAAATTCCATTTAGAAAGGAGAGAATGTGCTATACAGTTATAGGGTATGCAGTGAGTCCAACGGCTGACCAATTTTAGGAAAAACCCCACTAAGAATTTAAAGACACACAGAGCAGGGCCACAGTAACAAGTATGACATGTTCTCATTAGAAAGGAGAGGGTCTGCTATACAGTTATAGGGTATGCAGTGAGTCCAATGGCTGACCAATTTTAGGAAAAACTCTACTAAGAATTTAAAGACACACAGAGCAGGGCCACAGTAACAAATACGACATGTTCCCATCAGAAAGGAGAGGGTCTGCTATACAGTTATAGGGTATGCAGTGAGTCCAATGGCTGACCAATTTTAGGAAAAACCCACTAAGAATTTAAAGACACATAGAGCAGGGCCACAGCAACGACAAATTCCCATTAGAAAGGAGAGACTCTCCCATAGTGTTGGCCTATGAAGTGAATGCAAGGGCTGCTAAAAATTTGGAGGCACTTCAATGACCCTTGGAAGAGACGTGGAGGAGGGCCTCATAAAAAATGTTCCCATTAGAAGGGAGCGGGCCTCCTATACTTGTAATGCCCATGCACTAAGTGTATGGGCTGACAAACATTTACCCCTAGGGGGTATACATAAACATACTGTATACATTTTTTTTGCTACGGGCATCATAAACACCCTTTAAAAAAATTATGTGGGTGTTGCATCGCGGACCACGGTCACCCTGGTGATATGGTGGTGGAGCATGAGGAGAAGGAGGAGGACAAGAGCAAATAGCAAAATCAGGAAGCGTATACCCATGTGTGGATGTGAAAAGGTGCATGGGAATACACCTCCCAAGAAAAGACACTGGATTTGAGTTTATGTTACGCAGCTATCATTGGGTGGTGTTGAGAAGTCTGGCCCAATCCTGCCCTTGTTCATTTTTATAAGAGTCAGGCTGTCAGCATTTTCAGTTGACAGGCAGATGCGCTTATCAGTTATAATTCCACCAGGGGCACTAAGAACCCGCTCAGATAAAACGCTGGCGGCAGGGCAGGCCAGGACCTCCAAGGCATAGAGAGCCAGTTCATTCCACGTATCCAGCTTGGATACCCAATAATTATAAAGCACAGAGGAATCATGGAGGACATTGGTATGGTCGGCAAGGTACTCCCTCAGCATCTTCCCAAACTTTGCACTCCTTGTGAGAGTACCCCGCGCCTCAAGGTCTGTGTGATGGGAGGGTCTGAGAAAACTCTCACAGAACTTTGATAGTGTTCCCCTGCCTCTTCTGGATTGAAGTTGTGTCTCTCTCGCCTGTACTTCTTGGTTGTCCAACGAAGTGTGCCCTCTGCCACCAGCGTTTTCAGATGGGAATTTTTTTAATAGTTCCGCAACAAGGGCCTTCTGGTACTGCCCCATTTTTGTACACATGTCCGCCTCAGCAATAAGAGATATAAAGTTCTCCTTGTAGCGTGGGTCTTGAAGTGTCACCAACCAGTAATGACTGTCACTCAAAATTTTGAGAACGCGAGGGTCATGGGAAAGGCAACGTAATATAAACTCAGCCATGCGTGCCAGACTACTAACAGGCAAGACTTTGGTGACCTCACCAAGAGGATGACTGACCATGCTCTCCTCCTCCTCCTCCTCTCTGTCCTCTGGCCAACGACGCTGAACAGACAGTATGACAGCTGTGCAGGTAGTACCTTCTATAGTGCATGAAACTAGCTCCTGTCCTTCCTCCTCCTCCTCCTCTTCCTCATTGACACCCAATCCACGTTGGGATGAGATGAGGTTTGGCTGTGTGTAATCACCCTGTATGGTTCCTTGCTCCATCTCATCATGCTCCGCCTGCAATGCATCCTCTTTGATTGTGAGCAGAGAGAGTTTCAGAAGACAGAGAAGCGGGATGGTGATGCTAATTATGGCGTCATCGCCGCTCACCATCTTGGTGGAGTCCTCAAAGTTTTGGAGGATGGTACATATGTCTGACATCCATGTCGACTACTGAGGTCTTATGTGTGGAGACTGAACTAAATACCGACAGCCTTGTTGATGCTGGTACTCAACAACTGCCCTCTTCTGCTCACAAATCTTTCCCAACATCTGCAGTGTAGAGTTCCAATGCGTGGGGACATCACACACCAGTCTGTGAGCCAGAACCTGCAAACGCTGCTGAAGCACGGCAAGTGCGGCGGAAGCTGTAGCTGACTTTCTAAAATGGGCACACAAATTATGTTAACTAAATACCCTTTATTATTTATTATTATTTTTGCACTGTGCGATTTATATATTTACTTTTAATTATTTGGGTATTTTTCTTGTCTTTGGTTTCTCTCTGTTTAATGGCCTTGTGTGAACATGCATTTACATTTTGCATGCACATCAATTTATGTTCCAGTTCACACCTTCAGGTTTTTTCTTTGCAGTTAGTATGCTTTAGTGCATATAAAAGGGTGTGGCCGCCCTTTGTCTGGGCTGGGACGCTGATCCTGCCTCGGTTTTATGCTTGCACCAGGGATCCAGTCTCTCTGCCCTTGTCCATATGTATGTCACTTGACAAATGGTAAGGTTTTTAATATTAGCGTTAGGACTGTCCCACAAGGGATGCCGTGAAGTGGCGGGACAGCTTTTACATTATTTTGATCAAAATTATGTTAACTAAATACCCTTTATTATTTATTATTATTTTTGCACTGTGCGATTTATATATTTACTTTTAATTATTTGGGTATTTTTCTTGTCTTTGGTTTCTCTCTGTTTAATGGCCTTGTGTGAACATGCATTTACATTTTGCATGCACATCAATTTATGTTCCAGTTCACACCTTCAGGTTTTTTCTTTGCAGTTAGTCAGGTGCTTTGCTGCCATGTGCCTGATCATACTGGTGGTGGTCAGGCTGGTCATTTTGCCACCCCTGCTGATGCTGGCCTGGCAGGTGGTGCAAATGGCCTTTTTGGGGCTATCGGCAGAGTCTTTAAAAAAGAACCTGACTCGGGAGCACCTAACAGTTGTACTGGCAACTTCCTTCATGTTGGTGTTACGGGGAACAGTTGCCTGCCTTCTGTCTGCGGCCACCACAATGCTTCTTCCTGCCTGTTGGGGTGCTCTGCCTCTCTCCCCCTGTATGCTGCTGTCCTTGCTCTGCATGTCCTCCTGCCAGGTTGGAGTATTGACAGTATTATAGCTAGAAAGTAGCTGGTAGAGCCCAAAAGAGGGAAAAGTGAGGTACTCAAAAGTCACCCCTCCATAGGTAGGATATTTTGATAGGGCAAGGGTAGCATTTACCTTTTCTGAATAAGGAAAGAAGAGTAAGCCACTAACACACACATCATCCTCAGTGTATGGGGGCCCTTATTGTTCCTGGGGTGTTGTAAGTAATTAGTATCCATTCAAATTGGTTCAACATAGGACAACTGATGAACCTAAGACATGGTCATTGATGCATGCAGTTAGCCCATCTGGTCTGATTCCAGAAAAAAACTACTGTAGTTTGCTGAAAAGTTTAATGTTGGCAGTGAAAAAAGTGTGAGAAAACACAATTTATCTCAGCCTCTTGCTTATAGGGCTGCATAGCCAAAGATGAGTTAGAATCTCCATACAGACTCTTGTCAATCACCAAAAGTGCCAACACAGATGTAAGCATCTGATAAAGGCATAGTCAACAATTTTTGCACAGAGATTTATTTTCTCAAAATTTCACTCTGATCTAACATCTATGTGATTTGCTGCCAAAACAAGTCTAATCCAAGTAGGAACCATCTCCAAATATCCATCAGCATTATTCACACCCATTGCAAATTAGGTTAATTACCAAAATCTACAATTTTTCTGCTCTTTACTTTAAATCAATTAATCAGGAACAATTTAAATAATTACTTAACACAACTAATATAAGAAGTAGTGTCTCCAAATTCACCACAAAATGTCACTTTTAGTGGCTACTACAGGCTCAGAATTTCTCAACTCCTTAATGACATGTGTCGTTACTACTTAGTAGAGCCCCTATAGCTGCTATGACCTGCTGCAAATGTGATGTTTCGAGCAGCATTCCTGAGGAATCTAAACTCATTCCTCATGGGCCTTGTATTCACTAGAATTATTTTCAGTTTGTGTGCTGAAACCTCTTTCTTCAAATCCACTACAGATTTTCTATGAAGTTCAAATCATGTAACTGTGACAGCCACTTCAGAACATTCTAGAACTTTTCCTAAAATCAAGTTTTAAAATCTCCTAGGATTTCCTGACACTTCATAAAATCCATCTTGCCCTCCACACCCTGTAGGTTTTCAGTGCCAGAGAAAGCAAAGCAGCATCAGGCATCACCGAGCCACCTCTATGTTTTACTGAAGGCAGGGTATTCTTTTCAGTGTGTGTTTCCTTTTTCTTCCTCCAGACATATTGCTGATCCATGTGCCAATAAAGTTGAATGCTTTGTAAATCACTTTGTGCAAATGCAGCAAAATTAAATGTAGAGTGCCTGTAAAAGGTTAAAAAACAAAAAAATACTAACACTCACTTTATCGCTTACTTATCTGGTCACATCTGCCGCTCGCTCTCCCCAGTACAGTCCTCAGTGCTTCTTCATATCGCAGTTGTGCACTGAAACCCTTGGCCCCTTTATGCTAGGCTGGGACTTCTGACTGTGGAAATACCCGGGACATCTCTGCGCATGCGCATCATAAGGTTGTGATGTTATGATGTCAAAGTGTGCACATCAACTTTACGATGTGCACTCTAGGTAGTGACTTCCATCTGCAACTAAGCCTAGGACATCACTGTACATGCATAATATACGATCAGAAGGCACTGCCTAGTGTGAAGAGACCTGGAGGTTTCAACATGCGGCAGCAGTAAGAAGGAGGTCGGCGGAGTGAGTGATGAGGTGAGTAGGAGTTGTTTAATTGTTTTGGACATCTTACACTTATCATACTGTGGGGCCTCTCCAAGAGACTTAAAGTTTGGAGAGAACAAATTCACTGCATATTGAATTTCCCAGCAAAATCTGTGCGAGATGGTGAATTTGAATCTGGTCAGATGGGCTCATCTCTGCTAAAGACCCTTGTCATGAAGGGGATGTACACTTCTGAGACTACAGAATTAAAAGTAGCATTTTGAGTTGAATTTGGAGAAGCAAGGTTTAATGTTAGTTGTGTTGAGCTGTTTACATTTTTGGTTAGTTTGGTTTATTGCTATAATCAGAATGATTGTACATTTTGCAAATAAACCTAATTTGTAAAGGGGGTTGAATTATTTTGATTGCAACTGTATATATGTATGTTTGTCTAAGACATCAGTTGTGCTCAGAATTTGGCCATTTAACTTCAATAAGCTAATGAAAATAGTCTTTTATGGAGAAGATGGCATGAAGGTTAATGCAATGCGGGTCTAGCAAGCAAGAAACTCAATTCAATTACTTAAACGCTTAAATAAATCCCTGTTTTCCTTTAGCTTCGTTGGACAATAAAATGGAAGATTAATTGCTGCAAGTGAATCATAAAAAAGAATTAGCAGAATACCAACAAAATCTGCTTTCCTGGCAACCATCTGCGTTAATCAAACCTTGAAATACAGGATTGAAAGATCAATATTTCACTTCAGAATGAAACATGGCAGACTTTCCACCTAGAGAGAGGGCTTAAGCTCTGAAGAGAACGTTGGCAGCGGTAATCGAAAGATGCCAAATGCAAAAATCTATTTGCTTCTTTTGTGATCTCTAATAAACAGATCACATTAGAGGCTCATAAATTATCCCGTACACATACCCAGATTCACCTTAGTTACTCTGAAAGAGGAAAATTACAATCAGTTTATTTTGTAGAGATAATTCACAAAATAGACTTATACCGAGTCCCTTATGAAATATATGTACAATTACTGCCACCGCTATGTGGTCAGGAGCAATACTACGGTGTGGGTTTACATGAACATAGTAGATGTAAGATCGCTATGGAATTTACACTGCTTCTAACAAACTTCTGATACTTTAATCCGCTTCATTGTTAGAATGTAATATAATATTAGCTGCTACTTAGAAAAAGTTAATTAAACTTTCCGCAACTTCTGCAAAATCCATTTTCTAAAATCCTTAGACACATTTTCTTTACATCATCGGCTGCATTGTGCAGGTTTAGAATCCTTGATAAATAATAAAAAAAATAAAGGAAACTTAAAAATGTACAACTATTGATGTATTAAATAAAAAAGTATCTTAGTAAATCTATGGAATTTACATAAAAATTAAAAAAAAAAACGTAATCAGAGGATATATACATGACTCAAAACATAGAAGAAAACAATTAGAGGGGATATCCGGTCTAAATTGATAAGTCTGCATTTACACTGTGTGACCGCAGACTTATGAATCCCCCGCAACCACTGTGCGCTATGAAGATTCGCTGGTTTCTGAGCCGGGAGCGAAGGGCATGTATGAGTTATACATACTCCCAGCCAGGGCCCGTCCAGTGGGCACAGCCTCGCTCCATACACTTAAATGGGGTGAGACAGGCCCGGGGTATGCATAACACATATGTACCTGCTGGTCCCGGCTCAGAAATCAGCGAATCCTCACAGCGTACAGTGCGTGCGGGGGATTCAGAAGTCTGCAATCATGCAGAGTGACTGCAGGCTTATTAATTTAGACAGGACAACCCTTTAAGAGAAATCCACAGACTTAGATAATAGCCAATAGTTCTTTTTCCCCAACTAATAAAATAGACACTTAGCAGGGTCAACAGATCTATTTTTGACTATGTGAGCCTGTATGGCCACTATTTTCTTAGCATCGAAAAAAGCCCACGGAAGATTACAGAGAAGCTGTGGTACAGTGTGAACACGTGACAAAATAAGCCCCTGTATATTTATGTATGTGTGCATGACTGGACTTCAAGGTGGTCAACCATCTTTGATTTCTTATGCCTACATTTTTGTTTGTCTGGTACCCCCATTACACAGACCGACATTTACCACACCGAAATCTACTGAACCCCTGATAAACATCAGATGGCCAGCTGCAGATCAGTGCATTTGGCCAGTGTTGGTTTCTACCTGCCCACTTAAATTTGTAGGCTTCTAGCCCAAGAGAGGCATGTTTTCCCATTTATACTGTAGGCTTATATCCCAAGAGAGGCATATTTAGGAGGTTAGTTACCCATCATGCGGAGGCTACCTTGTCGTGGTTGATGGGCATACATGAATTGGCCAATTTATGCGCTAAGAGCCTTCATTTTTTGTAAGTACATTTTATTTAGCAATAATTCAGTTTAGCTCTTATGTTCTCAGTGTCTGCATATGTATTGGCCCGTACAGTGTGCTGCTGCGCTTTCTTATTGTAAGTTATTGTGAAACTGTCTGAAGTACATTGTGTGTGCAGCAAAGATAACTTGGAAGCATAAGGCTTAAAAAAAAAGCAATATAGACAGATGCCAGGCAAAAAATAATGAATAACAGTTGATACAAGATGCCAAGAGCAGGAGCAAACGCACTATGGGTATGAAGACATAGCCTCAGGTAGAGAAATAGCATGTGAAAGGTCCACTCCATGTGTTGATCAAGTAGTTGGCTGCAAGGACTGTGATCACCACATGTAGTGGACTTTAATATGCTGTTTTAAATGTTTGCTTATGAGTAAAATAAACAAACTATAGATTTTCCTGGAGGAAGAGGTTAATGCATTAGCTTTTTGTCATTTATTTTCTCAGTGATTGATGATGAAGCAAAGCCAGCATAGTACTGCAAGTAGGGAAACAGTGCACTTTGATATCCACTGAAGAGTTCTAATTATTCCTACTCAGGTAGAAAAAAATGGAGTACTGTAGAGGTTTTGCAGGTGGGACTATAAAGAAGTAACCACTGCTTCCACTGGAAGTAAAAGGCAATGCTCACCTCAACGGGTGCAAACGCTCTTTTTATTATACAATTTTTTTTAAAGAGTACAAAGGTAAAAACACTACGCGCTACCCGATCTCAGGTGAGGAAGAGGCAGGTATGAATATGAAATGATTAAAGTTTTCTACATTTGTATACTTAACTTTTTTTTATATAAAAAAAAAAAGTTAAGAGTAGTTGCCCCTTACTTTCAATGGGTGCAGCAGTTACTGTTTAACAATTCCACCTGCAGCGCCCCCACAGTAATCGTGATTTATACTTGAATAATTACAATTCTGGGGAAACACTTATGTGGCGCCACAGAGGTACTGCATCTCATCCAGAGGTGTGGTACCCCACTCTCAGGTAAGGAAGGAGTACTACCCGGGGCCCACACTCCCGCATCCAACACACTCCACTTCAGTAGGGAAGGGCGAGATTGCTCCTAAGGGAGAGTACAGTTCCTGGTCCCTAGCTGGAGGGTGGAACTATGTAGTGGGTGTGGGTGGAGGAAGCAGGTCAGGGGAGAACCGTCAGGAAGAGTATAAGAAGGAGGGGAACCATCTAGAAGGGTCAAGTCCTGCTCAGGATAGCAGTGTAGGAGGGTCCAGACTCCTGGCTCCAGTGCTTAGAGTAGGAGTTGAGTGGAGAGAGAGAGGAGTCGGGCCTCGCCTGAGAGGCCCAGGAGAGTGAGAGAGGACAGGAGCAAAGGGAAGGCTCTAGAGACAGAGGGGATCTCAGGGGCACGATGAGTGCAGGAAGCCACTGGCTTGGGACACTGATTGTGAGGCGCAGGGCAGGAGGGTGAGAGCCAGCGCAGGGAAGACGACCAGGAAAGGTACATAGAACGGGGTCCCGTTTAAGTACTCCTGAGATACTTAAGAGATTGCTGAACCCCTACCCCAGAGGACACAGGACGACGTGGGAGGTTACACACTGGCCCTGGTAACTTGGAGTCTTGAACAACCGTGAGTAAAACCTGAAGACTGCACCCCACTGTGTCCTGGAATTATTGCTGCGCCATCACCAGCCCCGCACTACACAGCATAGCAACATCTATCTCATAAATATCACTATACTGCCCTGGAGCTTAGCTCTGCCTGTGGAGAGCTGAATAAACTCTGCTGCGTCACCATCAGCACCAGCGGATCTGCACCGCAGCGGCGGCAACATATAGCCGCATACCACAGGTGCTGTTATGAACATTATTATCCTAAAAACGTTATTCCCTTTTACATTCCCTTTAATTGACCGCCCTGGGTCACGGACCGGATCACCGCCACCGTGACATCTCCCAGCATCGACCGGCCCGGCTACCAAGTACCCCATGGCCCATGGGGCCTTTTATTAGATGATGCGGTATGTGCGCCGGCACTTTTTTTGTTTACTTTTTGTCTATTGATTTTGTTATTCCGATGACAGTGAGGGGGATTTGATGGTCTGGTCTCTTAGATTTATCTTGATATTTATTATATACAGTATATATATACAGTACAGACCAAAAGTTTGGACACACCTTTTCATTTAAAGATTTTTTTTTATTTTCATGACTATGAAAATTGTACATTCACACTGAAGGCATCAAAACTATGAATTAACACATGTGGAATTATATACTTAACAAAAAAGTGTGAAACAACTGAAAATATGTCTTATATTCTAGGTTCTTCAAAGTAGCCACCTTTTGCTTTGATGACTGCTTTCATATCTATCCAGCATATTATTATTATTTATTATTACAGCGCCATTTATTCCATGGCGCTTTACCTAGATGGATGTATTTGGCCATTTTACACCAACAATGAATAAACCTTCAAAAAGAGGTTGTACAAGCCAGGGTCTCTCCATAAAAGAATCTGATTTTTTTATCTTAATAATGTGATTATTAAAATCACATTAGTTAAAAAACACACAAAAACACTGACATAAAAATGGTGGGTAGAACAGGAAAAGACCACATTAATGAATAATAAATCATGTACATATGGTATAACCCTCTTTAAAAAAAATGGCAACCATAAAAAGAATATATAATAATAATAATATATATATAATATTAATAATAATAATATATTAAAGCATAGGACAAAATAACGTATTTTTCGGATTATAAGACAAACTTTTTTCCAAAATTCGGGAGGAAAATGGGAGTACGTCTTATAATCCGAAGGTAGCTTGCTGCATGGGGGCAACTGGTTTAGAGCAGGGTCACAGGAGTCAGGGTCACTGCTGCAGGAGGCAGGTGGCAGCGGCTTCAGGAGTGGGGCGATGCTGCAGGCCCCGGGCTGGGAGGATGGGATGTCCCGGCGGTGTGAGGTTGCGGGCCATAAGCGGTCATAAAATGTCAGCAGTGAGCAGAGTCCCCTTCCCATTGATTTCCCTGCGGTGAGCTATAGGAATATGGCCACCGGACACAGCGCATGTGTAGTTTGAAATCTCACCCCACCCCTGCCGCTGCCCTCCTGCAGCAGCAACCCTGCCTCCTATGAAACCGCTTCACCGCAGCCACCCCCCAGTAAACTACCATAAAATCAGACTATAAGACACACCACCATTTTATTTAAAACCATTTTTTTCCTACTTTCCTTATTAATTTGGGGTGCGTCTTATGGTCCAGTGAGTCTTATAATTCGCAAAAATACGGTAGATATATTAATGGTACAAAAGCATAAATGTAATAACCTGTTAACCCACCAAACAAAGCATAGGCTTTGTTTGGTGGGTTAACAGGTTACTCTTTGGCCTTTTACCCTTTACTAAAATATTTTAAGACTAGTATAATTACTTGCTACTTGATAACCTCTGATGGATTTTGTTTTCTTTTTTTTTCATATTTTTGTCTCGTGCACTTGTTGGTCATTTTTTTCATGATTCGTTTGAATAATATACCTTCTTCTGTATACCTCTTGGTTTTATTCATTAGTTGGTTTTGTACCATTTGAATAGCTAATGTCCTACACTTTAATATATCCGTTCTTTGTGTAGAGGCTATTTTAGAAAAAATGGCTTATAATGTATGTGCATGATTTATTATTCATCAATATGGTCTTTTCCTGTGGCACTCACCATTTTATATGTGTGTTTTTGTGTGTTTTTAATGTTTGTTGATTATTCTAATTTACTGAGATAATGACTTTTGTGTTTTCACTGGCTGTAAGCCATAATCATCAACATTAACAGAAATAAACACTTGAAATAGATCACTCTGTTTGTAATTACTCTATATAATATATGATTTTCACTTTTTGTATTGAAAAACTGAAATAAATTAACTTTTTGATGATATTCTAATTTTGTGAGATGCACCTGTATGTGATTGTTAAAAGGGTTGTTTTTAAATTCTGTGCAACCTCTTTAAATGAAAAAAATGGTGGCAAGGTTTTAGGCTTCTTCTATTGACTAATGACGAATGCATGTAGCCAAGAACTTTGCATTTTAATGAACATGCATGCATTTGGAGCTCCAGTCACTTTAAAATATATGAGGAATGAATAGGCACATAACTTGAGATCAAAAACATTTAAAAGATATTCACTTCTAGTTAATTATTCTTTCAAATAAACTTTTTTCTTTAAATAAATATTGCATTACTGATATAAATTGTTCTGTACTCGGGTTCCTATTATACTATTACATTTAATTTTAAAGTCACAAGTAGGCACGAGCTGGCATCCTGCGATAAGGAGGGGGTCACAGTTCTGTGTTGCGTTGGTAATAACGGCACTTACTTGTATATACCCGGACAGACATGCTACTTTTCATGAAGTTATTTTGTGTCAGTGAATAATTTGCTATTTTTATGATGTCAGGTACATTTTTTATCTGCATGCCCTGATGCCATGTCACTGCAATTACATCCAAGATAATCCTCCGATAGTTGAGCAGTTCTGTAGCTGTCTGTATTTAATCCTTCATGCCAATTTCCAAGAGTTATTTCAACTGAAGAGTGACGCTAAGAGTGACTGACCTTCAGGATTACACAGCAACTGTCCATCATAAGAGGTATGTGTCTTGTTAGTGTCATGACCACTAGCCACATGTGGTATTTACATTGCATTTCTGATGGCAGATGACATTTCTTGCCCTTATTGCTACAAACATTAGCTGTTACAGTTATAATATGACGCTGCTTTATGTTGCAGAAATGAGTACCTTCTTCTGTAGGTAAAAATATGTATATACATATACCAGAACTTTATCCCAATGATGCGACTTTCTTTATTATTTTGTAATTTATTTACAGTTTTGTAAAATATGAGAGATATACTGTATACAGCTCAAACTACTCAATGCTTCCCCTTTGACTTGTATTTGTAGTTGCTTATTTGGTAGCAACCTGTTCTGCATTCTACAGAACTTGTCACCATTTACTTTGGTCCATATCGCCAATGAGAGTCGTAATTAAAATTTCATACACACACTAGGGTTAATTAGTATTAGAGATGAGCGTATCGATCTAAAGAGAATCGAGTTCGAGTTTTTGAGTTTTTCTTATATTTGCAGATTTCTAACACTTTGTGATATGATTCACAAGGATAGGTTCTACAGAATGCCCTGTAGCTATCGCATCACATGGTCTAGCACAGCCAATCAGGAGTGAGGTAGGGGGCTATCACAACCAGTATAAAAATTGAGGGCTGGCCAACCAGCCAACCAGGGCCGGCCATCCCTAGACTTTACAGCCTAGGGATAGGAGGTCAGAGCGTAAAGCTCATTCATGATAGAAAAAGACTATAATGGATCACGTTGTACTAATGCACTAATGTTGAAGCATGGTGAAAGTGGGTGTGGTAGTCAGTGTGTGATTATCCAAAGATTCAAGTGAGATAGGGAAGTTCTGTACCTTCATAGACAGTGTGAATACAAATGAATCAATCTGTAATATACTGTATTAATAGCACTAACTGTAATAGTATTGTTTTTTCTTAAATCTTCACACATTACAATTGCAAACCGTGAGAACAGTTTGCTACAATGTGACGTAAGATTACTAGCAAAGAAAAATCCTAAAACCTAGGCTTTTGTGTCACGTACACACACACACAGTGCCCTAAAAAAATATTCATACCCATTCATTCAGTGCCCTAAAAAAATATTCATATTCATTCCATATTTTTTCATGTTACACACCACAAAATTAAATGTTTTTTATTTGGATTTTATGTGATACCAACACAAAGTAGCAAGTATTTGTGAAGTGTTAAGGAAATGATACAGGGTTTTCTAAATATTTTAAAAATATAAATGTGAAAATTGTGAAGTGCATTTGTATTTAGCCCCACTGAGTGAATACTTTGTAGGACCACCTTTCGCTGCAAATATTGCTACAAGTCTTTTGGGCTATGTCTCTACCAGCTTTGCACATCTAGAGGCTGAAATTTTTGACCATTCTTCTTTGCAAACTCGCTCTAGCTGAGTGAGATTGGATGGAGGCATCTGTGAACAGCAATTATCAAGTCTTTCCAAAGATTCTCAATGGGATTTAGGTCTGGACTTTGAGTGGGCCATTCACACACATGACTATGCTTTGATCTAAACCATCCATTGTAGCTCTGGCAGTTTGTTTAGGGTCGTTGTCCTGCTGGAAGGTGAATCTACACCCCAGTCTCAAGTCTTTTGCAGTCTCTAACAGGTTTTCCTCCAGGATTGCCCGGTATTTAGCTCCATCCATAGCGCCATCAACTCTTACCAGCTTCCCTGTCTTTACTGAAGAAAAACATCACCACAACAAATTTAATAACAACTGTCTCTACCTCAAAAAGTGTACTTGTTGGTCAAAATGTAACATTTCTTTGTAAACTTTCTGTTGTGCTTTTCTTGTCCTTTTCTTTTTCTGTAAAGTACCAGGAGTGCATTTTTTTTCTTTATTTTTTTATATAACTGCCACATTTCATTTTTTTTGAATACCCGTTTTAGTAGTCCAATTTGTCAAACGTACATACTGCATGCTGTTGTCATATTTTCATTCTCAATTGAACTACGTATACCTACTTTGCAATGTAGTATTTTGCGTTATGTTACATTTTTGCATAAGGGGGAAGGATAACTTAAAAATAAATAAACAACAAAAAATAAAAAAAGGTTAGGTTTTGCAATTTTGGATGCCTTATGGAAAAGCTTTTGCTTCTTCATTTAGCAAAAAAACCCCTGCTCTTGAAACTCCTCAAATAGTGGTAATTTTTGGACCATGCTGTATAAAAAATCCATGACTTCTTCCGTTTGAACCACCCGCCTGTGTATAAACATCAGCTAGGCAGGCCTTTGCCATCAAAAAAGGGATGATTTTTACAATGTTTCTACAATTTAAGAATCCTAAAATGTCTGATATTGCATTTGTTTGGGTTTGAACCCTTGAGCCTGTGCTTTGTGGTCAGTTTCTCTGTCCGCTGACCCACAGCAGACACTTTTTCTTTAGGTGTTTAGTTTCTGATACCCTTAGAAGACTGAAGCTAGGATAACAGGTGTTTTCATTTACAGTATTCATTTGTCTGCCCTATTACCTTTTGGGTGCTGCTTTATATACTTTCCCCCTGCTGGTATTTCCTGCTTGTGATAGTCTCATTTGGATGTCCAGCCATACTGGTGTAGTTTAAGCCAGTCAGTGAAAGACCCGCTAGGGTTTATCTCTCTGCTGTTTATGTTCTTTTCCCTGCACCTATCTTCTGTTTCTTTTTAGGAAGTAGGTGGCATATTCTCTAACAGTACGTACTTATTTCTTTATTTTGCATTTCGTGGTTTGTTTTACTCTTTCTATTTCAGCACACTTTCCCTTCTGTAGGTAATTCACACTCAGCTCTGCTCTCCGGTTCTTTAGGAGGAACGTGAAGTGCTCGGCTGCCTTTCAGGCAGCAAAGGTCCAAGTTGCCATTGTCTAGTCTGTAGTTAGGGCTATATCTCAGCTCATGCACAAACCACTAGGGACTGGGGGGTCAGGACCTCTTGTCTGTACAGGCAGGGTCAGTTGCATTTTTTTAGTGTGTTACCTATGTTCCTGAGTGAGTTGCTACACTATTATAACCAGTGTGTTGTTAAATAGCTTGGTATTTTCCACCGGTTACCATTCGATTTCCCCTAGCCAAATAATTTGTGGCTACTTGACATTATTGAGATTGTATTTGCATTAAAGGGCTGAAAAGGGGTTCAATACAGTCCTAGGAATTCTCCGAGTTTTAGACACCTATTTTCAGGCCAATTAGAGGTTTTACAGTATTAATATTCATGGTTAATTTATTCTGGGACAATTTGATCATCTCTAATGTGTATGTATGTGAATATGAATGACATTAATAATTGTTTGATGAATATCGCTCTATCCATGTCCTAATATAAGAGTTCATTATGACTATGTAGTGAGATCTGCTTCTTACTAGGATGGAATTTTCATTTTAGTCTGCCCATTACCTATGTTTCCTCAATCTGTTTCTCAACAATGCAGAAAAATAGTCTGTATATTCCCAGTTAGATAGAAAACCTGATTGTTTTGTATATTACAAATAAATTATTTTAGTATTCTAATGCATTTTCATTTCTTTTTATTCGATTATTGGATCAGAGACGATGGACATTGGAAACAGGATTTCTATTTTTATACACGTTTGATTTGATCACTCCTGACCTCTTTGCTTTGTAATTTGAAGCACATTACTGCTGACCAGCAGCACATTGCATAGTCTGAAACAGTTCTTTCCTGGCATCTTAAAGATCTTAAGTCGAGTCACATCTAGTTATGTCCACAGTATTACATTACAGGCAAAGAATGAAAAGAAGATGGATGGAGGCAGACACAATGCATCATCACTGTGATGTGTCATTGTAATAACTTTGCAGAAAATGTGAAGTTGGATCTCTCATACATCTACTTTAAAATAATATAATGTTTGACATACATTAGATTCATGGTAATAAGATACTCACAATTCCTCCGCCCTCAACTATGCTCCCAATTTAAAATGATTGTGTGCAAAATTAAAGTCATAGGTTATCCGATGCAAAGTTTCAACATCTTAGGTTTAAGATTAAATTCTGTATTTTCCGATTTTCCTTTATAAAGCTCAATTATTTTATATGAATAATATTTTCTCAGTATGCATGACTATTAACTATGCTATTATTGAAATGTTTCAGTTTTTGCCTCTCTTGTCTGTGGGTCTGGTGTGGTTACCATTTTGTGCAAACCAATACCGAACAACGGGATTAATCCATTCTAGGGATTTAATGCTTTGGTAGTCACCAGGTCAATACAACCACAAAGCTTATTAGTGCAAACAGGAAAGTTTATTAAACTTTGTAAACTTTCAGCATATCCTATCCTTTCACATAAAGGCAAACCAAAAACAAACTGAAAACAAACAGTCCATATGATAGCACAGGCTCACCCATTCAGATAAGTTTTCAACTCTTAAGGTACCGTCTCACATAGCGACGCACCAGCGATCCCGACAACGATGTGACCTGGCCGGTATCGCTGGTGCGTCGCTAAGTGATCGCTGGTGAGCTGTCAAACAGGCAGGCTCACCAGCGATCAGGGGAGCAGCGACATCGTGGAAAGAATCTTTCCACAATGTCCTGCTCCTGGCTGAAGCAGGAGCAGGCTGGTAACCATGATAAACAGCGGGTTACTAGGGGCACAGGCGCACTTAGTAACCCGCTGTTTATCATGGTTACCACTCTGCTACAGTGGGCTGGAGGTTACCGCTCACCGTAGCAGAGTGGTAACCATGATAAATAGCGGGTTACTAAGTGCGCGTGTGCCCCTAGTAACCCGCTGTTTATCATGGTTACCAGCCTGATCGCTGGTCCCACTGGTCACACACAGCGATGTGTGCTGACCAGCGGGAGGGCAAGGACCAAAAAATGGTCCGGGACACTTTGCAGCGATCAGCGAGCTCACAGCAGGGGCCTGATCGCTGCAAAGTGTCACACTTAACGACATCGCTGGTGAGGTCGCTGTTGCGTCATCAAAACCGTGACTCAGCTGCGATCTCGCTAACGATCTCGCTATGTGAGACGGGGGCTTTAGTCTCTGGCAGAGACAAAACAACAGGAGAGGTCTTTCCACCTCCAATTACAAAGTCTGAATGAGGCAGCTAGACTGCCTTAAATAGGCCATTCCAAGGCCTGGAACTGGAGGTATGGGAATGGCCAGCCCCACCCTGCTCTAGTGGCTATTCCTAAAACCTGAACCCAAAATTCGGGCCCATTAACAACCTCTCAACACTGTCCATGTTGAAGCCTGCTCTCTGGGTTTCATATCATCAAGGCTAGGCACCTCGTTGACACATACACTCCATCCAGGACTTGTTCAGCTGCACCCTTACACCATGCACATCTTATATATTGTGCTTACCATCGCCTTGATATCTGTTTTACGTCCTAAATTTGCCACAGTCCTCTTTATGTGGATCATATATTACTAAACGGCTATTTTAGATATGCAGATCCTACAAAAAAGAACATGAATGGAGGGATGGGAAGCAGTTGGTTCAGTTCCAGGCTCCAACTCTTGTTACACCCAATGATGTTACAGTGACATGTCTCTTGGTTACATGTACCACTTGCTGTTGTTTATATGCACTAGCTTCTATCAAGAGTGTTTCAAATATTGTCAAATTCTCTTATTTAAGTGGAGCACTGTACATAATACATACTTTCCATATTACATTTTAATTTATATATGCTCCACCTTTGCTATTTTCAAGCAGATATTTGATCCAGATATTTGATACTACTTTAAAATTTATTCCATTATGGATGGAGATGTGAGGCGCATGAATAATTAAAGGGGTTCTCTGACCTGCTGATTTGCATGATGAAAGGGGTCGTGATTGTAATGCAAATATCCCATCCCCTTCACTACTTACACATGGTTCATTCATGCTTGTTTGCCAACTACAATAGCTTGTCTTCTTTTATAAGAAAATGCTACCAATGTTAAAGTCCCAGAAAACCACTTTAATAGAATAAATTCATTTTCATGTAAAGAATTAATTATCTATGAATACAAGTAGGACATAAAAAACTATGTGAATGTTCTGCACTGCTCCCATACCCAAAGCAGTTTTTCAGTGCTTTATCTGTTCATTACATTGCACTAATGCAAAAAAAAATTCCTTAAATAGAATTTGTCAGTAGGATCACCCCTCCTAACTCATCTATATGGGCATACAGGTCATAGGAAGCATAAAATGGTACCTTGATATCTGGCATATGATGCCTTATTCCAGAGAAATCCACGTTTTTCTTATATGTAAATTATAGCTTCCAGGCTCTTGGGGGGACGCTGCCTGAAAGATAACTCTGCCTCCACAGATTATTTTAAATAAAAGAGGGAGTTATCAGTGTTATCATTGTTATTATTATTTATTATTATAGCGTCATTTATTCCATGGCGCTTTACATGTGAAAGGGGTATACAAAGCACAAGCAATTGCAATAATTTTGAACAATACAAGTCAGCGACTGGTACAGGAGAAGAGAGGACTCTGCCCACGAGGGCTCACAATCTACAAGGGATGGGTGAGGATACAGTAGGTCGGCAGAGAGCTGGTCGTGCAGAAGTATGATGGAGCGGTGGTTACTGCAGATTGTAGGCTTGTCGGAAGGGGTGGGTCTTTAGGTTCCTTTTGAAGATATCCATGGTAGGCGAGAGTCTGATGTGTTGGGGTAGAGAGTTCCATAGTAGGGGGGATGCACAGGTGAAATCTTGTATGTGATTGTGGGAAGAGGAGATAAGAGGGGAGTAGAGAAGATCTTGTGAGGATCAGTGGCTGCGTGCAGGTAAGTACCAGGAGACTAGGTCACAGATGTATGGAGGAGACAGGTTGTGGATGGCTTTGTATGCCATGTTTAGGGTTTTGAACTGGCGTCTCTGGGTAATGGGGAGCCAGTGAAGGGATTGACAGAGAGGAGAGGCCGGGGAATAGCAGGGGGACAGGTGGATTAGTCGGGCAGCAGAGTTTAGGATAGATTGGAGGGGTGCGAGAGTGGTAGAGGGGAGGCCACAGAGCAAGAGTTGCAGTAGTCGAGGCGGGAGATGATGAGGGCATGCACTAGTGTTTTTGCAGATTCGTGGTTGAGGAATGTGGGGATCTGGAAGATAGTTTTGAGTTGGAGTCAGCAGGAAGGGCTTGGATATGTAGTTTGAAGGAGAGATTAGAGTCCAGGGTTACCCCGAGGCAGCAAGCTTGCGGGACTGGGGAGAGTGAGCAGCCATTGACTATGATGGATAGGTCAAATGGGGGGGTTGAGTGAGACGGTGGAAAGATGATGAATTCTGTTTTATCTGTGTAAAGTTTTAGAAATCTGTCAGAGAAGAAGGATGAAAAAGTGGACAGACATTGTGGGATTCTGGTTAGTATAGAAGAGATATCGGGTCCAGATAGGTAGATCTGTATGTCATCATCATAGAGGTAATACTGAAAGCCATGGGACTCTATGAGCTGTCCGAGGCCAAAGATGTAGATTGAGAAGAGCAGGGGTCCTAGGATTGAACCTTGGGGGACACTGACAGATAGGGGGCGAGATGAGGAGGTGGCGTGTGAATAGGAGACACTGAAAGTCCGGTAAGTAAGAGGGAATGGTCCACTGTGTCAAAGTCAGATGATAGGTCAAGGAGGAGGAGGACAGAGTAGTGTCACTTGGATTTGGCAGTTAGTAGGTCGTTGGTGACTTTAGTCAGGGTAGTTTCAGTGGAGTGATGTGGTCGGAAGCCAGATTGTAAGTGGTCAAAAAGGGAGCATGAGGAGAGGTGTGAGGACAGTTCAAGGTGGACGCGTTGTTCCAGCAGTTTTGAGGCATAGGGGAGAAGTGATATGGGGTGATAGCTAGTCAGAGAGGATGGGTCAAGGGATAGCTTTTTGAGGATGGGTGTGATCGAGGCATGTTTGAAGCATGAGGGGAAGACATCAGTTTTCAGTTGACAGGTTGAAAAGGTGGGTTAGGGATGAATACTGTGGTGAGGTTAGGGATGAGGTGGGATGGGATTGGGTCAAGTTCACAGGTGGTGAGGTGTGATTTAGAGAGTAACGAAGAAACTTGATCTCCTGTAATGGTGGAGAAGCTGGTTTTGGAGGAGGAGGGTTGAGTAGATATGAGGAGGGGGTGTGGGGACTTCAGGCGAAAGCTTCGTCTGATGGTGTCAATCTTCTGCTTAAAGAATGAGGCAAAGTCTTCGGCTGAGATGAGAGGTGAGGGAGGAGGCGCTTGAGGGCAGAGGAGAGAATAGTGTTTGAATAGCTGTTTAGGGTTGTGAGACAGGGAGGATATGAGAGATGAGAAGTATGTTTGTTTTCCTGTAGTGAGTGTGGACTTGAAAATAGTGAGGGACTGTTTGAATGTGATGAAATGCTCGTTGGAGTGGGACCTTTTCCATCTCTGCTCAGCAACCCTAGAGGCCTTTCGCAGTTCTTCAGTCACGTTAGTGTGCCAGGGTTGCCTGTTGAGTGTGCAAGCTGTGGTATGTGTGAGGAGGGTGACCGAATTGAGAGCTGCAGCTGTTGTGTTTTATATAAAGTGGCAGCAGCATCTGCATTGTGTAAGGAATTTATGTCTGTAAGAGAGAGAAGGGATTCAGAGAGTGAGTGTAAGTCAAGGTGTTTGAGATTTCTGCGAGGGTGTGTAAGTTTGTGGAGTGGGGATTGTGCACCTGGAGAGGAGAGGGAAGGTAATGTAAGTAGGTTGTGGTCAGACAGGGGAGAGGAAACTTAGAGACGTTAGATAGGGAAAAAAGGTGGGTAAAGATGAGGTCCAGTGTCCAGTGTGTGACCATCTTTGTGAGTGGGGTTAGAAGACCATTGATCAAGGCCGAAGGAGGAAGTGAGGGATAGAAGCCTAGAGACAGATGAATGGGAAGTGTCAATGGGGATGTTGAAGTCACCCATGATGATAGTGGGGATGTCAGCGGAAAGGAAATGAAGCAGCCAGATGGTGAAGTGGTCGAAGAAAGAGGTGGCTGGCCCTTGGGGGTGATAAATGATGGCCAGTTGGAGGTTGGAGGGGGAATAGATGCGCACAGAATGCACCTCAAAAGAGGGGAGGGCAACAGAGGGTGACAGTGGGATATGGGTGAAGGAGCAGTTGTCTGACAGGAGAAAACCTACTCCTCCACCATTCTTGCCATTGGAGCGGGGTGTGTGAGAGAGATGGAGTCCACCGTATGAAAGTGCAGCTGGTGAGGCTGTGTCAAAGGGGGTGAGCCAAGAGTGTGCAAAGCAGTCATCAAAGCAAAAGGTGGCTACTCTGGAGAACATAGAATATAAAACATATTTTCAGTTGTTTCACACTTTTTTGTTAAGTATATAATTCCACATGTGTTAATTCATAGTTTTGATGCCTTCAGTGTGAATGTACAATTTTCATAGTCATGAAAATACAGAAAAATCTTTAAATGAGAAGGTGTGTCCAAACTTTTGGTCTGTACTGTATATCACACACATGGGACGAGTAACTAACACATGACAGGAGAAATGAACTTTGTCTTCTTGCAAGCACATTTTTACAGCTCTTGAGCTCTGCTGTATTGCAACTATATTACAACCCTGTCTGCCTGTAAGATGGAAGCTGAAGCTGAGGGGAACCTGTAGATGTGTCAGGTATAATCACACACAGCTCTGCAGTGACATCAGGAGAACAGAGCGGCCATCACACATCACACTGGTAACTCCAGGCAGAGTTCTCTTCCAGGCAGCGTCCTTCCCATAGCCTGGAAGAGGTCATTTATATAAAGTGATAAAAGATGATTTATCTACAACAAGCCATCTGATATGAAACATACAGGGATCACTCTAATTATAGCCTGTATGCCCATATTAATAGTTTAGATAGGTCAAATATGGTGACAGATTCCCTTCTAAGTAGAATATTCCTTCTATGAAAAATAGTTCAGCCTGTGGTCAAAAGTAAGACATTAAAGCCTATGTCCAGGTTACCACTGCCTCATATACCAAGGTCCGTCATTATATGTGTTCAATCCGTTTATTACAAATGCGCTAATGCAAGAAAACCCCTATAAAAGACAATACCTTCCATGAGAAACAGTTTAGCCTATGGACATAAGTAAGATATAAAAGTCTATTTACAGGTTCTTTACTACCGTCCATACCCAAATCAGCCTTTGCATGTGTTTTATCTCTTCATTACAATATAATAACAAAAGAAAACCCCTTTAAAAGACAATCCCTTCCATGAGAAACATTTTAGCCTACGGTCATAAGTAGGACATGAAAGTCTATCTCTAGGTTCTGCATTGCTCTCCGTATCCAAGTCACTTTTTACTTTTCTCTTTCTCTGTTCATTACAAAGCTCTAATGTAAGAAAAAAACCTTTAAAAGACAATCCCTTCCATGAGAAACATAGAATCTGAAAGCCTGTGGTCATGTTCTGCACAGCCCTTTGTATCCAAGTCAGTCTTTACTTTTATTGTATCTGTACAATACAGTGTGCAAATGCACAAAAATCACTTTTTTTCCATGAAATACTTCACGCTATGATCACAAGTAGGACATAAAAACCTATGTTCACTCGCTACATGTATTTTATCTTTTCTTTACAATGCACTAATGTAATATATTCATTTTATCCACATTATTCTGATTAATATATCTAATTTTATAATACGTAAATAACTTTTATTATTGACAGTGTTCAGACTGAATTCGTCTTTAACATCTGTCTGGAAATGGACAGAGAAAGTTTTAGATCTTGGTTACCGCTTACATCCATATTAAGGCCGCCTTTCTTGATATATAAAGTACACAACATATTTCATTTTTTTCTTATTAAATGTAAGGGGAAGTATACTTACTGTAAATTGAACTTGGCTTTCCGCTAAGCACCAGTGACATTTGTTCATAGGAAATACTTCAGAGATTAATAGCATGGAGGTGGATGCCATGTGCACAAGTCTAATTAACAATGTATCATCAGCGTAATCCACATTTGTCAGAAGCGTTTGCTTAGTTACAGGGAGCATGAAAATACATCAAAATGATCATTAAAATATTGAGTTTTTTGATCTCAAATTCAGAAAAGGGGAAACAAACGTGTTTGAGAAGTTGATTAGATGCAGTTTACTGCCTTATCTATTGGGATCATGAATTGAAAATGTTTCTCTTGTTTAAACAGAATATTAGACTAACTAGTCTGCACATTCTTAAAGACCTGGGAGATTTTCTTTATTACTTAACAAGAAAATCCAACACCTAGTTCTGAGATTGTAATGAACGCAAACTCAATTACAGCACACAGTAGGCATAATTTATCAGGGGATTAAGCAAATGTGTTTAGTTTATCTTATATTCGCATACAGTTATATTTGCAAAATGTGTTCCGGGGTTTAAAGGGAACCTGACAGTAGATTTATGCTGTCCGAACTATGAGCAACATGAATCAAACCCTGGCAGCAATACTCCAGTCAGGTATGTTTTGCTCTGAAAATAGTCTCTAAAAGCTGTCTGGAAGGTTGGAATCCGGCACGTTCTTTCCGTATGTGTCACACACAGTGTGGGAAGACTAAGTGCAACATGGAGGGATGAGGGGAAGGAAGCCCCGACACTAGGGAAAGGGGGAGTGGAGACCCCTAGGCAGATCTAATAATACCCTGCCTCCCCTATCATCCCTATTTTGGTTCCACACCAATCGCCAAGCAGGAAACCTAAGATCTGTATATCCCTAGAGCCAAGCCCTGGATAGGGAAAGGGGGATGAGACTGTACAGCCCCCACTATAAACTAAAGACAACAAGAGAGACAAACAAAGGGGAAGAAACTTAGCTTGAGCAGACTCCAGAGAAATAACACCAAACGACGTTCAAGGGCACCAGAGAGGAAGTAAGTCAACAGCTAAAGCTACAAGCCTTCACAAGGGAAAATGTGAATATCATTGGCGACTCCCTGAAGCAGACTGAGAGTATATAAACACCCAGGCCAAGGTGTGTCAATCAGAGCAGGAGGGAGGATGCCGCTGGGTCTAAAAGTCAGAAGGATTAAGAAGGTGTCTGCAATGCCAAACGCAGAGACCTTCTGCAGCCATATGCAGAGCAACTGTCTGTTGCATCTGACAAACCCGTGACAGTATGTGGTTGTTTTGGGAGAGTCAAATCAGTCAAGGTAAGAAGGGAAGGGAGAAACTACTGGAGACCAGCCTCAGACTAGTCGACCTAGCCACATTGGTCCTTGGCCAACTTTTCAAAGTATGTTTTCTCTGAAACGCAATAATGTTTTAGAGTAAAACATACACTACTGAAATGTCGCAGCTCATTCATGATTTTGGATCAGGCAGCAGGAATCTCATGTTAGGTTCCCTTTAAATATATTTTGGCAAAAAGTAAGTTATGTGGTCTGGACTTTAAAGGGATTCTATGAGAAGGTCTTTGCTGTGTAATCTGAGGGCAGCATAAGGTAGGGGCTGAGACACAGATTTCAGGGATGTGTCACTTATTAGACTGTGTGCTGTTGTTTCAATGAATGTTTTATCTGCAGGAGATTATCACTGCAGGACTACAGCTCACGTACATCCTGGTTCAACTCTGCTCCAGCACTGATTAGAAGATTTTTGTCAATATACAATGTACACAGAAAGCTGTGGTGTGAGCAGGTGAAGCTTTCTGAGCTCTGCTACATGCTGTATCTGAAAACTCTGATTGTGTCACAACTGCTGCATCCAGTAAACAAAGTGATACATCATTGGAGTCAGAGTCTTTTTTCCAACATTATGCTGCTCTCACATGAGATAGCAAATACCTAGTGACAAATTCCCTTTAGTGGAGGTTTCTTAAAGTGAACATATGCCCTGAACACCTTTTCATCTTTATTTTATCTAAAAAGGTAGAAGGAATCTTGTCAGGACATCATTTTTTGCCCCTTAAACTATTATTCTCCTACAGATTAAGGCATAGGTATTAGTTTAGAGGAGGAAAATGTTCTGACAGGTCTCAATTTAATCAAGTTGTACTCATACATTTTTTATTGTATGTCTATAGTGATCAAAGCTTTGTTTTTCTGACACACAGCTGGAAATCTCAGCTTTCAATCCCTTAAGGGGCCAGAAAGGCATTTTTCAATATCTATTTTGTTTTTTCTTACAGGCTCGAAGAGGATAAAAATAAAAAACTCAGCTATGCTCACCCACTACTACTATGCCAATAGCACTGCTGAGCTCCGTGATTGGCTACAGTGCTATTGTCGTGATATGAATACTGTCGACAAAGACCAGGGCAAGCGGCAGAGAGATTTATTTCTAAAAATAGTACATATATACAGTATATATACAGGGTGGGCCATTGATATGGATATACCAAAATAAAATGGGAATGGTTGGTGATATCAACTTCCTGTTTGTGGCAAATTAGTACATGGGAGGGGGAAAACTTTTCCAGATGGGTGGTGACCATGGTGGCCATTTTGAAGTTGGCCATTTTGGATCCAACTTTATTTTTTTCAATGGGAAGAGGGTCATGTGACACATCAAACTTATTGAGAATTTCATAAGAAAAACAATGGTGTGCTTGGTTTTAACGTAACTTTATTCTTTCATGAGTTATTTACAAGTTTATGACCACTTATAAAATATATTCAAAGTGCTGCCCATTGTGTTGGATTGTCAATGCAGCCCTCTTCTCCCACTCTTGACACACTGATAGCAACACCGCAGAAGAAATGCTAGCACAGGCTTCCAGTATCCGTTGTTTCAGATGCGGCACATCTCGTATTTTCATAGCATAGACAATTGCCTTCAGATGACTCCAAAGATAAAAGTATAAGGGGGTTAGATCGGGAGACCTTGGTGGCCATTCAATTGGCCCACGACGACCAATCCACTTTCCAGGAAACTGTTCATGTAGGAATGCTCGGACCTGACACCCATAATGTGGTGGTTCACCATCTTGTTGGAAAAACCCAGGGAACGTACCATCTTCAGTGCATAAAGAGGGCAACACATCATCATGTAGCAATTTCAGATATCCAGTGGCATTGAGGTTTCCATTGATGAAGAATGGCCCTACTATCTTTGTACCCCATATACCACACCATACCATACATTTTTGGGTTCCAACAGTCTTCGAGGGATCTATCCACTGTGGGTTAGTGTCAGACCAATAGCGGTGGTTTTGTTTGTTAACTTCACCATTCACAAAAAAGTTTGCCTCATCACTGAACATAATGTTCTGTGTAAACTGAGGGTCCTGTTCCAATTTTTGTTTTGCCCATTCTGCAAATTCAGTGCGCCGATCTGGGTCATCCTCGTTGAGATGCTGCAGCAGCTGGATTTTGCAAGGGTGCCATTTGTGAGTAGCTAATATCCGCCGAAGGGATGCTCGACTGATGCCACTCTCCAGTGACATGCAGCGAGTGCTACACTGTGGGCTCTTGCTGAATGGAGCTAGGAAAGCCACTGATGTTTCTTCATTAGTGACAGTTTTCTTGCGTCCACATTTTGGCTAATCCAACACTGAACCTGTTTCACAAAATTTGGCAAGCAGTTTACTAACTGTAGCATGGGAGATGGGTGGTCTCGAAGGGTGTCTTGCTTTGACATCTGCTGCAATGACCCGGGTACTGCATTCACCAGACATCAACACAATTTCTATCCACTCCTCATGTGTTAACCTCTGCGACATGTCAATGGCTGTAAACAAAGAGAAACTTGGAAATAACTCATGAAAGAATAAAGTTAAGTTAAAACCAAGCACACCATTGTTTTTCTTATGAAATTCTCAATAAGTTTGATGTGTCACATGACCCTCTTCCCATTGAAAAAAATAAAGTTGGATCCAAAATGGCCGACTTCAAAATGGCCACCATGGTCACCACTCATCTGGAAAATTTTCCCCCTCCCATATACTAATGTGGCACAAACAGGAAGTTGATATCACCAACCATTCCCATTTTATTTAGGTGCATCCATATAAATGGCCCACCCTGTATGCCCACCATGCAGCCCATTTTTCTTCAAGTGCCTCCTTATTGTGCATCTTGAAACAGCCACACCACTAGTTTTCAGAGAGTTTTGAATTTCAGCTGATGTTATTTGTGGGTTTTTCTTTGCATCCCGAACTACAGCAGTTGTGGCCGAAATTTTGTTGGTCTACCTGACCGAGGTTTGGTTTTTACAGAGCCCCTGATTTTCCATTTGTTAATCACAGTTTGAACGCTGCTGACTAGCATTATCAATTCCTTGGATATTTTTTTGTATCCCTTTCCTGTGTTATACAGTTCAACTACCTTTTCCCGTAGATCCGTTGACAATTCTTTTGCTTTCCCCATGACTAACAATCCAGAATCGTCAGTGGCTGAATGAAAGATGCAAGAGTCTATCTGGATCCCAGAGACTCACTCAGCTTTTATGCACACACACTGATTACAAGCAAACAGGTCACAGGTGGGGATGTTACCTTTAGTAGCCATTCAAACCTATTTGTGTCAAATTCTGAGTATGTTATCAGGCCAAAATCACTAGGGTATGTGAACTTTTGATCAGGGTCATTTGGATGTTTTTGGTTGTCATTAAGATTTAAAAAGAGAAAACACAGTAGTTTGACAATAAATGGCTTCACCCAACCAATAACATGAGTGGAGAAAAAGTGTTTTTGTTATCATTCATATTCTCTGAGAAAGGAAAAATTCAGCCGGGGTATGTAAATGTTTGAGCACAACTGTATATATATACAGTACAGACCAAAAGTTTGGACACACCTTCTCATTTAAAGATTTTTCTGTATTTTCAGGACTATGAAAATTGTACACTCACAGTGAATGCATCAAAACTATGAATTAACACATGTTGAATTATATACTTAACAAAAAAGTGTGAAACAACTGAAAATATGTCTTATATTCTTGGTTCTTCAAAGTAGCCACCTTTGGCTTTGATGACTGCTTTGCACACTCTTGGCATTCTCTTGATGAGCTTCAAGAGGTAGCCACCAGAAATGGTCTTCCAACAATCTTGAAGGAGTTCCCAGAGATGCTTAGCACTTGTTGGCCCTTTTGCCTTCACTCTGTGGTCCAGCTCACCCCAAACCATCTCGATTGGGTTCAGGTCTGGTGACTGTGGACGCCAGGTCATCTGGCGTAGCATCCCATCACTCTCCTGCTTGGTCAAATAGCCCTTACACAGCCTGGAGGTGTGTTTGGGGTCATTGTCCTGTTGAAAAATAAATGATGGTCCAACTAAACGCAAACCGGATGGAATAGCATGCCGCTGCAAGATGCTGTGGTAGCCATGCTGGTTCAGTATGCCTTCAATTTTGAATAAGTCCCCAACAGTGTCACCAGCAAAGCACCCCCACACCATCACACCTCCTCCTCCATGCTTCACGGTGGGAACCAGGCATGTAGAGTCCATCCGTTCACCTTTTCTGCTTCGTACAAAGACACTGTGGTTGGAACCAAAAATCTCAAATTTGGACTCATCAGACCAAAGCACAGATTTCCACTGGTCTAATGTCCATTCCTTGTGTTCTTTAGCCCAAACAAGTCTCTTCTGCTTGTTGCCTGTCCTTAGCCGTGATTTCCTAGCAGCTATTTTACCATGAAGGCCTGCTGCACAAAGTCTCCTCTTAACAGTTGTTGTAGAGATGTGTCTGCTGCTAGAACTCTGTGTGGCATTGACCTGGTCTCTAATCTGAGCTGCTGTTAACCTGTGATTTCTGAGGCTGGTGAGTCAGATAAACTTATCCTCAGAAGCAGAGGTGACTCTTGTTCTTCCTTTCCTGGGGCGGTCCTCATGTGAGCCAGTTTCTTTGTAGCGCTTGATGGTTTTTGCAACTGCACTTGGGGATACTTTCAAAGTTTTCCCAATTTTTCGCACTGACTGATCTTCATTTCTTAAAGTAATGATGGCCACTCGTTTTTCTTTACTTAGCTGCTTTTTTCTTGCCATAATAAATTCTAACAGTCTATTCAGTAGGACTATCAGCTGTGTATCCACCAGACTTCCGCACAACACAACTGATGGTCCCAACCCCATTTATAAGGCAAGAAATCCCACTTATTAAACCTGACAGGGCACACCTGTGAAGTGAAAACCATTTCCAGTGACTACCTCTTGAAGCTCATCAAGAGAATGCCAAGAGTGTGCAAAGCAGTCATCAAAGCAAAAGGTGGCTACTTTGAAGAACCTAGAACATAAGACATATTTTCAGTTGTTTCACACTTTTTTGTTAAGTATATCATTCCACATTTGTTAATTCATAGTTTTGATGCCTTCAGTGTGAATGTACAATTATCATAGTTATGAAAATACAGAAAAATCTTTAAATGAGAAGGTGTGTCCAAACATTTGGTCTGTACTGTATATACATGCACAGACACACACATGTGGCACCCCAGGGGTCTGGTTGCCACAGTAATAGAAATATTATGTCTGAGAGCAAGTGGGAGGTTTCTCTGGTCAGGAGCCCTAAGCATGCAACACGGCCCACCCAGACCTGGGAGGGGAGGAATCTGCCCTTATAAACTAGGTCTGGGGCGGGATTAGGTTAGTCAGAGCCTGGAGTGAAGTTCCAGACACAGGGAAAGTGACAACAGGAGCTCTGTAGGAGCAGGAGCGAGTGTCAGAGGCTGGAAGCTAGAAAGCTCTCCTTGGCTGAAGACACTAAACCCGGACACGGAGTCCGAGGCTGTTGGGACATCCAGGTCCAGCAGCAGAATCCAACCGGCAGGGGATTCCATGTCCTCTGGCCTTAGAAGCCCGGAGGCACGGTCACAAGCAAGGGACCAGCACCGCCATCGTGAAGCGGAGGCTAACGGAAGGCCCCAAGTCACCGGCCATACGGGTGAGCACCACACGGTATACTCAGGGACGTGGGCTACTTCTACCCGCATAGAGCAAGGTAGCCAGGAAAGAGTGCAGATAGTCGGGGAGGCCTACAACTCCACCTGGCCAGGGGAGATCCTTCTTGCTTACAGACTGACCAGGCCTCTACTGCTAGCCAGTACTCCCGGGAGGGTCTGCGTTATACCATCAGTAAAGACCCTGAACTGCACCACACGTCTCTGTTTCATTGCCGCACCAGCACCATCAGTACTGGGACGCTCACACCATCACTCCCATCATCCACTCTAGCTGCCCTGAGGCAATACTTCTCCCGTGGGGAGTTATCCCATGCTTGGCTGCGCATACAATATCAGCCTCAGCGGTCTGCAGCGCAGCGGCGGTCCCCACTGACCGCAATCCACGGGTGGTGTAGTCGGACATTGTTATTACCTAAGACTGCCACTGGCTTGACCGCCCTGGGCACGGACCGGGTCACCGCCACGGAGGACTACAACCCCCAGCGATCCGGCTCCGGGTATCCCCTGCACAACATAGGCCCAGGGGGCGCGTCAACTTTGGCGTAGTCGGCAGGATTTCGTGCCCACAACCACCGGGTACTGCGTGCCTGAAAAAGACTTTTGAACTTACCTGTGGTGAAGTTTCCCGCCGTCCGCAGCCGATTCCCTCCATCAGACGCCATCTTGGACTGTTTCCCGCCGACTTCTGCCGTCTTCCCGCCATCCGCAGCCGCTTCCCGCCATCGGACGCCATCTTCGGGACGCCGCGCGGGAAGAAGAGGGGCGTGGACGCCGAAAGCGCGCGAGATCCGAAGCTCCGCCCCACGCACCGACGCTGCGTAAGGTCCTGGAAGGGAGGAAGAGCGACGCAGACGTCATCGGAGCGCGACGCCAGGTCCTCAACCCCGACGATCGACTGCGGAGCCACGGCCTACGGAGGAAGAGCATCGCAAGGTAGGCCACGGTCCACTAGAGGGGAAGGAGGATGTCGGACACCGAGGGGAGCCCCACTGCCACAGCCACCGCCAGCGCAACCGCTGCAGCGGTCATGCCATTCACCATGCCCTATATCCCGGGGGCAACCTGGCTACCCCAGTACTCAGGGGAGTCACATACCCTGAGTGACTTTAGGGAAAGACTTGATAGCCTCTTCCAGGTATACCCCCTCACAGAAGAGCAAAAAGTGAGCATCCTGGTGGCCCAGTTAATCGGGGCAGCCCAAAGGGAGGTAAAGTCCTGGTCACCTGGGAAGAAGAGGACTGTCAGAGAGATACTAGCCCGGCTGAAAGACACATTTGATACCCGCACCTCAGCCGAAATAAAGCTCAGATTTTATGGGTGCAAACAACGGGCACATGAAAGTATAAGAGACTATGCTCTAAACTTACAAAAGGCCCTGAGAGCCATTAAGCAGGCAGACCCTGACAGCGTGGGAAATGAAGACAAGCTGTTGACCGAACAATTTATTGAGGGTCTACTGTGCAATGCCCACCGAACCCAGTTGCGGGCAATGGCCTTGCAGGACCCTGACCTGGACTTTGCACAGTTCAAGGACAGAGCCATCCGGGTGCTCCGAGAACCGGCACCAGGAGGTGCTGTGACCCACAGGCGCCCTGCTATCACTTATCACCAGGGCGCGGCGCCCTTGTCTGCAGGGCCTGTGGGAGCTGATGCGCAGGCTTTGAACAATGACCCGGCTACAGACCTGCACCATCAGGTCCAAGAGCTGACTAAGAGCGTTACCGCGCTAACCAGAACTGTGCAGTGTTTGCAGGTCTCTTCTCCAGGAAAGATCCAGCTGGCATCCGGACCGGAAGACGTCCCGTGGCGCCGACTGAGGAGGACCCCACCGGCCAGAGGAAGACCCAGCGACAGATACAACGAGAATGGACGACCCATCTGCCGCCGCTGCAATCAACCCGGACATATGGCAAGGTACTGTCATTTAAACGGGCACAACCTGGGGTAGAGGGCCCACCCCCAGGCATAAGATCATCAGGCCCTTCGAACTGGCGTTACAAATACGTAGGGGACGTCCGGTCTTGCCTGTGGTACTGGACGGCATTCCTATGAGTGCCTTACTAGACACCGGGTCACAGGTCACCACCATCCCGTACGTGCTCTTCAAGCGGTACTGGAATGACTCGGACATAACCCGCTACCCAGATGACGACCTGAGCATTATCGCCAGCAATGGTCAGCCCGTGCCACAGATAGGATTTAAGGAAGTGACCATCAAGGTCGGTAAAGTTGAACTGCCGGCACAAGGACTTATCATTGTGGACATTGACCGTCGCGAGAGTCACCCAAAAATAACCCTAGGTACTAACGTAATTGAAAACAGTCTTGCAGAGGTGATTCTTATTTTGCAGCAGGTTGCCAAGAACGCCAGTTCCAGCCAGCAGTGTGTGCTCCAAAAAGAGATCCGGGCACTGATGAAGCGGCAACAAGTGGAACTATCTGGTGGTGAGATAGGTAGCGTGAGTATGTGTGACCCGTTCCCTATTGCCATGCCCCCAAAAAGCGAGATGATGATTTGGTGCCGGGCAGCTATTGGTCTAAGAGGTAGAGACTACCAAGCAATGGTAGAACCCGTCTACTCAGACAGTAGGCCCACCATTTTGACAGCACGGGGGGTGGTCGATGTACGCCATGGGAGGGTGCCTGTCCGCATCATCAATATCGGGGAGAGAGAAGTATACCTGCCCCGGTATGCCACGCTAGCCAAATTGTTCACCATCAACCAGAACTCTGTACAGGCCGTGGAACCCTTGCCTCCATCTCAACCAGAGGAAGGTAACGGCTCTAAGAAACCAATGGAGGACTGGTGTCAGCAACTGCATTTGGGTACTGACTCCACTCCTTCACACCAAAAACAGGGAGTCTATCGGGTGGTTCAAGAGTAAGAGGGAGTGTTTAGTAAACACCCGCTAGACTTCGGGTGAGTAAAGGGGGTAGAACATCACATCCCCATGGGAGACCATCCTCCCATAAAGGAGAGATATCGACCCGTACCCCCTGCACACTATCAACACGCCAAGGGGATGCTAAAAGACATGAAGGAGGCTGGGGTAATTCGGGACAGCTGTAGCCCCTGGGCAGCTCCACTAGTCTTAGTGAAAAAGAAAGACAACACCATAAGAATGTGTGTAGACTACAGGAAGGTCAACCGTATCACACACAAAGATGCATACCCGTTAGCAAGGATAGAAGAGTCCTTAGCTGCATTAAAATCTGCTAACTTCTTCTCTACTTTGGATCTCACTAGCGGGTACTGGCAGGTTCCTGTAGCAGAGGAGGACCGGGAGAAGACCGCATTATCCACCCCAATGGGACTCAGCGAATTTAACTGTATGCCATTCGGGCTCTGCAACGCACCAGGAACCTTCCAACGGTTGATGGAATGCTGTCTGGGACACCGGAACTTCGAGACGGTCCTGTTATACCTGGACGATGTCATCGTCTATTCCAAGACCTATGAGGACCATCTGGAACACCTGGCAGAAGTGTTTGAAGCCCTGGCGAACTATGGCCTAAAGGTAAAACCCTCAAAGTGTCATCTACTGAAGCCAAAGGTACAGTACCTGGGACACGTGGTGAGTGCTGACGGAGTAGCTCCCGACCCTGACAAGATCACCATGATTAAGGACTGGCCAAGACTATCCAGCATAAAGGAAGTGCGGCAGTTCCTCGGGTTGGTAGGCTACTACCGAAGATTCATTCCCGGTTTTACAAAGAAGGCAGCTCCTATGCAGGACCTCCTGATAGGCCAGTCCAGGAAGACCAAAAACCAGAAGCCACCCTTCAAATGGGAAAAGCTGGAAGAGGAGTCATTCCACCAGCTGAAGATGGCCCTCACGGGGGATGAAATCCTGGCGTACCCTGATTACAGCCAGCCCATTATCCTCCACACGGACGCAAGCAACATCGGGCTAGGAGCCGTACTGTCCCAGATCCAGCAGGGGAGAGAACGGGTAATTGCTTACGCCAGCCGAAAACTGCGACCCACGGAAAGAAACCCTGAGAATTACAGCTCATTCAAGCTAGTGTTCCTGGCAGTGGTGTGGGCAGTAACCGAACGTTTTAAGCATTACCTTGCCTCTTCCAGGTTCACCGTGTACACGGACAACAACCCGTTGACACACCTGGACACTGCAAGACTGGGTGCCCTGGAGCAGAGATGGATGGCCCACCTGTCCAATTATGAGTTCACGATCAAATACCGGGCAGGACACTTCAATACCAACGCGGACTCCCTGTCCAGGATGCCAAACCTACCGGACGAAGGGGAGGATCCAGAAGAATTGGAAGAGATCGAACTCCCTGCGTTTCACCGTCATGGGATTACCCAGTATTCCCACCGTGTGAGGGGCCAGCGATCCGCTACGTTCAACCCCTTGCCCCACTACAACTGGGCGGAGACGCAAGACAGTGACCCCGCAGTCCGTCTGGTGAAGGAGATGCTGACCCAGGCTGACGCCCGCCTGGACCCAGACGCTCCGGAAGAGACCAAGCAACTGTGGACGGAAAAGAGCAGACTGTTTCTCTACAAGGAGAAGTTGTGCCGCAGAATGGTCAATTCCCGGACACATGAACTGATCTGGCAGCTATGGTGCTGGAGGCATACCACAATGGGGCAGGGCACTTCGGATGGAAGAAGCTGGAGTTCTTGCTGCGTGAACGGTTCTACTGGATAGGCATGAGAGGAGCCATTGAGAGGTGGTGTAGAGACTGTGGCCCGTGCAATCTAAGAAGAAAGGACCGTGACAGCCAGAGGACTCCCCTGCAGCCCATCATCACCAGGCAGCCGCTGGAACTGGTCGCTCTGGACCATGTTAAACTGGCTCCAAGCAGAAGCGGGTATGTCTAAGCCCTAACCATCGTGGATCACTACTCCCGATTCCTAGTGGTGGTCCCCGTCAAAGACTTAACAGCACAAACAGCAGCTAGAGCCTTCCAGCTGCACTTCTGCCGCCCACACGGGTACCCGGACCAAGTGCTGACGGACCAAGAACCAGCCTTCGAAGCAGAGGTCTTCCAGGAGTTCTGCAACCTGTATGGCTGCAAGAAGATAAGAACAACGCCCTATCACCCCCAAACCAATGGACTCTGCGAGAAGATGAACCAGGTGGTGATAGATCTGCTAAAAACATTGCCCCTGGAAGAACGCAGTCTGTGGCCTGAGAAACTGCCCGATCTTGTGGACCTGTATAACCACATCCCGGTAGGTTCCACCAACTGTACCCCGGCTTACCTAATGCGAGCAAGACCAGGTAAGCTGCCTGTTGACCTGGATATGGGAGTCCTGATACCTGAGGACACCTCGCCAGAGGCAGACTGGGATACAGAACGGCAGCAGCAGTACCGGAAAGTACAGGAGAGCGTCGAGCGAAGTCTCTGTCAATCAAGAGAAAGGCAGGAGAGGACTTATAACCAACATGCTCCCGCTGTTCCCCTGGTACCTGGAGAGCAGGTCTTAAAAAGGAAAAGGCAGCTCCATAAGTTGGATGATCAGTGGGAAAAGGACCCGTACACCGTACTGCCCTCAAGCCACAATAATCCAAAGGTGTACGTCATCAGCAAGGATGGAGGAGAGACCACAGCCACTGTCTCCAGAGACCACCTGAAAAAGTGCCCCGAGAAGTTGCAAAGCACGGATGAAGATCAGGAAGACCCTCAACTCGTGGAGGAAAAGGAGGAAATGATCAGCACCGTACTCGGAGACTTTCCCCGGTCCTGGACGCAAGTAAACAACGCTATCGTGGTGCCCGTCCTCACCTTCTCCAGCCAGCCCCTCAAGTGCCTACAGAAGACCAGGTAGAGCTGGAAGAGCAGCCGGCCCAGGAGGCAGAAGAGTCCACACCAGCAGCACAGGAGAATCAACCCTCTGCTAGTAGTGAGCCTGCCATGCCCCTAGTGAGCCAAAGAGTGCGCAGACAGCTGCCCAGCTTGCCCATAACACCTCCTAAACCCTGTAGTGCAGGACCAGTTAGTGAGCTCCGTAGGTCCACTAGAGTCACTAGAGGTCAGATGCCCGCTCGCTGGAAACTCTAAACTAATGCACTGTAAATTTACCTGTTTCTTGAAAATGTTTATGGTTTATGTTTGTTGCCTGTTATTAATTATGTTTCTCAGTTACCCTGCAGATTTCTATGGACTAACAGGTTATGGACACTGGATAACCGGAACAATTTTGTAGATAGTTGCACCTTGGTGCCTCTTGCGAAGACGGCTGCGGAAGAGAAAACCTGTCTGGCGTGGCCTACTTGCGGCCCAAAGTAGCTAGCTTCAGCCTTGCAGCCACGCCCAGGGCCAAAGCAAGGGGTTTGCTTTGGACAGGTCCCCTACCTCGCTTAAGACTTCACCTTGGGTGATATGGACACCCGGTTGCGGACACGCCGTGACCTTTAAAGAACTAAAGCTTCTTGTAAATATGTTATTGTATTGTTGTTTATTCCCTGAATTTATGTTTCTTTTAAAAAAAAATGTGTTTAGTCCCGGAGTACTAAAATTTACTAGTGGAGAATGTGGCACCCCAGGGGTCTGGTTGCCACAGTAATAGAAATATTATGTCTGAGAGCAAGTGGGAGGTTTCTCTGGTCAGGAGCCCTAAGCATACAACACGGCCCACCCAGACCTGGGAGAGGAGGAATCTGCCCTTATAAACTGGGTCTGGGGCGGGATTAGGTTAGTCAGAGCCTGGAGTGAAGTTCCAGACACAGGGAAAGTGACAACAGGAGCTCTGTAGGAGCAGGAGCGAGTGCCAGAGGCTGGAAGCTAGAAAGCTCGTCTTGGCTGAAGACACTAAACCCGGACATGGGGACATCCAGGTCCAGCAGCAGAATCCAACCGGCAGAGGATTCCAAGTCCTCTGGCCTTAGAAGCCCGGAGGCACGGTCACAAGCAAGGGACCAGCACCGCCATCGTGAAGCGGAGGCTAACGGAAGGCCCCAAGTCACCGGCCATACGGGTGAGCACCACACAGTATACTCAGGGATGTGGGCTACTTCTACCCGCATAGAGCAAGGTAGCCAGGAAAGAGTGCAGATAGTCGGGGAGTCCTACAACTCCACCTGGCCAGGGGAGATCCTACTTGCTTACAGACTGACCAGGCCTCTACTGCTAGCCAGTACTCCCGGGAGGGTCTGCGTTATACCATCAGTAAAGACCCTGAACTGCACCACACGTCTCTGTGTTTCATCGCCGCACCAGCACCATCAGTACTGGGACGCTCACACCATCACTCCCATCATCCACTCTAGCTGCCCTGAGGCAATACTTCTCCCGTGGGGAGTTATCCCATGCTTGGCTGCGCATACAACATAAGCCTCAGCGGTCTGCAGCGCAGCGGCGGTCCCCACTGACCGCAATCCACGGGTGGCGTAGTCGGACATTTGCTATTACATTAAGACTGCCACTGGTTTGACCGCCCTGGGCACGGACCGGTCACTGCCACACTGAGACTACAACCCCCAGCGATCCGGCTCCGGGTATCCCCTGCACAGCAGAGGCCCAGGGGGCGCGTCACACACATATATATTTATGCAGAGGGAGAAATAAATATTGAACAAGTTACCAATTTTCTAAGTAAATATATTTCTAAAGGGGCTATTGACATGAGATTCTTACCAGATGTCATTAACAACTCATCAAATCCACAAAGGCAAAGCAATCAAACCATAGATGTCCATAAATTAAGTTGTGTGTAGTAATGAGAAATGACACAGAGAAAAAGTATTGAACACGCTTACTGAAATGTATTTAATACTTCGTGCAAAAGCCTTTGTTGGTGATGAAGGCTTCAAGACGCCTCCTGTATGGAGAAACTAGTCGCATGCATTGCTCAGGTGTGATTTTGGCCCATTCTTCCACACAAACACTCTTCACATCCTGAAAATACCGTGGGCTCCTTCTTTGAACTCTGAGCTTTAGTTCCTTCCATAAATTTTCTATTGGATTCAGGTCGGGTGATTAGCTGGGCCATTCTAGCAGCTTTATTTTTTTTTCTCTGAAAGTTTTCTTGGCTGTATGTTTGGGATCATCGTCTTGCTGAAATTTCCATCCTCATTTCATCTTCATCATCCTGGTAGATGGCAGCAGATTTTTATCAAGAATGTCTTGATACTTTTGTCCATTCATCCTTCTTTCAATTACATGATTGTTTGCCAACATTGTGTCCTGAAAAACAGCCCCACACCATGATGCTCACACCTCCATCACTCGATCCAGCTGATATTATTTTTCACTAATTGGCAGGATTGGCCTCTAATTACTGATAGATTTCAGCTGGTGTTATAACTTTCCGTGGCTTTTTGCATCTCTCTTTCTTCATGTGTTCAATACTTTTTCCCTGTGTCATTTCTCATTCTTAAACATAACTTAATTTATGAACATCTATGGTTTGATTTCTTTGCCTGTGTGGACTGGATGGGTTGTTACCGACATCTGTTGAGAATTCCATGTCAATAGCACCTTTCCTCCCCAAAATTTGGGGTGCGTCTTATGGTCCTGTGCATCTTATAATCCGCAAAACAGCTATATATATATATATATATATATATATATATATATACTAGCTATTGAACCCGTTCTACGCCCGGGTGGCGAGCATTTTTATTGGTATATGGTCTCACATGCTGGTATGTGCTGCCCCCATCATGTCCCCACCATCCAATCCCGGTATGCGTGGCTCCCCTCATCCTCGATCACGGTATGCGTGGCTCCCCTCATCCCCGATCTCGGTATGCGTGGCTCCCCTCATCCCCGATCCCGGTATGCGTGGCTCCCCTCATCCCCATTTCCGGTATGCGTGGCTCCCCTCATCCCCATTTCCTGTATGCATGGCTCCCCTCATCCCCATTTCCGGTATGCGTGGCTCCCCTCATCCCCATTTCCGGTATGCGTGGCTCCCCCCCTCTTCCCCATTTCCGGTATGCGTGGCTCCCCCCTCTTCCCCATTTCCGGTATGCGTGGCTCCCCCCCTCTTCCCCATTTCCGGTATGCGTGGCTTCCCCCCTCTTCCCAATTTCCGGTATGCGTGGCTCCCCCCCTCTTCCCTATTTCCGGTATGCGTGGCTCCCCCCCTCATCACCATTTCTGGTATGCGTGGCTCCCCTCATCCCCGATCCCTGTATGCGTGGCCTCCTCAATCCCCCATTCCTGGTATGTGTGGCCTCCTCAATCCCCCATTCCTGGTATGTGTGGCCTCCTCAATCCCCCATTCCTGGTATGTGTGGCCTCCTCAATCCCCCATTCCTGGTATGTGTGGCCTCCTCAATCCCCCAATCCTGGTATGTGTGGCCTCCTCAATCCCCCAATCCTGGTATGTGTGGCCTCCTCAATCCCCCAATCCTGGTATGTGTGGCCTCCTCAATCCCCCAATCCTGGTATGTGTGGCCTCCTCAACCCCTCAATTCTGTTATGTGTGGCCTCCTCAACCCCTCAATCCTGGTATGTGTGACCTCCTCAATCCCCAAATCCTGGTATGTGTGGCCTCCTCAATCCCCAAATCCTGGTATGTGTGGCCTCCTCAATCCCCCATTCCTGGTATCTGTGGCCTCCTCAATCCCCCATTCCTGGTATGTGTGGCCTCCTCAATCCCCCATTTCTGGTATGTGTGGCCTCCTCAATCCCCCATCCTGGTATGTGTGGCCTCCTCAATCCCCCAATCCTGGTATGTGTGGCCTCATCAATCCCCCAATCCTTGTATGTGTGGCCTCCTCAATCCCCCATTCCTGGTATGTGTGGCCTCCTCAATCCCCCATTCCTGGTATGTGTGGCTTCCTCATCCCCCCAATCACTGCACACATAAAACAATAAACACTTATACTCACCTTCCTTCCACACCTCTGCTCCAGCGCTGAGTCCTGTCTGCAGCAGCTCATGTCGGCATCTGAGCTGCGTGCGCTCTCAGAAGCCGAGGTGAGCTGCTGCCGGCACATTCACGCTTCTCCATGCCGGGACTATGGGCGTGGAGAAGCGTGAATATGCTTTCTCTTTAGCGGCGGCCACTGACAGCAGGAGCCGGGGCTCAGCGCTCCTCCGTGGCCGCTACTAAAGAGAATGAATATTCCCTCTTCTCCACGCCCATGGGAGTGGCCTCAGAGGGAATATTCATGTACCTTTAGCAGCGGGCACACGTGGTAGTGTGCTCCGCTCCTCCACTGCCGCAACCCGCTCCTCTGCCGCCGCCACCTCCTACTCACCTATCCTCCTCGTTCCCACGAGGTAGTGTGCTCCGCTCCTCCACTGCCGCAACCCGCTCCTCTGCCGCCGCCACCTCCTACTCACCTATCCTCCTCGTTCCCACGAGGTAGTGTGCTCCGCTCCTCCACTGCCGCAACCCGCTCCTCTGCCGCCGCCACCTCCTACTCACCTATCCTCCTCGTTCCCACGCTGCTTGGGGCCCTCACGGGCCCCCTCCGGCCACGGGCCCGGGCCCCATAGCAGTGGCTGTCTTACCTGTAACGGCTGGATGCGGGTCCTCTGTCTGGAGCCAGACTGCGCGTCATGCATGCGCAGTCTATCGAGGCTTCGGACAGAGACACGCATCTCCCGTTATATTATATATATATATATATATATATATATATATATATATATATATAATATATCATTTCCACAATCATTCCAACCCATAGTACAAGGAAAATGTATTATATAAAATGTCTTGCGCATGGCCTGATAAAAAAAATCAATAAAAAAACTAATGCAGGAATTGCTGTTTTCCTTATCCCCCACATTTTGTTGGCTATGCTGACTAAAGTTGTGGCAGAAAATGTTACCACAATTATTTTTTTTCCATAAAACATTCTTTTCCTTAGAAAAATAACTGAAGCTGTATAATTTAAAATATCACTATAATCATATTGACACATAGTGCCAATAAAAAGTCCAACTTGTCCCTCCAAAAACATACCTCTATACAGTTGCTGACATAAAAATAAACTAATAGCAGCTCTTTGAATGAGTTCATAGGAAAATACAAACGCTTCGTTCTAAACACCCAGCTACTTCAGGGAAAAAGATACTTAAGTTGGGAAACACAAGTCTTGACTAAAGCAAGTTGCTTAGGGTGGTAAAAAAAATAAAATAAATAAAGCAATGCATTCTCCCTGTAGGTCTAAGGTCCCCTTCACACTTCTGTGCTTCCGGTATGTGTGATGTCTGTTTTCACATGTACCAGAGACACGACACACGCACACCCATTATAATCTATAAAGCTGGGCACGTGTCCGTGTTTTTCACATGGACCATGTGTCCGTGTGACCCACCCATTCGTCCGTGTGACCCACCCATACGTAGGCATGTTTGTTTTTTTCCTGCAGCGCGGATTTGAATATGTACCGCACACGCCCACACGAATGACATCTTTGGGTCATCCGTCTGCCATCCATGTAACATATGCCAGAATAGAATTCAGAACATAAATTACAGATTTTTAGGCGTTAAAGATGTGCAAAGAGATAGATAAATAGATAGCTATGGGGTAAATAGATGATAAACAGAAAAAATAGGCTTTGACTGAGCACTCTGCCTCAAGGCCACAGGCGGTTTTAATTGCAGCAGGAACTTGCTTTCCCATACACAGGCAGGCTTATGTCTCTTAGTTCACACAGGCAGGGTCCTGGTATGACGAGAAATGCCTTAACGTGGCTACCAGGTACACATGAATTGACCAATTTATGCACTAACATTTCTCATTTATTTCTATTTTCTAGAGCAGTAATGCTATTAAAATGTCATATATTTCATGTTTGCATACTTAGCGTTCCAGAGTGCTACTTTGTTTGTTAGTAAATAGATGATAGATAATATATATATATATATATAAATAAATGGATGACTATTCATGAGATATATAATACATTTCTTGCTTGTGTAGCTTACTGTATATGTATTAATCTAATAAATAAATGAAAAAAATTCTGTGGGGTTCTCTCCATTTTAGTTAACCAGCAAAGGTAAAGCAGACAGCTGTGAGCCATTATCAGGCTGGGAAGGTCCCTGTTTATTGGACCTTTCTCAGCCTAAAAATACCAGCCCGCAGCCGCCCCAAAAGTGGAGCATCGCATGAGATGCTCCAATTCTGGCGCTTCACTTTCACTCTTATAGATTACAACTTCCACTTCTGGGGTGACTGCAGGCTGGTATTTTAAGGCTGAGAAGGGCCCAATAACCATAGACCTTGCCAGCCTGATAATATCAGTTCACAGCTGTCTGCTTTACCTTTGCTGGTTAACAAAAATGGGGGGACCCCACATCATTTTTTAAATTTATTTATTAGGTTAATCCATGTACAGTAAACTACACATGCAAGGCACACTATATTATATATATTATATATCTCATGGATATCTATCTATCTATCTATCTATCTATCTATCTATCTATCTGTCTGTCTGTCAATATCTTTGCACATCTTTAACACCTAAAAATCTGTAATTTCTATTCTGCATTCTATTCCGGTATACATCACATGGACAGCAGACGGACAGCATATGTGCGGCACATGGAAGTCTCACAGATGTCACACGGATGGTACACACGTACACACGGATGGTACACATGTACACACGGACGGCACACAGATGTCACACGGACGGCACAGAAGTACACACAGATGGCACACGGATGGCACAGAAGTACACACAGATGGCACACGGATGACACATGGATGGTACATACGCACACACGGACGGCCAACAGGAAACCACAAGGACAGTTAAAACAAACCATGTCACATGTAAGTTTTTAAGCGTCCGTGTGAAGGGGGTCTAAGTGGGAGATTTCTTCTTGTGTTGTAGTTAATAAAGGATCTGAGGAAAACAAAGAGAAAACAGCAAACAACCTCAGCTGTACTGAATGAGTCGCTTTACATGCCACATTATATTAGGTGATATTACATTCTTGTATATTAATCCCTTAATTAAAATCGAGTAAAGAGCCGAAAATAAATCACAATATAGTTATTGTTTAAGACAAATATAAAGACTTTATACAGTGCAATTCTAAAGTAAAAAAAGAAAACTTTGTTCATTAGAAACAGTGCATAACCCAGGAATTCTCACTGAGGCTTTTATTTATATTGTGTGATGTTTTAGACTTCTAGGTATTTATGTTTTAGGAAGATAATCCCAAGAGGAAACACGTGAATTTGCATTTTTAAACAATTTCTCATCTTAATTTTTTGGCAGGATGTCAAAAATAAATTTGTTATAATTTACACTGCTTGTTAACGAACCCCATCAAAAATTAATGCTCATTAGAATGCTCATTAATATGCATGCTGGTCTTGGTTTTGACTTAATTAAATGGAGCACCACTTCACAATTACATTATGCGGCTGTAGTAAAGGGAATGTTCGGAAACCACCCAGCGATCTGAGATTTCATTGTTGCTCCCCCCGGATACTGATAACCTATATTTCATTAAGACACCTGCTGCTTCTTGTGCTGTTGCTGTATTCCAGCTTTTACAGTCACTTTGTTTTTCTATATTTTAGATTTTGTGTGTTATATATAATGCAAACACAAATTCTCCCCAAGCTGTATTTTACATGAATTGTAATTGCATTGTTTTTTACTGCCTATTGAATAAGTATATTGAATCATAGAGGAAGTAAACTTTACATTTGAATCATAAATTAAAACTCTATGTAAATATCTAGTCATTAAAAAATAGAATGGTAATCAGAATTTTTACTTGTGATGAAAAGAGGAAAGGTATAATAACGAAAAAAAAAGAAATTACAGCGCTCACCAAGATGCACATAAAAAATTCTTACTTTATTTCAAAACAAGCGCATAGACGAGGAAGAGTTACAGGGTATAGGACTGTGTAACAGCCGTTTCGCATTCATTCATGCTTCATCTGAGGGTCAGTTGAAATGCATGTGAATATGAAATGGCTGTTACACAGTCTGATAATATGTAACTCTCTTCTGTCTATGCACTTATTTTGAAATAAAGGAAGAACTTTTTTTACTGCAGCTTGGTGAGTGCCGTAATTTCTTCTTTTTCGTTATTATATTTGGTCTATTTCTATTTATTGAACACCTCCCCTGCCTTATTCTCCTATGGTGTTCAGTGCCCAGCACTTACGTCTAACTTTAGGGAAAAGAGGAAAGGGTTGTCTCAATGGACATCGTGAGTTGATAATATCCTTTTTTTACAATAAGGTCAAGTTTTTTTTTTTTATAAAGCATAGCCAATGCCATCTTTCACCACATTCTCTCCAGTACACTGCGGTTATCCTGGCGGTTTGTTGTTGCTGTGATTAATAAAGAGACACATACTTTTTTCTTTTGGTTCTCTAGTTGGTAAATCAGATTGCCTAGCAATTACCTGTAATTTTACAATTTGAGTCAATGCAGTAACACTATTATTGATGTAGGCTTCTAAGATGCACTTGAAGGCTTTTCAAACAGCATTGCTGCATTACCTTTAGCTTGAACTCAAATGAAGCGTCTTAGACTAGAAACATTTCATTAATGAGACCAGCTAAGAAGTGATGTATGAAGAAATTTTTGCCCTGGAAAGACATTTTTCACCCTTAGTCTTTGAGTTTATTTCAACAGAAGTGGCTTAGTTTCCATTAAGCTGTTGAGTTACCATTTGATCACACGTTTTACTCTTTTCCTTTGCAGTGGGATAAACATTTATATTTTTGGACAGGACTAGAGAGAAGCAAGTGATTGCAGAATAAACATACTTTCTAGATATAGTGGCCGTCCACTGGGTATAAAGAGATCATTAAACAGATCTTCATATTGAACATTGATATATTTTAAAGTTACTGAGTCATCACTAGATGTCATCCCTAGTTAATACGTCATCTCTAGTTGTCATCCCTAGTTACTAAGTCATCCCTGCTTGTCATCTCTAGCTACTAAGTCATACCTGCTTGCCATCCCTAGTTACTAAGTCAACCCTGCTTGGCGTCCCTAGTTACTAAGTTATCCCTAGTTGTCATCCCTAGTTACTAAGTCATCCCTGCTTGTCATCAATAGTTACTAAGTCATCTCTAGGTGTCATCCCTAGTTGCTAAGTCATGCCTGCTTGCCATCCCTAGTTACTAAGTCATCCCTACATGTCATCCCTAGTTACTAAGTCATATCTAGTTGCCCTTCCTAGTTACTAAGTCATCCCTGCTTGTAATCCATAGTTACTAAGTCATCCCTAGTTGTCAACCCTAGTTACTAAGTTATCCCTAGATGTCATCTCTAGTTACTTAGTCATCCTTGCTTGCCATCCCTAGTTGTCTTCCCTAGTTACTAAGTCATCCCTGCTTGTCATTCCTAGTTACTAAGTCGTACCTGCTTGTCATCCCCAGTTACAAAGTTATCCCTGCTTGCCATCCCTAGTTACTAAGTCATCCCTGCATGTCATCCCTAGTTACTTAGCCATCCCTGCTTGTCATCCCCAGTTACTAAGTTATCCCTGCTTGCCATCCCTAGTTACTAAGTTATCCCTAGTTGTCATCCGCAGTTACTAAGTCATCCCTAGTTGTTATCCTTAGTTACTAAGTCATCCCTGTTAGCCATCCCTAGTTACTAAGTCATCCCTGCTTGTCATCCCGGCTTGACATCCCTAGTTACTAAGTCATCCCTGTATGCCATCCCTAGTTACAAAATTATCCCTAGATGTTATCTTTAGATACTAAGTCATTCCTTTAGTTACTGAGTCATCCCTAGTTGTTATCCCTAGTTACTAAGTCATACCAAGATGTCATCCCTAGTTACTAAGCCATTCCTGCTTGCGATCCCGAGTTACTAAGTCATCCCTGCTTGTCATCCCTAGTTACTAAGTCATCTCTAGATGTAATCCTTAGTTATTAAGTCATCCCTGCTTGCTATCCCTAGTTACTAAGCCATCTCTAGATGTCATCCCTAGTTAAAAAGTCATCCCTAGTTGTCATCCCTAGTTACTAAGTCATCCCTGCTTGCCATCCCTAGTTACTAAGTCATCTCTACATGCCATCCCTAGTTACTAAGTCATCCCTAGTTGTCATCCCTAGTTACTAAGTCATCCCTGCTTGCCATCTCTAGATGTCATCCCTAGTTACAAAGTCATCCCTGCTTGCCATCCCTAGCTACTAATTTATCGCTAGATGGTATCCCTAGTTACTAAATCATCTCTAGTTGTCATCCCTGCTTGTCACATTTAGCTACTAATTCTTCCCTGCTTGCCTTCCCTAGTTACTGAGTCATCCCTAGTTGTTATCCCTAGTTACTAAGTCATACCTCAATGTCATCCCTAGTTACTAAGTCATCCCTGCTTGTTATCCCTAGTTACTGAGTCATCCCTAGTTGTTATCCCTAGTTAGTAAGTCTTACCTAGATGTCATCCCTAGTTATTAAGTCATCCCTACTTGCCATCCTTAGTTACTAAGTCATCCCTAGTTGTCATCCCTAGTTACTAAGTCATCCCTGCTTGTCATCCCTAGTTACTAAGTCATTTCTAGATGTCATCCCTAGTTACTAAGTCATCCCTACTTGCCATCCCTACTTGCTAAGTCATCCCTGCTTGCCATCCCTAGTTACTAAGTTATCCCTAGATGTTATCCCTAGTTACTAAGTCATCCGTTATTGACATCCCTAGTTAGTAAGTCATCCCTGCTTGCCATCCCTAGTTACTAAGTTATCCCTAGATGTCTTCCCTAGCTACTAAATCATCCCTGCTTGTCATCCCTAGCTACTAAGTCATCTCTAGCTGTCATCACTAGTTACTAAGTCATCTCTAGATGTCATCTCAAGTTACTAAGTCATCCCTGCTTGCCATCCCTAGTTACTAAGTCATCCCTAGTTGTCATCCCTAGTTACTAAGTCATCCCTGCTTGTCATCCCTAGTTACTAAGTCATCTCTAGATGTCATCCCTAGTTACTAAGTCATCCCTGCTTGCCATCCCTAGTTGCTAAGTCATCCCTGCTTGCCATCCCTAGTTACTAAGTTATCCCTAGACGTTATCCCTAGTTACGAAGTCATCCGTTATTGACATCCCTAGTTACTAAGTCATCCCTGCTTGTCATCACTAGTTACTAAGTTATCCCTAGATGTCATCCCTAGCTACTAAATCATCCCTGCTTGTCATCCCTAGCTACTAAGTCATCTCTAGCTGTCATCCCTAGTTACTAAGTCATCTCTAGATGTCATCCCAAGTTACTAAGTCATCCCTGCTTGCCATCCCTAGTTACTAAGTCATCCCTGCTTGCCATCCCTAGTTACTAAGTTATCCCTAGATGTCATCCCTAGCTACTAAATCATCCCTGCTTGTCATCCCTAGCTACTAAGTCATCTCTGGCTGTCATCCCTAGTTACTAAGTCATCTCTAGATGTCATCCCAAGTTACTAAGTCATCCCTGCTTGCCAACCCTAGTTACTAAGTCATCCCTGCTTGCCATCCCTAGTTACTAAGTTATCCCTAGATCTTATCCCTAGTTACTAAGCCATCCCTTCTTGATATCCCTAGTTACTAAGTCATCCTGCTTAACATCCCTAGTTACTAAGTTATCCCTAGATGTTATCCCTAGTTAGTAAGTCATCCCTTCTTGACATCCCTAGTTACTAAGTCATCCCTGCTTGCTATCCCTAGTTACTAAGTTATCCCTAGATGTCATCCCTAGTTACTAAGTCATCCCTGCTTGTCATCCCTAGCTACTAAGTCATCTCTAGCTGTCATCCCTAGTTATTAAGTCATCCCTACTTGCCATCCCTAGTTACTAAGTCATCCCTAGTTGTCATCCCTAGTTACTAAGTCATCCCTGCTTGTCATCCCTAGTTACTAAGTCATCTCTAGATGTCATCCCTAGTTACTAAGTCATCCCTGCTTGCCATCCCTAGTTGCTAAGTCATCCCTGCTTGCCATCCCTAGTTACTAATTTATCCCTAGATGTTATCCCTAGTTACTAAGTCATCCGTTATTGACATCCCTAGTTACTAAGTCATCCCTGCTTGTCATCCCTAGTTACTAAGTTATCCCTAGATGTCATCCCTAGCTACTAAATCATCCCTGCTTGTCATCCCTAGCTACTAAGTCATCTCTAGCTGTCATCCCTAGTTACTAAGTCATCTCTAGATGTCATCCCAAGTTACTAAGTCATCCCTGCTTGCCATCCCTAGTTACTAAGTCATCCCTGCTTGCCATCCCTAGTTACTAAGTTATCCCTAGATCTTATCCCTAGTTACTAAGTCATCCCTTCTTGATATCCCTAGTTACTAAGTCATCCTGCTTAACATCCCTAGTTACTAAGTTATCCCTAGATGTTATCCCTAGTTAGTAAGTCATCCCTGCTTGCCATCCCTAGTTACTAAGTCATCCCTGCTTGCCATCCCTAGTTACTAAGTTATCCCTAGATCTTATCCCTAGTTACTAAGTCATCCCTTCTTGATATCCCTAGTTACTAAGTCATCCTGCTTAACATCCCTAGTTACTAAGTTATCCCTAGATGCTATCCCTAGTTAGTAAGTCATCCCTTCTTGACATCCCTAGTTACTAAGTTATCCCTAGATGTCATCCCTAGTTACTAAGTCATCCCTGCTTGTCATCCCTAGCTACTAAGTCATCTCTAGCTGTCATCCCTAGTTATTAAGTCATCCCTACTTGCCATCCCTAGTTACTAAGTCATCCCTAGTTGTCATCCCTAGTTACTAAGTCATCCCTGCTTGTCATCCCTAGTTACTAAGTCATCTCTAGATGTCATCCCTAGTTACTAAGTCATCCCTGCTTGCCATCCCTAGTTGCTAAGTCATCCCTGCTTGCCATCCCTAGTTACTAATTTATCCCTAGATGTTATCCCTAGTTACTAAGTCATCCGTTATTGACATCCCTAGTTACTAAGTCATCCCTGCTTGTCATCCCTAGTTACTAAGTTATCCCTAGATGTCATCCCTAGCTACTAAATCATCCCTGCTTGTCATCCCTAGCTACTAAGTCATCTCTAGCTGTCATCCCTAGTTACTAAGTCATCTCTAGATGTCATCCCAAGTTACTAAGTCATCCCTGCTTGCCATCCCTAGTTACTAAGTCATCCCTGCTTGCCATCCCTAGTTACTAAGTTATCCCTAGATCTTATCCCTAGTTACTAAGTCATCCCTTCTTGATATCCCTAGTTACTAAGTCATCCCTGCTTAACATCCCTAGTTACTAAGTTATCCCTAGATGTTATCCCTAGTTAGTAAGTCTTCCCTGCTTGCCATCCCTAGTTACTAAGTCATCCCTGCTTGCCATCCCTAGTTACTAAGTTATCCCTAGATCTTATCCCTAGTTACTAAGTCATCCCTTCTTGATATCCCTAGTTACTAAGTCATCCTGCTTAACATCCCTAGTTACTAAGTTATCCCTAGATGCTATCCCTAGTTAGTAAGTCATCCCTTCTTGACATCCCTAGTTACTAAGTTATCCCTAGATGTCATCCCTAGTTACTAAGTCATCCCTGCTTGTCATCCCTAGCTACTAAGTCATCTCTAGCTGTCATCCCTAGTTATTAAGTCATCCCTACTTGCCATCCCTAGTTACTAAGTCATCCCTAGTTGCCATCCCTAGTTACTAAGTCATCCCTGCTTGTCATCCCTAGTTACTAAGTCATCTCTAGATGTCATCCCTAGTTACTAAATCATCCCTGCTTGCCATCCCTAGTTGCTAAGTCATCCCTGCTTGCCATCCCTAGTTACTAATTTATCCCTAGATGTTATCCCTAGTTACTAAGTCATCCGTTATTGACATCCCTAGTTACTAAGTCATCCCTGCTTGTCATCCCTAGTTACTTAGTTATCCCTAGATGTCATCCCTAGCTACTAAGTCATCCCTGCTTGTCATCTCTAGCTACTAAGTCATCTCTAGCTGTCATCCCTAGTTACTAAGTCATCTCTAGATGTCATCCCAAGTTACTAAGTCATCCCTGATTGCCATCCCTAGTTACTAAGTCATCCCTGCTTGCCATCCCTAGTTACTAAGTTATCCCTAGATCTTATCCCTAGTTACTAAGTCATCCCTTCTTGATAACCCTAGTTACTAAGTCATCCTGCTTAACATCCCTAGTTACTAAGTTATCCCTAGATGTTATCCCTAGTTAGTAAGTCATCCCTTCTTGACATCCCTAGTTACTAAGTCATCCCTGCTTGCTATCCCTAGTTACTAAGTTATCCCTAGATGTCATCCCTAGTTACTAAGTCATCCCTGCTTGTCATCCCTAGCTACGAAGTCATCTCTAGCTGTCATCCCTTGTTATTTAGTCATCTCTACTTGCCATCCCTAGTTACTAAGTCATCCCTAGTTGTCATCCCTAGTTACTAAGTCATCCCTGCTTGCCATCCCTAGTTACTAAGTCATCTCTAGATATCGTCCCTAGTTACTAAGTCATCCCTGCTTGCCTTCCCTAGTTGCTAAGTCATCCCTGCTTGCCATCCCTAGTTACTAAGTTATCCCTAGATGTTATCCCTAGTTACTAAGTCATCAGTTATTGACATCTCTAGTTACTAAGTCATCCCTGCTTGTCATCCCTAGTTACTAAGTTATCCCTAGATGTCATCCCTAGCTACTATATCATCCCTGCTTGTCATCCCTAGCTACTAAGTCATCTCTAGCTGTCATCCCTAGTTACTAAGTCTTCTCTAGATGTCATCCCTAGTTACCAAGTCATCCCTGCTTGCCATCCCTAGTTACTAAGTCATCCCTGCTTGCCATCCCTAGTTACTAAGTTATCCCTAGATCTTATCCCTAGTTACTAAGTCATCCCTTCTTGATATCCCTAGTTACTAAGTCATCCCTGCTTAACATCCCTAGTTACTAAGTTATCCCTAGATGTTATCCCTAGTTAGTAAGTCATCCCTTCTTGACATCCCTAGTTACTAAGTCATCCCTGCTTGCTATCCTTAGTTACTAAGTCATCCCTAGATGTCATCCCTAGTTACTAAGTCATCCCTGCTTGTCATTCCTAGCTACTAAGTCATCTCTAGCTGTCATCCCTAGTTACTAAGTCATCCCTAGATGTCATCTCTAGTTACTAAGTCATCTCTAGTTGCCATTCCTAGTTACTAAGTCATCTCTAGTTGTCATCCCTAGTTACTAATTCATCCCGGCTTGTCACCCCTAGTTACTAAGTCATCCCTATTTGCCATCCCTAGTTACTAAGTCATCCATAGTTGTCATCCCCAGTTAATAAGTCACCCCTAGATGTCATCCCTAGTTACTAAGTCATCCCTGCTTGTCATCCCTAGTTACTAAGTCATCCCTATTTGTTATCCTTAGTTAGTAAGTCATCCCTGCTTGACATCCCTAGTTACTAAGTCATCCCTATTTGCCATCCCTAGTTACTAATCATCCCTGCTTACTAAGTCATCCCTATTTGCCATCCCTAGTTACTAAGTCATCCCTAATTGTCATCCCTAGTTACTAAGTTATCCCTAGATGTCATCCCTAGTTACTAAATCATCCCCGCTTGTCATCCCTAGTTAGTAAGTCATCCCTGCTTGCCATCCCTAGTTACTAAGTTATCCCTAGATGTTATCCCTAGTTACTAAGTCATCCCTTCTTGACATCACTAGTTACAAAGTCATCCCTGCTTGCCATCCCTAGTTACTAAGATATCCCTAGATGTTATCCCTAGTTACTAAGTCATCCCTTCTTGACATCCCTAGTTACTATGTCATCCCTGCTTGCCATCCCTAGTTACTAAGTTATCCCTAGATGTCATCCCTAGTTACTAAGTCATCCCTGCTTGTCATCCCTAGTTACTAAGTCATCTCTAGCTGTCAACCCTAGTTACTAAGTCATCCCTAGATGTCATCCCTAGTTACTAAGGCATCTCTAGTTGTCATCCCTAGTTACTAATTCATCCCAGCTTGTCACCCCTAGTTACTAAGTCATCCCTATTTGCCATCCATAGTTACTAAGTCATCCATAGTTGTCATCCCCAGTTAATAAGTCATCCCTAGATGTCATCCCTAGTTACTAAGTCATCCCTAGTTGTTATCCTTAGTTAGTAAGTCATCCCTGCTTGACATCCCTAGTTACTAAGTCATCCCTATTTGCCATCGCTAGTTATTAAGTCATCCCTAATTGTCATTCCTAGTTACTAAGTTATCCCTAGATGTCATCCCTAGTTACTAAGCCATCCCTGCTTGTCATCCCTAGTTACTAAGTCATCCCTGCTTTTCATCTCTAGTTACTAATTCATCCCTGCTTACCATCCCTAGCTATCATTGCTAGTTACTAAGTCATCCCTAGTCATCATCCCCAGTTACTAAATCATCCCTGCTTGTCACCCCCTTTTACTAAGTCATCCCTTTTTACCCAATAGCCGCTATTTTGATACTCTTTTGGGGGTCTACACATTCTATGACAAATGTCAGTTGCCCACTGTATACACTACTTCATGTAGAAAATAATTAAACAAAGTACAATAGATAAAAAGAATAATGGTTAAAATATAATAGATTCAAAATGATATCAAAAAGCATAAAATGGAATAATTATCCAATAATCATAATGCAGCAGTAATTGACATTCTTTATGGTTCAGATATAATGTATTAGTTTATCAACTTTTAAGTAAAATTTCCTGATCTTAAAGTCTTTAGAAACCTATGTGCCATCAGTCACTTCTCATGAATTTGTCTATAGGAGTAAGAGCAATGGGAAAGATCATATTTTTGAGAGAAAAAGGAAGGATTTTATTTTTGTACAATGTGTTCAATTGTTCAAAGTGCTTAAAATATCCCATAATAATAGACTGATTCTTACTTGGTTTTTAGATGTACTATATGTTCTTTTAAAAGAACAAAAAAGTAAAAACTTGAAAAGTGACCTGAATGTGATACTAAACTGAGCACTGTCACAAAATCTCTTTACAGCATTATAGACAATTCATGAGAAATAACTATATTGTATTCAGCTACATTTTTAGTCTAAAGCATAGTTAAAGGTCTCCATACGTGGGAAACACTGGTTCCTTGGAATGACTTTGAGGTCCTGAGACATCAGCCTATTCCGTTTTTTTTACTGATGGGGCCACAGTGTACTGTGAAACAAATCATGAAAGAATATACGGTAATTAAATAATGAACTGTACCTCTCCTTGCTAGAATAAAAACTTCACTATGAAGGAACTTTTAATTAGTTTCCTAGAATTAAATATTCTTTCAGATACATACACATTTACAAATTGTATGTGCTGAAAAAATTACTATATAAAAGTCTTAATTAGTGATGGGCGAGCACTAAAATGCTCGGGTGCTCGATGCTCGGGTCGAGCAAATTGGAATGCTCGGGTGCTATGTGAAACTTGAGCATTTTTCAGGCGGCTCCCCCCGGCGGTCTGCAGAGGGCCTAAAATTGCCCAAATCGATGGGGACAGTGCTCAAATGACATGGGAACAGCATGAGGAAGTACCCTGGAAGCATTTCTGACTCCCAGGTCACTGCTGTCAACAATGTTGTCAGAGGTATTACGCCACTTTTACAGACTCATAATAAAACATACAAAAAACGAAACTAAAATGGATTTTCCTGGGAAATATGTTAAGGAACATCCTTTCCAGAGTAATGACTTGCATATAAGGCAAAATAAATAACCAAAAACAAAAATACTCCTACACACCTTGGGCTATGTTCACATATAGCGTTTTTGCACTTTTGCATTTCTTTTAACCGTAACAAATGCATTCACCGGGAAATGTAATTTTAACATTTTACAACCTTATCTGGCCATGTGGTGTGTGAGACATGATCAGACACATCTTGTTTCATTTATGAAAGAGGGAATCTGAAAGTCACAAGGCCTATTTTTATAGGGCCATCAGGCAGCCTTTACTATAATTAGAGGGCTAGCAGTCGGCCCTCGCTATTCTTAGAGAGCCATCAGCCGGCTATGCTTTGTTGTTCCCATTACTAAAGAGTGGGTCTTCTATACTGAAATTGATTATGCAGTGAGTGGCAGGTCTATCCAAAATTTGGACGCACACCAATACCCATTTGAAAATTTAGACGCACCCCAATACCCCTTTGAAGAGACTTAGAGGAGGACCTCCTGAAAACAATGTTCCCATTATTAGGAAGTGAGTCTCCCATACTGTTTGCCTATGCCGTGAATGCAAGTGCTGCCAAAAATTTGGACCTACTCCAATGCCCCTTGGGAGAGACGTAGAGGAGGGCCTCCTGAAAAAAATGTTCCCATCATTAGGAAGTGGGTCTCCCATTGTGTTTGCTTATGCAGTGAATGCAAGGGTTGCCAAAAATTTGGAGGCACTTTAATGCCCCTTGGAAGAGACGTGGAGGTCAGAGGGCCTCCTGAAAACAATGTTCCCCTTATTAGGATGTGGGTCTTCCATTGTGTTTGCCTATGCAGTGAATGCAAGGGTTGCCAAAAATTGGGAGGCACTCCAATGCCCCTTGGAAGAGACGTAGAGGGCTTCATGAAAAAATGTTCCCATTATTAGGAAGTGGGTCTCCCATAGTGTTGACGTATGCAGTGAATGCAAGGGCTGAAAAAAATTGTGAGGCACTCCAATGCCCCTTGGAAGAGATGAAAAAATGTTCCCATTATTAGGAAGTGGGTCTCCGATAGTGTTGGCCTATGTAGTGACAGCAAGGGCTGCCAAAAATTGGGAGGCACTCCAATGCCCCTTGGAAGAGACGTAGAGGGCCTCATGAAAAAATGTTCCCATTATTAGGAAGTAGGTCTCCCATAATGTTGGCCTATGCAGTGAATGCAGGGGTTGCCAAAAATTGGGAGGCACTCCAATGCCCCTTGGAAGAGACATAGAGGGCCTCATAAAAAAATGTTCCCATTATTAGGAAGTGCGTCTCCCATAGTGTTGGCCTATGCAGTGAATGTAAGGGCTGCCAAAAATTGGGAGGCACTCCAATGAAAAGATGTGGAGGAGGGCCTCATTAAAAAATGTTCCCATTAGAAAGGAGCGGGTCTCCTATACTTGTAATGGCCATGTACTAAGTGTATGGGCTGACAAACATTTAACCCTGGGGGTTATACATGAACATACTGTATACATTTTTTTTTACGGCATCATAAACACCCTTTAAAAAAATTATGTGGGTGTTGCATCACGGACCACGGTCACCCTGGTGATATGGTGGTGGAGGATGAGGATGAGGAGAAGGAGGAGGACAAGAGCAAATAGCCAAAATAAGGAAGCATATACCCATTTGTGGGTGTGAAAAGGTGCATGGGAATACACCTCCCAAAAAAAAGACACTGGATTTGAGTTTATGTTACGCTGCTATCATTCGGTGGTGTTGAGAAGTCTGGCCCAATCCAGCCCTTGTTCATTTTTATAAGAGTCAGCCTGTCTGCATTTTCAGTTGACAGGTGGATGCGCTTATCAGTTATAATTCCACCAGCGGCACTAAAAACCAGCTCTGATAAAACGCTAGCGGCAGGGCTGGCCAGGACCTCCAAGGTGTAGAGAGCTAGTTCATTCCACATGTCCAGCTTGCATACCCAATAATTATAAGGCACAGAGGAATCACGGAGGACGTTGGTACGGTCGGAAAGGTACTCCCTCAGCATCTTCCCAAACTTTGCACTTCTTGTGAGAGTACCCCGCGCCTCAGGACCTGTGCGATGGGAGGGGCTGAGAAAACTCTTTCAGAATGTTGACAGTGTTCCCCTGCCTCTGCTGGATTGGAGTTTTGTCTCTCTCACCTTTACTCCTTGGTTGTCCAATGAACTGTGACCTCTGCTGACAGAATTTTCAGATAGGAATTTTTCTAATAGTTCCGCAACAAGGGCCTTCTGGTACTGCCCCATTTTTGTAGACCTGTCCACCTCAGGAATAAGAGATATAAAGTTCTCCTTGTAGCGTGGGTCTAGAAGTGTCACCAACCAGTAATGACTGTCACCCAAAATTTTGAGAACACGAGGGTCACAGGAAAGGAAGCATAACATAAACTCGGCGATGCGTGCCAGACTGCTAACAGGCAAGACTTTCGTGTCCTCACCAAGAGGACGACTGACCATGCTCTCCTCCTCTTCCTCTTCCCTGTCCTCTGGCCATCCACGCTGAACAGACGGTATAACAGTTGTGCAAGTAGTACAGTCTATAGCGCATGAAACTAGCTCCAGTTCTTCCTCCATCTCCTCCTCTTCCTCATTGTCACCCAATCCACGTTGGGATGAGATGAGGCTGGGCTTTGTGTAATCACCCTGCATGGTTCCTTGCTTCATCTCATTGTGCTCTGCCTGCAATGCATCCTCTTTGATTGTGATCAGAGAGTGTTTCAGAATACAGAGAAACGGGATGGTGACAATTATGGCTTCATCGCCGCTCACCATCTTGGTGGAGTCCTCAAAGTTTTGGAGTATGGTACATATGTCTGACATCCATGTCCACTCCTGAGGTCTTATGTGTGGAGTCTGAACTGAATACCGACAGCCTTGTTGATGCTTGTAGTCAACACCTACCCTCTTCTGCTCACAAATCCTTCCCAACATTTGCAGTGTAGAGTTCCAATGTGTGGGGACATCACACACCAGTCATTAAGCCGGGATCTGCAAACGCTGCTGAAGCACAGAAAGGGCAGCGGAAGCTGTAGCTGGCTTTCTAAAATGGGCACACAGGCGGCGTACTTTGACAAGCAGATCCGGCAGCTCCGGGTAGGTTTTGAGAAATCGCTGAACCACGAGGTTAAGCACATGGGCCAGGCATGGTACATCTGTGAGCTCGCCTCAGAGCCGCCACCAGGTTCAGGCCATTGTCACACACGACCATGCCTGGCTGTAGGTTCAGCCGTGTCAGCCACAGATCTGCCTGCTCTTCCAAAGCTGTACACAACTCTTCAGCATTGTGCGGTTTGTCACCTAAGCATATTATCTTCAGCACAGCCTGTTGCCGCTTGGCTGAGGCTGTGCTGCAGTGCTTCCAGCTTGTGACTGATGTGGTCATTTTGGAGATGGGGGCTGAAGAGTAGGAGGAGGTGCAGGAGCTGTAGACCATGGGGGCAACCCTGATTGACCTAGGGCCCGCAATCCTTGGCGTCGGAAAGATGTGCTCCGTCTCAAGGTCTGACTGGGTCCCAGCTTCCACTATGCTAACCCAGTGTGATGTCAGTGAGATGTACCATCCCTGCCCACAAGCACTTGTCCACGCTTCTGTGGTTAGGTGGACTTTCCCAGTAACTGTATTGTTGAGGGCACGGCTAATGTTGTGGGTCACATGCTTGTGTAAGGCGTGGACGGCACACCGGGAGAAATAGTGGCGTCTGGGGACCGAGTACCGAGGGACGGCCGCCACCATCAGGTTGCGGAATGCTTCTGTCTCCATGAGCCTAAAAGGCAACATTTCAAGCGCAAGCAGTCGCGAAAATGTGGATATTTAGTAGTGTGGCCTGTGGGGCATTGGCTGCATATTTGCGCTTGCATGCCAAGGACTGGGGTATGGACAACTGAACGCTACCCTGGGACAAGGACGTGCTTGCTGATGGTGCTAGTTGAGAGTGTGCAATGACAGGTGCAGGTCTGAAGGCATCTTCGCATGCACAATGGATAGGGGATTGGCTTGCATGCACAACAGCGGAAGAAGCAGTGGTGTCACTCGCAGACACTGTTCCTGGATCCTGGGGTTTGCCCACAAAGTCGGGTGCTTTGCTGCCATGTGCCTGATGATGCTGGTGGTGGTCAGGCTGCTAATTTTGCCACCCCTGCTGATGCTGGCCTGGCAGGTGGTGCAAATGGCCTTTTTGAGGCTATCGGCAGAGTATTTAAAAAACAACCAGACTCGGGAAGACCTAACAGTTGTACTGGCAATTTCCGTTGTGTTGGTGTTATGGTGAACGGTTGCCCGCCTTCTTTCTGCGGCCACCACACTGCTTCTTCCTGCCTGTTGGGGTGCTCTGCCTCCCTCCCCCTGTGTGCTGCTGTCCTCGCACTGCATGTCCTCTTGCTAGGTTGGGTCAGTTACTATATCATCCACCACCTCGTCTTCCACTTCCGCACCCTGGTCCTCCTCCTGACTTTCTGGCAATTGTGTCTCATCATCGTCCACCTCCTGTGACACTTTCCCACCTTCACCTTCATATGACCGTGGCTGATCAAATATTTGGGCATCGCTACATGCAATCTCCTCTTGCCCCGCTTCAAGTGGACCAGGCGAGAGGCCCGAATCTATAAATGAAAAAGTGAACATCTCTTCGGAGTGTCCAAGTGTGGGATCAGTTGTCTCTGGGCACTCGGCATGGTGGGGATCAGGGTGAGGAATATGCAGTCCAGACTCACGGTTACAGAGACTTAGCCACCAACACCCTGTGTTCCATATGGTTAAGTGACTGGAAGCATTATCTTCTATCTAACCAATAACCTTTTCTCACTGCTCTGGGTTCAATAGTGTTGTTCTGCGGTCCCCTATTAATTGGGACAGGAAGGTCGAATGAGAAGATGTGGGTGTTTGTTGTGGCACAATTTCAGCTTGCCCACGGCCTCGGCCTCTGCATGCACTATCACCACCTCCATCACGTCCAGTTACCCATCCCTTGCCACGTGCCTTGCCCATTTTAAGTGGAGGACAATATCTCCCACGCTCACTACAAATGGATGAATTTGGAGCGAACTTATATGTGATCCGTGTGATGGACAAATCACAGTTTTAAATAGCTGGCCTGTAGGTAACTATTTTTAACAGCAAACTGGTGTCAATAAATTCGCTGACACACTGAAGCAAAATTTTAATGGAGGCCAGAAATGGCAGAATTTTCAGCGCAACTATATGTGATCCGTGTGACGGACAAACCACAGTTTTAAATAGCTGGCCTGTAGGTAACTATTTTTAACAGCGCCGACCTTGTGTCAATAAGTTCACTGACACACTGCAGCAAAATTTCAATGGAGGCCAGAAATGGCAATATTTTCAGCGCAATTATATGTAATCTGTGTGATGGACAAACCACAGTTTTAAATAGCTGGCCTTGAGGTAACTATTTTTAACAGTGCCGACCTCGTGTCAATAAGTTCACTGACACACTGTAACAAACTTTCAATTGAGGCCAGAAATGGCAATATTTTCAGCGCAATTATATGTGATCCGTGTGACTGACAAACCACAGTTTTAAATAACTGGCCTGTAGGTAACTATTTTTTAACAACGCCTACCTTGTGTCAATAAGTTCACTGACACACTGCAACAAAATTTCAATGGAGGCCAGAAATGGCAATATTTTCAGCGCAACTATATGTGATCCGTGTGACGGACAAACCACAGTTTTAAATACCTGGCCTGTAGGTAACTATTTTTAACAGCGCCAACCTCGTGTCAATAAGTTCACTGACACACTGCAGCAAAATTTCAATGGAGGCCAGAAATGGCAATATTTTCGGCGCAATTATATGTAATCTGTGTGATGGACAAACCACAGTTTTAAATAGCTGGCCTGTAGGTAACTATTTTTAACAGCGCCGACCTCGTGTCAATAAGTTCACTAACACACTGCAACAAACTTTCAATTGAGGCCAGAAATGGCAATATTTTCAGCGCAATTATATGTGATCCGTGTGACGGAAAAACCACAGTTTTAAATAACTGGCCTGTAGGTAACTATTTTTTAACAACGCCTACCTCGTGTCAATAAGTTCACTGACACACTGCAGCAAAATTTCAATGGAGGCCAGAAATGGCAATATTTTCAACCCAACTATATGTAATCTGTGTGATGGACAAAACAGAGTTTTAAATAGCTGGCCTGTAGGTAACTATTTTTAACAGCGCCGACCTCGTGTCAATAAGTTCACTGACACACTGCAGCAAACTTTCAATTGAGGCCAGAAATGGCAATATTTTCAGCGCAATTATATGTGATCCGTGTGACGGACAAACCACAGTTTTAAATAACTGGCCTGTGGGTAACTATTTTTTAACAACGCCTACCTTGTGTCAATAAGTTCACTGACACACTGCAACAAAATTTCAATGGAGGCCAGAAATGGCAATATTTTCAGCGCAATTATATGTGATCCGTGTGATGGACACACCACAGTTTTAAATAGCCGGCCTGTAGGTAACTATTTTTAACAGCGCTGACCTCGTGTCAATAAATTCACTGACACACTGCAACAAAATTTTAATGGAGGCTAGAAATGGCAATACTTTCAGCGCAATTATATGTGATCCGTGTGACGAACAAATCACAGTTTTAAATAGCTGGATATTTAGCGCTGTAAATGGAAAGGACCTGGCTGCAGTCTGCAGTACCAACAAGCAAATGGCGCAGAAAAATGGTGTTCTCTGGATTACTTTTTAAGCAAATAATCAGGATTAAGATAAAAAAAAAATATTCCTGGTCCCTGATACCTGGGACTATTTCTACAAATATGTGTGAAAGCACCAGTAGACAAAACTGGAATGGACCCTCTTGTTATGTGCACTGCAGTCTGCTATATACCCTACCTGCCTGCCTAGCACTGATATCTCTGTTAGTTGAGATGGATATGTAGATAATCTTGTAGAATACCTACACAAACTAATAAACAACCAAATCTCTCCCTGACGCAGCAGCACCTCTCCTTACTCTACCTGATTGCGGAGTAGACTGTGACGAGCATGGCGGCGCCAGGTCTGATGTAGACCTGATGACGCTGTGCGGCCAGTCAATCAGTGTAATGCCTCAACCAACATGTCTGCGGCATTACAGTGTGTGGCAGACAATGCCTGCATGTTGATTTGTGCTCTAAAGAGTGCCGAACATGCAGGGAGGGGACCCGAGCTCCCTCCGAGCAACCCCAGAAATACTCAGCAAGCGCCGAGCATCTCGAGCACCGACCAGTAGCGAGCATGCTCGCTCATCATTAGTCTTAATAAATGCTCTTGCATATTCTTATATGACGGATAAGACAGAACAAATCTCTTAAAATTTCTAAAAGGGTTTAAAATGAAATCAAAGCACATCTTAGAACTGATTTCATTTTATATCCCCCCCCCGAAAAACTCTAAAAACTCTAGAAAAAGTAGTTAGATTGCAAGTTTATCACAAAAATTGTCCTTTTTTGTCTACATTCATAAATGAGCTGCAGTGCTGCTGCATTCATAGTGAGTCACTCAGTGGTTTTCATGTGACATTATATTACATGAGTAAAACATCACTATGGCTTAGTAGTTACACAAAAAGGATAAAAACTGATGGTAGATCACTTAAAAATTATATTTATCTCCCATTTCCCTTAATGTAGAGTGACCTTAATATTCCTCTAATGGGAATGGGGACCAGACAAATATTCTTGAGATAAATTTGAGGGCCATTTTCTTATTCACAGTTTGTACTGCCTTTCCCTTAACATTTGCTTGCTGTGTACTTCACCCTTGTTCTTTTTATGGCCCTGGCAAGAATAAGTAGGCCTTCTTTAATTGTGCAGTTCAGATTATCCAATAAATAAATATTGGTAATGTATTAAAAAAAATATAGATCTAGCATTATATTAAAATATCCCGGGAAACTTTAGGAAGCAAAATAAGACAAAGTATAGATCTTGCAGAAATATATATTAATAGGAAATTTAAAACATTTTCTCTCAAATTTAGTGAAAAAACTTTGGCCATATAACTGAAGGAGATTCGAGTCATTTGCGGTTTGGCACTCCACTGTCTCACTATGTTGATCACTTTGAAAGATATCTTGCTTCTGAGTTTGAAGTTACCACTGTGAGGAATGATACTGATTGTGTGCAGCATGTAAACATAGGGGAGATCTGTGTTGCTGTCTTACTTCATGAAGGATGAAGTTACATAAGATGTCATGTAAAATGGATTCTTGTATGTTATGGAGCAGCAAGAAAAGGTCGATAGAAGGAGCAGCCGAGGTAAACCCTAAAGCCTTCTGGTCGGTTGTTGCTGACTCTGTATAGTAGGTAAGAATCAATTTAGATTACCATTTATAAGCAGCTGTGTTTTCTGTTTTAGAAAATTAATCATTTAGTAATAGGTATGTTCTCCTCCTGCAGATTAAGAGTGGATTTACACTGGGGGACTATGGCTATTAAATGACCACCAATTGGTTACATGCAAGCTCATTACTGATTGCTTAATAGGCTATTCAGACATGACAAAAGGACCCCCACGATTATTAGCAAGGTCGTTCTGTGAGCATATCATTGTTCTCGGCAGCACTTCCTTGTATACACAGGAAAATGTGCTCCTGAGAGCGATGACTTTTTTCAGCAAGTTTAAAAATAATTTCTCCTGATGAATCACTTTGTGTGTTTGTCAGGAGAATGTGATTCTATTTACACAGGCCGAAAATCAGGAAAGAGGGATGCTAGGAAAACTCGTTTCCGGTTATCGCCCAGTGTAAGTGTACCTTAACTTTTGAGAAGCAGTTATGTCCTCTGTCTTTATCTGTGTTGCTGAATGCATGGGTTTTATACTTTGCTAATAAAAGGCAATATTGTGTATGAAGTAAAGTTTAGGCTCCTGGTTTCAGGTAAAGAAAACAATACTTATTTGGGTTTCACTGATTCATGTCTATTAGGATGCAGTGGTGAAATAATTCCCCATGTTTGTGAATCCCTTTAAACAAATTTATGATAAAATTAGGTGACTGGATTGTCAACAACTGTTCAACAGAATGATGAAACAGGAAAAAATGTTCTGCTCACCATTAGTCTTCCAAATGGAAACGCAAGGCTTTACTATTCAGATGCTGTATAGAATAAGGTCCTTTCTGTCGGTACCTTTTAATTATCTCACCAGATTTTGATATCACTCAGGTAAAAATAATCTGATGTACTGTATTTAAAGGAAATCTTATAATTCCATCTAATATCACTTTCTTGTGTTTTTCTCAGAACGGCTACAGTAGGTCCACTATCACTACCAAGTTAATTCATTTTTAGGAAATGAAATAACATGCAATGAGTAACAAGTCATGATTTCTTTTAGATAATTATGCTTGATGGTTTTTGGAAGGGTCTGTATTATGTCAGGTAAGTAATATTTACATGAATCACCACCAGTAACTTGCAATGTTTCCTTATTCCCTTTTGGGGTATCATCAGTACCAAGATGTAGAACAGTTCAGGGCAAATACTTCTGTAAATTATTACTTGTGACAGGAACCTAATGAATAATTCAAGTCCACTGGAGAAATAGGACAAACACAGTGCATGTAATATAAATGTATTATGTCTGTATACTGTGGAACTTATAGCATCTCTGATAGTTTTTCTGGCTTGCACGAAAAAAGGAAATTCATGTGCTGCAGGGTCAGTTTCAAAACCTCTTGCAAAAACAAAGTTGTCAAAGAGATTATTGATTCCTCTTACAGTGATTACAATGTGCCCGGAGTATAGTATTAATCTAGGCAGCGTTATAAAATATTTAAGCTGTTTATGTTGTGAATAAGTAAGAGGTCAGATCTGTCTTAAAATGTCTTATTTTGAGAAGTAGAAAAATGGAGAGTTTGTGATGAAATCCGTACAGTCACTTCCTCCAGGCTAGGTCCGGCTGACACAGCAGAATATATTCAGAGTAGGTTAAAGCAGGTAAATAAGTACTAACCAGTTAGCGCCATTAGCAAGCATTATGGATTTTACACATGTTATGATCTACATTTACATAAGCGCTTGAATAGTGGAGTGCTTGGCACAATACCAACCATCTCCTAATTATTACCACAGAAACAGTGTTTAAGTAATTTCGTCTTTCAGCTCTCATTAATCCTGCCTTTATTTGCGTATTTAAAGCTTCCCTATAAAGCCGTATTAAAAGTCCCATATAATGCTCAATATCTTCATAGAATGATACATTAAAGCGAATCTGTCAGTAGGATCAATCCTCCTAAGCCTTCTATATGGGCATGTAGGTAATAGGAAGCTGAATAAAATTATACCTTGATACCTACAATTCGAGGTCTGGTTTCAGAGATATCAGTATTTTTCTTAAAGGGAACCTGTCAGCAGGATTTTGCTAAGTAAACTACAGGCAGTGTCATGTTGGGGCTGTTGCACTGATTAATGTGATACCTGGGGAGAAGAAATCTGTCTTGTGGTTCTTGTGTAATCAGTGTTTGCAGTTTTGAGTTCTTCGGGGCGGCCTGTAGGCATGGTGCTTATCCTGGTGCTCTAGGTCAGAGAAACCAAGAAAAGACCTGCCCATAGGCCTCCCCGAAGCACAAGTATGTTCCTGATCATAGAGACAGCCAGACAGAGAGAGACAGACAGACTGTATCTCTTATACATCAACCACTCATAGGTACATAGCCCCCTCCAGAGACGCTGACACAGCAGCACAGAGTATGTCAGCAACTCCATCACAGCAGCACAGAGTATGTCAGCAACTCCATCACAGCAGCACAGAATATGTCAGCGACTCCACCACAGCAGCACAGAATATGTCAGCGACTCCACCACAGCAGCGCAAAGAATGTCAGCGATTAAACCACAGCAGCACAGAATATGTCAGTGGCCCCCACCACAGCAGCACAGAGTATGTCAGCAACTCCACCACAGCATCTTTCTCTCTGTCTGCCTCTATCTGTCTCTCATTGTCTCTCTCTGTGTATCTCTCTCTTTCTCTCCGTGTCTCTCTCTACTCTGTGCTGATGTGACGAAGTTGCTGACATACTCTGTGCTGATGTGACGAAGTTGCTGACATACTCTGTGCTGATGTGGCGAAGTTGCTGACATACTCTGTGCTGATGTGGCGAAGTTGCTGACATACTCTGTGCTGATGTGGCGAAGTTGCTGACATACTCTGTGCTGATGTGGCGAAGTTGCTGACATACTCTGTGCTGATGTGACGAAGTTGCTGACATACTCTGTGCTGATGTGGCGAAGTTGCTGACATACTCTGTGCTGATGTGGCGAAGTTGCTGACATACTCTGTGCTGCTGTGCTGGAGTTGCTGACATACTCTGTGCTGATGTGCTGGAGTTGCTGACATACTCTGTGCTGATGTGCTGGAGTTGCTGACATACTCTGTGCTGATGTGCTGGAGTTGCTGACATACTCTGTGCTGATGTGCTGGAGTTGCTGACATACTCTGTGCTGATGTGCTGGAGTTGCTGACATACTCTGTGCTGATGTGCTGGAGTTGCTGACATACTCTGTGCTGATGTGCTGGAGTTGCTGACATACTCTGTGCTGATGTGGCGAAGTTGCTGACATACTCTGTGCTGCTGTGCTGGAGTTGCTGACATACTCTGTGCTGATGTGCTGGAGTTGCTGACATACTCTGTGCTGATGTGCTGGAGTTGCTGACATACTCTGTGCTGATGTGCTGGAGTTGCTGACATACTCTGTGCTGATGTGCTGGAGTTGCTGACATACTCTGTGCTGATGTGCTGGAGTTGCTGACATACTCTGTGCTGATGTGCTGGAGTTGCTGACATACTCTGTGCTGATGTGCTGGAGGTGCTGACATACTCTGTGCTGATGTGCTGGAGTTGCTGACATACTCTGTGCTGATGTGCTGGAGTTGCTGACATACTCTGTGCTGATGTGCTGGAGTTGCTGACATACTCTGTGCTGATGTGCTGGAGTTGCTGACATACTCTGTGCTGATGTGCTGGAGGTGCTGACATACTCTGTGCTGATGTGCTGGAGTTGCTGACTTACTCTGTGCTGCTGTGGCGAAGTTGCTGACATACTCTGTGCTGCTGTAATGGAGTCGCTGACATTCTCTGTGCTGCTGTGATGGAGTCACTGACATACTCTGGTAGGTGGGATTATGGGAATGGGTAGGGGTGATTATTTTCTTTTGATTTACATACACCTGACTAGCCGGCGCACGACTCTGAATTGTCCAGAGCTTACAGCAAGAAAATGGGGCAAGGTACAGGAATAAATGTCACATATTCTAAAAGGGTTGCCCAAGTCCTATTTCAGGATACTATTAGTATGCTATGAAAAAATCACCTGAACGATTCCATTTAAAGGTGTTTTTTGTATGTTAGTTGGAGTTTCTATGACAAACTATATGTATGCAAGGAAGATGACTTGGGACCTGTGCATTTGTCCTTGGTGCTCAATGGCTACTCAGAGATGATTACAATATCAGGCAAAAAAAAAAGATCTGTGGGCTTCTGGCTGCCAGGACATTCAATGTTCTCAAGAGCAAAAATGTCTAGTCCCCATTCTCATCAGAAAAGTGGCGTGTGCTACATATCCCATGCACGACTTTGGTATATATACCACTGAATAAGAAGCGCTTATGTATTGATAATATAGTTACTTATGTATAGACTAATTCTAAATCTCAATGCCAGTCCAAAACACAGAGAGGTGACACTGATACCAAACAAATGAATCTTCATTTGTAATTTTTAGGCTTTGGTTGAGACAGGCCAAATGGGAGCAGCAGAAAGAATAATTTGAGCATTTATATACTTCACATTCTCATCATTGTTGTCATTGTTGCCATTGGGGCTTACAATCTAAATTCAAACACAACCACAGGGACAACATACAAACTCCATACAGATGTTGTCCTTGAACCCTGGACCTCTGTTCTCCAAAACTAACCACTGTGCCACCATGGTATTTAGACAAAAACACAAGGAAGAAATCCAGGATGCAAACAAAGTTTCTCAATGAAAAACACAAGAATAATCCAAGGACAGAACTGTATTTTGACCTTGTATTAAATTGCAATTTAAAGTCATTATTCATTGGAGAATGTACTACATTCCCCTTTCAATGTATCATTAATTTGGCAATGTCTTGTTTATAATGAAACTGAAGGTCAAATACTCCCAAAGAAATTAAATACAGTTCTCTTCCGTTAGCTTGTAAAATACATTTACAGAACTAAGTATCCATTATAGACAGAATTAAGTGACTGTGACCCATTGGACCTTCTCATTACAAAATGCAGAGTTTCTTATTGAGATAGTAAAATCAGCGTTACCTCTATGTAATTGGTTTACTAATATGCTGTGTGTTTTTGTGATCATTTTAGAGGAATAAACCTCTTCCCACGGGGACCCCATGATATGTGAAGACACTAAAAGACTGTAAACATTTCTGGTGTGCATGCCTTATCAATGATACATTAAATATACATTTCATTCTCGTGCACCCAAGTGTTTTCGGAACCATCAGATGAACCTTGCTTTATATTTAATGAAAATCTCATTTGTTTACAACCATCAAATCTCAAAGGAATTACTTAATATCCAGAATCTTTCTGCCAGCAATACCAAACCACAAACTGTGCAGGAGACAAGCAGGAGAGATAGACTTTTATGAAAGCTGCAGGCTTGTCATGTGTCTAATTCCTTGTGTTAGGTCCACGGGAGACACCACTGTTTATTTCATGAACTAAAACAAAAATTAGTCATGCAGAAGTGTGATATGCCGGATCCAGCAGAGCACTGACTCATCTAATGCTATGACAGGTTAGAGATTGCTGTGACGGGTAAAAAATGGTTTCGTTATTGTAGAATACAATAAAAAGTAGATAGAAATAAATGATAGATTGCTATGTCTATTACTAAATATATCTTTGAAAAAAATAATAGGACATAGGTAAGTTTAAACCTCATGCATACACATGTATTAGGGCTAACAGAATGCTCTACTGAGGGGCTGTACAACTAGCAGCCCAGTGGTCACATGTGGCACATGATGCCATTTTGTTTGGGCTTGAACCGTCTGGTCACATATGTTTGTATGTTTCTGGCAGATGCTCATTCATATTTTTTATGCCAGAGAGAAAAGGGATGGCTGAAGTAAGGGCAAGTAGTAGAGATGAGTAAATCAGTTTAAAGGGGTTATCGAGGACTATTACATTTTTTCCACTATGGGCTGAAGAACTAATAGTCAGATAGGTGTTACCTATGTGCCTATTGTGCCCGGTGTCAATTTCCAACTGCACAAAGCAATCACAGACGGCTCCTGCCGGCAATTCAGTGGTTCCGCTGACATTACGTGGACAGATCGGCAGCTTCTCATCTGCTCTGCTCAGTTGGCAGGGCGTGACTACGGATGTCATGATGACTACAGCCGGGTCCCTGCTGCCTAACTGCGAGAAGCCGGGTGTCAATCAGCATGGTGCCGGCAATCACGACCTGATGGCAGAGCAGCCCAGAAGAATAATAACTGCTCTGTTGACATGGAATAGCTGAATTGCTGGCAGGAGCAGTTGTTGACTGCTCTGAACCAGCGCTGGATTGAACAGGCAGGTAGTTGCCTCTGTTAGCAACTACCAGCCTGTTAGATTTTAAGCCCATAGTTACAAAAAATATCCTGGACAACCCCTTTAAGGCAAAGTCCAGGAAAGATGGTGGCCAGCAGCACTTACTGCAAGGGACGCACGTCCATAATCCTCAAGGAACGCACTCGAGGAAATATCAGCATACAAAAGTTAAAGACAGCGTCCATGCCAGGGTGTTCAATTGCAATAGAGGTGTTTATTCCGCCATCCCAAAACACACAACGTTTCGACCCTGTGTGGGTCTTTGTCAAGTATAGGTGAAAAAACATGGGGCCGTCCTTATGTAGTGTGGTTCACAATAGATTTGGTGTGATCTGATTGGAGTTCATGCATATGCTTGTGGACATACTCCTTTAGTGCCTATCCATACACCTTTGGCGATTGGTCTGGAGAACCTCCATACTTATGACCCCATATGAAGTGATTGGTGGGTGGTAGCTTAGATATCATAATGCCAAGCCTAATAGGTGAACTGAGGTACAATACATGTGTAAATAATGGTCTAATATATTTGTTCTTGAGTAAGATTGTATTTTAAGGATGTCGTATTTAAAATAACCTCTGTGTTAATGTATGGATCTATGTTTTTTGTACTGTATTCTAATTATCTAATCATTATTGATGTGGAGGTTGAACCTTTGCAGTGATTGGTTATCTCTTGTGAACCACACTACATAAGGACGGCACAGTGTTTTTTCACCTATACTTGACAAGTTTGTTTTGGGATGGCGGAATAAACATCTCTTTTGCAATTGAACACCCTGGCATGGATGCTGTCTTTTACTTTTGTATGTTGAACCCCAGCTATTTTGCTGGTTTATAGACATTCGGAAAGTGGTTTAAAAAAAAAAAGAGAGATACTCGTCTGTTCAACTACTCAGTCCTCCTCCTGGCTGGTTGTCGTCTACTAAACTGGTGCCATTTCTTCAAAGACATCTTTAGAACTTCCAGTGTCCGGCATCTTCAGCGCCTCCAGCGTAGACTAGGCTCCATGGAATCATGATGTGTGTTGCCCCATTCCTAATCTTTACTTGAGTCACATAAAACGCCTTTAAAGACACCACACTGGTGACCGGGAGAAGACTAGTGCATCTGTCTCATGCAGTGGTACAAGTGAGGGTCAAACAAGTTTATTCTTTATTTATAAAATTGTGTGCAAAAGTTTTGAGATTGATGCAAATGTTGTTTTTCAAGAAGTTTGCTGCTTTCGTTTTTGTGGTGGCAATTTACATTTACACTAGATTGTTAGGAAGAATGATCAGATGAACTGCAACAAATTGCAAGCTCAGTCCTTGCAATGAAAATTAACTTAATCACAAAATCGTCTGATTTTCATACCTGCTGCAAAACTACGTGCTTACATCATTTCAGTGATCTTCTCATTAGCTTGGAAGAAAACGTAAATAAAGATATGGCAGCTGATATCACTCGGTCATGGTAAAATGAATTATAAGAGCAGACTGGTTGCTTTAAAAGGGGGTTGATTCTTCAAATCATTATCTTCTGTTAGCCATGGTTACCTCCAAGTCATCATTGCTTTGCATTAAAATGGCATTACAGGTAAGGAAAAAAACTTGTAAGATTGACCCTAAATCAACCATTTTTTGGGGTCATTTAAAACTTTAAAGGGATTTCCTTGCTGCAAGGAAGGCTTCAGGAAGTCCAAGAAAGTCTAGCAAGTGCCATCTCCTATAATTAATTCAGCTATAGAATTAGTTTAACACCAGTGCAGAACTTGCGCAGAAATGGCAGCAGACAGATATCAATGCAACTGCATTCACAATGAGGCAAAGGCTTTTGAAGGCTGATCTGGTGTCAAGAAGGGTAGCAAAGAAGCCACTTTTCTCAAAGAAAAGACATAAAGGATAAACTGACATTCTGTAGGAAGTACAGGGATTGGACTGCAGAGGACTGGGTAAGTTTATTTTCTCTGATAAAGCCTCATTCCGACTGTTTGGGGCGTTTGGAAGAATGATTGATTTCCCATAGAAGAAAAGGTGAACTTTACCACGAGTCTTGTGTCATGCTAACAGCAAAGCTTCCTGAGACCACTCATGTGTGGGGTTGCTTTTCATCCAAGGGATCAGTCTCACTCACAATATTTCCTATGGACATTGCCATTAATAAAGAATTGGATCTAAACATTCTCCAAGGGCAACCTCTCCCAACGATGCAAGAGCAATTTTGGTGATAAAGTACAATGTCAGAAAGGAAGAAATTACAAGTAAGTGGCTTGGTGAACAAAACATTGAAGCTTTGGATCAATGAACAGGAAATTTCCAAGATTTCAATCCCATTGAGAACCTGTGGCCAATCCTCAAAAAGCAGGAGGACAGACAAAACACAGAAATTATGGTAAAGTCCAAGCACTGATTAGAGAAGAATGTTGTCATCAGTCATGATTTGGCCTAGAAGCTGATATCCAGCATTGTGAATTGCAGGGTCTATAGAAATCTTAGAGCATAATAATTTTATTGGGAAGGGTTAATTGAATGGTTCAATTTGATTCTACATCTTAATATTCTTTGTTTCATCTGTGATTTAGTCTCTGAGAAGAAAGGTATCAAGCAATACTATGTACAAGGTTAGTACTTTATTCTAAAAATGTCTATGCCATCTTAGCTTTCTGTCCAGAGATATCAGGTGGCTATGTAAAAGTTAGGATTAGACAAAGGATAATTGACAACAAAATAAACTTCATGATGCAAAAACTGCACTTATCCTTTGACCTGTGAATAAAACAGGCAACTTGATCAGTTAAAAGCATAGAGGCTGAGCAAAATATCCATTTATTGTTCTTATTTTGTGCATATGAGTGTAAGATACACAGGGTGGTAGTCATTGGCGAGGGGCTGCTGTTTTCCCACACCATGGCATCCCATTAATAAAAAGTGTCCCAGTTCCCATGTTCTGTGGGTGTAGTGCATAACACTCATGTTTTGGCCAGAGTCCTCCGCTGTCTCCAGAATCCCAGATCCAGGAACAGTAGCACATAAATTAAGGGACACTTGCTGCATAACAAGCAGTTCAACTTTACTTGGCAGTCCATGTTTAATTGATTTTCTGGCACAGTACGTTTCCATGTTCTCTGTATGTTCATCTTGAGCTATCCTTTCAGTTAATGGCTCCTGTGGCCCCTACGATACTCTATCCTGCTGAGTAGCTCTCACGAGTCCCTCAGTTTGGCTTCCACTTGTGGGAAGGGAATAAGGCACACTCTCCAGTGCCTAGTTCTAGCCGTAGGCCCCGAACATTGCAAGGATGTCTGCAGAAAATGGTAGCTGATGTTCTCATGCTGCCTGAACAGTCTGTATTTCTCGTGCCCTTCAGCCTTGAATGCTGCTGTCTCTTTCTTTATCATGCAATCTAATCTCCAACTATCTCTATCTGACTAAAACCAGGAAGTATTTGCTTTTTATTGGCCCTAACTCCTCCCAGTTTGGGCTGAGCCAATCACCAACAGTCTCCTTTCTCGGTCTTCCCCAGGAGTCGGTGTGCCCCCAAATAAAACTTCCCTCTTTTGAACTTAATCTTTAAGTCCTATGCTATGCTTTATATACTCTAAACTTAACCCTAGACCTATACACTATGCATGAATAACATTATACATTAATCCAAATACATTACATTAACCATGTACATTAGTACCTATGAAATTCTATGCAGATTCACATATGAATAGAGTCACAAAAATACAATAAAATCATACACTTGGTATAAACACTATATTTAAAGAGGGAGAGGCATATGACAGCCCCTGTTACACCCTTACATGAGCAATCACGTGATGACTGATCAAACCAACAAGTAAAGCTGAATCCTAACATTGTGTATCTTATTGAAAAAATGAGGGGTCGCTCACTGTTTAATATGTGAGGGGTGCTCTGAAGTAATATATTCCAAAAGCAATAAAAGAAACTTCGGCACTCCAGTGTAGAAGCAAGGGATATTTATTTAGAAAATCCACATGACAGATGAGAAGGCCAACGTTTCGACCTAATATGGTCTTTATCGGGGCCCTTTCTAAACATAAACAAAATAAGATATTTCATACAAACTGTAAGCCGTATATCCATAATGTAATGCACACGCCTGGGCTGAGTGGCGTGTGCGTGTATATGTAGTGATTCCACTGGACCGTGCCGGAGAGTGAATACCTGGAGGGGCGTAACTAAGTATCCACCCGATCCGACCAGGGTCGCACGACGGCATATGACGCCAGTGCACCAAGGAGGAACCGAGCAGAGGGACCAGGTGCTACTCCAGGACAGACCCCGGACACGGCTGTTGACCCACACAGGGGAATACAGAAACAGGCAGGTTAGGCTGGCACACAGACTGCTGGGTATAGGCAGACACGGCTGGTATGCAGACTGGCGGATGCTGGTAAGCATGACTGGTATGCAGGCAGGGAGGTACTGGCAGGTACGACAGGTTGGAGCACCGAGTAGATAGGACCCAGTACAGACTGGGACTCAGGAACAGAACCGCAGATGCGGTGGACAAACAGCAGAGTGAGGCCGCCCAGAGCGGCGAGCAAGAGCAGAACAAGACGAGACCGCCTGGAGCGGTGAGCAAGAGAGGAGCAGGACGAGACTGCCGGAGCAGCGAGCAAAGGGTCAGAGCAGAGCGAGACTGCCGAAGCAGCGAGCAAAGGGTCAGAGCAGAGCGAGACTGCCGGAGCAGCGAGCAAAGGGTCAGAGCAGAGAGAGACTTCGGGAGCAGCAAGCAAAGGGTCAGAGCAGAGCGAGACTGCCGGAGCAGCGAGCAAAGGGTCAGAGCAGAGCGAGACTGCCGAAGCAGCGAGCAAAGGTTCAGAGCAGAGCGAGACTGCCGGAGCAGTGAGCAAAGGGTCAGAGCAGAGAGAGACTGCCAGTGCAGCGAGCAAAGGGTCAGAGCAGAGCGAGACTGCCGAAGCAGCAAGCAAAGGGTCAGAGCAGAGCAAAACTGCCGGAGCAGCGAGCAAAGGGTCAGAGCAGAGCGAGACTGCCGAAGCAGCAAGCAAAGGGTCAGAGCAGAGCGAGACTGCCAGAGCAGCAAGCAAAGGGTCAGAGCAGAGAGAGACTGCCGGAGCAGCGAGCAAAGGGTCAGAGCAGAGCGAGACTGCCGAAGCAGCGAGCAAAGGGTCAGAGCAGAGCGAAACTGCCGGAGCAGCGAGCAAAGGGTCAGAGCAGAGCGAGACTGCCGGAGCAGCGAGCAAAGGGTCAGAGCAGAGCGAAACTGCCGGAGCAGCGAGCAAAGGGTCAGAGTAGAGCGAGACTGCCGGAGCAGCGAGCAAAGGGTCAGAGCAGAGCGAGACTGCCGGAGCAGCGAGCAAAGGGTCAGAGCAGAGCGAGACTGCCGGAGCAGCGAGCAAAGGGTCAGAGCAGAGCGAGACTGCCGGAGAAGCGAGCAAAGGGTCAGAGCAGAGCGAGACTGCCGGAGCAACGAGCAAGGCAGAGCAGGCAAGAACCGCCGGAGCGGTGAGCAAGGCAGAGCAGAGGGAACAGGGCTCTGTTCACACGGAACAGACTGGAAGGGAAAGGCAGAACCAGGTACACACTGGATACTTGCAATGAAGTAGCGAGTGGACTCTAAACTCACAAACGGGAGTACAGGGACAACGAGTAGGAGTTAGGTATGGGATCAGATTCTGCAGGAAAAGGGAAGGTACGGACATAGAGAAAAACAGGTAACAGGCTAGGAGAGTATTCAGACAAGAACAGACACAGCAGCAAGATACAGGAGCGGGTCTAGGTATGCGGCCCCTAGAAGGCGGAACGAAAAGGCTAGGAGCGTGTTCAGACAGGAACAGGGAAGATACAGGAACGGGTCTAGGTATGCAGCCCCTAGAAGGCGGAAAGAACAGGCTAGGAGATAGTTCAGACAGGACACAGTTCAGACACGGGAACTGATACCGCAAGGCAGGAAGCATAGACAGGACCTGGCACATCAGTGACCAGAAGCCAACTGACAGAACACAATGCTCAGGCATGGATTCCAGGGAGGAGCTGGGTTAAATACCAGGTGACAGACAGGAATAGGCTGAGGACGCACAAGGGGTGTGCCTGCAGCAGCTACAAGAAGCAGGAAGTGATCGGGCACCGCCTTTAAGCAGCAGAAACAGAGGCAAGCAGACAACATGGAGGGAAGCCAGGCTAGCAGACTGGACTGGAGATCAAGTGCGCGCTCTTGCACAGTGGGAGATGGACCACTATGCAAGGACGCCGCCAGGTATGTTACACATAATTTATACATACAGAAACTAGAACACTGTGAGGCTACGCACAATAGTAAAGGAGTATGTACAAAAAAAGAATATTCTGGGGTAAAAAAATCAGGTTTGATAAATACATAGGCTGTTTAATAGTATCATGGAAAAAATGGAACTGGAGTCGTTGTAGCGAAGCAGTGTCACTGAACCCCTACAAAGGGAGGATCTACTTAAACAGTATATGTTATGACAATAGAGTACAAAAAATAAGAGAGGAGTAGAGGGGTAAAAGGACTATGGAGAGGCCCATCTATTGGGTAGATTGTGAAAGCACATATAAGTAAAGAGGTAGAGGGGTAATATAGGGATTCCCATGTATAGGGTAGATTGTGTAAACACATAGACAGATGAAGAAAGACAGCAGAAGATGCCCAGAAACATCTACATACCTGGTAATGAGGGGTGTATTCAGGTCAGATGTGGCGGTAAGACACCGTGTAGTGAAAAGGGAAAAGGTGTCTTCCTTTTATGCCCCATGAACCTGGTGCAGTGATTAGGATGGCGTGCGCACCACTTGCATATGTGAATTTCCGCTTTGCGCAGTATGAACTGCCGGGCTTCCGGTGCGCATGCTGGAATGCAAGGAAGAGCAGTGAGACGCAAGAAACCTCTGGAAATGCGCAGTATATGGAGTGCGCTTCTGGTATGTAAGTTGACACGCAAAGGACGAAGTGGAATGCACACCGCTGTCAGTGGTAAATAAATAGACCAACTAGTATAATGAAAACAATGCCATATTTATGCAAAGTGAGGGTCTATTAAGAAGGGAAAAAGAAGTCATTAATAAAGGACAGCTTCCACTGTAAAAAGAAGGACCTAGTGGAAACTTATCCCCGTGGTGAGCAAAGGGTCCTGGAAAATCATAAAGTGTGCATATGGGTCTCTTTTCAGAAGTAAATAATGACCTTAGTTAATGACCTACAAAACAAAGAAAAAGCAATCAGGCATACTGAATTATTATTATTGTACAAATAGAATTCTTAACAGATATAGGCAAAAAAATATAGAGAACAATCTAATGATGTTGTACTTCATATTCCCTATTAGGGCCCTTCAGAGTGAGGGTCTGTAGAGTATGTATCCAATAGGACTCATGTTTTTTAAGGTTTTGGATCCGGTTGCCCCCTCGCCTACTTGGTGGAATATAGTCAATTATTTGATATCTCAGTTGTGATATACCATGAGACATAGAGCAGAAGTATGCTGGTATAAGTAGCATTGTACGCCCACATCGAATTGTGGATTTATGTTGTGAAATGCGGTCTCGGATATGTTGGGTGGTCTCACCAACATATCCGAGACCTCATGGACACTTGATCAAGTATACAACATAAGTAGAATCACACGTAAAATATCCTTTAATAGGAAAACGTTTGCTGGACTGGGGGTGTGTAAACGTGTCGCCCTTTGTAATGTTTGAACATGGTAGACAGCCCAGGCAAGGGAATGTACCCCTGCATGGGGTGGCTATAGTGCGTTGCATGGGTCCTCTACTTGTGGACCCCACATCAGTCCTGACCAGATGGTCGCGGATACTTTGAGATCTCTTATGACATAACAAGGGGACGTCCATGAATTCCTGCACTTCAGGATATGATTGTCCTAATAGGGACCAATGTTGTTTGATGCACTTAAATATTGCTCCGCTAAAAGGGTGATAGGCATTCACAAAAGTTAATCGGGGGTTTCTGTTTTGCGGTAAATTAGATTGAGTTGACTGGTTCAGAATATGGGAAGGATAATCTCTCTGCTGGAACTTAATATTCATTTCCTCATGTCTAATTTTTCTAGCGTTTGCTGTAAAAACAATCCGATCTACCCTACAGTGCTGTGACTTGGGTAAAGATTTTTTGACATGACGTGGGTGGCAGCTTATGGCAATACTGTATGATACAGTGACTGACAAAAATTAGGCCTCGTCTGAAAAAACTCTTTAATGATAATGCATTAGCTTTGTATATATGAAAGTTTGGTTAACAAAATAAAGCCCTGTGGTCTAGCCAATGTTCCGCAGCCCAACACTGCATGGAGTTATTCTTCCATAAATACAATGCTGCAGGGATGGGATATCTTCATATGTACTGCACCCTCCTTACAATGTAGATCTTGCTCTGTGCTCACAATTCTACCGTGACCATCCATACCGACATGGTCGCATAGCGTTTCATTATGTGACATGGCACTCTCAACCTTCAGCATGAACGTCTATAATTACTCGCAGCATACATTATCTACAATCACTGGAGGGCTTGACAATGGGTGAATAAGAAGGACTGTTGATTTGTTTCATGTTCATTTTCCAGGTTTCACAGCACTTTATATATTGTATGGAAGCCCATTGTGTAAGAAAAATAACTGCTTGACACATTAATTGTGAAATAGCTGCTAGAAAATAGAATGACAGGCAGAATGTCATCATGATATCTTCTGTCATATAAGATTATTTTCTAGTGCAGGGAAAATGCATACATTGCACATTGAATACATGAAATATTTTTAAATTACATTTCATGTCTATAAAACACAATTAGAAATGTATATCATTTCCATTTGCCATAAAGCGAATTGAATGCAGCCAACCTGTTATGTTTTAATTTTCTCTTTGCAGCAAACAGCTAAGTCTTTTTTTCACTCTATGTAACTATGTAAGCCATATACAGTACAGACCAAAAGTTTGGACACACCTTCTCATTTAAAGATTTTTCTGTATTTTCATGACTTTGAAAATTGTACATTCACACTGAAGGCATCAAAACTATGAATAAACACATGTGGAATTATATACTTAACAAAAAAGTGTGAAACAACTGAAAATATGTCTTATATTCTAGGTTCTTCAAAGTAGCCACCTTTTGCTTTGATGACTGTTTTGCACACTCTTGGCATTCTCTTGATGAGCTTCAAGAGGTAGTCACCGGAAATGATCTTCCAACAATCTTGAAGGAGTTCCCAGAGATGCTTAGCACTTGTTGGCCCTTTTGCCTTCACTCTGCGGTCCAGCTCACCCCAAACCATCTCGATTGGGTTCAGGTCTAGTGACTGTGGAGGCCAGGTCATCTGGCGTAGCACCCCATCACTCTCCTTCTTGGTCAAATAGCCCTTACACAGCCTGGAGGTGTGTTTGGGGTCCTTGTCCTGTTGAAAAATAAATGATGGTCCAACTAAACGCAAACCGAATGGAATAGCATGCCGCTGCAAGATGCTGTGGTAGCCATGCTGGTTCAGTATGCCTTCAATTTTGAAAAAATGCCCAACAGTGTCACCAGCAAAGCACCCCCACACCATCACACCTCCTCCTCCATTCTTCACGGTGGGAACCAGGCATGTAGAGTCCATCCGTTCACCTTTTCTGCTTCGCACAAAGACACGGTGGTTGGAACTAAAGATCTCAAATTTGGACTCATCAGACCAAAGCACAGATTTCCACTGGTCTAATGTCCATTCCTTGTGTTCTTTAGCCCAAACAACTCTCTTCTGCTTGTTGCCTGTCCTTAGCAGTGGTTTCCTAGCAGCTATTTTACCATGAAGGCCTGCTGCACAAAGTCTCCTTTTAATAGTTTTTGAAGAGATGTGTCTGCTGCTAGAACTCTGTGTGGCATTGACCTGGTCTCTAATCTGAGCTGCTGTTAACCTGCGTTTTCTGAGGCTGGTGACTCGGATAAACTTATCCTCAGAAGCAGAGGTGACTCTTGGTCTTCCTTTCCTGGGGCGGTCCTCATGTGAGCCAGTTTCCAGGTAGCACTTGATGGTTTTTGCAACTGCACTTGGGGACACTTTCAAAGTTTGCCCAATTTTTCGGACTGACTGACCTTCATTTCTAAAAGTAATGATGGCCACTTGTTTTTCTTTACTTAGCTGCTTTTTTCTTGCCATAATACAAATTCTAACAGTCTATTCAGTAGGACTATCAGCTGCGTATCCACCAGATTTCGGCACAACACAACTGATGGTACCAACCCCATTTATAAGGCAAGAAATCCCACTTATTAAATCTGACAGGGCACACCTGTGAAATGAAAACCATTTCCAGTGACTACCTCTTGAAGCTCATCAAGAGAATGCCAAGAGTGTGCAAAGCAGTCATCAAAGCAAAAGGTGGCTACTTTGAAGAACCTAGAATATAAGACATATTTTCAGTTGTTTCACACTTTTTTGTTAAGTATATAATTCCACATGTGTTAATTCATAGTTTTGATGCCTTCGGTGTGAATGTGCAATTTTCATAGTCATGAAAATACAGAAAAATCTTTAAATGAGAAGGTGTGTCCAAACTTTTGGTCTGTACTGTATTAAAACAACAAAATATAGTAATTGTAGTAATAGCCTCTATTAATAATACCATTTTCTTTATCACAAGCTCATAATTCTGTTCTTTTCTTTTAGTTTAACTAGCTCTGTATGTTCAGATAGGCGGCTATTTAAAATGTATATTGTGTAAGTGGCATAGAATTAGGTGCACAATTTGTTTGGTTCACCACAATATTTTTTTGATCGGCTATGTTTTCCTAGGCTTAAAGGGTTATTCTCATGTTATGAAATTGGTGTAGTTAGCATGAAATAAACTGATGGAAATTGACTTACTTATTCCATGTGCTGTCATTCTCCTGCTGTGAGAGCTCCTATCTTGCATAGTTTACAGCTTCCAGCTTCTTGCCACGTTCGACCACCAGAGCTTGGCCATAGTCACAGCAGCTACATTCCAGGCTGAGAGGTTAACTCCTGGGAAACAAGCCACTCCTTTCCAGCATACTGATTTCAATAAAGTAGTTTGCTGCTAATCTCCCTCTTTCTTCTCCATGACTGAGGTGCTGTTATCAGTCCTGCAAAATCACCAGCATTTTCCAGAGCAGCTTTCCTATTCACTGCTCATTTGTTCAAAGGTATTGTTTTCTCTATAGCATAAATTCAGCAGTAGGACTAAGCTATTAAATTAGGATTGTCACTCGAGGAGAAGTGCTCTCCCCTTAGCAACAATGAAGTGAAATAAACTGAAAAGCTGTGTGCTGCATAAGACACAACTTGAGACTAACCCTTTAAGTTCTTGACCACTGCTGTGTAGTATACAAAAGATCACAGCACTTGTTAGTTGCAGTGAAGAAAATATTTATAGATCTGTTATCATGCAGATCTATAGATACCACACTTTATAAAATGCCCATTGTTTCAGTCCTCCCTGAGCTTAATCAAGGCCTGTTAGGAGCAGAATGGTGGACACTCAGCTAACAGCTTTCCTTGACCACTATGCATGTTCCACCATCTGATTATGCTCATGACCACAAATTGCATTCTCCCACAAGCTGCTATAAATCACTGAGGATGTAATACACAGACTACTTGCTTGAGATGTTTCCTTCCAGTAGAATTACACATTCATCTCTGCACAAATCTAGCTACTACTAAAGCATCTTTGCTTGTGAAAGAGGTGCTTGATCACTGACTTTATGTGGAAAGTTGAACTACCTAAGTCTATGTGCGCATGATCAGGATTTGAAGATGAAATTTCCTGAGTGTTTCTGTGTCACCCTGGCCTGGATGCCACAAGTGTAATTAAAGCTGTGTCTGAGAGCAAGGGGGAGGTTCTCTAGTCAGGGGAACATTAGCATGCAATGCCTCCTGTCTCAGGCCAGTAGGGGGAGCTGGCTGCCCCTATAAAAGCTGGTGCTGGGGGCAGGGTTAGAGAGAACTTGAAGGCCTGTCTCAGGACTGAGACTTGTCCCAGAGCAGAGCAGGGACAGACAGTTGTATTGCACCTAAGAGGAAGTGTGGCAGGAGGAGAGCCACAAGCCAGAGACAAGAGGCGAAGTGAGCCTGTCTTGGCAGATCACGGACTTAATTTACCAGACTTTGGTGTCTGAGGCTGGAAGGATTCCACATCCTCCAGCAGAGAACCAGTCCGCAAGGGACTGTATATTCCTTGGCCTAAGAAGCCTGGAGGCCCTGCCACAACAGAAGGGACCAGCAAAGCCGTACAAGGCTGGGAGCAGAAAGGAACCCACGTCACAGGCCATACAGGCGAGAATACACGGAAAGCTCGGAAACGTGGGCTGTTACTCTATAAGGAGGAGATAGCCAGAAGGAGCGCAGAAAGCACGGTAGGCCTACACCCTCACCCTGACCAGGGCCAATTTCCCCGTTGCTCTCAGACATCCAGGTCCCCTCCTAGCTGGGACTGTTTGTGGGTCAGTTTACCTGTTTCAGTAAAGACCCTGGACTGCAACCTATTGTCTGTGTGCTCCTTCGCGCCTCCAGCACTACCGGTACTGGAACTTTCACCACCATCACTCCCACCATCCACTACACTGCCCTGGGGCCACACGCTTCCCGTGGGGAGTCACACCATCCCAGCTGCACACATCATCAGCCCCAGCGGTCTGCCTTGCAGCGGCGGTTCCTAATGACCGCAAATCCACGGGTGGCGTAGTCGGACATAATCAATAGCACATAACGGACTACCACTGGCCTGACCACCCTGAGCCACGGAACCGGGTTGCCACTACTACACCCATCATTCCCTATTGCCCGGATCCGAGTGCCCCATAGCCCAGGGGGCGAGTCAGCTTTGGAGTAGTCGGCAGGATTTCGTGCCCGCAACCACCGGGTACTGCGTGCCTGAAAAAGACTTTTGTAACTTACCTGTGGCGAAGTTTCCCGCCATCCGGAGTCGTTTCCTGCCATCAGACGCCATCTTGGACCGTTTCCCACCGTCTTCTGCCGTCTTCCCGCCATCCGCAGCTGCTTCCCGCCATCGGACGCCATCTTCAGGATGCCGCGCGGGAAGAAGAGGGGCATGGACGTCAAAACCGCGCGAGATCCGAAGCTCCGCCCCACGCACCGACGCTGCGCAAGGTCCTGGAAGGGAGAGAGAGCGACGCTGACGTCATCAGGACGCGACGCCAGGTCCTCGTCCATAGCAGCAGCAGCGGAGCCGCAGCCTACAGAAGAGGATCGTCGGAAGGTAGGCCACGCTTAACTAGGGGGGAAGAAGATGTCGGACACAGAGGCGACCACTACCACCAACGCAGCTGCAGCAGCGGTGATGCCCTTTTCCTTGCCCTACATCCCTGGAGCCGCCTGGCTGCCCAAGTACTCAGGGGAGCCCCATGCCCTAACTGACTTTAAGGAAAGACTGTACACTTTGTTCCAGGTTTACCCTCTGACAGAGGAACAGAAGGTCAGCATATTGACAGGGCAGTTAACTGGCGCAGCCCAAAGGGAGGTAAAATCATGGCCCACTGAGGAGAAAAGGACTGTGAAGGGTATTCTGGCCCGGCTGCGGGGTACCTTTGACACACGTACCTCTGCTGAGATTAAAATGAGGTTCTATGGATGTAAGCAGTGGGCACAGGACAGCATCAGAGACTATGCCCTAAATTTGCAGGAAGCCTTGAGGGCTATCCAACAAACTGGCCCTGGCAGTGTGCAGGAAACGGATAAACTGCTAACAGAACAATTCATAGAAGGTCTGCTGTCCAGCGCCCACAGGGCCCAACTGCGCCTCATGTTCTTTCAGAACCCCGACCTGACCTTTGCCCAATTTAAGGACAGGGCCATAAGGGTGCTCCGTGAATCTGCAACCAGTGGCGCTATAAACCCCCGGCGCCCTGCTCTCACCTACCACCAGGAGGCGGCGCCCTCCTCTATGGACCCCGTGGGGGCTGATGCACAGGCCCTGAACCAAGCCCCGTCGAAAGACCTGCACCACCAAGTCCAGGAGCTGACCTGGAGCATCGCGGCGTTGACCAGGACCGTCCAGGCGTTGCAAGTGGACCCGGCAAGACCCATCGAGCTGGCTTCAAGTCCGGAGGATGTCCTGTGGCGTCGACAGAGGAGGATCCTGTCATTCCGAGGGAGGCCCACAGACCGCTACGCAGAGGATGGACAGCCCATTTGCCGTCGATGCAACCAGCCCGGACACATTTCCAGGTACTGTAATTTAAACGGGTCCAACCTGGGGCAGAGGGCCAACCCCCAGGCATAAGATCACCAGGCCCTTACAATTGGCGTAATAAGTACGTTGGGGGGCGCCCGGTTTTACCCGTGGTGCTGGACGGTATCCCCATGAGCGCCTTGCTGGATACTGGGTCACAAGTAACCACTATCCCTTATGTACTTTTTAAGCAGTATTGGACTGATGCTGATATCACACGGTATCCAGACAGTAACTTGAGCATCATCGCCAGTAATGGCTTACCCGTACCGCAAATGGCGTTCAAGGAGATGACCATTAAAATTGGTAAAGTTGAACTGCCGGCACAGGGAGTGATTATTGTGGACATTGACCGTCGTGAAAGTCACCCTAAAATAACTGTGGGTACTAACGTAATTGAAAATTGTCTTTCAGAGGTAATTGTAATCTTACAACAGGTGGCGGTGAATGCTAGTTCCAGCCAACAGAGAGTCCTCAACAAGGAGATAAAAGCCCTGATGAGATGGCAGCAGGTAGAACTGTCTGGTGGTGAGATCGGTAGCGTAAGACTGAGTGACCCATTCCCCATTTCCATGCCTCCCAAAAGTGAAATGATGATCTGGTGTCGGACTGCAATCGGGTTGAGAGGTAGAGACTACCAAGCCATGGTAGAACCCGTGTACTCAGACAGCAGGCCCACCATTTTGACAGCCTGGGGGGTGGTTGATGTCCGTCATGGGAGGGTGCCCGTCCGCATCCTCAACATTGGGGAGAGGGAAGTACACTTACCCAGGTACGCTACACTCGCCAAACTGTTTGTTGTCGAACACAAAGCTATCAGGGCCGTGGAACCCTTGCCTCCATCTCCACTGGCGGAGGGTAATGGCTCCCAGAAACAAAAGGAGGACTGGTGCCAGAAACTCCATGTGGGTGCTGACTCCACTCCCCTGCACCAAAAACAAGGAGTCTACCGGGTGGTACAGGAGTACGAGAGAGTCTTTAGTAAGCACCCGCTAGACTTCGGCAGAGTAAAGGGGATAGAACACCCATCCCCACAGGGAGCCACCCACCGATAAAAGAAAGACACAGACCTGTACCCCCTGCACACTACCAGAACGTAAAGGGCATGCTAAGAGAGATGAAAGAAGCTGGGGTCATTAGAGACAGCTGTAGCCCCTGGGCAGCCCCCTTGGTTCTGGTCAAAAAGAAAGACGGCACCATGAGAATGTGCGTGGACTATAGACAAATCAACCGTATCACCCACAAAGACGCATATCCGCTGCCTAGAATAGAGGAGTCTTTAGCCGCACTAAAATCAGCTAACTTCTTTTCTACTTTGGACCTTACTAGCGGGTACTGGCAGGTTCCTGTGGCAGAGGCTGACAAGGAGAAGACCGCCTTCACCACCCCGATGGGACTGAGTGAGTTCAACTGTATGCCTTTCGGGCTCTGCAACGCACTAGGGACCTTCCAGCGGCTGATGGAATGCTGTCTAGGGCACCGAAACTTCGAGACGGTCCTCCTTTACCTGGACGACGTGATCGTCTATTCGAAGACCTACGAGGACCATCTCAAACACCTGGCTGTGGTGTTCGAAGCCCTGGCAGGCTATGGCCTGAAGGTGAAACCATCGAAGTGTCACCTGCTGAAACCAAAGGTCCAGTACCTAGGGCACGTGGTAAGCGCGGAAGGAGTGGCCCCCGACCCTGACAAGGTCACGGCAATCAAGAGCTGGCCAAGCCCCTCGAACATCAAAGAGGTGAGACAATTTCTCGGGTTGGTAGGCTACTACCGAAGATTCATCCCCGGGTTCACCAAGATGGAAGCTCCTATGCAGGACCTCCTGATCGGACAGTCTAAGTCCAGGAGCCAAAAGCCGCCCTTCAAGTGGGATAAACCGGAAGAGGAGTCCTTCCGCCAGCTAAAGATGGCCCTCACAGGGGACGAGATCCTGGCCTACCCTGATTATGGCCAGCCTTTCATTCTCCACACAGATGCCAGTAATGTGGGACTGGGAGCCGTACTGTCCCAAAACCAACAGGGCAGAGAAAGGGTGATCGCGTACGCCAGCCGGAAGCTGAGGCCCACCGAGATGAACCCGGAGAATTACAGCTCCTTCAAGCTAGAATTCTTGGCGGTGGTGTGGGCCGTGACGGAATGCTTCAAGCATTACCTGGCCTCCGCAAAGTTCACCGTGTACACGGACAACAACCCGTTGACACACCTGGACAATGCAAGACTGGGTGCCCTAGAACAGCGGTGGATGGCCCGTCTCTCCAACTATGACTTTGTGATCAAGTACCGGGCCGGCAAAACCAATGCCAACGCTGACGCCCTATCGAGGATGCCTCACTTACCTGAAGGTGACGAAGACCCAGAAGAGCTGGAGGAGGTAGAACTCCCCGCGTTTCACCGGTATGAAGCCGCTCAATACTCCCACCGCGTGAAGGAGGAGGATCTAACAACCGTGATGATCAATCCCCTACCTCACCACAGCTGGGCCGAGACCCAAGATAGTGACCCTGCCATCCGCCTGGTGAAAGATCTGCTGACCCAGGAAGACGCCCGCATGGATCCGGATGCCCCAGAGGAAGCCAAGCAGCTGTGGAAAGAGAAGAGCAAGCTGTTCCTCTACGAAGGCAAGTTGTGCAGAAGGATTGTCAACCACCGGACGCACGAGCTGACCTGGCAAGTCGTGGTCCCAAGGCGGGATGCAGCTATGGTCCTGGGGGCTTACCATGACAGAGCGGGGCACTTCGGTTGGAAGAAACTGGAGTTCCTGCTAAGAGGAAGGTTCTTTTGGGTCGGCATGAGAGGAGCTGTAGAAAAGTGGTGCAGAGACTGTGGCCCTTGTCACCTGAGGAGGAAGGACCGCACCAGCCAGAAGACACCCTTGAGGCCCATCGTCACCACGCAGGCTCTTGAGCTGGTAGCTCTGGACCATGTCAAATTGGCTCCAAGCCGGTCTGGATACATCTATGCCCTGACAATCGTGGACCACTATTCCCGTTTTCTAGTGGTGGTCCCGGTAAAGGACTTGACAGCCCAAACAACGGCCAGAGCCTTCCAGCAATATTTCTGCCGTCCACACGGGTATCCGGAACAGGTCCTGACAGACCAGGGTCCAGCGTTCGAGGCTGAAATCTTCCAGGAGTTCTGCAACCTCTATGGCTGTAAGAAGATTCGTACAACGCCTTACCACCCCCAAACCAACGGGATGTGTGAGAAGATGAACAATATAGGCATTGATCTCCTGAAGACGTTGCCCCTGGAGGAACGCAGCCTGTGGCCAGAAAAACTGCCGGACCTGATAGACCTATACAACAATATCCCGGTGAATGCTACAAACTGCACCCCGGCTTACCTGATGCGAGCCAGACCAGGTAAGCTGCCCGTAGACCTGGAGATGGGAGTCCTGATACCTGAGGGCACCTCCCCGGATGCGGACTGGGATACGGAAAGGCAACTGCAGTACAAGAAGGTACAGGAGAGTGTGGAGAAGAGCCTGGCCCAGGTGAGAGAGAGGCAAGAAAAACTCTTCAATCAACACGCCCCTGCTGGTCCCCTAGAACCTGGTGAGCAAGTTCTAAAGCGAAAAAAAAGGCTACATAAGTTGGACGACCAGTGGGAAAGGGAACCCTACACCGTACTGCAGTCTGACCACGACAACCCAAAGGTGTGCGTGATCACCAAGGACGGAGGAGAAACCTCTAGTACCGTCTCCAGAGACCACCTCAAAAGGTGCCCCGAGCAACTCCGTAGTGCAGAAGAGGATCAGAGTGACCTTGAACCCGCAGAGGACAAGGAAGAAATGATCAGCACCGTTCTCGGAGAGTTCCCTCAGTCCTGGACTCGCATAAATGATGCAATAGTGGTACCTGTCCTGCATTTCCTGCAACCGGCACAGCAACAACCAACACCAGAGCCGGAAGGTGAAGAGGAGCAAGCGGATGCAGAGGCAGAAGAGCCTGTACCAGTAGCCCAGGAGAGTCAACCCTCTGCTGACAGTGAGCCTGCCATGCCTGCGGTAAGCCAAAGGACCCGCAGACAGCTGCCTGCACTACCTGTACACCCAGCTAGTAGCTGTACCCCTAACGCTAGTGGGGAAAGCCAGGTTGGTCCGCCACCAGACAGTGGGCTACGTAGGTCAACCAGGAGCACAAAGGGACAGATACCCACTCGCTGGAGAATATAGGGTGCACTAAAATTGTAAATTACCCTGTTGCCAAATGTTGAAATGTTTGCCAAGTTACATGTTTGTTTAGTAATTCTGTGTTTCAGTTTCTTGCAGCTACCCTAAGGACTCAAAGGTTATGGACTTTTTTATAACCGGGACCTTGTATGGACTGCGTTCGGAGCCTAACCAAGGAATGAACTAAGACTGTAAAGGACTTGGGGTAGGACAAACCCCCACCTGGTTAAGGCTCCCCGTTGTATTGGTGATATGGACACCCGGTCACAGGCCACACTGTGACCTTAAGAACTCAATCTGTGCGTCGCTTGTGTACTAATGTTTTATGGTCATGCATATAATCCTTGTTTACTGTTTAGTCCCGGAGTACTAAATTTTACTAGAGGGGAATGTGTCACCCTGGCCTGGATGCCACAAGTGTAATTAAAGCTGTGTCTGAGAGCAAGGGGGAGGTTATCTAGTCAGGGGAACATTAGCATGCAATGCCTCCTGTCTCAGGCCAGTAGGGGGAGCTGGCTGCCCCTATAAAAGCTGGTGCTGGGGGCAGGGTTAGAGAGAACTTGAAGGCCTTTCTCAGGACTGAGACTTGTCCCAGAGCAGAGCAGGGACAGAAAGTTGTATTGCACCTAAGAGGAAGTGTGGCAGGAGGAGAGCCACAAGCCAGAGACAAGAGGCGAAGTGAGCCTGTCTTGGCAGATCACGGACTTAATTTACCAGACTTTGGTGTCTGAGGCTGGAAGGATTCCACATCCTCCAGCAGAGAATCAGTCCGCAAGGGACTGTATATTCCTTGGCCTAAGAAGCCTGGAGGCCCTGCCACAACAGAAGGGACCAGCAAAGCCGTACAAGGCTGGGAGCAGAAAGGAACCCACGTCACAGGCCATACAGGCGAGAATACACGGAAAGCTCGGAAACGTGGGCTGTTACTCTATATGGAGGAGATAGCCAGAAGGAGCGCAGAAAGCACGGTAGGCCTACACCCTCACCCTGACCAGGGCCAATTTCCCCGTTGCTCTCAGACATCCAGGTCCCCTCCTAGCTGGGACTGTTTGTGGGTCAGTTTACCTGTTTCAGTAAAGACCCTGGACTGCAACCTATTGTCTGTGTGCTCCTTCGCGCCTCCAGCACTACCGGTACTGGGACTCTCACCACCATCACTCCCACCATCCACTACACTGCCCTGGGGCCGCACTCTTCCTGTGGGGAGTCACACCATCCCAGCTGCACACATCATCAGCCCCAGCGGTCTGCCTTGCAGCGGTGGTTCCTAATGACCGCAAATCCACGGGTGGCGTAGTCGGACATAATCAATAGCACATAACGGACTACCACTGGCCTGACCACCCTGAGCCACGGAAGCGTGTTGCCACTACTACTCCCATCGTTCCCTATTGCCCGGATCCGAGTGCCCCACGGCCCAGGGGGCGAGTCATTTCTATCTACATCTCTTTGGCAGGGAGAACGCTGCGGAAATTCCACTTTTTTTAAGCTTTTTTTCATGCGTTTTTTGAAGAGTTTTTGTACATCAATAAATGCTTTTTGGAGCTAAATAAAGTTGTTTGGTAGGACATTGCTTAAACGCTTGGATTACCATCAGAACTGGGCTGAGTATATTGGTTAATTTAAATTATTAAATAATGTGTATGTTGTATTTCAAATAAAGTGTTTGCTCCATATCTGTGTGCTTATTTAACTCTTTACTTTACTTTAGTTAGGTTTGGTCATGAAAAGGTCTGATTTACACCTTGTCATCACCAAACAAAAGAGCTGGGTGTCCGCTAGTCCCATTCGCCCAATCTTCATTAGCATTTCCATTCAAGTAATTTTTACGGCAGCTGTGAGCTGCTATTTTTAGCCTGGGAAGGTGCCATTTGCAAACATGGTCCTTGGCTATAATTATAGCTGGTTGGTTAGCTGCTACATCTCCCAATCAGCACTCAGCAGTGCTTTGGACGCAGCGCATTTTTGATGCGTCGAAAATGCGGTGTTCTAATGCCGCACTTTTGTTGTCGGTGTGTATGTGTGTGTATGTGTATGTGAATCCACCGCATATAATGACACTTCAATCGGTCAAAATCTGCAGCGAAGACTAGCGTGTCTGCTACAGAAATTGACATGCTGCGGATGAGTTTGGGTACGTGGCCATTATCAGGAGCCGCTGCAGGTTTGACGCTGCGTGTTTATATAGCGTCAAACACGCAGCATCCAGATGTTACAGCATAGTGGATGGGATTTCTAGAAATCTCATGTCCACTATGTGTGCATCTGAGGCTGCGGATCACCCGAGGACACTGACATGCAGCACGTCATTCAGGACCGCAGCATGTCAAATTCTCCTGCAGAGTCGCTAGTCTCCGCAACAGAAATTTGACCACTAAAATGTATTGAATGCGGTAAATACGCATGGTTCAGTGAACACATGTGAATTTACCTGCGTTCAATAGAATGTAACGTTTTGGACGCAACAAACACATGCGTCCAAAGCGCTGCTACGTCCGGATCGTGGGCACAGGGCCTAAAATTAAAAAAAAAATGATATTAGTTGCCTGGAAAGGGTCCATTAGCCAAAAATGTTCCCTAGCTATTAATATCAGCCCACAGCTGTTTGTTTAGCCTTCATTGGCTATATTACAGGGGGACCCCAGAAAAAACTTGACATGGGGTCCCTCTATAAAATTAAACCAGAAAAGGCTAAACTAGACAGTTGCGGATTGATATTAATAGCCAGGGAAGGGGCCATGAATACTAGCCCCCTCCATGGCTATTAATATCATCCCTCAGCAATCCCAGAAATAGCACATCCATAAGATGCGCCAAATCTGGTGCTTAGCCTCAGCTCTTCCCACTGCCCTGTAGTGGTGGCGAGTGGGGTAATGAGGTTGGAGTTCACGTCAGCCTTGTATTGGTGGCTGACGTGAAGCCCAGGTTAGTAATGGAGGGTGTCTATAAGACGCCCCCATTACTAACTGGCTAGTAAAATGGTCGCCGCTTTTTCAAGAAAAGACATGGCCAGAATAAAGTATTTTAATGAAATAAAAAACACACGGTTTTTAACATTTTTTTATTGTAATGGGCCCGTGAAGCCATTGACCTTCTGAAAAAAAAAGTAAAAAAACAAACAACCATATTCCTCACATGTCCGCCGTCACGACACAGTCCACGTACTGCCGATTGTGCCACGGCGATCCGGGTCACTTCTATATTAGTGACATCAGCAATCAACGATATCTCTGCTGTAGAAGACAGCAGTGTATCCTGACAGGAGTGTAAAATCACTCCTGTCAGTGTACATTGCTGTGCAGGAGGTCACTGGCGTTCAGCAGCTGAAGATCAGCTGATCATGCCCGGTGAGCTCTCACCACCATCACCCTGAGAACATTCTTCAGAATGCTCCCACGGTGAGGTCACGTGAGCGATCAGCTGACGCTCACGTGACCGGATGTCCTGGAAGCACAGTATACTGCGGGGTGTGAGCGCACTCCCCGCAGTATACCGCCGGCTGCCGGGGAGAAAGCATAGCTGGGATCGAGGACCAGGAGGACACCGGGGCGCACCAGACAGGTGAGCATAAGGATTTTTTTTATTTTTACTTTTTTTTTACCAGCGGGCACGCCAGCTTGGCTGGGAAGACTACTGCTATCCCCAGCCGCACCGCTCTTGCTGTTATCAGCTGGAGCGGCGGTCGAATGAGAGGAGTAGTCCTCCTCTCCCTATCCGGGTACCACCCGCTCCGCGTTTCCGCCGCAAATTTGCAGCCATTCGCTTTAATTGAAATGCAGCAAATCCGCAGGTATAAATATTATACCTGTGGATGGGCAATGGACGCGAATTCACGGTGGAAACGCCCGTACAATGGTCATGCTGCGTTTTTTACCGCAATGGTAATCCTGAGCGGAAATTTCCGCATCATGTGCACAGCACATCAGGATTACTATTGCTGGCCGACCTATTAAAAAGCATTTTTGCAGCGTTTCCGCGGTGGGAAAACCGCCGCGAAAACGCATCAAAAACGCTTTGTGTGCACATAGCCTAAGGCAATTTTTAAATATTGAGGTCATATGATACAAAAATGATATCCTTCAAATGTAAAATGAACATAACAAGCAATACAACGTAGATAACCTGTGCTATCCAGCACACTTAGCACATCCTTATTCTTATCAATCATGTTAATGGATTTGAAAATATGATTGCTTTTTTCTATTAACAGCATCACAACTTTCTACTGGTTTTGCCTGGATTACCTTTTAATGTGCTAAGCTGTTAAACTGTTCTATTACATGAGTATAAACTTATCAGAACCTAAGACATTACATTTTTGTTCTGAAAAATGCATCGGCATGATGTAAATATACCTACTGATGTAAGCTTTCTTAAAATGATAAAGATATCACGTTGCAAGAAGTGTAACCCCACATCCAACTCTACATATTCAATGGCTTTTGCTGTGCTAAAAGGAATTGTTCTCAACCACACAGGCCATTTTTAAGTGCATAGGTGTCCCACATAACATAATAAAAAAAAGTATACTAAGCAATGTTGGCGCTGTGATTTCCGGAGCTCACATGTAGTGATGAGCGAGTATGCTCTGTTACACCTTTCAGCGAGCATGCTCGGGTGCTCGCCAAGTATATTCAGCATGCTCGGGTGTTATGTTTCAGTCACTCCAGTGCTCATGATTTGCGACTCTTTGACAACTTTAATATATGTGAGGAATGCCTAAGAAACAGGAAGCCTAAGAAGCATGCTGAAGATACTCGGAAAACACCCAAGCATGCTCGTAAATCTCGAGTAATGAGCATGCTCGCTCATCACTACTCACATGACATTGTTATGTTATGTGAGCGCTCCAGTCTATCAGTGGCTACTAGTTGGCTGTGACCTTCACAATTCTGTCAGATGGAACTCCGTCTGATGTAAATCTGCAGCCCATCAGTGCCCACGTATATGAGCAGTGCTCACGTGGCATAACAATGTAACATGAATGTTGAGATTCACAGCAGCAACATTGTGGGAACAGTTCTGGATCAGAAGGCGAGTATGCATTTTTTTAAATTTGATGTTGGGCAAACTAACACTTAGATGGAGTTGTAAAAACCTAGTGACTGTGTCACTTTGAGAGCAGCATGACATAGAGGCAGAGACCCTGAATCCAGCAATGTGTCACTTACTGAGCGGCTTGCTGCAGTTTTGATAAAATCCCTGTTTTCTCCCCTGCAGATCTACCAGTTCTCTGAATGTTGAGCTATGTATATCTTCGCCCACACCACTGATTGGCAGACTTCATTGGACAAACCATTCACGTATTAAGAGTTAACTTTCTGCATTGTGATATTTCTTTTGTGCGTTACTACAAGAAAGGCTTGATCAAATCTGTATCAGCTCTGTCATATATCTAAGCTTAGCAAAGCAATGACTTCACCGATTTGGTGAAATGACTGAAGTGATCTGGATAGCATTTGTGGTCAATCCTGCAATATGGTCTATAAATAAGATGCAGGAAATACCACAAAGCACAACTCCAATTCCAAATATGCTGGGATGCTATTTAAGACGTAAACCAAACAAGAATGAAATGATTTGTAAGTCTCTTATATACACCATATTTTATTCACAACAGATCATAGATCACAGATCAGAAATTGAAAAGAAGACATTTTTCCATTTCAGTTGAAAAGAATAACTGATTTAGAAATTGATGGCAGGAACACATCTCACAAAAGTAGGGACAGGGCTGTATCTACCATTGTGTAGTCTGTAAATGTCTTGGAAGTGTGAAGACCAATTGCTGAAGTTTTGGGAGAAGAAAGTTGTCCATTCTTGCTTGATGTAGGATTCTTGCTGCTCAAAAGTCCGGGATTTTCATCGGATTTCATGATGTGCCAAATGTTTCCTCTTTGTGAAAGGTCTAGACTTCAGGTGGCCGGTTCATCACCCAAACTCTTCTTCTGTGAAGCTGCTGTGATGGATGCAGTATGTGGTTTAGCATTGTCTGGCTGAAATATGCAATGGCTTCCCTGAAATAGACATTGCCTGGATGGTGCAGATGTTGTTCTCTGTGCATTTTAATTTGACTTTTTGGCAAAGTCTGATTTTTTGACCTTAGTGTCACTCACGTTCCTTGTGAATTGCTTAACTCATCACTGTTGTTTCAATTAACTGATGGCTAACACAATACCAAAATTGTTATGTACTTTATTTACCCCAAATTATGTTTTCAGTTCTAAAATCACTATAAAGTGTCAGCTGCTAAGAATCTCCTTTTTTTCTAATTTGTTGTCCACTGCCAGTTTTCAATTTTAATCTCAGACTTGCAGGAAGTGAGCATGGGTAGTTGTCACTTTGCTCCTGCTCTCCTGTCTGCCAATTGCATAAAGTCAGAGATATTGACTTCCAGCTTATTGACAGGTGCAATACATGCCGAAAAGGAAGTTTCCAGCTCCTATAGTGCTGGCGGAATGTGGACAAATGGAAATACATATGTATTTATTTATTTAAACTGCAAAAATCTATGCAGGCACTGGGAAAAAGTATCTTATAATTTACTTTTCATAACTCAGATTAGTTCTATGCAGTGGTGTTTTAGAAAATCTGGTCATATACAGTGTGGGATTCATTCTGTATTAAAATATCCCATAATACTTCCCCACCAAAGTGAGAGAAAAAATCATAAATAAATCAGAATATCTTATAATGTAATCATGAAAATAATAGTCAATATTGTTACCAAAATACAGCCACTGAATTTTGTATTCCAAAAGTAATCTTGTACTTTATGCAAACTCCCAAAATGAGAGTAAAAGCAATGCATTAAAGAGCAGATATAATCACGGCCATAATGTGATTTTATATTTGAGAATATTTCTTTTCTATATATTTTTGCTTTAAAATGCCATCATCTCAGTGACACTCTTTCATGCTACTAATTAAATATAGATTGTCAAAGTAAAGTGCAGTCAAAATTGCTTGAAGAAACCAGAGGTGTTTTATCCTCATTACAAAAAATGTGGCAAAGTACAAGCTCATATCTATTAAAATGAATATAATTCTTTGCTGGAATAATCTCCACTTTCATGAATATAGAGCATCTCTGTTTGAGAGTTTTGACTGAACAGAAGCTTAGCGGCATTTTAAAAGATAGAATAAAATTGTGTATGCTTGCAGAAATAATTGCTGAATCCTAAAAAAAGATATTGTAGTTTACTGCCGAACTCTACTGAGCTTTTTACAGAGTAATATACGGTTAATCCGCAATCTCATCTTAAAGTATCACGGGTTTTCTTGTTTATGGCTGGAAGTATCACCATGAAAAGAGCTGTATGGTAAATGTCAGATTTTTGCCTTTACTGACTATTATCAGTTCCTTTGTAGATGACTTTTAAAAAAGTGAGGTTAGTCCTCTTCCTTGAGTCCATATAAGTGCCAGCACAAAAGGTGCCTCTTGCCTTTGGCGTACCATTAGATAGAACGCATAGGATGAATCACTGAAGCCTCGCTCATAAACAATGCAGTGGTCTCATAAAATATTTACCTACCAGTTTTAGGTCAAGGCTAGAGCTATCAGGGAGATAAAAGTTTCTACTTTTGTGTTAGTGGATGGAAAAGTATCTCCCCTGGACCACATTAGTGGATATTTTCAGAACACAGTTTCTGATATTATTACATGATCGTTGAGAAGAGAAAATGTCAATATTCTTGAGAATTAAATCAACTATGGACTTTCTAGGGCAGACGCCCAACTTTTATGTAGCTTGCGAGCCACTTTCAAAAGCAGAAAGGTGAAACTGAAATGCCCTAGATCAGATTTCTTTCACTAAGGATAGCAAAAGTAAAGAATTCTGTAGATGGATGAAAGGCACAGCAGCCTGAGAGCTAGATATACCGCTGAGCTACTATTTGGGAAATCTGATCTAGGGCATTTCTCGCATAGGTAATAAATATATAGTCGTCCCTCAAATTACAATATTAAAGGGAACTTGTCATAAAAAATGCTATTAACCTGCAAATATGGGGTCAATCTGCAGGTTAATCGTGGTCTAAAGTTGTGTGGCCGCCGCACTGAAAGCCTGTCTAGCCGGAGCAAACTGACTTTATTTTTCCTGGCAGCCTTCAGCTTTCAGTCATAAAAGTGCAGCTTCAGTCATCACTCAGTGCATAGTGAGTGGCAGCTGTAACCCCCCAGCACTGATTGACAGCCGGCTCAGCAGTGCTTCAGTACAGAGCCGGCTGTCAGTCAGTGCCGGGGTATAGTTACACCTGCCACTCACTATGTATTGAGCAGTAGTTGAAGCTACACCCCTATGACTAAAAGCCGGAGGCTGCCTGGAGGATTAAAGTCCATTTCCTTCCAGCAGCCTTCGGCTTCCAGTCATGGAGCTGTGGGTTCAATTAGTGAGTGGCAGCTGTATCCACTCCCCCAGCACTTACTGACAGTTGGCTCTGTACTTATGCATTGCAGAGCGGGCTGTCAGTCAGTGTCGGGGTGTGGTTATAGCCACTGCTCACTATGTACTTATCAGTGACTGAAGTCATGTCGGCTGCGCCTCTATGACTGAAAGCCGGAGGCTACTGGGAGGAATAAAGTTCATGTCCTCTTGGCAGCTGGGCTTTCAGTACGGCAGCTGCACCTCTTTAGAATGCTATTAACTCTCAGATTGACCCCATATCTGCAGGTTAATAAAATTTTTTGGCATGACAGGTTCCATTTAATTCATTCCAGGTTAACTGTTGTCAAATTTAGTAATTAGTCCTAAATCATACAAAATGTCAATGCAAAATAAGACTTTAAAAAAAATAAAAAAATAAAAGTAAACAGATGCAATATTTAATATAAATATGTCTTTACAGACACAGTAACAGCCAGAAAAAGTTGTGGAAGCTGTAAATCACTATTTAGAGAACAAGATTTCTGTGTACGGTAAAGTAAATACTCAGGTTCTGTATAGTGTAAATTCTGCTCAATACAAGTGAATTGAGCGAGGCTGGACACGTCTAATCAGAATATGACTGGAAGTATGCAAATCGCATACTTGTGGTCACATGACTGCCCGCTCCCAGCGCTGGCACCGGGGAATCCTCACAATGCACAGTGCACGTGCTGTGAAGATTCACAAATCTGTAGTCACATAGATTGACTTCAGACTTATAAACTAAGGCCAGACAACCCCTTTAAAACTTTGTTTGCACATTGTGGACATGTTATGTTTTTTTACTACCAACTGTGATTAAAAACACATTTCCAAAACCATGGCAAAAATGTTGTGGTTCTACCGCGATTGTGACAAAAACTTACAATTCAGTCACCATATGTGAACGCAGCCTAATATTTTTCACTATCGTCATGTCAACACTATAGTTCAAATTGATGTAAGTTGTTCATCTTTCCTTTAATGCCTTAAATAGCAGACTAACTTTTCATTGTCGCATTCCAAGAACCATAACTTTTTTTTATTTGTCTGTCAATTTAGCTCTGTAAGGGCTTGCTATATGCTGGATAAATTTATTTTTCTGTGGATATTTTCATGTACATATAATTTTTAGTTTCCGTAAATTACTTTTTGGATGAAGTGCAAAACTCCAGTGCGACGACTCAGCGTCAATCTGGCCACTTATGCAGGGTTGAACTATTCTTAATTATGCCAGACATATTATTCCTTTGTTCAGCAAGTCAAGAGACATAAGCCAGTGTTTCATGTGAGACTGTCCAGTGCCCCTTTTAGTATCCTAACTTGTGGAATGCCTGCTGATTGCATCAGTCTAGTCTGAATCATTTGGAGGAAAATTCTGCAGTCTAATTAAACTAGCGAACAATGAGGGAACAGCCATGATTAGCTCCCCACCAATCATGTGGGACACATGTGAGCTGTGGGATACAAAAATGGACCTGCTCCTGTCATCGGTGTGTTTTTCCACAGGACGTCAGCCTGGGGACCACATGGTTCCAGATGATGGATTACAGAATTGCTCCACTGCCCAACAATGAGCCCTCAAATTCATTTGGAGAACCAAGGTTGGGACAATCCGGTCACCTGGCCATACATCTCACTGTGCTTGGCCAGCTTCCTAAACTTGCTGCTATCTTCTCTCAGTATGTGTCCACCAAAAGCGGGGTACTGCTGGCTGGGGTAGTTGCCCCTAGATGCCCCGAAGTTGCCTGAGCTTCTATTTCCAAGCGAGGGAAGGGTGAGACTCTGTCATTTGCACCATCTTGTGTCCTTGCTGGGAATATACTATAAGCTGATAACTGTTGCTGATCCAATAAAGTCTTACTGGAGTGTGGTACCTTCACCCTGTGTCGTCTTAGTAGTGTTCTGCCCATGGGGAAGGAGTACTGGCGTTCAATAGGATGAGCCCTGTCCCGTGTGGTTTTTCTAAAGACAGCCAGGCCAGCGGATGGGAACACCCAATGACCCTCCTGTCTCCACATCTAGCAACTGTTTTTTTATTTTGTTACAAAGTATGTTTTTTTTTAATAATTCACTACAACCCAAGACCTACAGCTTTATCCACCAACATACCTATATAAAGGCCTGTTTTTTTTATTGCCAGGTCATCGTTTTTATTGATTCAGTTTTGGGAAACATAATTTTACACATTTTTGTTACTCTGGAAATGCAATAAAATATTTGTGCCACTGTATATATATATATATATATATATATATATATATATACAGTACAGACCAAAAATTTGGACACACCTTTTCATTTAAAGATTTTTCTGTATTTTCATGACTATGAAAATTGTACATTCACACTGAAGGCATCAAAACTATGAATTAACACATGTGGAATTATATACTTAACAAAAAAGTGTGAAACAACTGAAAACATGTCTTATATTCTAGGTTCTTCAAAGTAGCCACACTTTTTAATTCCACATGTGTTAATTCATAGTTTTGATGCCTTCAGTGTGAATGTACAATTTTCATACTCAGGAAAATACAGAAAAATCTTTAAATGAGAAGGTGTGTCCAAACTTTTGGTCTGTACTGTATATATATACATATATTATATACCCATTTACATCACAACATAGGTCACACTAATGAGTACATCGCTTAATATACTGTAGCATTAATAGAACTTCAGACAATGGATCTTTACCAGCATGTGGATTTGTTCCATATATGATGCCTTTTTATTTTTTTGAGCAGTAGATGAATGTTTATATGTTGTTTCATGTAGACAATAAATTATAAAAAACGAGTTTGTGTTAATGTGCTGGAGTGAAATCTACCCTGCAATAAAGATTAATGGCCATGTATGCTTCTTGCCCAGAGCATCATTTTCTGTAAAATTCGCTCTCAGAGCATATTGTGAGACAACCCATCCAGCTGGCAACATCAGAAAGGATTTATATATTAAAGTGTGTTACAAATGAATTCAAATACGTGATATAATGTTTGACATCAGAAGAACCGACTCTAAAACATGACTTAAAACTGATGGGATGAGCAAGCTGTAGGAAGAAGGGATGACATAAAATGAGCAATTGCAAATGTACTGTTATCATTCATTATTCCAGGCTGTATACCTTATGCACAGTGATGTATGTGACTTTAAAAGCATAAACTATAAGTGTAACATATCAGCCCTTCATTGCAGAGTTTATACTAAGATTATTCAGGTTAAATCCTTAAAAAATAAGAGATGGAATCTCACCAGTTAAGGACGACTGCCTACCTTTTCCCTTGCTAACTTCCCAGTTTTGATATTTTTCTGCCTCATTGTTTTTCAAACTTATGGAATATAAGTAGTGTTGATCGAGCACTAAAATGCTCGGGTGCTCGAAGCTCGGGCCGAGCTCGCCGTGATACTCGGGTGCTCGACCCGAGCAATGAGCCCAATGTTAGTCTATGGGAGACCCGAGCATTTTTGCGGCGGCACCCCCGGCAGTATTTTAAAAGCCTAACAAGTGCCCAAAACGATAGTGAGAGTGCTCAAATGACATGGGGACAGCATGGGGATCGCCCCAGGAAGCATTTCTGATGCCCAGGTCACTGCTGTCAACAACGTGGTCAGCGGTATTAAGCCACTTTTAAGGGCTCACAATAAAACGTTCAAAAACTAAACTGAAACTGCTTTCCTGTGAAATATGTTAAGGAACTTCCTTTCCAGGGTAAAGACTTGTGTATAAGGTAAAATAAATAACCAAAAACAAAAATACTCCTCCACACCTTGGGCTATGTTCACAAGTAGCATTTTTTATGCGTTTTTGCACTTTTGTATTGCTTTCAACCGTGACAAATGCATTCACCGGGAAATGTAATTTTAACATTTTACAACCTTATTTGGCCATGTGCTGTGTGACACATGCATACAGTGCTGAAAAGACATGGGAACAGCATGGGGAAGACCCCTGGAAGCATCTCTGACTCCCAGGTCACTGCCTAAAAGTGTGCCCATCAGAAGTCATCCTTGCCGCATGAGAAGATGCAGACTTGCAACTATCCCCGTGCAAGTCCTTGTCCCAGGGCAGTGTTCAATTGTACCTCCCCCATTCCTTGCAATGCAAGCACAAATATGCAGGCAACCACCCACCCCCAGGCTGCAATACCATACTGCTTGCTTGCACTTGAAATTGGGCCTTTTAGGCATGTGGAGGCGGAATCTGGCCACCACTTCATGGCTGCATTGGCGGCCTGGAATCCATACTGAGTCCCCAGCCGCCCGGCGGTCGGGTGTCCACACTCGGTCCCCAGCCGCCAGGGGGCGGCCGGGTGTCCATACTCGGTCCCCAGCCGCCCTGCAGCTGGGTGTCCACACACGGTCCCCAGCCACCTGGGGGTAGCCGGGTGTCCATAAACGGTCCCCAGCCGCCCCTATTTCTCCTTGGAACATCCCCCCACACACTTTTCTTAGCTCGGCCTGCTTTAGGGCAGCATTGGACAAGCCTACCAGAGAACCAGACTCCTCCGGTGGGCCCTGGCTTCTCCATCAGGGGAGTTGAGAGTGCCAAGGTGAGGACCATGATGATGATACAAGTTAGCATCTGCTTTGTTTTCTTGGAATGCAAGCATAAGTGTGCAGCCTGCCACCCCCCCCACCCCCCCCCAGGCTGCAATACTATACTGCTTGCTTGCTTGCACTTGAAATTGGGCCTTTTAGGCACGTGGAGGCGGAATCTGGCCACCACGTCATGGCTGCGTTGGCGGCCTGGAATCCATACTCAGTCCCCAGCCGCCCAGGCGGCCGGGTGTCCACACTCGGTCCCCAGCCGCCAGGGGGCGGTCATGTGTCCATACTCGGTCCCCAGCTGCCCCGCGGCCGGGTGTCCACACACGGTCCCCAGTCGCCTGGGGGCAGCCGGATGTCCATAAACTGTCCCTAGCCCACCCTATTTCTCCTTGGAACATGCCCCCACACACTTTTCTTAGCCTGGCCTGCTTTAGGGCAGCATTGGACAAGCCCACCAGAGAATCAGACTCCTCCTGTGGGCTCTGGCTTCTCCATCAGGGGAGTTGAGAGTGCCAAGGTGAGGACCATGATGATGATGATACAAGTCAGCATCTGCTTTGTTTTCTAGGATGCAAGCGCATGTATGTAGTTGTGGCTAGGCCTGAGGTGGTCAGCGTTTTGGCGCAAATCCTACCTCCTCTGAGGATTGCTGGATGTTTTCCTGCTACTATTCCAGTACTATGACTCCCGTTAAAACAAAGCTTCAGGTGATAAATGATGGATCAGGTAGTGGCAAAGGAGAAAGAGCAGGAGGAACAGGGACCATTCACATCAATATCAGGCCAGTCAACCACATATGTCTTGTAGGATATGTTTCTGTAACAAAAGGAGCGGTTCGGCTACACAGTTATAGGGCATACAGTGAGTGCAATGCCTACCAAAAATTTTGAGGCACTCGAATGCCCCTTGGAAATGACATGGAGGTCAGAGGGCCTTAACTAAACCGTTTTTTGCATTTATAGCAACTGGGTCTCCTGTACACTGTTGGCCTAAGCATGGAAGAATGGAAGGCTTTCCAAAAATTATGAGGAACTGCAATGCCCATTGAAACAGACGTGGATTACAGCGTACTAAAAACCTTCTACCCATTATTGGGGAGTGGGTCTCCCTTAGTTTTCGCCTTTGCATTGAAAAGCAAAAGCTGACTAAAATTAGGAGGAAATGCAATGCCCGTTGGAAGAGTCGTGGAGGTTAGAGGTAATTAAAAACAACATTTCAATGCCCCTTGGAAGATCTGTGGAGTTCAGAGTGGCTTAAGAAGACGCTTTTAATGCCCCTTTGAAGAGACGTGGAGGTCACTGTAGCTTAATAAGACGGTTTTAATGCCCCTCGGAAAAGATGTGGAGGTCGCAGTAGCTTAACAAGATGATTTTAATGCCCCTCGGAAAAGTGGTGGAGGTCGCAGTAGCTTAACAAGACGGTTTTAATGCCCCTCGGAAAAGACTTGAGGTCCCAGTAGCTTAACAAGACGGTTTGAATGCCCCTTAGAAGAGCCATACAGTACAGCATCTTAAAAATATTATTCCCATTATTGGGGAGTGGGTCTCCCATAATATTTGCTTATGCCTTCCAAGGAAAAGCTTCAAAAAATAAGGAGGAAATGCAGTGCCAATTCGAAGACTCGTGGAGGTCCCAGTAACTTAACAAGACGGTTTAAATGCCACTTACAAGAGACGTGGAGGTCAGAGTGATATAACAAGACGCTTTTAATGCCCCTCAGAAGAGACGTGGAGGTCAGAGTGGTATAACAAGACGGTTTTAATGCCCCTCAGAAGAGACGTGGAGGTCAGAGTGGTATAACAAGACGCTTTTAATGCCCCTCAGAAGAGACGTGGAGGTCAGAGTGGTATAACAAGATGCTTTTCATGCCCCTTACAAGAGACGTGGAGGTCAGAGTGGTGTAACAAGATGCTTTTAATGCCCCTTACAAGAGCCATACAGTACAGCATCTTAAAAGTATTATTCCCATTATTGGGGAGTGGGTCTCCCGTAGTATTTCCTTATGCCCTCCAAGCAAAAGCTTCCAAAAATTAGGACGGAGCAACTTGCAATGCCCCTTACAAGAGCCATGCAGTACAGCATATTACAAACATAAGTCCCATTATTGGGGAGTGGGTCTCCCATAGTATTGGCTTATGCCTTCCAAGCAAAAGCTTCCAAAAATTAGGACGGAGCAAGTTGCAATGCCCCTTACAAGAGCCATGCAGTACAGCATATTACAAACATAAGTCCCATTATTGGGGAGTGGGTCTCCCATAGTATTTGCTTATGCCTTCCAAGCAAAAGCTTCCAAAAATTAGGACGGAGCAACTTGCAATGCCCCTTACAAGAGCAATGCAGTACAGCATATTACAAACATAAGTCCCATTATTGGGGAGTGGGTCTCCCATAGTATTTGCTTATGCCTTCCAAGCAAAAGCTTCCAAAAATTAGGATGGAGCAACTTGCAATGCCCCTTACAAGAGCCATGCAGTACAGCATATTGCAAACATAAGTCCAATTATTGGGGAGTGGGTCTCCCATAGTATTTGCTTATGCCTTCCAAGCAAAAGCTGCCAAAAATTAGGATGGAGCAACTTGCAATGCCCCTTACAAGAGCCATGCAGTACAGCATATTACAAACATAAGTCCCATTATTGGGGAGTGGGTCTCCCATAGCATTTGCTTATGCCTTCCAAGCAAAAGCTTCCAAAAATTAGGACAGAGCAACTAGCAATGCCCCTTACAAGAGCCATGCAGTACAGCATATTACAAACATAAGTCCCATTATTGGGGAGTGGGTCTCCCATAGTATTTGCTTATGCCTTCCATGCAAAAGCTTCCAAAAATTAGGACGGAGCAACTTGCAATGCCCCTTACAAGAGCCATGCAGTACAGCATATTACAAACATAAGTCCCATTATTTTTGGAGTGGGTCTCCCATAGTATTTGCTTATGCCTTCCAAGCAAAAGCTTCAAAAAATTAGGAGGAAATGCAGTGCCCGTTCGAAAACTCGTGGAGGTCCCAGTAGCTTAACAAGATGGTTTTAATGCCCCTTACAAGAGGCGTGGAGGTCAGAGTGGTATAACAAGACGCTTTTAATGCCCCTCAGAAGAGACGTGGAGGTCAGAGTGGTATAACAAGATGCTTTTAATGCCCCTTACAAGAGACGTGGAGGTCAGAGTGGTATAACAAGACACTTTTAATGCCCCTTAGAAGAGACGTGGAGGTCAGAGTGGTATAACAAGACGCTTTTAATGCCCCTCAGAAGAGACGTGGAGGTCAGAGTGGTATAACAAGATGCTTTTAATGCCCCTCAGAAGAGACGTGGAGGTCAGAGTGGTATAACAAGACGCTTTTAATGCTCCTCAGAAGAGATGTGGAGGTCAGAGTGGTATAACAAGACGCTTTTAATGACCCTCAGAAGAGACGTGGAGGTCAGAGTGGTATAACAAGACGCTTTTAATGCCCCTTACAAGAGACATGGAGGTCAGAGTGGTATAACAAGACGCTTTTAATGCCCCTTACAAGAGACATGGAGGTCAGAGTGGTATAACAAGATGTTTTTAATGCACCTTAGAAGAGACGTGGAGGTCAGAGTGGTATAACAAGACGCTTTTAACCCCTTTCCAACCCTTGCCGTATTAGTACGCACATTTGCGTACCCCCCGTTCAGTGAGGGCTGCTGCCCTGAGCCCTCACTGAACCGAGCACATGTCAGCTGATTCTTACAGCTGACATGTGCCCGCAACAGCCGCGGGTGGAATCGCGATCCACCCGCGGCTGTTAACATGTTAAATGCCGCTGTCAATCTCCGACAGCGGCATTTAACGCGCGCTTCCGGGTTGCGCGTCATAAGCCCCGCCCATCGGCGACCCCGTCACGTGATCGCGAGTCACCGATGGGTGGGCATGACAACCCAGGGTCTGCAGCAGACGCCTGTGGTTGTCATGATCTGGTCGCTATGAGCGTCACCTAGTGGTCGGCGCTCATAGCACAGGACCATTTCTGCTGCATGCAGGGGATCTGCTCGTCCCCTGTATGTAGCAGAGATGATCAGACAACTGCTGCTTCTAGTCTCCTATGGAGACTATTGAAGCATGCAGTAAGTGAAAAAAAAAAGTTTTTAAAAATATAAAAAAAATAAAAAATATATAAAAGTTAAAATCACCCCCCTTTCGCCCCATTCAAAATAAAATATAAAAAAAAACCCCCTACATAGACATATTTGGTATTGCCGCGTTCAGAATCGCGCCGTCTATCAATATAAAAAAATAATTAATCCGATCAATAAATGGTGTAACAAGAAAAAAATTCTAAACGCCAGAATTATGTTTTTTGGTCGCCACAAAATTGCAATAAAATGAAATAACGGGCGATCAAAACATCGGATCTACCCCAAGATGTTATCAATAAAAACATCAGCCCGGCGCGCAAAAAATAAGCCCTCACCCAGCCCCGGAACACGAAAAATGGAGACGCTACAGGTCTTGGAAAATGGTGCTATTTTTTTTAGTTTTTTTTACCAAATTTTGGAATTTTTTTTCACCACTTAAATATAAAATAACTTATACATGTTTAGTGTCTATGAACTCATAATGACCTGGAGAATAAGAATGGCAGGTCAGTTTTAGCATTCAGTGAACGTGGTAAAAAAAATAACTAAAAAACAACTGTGGTATTGCACTTTTTTTGCAATTTTACCGCACTTGGAATTTTTTTCCCGTTTTCCCGTACACGATATGGTAAAACTAGTAATGGCGTTGAAAAGGACAACTTGTCCCACAAAAAATAAGCCCTCACATGGCAATATTGTCCAAAAAGTAAAAACGCTATGGCTCTGGGAACAAGGGGAGCAAAAAACTAAAAAGCTAAAACGACAAAACCCAAGGTTGCGAAGGGGTTAATGTCCCTTACAAGAGACGTGGAGGTCAGAGTGGTATAACAAGACGCTTTTAATGCCCCTTACAAGAGCCATACAGTACAGCATCTTAAAAATATTATTCCCATTATTGGTGAGTGGGTCTCCCACAGTCTTTGCTTATGCCTTCCAAGCAAAAGCTGACAAATATAAGGACGGAGGAACTTTCAATAATGGCAAAACGGACCACGGTCACCCTGGTGGTATAGTGGTGGTGGAGGCTAAGGATAAGGAGAAGAACATAAAAGAGCCAAAATGAGGAAGTGTATACCCATGTGTGGGTGTGAATCGGTGCATGTGAATACACCTCCCGAAATAACACAGTGGATTTGACTTTATGTTACTCTGCTGTCATTTGGTCGTGATGAGAAGTGTGGCCAGATCCAGCCCTTGTTCATTTTGATAAGGGTCAGCTTGTTAGCATTGTCAGTTGACAGGCGAGTGCGCTTATCAGTTATAATTCCCCCAGCGGCACTAAAAACACGCTCCGATAACACGCTAGCGGCAGGGCAGGCCAGGACCTCCAAGGCGTACAGAGCGAGTTCATTCCAAGTATCCAGCTTGGATACCCAATAATTAAAAGGCACAGAGGAATCACGGAGGATGCTGGTACGGTCGGCAAGGTACTCCCTCACCATCTTTTGAAACTTTCCACTCCTTGTGAGAGTACCCCATGCCTCAGGGCCTGTCCGAAGGGAGGGTCTGAGAAAACTGTCCCAGAACGTTGACAGTGTTCCCCTGCCTCTGCTGGATTGGAGTTGCCTCTCTCTCGTTTGTACGCTTTGGTTGGTCAATGAACTGTGACCTCTGCCGCTAGCGTGTTCAGATGGGAATTTTTTTAACAGTTCTGCAGCAAGGGCCTTCTGGTACTGGCCCATTTTTGTAGACCTCTCCACCTCAGGAATAAGAGAGTGAAAGTTCTCCTTGTAGCGGGGGTCTACAAGTGTCACCAACCAGTAATGACTGTCACCCAACATTTTGACATCGCGAGGGTCACGGTTAAGGCAGCGTAACATAAAGTCAGCCATGCGTGCTAGACTGGTAACGGGCAAGATTTCCATGTGCTCACCAAGATGACGACTGACCATGCTCTCCTCCTCCTCCTCCTCCCCCCTGTCCTCAGGCCACCCACGCTGAACCGACGGTATGACACTTGTACAGGTACTACCATCTACAGCGCATGATAACAGCTCCTGTTCTTCCTCCTCCTCCTCCTCTCCCTCATTGTCCCCCAATGCACATTGGGATGAGATGAGGCTGGGCTGTGTGTAATCGCCCACTACGGCTTCTTGATCCATCTCATCATACTCTGGCTGCAATACCTCCTATTTAATTCCCTGCAGAGAGCGTTGCAAAAGACAGACAAGTGGGATGCTGACACTAATGATGGCGTCATCGCCACTCACCATCTTGGTGGCCTCCTCAAAGTTTGTCAGGATGGTACATAAGTCAGACATCCAGGTCCACTCATGAGGTCTTATGTGTGGAGTCTGACCTGAGTATCGACGGCCTTGTTGCAGCTGGTACTCCACAACTGCTCTCTTCTGCTCACAAATCCTTTGCAACATGTGGAGGGTAGAGTTCCATCATGTGGGGACATCACACACCAGTCGGTGTGCTGGAAACTGCAAACGCTGCTGCAACACAGCAAGGGCGGCGGAAGCTCTAGCCGACTTGCGAAAATGAGCTGACAGGCGGCGTACTTTCACGAGCAGATCTGGCAACTCGCGGTACGATTTAAGAAACCGCTGAACCACGAGGTTAAGCACATGAGCCAGGCATGGTACATGTGTGATCTCGCCTCAGAGCCGCCACCAGGTTACGGCCATTGTCACACACGACCATGCCTGGATGTAGGTTCAGCGGTCTCAGCCACAGATCTGCCTGCTCTTTCACAGCTGTCCACAACTCACAAGCAATGTGAGGTTTATCACCTAAGCTTATGAGCTTCAGCACAGCCTGTTGCTGCTTGGCGGAGGCAGTACTGCAGTGCTTCCAGCTTGTAACTGATGTGGTGATATCTGAGATGGAGGCTGAACATGAGGAGGAGGAGGATGATGCGCAGGAGCTGTACACTGTGGGGGCAACTCTGACTGACATAGGGCCCACAATCCTCGGTGTGGGGAGGATGTGTTCCGTCCCAAGGTCCGACTCGGTCCCGGCTTCCACTATGTTTACCCAGTGTGCCGTCAGGGAGATGTACCGTTCCTGGCCACAAGCACTTGTCCACGTGTCCATTGTCAGGTGGACTCTCCCGGTAACTGCGTTGTTGAGGGCACGGCAGATGTTTTGGGACACGTGCTTGTGTAGTGTGAGGATGGCACACTGGGCAAAATAGTGTCGGCTGGGGACCGAGTACCGAGGGACGGCCACCGCCATAAGGTTACGGAAGGATTCCGTCTCCACCAGCCTAAAAGGCAGCATTTCCAACGCAAACAGTCGTGAAATGTGCGAATTTAGAACTGTGGCCTGTGGGGCGTTAGCTGCGAGTATCCACTTTCGTTCAAAGGTCTGGGATATGGACAATTGAACACTGCGGTGGGACGTGGACGTGGACGTTGATGCTGTTTCTTGAGAAACTGCCATAACAAGTGAAGACTGAGAGGAAGGGGCATCTTTACATGCAGTATGGACAGGGGATTGCCTTGCACACACAACAGGGGGTTCTATTGCATGCACAACAGCGGAAGAAGCAGTGGTGACACCCACTGACACTGGTCGTGGACCCTGGGGTTCGCCCCACAAAGTCGGGTGCTTTGCTGCCATGTGCCTGATCATGCTGGTGGTGGTCGGGATGGTAGTTTTGTCACCCCTGCTGATGCTGGCATGGCAGGTGGTACAAATGGCCTTTTTGGGGTTATCAGCAGAGTCTTTAAAAAAATTCCAGACTCTGAAAGACCTACCGCTTGTACTGGCAACGTCCCTCGTGTTGGTGTTACGGGGAACGGTTGCCCGCCTTCTGTCTGCGGCCACCACACTGCTTCTTCCTGCCTGTTGGGGTACTCTGCCTCCCTCCACCTGTGTGCTGCTGGCCTCACTCTGCATGTCCTCCTTCCACGTTCGGTCAGTTACTAGATCATCCACTACCTCCTCCACTTCCACTTGCGCACCACGATGCTCCTCCTCACTTCCTGGCAATTGTGTCTCGTCATCGTCCACCTCTTGTGACAAATTGCCAGCGTCGACTTCCTGTGGCTGTTCAAATACTTGGGCATCGCTACATGGGATCTTCTCTTCCACCACTTCAAGCGTAGCAGGCAAGGGGCACAAATATGGAAATGGACCAGTGAACAGCTCTTCAGAGAGTCCAAGTGTGGGATCAATTGCTGTCTGACGACACTCGGCATGGTGGGAGGAAGGAGCATCAGGGTGAGGAGGAGTATGCGGTCGAGATTCACGGCTCCTAAGAGTTGACCGTGTGGAAGACAGACCAGAGGTGGTGGTGCCCAGGTAACTGGAAGTATTATCTGCTATCCAATTAATAACCTGTTCACACTGATCAGTTCGCAATACTGGTGTTGTTCTGTGCTTCCCAAGTAATTCGGTCAAGAAGTGGGAGCGAGAAGATGTGGCTGTTGGTTGTGGCACATTTTCACCTTGGCCACGGCCCCGTCCTCTGCACGCACCATCACCAGAACGTCCAGTTCCACGTCCCTTGCCACGCGCCTTGCCCATTGTAAAGGAAGTAAAATAGCTTACACTCGCACTATCAATGGAAAAAGTGTAACAAAAAGTAGATTAGAACCGTGGAAGAGGAAAACCACAGTTCTATTTCTCTGGCCTACACCCGACTCTTTTAAACAATCAGAACAATCAGGGGGAAACTATTACTGTTTTTCCTTACGGAAAAAATACCAAAACCTGAATAATAGAGATTTTTTACCGTGGAACAGCAAAACCACAGTTTTAATAAACTGGTGTGTACCAGACTTTTTAAAATATATAAATTTGCGGCTGAACAGTGAGCGACACACTCAAACTGTTTTTTTTTAGATACCAAAGGCCCAAAACTGGATACTACACAGATTTTACCCATTGAACTGCAAAACCACACTGGGATTTGTCAGGCGTACATCAGACTATTTCCAACAGATATATTTTTGTGTCAGAACACTCAGGAGTCCCTACTGTTTTTTTTACTGGAAAAATGCAAAAAGCAGGATAATAGAGATTTTTTACCGTGGAACAGCAAAACCACAGTTTTAATTTACTGGTATATATGAGACTTTTTAAAATATATAGATTTTCGGCTGAACAGTGAGCGACACACTCAAACTGTTTTTTTTAGATACCAAAGGCCCAAAACTGGATACTACACTGATTTTACCCGTTGAACTGCAAAACCACACTGGGATTTGTCAGGCGTACACCAGACTAATTTCAACAGATATATTTTTGTGTCAGAACACTCAGGAGACACTACTGTTTTTTTTACTGCAAAAAATGCAAAAAGCAGGATAATAGAGATTTTTTACTGTGGAACAGCAAAACCGCAGTTTTAATTTACTGGTGTATACCAGACTTTTTAAAATATATAGATTTTCGGCTGAACAGTGAGTGACACACTCAAACTGTTTTTTTTCAGATACCAAAGGCCCAAAAATGGATACTACACAGATTTTACCCATTGAACTTCAAAACCACACTTCTGTTTCTGTGGCCTATACCAGACTCTTTTCAACAGATATATTTGTGTCTGAAAAATCAGAGACACACTTTTTTTTTTTTTTTTTTCAATTCTTTATTTTAATTTTGCATTACAGAAGAAATACTATGCAACACAGAGACACATATCAATGCTAAAAGTAGAGAAGACAAAATCACTGCAATGCACAGACTTAATACAGTAAATACAGTATTTAACAGTTTTCTCTTAACAAGCAGAGAAATAATATTAATCGAAACAGTTCAAAACAAAACATTCCCAAATACAGGAGATTATCAATAAAGCGTAGCTCATTCCTAGAAATTAAATAATTCTAGAGATATACCGAAGTTAAGTATACATTAGAGAAATCTGCAATTCTCGTCTCTCACTGAACCAATGCCCAAAGGGCAACATACTCCCAGATCACCCTACCAGAATTGGCTATATATGTGAAAGGTTGGTATTGTGATACACAACACCTAAACAAGGATTTGATACTCAACTGACCACTGTAGGGCCCCCCAGACACCCATGGACTAAGAAACAGTGCCCCCCATATATTGTATCCATGGGGCCCAGATCCTCTTAAACTTCTCATGTGACTGGGAATCCCAACTCGTCAGTTCCTCCAGCCTAAATAGGTCTCTCATTTTACATTTCCATTCATCTAAGGTTGGTGGGGTTTGCTGCTTCCACTTGAGGGCTATCAATTATTTCACGGCCCCTAACATCAATGGAGCCAACTCATGCTTTTTAGGGTGGAAGTTATTTGTAGGAAGGGACAAAAGTACTTCTACTACCGTCAAATCCGCAACAAGTAATTTGAGAAAATGCATAACCCCAAAAACCTCAGACCAAAATTGTCGAAGGGCCGGACAATACCAAAAGACATGGGACAAAGTACCTCTCGACCCCTCACACCTCCAGCATTGAGGAGAACTAGCTAGTCCCAAATGATAAAGTTTGTCCGGTGTGTAGTACCAACGCGAGAGCAATTTGTACTTCATTTCCTGGGACACCACACACCGTGAAAAACCATGTGAATTGAGGCATATCATTTGTTTGTCTTTTGGGGAGAGTTGAATATTCAATTCAGATTCCCAAGAGTGTAAGAATATCGGTGGGGCATTATCTATCATGTTTGTGAGATTTGAGTAAAGTTTAGAAACAATTTTCGGAACAAGATGGTTAACTTTTGTTAAAATCTCAAGCCAAAGCCAATTTGTGTGGGGTTGAGGTAGTTTTTTGATCAAGTTCATATAGTGAGCAATATGTGAGTGTTGTAGAAAATTGAGAGGGCGTTTCCCCTGAAGCAGATGTGAAATGGGTTTAAGTGGTAAGGAGGACCACAGATCGTAAGGATCTGTAAAATCCGGAGAGAAGAGGTAAGGTAGAAGTCCCATAGGTATTTTATCTAGGAAATTACAAGATGGTGCTTGGATTGGAATCAATGCGCGTATGGTTTGTAGAGTAGAGATGAGCGTTGTTCTACTCGAACTGTTCGCCAATCTCAAATTCGAGCTGTTTTGGGCGGTGTTCGAGCCGTTCGGCGAACACGAACGATTTGAGAAAAATTTGGCTGTTCGAGGTTATGTTCGATAACTGTTCGTGCACCAAAATCATAACTGGATTTTTTCTCAGTAATGATGAAAATTAATGTTAATACGCAGTTTGAGTGTACAGCGGGGTGGGGGGAGGGGCAGGGGATGGATCTCTGCAGGAATAATGAAGATCTCCATTTTTTTTTCTCTTTCCCGCATTTACAGTGGGGAGGTGCAATCTGTCAGCCTATCAGCAGCGCACACACGGAGCGAAGTGCTTTTTTCACACAAGCAAGGGCATGTGTCATTGGCAGTGTATGTCACATGTCCTTGCCCTATAAGACCAAGCCATTTTCCCCGTCGCCACCATTTTCTCACTGCTGCAGCTGCGTGTTAGACGGCACCGCTGTTGCTGTGTGCGCTATACCTTGTTAATTTCAAGCCAATTTTCGCACAAATCTACAGATAGCTTGGGAGTAGGGAATAGTTGTGATTGCAGTCCTTTTAAGGACTAGGTTACAGCATTTCCTACGACTTTTATCAGGCAGGTCTGTGCTCTTAAATAGATAGATTGTGGGAGTAAAGACTAATTGTAATTGCAGTCCTTTTCAGGACTAGGTTACATCAGTTCCTATCAGTTTTTGCCAGGCAGGTCTGTGCCAGTGCTGTGCAAGTTTTTTTCACAGCATTTGGCTGAATCTAGCAAAGCTAATAATTTTTGGCCTATTGCAGAGTGTGTTAGTCAGTGGAGTAGCCTATCTGTGTTTCAAGATATACCACCTGTGTATAGAATACCAATTTTTTTACTGCACCTAGTGAAGTAAAATCTTTTGGGCATAGCATAATTCTATTAGTCCATCTATACTGACCTCCATCAGGTTGCAAATTGAATATAATTTTTTTCTGCATCTAGCTCTGAAAAAATATTTGGGCTTCTAGCAGTGTGTGGGACTTGTTCTATTAGCCCATCTATACTGACCTCCATCAGGTTGCAAACTGAATATAATTTTTTTCTGCATTTAGCTCTGAAAAAATATTTGGCCTTCTAGCAGTGTGTGGGACTTTCTCTATTAGTCCATCTATACTGACCTCCATCAGGTTGCAAACTGAATATATTTTTTTTCTGCATCTACCTCTGAAAAAATATTGGGCTTCTAGCTGTGTGGGGGACTTGTTCTATTAATCCATCTATACAGACCTCCATCAGGTTGCAAACTGAATATAATTTTTTTCTGCATCTACCTCTGAAAAAATATTTGGGCTTCTAGCTGTGTGTAGGACTTGTTCTATTAGTCCATCTATACTGACCTCCATCAGGTTGCAAATTAAAAATAATTTTTATCTGCATCTACCTCTGAAAAAATATTTGGGCTTCTAGCTGTGTGTGGGACTTGTTCTATTAGTCCATCTATACTGACCTCCATCAGGATGCAAACTGAATATAATTTTTTTCTGCATCTAGCTCTGAAAAAATATTTGGCCTTCTAGCAGTGTGTGGGACTTTCTCTATTAGTTCACCTATACTGACCTCCATCAGGTTGCAAATTAAAAATAATTTTTATCTGCATCCAGCTCTGAAAAAATATTTGGCCTTCTAGCAGTGTGTGGGACTTTCTCTATTAGTCCATCTATACTGACCTCCATCAGGTTGCAAATTAAAAATAATTTTTTGTCTGCATCTAGCTCTGAAAAAATATTTGGCCTTCTAGCAGTGTGTGGGACTTTCTCTACTAGTCCATCTATACTGACCTCCATCAGGTTGCAAACTGAATATATATTTTTTTCTGCATCTACCTCTGAAAAAATATTGGGCTTCTAGCTGTGTGTGGGACTTGTTCTATTAATCCATCTATACAGACCTCCATCAGGTTGCAAACTGAATATAATTTTTTTCTGCATCTAGCTCTGAAAAAATATTTGGGCTTCTAGCTGTGTGTGGGACTTTCTCTATTAGTCCATCTATACTGACCTCCATCAGGTTGCAAATTAAAAATAATTTTTTGTCTGCATCTAGCTCTGAAAAAATATTTGGCCTTCTAGCAGTGTGTGGGACTTTCTCTATTAGTCCATCTATACTGACCTCCATCAGGTTGCAAACTGAATATATTTTTTTTTCTGCATCTACCTCTGAAAAAATATTGGGCTTCTAGCTGTGTGTGGGACTTGTTCTATTAATCCATCTATACAGACCTCCATCAGGTTGCAAACTGAATATAATTTTTTTCTGCATCTACCTCTGAAAAAATATTTGGCCTTCTAGCAGTGTGTGGGACTTTCTCTATTAGTCCATCTATACTGACCTCCATCAGGTTGCAAATTAAAAATAATTTTTATCTGCATCTACCTCTGAAAAAATATTTGGGCTTCTAGCTGTGTGTGGGACTTGTTCTATTAGTCCATCTATACTGACCTCCATCAGGTTGCAAACTGAAAATTATTTTTTGTCTGCATCTAGCTCTGAAAAAATATTTGGCCTTCTAGCAGTGTGTGGGACTTTCTCTATTAGTCCATCTATACTGACCTCCATCAGGTTGCAAATTAAAAATAATTTTTATCTGCATCTACCTCTGAAAAAATATTTGGGCTTCTAGCTGTGTGTGGGACTTGTTCTATTAGTCCATCTATACTGACCTCCATCAGGTTGCAAACTGAATATAATTTTTTTCTGCATCTACTTCTGAAAAAATATTTGGCCTTCTAGCAGTGTGTGGGACTTTCTCTATTAGTCCATCTATACTGACCTCCATCAGGTTGCAAACTGAATATATTTTTTTTCTGCATCTACCTCTGAAAAAATATTTGGGCTTCTAGCTGTGTGTGGGACTTTCTCTATTAGTCCATCTATACTGACCTCCATCAGGTTGCAAATTGAATATATTTTTTTTCTGCATCTAACCCAGCCAATAGTTTTGGCCTAATACCACAGTTTGGCCACTCAGCTCTGCTTGGTTCCCATCCATTGTTTTTTTGTGCAAACAACTCCAGAGTTGTGAATTAGTTAACCACCAAAATGAGTGGAAAAAGGCCTGCTGCTGGTGGAAAGGGGAATAGGCGTGTTGGGAAGGGGAAAAAAGGTTGTGTCCGTGGGGTAGGTGTTAAAGCAACAGTAACATCTGCAGAAGAAAGACCATCTTCCAGCCAAACTAAAATGTCTACTTCTTTTAGCGGACAATGTGATAAGATCCCTTTCTTACGGCCACGCCAATCGCTACAAATTCCAGATGAGGCACAAAAACAGCAGGTGCTTCAACGGATATCAAGTGCTCCTTTAAGTGGGCTCTCCTCCACATCAACTTCAACATCACAAATACTCCAGTCCTCAAAGGTGTCACCCCAATCGCACTTGCCTCCTCACAGCTCCCAAATCTCCAGCTGCCCGTCTGAGTATGAGGTAGAACAGATGGTTGAGTCTGCAGAGCTGTTTACTCATACTATAGCCTGGGAATCAGAGGTCAACTCCAGCCCTTCTGTGAATCCAGACGAGGAAATGATCTGCACTGATGCCCAGAATCTTTATGAATCGGATCCAGGACCAGACGCAGAAGGTTCTGACCATAATGTAGACCCTCATTCCCAAACTGTAACTCCTGTTGGTGGAGACAATGAGGAAGACGATGATGAGACTCAAATACCTGATTGGAGCGACAACTTTAGTTTTTTGTCAGGGCAGGAACAGGTTGGCTCTGAGGACGACGGGTGTGATAACACACAGGGTGATGATGATGAGGTTGGAGATCCCACTTACTGTCAACCCACAGTCAGCCAAGAGATGAGGTCAGCAGAGGAGGTGGAGGAAGATGCTAGTGATGACGAGGTCAGGTTGCGCCTTCCTGGACAGAGACGTAGTACTGGAAGCACGTCAACAACTGCATCCTCAAACACAACTCTGCCTCTCACCACAAGTCGTGGTGGCTCTTCAGGTCGCATGGGTGCTAAGCCTTGCATAGCCTGGGCATTTTTTCAGATCGATAAAGATGACCCAACTCGTGTTATCTGTAACATTTGTCAGCAAAAGCTAAGTAGAGGCCAAAAAATACATAGTTTGAGTACTTCATGCATGAACCGGCACATGGACATGAAGCATAAGTTGCAGTGGGAAGCTCAGTGTGCTACAATGCGGCCTAGCCGGCCGGGCCAACCGTCGTCTGCCATATCTTGTGCATCCGCGGCCTCTTCATCCTCTGTGACTGGGGGGACAGCAGTCACACCTGTTTTGGGGCGCAGACCTGCCACCTCTTTACCCGCAACAGCCAGCGTGATTGGCAGGTCATCATTTTCTTTGGAGGTGGTAACACCAGCTGGTGTTGAGCGCTGTCCGACATCGATAGCACCACCTTTGGATCAAGGCAACCTAACATGTCCGCCTGCATCTTCCTCACAGACCGGCAGTTTGCCGGGGACACCCTTATCAACCCCGTCTAAGCACAATAGCCAGCCCTCGGTCCCTCAGATGTGGACAAGTAAAAGACCATTTACTCCTAGCCATGAGAAAGCTAAGAGGTTGAATTTCACCATCTGCAAGCTCTTGGCTACAGAAATGCTGCCTTTCCGCCTGGTGGACACAGAGGATTTTCGAGACCTTATGTCCGTCGCAGTGCCCCAGTACCAGATGCCCAGTCGGCACTACTTCTCAAAGAAAGGTGTGCCTGCGCTCCACCAGCATGTCGCACACAACATCACCGCTTCTTTGAGAAACTCTGTGTGTGACAGGGTGCATTTCGCCACAGACACTTGGATGAGTAGGCATGGACAGGGGCGTTACATGTCGCTGACTGGGCACTGGGTAACTATGGTGACAGCAGGACAAGGGGCTGCTGTCCAAGTCTTGCCGTCCCCACGAGTTGTGCGTCAATCCTTTTTATGTCAAAGTTCCTCCACTGCTTCTGCCTCCTCAACCTCCTCTCGGTCTTCCACCTGCACCAAAAGCCTGTCTGGTCATGCCACAAGCTTTCTAACTGCGCAGAAGAGATCCTGCACACCTCCTTACTATGCTGGCAGTAGGGCTCAACATCATCAGGCGGTTTTTACTTTGAAATGTCTGGGAAATGTGAGTCACACAGCTGAGGAGTTGTGGTCAGCTCTGGAGAACCAATTTCATGAATGGTTGTCTCCACTGGACCTGAAACCAGGGAAGGCCGTGTGCGACAATGCTGCAAACCTGGGTGCGGCCCTTCGCCGGGGCAATGTCACACACGTGCCTTGTATGGCTCACGTGTTGAACCTGGTTGTCCAGCAATTTTTAGCCCACTATCCCAGACTAGATGGCCTTCTGCAGAGGGCACGGTCGCTGTGTGCTCACTTCCGCCGTTCGCATCCCGCAGCTCAGCGACTTACATTTCTACAGAAGTCTTTGGGCCTGCCACTTCACCGGCTAAAATGCGATGTGCCTACCCGGTGGAATTCAACTCTGCACATGTTGCAGCGACTGTGGCAGCACCGACAAGCCCTGGTGCAATACGTTCTGACGTATAGCCTGGGCCAACGAGTTCCGGAGGTGGGGCAAATCACGCTGGAGGAGTGGTCTCAGATCAGGGACCTATGCACCCTTCTGCACAGTTTTGAAATGGCGACGAAGATGTTTAGTGCTGACGATGCCATTATCAGCATGACTATTCCGGTGATTTACATGCTGGAGCACATTTTAAACAGAATTCGGAGTCAGGTGGTGGCACAAGAGGAGGTGGAGGAAGTAGAGGAGGAGGAGTTGTATGCGGAAGGGCTAACATCTGCAAGGTCCAGACGGTCGGCAGCACCAAGGCGGCAGGCATGTGAGGGTGGGGGAGATGGTTTTACCAGGGCGCATGGTAGCAGCCAAACTAGTGAGGAAGGTGCAGGAGCCCAGGAAGAAGTGGAGGACGAACTGATGGAAGACTCATCAGATGAGGGAGACCTTGATCACATTTCTGTTGTGCGAGGTTGGGGGGAGAGGACAGAGGAAGGAAGCATGATTGTTACCTCGCCACCAACACAACAGGGACTTGGTGCCCCTGGATGCTGGATGCGCAACACACATGAGTGCCTTCTTGCTGCACTACCTGCAACATGACCCTCGAATTGTGAGAATTAGAAATAATCCTGACTACTGGGTTGCCACACTGTTAGATCCCGGGTACAAAAGTAAATTTGCAGAAATTATTCCTGCCATAGAAAGGGATGCACGCATGCAGGAGTATCAGCAGAGACTGTTGCAGAATCATATATGTGCTTTTCCACAAAACACCAGTGGTGCACGTAGTGAATCTCACAGTTCCAACTTGCCAACCATGGGACCGTCAAGTGTTCAGCACTCAAACCGTAACAGAACCACAGTATCTGCTGGTAACATCAATTTTGCGGAATCATTTCACCACTTTTTTAGCCCATCCTTTGCAAGGCCACAGGAGACAAGAAGTCTGACACATAGTCAACGCCTAGAGACGATGGTACAGGAGTATCTCCAAGTAAACATTGAAGCCATGACTGTGTCACTGGACCCTTGCTCTTTTTGGGCTTCCAATCTGGATAAATGGCCGGAGCAAGCCACTTACGCCTTGGAGATCTTGTCATGCCCCGCAGCCAGCGTTCTGTCTGAACGTGTGTTCAGCGCTGCTGGTGGTGTGCCGACAGATAAGCGCACGCGGCTCTCCACTGATAATGTAGACAGACTCACGTTCATAAAGATGAACAAATCATGGATCCGAAACGACTTTTCTACCCCTGTGTCATCCTGGGGAGAGTAAAAGCTTGATGATTGGTTAAAATCACCCTACCAACCGTTTTAAGCTTTCAAATTACTAATCATGTTTATCTGTATCTTGACTGGAAAATAATTTGGGCTTTGTAGCAGTGTGCAGCACTGATCCTATTAGCCCATCTATACTAAGCTCCACCAGATTTAAAATTAATAATAATTTGTAGCTGCATCTAGCCCGGAAAATAATTTTGGGGCTCCGAGATGCGCAAGACACATAAGTGCCTTCTTGCTGCACTACCTGCAACATGACCCTCATATTGTCAGAATTCGAAGTAATCATGACTACTGGGTTGCCACACTCTTAGATCCCCCAAACTTTTCGATCAACCTTTTCATTTTAATAAAGACCAAAAAAATTGTCATTTTTGAAATTATAAGCATTAGCAGGTTATTAGAAACTGAAATCAAACAGTTTTCAACTCAAAACTTTATTCTAGGTGATGTTACATTTTCACATAGGACCCCTTGTTCGAAAGGAGCTTCTGAACTGTCTCGCCCATTGAATTTGTCAGGTTTTGGATGGTTTCTGCTTCAATTGTTTTGCATGAGGACAGAATACCCTCCCAGAGCTGTTGCTTAGATGTGAACTGCCTCCCGCCATCATAGACACTCCTTTTGATGATGCTCCAGAGGTTCTGAATGGGGTAGAGGTCAGGGGAGCATGGGGGTCACACCATAAGTTTGTCCCCTTTTATGCCCATATCAGCCAGAGATGCAGATGTTTTATGTGCAGCATGAGATGGTGCATTATCATGCAAAAAAATGATCTTGCTGTGAAATACATGGTTCTTCTTCTTGAATCATGGCAGGAAGTGCTGTTTGAGAAAATCCACATACATTATGGAGTTCATCTTTAGCGCCTTCAGGGATCCTAAAGGGGCCGACAATCTCTCTCCCCATGATTCCAGCCCAAAACATTACTCCACCTCCTCCTTGTTGGCGCTGTAGCCGTGTTTGCGTGGGGTGTCCATCAACCAGCCATCCTCCACTCCATCCATCTGGACCATCGAGCGCTGCACGGCACTCATCCGTGAACAAAACAGTTTTGAAATCAGTCTTCATGTAATGTTTGGCCCACTGGAGCCGTTTCTGCTTGTGTGAAGTGGATAGAGGAGGTCGACAGGATGGCATATGCACAGCTGCAAACCTCTGAAGGACCCTGCATCTTGTTGTTTGGGGGACGTTGGAGGCACCAGCAGCTTCAAAAACTTGTCTGCTGCTATGACAAGGCTTTTTTGCCGCTGCTCTTTTAACCTGACGTAATTGCCTGTAGGAAAGAGTCCTCAATTTGCCCTTATCAGCACGCACACGTGTGTACTGTGAATCAGCTACATACTTCTTGATTGCCAAGACACTTCATCCTGATCATCGCACAATGCTGATTGTAGTCATGCCTTGACCTAAACACTCCACAATTTGTTGCTTCTCAGCAGCCGACACATCCTTTTTCTTTCCCATTTTGGCAGAAAATGTAGGCTGCTTAATAATGTGAGACAGCCATCTTAAGTAGTCTTGCCTTTCATTGGACACACCTGCCAAACTAATTAGCACAGGTGTCTGCAATTGCTTACAGTGATATAAAGAGCCCTGACACACATCACCATCAATGAGTTTAACTGACAAACAAACAAATTCTTCCCTTATCACTCCTAAACACTTGTTGCATAATAATTTGGAACACAGTGTACATGTGCTTTTCCACAAAACACCAGTGGTTCACGTAGTGAATCTTACAGTTCTAACTTGCCAACCGTGGTCTGTATGGAGTTGTTCAATAAAGGGCCCAAAATTAAGATAACATAGATGGGAGAGGTCTCTATGAATAGGAATTCCTAAGTATTTGATACCCTGTGAGGGCCAGGCAAAGGGAAAGTTGGACTGGATGGAATCCTATATGGATTTGGGGAGGGAGACATCGAGGGCCTCAGACTTCGCTGCATTGATTTTAAAATTTGACCATGTAACAAAGTGATCTATTTCAGCCATAACAGCATGGATGGATATATGTGATTGAGTGATATATACTAGGACATCATCAGCAAATAGAGAGCACTTGTACTCGGTGCCTCCCACCTCAATCCACCTAATATTGGGGTTATGGCGAATTGATGAGAGCAGGTGCTCCGTCACTAGGATGTATAAGAGAGGGGACAGAGGACATCCCTGCCTTGTCCCATTGGTGATTGTGAAAGGTGATAAAAATGTTCTGATGCACCCCCTGGGCCTTGGGACACCCGGAGCCGGACCCTTTTTGGTGGATGCTGGTGGTTGTAGTCTTCGTGGCGGCGACCCGGTTCCGTGGCTCAGGGTGGTCAAACCAGTGGCGGAACTATTTATGTGGTTTTGATGTTTAAATGTCCGACTACGCCACCCGTGGATTGCGGTCAGAGTGAACCGCCGCTGCAGGGCAGACCGCTGAGGCTGGTGTTGTGGGTGCAGCAGAGCGTAGCATAACTCCCCACGGGAGGAGTATAGCCTCAGGGCAGTGTATGCGGAGGATGGGGGTGATGGTGCAGGGCAGCAGCAGTAACGACACGGAGTCAGTGATGCAGTCCAGGGCCTTTACTCACAGTTCTTATTATCCAGACCACGTCTGCAGGTAACGGCTGCCCGCGTCGTACTGTGCTCACCAGGTGAGGGGCTCGGACAACTCCCAGATAACTTTGGAGCGCTTCACAGGACCCCCTTTGTGTGTCCTTTGTCTGGCCTTTCTTACCAACCCTTCTGTCCGGCTGCCTCGGGCCTCCTCTTGGTAAACTTGGCGCCAGTTTCCCTGACCCTATGTGCTGCCCTCCTAGCGGGTGTAGCGAGGGGCTGCGCCACATAAAATGTCACAGCCTCCGGTTTCTAGCTGAGGGTCGTTTCCTGCCTCCACTAGTTTCGGGGACCGGTCTCCCCCTTTGGCCTGACCCCTCCATGCAGGTGGATTCGAGCGTGCGGTGGCGACTCGCCCGTCCGCACCCCTGGGATCCCTTCGTTCCTCGTTCCTGGAGCCTTCTCCACTCCTCTTCCTTCCTTCTCCCTCTTCCATGCCTGGGCCTCTGTTACTAGGCCCGCCTCCGGAGCAGAGCTCATGCAGAGCCCCTGCTCCCTGCCACTTCTGCTCAGACTTCTCTGCACTGAACTAAGATGGTGCCCACCTTTTATACTCCCTTCTCAATGCACCCAGGAACTGCTTCCTCCCTGCTCCTGCACTACAGGGTTCCCCTTCCTCAGTGTTCCCTCCCCCCACTCCAGCCAGGGACAGGGACTGTCGTGCCCATCTCAGGGGCATATTGGTCGCCCTGCCCCACGGCAATGTGGTGTAATGCATGCAGGTGTCGGGTCCTGATCCACACTCCATCCTTACCTGAGAGTGAGATATCACACCTCTGGGTGAGGTGCAATACCTCTGTAGCAACCGAGCCCTCCGGGTGCTACAGTTCCATTTATCTTCAGCCTAGGTGACGTATTGCGATACAGGGCCGTGATTTTGGCTATAAAAGGGTCCCCTAGACCCCTACCCCAAGCTTTTTAAGAGAATCATATATGGCGTGCCAGGAGACTCTATGGAATGCTTTCTCAGCATCCAACGAGAGTATCTAATTACAAATTTTTAACTGCATCTAGCCCAGGAAATACTTTGTGCCTAGTAGCAGTGTCTGCTAGTCAGCGGATTATCCCGGCTGTTAAGCAAGCTACACCACCTGTAGTTTGGACACTTAATTTTTTCAAAGGAAGTGCTTCGGGACCACGGGATACTCAGTGAAGAGCATCAGGAGGCACCCCAAGGCATAGGGGCTGGGACTTGCGGTGGACAGCCGAGCTCGATCCTTATAAAAGCTTTTTAACTGCAGTAGCTTTAGTGTACGCTACTGGAGCTGGAATTACGCGGCTGCTGGCATGAGACTTGCCCTCCAATAGATCCTTGTAAATGGATTTAAAGTGTATTCATTCAAATTAGAGAGACAATTTAAATTAAAAAGCTTAGAGCTGCCTCCACCACAGGGGGGCTCGCTCGACCCACCAGCGGACAGGCACCAGTATTGGGAGAGGGGGGCTGGCCGTCAGGGTTCACCGCGGCTCTGGCACAAACCCGGCGACACGGAGGTGGCACGGGCAGGAGCGGACTGAATGTGTCGGCTTCTCACTTTTTGGATTTTAGAAGGGCATGACATGCCTATATCTGTGTCTCCCCCTCCTTTTACTCCTCCACCTCTTTTCTTTTCTCATGACTATATGTACTTGTCACTTTTCCATGTGTTAGTTGTGTCTTCTGAGCAGTTTGTCAGCTTTTGGACACCTTTGAAGGTGTTTTCTATGTGTTTCTATGTGTTTTTGCTTGCCTGCCATTGGTTTTAACGGTGTTCGAAGGTGTTCGACGAACAGTTTGACGAACAGTTCGGCGAACACACGGGTGTTCGACGAACCGAACCGAACTCGAACACTACGGGGGTGGCTCAACACTATTGTAGATTAGCTAGGAGAATGTCTCCCAGTCCCTCTCTAGGAAGGGGGCAGTCTGTCCATAAATATTTCAATGCATGTTTTCCTAAAAGTTGCATTTCAATGTGCGAATCATGACCTTTTTCCGCCCATCTTATTAATTTTAGCCAGTTAGCAAGGAGAATGGCCTGATGGTAAGAAGCTAAGTTAGGCAAACCCATTCCTCCCCTGCATTTTGAACGCATCAAGAGTTTCAAAGGTAATCTGGCTTTTTTATATTTCCAAACAAATTTGGCTATTAATTGATTGAGAGAGCGTATAGACACACTTTTTTTTTGGGGGGGGGGGACACCAATAGGTTAATAAGACGGGTATTTGTACAGTGTGTAGGAGGAAAAAAAAAAGAGGATTTAGATGAAAAAAAAGGATTTTTACTGGCCCCCGAGACCTGCAGCTAAGTCCAGCAATTTCAGAAACAGGAGCACACAGGACTGTAATGCAGCGTTTGCTGGTAAAACCACTGCATCTCCTATACAGCCTGCCTGCCTGCCTGATATCTGGGAAGGATATTAGTCCTGAGAAGGACTGTTTGTTTGCTCTGGCAGCCTTTACAGACCCTACACTAACTATTTCGCAGCAAAATCTCTCCCTAGCTCAGCAGCGCTGTCCCTACACTGTCTGATCCGGAGCATCTGTGTCCAAGATGGCGGCGCCCGGTTTTAAATACTCGAGGTGACGCTGTGCGGCCAGCCAATCACTGTAATGCCCACAAACAACATGGCTGCGGCATTACAGTGACTGGCTGGCAATCCCTGCATGTTCATTGGCTCTGTAAAGAGCGCCAAACATGCAGGGCGAAGACCCGAGCTCCCGCCCGAGTTACCCGGAAATGCTCGGTGCTCGACGAACATTCCGAGTAGCGTGAGCAGTGTCGAGCATGCTCGCTCAACACTAAGTATAAGGCTTCTCTTCCCTAAAACTATCTGCTATGCACCCACTCTAATTTGTTTTGTAGATCTTTAATGGTGGAGAGACACAACTATTTAATTATTGAAGTTTTGCCACTTTAGAAAATCTTTATCAACACTTCATAATAAATTGCCTTGATCCCTATTCCTTCACCCATTTCCCTGCCCAGTGATGCTGCCAGCAAGGCTGTTGTGCAGGAAACTGAAATTTAGTTCTAGAACATTGGTGTATGTATTACACCTACAGACATTCAATACTACATTAACTCTTCAAGGACAAAGGAATTTTTCATTTTGGCGCTTTTGTTTTTTCCTTGTCTACGTTCAAGTGCCATAACATTTTTAATTTAAAGGTGCTAAAGCTTGCTTTTTTTGCAGGACGAGTTGGGTTTTTGAATGGCATCAATCGTTTTACCATTCAAAAAAATTTAAAGTGTGATAAAATACTGAAAAAAATACAATTACAACATTGCCTCTTCGGTTTTGTTTTTAGGGTATTTATTGGGCAGTAAGGAAGACCTGGAAAATGGATGTCCTCCAGATCAGTTCGATTATTGCAACATTAAAAATGTATCAATTTTTTTTCTATCTAAGTGTTGAAAAAAATTCAGAATATTGTTAAAAAAATGTTTTTGCTTTGTGTTGCCATTTTCGGGGACCTGTATCATTTTTATTTTTCTGTTGATCTGACTTAGTGAAACTTTGCTTTTTGCGCGATGGGCTGACTTTTTTTTTTAATATACATTTTATGTACATAAGATGCTTTCATTGATTATTATTACATTTTTTTTAGGCAGGTGAGATAGACAAATATGCAGTTTTGTTTCTCTTTATACCATTTACTACATGGGTCAATTAATTCCATATTTTGATTTATGGACTTTTACGAATGCAGGGATACCAGATATGTTTATTTTTTTCTTTCTTTAGTTTTAACAGGGGTTGAGGAGGTGATTTGAACTTTTAAATATTTTTTTTATTTTTTATAGGTTTTTATACAGCTTCACAGGAAGAATGAGATGCCAGCGATGGGTATCTTTAGAAGACACCCGAATGTCATAGTAAGCTACCCATCAGTCCACCAGGATCTTGTTGTGGGTGGCCGATGGGAGAAGGTAACCGCACATGTTTCATTTAAATGCCGCTCTCCGCATTGGCTGCAGCATTAAAGTGGTTAACGGTGGCTAAATGAGAGTCTATAGGTCTCCATACACATTGAACTGTTTTACCAATTTCGGCAAGTTCTAATGACTTTAGTCTAATGTGTATGGGTACTTTTAGACTCCACCCCTTGGTTTAGCCCTGCCCGAATTTTCTAATGACTCAGTGGGCAAATATTACTACTCAGCAGCCATTTTAACCACCTGATTGTGACTCCAGCTTTATTTTTTATAAAGGTTTGTCACAATGAGATACCCTCATTATTTCCACTTATAACATATTAGTGCGAAGCTGCAATTAGCCTTTGGTATAAATATGGCACATTTGCAAGAGCACATTGGGTTTCCAAAAAGGTATGAATTCCTAACTTCTAATCTAGATGCATCTTTTACTCAGTCCAAGAGACGATTTCAAGTCCAATTTCACCTAGTTTCCAATTCTATTTGAGAATGTTCTTCTTTTTATTCTTTTTCTATGTGCTTGTATGTGATTTTGGTGCATTTTCTTGGGAACTATTAAAACAGTTTAATATTCTATGGCAACTTCATGACATACCTATACAATGAATGAGTTCTTTCTAAATCCTTCTTTATCTTTTAAATGCACATGGCGTATTCCCCAGATACTTCTCGGAATTGCTTCCCTCTAAATACTGGAACTTTAATACAATGTGTTCTCCATAGGGAAATATATTGCAATACTTTGAATTGAAATGAATGTGTTTGTTTTATGCCAAAAGGTTGTTGCTGTAATAGGAAATGTCCAAGCGAGTCAGTTATATGCATGTGAGATATGGAAACATATATTCTGTGATGTCAATGATGTTGGCAATAACAGAGAAGATTGGAAGAAAGGAATGTACAGTAGTATACATTGTAATGTGAAGGTATGCAGCCTGCATTTATGATTTAATCAATCTCAAGGAGACATTTCTAAAGGGACCCATCCCTTGTATTCTGCAATTTTTAAAGTAGTAACCCTTTGAAGGCTAAACCTTTTCTAGGCATAAAAATCATTCAGTATATGCATTATGGCAGTTGATTGATATCATTTAATGCAATAGCAAAGTGTGGAAACTTCTTATCTGATAAAAAGACACATATCTGTACAAAATAATTAAATACTAAACAAAGTAACACTAAGTAAGGGGCTGACTCAGCTTCTTATCCTTAGGAGTGCGCGCTCTCTGTCCTCAGCTTCCTGCTGTGCAGGGAATGGTGTGCTCCTGCAGATTGATACGTTTTACCAGTGGCATGGTCGCTACGCTGGTTCAAACAATGCCCTCTCCTACAGTGTAAGCAGAGGTAGCATTGCCTATTCAGTATATTGGTAAGGACACTGAGGCTGGCCAGATCACTAGATCCAACCAGCTTCAGAATGGCACAAGCAGGCCCTAAATCATAGAGCCTACTAGTGGTGCAAGCTCTTTACCTAGGTAACTGGCCACTCTGAGACCGAAGGGTCTCATACATTCATGATGCAAATTAGACATGAGTTTCTAACTTTCAAACTCTATTACCAATTAATTAAAACAGTTTCCAAACATTAGGTTATTTATAAAGGATACTAGAAAGTCACGCATAATGTGGATAAGCCTATGATGGACACTACAAACAAGTAATAAATAATTTTCCCTGTAGCTCACAAGATTCCAACTACATCTGTCACTTCTATATGATATACTAACATAGCAACGTAGGTTGAATAAAGACCTAGGTCCATCGAGTTCAGCCTTTCTCCCCCAATTGTACTCCCCATACCAACAGTACACTAAATTACTGGAACTAGGCCTCACAAATGAATTACCATTTTCATTTTATATCCGATTATATAACCCACTAATGCACCAATCGTACTTTCAAATAATATATATCATATACTGTATATCCACATTATCACAGGTTTTTCAGACTGAACTCTGCTCTTCTTCATGAAAACCAAACTTATCTTCTATCCTCCATCTCATTCAATGCCTTACCAGACCTATCCATGACAGTAAATGACATCACGCATTCCCCTGGACAACTCCAAAAGTCCCATGACTTTCATTACCACCTATACGCTGATGACACTGAATTCTAACTCTCTGGTCCAGATGTCACCTCTCTGCTGTCCAGAATTCTGGAGTGTCTATGTAACACCGGCGTCCCAACATGCCTTGGCTCCTCCCTCCGGCAGGGTTGTAACATTCTTACTCATCGCCCAGGTTGCCCTGTTGTTTCTCTTGCTCCGCCTTCCATGTCCCAGTCTCGGCATGCGCTGCACCTTACCCCTGGCGGCGCGCTTAGAGCAAATGCATGTGCACTCATGGTCTCTTAAAGAGACAGCACACATTCCTATTTGTCCCCAGCCAATAGCTGGGAGGCAGTTAGTATTTAGGCACCTCCACCTGTAGGGAGGTGCCTAAGCAACAATTGAGTTTTGCAGGCTGCTAGCTGCTAGCACATTATCAGTTCCTTGAACCTGCATCTATTCTAGTACCAGTTTCAGCCTGATCTGTATCTGTACTTTGCATGAAACTGCTCTGGTAGTACGTGATCCAGAAACCTCTCCGGCGGTACCAGAACCCAAAACTGCTCTGGCAGCATGTGAATCCAAAACCGTACCTGCGGTACCTGAGCCTGAACCCACTCCGACAGTACGTGATCAAGAAACCGCTCCAGCGGTACCTGAACCAGAAACCACTCTGTGGCGCCCCTGAGGGTTCAGTCGCCACAGAGGTACTGCACCTCAACCAGAGGTGTGGTGTCTCCTTCTCTCAGGTAAGGAGGGAGTGCTGCCTGGGACCCCAACACCCACATTCAACACTGCACTGCTCCAGGCCGGCTGGAAGGGCTAGATGCATTGTGTTCCTGCTGAGCCCTGTCCCTGGATGGAGTGGGGGGAACCAAAGAGAGGAGGAACCAGTAGTGGGTGTGGGTGGAGGATGTAGAGTAGGGGAGCACCATTGTAGGAGGTATATAAAGGGAAGCCATCTTAGGTTAGGAGGTTGGACAGTCAGTCAGTGAGTAGTAAGGAGAGGAGGGGAGCAGAGTCTCTTCAGGAGCTCTGCTCTACAAGTGGGACCGAGTAATAGAGGCCCAGGAGGGGTGCAGAGGAAAAAGGCTCCAGTAACAGAAGGGATCCCAGGGGTACGGTGAGTGCAGGACGGCACCCGTACGCCCCGAATCTGCCAGGTATCAGAGGGATCAGGCCGCAGGAAGGGAACCGGTCCCTGGACCAGCCGTGTTACTCCAGGTCTCGGCTGGAAAAACCAGAGGCTTCTGCACTTCCAAGGTGCAGTTGCCACAGCCTCACCCTAGTCGCCGTGAAGGGCATCAAGTAGGTCCGGGAACTCCAGGTTGCGCAGAAGGGACTTCAGAACACCCAATCGGGACTGTGTGTGGGGGAGCCCAGGGCAGGAGGGAGAAGACCCAGCGCGTGAAGTCGGTCAAGGAAAGGAACATAAGAAAGGGGGCCCCGTTAAGTGCTTCTAATCTACCTGAAAGAGTGCTGAGCCCCTGCCTAGCAGATGCAGTGCGATGCGGAGGCTGACACCCATACAGTGTACCTGAGAAACTTGAACAAGAACTGTGAGTAAAACTCGGATGACTGCGCTGCACTGCCTCCGTCAGTTATTTCTGCTGCGCCATCTCTCTTGCACCACAAGCCCCAGCATCACCACCATTTGCACCTACACTGCCCCGGGGGCCTGCTCCACCTGTGGGGAGCAGAAACATACCAGCTGCCATCCCATCACCCCCGGAGGTCTGCAGCAGCGCCGGTAACCATTACTGGAAACCACAGGTGGCGTCACGAGACAAACTGTACACTAAAACCCCCTTTTAAAGAGAGACCCAGTGTACGGGCCCAGGAGCCGACTGCCGTGACCTCCTATACAAGGTAAAATGCCCGGGTACCGAGTCCCCTACATTCCCCCCTGGGTGACACAACTCCGCCAGTACTTGAAACTGAAGCCGCACCTGTGGTACCTGAGCCTGAAACTGCTCTGGCCGTACGTGAACCAGTACCTGTGTTTACTATCCTGTCCAATCTGTACTAGCACTACTATCCATTCCACCAGTATCCATTCCCACCCTGGACTCCGAGTCTTTGTCTACTGTCCTGACTCTTGTGGTCAGCTGCTGTTGTACCGGGATCTGTTCTGGAGTAGCACCTGGCATCCACCTGTGGCTCAAGTCTAACCTCACCATCTTGGGCTTTAGTGAAAACTAAGATGGTTGTCTAGTTACACCTCTCCAGGCTCTCCCCAGTCAGTGGTGCAATTTGTCTACTAACCATGTGTGTTACAGTCTATCAGCCATATCCTCCTCCTCATCACACTTTGAAAACTCAATGTGGACAAAACCGAACTATTCACCTTTTCTCCATCTCATTTAACCTGATCTATCACTATAAGTGATTTAAATGACATCATGCTTTCCTCTGTTCCACGAGTCCAATGCCTCAGTGTGACACTTGACACTGCTTTGTCCTTGAAACCACACATCTAATCCCTCCTACCATTTTAAGCTCAAAAATATTTCCAGAAACCAACATTTCCTCAACCCCGAATCAACCAATATACTGATTATATATCAATTACTGCGGACACCCATCAAGTTGAAGTTTGTACTGGCAGGCCTCCCGGCACGGGCTCGGTCCTGACCTCTCCGATCGTTATGGTCCTGGTCATAGCTTATGGGCATTATGAGGAGGCCTGCACAGCAGCACAAAATGGATGTTCTCTGATGCTTCAGCGCTGTGGGAAAGGGTGCTGGGAAAAAAAATTTTTGCGACCCGTGAACCAAATCTGAAGTTTCACGAATTTGAGTGAAATAGCAAATTTCCAACACTTTGACTTAAATGCGATTCCCCACAGATGGATCCACTCAGCTCTAGCCCTAGTACATGGGTGCCTTGAAGCCTTCTTCATATCAATTGAACCTCTCTTTGAAGTTCTTGATGATCCAATAAATGATTTAGTTAGGGGCAATCTTACAAGCAGTAATGTCCTTGCCTGGAAAGCCTTTTTGATGCATAGCAATGATGACTGCACATGCTTCCTTAGAAATAGACAATGATTGCAAGCAACATCCCCCTTGCTACCAGTCTACTCTTATAATTCAATCAGCATGACAGAGTGATGTCAGATGTCTTGCCTTGGTAAGACTGTCTTCTGAGCTAATGAGAAGATCCCTAAAATTATAAGCAGGTCATTTTGTGGCAGGTCAAAAATTCAATGGAAATTATGTTTTTGCGATTAAGTTAATTTTCATGACAAGAAATGTGTTTGCAATTTTTTACAATTCATCTAATAACTCTTTATAACAATTTGGACTGAATTTTAATTGTGACCATAAAAACTTAAGCAGCAAACTTTGTTAAACACAAAATTTTCACAGCAGATTTCCTGTCTCAAAAATTCAGACAGTAATTGGCTGCATATTTGCCCAGTGGGAATGTACCTTTTGGTTTAGTGTGTCTTTAAATAGCTGCTAAAATATTTATAGAAGTGTCAGCAAAATTTTTCCAAGTACTGCCAAATTATAAATATATCAATTATAAATATAAAAATAATCTGTAAACCGCACTTCATCCTTGCCGGCTGTACTTGCTTTCCCAAGAGACTCAGAATGAAGGTACATAGAATTACAAGGACAAAGCAACTTCTGGTCCACACATAAACCCCTGTGTGAGCTGTTCAGTCTGTTTTTAGGTCACTGACTCACCTAGGCCAGAAGAAGACCAGAGCGGTGCAGGAAAGCAGGGATGACGGTGATCGATTAGTATTTTAATACATTTACCCTGCATTACAGACTAAATTTGGAAGTACATGGGAATAAAAAATTTGCTGTTACTCCTTCTTTCTTCTTCTTTAATCAATTTTTAAATATAATATGAGTCTTTAGTATAATAGTTTCTCCACCTTGTAAAATAGACTGATGCACTTTAAAGGGAATCTGTCACCAGGATTTTGCTACCTTATTTGAGAGAAGTATGATGTAGGCAAACCCTGAATCCAGTGATGTATCACTTAGTTTAGAAATCTAACCCTGCCCACACCAGACTTTCTTTGTAAATAGTCTCTAGACAATGAGCTTCTTATCACAGGAGGGAGCTGTCACACACAGTGTGGGAAAGACTAAGTGCAACATGAAGGGATGAGGGGAAGGAATCCCAGACACTAGGGAAAGGGGGAGTGGAGACCACTAGGCAGATCTTATAACACCCCGCCTACCCTACTGTCCCTATATTGGTTCCACACCAATAGCCGAGCAGGAAACCTAAGCCCTGTATATCCCTAGAGCTAGGCCTTAGATAGGGAGGGAGGGTGAGCACTGGTCAGTCCCCACTATAAACTAAAGACAACAATGGAGACAAACAAAGGGGGGGAAACTTATCTTGAGCAGACACCAGAGTAATAACAACAAATGTCCTCCAAGGGCACCAGAGAGGAACCTAGCCAACTGCTATAGCTCCAAGCCTTTACAAGGGAAAATGAGAATATCACCGGTGACTCCCTGAAGCAGACTGAGAGTTTATAAACACCCAGACCAGGATGTGTCAATCAGAGCAGTCAGGAATAAGAAGGAGTCTGCAAAGCCAAGCGCAGTGACCTTCTGCAGCCAGATGCAAAGCGACTGTCTGTTACATTTGACACACCCATGACAGGAGCAGTGTCAGACTAGCAAGTGCATGCTAATATAGCTGCTGTTGTCTGGGCAATGGTAATCACGAGATGATAAAACCTTCATTGTAATTAAATAACAGCACACAGCGTTACATGTGACATATCATTGAATTCTGTGTTTTAACCCCTACCTCATGCTGTCATCAGCAAAAACCTTCTGACAGGTTCCCTTTAAGTGGTAGGCAGAAGTAAAATATCTGCTTAATAGAATGTTCTTATGATTGATATGTCTAGACTGGTATTGTGTTCTCTCTTCGTAGAATATGCAAGGATCTATACAATTCTTTGTTAGAAGTTCATGCACACTTGGTATGAATCTTCTATGGTTTAGAACTGTTCAGTCAATAGTTCTAGACAAACTCTTCAGTTGTCTTTCTTTGATGCAGCTCATGTCTCAACAACTGCCACAATTCTCTGTATGCGTCGGTGATGCTACAGTCCAATGCTCAATGCCAATTATCAGCATCTTGCATTGCAGCCAGTAGATCAGATAATTTGCTTGCAGCATCAGTTCTATGTGCTAACTGTTATAAATATAAGATTTGTCACTTAAGTCAAACTGTTTCAAGAAATGTTCTTGGGAAAATGCAAGTTTCTGTGACTTGAAGGCAGTAAAAATAACTTAGATGTCTTTATAAATTATATATGAGCACAAAGCAAAGCTGCAAAACAAAAGGGAAATATAATTTTATTCATCATGCATTATATGGGTATGCTAGGCATTTAAACATGTGGTCATTGTGATATGTTGATTAACGTGAAAAAATGTCAATTAGTGGGTAATTCTTTAAATATGTTCTGAAATGTCTGTGTAATAACTCACCCACTTTTAATACTTTGTTTCCCCTACATAACAGTAAGAGCAAACAGTGTTCTCCTATTCTAGAAACACACAAAGTAACAACTTTACAAAGCCCACTTCACAGTGAGAAAAGATGCTACATTGCTATGTAAAGGGAATTCTATTAAATGAAGAAGCACTTCAATATAATTCTACAAATAGTTATATATTGAAATAATCCAGCCTTGAAATATTGATCTTTATCTTTTTAATTTTGTGGCGTTTATAATTTGAAAGATTTGTTTGTGCTAATAATTGAGATCCTGAGGTTCAAAGATGAGTGAGCAGAAGGTTCTCCTCATTTTTTGCTTTTCTCTTGTAAGCAGAGTTGATCGGATAGCAAATGTTCACTAGGACTTGTGAGGATTCATGGTGAAAGACTATTAACTAGAGTACAATGTGGATTAACTAGAAACAGACAGAAGATTGAAGAGGATGAACTAGACTGGAATGAAGAATAGTTGGTAATAGAAACATTATTGAGGTTGAGGTCAAGGCCACCGTATGGGTAGGTGTCAAGTTTGAAGGTACCATCACAGTAAAGATCAAAGATACTGAAGAAGGAAGAAACAGAAATGTCCCTCTAAGAGGAAGGTAAGGACTAGTGTTGAGCGAACATGCTCGACACTGCTCGGTACTCGCCCGAGCATCACGCTACTCGGGATGTTCGGCGAGCACCGAGCATTTCCGGGTTACTCGGGCGGGAGCTCGGGTCTCCGCCCTGCATGTTTGGCGCTCTTTACAGAGCCAATGAACATGCAGGGATTGCCAGCCAGTCACTGTAATGCTGCAGCCATGTTGGTTGTGGGCATTACAGTGATTGGCTGGCCGCACAGCGTCACCTCGAGTATTTAAAACCGGGCGCCGCCATCTTGGACACAGTCGCTCCAGATTAGACAGTATAGGGACAGCGCTGCTGATTTAGGGAGAGATATAAACTGCGAAATAGTTAGTGTAGGGTCTGTAAAGGCTGCCAGAACAAACAAACAGTCCTTTTCAGGACTAATATCCATCCCAGATACCAGGCAGGCAGGCTGTATAGGAGACACAGTGGTTATACCAGCAAACGCTGCATTACAGTTCTGTGTGCTCCTGTTGCTGAAATTGCTGGACATAGCACCAGGTGTTGGGGGCCAGGAAAAATCCTTTTTTTTTCATCTAAATCCTCCTTTTTTTTTCCTCCTTCACACTGTACAAATACCCGTCTTAATAACCTTTTGGTGTGTCGTCCCCCCCCAAAAAGAAGCGTGTCTCTGATTTTCCAGACACAAATATAACTGTTGAAAATAGTCTGGTGTAGGCTAGAGAAACAGAAGTGTTGTTTTGCACTTCCACGGTTCAAACCTCTGTATTATCCATTTTGGGCCATTTGTATCTAAAAAAAAAAACAGTTTGAGTGTGTCGCTCACTGTTCAGCCGCAAATATCTCTATTTAAAAAAGTGTGGTATACCCCAGTAAACAATAACTGTGGTTTTGCCATCCCACGGTAAAAAATCTCTATTATTCAGCTTTTGGTAGTTTTTTCCGTAAAGAAAAACAGTAGTGTCTCCTGACTGTTGTGACACAAAAACATATCTGTTGAAAATAGTCTTGTGTAGGCCCGACATCCCAGTGTGGTTTCGCAGTTCCACGGGTCAAATCGCTGTACTATCCAGTTTTGGGCCTTTGGTATCTAAAAAAAAGCAGTTTGAGTGTGTCGCTCACTGTTCAGCCGCAAATATCTCTATTTAAAAAAGTGTGGTATACCCCAGTAAACAATACCTGTGGTTTTGCCATCCCACGGTAAAAAATCTCTATTATTCAGCTTTTGGTAGTTTTTTCCGTAAAGAAAAACAGTAGTGTCTCCTGACTGTTGTGACACAAAAATATATCTGTTGAAAATAGTCTTGTGTAGGCCCGACATCCCAGTGTGGTTTCGCAGTTCCACGAGTCAAATCGCTGTACTATCCAGTTTTGGGCCTTTGGTATCTAAAAAAAAGCAGTTTGAGTGTGTCGCTCACTGTTCAGCCGCAAATATCTCTATTTAAAAAAGTGTGGTATACCCCAGTAAACAATACCTGTGGTTTTGCCATCCCACGGTAAAAAATCTCTATTATTCAGCTTTTGGTAGTTTTTTCCGTAAAGAAAAACAGTAGTGTCTCCTGACTGTTGTGACACAAAAATATATCTGTTGAAAATAGTCTTGTGTAGGCCCGACATTCCAGTGTGGTTTCGCAGTTCCACGAGTCAAATCGCTGTACTATCCAGTTTTGGGCCTTTGGTATCTAAAAAAAAGCAGTTTGAGTGTGTCGCTCACTGTTCAGCCGCAAATATCTCTATTTAAAAAAGTGTGGTATACCCCAGTAAACAATACCTGTGGTTTTGCCATCCCACGGTAAAAAATCTCTATTATTCAGCTTTTGGTAGTTTTTTCTGTAAAGAAAAACAGTAGTGTCTCCTGACTGTTGTGACACAAAAATATATCTGTTGAAAATAGTCTTGTGTAGGCCCGACATCCCAGTGTGGTTTCGCAGTTCCACGGGTCAAATCGCTGTACTATCCAGTTTTGGGCCTTTGGTATCTAAGAAAAAAGCAGTTTGAGTGTGTCGCTCACTGTTCAGCCGCAAATATCTCTATTTAAAAGAGTGTGGTATACCCCAGTAAACAATAACTGTGGTTTTGCCATCCCACGGTAAAAAATCTCTATTATTCAGCTTTTGGTAGTTTTTTCCCTAAAGAAAAACAGTAGTGTCTCCTGATTGTTGTGACACAAAAATATATCTGTTGAAAATAGTCTTGTGTAGGCCCGACATCCCAGTGTGGTTTCGCAGTTCCATGCGTCAAATCGCTGTACTATCCAGTTTTGGGCCTTTGGTATCTAAAAAAAAAGCAGTTTGAGTGTGTCGCTCACTGTTCAGCCGCAAATATCTCTATTTAAAAGAGTGTGGTATACCCCAGTAAACAATAACTGTGGTTTTGCCATCCCACGGTAAAAAATCTCTATTATTCAGCTTTTGGTAGTTTTTTCCCTAAAGAAAAACAGTAGTGTCTCCTGACTGTTGTGACACAAAAATATATCTGTTGAAAATAGTCTTGTGTAGGCCCGACATCCCAGTGTGGTTTCGCAGTTCCACGGGTCAAATCGCTGCACTATCCAGTTTTGGGCCTTTGGTATCTAAAAAAAAAGCAGTTTGAGTGTGTCGCTCACTGTTCAGCCGCAAATATCTCTATTTAAAAAAGTGTGGTATACCCCAGTAAACAATAACTGTGGTTTTGCCATCCCACGGTAAAAAATCTCTATTATTCAGCTTTTGGTAGTTTTTTCCGTAAAGAAAAACAGTAGTATCTCCTGACTGTTGTGACACAAAAATATATCTGTTGAAAATAGTCTTGTGTAGGCCCGACATCCCAGTGTGGTTTCGCAGTTCCACGGGTCAAATCGCTGTACTATCCAGTTTTGGGCCTTTGGTATCTACAAAAAAAGCAGTTTGAGTGTGTCGCTCACTGTTCAGCCGCAAATATCTCTATTTAAAAAAGTGTGGTATACCCCAGTTAACAATAACTGTGGTTTTGCCATCCCACGGTAAAAAATCTCTATTATTCAGCTTTTGGTAGTTTTTTCCATAAAGAAAAACAGTAGTGTCTCCTGACTGTTGTGACACAAAATATATCTGTTGAAAATAGTCTTGTGTAGGCCCGACATCCCAGTGTGGTTTCGCACTTCCACGGGTCAAATCGCTGTACTATCCAGTTTTGGGCCTTTGGTATCTAAAAAAAAGCAGTTTGAGTGTGTCGCTCACTGTTCAGCCGCAAATATCTCTATTTAAAAAAGTGTGGTATACCCCAGTAAACAATAACTGTGGTTTTGCCATCCCACGGTAAAAAATCTCTATTATTCAGCTTTTGGTAGTTTTTTCCGTAAAGAAAAACAGTAGTGTCTCCTGACTGTTGTGACACAAAAATATATCTGTTGAAAATAGTCTTGTGTAGGCCCGACATCCCAGTGTGGTTTCGCAGTTCCACGGGTCAAATCGCTGTACTATCCAGTTTTGGGCCTTTGGTATCTAAAAAAAAAAGCAGTTTGGTGTGTCGCTCACTGTTCAGCCGCAAATATCTCTATTTAAAAAAGTGTGGTATACCCCAGTAAACAATAACTGTTATTTTCCTCTTCCATGGTTCTAATCTTCTCTTTATTACCCTTTTTCCATTGATAGTGCAAGTGTAAGCTATTTTACTTCATTTACAATGGGCAAGGGACGTGGAAGTGGACGTTCTGGTGATGGTTCGTGCAGAGGACGGGGCCGTGGCCAAGGTGAAAATGTGCCACAACCAACAGCCACATCTTCTCGCTCCCACTTCTTGACCGAATTACTAGGGAAGCACAGAACAACACCAGTATTGAGAACTGATCAGTGTGAGCAGGTTATTAATTGGATAGCAGATAATACTTCCAGTTACCTGGGCACCACCACCTCCGGTCTGTCTTCCACATGGTCAACTCTTAGTAGCCGTGAGTCTCGACTGCATACTCCTCCTCACCCTGATGCTCCTTCCTCCCACCATGCCGAGTGTCGTCAGACAGCAAGTGATCCCACACTTGGACACTCTGAAGAGCTGTTCACTGGTCCATTTCCATATTTGGGCCCCTCGCCTGATACGCTTGAAGTGGTGGAAGAGGAGATCCCATGTTGCGATGCCCTAATATTTGAACAGCCACGGCCACAGGAAGTCGACGTTGGCAATCTGTCACAAGAGGTGGACGATGACGAGACACAATTGCCAGGAAGTGAGGACGAGGATCGTGGCGCGCAAGTGGAAGAGGAGGAGGTGGTGGATGATCTAGTAACTGACCCAACGTGGAAGGAGGACATGCAGAGTGAGGCCAGCAGCACACAGGGGGAGGGAGGCAGAGTACCCCAATAGGCAGGAAGAAGCAGTGTGGTGGCCGCAGACAGAAGGCAGGCAACCGTTCCCCGTAACACCAACACGAGGGACGTTGCCAATACAAGCGGTAGGTCTTCCAGAGTCTGGAATTTTTTTAAAGACTCTGCTGATAACCCCAAAAAGGCCATATGTTCCACCTGCCATGCCAGCATCAGCAGGGGTGACAAAACTACCAGCCTGACCACCACCAGCATGATCAGGCACATGGCAGCAAAGCACCCGACTTTGTGGGGCGAAACCCAGGGTCCACGACCAGTGTCAGCGGGTGTCACCACTGCTTCTTCCACTGTTGTGCGTGCAACAGATCCCCCTGTTGTGTGTGCAAGGCAATCCCCTGTCCATACTGCATGTAAAGATGCCCCCTCCTCTCAGTCTTCACTTGTTATGGCAGTTTCTCAAGAAACAGCATCAACGTCCACGTCCACATCCCACCACAGCGTTCAATTGTCCATATCCCAGACCTTTGAACGAAAGAGGAAATTCGCAGCTAACGCCCCACAGGCCACAGTCCTAAATTCGCACATTTCACGACTGCTTGCATTGGAAATGCTGCCTTTTAGGCTGGTGGAGACGGAATCCTTCCGCAATCTTATGGCGGTGGCCGTCCCTCGGTACTCGGTCCCCAGCCGACACTATTTTCGCCCGGTGTGCCATCCCCGCACTACACAAGCACATGTCCCAAAGCATCTGCCGTGCCCTCAATAACGCAGTTACTGGGAGAGTCCACCTGACAACGGACACGTGGACAAGTGCTTGTGGCCAGGGACGGTACATCTCTCTGACGGCACACTGGGTAAACATAGTGGAAGCCGGGACCCAGTCGGACCTTGGGACGGAACACATCCTCCCCACACCGAGGATTGCGGGCCCTATGTCAGTCAGAGTTGCCCCCACAGTGTACAGCTCCTGCGCATCCTCCTCCTCCTCCTCCTCATGTTCAGCCTCCATCTCAGATACCACATCAGTTACAAGCTGGAAGCATTGCAGTACTGCCTCCGCCATGCGGCAACAGGCTGTGCTGAAACTCATAAGCTTAGGTGATAAACCTCACACTGCTTGTGAGTTGTGGACAGCTGTGAAAGAGCAGGCAGATCTGTGGCTGAGACCGCTGAACCTACATCCCAGCATGGTCGTGTGTGACAATGGCCGTAACCTGGTGGCGGCTCTGAGGCGAGGTGAGATCACACACGTACCATGCCTGGCTCATGTGCTTAACCTCGTGGTTCAGCGGTTTCTTAAATCATACCCCGAGTTGCCAGATCTGCTCGTGAAAGTACGCCGCCTGTCAGCTCATTTTTGCAAGTCGGCTACAGCTTCCGCCGCCCTTGCTGTGTTGCAGCAGCGTTTGCAGCTTCCGGCACACGGACTGGTGTGTGATGTCCCCACACATTGGAACTCTACCCTCCACATGTTGCAAAGGATTTGTGAGCAGAAGAGAGCAGTTGTGGAGTACCAGCTGCAACATGGCCGTCTATATTCAGGTCAGACTCCACACATAAGACCTCAGGAGTGGACCTGGATGTCTGACATATGTACCATCCTGACAAACTTTGAGGAGGCCACCAAGATGGTGAGTGGCGATGACGCCATCATTAATGTCAGCATCCCACTTGTCTGTCTTTTGCAACGCTCTCTGCAGAGAATTAAAGAGGAGGCATTCTAGCCAGAGTATGATGAGATGGATCAAGAAGCCGTAGCGGGCGATTACACACAGCCCAGCCTCATCTCATCCCAATGTGCATTGGGGGACAATGAGGGAGAGGAGGAGGAGGAGGAGGAGGAGGAGGAGGAAGAACAGGAGCTGCTATCATGCGTTGTAGACAGTAGTTCCTGTACAAGTGTCATACCGTCGGTTCAGCGTGGGTGGACTGAGGACAGGGGGGAGGAGGAAGAGGAGATGGAGGAGGAGAGCATGGTCAGTCGTCATCTTGGTGAGGACACGGAAATCTTGCCCGTTACCAGTCTGGCACGCATGGCTGACTTTATGTTACGGTGCCTTAACCGTGACCCTCGCGTTGTCAAAATGTTGGGTGACAGTCATTACTGGTTGGTGACACTTGTAGACCCCCGCTACAAGGAGAACTTTCACTCTCTTATTCCTGAGGTGGAGAGGTCTACAAAAATGGGGCAATACCAGAAGGCCCTTGCTGCAGAACTCTTAAAAAAATTCCCATCTGAATACGCTAGCGGCAGAGGTCACAGTTCGTTGCCCAACCAAGGCGTACAGGCGAGAGAGATGCAACTCCAATCCAGCAGAGGCAGGGGAACACTGTCAACGTTCTGGGACAGTTTTCTGACACCCGCCCAGCTTACAGGCCCTGAGGCGCGGGGTACTCTCACAAGGAGTGGAAAGTTTCAAAAGATGGTGAGGGAGTACCTTGCCGATCGTACCAGCGTCCTCCGTGATTCCTCTGTGCCTTTTAATTATTGGGTATCCAAGCTGGACACTTGGAATGAACTCGCTCTGTACGCCTTGGAGGTCCTGGCCTGCCCTGCCGCTAGCGTGTTATCGGAGCGTGTTTTTAGTGCCGCTGGGGGAATTATAACTGATAAGCGCACTCGCCTGTCAACTAACAATGCTGACAAGCTGACCCTTATCAAAATGAACAAGGGCTGGATTGGGCCAGACTTCTCATCACCACCAAATGACAGCAGAGTAACATAAAGTCAAATCCACTGTGTTATTTCGGGAGGTGTATTCACATGCACCGATTCACACCCACACATGGGTATACGCTTCCTCGTTTCGGCTGTTTAATCTTCTTCTCCTTATCCTCAGCCTCCACCACCACTATACCACCAGGGTGCCAGCATTGCAAGTTCCTCCGTCCTTATTTTTGGCAGCTTTTCATTGCAAGGCATAAGCAAATACCATGGGACACCCACTCCCCAATAATGGGACTTATGTTTGTAATATGCTGTACTGCATGGCTCTTGTAAGGGGCATTGCAAGTTGCTCCGTCCTAATTTTTGGCAGCTTTTGCTTGGAAAGCATAAGCAAATACTATGGGACACCCACTCCCCAATAATGGGACTTATGTTTGTAATATGCTGTACTGCATGGCTCTTGTAAGGGGCATTGCAAGTTGCTCCGTTCTAATTTTTGGCAGCTTTTGCTGGGAAAGCATAAGCAAATACTATGGGACACCCACTCCCCAATAATGGGACTTATGTTTGTAATATGCTGTACTGCATGGCTCTTGTAAGGGGCATTACAAGTTGCTCCGTCCTAATTTTTGGCAGCTTTTGCTGGGAAAGCATAAGCAAATACTATGGGACTCCCACTCCCCAATAATAGGACTTATGTTTGTAATATGCTGTACTGCATGTGACGCGCCCCCTGGGCCGTGTGTGCACATGTGTGGGATACCTGGTGCCGGGTCTCTGGGGTCTGTAGTCTCCGTGGCGGTGACCCGGTCCCGTGGCTCAGGCTGGTCAAACCAGTGGCAGTCTTTCTTAGGTTTTGAGGTTAATTGTCCGACTGCGCCACCCGTGGATTGCGGTCAGGCAGTACCACCGCTGCGAGGCAGACCGCTGAGGCTGGTGTTGTGTGCGCAGCATAGAATGGGATAACTCCCATCGGGAGGAGTATAGCCTCAGGGCAGTGAGTGTGGATGATGGGGATGATGGTGCACGAGCGCAGCAGGAATGACTCAGAGTCTTTGCAGTGCAGTTCAGGGTCTTTACTGATGATTATAAGGTAGACCCTCCCAGGAGTACTGGCTAGCATAAGAGGCCTGGTCAGTCTGTGAGCAAGCAGGAGTTCCCCTGGCCAGGTGGAGTTGTAGGCCTCCCCGTCTGTCTGCACTCTTCCTGGCTACCTTGCTGTAAGCGGGTAGAAGTAGCCCACGTCCCTGAGTGTACCGTGTAGTGCTCACCCGTATGGCTGGTGACTTGGGGCCTTCTGTTAGCCTCCGCTCTACGACGGCGGTGCTGGTCCCTTGCTTGTGACTGAGCCTCCGGGCTTCTATGGCCAGAGGACCTGAAATCCCCTGCCGCCTGGTTTCTGCTGCTGGATATATAAGTCCTCACAGCTTCGGACTCCTGTGTTCGGTTCCTATTGTCTTCTGCCAGGGCAAGCTCTGCTCAGCTTCCAGCCCCTGGTCTTTAGCTCCAAGCTCCTACAGAGCTCCTTGCTGTTACTTTCCCTTGCTCTCACTCTGACTCTGACTGTTCTCTGACTCACTCAACCCCGCCCCAGATCCAGTTTATAAGGGCAGAATTCTCCCCTCCCAGGATTGGGGCATGAGGATGTTGCATGTTTAAGGGATCCTGACCAGGAAACCTCCCACTTGCTCTCCGACGTAATATCTCTATTATGTTGTGACCAGACTCCTGGGGTGCCACACATGGCTCTTGTAAGGGGCATTGCAGTTCCTCATAATTTTTGGAAAGCCTTCCATTCACTGCTTAGGCCTACAGTGCACGGGAGACCCAGTTGCTATAAATGGTAAAAAAGGTTTAGTTAACGCCCTCTGACCTCCATGTCATTTCCAAGGGGCATTAGAGTGGCTCGAAATTTTTGGTAGGCATTGCACTCACTGTATGCCCTATAACTGTGTAGCCGAACCGCTCCTTTTGTTACAGAAACATATCCTACAAGACATATCTGGTTGACTGGTCTGATATTGATGTGAATGGTCCCTGTTCCTCCTGCTCTTTCTCCTTTGCCACTACCTCATCCATCATTTATCACCTGAAGCTTTGTTTTAACGGGAGTCATAGAACTTGGATAGTAGCAGTAAAACATCCAGCAATCCTCGGAAAAGGTAGGATATGCGCCAAAACGCTGACCACCTCAGGCCTAGCCGCTACTACATACATGCGCTTGCATTACAACAAAACAAAGCAGATGCTAACTTCTATCATCCTCATCATGCTCCTCACCTTGGCACTCTCAACTCCCCTGATGGAGAAGCCAGGGCCCACCGGAGGAGTCTGACAGTCCGGTGGGCTCGGCCAAAGCTGCCCTAAAGCAAGCCAGGCTAAGAAAAGTGTGGGAAAGGTTACCGGGACAAATAGGGGTGGCTGGGGACCGAGTATGGACACCCGGCCACCCCCTGGAGGCTGGGGAGCAAGCGGAGACACCCGGCCACCAGGCGGCTGGGGACTGAGTATGGATACCAGGCCACCAACACAGCCATGGCGTGGTGGCCAGATTCCGCCTCCACATGCCTAAAAGGCCCAAATTAAAATGCAAGCAAGCAAGCAGTATGGTATTGCAGCCTGGGGGTGGGTGGGCGGCAGGCTGCATACTTGCGCTTGCATTGCAAGGAATGGGAGAGGTACAATTGAACACTGCCCTGGGACAAGGACTTGAATGGGGATAGTTGCAAGTCTGCAACGACAGGTGCAAGGTGGGAGGCATCTTCGCATGTACCATGAACAGGGGTTTGGCATGCACACACTACAGCTGAATAGGCTCTCCTTCCCACTAAATGCACTGGGGAGGGTACAGATAATGTTTTGGTATACACGCTTAATCTTATGTATAAGGCACACCAGGACAAATATGAGCGGCTGGGGACTGAGTATGGATACCTCGCTGCCGAAGCAGCCATGAGGTAGTGGCCAGCTTCGGCCTCCTCCAAACTAAAAGGCCCCATTTCAAGTGCAAGCTAGCAGTATGTAATTTCAGTCTGGGGGTGGGTGGGTGGCAGGCTGCACACTTACACTTGCATTAAAAGAAAACATAGCAGATGCTAACTTCTGTCATCATCATCATGCTCCTCACCTTGGCACTCTCAACTCCACCGATGGAGAAGTCAGGGCCCACCGGAGGAGTCTGGTTCTCTGGTGGGCTCGTCCAATGCTGCCTAAAGCAGGCCGGGCTAAGAAAAGTGTGTGGGGGGATGTTCCAAGGAGAAATAGGGGCGGCTGGGGACCGTTTATGGACACCCGGCTGCCCCCAAGCGGCTGGGGACCGTGTGTGGACACCCGGCCGCGGGGCGGCTGGGGACCGAGTATGGACACCGGGCCGCCGGGCGGCTGGGGACCGAGTATGGATTCCAGGCCGCCAACACAGCCATGACGTGGTGGCCAGATTCCGCCTCCACATGCCTAAAAGGCCCAATTTCAAGTTCAAGCAAGCAAGCAGTATGGTATTGCAGCCTGGGGGTGGGTGGGTGGCAGGCTGCATACTTGAGCTTGTATTGCAAGGAATGGGGGAGGTACAATTGAACACTGCCCTGGGACTAGAACTTGCATGGGGATAGTTGCAAGGCTGCATCTTCTGATGCGGTAAGGATCACTTATGATGGGCACACTTTTAGACAGTGACCTGGGAGTCAGAGATGCTTCCAGGGGTCTTCCCCATGCTGTTCCCTTGTCTTTTCAGCACTTTATGCATGTGTCACACAGCACATGGCCAGATAAGGTTGTAAAATGTTAAAATTACATTTCACGGTGAATTCATTTGTCATAGTTGAAAGCAATACAAAAGTGCAAAAACGCATAAAAAATGCTACTTGTGAACATAGCCGAAGGTGTGGAGGAGTATTTTTGTTTTTGGTCATTTATTTTAACTTATGCACAAGTCTTTACCCTGGAAAGGATTTTCCTTAACATATTTCACAGGAAAAAAGTTTCACTTTCGTTTTTGAACGTTTTATTGTGAGCCTGTAAAAGTGGCTTAATACCTCTGACCACGTTGTTGACAGCAGTGACCTGGGGGTCAGAAATGCTTCCTGGGGCGATCCCCATGCTGTCCCCATGTCATTTGAGCACTGTCACTATCGTTTTGGGCACTTGTTAGGCTTTTAAAAGACTGCCGGGGGTGCCACCGCAAAAATGCTCGAGTCTCCCATAGACTAACATTGGGCTCGTTGCTCGGGTCGAGCACCTGAGTATCACGGCGAGCTCGGCCCGAGCTTCGAGCACCCGAGCATTTTAGTGCTCGCTCAACACTAGTAAGGACCGGTATGCCACATGAAAAAACAAGTTTGCATCAAATTGGTTGGCTTAGTTGACGCCTCACGATTTTTGAGGATTTAGGATAACACATAACAAGATGCAATGACATACCTGTCCCACTACACCCAATTTTGACACCCATTATGAAAAAAGGATACAGGATTTGTATGTTTTGTGTTTTTTGACAGAACACTAAAATGTAATGTGCAAAATAGGATTCAGAAAATTCAGCAGCAAAAGAATGCAATAGTATGGATACTTCAAATAGACTGTCAAAAATGGATACAAAGAAATCAATGACAAAATATAAACCTGCAGAATAGGGTCAAATATGGTTGTAAGAAGCAACATGTGACATAAGTAAGAAATACACCACAATATAAATAATATGCTATTAGTCTAGGTGGCTATTCACATTAGGTATATGATACTCTACCCATAGATAGAAAGGTGAACAACCATAAAAATAAATATTAACAAAAGTATGATTTTATCAATGCATAAAGCTTAAAATATGTATATACTAAAATGGTGGTGGGGGCGAGTACACAAAAGAAAGTTCACAACAAACATATCAAAAAACTTTGATACATTTGCTGTGAACTTTCTTTTGGGTACTCGCCCCACCACCATTTTAGTATTTGACATAACTAGCCTAACAGAGGTTATTGTTTTTTATGTTTGATTCTTCAGAAATTAGCATCTCAATGTATCGTCTTATCTACCTCTGCACCACCAATAAACTACAAACATCGGTAGCGATCTACACTTTACTCTGCGTTGACGTTCTAAAATGTCAATGCAGAGTAAGTAAATTGCAGGACATCATGCAGCTATGAGGCCAGGCTGCCAGAGACAGGCAAACTTTCCAAACATGAATCAAAAAAAGGTTTATTACTAGTGTTGAGCGATACCTTCCGATATCAGGAAATATCGTATCGGATTGGATCGGGCCGATACCCAAAAAGTATCGGATATCGCCGATTCCGATACCGGAAACCAATGCAAGTCAATGGGACACAAATATCGGAATGAAAATAAACCCTTTCTTTCCTTGTAGGTTAATTCTACATGAAGTAAAACAACTAAGAATAATGTAGAATGACATGAAAAGCCGGCAATTCATCAGCGGCATTCACCGGTACCCGACAATTTACAACAGAAAGAATAGAGCTTCACGCATAGATTAGATAGATAGAAACATGTCAGTCACACATATAAGAAGCACAGTGACAGTGTTGCTTACTGTACTTGTCATTTAGTGTAAAGGATTTATTAAAAAAAATATTAGTGTTTTCGTGCACCGTCTCTTTAAAAAAGCCGGCCGGCAATTCAGCATCTGTACCCGACAATTTATAACAGACAGAATAGAGCTTCACACATAGATTAGATAGATAGAAACATGTCAGTCACATATATAAGAAGTACAGTGACAGTGTTGCTTACAGAACTTGTCATTTAGTGTAAAGGATTTATTTAAAAAAATAATAGTGTTTTCATGCACTGTCTCTTTAAGAAAACCGGCCGGCAATTCAGCATCTGTACCCGACAATTTAGAATAGAAGGAATAGAGAATCACACATAGATTAGATAGATAGAAACATGTCAGTCACATATATATGAAGTACAGTGACAGTGTTGATTACTGTACTTGTCATTTAGTGTTAAAATAAAGGATTTATTTAAAAAAAAATTGGCGTGGGGTTCCCCTTAATTTTAGGCTCTAGCGGAGGTTAAGCAGACAGCTGGGGCAAATGTTTGAAGCCTGGGAAGGGGGTAATACCCACGGAGCTTCCCAGGCTACTAATATCAGCCCCCAGCTGAATACCTAGCCTTTACTAGCTATTAAAATGGGGGACCCCCCCAAAAAAATGACGTGGGGTCCCCCCTAATTTAATAGCTAGCACAGGCTAGGCAGACAGCTGGGGGCTGATATTAATAGCCCAGGAAGGGTGCCATGAATATTGGCCCCCTCCCAGGCTAGAAACACCAGCCGTCAGCCGCCCCAGAAATGGCGCATCCATAGGATGCGCCAATTCTGGCACTTAGCCTCGCTCTTCCACGCTGCCCTGGTGCGGTGGCAGGGGGTAATAGGGTTGGGGTTGATGTCAGCTTATAATGCCAGCTGACATCAAGCCCAGGTTAGTAATGGAGAGGCGTCTATAAGACACCCCCATTACTAACCCCATAGTCAAAGTTAAAAGAAAACACAAACACCCAGAGTAAAGTCCTTTAATTGAAATAAAGACACAATTCTTTATTGTTCTAAATTAAACCATACTTACCATCACGCCCATTCCAGCTGAAGCCAACGATCTCCTGCAATAAAAGAAAAATAATAAAGCAACCTCATCCTTACCTTTCGATGGTTCCCAGGACAGCTCCAGCTCTGCTACATCGAGATGACAGGCTGGACCGCAGCAGAAAGCTGCCATCCAGCCTGTCATCCCGCAGACACTGAGAAGCGCAGGCATGCTTGCGCTCCTCAGTGTCTCTCTGTGACGTCATCCAGATGAGCCGAGTTCATGTCCAATGAACTCAGCTCACCTCATGCACGTCACTGACAGCGTGGGAAAATTCTCACGCTGAAGTGCTGAGTGCAGGAGAATTTTCCCACGCTGTCAGTGACGTACATGAAGTGAGCGGAGTTCATTGGACATGACCTCGGCTCATCTGGATGCCGTCACAGCCAGACACTGAGGAGTGGAAGTATGCCTGCGCTTCTCAGTGTCTGCGGGATGACAGGATGGATGGCAGCGTTCTGCTGCGGTCCAGCCTGTCATCTCGATGTAGCAGAGCTGAAGCTGTCGTGGGAGCCATGGAAAGGTAAGGATGAGGTTGCTTTATTATTTTACTTTTATTGCAGGAGATCGTTGGCTTCAGCTGGAATGGGCGTGGTGGTAAGTATGGTTTAATTTAGAACAATAAAGAATTGTGTGTTTATTTCAATTAAAGGACTTTTTTCTGGGTGTTGTGTTTTTTTAAATACTTTACTAGAAATTCATGGTGGTCATGTCTAATATTGGCGTGACCCCATGAATTTTGGGCTTAGGGCCAGCTGATAATGCCAAGCTGGCCTTAACCCCTTTATTACCCAGTGAGCCACCGCACCAGGGCCCTGGATGAGTTGGGCACAGCGCCAGAAGATGGCGCTTCTATGAACGCGCCATTTTCTGGGGCGGCTGCGGACTGCAATTTGCAGCGGGGGTGGCCCAGAAAGCTTGGGTCTCCCTGCGCTGCGGATTCCAGCCCCCAGCTGCCTAGTTGTATCTGGCTGGGCACAAAAATAGGGCGAAGCCCCACGTATTTTTTTTTAAAATTATTTCATGAAATTCATGGAATAATTAAGAAAAAAAGGGCTTCCCTATATTGTTGTGTCCAACCAGGTACAAATAGGCAGCTGGTGGTTGGGGGCAGCCCATTCCTGCCTGCTGTACCTGGCTGGACACAAATATAGTGCGAAGCCCCACGTCAATTTTTTTTTAATTATTTCAGGAAATTCATGAAATAATTTAAAAAAATTGATGTGGGGCTTCGCCCTATATTTGTGTCCAGTCAGGTACAGCAGGCAGGAACGGGCTGCCCCCAACCACCAGCAGCCTATTTGTACCTAGCCGGACACAACAATATAGGGAAGCCCTTTTTTTCTGAATTATTCCATGAATTTCATGAATTTAAAAAAAAAAAAACGTGGGGCTTCGCCCTATTTTTGTGTCCAGCCAGGTACAACTAGGCAGCTGGGGGCTGGAATCTGCAGCGCAGGGAGGCTCAAGCTTTCTGGGCCCCACCCGCTGCAAATTGCAGTCCGCAGCCGCCCCGGAAAATGGCGCGTTCATAGAAGCGCCATCTTCTGGCGCTGTACCCAACTCATCCAGGGCCCTGATGCGGTGGCTCACTGGGTAATAAAGGGGTTAAGGCCAGCTTGGCATTATCAGCTGGCCCTAAGCCCGAAATTCATGGGGTCACGCCAATATTAGACATGACCACCATGAATTTCTAGTAAAGTATTTAAAAAAAACACAAACACCCAGAAAAAAGTCCTTTAATTGAAATAAACACACAATTCTTTATTGTTCTAAATTAAACCATACTTACCATCACGCCCATTCCAGCTGAAGCCAACGATCTCCTGCAATAAAAGAAAAATAATAAAGCAACCTCATCCTTACCTTTCCATGGCTCCCACGACGGCTCCAGCTCTGCTACATCGAGATGACAGGCTGGACCGCAGCAGAACGCTGCCATCCAGCCTGTCATCCCGCAGACACTGAGAAGCGCAGGCATACTTCCACTCCTCAGTGTCTGGCTGTGACGGCATCCAGATGAGCCGACAATGAACTCGGCTCACCTCATGTACGTCACTGACAGCGTGGGAGAATTCTCCTGCACTCAGCGCTTCAGCGTGAGAATTTTCCCACGCTGTCAGTGACGTGCATGAGGTGAGGTCATGTCCCATGAACTCGGCGCACCTCATGCACGTCACTGACAGCGTGGGAGAATTCTCACGCTGAAGCGCTGAGTGCAGGAGAATTTTCCCACGCTGTCAGTGACGTGCATGAGGTGAGCTGAGTTCATTGGACATGACCTCGGCTCATCTGGATGACGTCACAGAAAGACACTGAGGAGCGCAAGCATGCCTGCGCTTCTCAGTGTCCGCGGGATGACAGGCTGGATGGCAGCGTTCTGCTGCGGTCCAGCCTGTCATCTCGATGTAGCAGAGCTGAAGCTGTCCTGGGAACCATGGAAAGGTAAGGATGAGGTTGCTTTATTATTTTACTTTTATTGCAGGAGATCGTTGGCTTCAGCTGGAATGGGTGTGGCGGTAAGTATGGTTTAATTTAGAACAATAAAGAATTGTGTCTTTATTTCAATTAAAGGACTTTTTTCTGGGTGTTTGTGTTTTTTTTAAATACTTTACTAGAAATTCATGGCGGTCATGTCTAATATTGGCGTGACCCCATGAATTTCGGGCTTAGGGCCAGCTGATAATGCCAAGCTGGCCTTAACCCCTTTATTACCCAGTGAGCCACCGCACCAGGGCCCTGGATGAGTTGGGTACAGCGCCAGAAGATGGCGCTTCTATGAACGCGCCATTTTCCGGGGCGGCTGCGGACTGCAATTTGCAGCGGGTGGGACCCAGAAAGCTTGGGTCTCCCTGCGCTGCAGATTCCAGCCCCCAGCTGCCTAGTTGTACCTGGCTGGACACAAAAATAGGGCGAAGCGCCACACATTTTTTTTTTTAATTATTTCATGAAATTCATGGAATAATTAAGAAAAAAAGGGCTTCCCTATATTGTTGTGTCCGGCTAGGTACAAATAGGCAGCTGGTGGTTGGGGGCAGCCCGTTCCTGCCTGCTGTACCTGGCTGGACACAATTATAGGGCGAAGCCCCACATAATTTTTTTTTAATTATTTCATGAATTTCCTGAAATAATTAAAAAAAAATTGACGTGGGGCTTCACACTATATTTGTGTCCAGCCAGGTACAGCAGGCAGGAACGGGCTGCCCCCAACCACCAGCTGCCTATTTGTACCTAGCCGGACACAACAATATAGGGAAGCCCTTTTTTTCTTAATTATTCCATGAATTTCATGAAATAATTAAAAAAAAAAAAACGTGGAGCTTCTCCCTATTTTTGTGTCCAGCCAGGTACAACTAGGCAGCTGGGGGATGGAATCTGCAGCGCAGGGAGGCCCAAGCTTTTTGCCCTCCCCCCCCCCGCTGAAAATTGCAGTCCGCGGCCGCCCCGGAAAATGGCGCGTTCATAGAAGCTGGATGCTGTACCTGGCTGGCATACAAAAATATGGCGAAGCCCACGTCAAAAGTTTTGGGAAAAATTTATTAAAAAATAAATAATAATTTAGGGACTGCATCTTTATTAAGTCCTCAAATGTCATTTAGTGTTAAAATAAAGGATTTATTTAAAAAAAAAATGGCGTGGGATCCCCCATAATTTTAGTCTCTAGCGGAGGTTAAGCAGACGGCTGGGGCAGATGTTTGAAGCCTGGGAAGGGGGTAAAACCCACGGAGCTTCCCAGGCTACTAATATCAGCCCCCAGCTGAATACCTAGCCTTTACTAGCTATTAAAATGGGGGACCCCCCAAAAAAAAATGACGTGGGGTCCCCTCTATTTTAATAGCTAGCAAAGGCTAGGCAGACAGCTGGGGGCTGATATTAATAGCTCAGGAAGGGTGCCATGAATATTGGCCCCCTCCCAGGCTAGAAACACCAGCCGTCAGCCGCCCCAGAAATGGCGCATCCATAGGATGCGCCAATTCTGGCACTTAGCCTCGCTCTTCCACGCTGCCCTGGTGCGGTGGCAGGGGGTAATAGTGGTGGGGTTCATGTCAGCGCCAGCTGCCATGAAGCCCAGGTTAGTAATGATGGCCGTCTATATGACACCCCCATTACTAACCTACAAAGTGTTAAAAAGAAAAAACACACTACACCCAGAAAAAAATAATTTATTTGAAATAAAACACCATTTTATTTAATTCTTAGTTTACTAAAAAAAAAATAGTTACCTGTCCACGTTCCTGCGCTGATCTCCCATGCACAGCTGTCACATCTGGAGATGGTGACAGCTGTGCATGGCTGCTGTAAGCTCACGCTGCCGGGAACACGTCCGCTCCCGGCAGCGGGAGCCACTGACTGAGGTCACCGGAGTGCATTCAGGCAGCGCAGCTCCGGAGACCTCCTTTACGGCAGTGCTGTACCGTGGGAATTTCTCACGATACAGCAGTGCCGTAAAGGAGCTAACCGGAGCAGCGCTGCCTTAACTCTGGTGAACCCTTACGGCCCCGTCATTCTAGCGGCGGCAGCGGTTCAGAGCGGTCACATTCTATGTGGCTGCTCTGAACTGGAGATCTTCGTGGGACACTCGTGGACTACTACAGAGGGGTAAGGATAAGGTTGTGGTTTATTATTTTATATTTTATTACAGGAGATCGATGGCTTCGGGGAATTAGGTGTCTAGGTGAGTATAGGTGTAGTTTTTTATTTTTTACTTTATTTTAGGTGGCGATCGGCGGGGACAGGTAATGTATGAACTAATTTCTTTTAGGTAACCACTGGCCACCAATGACATGTATTTAACATTTATTGGGGACACAGTAGGGCAATTTAAATAGCAGGATCAGGCTGATGGGAACTACTGCTCCCATCGAGCTGATCCTGCTGGCAGGAGTGGACGGGGGACAGACATAGGCCGATGGGAGTAGTAGTGTCACATCGGCCTATGTCTGCCCGCACACACACCCGCACACACACCCGCACACACACACCCCGCACACCCGCACACACACCCCGCACACACACACACCCCGCACACACTAATCATGACGGGTCCGGGAGGTGAGGCTGACCTGTGCGGCCGTGGGAAAGTTGATGTGAGTTCATGCAGTCAAGCATGAACTCACATGAACCCTCTGAGGGCACCGCGGCTAATTCAAATGAACAGCTGATCGGCATCACCTGATACCTCAGCTGTTCATTTGAAATAACCGGCGGGAAAGCGCAGCACAGAACGGGAAAGCCGGCGGTGAAGTCTTTTCACTGCCGGCTTCCCCGCCCGGGTCCTTCGCTCCTTGGTGCTGCGCTCCCCGCCCGGTCCTAATTTACGATCGGGATGGGAGGTGGTGAGGGGAGCGGAGGATCGGGGTGGGAGGCTGCGGGGAAGCAGTATGGGGCTGCGTGATTGTTTAAAAGCCGGCGGCTTTTTACCGCGCGCCGGCTTTTAAACAATCAGGAGAATTCTCCCACGCTGGGATGGCATTCTGATGACAAGCTGGATCGCAGCTGAGCGCTGCCATCCAGCTTGTCATCCTTCAGAGACACTGCAGAGCGCAGGCATTATGGGAACTTCCGATTCCGGTATTCGATATTATAAAAGTATCGGAATTAAGTATCGGAATTCCGATACAGTGAATATCGGCCGATACCCGATATTTCAGTATCGGAATGCTCAACACTATTTATTACTAGAGTTGAGCGAGTATGCTCTATTAACCCTTTCGCCGAGTATGCTCGGGCTGAGCTCCGAGTATTTATAGATGCTCGGTGATAAGGTTAAATCGCTCCCGTGTGCATGATTTGCAACTGTTTGACAGTTTTATTACATGTGAGAAATGTGTAAGAAATAGACATTCCTCCCATGTAATAAAACTGTCAAACAGTTGCAAATGATGCACACGGGAGCGATTTAACCTTATCACCGAGCATCTATAAATACTCGGAGCTCGGCCCGAGCATACTCGGACAGAACATACTCGCTCAACCCTATTTATTACTAGTGATGATCGAGCACTAAAATGCTCGGGTACTCATTGCTCGGGTCGAGCAAATTGGAATACTCGGGTGCTCGACCTGAGCAACGAGCCCAATCTAAGTCTATAGGAAACCCAAGCATTTTTCAGTGCTCAAATGACATGGGAACAGCATGGGGAAGACCCCTGGAAACATTTCTGACTCCCAGGTCACTGCTGTCAACAATGTTGTCAGAGTATTACGCCACTTTTAAGGACTCACAATAAAACATACAAAAACGAAACCAAAATGGATTTTCCTGGGAAATATGTTAAGGAACATCATTTTCAGGGTAATGACTTGTATATAAGGCAAAATAAATAACCAAAAACAAAAATGCTCCTCCACACCTTGGGCTATGTTCACACGTAGCGTTTTTGATGCGTTTTTGCACTTTTGCATTGCTTTCAACCAAGACAAATGCATTAACCAGGAAATGTCATTTTAACATTTTACAACCTTATCTGGCCATGTGGTGTGTGGCACATCATCAGACACATGCATACAGTGCTGAAAAGACATGGGAACAGCATGGGGAAGACCTCTGGAAGCATTTCTGACTCCCAGGTCACTGCCTAAAAGTGTGCCCATCATAAGTGATCCTTGGCACATGCGAAGATGCCTCCCGCCATGCACCTGTTGTTGCAGACTTGCAACAATCACAGTCCATGTCCTTGTCCCACTGCAGCATTCAGTTGTCCCTACCCCATTCCTTGGAATGCAAGCGCAAGTATGCAGCCAGCCACCCACCCACCCACAGGCTGCAATACTATACTGCCAAATTTTTGACAGCTGCTTTCACTTGAAATGTGGCCTTTTAGGCTCGTGGAGGCGGAAGCTTTTCATAACCTCATGCCGGCGGCGGCCGGGTGTCCATACTCGGTCCCCAGCCGCCACTGTTTCTCCCGGTGTCGTCTCCGCCTTCCACAAGCACGGGTCCCACAACATTACCCTGCCCTACCCAGTGCACTTACTGGGAAGGACCGCCTAAACATAAACACATGGACAGGTGAATGTGGCCAGGGACGGTACGGAGCCAGTTCACAGCTTTTTTTGCTGAGAGTTGTATTTCACCCCAGCCATATTCTTTAGCTTGGTGAAAGGACTTGGGAAACCATATCTACCCAGCTGTCATTTCTCCCAGGAAGTCCTCTAAAGCTGCTTTCACTTGAAATGTGGCCTTTTAGGCTCGTGGAGGCGGAAACTTTTCATAACCTCATGCCACCGGCGACCCATTATTACCCATGCCCACGACAGTGCACTTACTGGGAAGGACCGCCTAACCACAAACACGTGGACAGGTGAATGTGGCCAGGGACGATACGGAGCCAGTCCACAGCTTTTTTTGAGTTGTATTTAACTTGGTGAAAGGACCGGCATAGAGGGAAACAGTATCTTCCCTGGGTGTCATTTCTCCCAGGAAGTCCTCTAATGCAGCTTGTTGCAGAAGCAATGGCAGCCCGTCCAATATCAACTCGCACTTGTCGGTGGTGCTTTGACACACAAACATCTTTCTTTGCGCATTTAATTTCATGAATACAGAGTTGGACAATGGCCTGATCTGCAATGCGGTTTAAGAAATAACATAAGCATGTCTGATCCACATTAAAAAAGCAGCCATAGAGTGTCTGGGAACCTCCCCCCACACTTTACTTAGCCAGGGCTGCTTCTCGGCAGGGTTGGATGGGCCCACCAGAGAACCAGAGACTCCTCCGGTGGGCCCTGGCTTCTCCTTCAGGAGAGTTCATAGTGCCGAGGTGAGGCCATGATGATGATAGAGGCCACCATCTGTTTAGTTTTCTGTTACTTGGAATGCAAGCGCAAATATGCAGCCAGCCACCCACCCACAGGCCGCAACACTAAACTGCCAGAATTCTGGGCAGCTGCTTGCACTTGAAATATGGCCTTTTAGGCTCGTGGCGGTGGAAGCTGTCCACAATCTTATGTCGGCGGCGACCGGGTATCCCTACTCGGTCCCCAGCCGCCACTATTTCTTCCGGTATCGTCTCCACCTTCCACAAGCACGGGTCCCACAACATTACCCGTGCCCTCCCCAGTGCACTTACTGTGAAGGACCACCTAACCACAAACACGTGGACAGGTGAATGTGGCCAGGGACGGTACGGAGCCAGTCCACAGCTTTTTTTGCTGAGTTGTATTTCACCACACCCATATTCTTTAGCTTGGTGAAAGGACTTGGGAAACCATATCTACCCAGCTGTCATTTCTCCCAGGAAGTCCTCTAAAGCTGCTTTCACTTGAAATATGGCCTTTGAGGCTTATGGAGGCGGAAGCTTTTCATAGCCTCATGCCGCCACTATTTCTCCCGGTATCGTCTCCGCCTTCCACAAGCACGGGTCCCACAACATTACCCATGCCCTCCCCAGTGCACTTACTGGGAAGGACCGCCTAACCACAAACACGTGGACAGCTGAATGTGGCCAGGGACAGTACGGAGCCAGTCCACAGCTTTTTTTTGCTGAGAGTTGTATTTAGCTCGGTGAAAGGACTGGCATAGAGGGAAAATGTATCTACTCCGGCTGTCATTTCTCCGTCACCAGGTTCCGCCCATTGTCACACACGACCATGCCTGGCTGTATGTTCAGCGGTGAGAGCCACAGATCAGGCTGCTGTATTACAGCTTTCAACAACTCTGCAGCACTGGGCGGTTTGTCAATTAAGCATTAAGAATGTTATCTTCAGCACAGCCTGTGTCCGCTTGGCCAAGGCAGTGCTGCAGTGCTGTCAGCTTGTGACTGATGTGGTCATTTCAGAGACGGAGGAGGAGGTGCAGGAGCTGAACAATGTGATTACATTGAGGTTAAATTGGTGACGCTGTTTTTTATACTAAAGAAAGATCCTATTGTTTTGTTTTTTTACGTTATTTTTTAAGACAAATGCATTCACCGGGAAATGTCATTTTAACATTTTACAACCTTATCTGGCAATGTGTTGTGTGACACATCATCAGACACATCTTGTTTTATTTATGATGGAGGGACTCTGAAAGTCATAAAGCCTATTTTTATAGGGCCATCAGACAGCCCTTACTATTCTTAAAAGGCCAGCAGTCGGCCCTCGCTATTGTTAGAGAGCCATCAGCCGGCTATGCTTTGTTGTTCCCATTATTAACTAGTGGGTCTCCTATACTGTTATTGCGTATACAAGGTACGACATGTTCCCATTAGAAAGGAGAGGGTCTGCTATACAGTTATAGGGTATGCGGTGAGTCCAACAGCTGACCAAATTTAGGAAAAACCCCATTAAGAAATTAAAGACACATAGAGCAGGGCCACAGTAATGACAAATTCCATTTAGAAAGAAGAGAGTCTGCTATACAGTTATAGTGTATGCAGTGAGTCCAACGGCTGACTAATTTTAGGAAAAACCCCACTAAGAATTTAAAGACACACAGACCACGGCCACAGTAACAAGGTACGATATGTTCCCATTAGAAAGGAGAGGGTCTGCTATACAGTTATAGGGTATGCAGTGAGTCCAATGGCTGACCAAATTTAGGAAAAACCCCACTAACAATTTAAAGAGACATAGAGCAGGGCCACAGTGACGACAAATTCCCATTAGAAAGGAGAGAGTCTCCCATAGTGTTTGCCTATGCAGTGAATATAAAGGCTGCCAAAAATTTGGACGCAACCCAATACCCCTTTGAAGAGACATAGAGGAGGTTCTCAGTAAAAAAAATGTTCCCATTATAAAGGAGCGGTTCTCATATAGTAATGACCATGCTGTGACTGCAAGAGCTGCCAAAATTTGGGAAAAACCCCACTAAGAATTTAAAGACACATAGAGCAGGGCCACAGTAACAAGGTACGACATGTTTCCATTAGAAAGGAGAGGGTCTGCTATACAGTTATAGGGTATGCAGTGAGTCCAACGGCTGATGAATTTTAGGAAAAACCCCACTAAGAATTTAAAGACACACAGAGCAGGGCCACAGTAACAAGGTACGACATGTTCCCATTAGAAAGGAGAGGGTCTGCTATACAGTTATAGGGTATGCAGTGAGTCCAACGGCTGATGAATTTTTTGGAAAAACCCCACTAAGAATTTAAAGACACATAGAGCAGGGCCACAGTAACAAGGTACGACATGTTCCCATTAGAAAGGAGAGCGTCTGCTATACAGTTATAGGGTATGCACTGAGTCCAACGGCTGACCAAATTTAGGAAAAAACCCCACTAAGAAATTAAAGACACATAGAACAGGGCCACAGTAAAGACAAATACCATTTATAAAGGAGAGAGTCTGCTATACAGTTATAGGGTATGCAGTGAGTCCAACGGCTGACCAATTTTAGGAAAAACCCAACTAAGAATTTGAAGACACACAGAGCAGGGCCACAGTAACAAGGTACGACATGTTCCCATTAGAAAGGAGAGGGTCTGCTATACAGTTATAGGGTATGCAGTGTGTTACGGATCCAGGTGGTGGAACCTCTGTGCTGCGGAGCAAGGAGGGAACAGAGAGGCGTAACTAGGTATCAACTCGGACTGAGCAAGGTCACACGGTGGCTCAATCGACTCCATGAACGAGGGAAGGACCGAACAGAGGGACCAGGTGCTACTCTGGGCCTGTCCTTGTATGAGAGCATGTGACTCCCACGGGTAACTGGCAGGAGCCTCTGGGTAAGCACGGCAGGTAACTGACAGGAGCCTCCAGGTAGGCTGACTGATAGGCACGGCAGGTAACTGGTACATTCTCCGGGTAGGCAGGCAAGCCAGACCCATAGACAGACTGGCGGGTTTGGATTGTAGGCAGACCGTCGGGCTGGAGAGTACACTTGGCTAGCGGAGACAGGTAGTCAGGCTGGCGGACTGGACTGGTAGTCAGGCTGGCGGACTGGACTGATAGTCAGGCTGGCCGACTGGACTGGTAGTCAGGCTAGCAGCGGGACTTGAGGGTTGAAGCAGAGTTTAGGACACAAAGCTACAACCTTGCATGGGCACCTCCATTTTGGAGGAGGTGCCTTTTATATGAGAGGTCGTCCGGCCATTGGCCGGTGACTCCTTAGGATGATGCGTGCGGCCCCTTTAAGAGGGAGGGAGCACGCGCGCGCCCTAAGCACAGTGCCCGGGAACTTGCGCGTACCGGCAGCAGCAGGAGAGCCGGAAGACGCCGGGCCGGGAGCACAGCAGTAAGAGGGACGGTGTCTCTGCCTGTCAGGGGGCAGAGACGTCGATACTACACAGTGAGTCCAATGGCTGACCAAATTTAGGAAAAACCTCACTAAGAAATTAAAGATACATAGAGCAGGGCCACAGTAACAACAAATTCCATTTAGAAAGGAGAGAGTCTGCTATACAGTTATAGGGTATGCAGTGAGTCCAACGGCTGACCAATATTAGGAAAAACCCCACTAAGAATTTAACCCTCCGTCACATACAATATCGGTTCTAACGAGTTCACATACAATGTGACTGTCAGGCGCAGGCTAGAAAAATACCTATAATATGTAATGTTTGCAATTTCAGTGCTCTAAAAGTGATCAGTGACCTTCATAGGGATGTAATAAAAGAGACTACACATAATCAGGTGCAAAAAAACCCCATTTACTTAACATAAAACTAATAACTCTGAAATACAAACATTTCAAAACTCCCGCCAAATAGTCCCCAGTTCGACTCTGTCAAAAAACTCTACAAAGAAAATTTATGGAAACAAACTTAATTTTAAGGTACCTTAAGTACTATTAAACACATAATCAGTCAGAATTAGATCCTGAAGTTTCCCCAGAAAAATTACACTTGCAGAGCAAAGAGCAAGAATTACACATCATTTTTGCATGTGTCAGGCAGATTGCATTATGACATTTGTGACATTCATAATTAGAAAGCCTTCTGATTCCGCTTTCCGTGGTGCAGGTGGTGCATCTCCTTCTTTTGGGAGGTGGTGCAGGTGGTGAATTTTCACTATCATCTTCTGGGCGGAATCTTTTGAGCTGAACTTGAAGGTGAGAGGGGATACCGATTGTTTTCATACTTCTCCTGCGTAGCTCTCCAAGCACTAGTTCATGGGCCAATTTTTTCAGATAGAATTGTCCACGGAGTGGTTCAAGCTTGTTTTCAAGGTAAATGACTTGTGAATTTATACCACCCAAATTCAACATAGCAAAAAATATGACCATTGGCCAGCGTTTGGTGTTTCTGCTGACGTTGAAAGTTGAGCACATCTGATCAGCTGTATCAACACCCCCTTTGGTTGCATTATAAAATGTAATTATCTCCGTTTTTTTTTGTGCATCAGTCCCAGGATCGATGGGATCATCATCATGAAGTGTTGTTAGAAGAAGTACAATTTTTTTTGCTTGTGGTACATAGGAAACCAAAACCTTTCCATTATGGAATGCAAACATACTGCTGTACTGTTGTCTCCCTTTCACACTTACAAACTGTGTAGGCAATTCTTTTTTCTTTTTTCTTACAGTTACGACATATGAAAGCTTCTGCATTTTCAGATAATCAATCAGATCACAATTTGAAAACCAATTGTCAGCTGTTATATTGCGACCCGATCCAAATAAGGGCTCAGCCAGTCTTTTTACAACATCACTGGGTTTGTTGCTGACACAGTAAGGACCTTCTGGTTGTTTTCCTGCATAAACTTCCAGGTTGTAAGTGTAGGTTTTACTGGCATCAACAAGGGCATACATTTTTATTCCATATTTGTTAGGCTTTGATGGAATATATTGACGAAAGGCACATTTACCACGAAAACCAGGGAGCATTTCGTCACTAGTGAGATTCTCCCCAGGGCAATAGCTTTTTTTTACAGTTTTCAACAAATTTTTGGAATATATCACGAATTGGAGCAAGGCGGTCATGTGTTTTACGTTCGGTTCAGGTAGTTCTGTCGTCAAACCGAAGGCAACGAATTAGAAGCTTGAATCTGTTTATGGACATAACAAGGCCAAATTTTTCATCTCCATCCCCATCTTTACTCCAAAGTTCCTCCAAACTTTGTCTATTTGCCCTATAAGCTCCTGCAAGGTATAATAATCCAAAAAAAGCACGCAGTTCTATTTCATCTGTGGCCTTGATGGTTCTGTTGCAGATGAACTTGTCCTTTATAATGTCTATATATTGGTTGGTATATGTGACAATAGAGTCCAGAATGTCATCTGTGAATAAACTATTCCAGCATTCAACTGCAGTTTTTGCATTACTTGCAGTTCCTATAACTGCAGGAAGGTGAGTAATAATGTTTTGAGGTTCCCTACGTTTTTTCTGGAGTGGCTTCTTGTTCCATTGTTTTTTTTTATCTTTTCCCATATAATAAGATTCTACATCTTCATCCTCATCACTGTCACCATCTTGCTCTGTTTCAGAATCCACTTCACATACTTCCACCTCATCATGAGAATCAATCTTACTTTCCTCACCTAAATCCTCATTCAGTGTGGGGTCTGCATCATCTAACAGCATGTTTGTTACTTCCTCAACATCAAGGTTTTTTGATAAATTGTACATTTTCCTCTCCATTTCAGCAGATAATCTGAAGCAAGAGAAGGAATATGTGTTAGGGAACTACTGTATATGCCTGAGCAGCACACTTTCTTTTTTAATATGCCTTATTTCTATGAAATATTCTCACACTTTGTGCTATACATTCATAAAGCAAGCTAAATAAACAATTGTGATGAATAAAAACATAAAATACCAACCTTATTGAGTGTGACGTGTTCACATACAATGAGCCTGAGAGATTAGCGCAGTTATATCTGTCCTCCTGAAGCTCTGAAATCCAAACAAAAAAAAGTAATTACACCGGCTTAAAACGCCCATTATATGCATTCTATATAATTCTTTATACATATATAATGATTTTTTTGTCTAAAAGTTTTTTATCTAAAAGTTGTAGTAAACATGGTGCCGGAATATTTCTTTTCAAAAACTTTCCTTTTCAACTTTACTGATTACCCCAACAATTTTCACATATTATTTTTTCGGAAGAATGTTCCTTGCAGACATTTTGTCCACAAGTAGTACAGAAACACTCAGATTTCCTTTCCTTCTTTGCTGGACAAATATAACAATGCTTTCTTTTTTTTTCTCTTGGCTCTAGATGTTCCTGAAAATGTATACCACATTGGATCATAGCTTCCGTAATTTGCTTTGGTAAGCATTTCGTGTTGCTTCGCTCCATCATGGTAGGCATCAAAAGTTCATAGCAAAGTTCCGTCAAGAATAGACGTCTCTTGTCCTTCCTGTTGGCATGGAATTCTGGATGAGTTTCACTATAAACAATATAGCTATTGAGGGTTGACACATCAAGGATATTATAAAAAATGACTACAGGCCAACGTTTTGTCTGCCTCTTGCACGAATACTCTCCAGTCATTTCATCCATCTTGTCCACACCTCCTTTTGTTTTATTATAATGCAGTATGATTTCAGGTTTCTGTTTCCTGTCATCGGTGTCAATACTTCCATCATGATGCATTGTACTCAGTAATATCACGGATTTTTCTTTCTTTGCTTTATAAGATACCATTGTCGCTTGATTGCAGAAACCAAAGACACTCTCATAATGTGGTCGCTTGGGATTGTGCTTCATGATTGGAGGAATTTTGCGGCGGTTTGGCCTCATAGTACCAACAAGTGTGAGTTTTTTCTGAAGCAAAAATTTGCCCAGTTCCAGATTGGTGAAGTAGTTGTCCATTGTTATATTTTTTCCAGAATTGCAAATTGGTACTGCGAGTTTTTTTACTATGTCAGAACATAGGTCTTTCTGGACTGGAGCATCAGCTTCTTTGCCACAGTAAATCAGACCTTTCTTGCCATAATAGCTTGTAGAATCACACATCCAGAAAATTTTTATGCCATACTTGGCAGGTTTACTGGGCATATACTGAATGAATTTGCAACGTCCCCTAAAGGCAAGAAGTTGCTCATCCACTGTCACATTGTCATTAGAATGGTAAAGCTTTGTACAGTTTTTGATGAAAAGATTCCAGATGTAGCTAATAGGGGCTAATTTATCTGTTTCCAACCTCACAGGATGAGTTCTCTTATCATCAAAACGAAGGCTTCTCCGAATATTCTCAAATCTATTGACTGACATTGTAGCTTTGTAGTGTGGATCTGAAAAAGGGTTCAGAAATAATTCTCTGATTGGAACATCGCACGATTTTGTACACCCTGCCAGAAGAGTAAGGGCAATATAACCATATAGTTCCTCTTTTGTTATATTTTTCCATGTTTTTTTTCTTCCTGAAGCGATATGTTTTCCTTCTAAGTAACGGTACAGACAAAAAGACTGAGGATCACATGTAAACCAAGTACAGGCCTAAAAGGCCCCAGGTATGTGAATATGGGGTAGTCCCAAAAAAGAGTTGTTTTGCCGAAATGCCTATAACATAAAAATATATGAACAACTGGAAATTACTAACAGCTATATACCTGAGGAATACCTAGAGTTTCAAAATTCGAACTAAAGTAATCTTGCAGAAAATAGAAAACAAGTAACCTAGCAGGCCTGCGAGGCCCCAGGTATGCGTTCTAGGGCTAAGAAATTAAAGACACATAGAGCAGGGCCACAGTAACGACAAATTCCCATTAGAAAGGAGAGGGTCTGCTATACAGTTATAGGGTATGCAGTGAGTCCAACGGCTGACCAAATTTAGGAAAAACCCCACTAACAATTTAAAGAGACATAGAGCAGGGCCACAGTAACGACAAATTCCCATTAGAAAGGAGAGAGTCTCCCATAGTGTTGGCCTAAGCAGTGAATGCAAGGGCTGCCAAAAATTTGGAGGCACTTCAATGTCCCTTGGAAGAGACGTGGAGGAGGGCCTCATAAAAAATGTTCCATTAGAAAGGAGCGGGCCTCCTATACTTATAATGCCCATGCACTAAGTGTATGGGCTGACAAACATTTACCCCTGGGGGTATACATGAACATACTGTATAAAATTTTTTTTTTATGGGCATCATAAACACCCTATTAAAATAATCTGTGGGTGCTGCATCACGGACCACGGTCACCCTGGTGATATGGTGGAGGAGGATGAGGAGAAGGAGGAGGACAAGAGCAAATAGCTAAAATCAGGAAGCGTATACACATGTGTAGGTGTGAAAAGGTGCATGGGAATATACCTCCCAAGAAAAGACACTGGATTTGAGTTTATGTTACGCTGCTATCATTCGGTGGTGTTGAGAAGTCTGGCCCAAACTAGCCCTTGTTCATTTTTATAAGAGTCAGGCTGTCAGCATTTTCAGTTGACAGGCGGATGCGCTTATCAGTTATAATTCCACCAGCGGCACTAAAAACCCACTCTGATAAAATGCTGGCGGCAGGGCAGGCCAGGACCTCCAAGGCATAGAGAACCAGTTCATTCCACGTATCCAGCTTGGATATCCAATAATTATAAGGCACAGCGGAATCACAGAGGATGTTGGTACGGTCGGCAAGGTACTCCCTCAGCATCTTCCCAAACTTTGCACTCCTTGTGAGAGTACCTCATGCCTCAGGGCCTGTCCTATGGGAGGGTCTGAGAAAACTCTCCCAGAACTTTGACAGTGTTCCCCTGCCTCTGCTGGATTGAAGTTGTGTCTCTCTTGCCTGTACTCCTTGGTTGTCCAACGAAGTGTGCCCTCTGCCGCCACCGTTTTCAGATGGGAATTTTTTTAATAGTTCCGCAACAAGGGCCTTCTGGTACAGCCCCATTTTTGTAGACCTGTCCGCCTCAGAAATAAGAGATATAAAATTCACCTTGTAGCGTGGGTCTAGAAGTGTCACCAACCAGTAATGACTATCACCCAAAATTATGAGAACACGAGGGTCATGGAAAAGGCAGCGTAAAATAAACTCAGCCATGCGTGCCAGACTACTAACAGGCAAGACTTCTGTGTCCTCACCAAGAGGATGACTGACCATGCTCTCCTCCTCCTCTCTGTCCTCTGGCCATCCACGCTGAACAGACGGTATGACAGCTGTGCAGGTAGTACCGTCTATAGTGCATGAAACTGGCTCCTGTCCTTCCTCCTCCTCCTCTTCCTCATTGTCACCCAATCTACGATGGGATGAGATGAGGCTTGGTTGTGCGTAATCACCCTGTATGGTTCCTTGCTCCATCTCATCATTGATTGTGAGCAGAGAGCGCTTCAGAAGACAGAGAAGTGAGATGGAGATGCTAATTATGGCGTCATCGCCGCTCACCATTTCGGTGGAGTCCTCAAAGTTTTGGAGGATGGTACATATGTCTGACATCCATGTCCACTCCTGAGGTCTTATGTGTGGAGTCTGAGCTGAATACCGACAGACTTGTTGATGCTGGTACTCAACAGCTGCCCTCTTCTGCTCACAAATCCTTCCCAACATCTGCAGTGTAGAGTTCCAATGCGTGGGGATATCACACACCAGTCTGTGAGCCAGAAGCAGCAAACGCTGCTGAAACATGTCAAGAACAGTTGTAGCGGTAGCTGATTTTCTAAAATGGGCACACAGGCGGCGTACTTTAACAAGCAGATCCAGCAGCTCCAGGTAGGATTTGAGAAACAACTGAACCCTGAGGTTAAGCACATGGGCCAGGCATGGTACGTGTGTGAGCTCGCCTTGCCTCAGAGCCGCCACCAGGTTCCGGCCATTGTCACACACGACCATGCCTGGCTGTAGGTTCATCGGTGTGAGCCACAGATATGCCTGCTCTTTCAGAGCTGTCCACAACTGTTCAGCATTGTGCGGTTTATCACCTAAGCATATTAGCTTCAGCACAACCTGTTGCCGCTAGGCCGAGGCAGTGCTACAGTGCTTCCAGCTTGTGACTGATGTGGTCATTTCGAAGATGTAGGCTGAAGAGGAGGAGGAGGCTGAGGAGGATGAGGTGCAGGAGCTGCAGACCGTGGGGGCAACCCTGATTGACCTAAGGCCCTCAATCCTTGGCGTCGGGAGGACGTGTTCCATCCCAAGGTCGGACTGGGTCCCGGCTTTCACTATGTTAACCCAGTGTGCCGTCAACGAGATGTACTGTCCCTGCCCACAAGCACTTGTCCACGTGTGTGTGGTTAGGTGGACTTTCCCGGTAACTGCGTTGTTGAGGGCACGGCTAATGTTTTAGGACACGTGCTTGTGTAATGTGGGGACGGCACACCGGGAAAAATAGTGGCGGCTGGGGACCGAGTACCGAGGGACGGACGCCGCCATCAGATTGCGGAATGCTTCCGTCTCCACTAGTGTTGAGCCACCCCCGTAGTGTTCGAGTTCGGTTCGGTTCGTCGAACACCCGTGTGTTCGCCGAACTGTTCGTCGAACACCTTCGAACACCGTTAAAACCAATGGCAGGCAAACAAAAACACATAGAAACACATAGAAAACATCTTCAAAGGTGTCCAAAAGCTGACAAACTGCTCAGAAGACACAACTAACACATGGAAAAGTGACAAGTACATATAGTCATGCGAAAAGAAAAGAGGTGGAGGAGTAAAAGGAGGGGGGAGACACAGATATAGGCATGTCATGCCCTTCTAAAATCCAAAAAGTGAGAAGCCGACACGTTCAGTCCGCTCCTGCCCGTGCCACCTCCGTGTCGCCGGGTTTGTGCCAGAGCCGCGGTGAACCCTGACAGCCAGCCCCCCTCTCCCAATACTGGTGCCTGTCCGCTGGTGGGTCGAGCGAGCCCCCCTGTGGTGGAGGCAGCTCTAAGCTTTTTAATTTAAATTGTCTCTCTAATTTGAATGAATACACTTTAAATCCATTTACAAGGATCTATTGGAGGGCAAGTCTCATGCCAGCAGCCACGGTTGCAGGAGGAGGAAGAGGTGGAGCCTGCCATGTGCTGCTGTGTTTGGTGTGTGGAGAGAGCTCCTGGGAAGGGAGGTTTTGCCTTTACCATCTGGGACTTTTTGTCTGCCCCCTTCCCAGGAAAGGAGGCTTGCTGTGGGATTGGCCTCCGGGGCTGGGCCCCCATCTCCTTCCCCCCGGTCCAAGCCGGCGGGAGGCAGGAGGAATACCATCGTGGCTGGGATGACCAGGTCCAGAAAAGGCAAGGGGTCCGGCATGAAGACCAGAGGGACCCCCGAGGCCACAGCCACGGCAGCTCCTCCCCCCGGAGGTAGGCCGAGTACGTGCAGGGGTGCTGCAGCGGTGCCCCCTGATTGGGGCACCAAGGTGGCGAAGGAGTCCACTGTCATCTATGGCTCCCGCATCCATGCGCACCTCTGCGAGTATGAGGACGCCTCTAGGAAGCTAAAATCCCTCTGGGGGGAGTTGAGGGTAGCTCAGGAGAGGTCCGACAGGGCCTCTAGCAGCAAGAAGCCTGAGCTATCTGCCGCGGTCAGGAGGATTAAGAAGGCCATCCAGGAGGTGGAGAACCGGCGGTGTACCATCCTGGCCGGCAGCGGGCCATTCAGAGAAAAATTGGAGAACGACGACCGGTTCAGAGCCATGGCCGGTGGATCTCTGGAGGGGTCACGGAGCTCCAGCCAGGTGGTGGCGGTGGAGGATGAGGAGGAAGAGGACTGTGAGGAGGAGGTTGCGCCCTACCCGCCATCTGGTGGCCTGGTAAGTGATCTCCAGGCATCGCATAGCGGGATAGCCCCTCAGCAGATGGCTCTCCCGTCTGACTCTAGCCCTTCAGAGGGCAGTGGGAGCGAAGGGGAGGATGAGGATGGTGGTAGTACTAGTGAGGGGGGCTGCCTCGTCATGAAGCAGATCAGGCAGATTGAGTCCCCGGTACGTTTTAACCAGCTGACGTTCGGGGACGAGATCTGCGAGGATGAGGCAACCGGGAGGGGGATAAAGAGGAAAGCAAAGAGAGCTATGAAAAAGAAAACATCAGTAACACATAAATTTGTGTATGTCCCCCTCTCTGGGGCCCCCCGGTCCCGTTGTGCGGCACCTGCCACCCACCCCGGCTCGGGCCCTGATGTGGGTCCGCAGCGAGGGGGCGGGGAGACTATAGGCCATGGCACGCAGAGCGCCGCCTCTGTTTGCAGTAATGAAGGTGGTGTGTCGGATGTGTCTGACATGGAGCATGGCACGGAGGGCGGCCCGGCGGCGGGCAAAAACCATGGTGGTGCTGAGGCTGGGTCCCCTGTGAGAGAGGGGGCTGGCCTGGCATCTGGTGTGCCTGCTGGCGTGCGGGGGGCGGCGAGCGTAACTGCCGCTGCCACCTGCACTGCTGGCAGCACACCGGCAGCCGGGGCCGCATCTCCGGCGGCGTGTGCTGGGAAAGTGTCTGGGTCCCTCACTCACGGATCCGTTAAATCTGGATCACTTTTGGGGACCCAGGCATCTGGTAAGGCATCTGGCGGGGCAAAAAGTGCGGGGCCTGCAGCTCCGGCAGAGCCGGTTCGTAAAAGGAAGGTGGTGGGGCCTGCTCCCCCGGTGGGGTCCGTGGCGAAGTCGGGGCCCCCGACCCGACGCAGGGGCCCAGTAAGGGGTCGGCGCTGAGGGCTCTGCCGCCGGTGGATGCCGAGGGGGAGTGGCCTAGCCTGGGGCCAGCCGCCGCAGTTGCTGTGGCCAAGCTCTTTGTGGCTAAGGAAGTGACGGTGGGGGGAGCTGTGCCTCCGGGAATTGGTGTCGCTGGACCGGGGACCCCCGAGAGTAGACCCGGCTCCGGGCCGGTTTTGGGGGTCCCGTCGCGGCCATTTTTGGGGGGCGTGGCCTCCCTGGCATCCCCCACCCATGTGGGAGTGGCCACGGAGGGCCGCACTGTGCTGCCGGGTGCAGGGGGTGTGGCTTCCCAGGTGGGGGCCGCCCATGTAGGAGTGGCCACAGTGAGCAGTACTGTGCTGCCGGGCACTGGGGGCGTGGCTTCCCGAGCCGGGTCTGCCCATGTGGGTGTGGCCACGTCCGGGGGCGGGGCTTAGCGCCGGCACCGGTGGCTGCTCCTGGAGCAACAGAGACCACAGCTGCGGCCAGTGCCAGTGTGGGGGCTGCTGCTGTGGCTGATGCGGGTGCCTGTGTGCCGGGGTCCGCTGTGTCTGGGGGCTTACCTGGGGCAGGGGCTCCGGCACTGTGGGTATCCAGGAAAGCTGCAGCAGGGCTGGATGGTGCAGTGGGAGGAGCTACACCTTGCTCTCTTCCTGCCAGTAAAGCAGGAAGCTCCAGGTATGCTGGGAGCAGTGGTGCTGCACTGCTTAAGTCCTGCAGCGTGGTGCTTGATAGGCCAGCAGCATTAAAAGTGAACCCCCTGGCAGGGAAGATGCCACCAGCAGGCGGCAGTACTGGCAACACAAGTAATATGGACGGTGGTAGTGAAACTGTGCCCAGAAAGTGTACACAAAAAAAGAAAAACATTGACCCCGGTGCACATGGGAGTGGGAGCGGGGCGAGTGGGGTGATTGTGGACACAAATGGGGATGGTGTGGGTACGAATGTGTCTGTGGCTGGGGATGCAAATGGTGGGGTGTCGGCGGTAGGGTGCGTGAATGGAGTGTCTGTTGGTAGCGGGGAGCACGGGGGGGGGACTGGTCCATCTGCTCCCCCGGCCGCGAGCCCCCGGAGTTTTGCGGGGGTAGTGGCTGGGGCCTCGGGTTCCTCTCGGGGGGTTTCCTCGCCTCTGGACCTCAGGGACGGTGACTTGCGACGCCGTTTTCTGGAGGCCCTCAAGAAGGGAGAACGGACGATCACAGTAGAGGGAAGAGAGGTGGATCTGGCCTTTTGGCTGGACAGGCATGGCCAGGCTGCCTTCCAAGATAAAAGGGAGGGGGAAACAGTGTGGTCCCTCCCGACAGCCGGGCAGGGGGTGGCCAGGAGGAATGTGGTCCGTCTTCGGTGGAGGGGCAGTGAAGCGTGCCCGCCTAGAGCGAGGGTCGTGGAGCTCCTCCTGAAGATGAACTTCAGGGCAATTGACATCTTTGCCCTGATCCATCCTTTTGGTACCTCCATCTTTGACATCAGTTTTGTTCGGCCGGAGGGCTTAGAGCTTTTCTGGTCGAATTTTGAACTGGTGAAGGGGGAGCCCGGCTGGCGAGACTTTGCCGTACAGGCGGTGTCTCGCCAAAATGGCGTAAAGAGGGTGACCGTTCTAACAAATAACGAGTCACTCTCAGGGATCGATATTATGACGTGGCTTTCTCGTTATGGGGAAGTCACAGAGGTCCCAAACAAGAACAGGGACGAGTTCGGCATTTGGTCAGGGGGCTGGACCTTCATGTAGAAATTGAAGGTTTCAGGTGGTACTGTCACTCACATCCCCTCCTCGGCATTCCTGGGGAGGGACAGGATCCTGATCTTCTACCAGGGGCAGCCGAAGGTCTGCCACAGGTGCGGTGACCCCCGCCACTTCAGCGCGGGCTGCAAGGTGCAGAAATGTGCCTTGTGTGGCGGGGTAGGTCATCTGGCCGCGGCCTGTGGTGACATTAGATGTCACCTGTGTGGTGATCTAGGTCACCCGTATAGCCGCTGCCCACATTCCTTTTCCAACACCATCTCTGGTCAGGCGGAGGAGGGCCGCGGGGGGGTCCCCAGTGGTTCATCTTCTGCTGAAACTGGAGGTGGGGGCGGGAGGGGAGTTGAGGGGTCAGGGAGGAAAGGCGAGGCAAATACACCTGCCCACCAGTGGCAACAGGTGAGGCGTCAAAGGGACAGGGGGCAGGATAAGCCCCAGGCGACTGGGGTGATGACTGTCCCCTCCCCGGAGGTTGCAGCCGGAGCCTCTGAAGCCCTGGGGGAAAAGGCGGTGAGCGAGGAGATCAGGAGGATGGAGAGGGAGGAGGCGGCTGCTTCCGATAACTCCTCCCAGTATGAAAGTCTGGATGAGGAGGTGGTGGAGCAGCCAAAAAAATCAGGTGACAAAAGTACCAGTAGTCGGAGGAAAAAGAACAGGAAAAGGGTAAAAAAAACTAAAGCCCCTCCCCCCCTTGACCACTACGGTGCCTACGGAAGGGCTCACCGGCTCCCCTCTGATCCCCCTCTCCAATCGGTTCCAAGCCCTCGATGACTCTGCTGTGTCGGAGGTCGGGGGTAAGGAGCCGGAGACAACATCTGGGGTGCCTTCAGGGGGCGGCGGGGTCTGTCCCCCGGGGGACTCGGCTGCCCCTGGGGGGGGGACTGCCCCGGGGTCTGGAGGCGAGGAAACCTGTGCTAGGAAGGAGGTGTACAATGCTGGAGGGGCGGGCATGGACACCTCGGTATCCCTAAAGAGGAGGGGTGACTCGGGCTCCTCCTCAGAAGGCGAGAGGAAAAAGGGGGGTACGGGGAAAAAGAAGGCCATCTAACTCAATCACCCATGATGGCGGAACCTACCCCGTTGACTCTGGCGTCGATTAATGTCGCCAGTATAAAGTCAGATGCGGCCAGATTTACGGCCTTTGATTTTTTCACCCGAGTTGAGGCTGACATTTTATTTTTGCAGGAGACCAGACTAACGCACATGGGGGCCATTTATAAAGCAAAGAGGGAGTGGAGGTGTGGGCCCTCATACTGGTCTCTTGCGGCCGAGCCGTATAGCGGGGTAGCGGTCCTTTTTAAGGCCGCTTCGGTGGAATGCAGACGGGTGATTGAGGTAGAAATGGGGAGGTGCTTGGTTCTTGACGTCTTCATGAGGGGACAGGAGCTCCGGCTCATTAATATCTACGGCCCGCAATCTAAGTGGGACCGTAAATGTCTCTTCCTGAAGGTCAAGCCCTATCTTTTTACAAGCCGGCAGGTGGTCTTCGGTGGGGATTTTAACACTGTAACTAGATCCCGTGATAGGGGAGGCCCCGGAGACCGGCTGGCTTATGATAGCATAGCCCTGAATAACATAGCAAGTGAAGCTCGCCTGGTGGATGTCCACATCCGGCACACCCCACGTCATGGGGGTTTCACCTTTCATAGGGGTAGCAGTAGGTCTAGGATAGATAGGTTTTATTTAAAGGAGGAGGCCGTCTCTTCTGCAGTGTCCGCTGTGGAGGTGGAATTCTCCGATCACGGTTTCATTTTCTTTTCCTTGAATGTTACAGAGACCCCCCGGATGGGGAGAGGCCTGTGGAAGCTGAATTCGTCCCTGTTGGAAGAAGCTGATGTAAGACAATCCTTTGAGGAATTTCTTCAGAGCCAGGTACCTCTCTTGGGTCTCTGTAGTACTAAGTCTGAGTGGTGGGAGATCTTCAAAAGAAGGGTTGCAAGGTTCTTCCGTCAGCTCTCGAGCCTCAGGAGCCTGAACAGGCACCGCCTGTATCGGGATCTGGGGAGGAAACTCGAGCAGCTCGTCTCGACTGGAGGGGACCGTGAGGAAATCTCTAGGGTGAAGGCCTTGCTCAAGGGGTGCCAGTATGATAGGCACACATCCTTGGTTTTTGAGAGGGATTTCGGGAGGTACCGCTCGCCCGACCCTTACAGGAACTGCAGGATGTCAGTGAGTTGTAAGGTGGTAACAGGACTGATCGACAGTACGGGGTCACTGAACAGATCCAAATCAGGGATCCTGGAGGTGGTCAGATCCTTCTACTCGCACCTCTTGGGGGGGAGGGAACCTGATCGGGATGAGATGTCGGCTTTCCTGGCTGAAACCATCCCTGAGCCAGGGGATGACCCCTCTCTTCATGTTTTGGCGGAAGCAATCAGGGAAGAGGAAGTGAGACGGGCGATTGATGGGCTCCGGCCCAAAAAGTCGCCTGGTCCGGATGGCTTAACATCCGAGTTTTACAAGACTTTTAGGGACTCCTTGGTCCCCCTCTTGACTGAGGTGTTTAATGAGTGTCTCTCCTCGGACGCTCTGCCCAGTTCAATGAGGAAGTCAGCCCTGATTATTCTGTCAAAGGGTAAAGACTCGTCCTGTATTGAGAATTGGCGTCCCATAGCGCTTCTCAATACGGACCGAAAGGTTCTGGCAAAGGTGCTTTTTAATCGGTTGGTGAAATTTGCACCCCGGCTCCTTTCGGGGGCCCAGCACTGCTCTGTTCCAGGCCACAGCACATTTAGTGCTGTGCTCGGTGTCCGAGAGGCAGTGGAGCAGAGCAGGTCAGGTCACTGGAAGGGGTACTTGCTGTCCTTAGACCAGGCGAAAGCCTTTGACCGGGTTAACCACGAGTACCTCTGGTCCGTCCTTCTGAGGTATGGTCTGCCCGGGAGGTTTGTTGATTGGTTGAGAGTTTTATACAATGGGGCAGAGACTTTTCCACTTGTGAACGGTTGGGTCGGACCCCCTTTTGAGGTGAAGTCTGGTGTCCGCCAGGGCTGTCCTCTGAGCCCACTGTTATACGTATTTGCGATTGACCCCCTTCTAAGGAGGGTGGAGCGCGGACCGTTGGTGGGAGTCGGGATGGACCAGGCGGAGCCAGATGCCACCTTGAGGGTAGTGGCGTATGCCGATGACGTTTCCCTTTTTGTAACCTCGAGAGGGGAGGCAGATTGGGTCATGTCTGAGGTTGAGCGCTACTCGGTGGCATCCGGGTCCATGATCAACCGGGATAAGTGTGAAAGTCTCTGGCTGGGAGGGGGAGATCCTAGTTTTGATCTCCCAGACACTCTTCCAGGGCCTCAGGCCACAGCAAAAATACTAGGCATCAGTTTCGGCCCGGGGGACTACCCCCAGCAAAACTGGGAGGGCAGACTTAAGATTGCCGCCCTGAAGCTGGATCAGTGGAAGGGCTGGTCCCTGACCCTGAGGGAAAGGGTTAGCCTGGCCAAAGGGTATTTGCTTCCTTTACTAATATACCTGGGCAGTGTCTGTATCTTGCCAGAGCCTCTTTGGACACGGGTCTACAGCCTGTTCTTTCAACTATTATGGGGGAATAGGCTGAACCTAATCAGGAGGGAGGTCACGTACCGCACGAGGAGACTAGGAGGGTTGGGTATGGTCAACCCAGTGGTGTTCCTAGTAAACACCTTTATTAAGGCAAACATCGCCAACCTCTGGTTAGAGAGGGCTCCTCCGTGGGTATTCTCCTGTAGGGGGTGGTTTCGGCCTTTCTTCCAGGAATGGGAGACAGGAGGGCAGGTGAAGGACCTTCGAACGCCTCATGGGCATCTTCCAGCTTATGCTACCCCGGTTCTGAAGGTGATCCGTCGGTGGGGTCTGGGAGTGTTGGAGATCAGGACCTTGTCAAGGAGGTTACTTGACAATAGGGTCCTGTTGACCCACTTTCAGAAGCCCCTGGCGCTCAAGGATTGCCCAAGCCGGGATCTGGAGGTAGGGCTTGGGTTATTGAACTCTAAACGGATCCCCTTGAAGTTTTGGGACTTGGCTTGGCGCTGCTTCCATGGGAGACTGTATGTGAGGGACAACCTGAAGTACAGGAACTCTGATGACCGGGATTGTCCCCGCGAGGAGTGTGGCGGCATGCTTGAGAGCATGGAGCACTTCCTGCTTCGGTGTCCCTTTAATACAGAGGTCTACAGTAGGGTGGGTGCTTCCATTGGCTGGCCCAGGCTGGCAGGCCTTTCCTATGCGGAGTGGGCCTATGGGGCATTCAGGTCCCTGGGTGGCCGAGATCGGGGCGCTGTTTTCTTAGTTAGCTTAGTGACTAGGTTTTACACGTGGAACGCACGGTGCTTAGTGTCCACCCAGCAGAAAGCCCTCCCCCGGGAAGAGGTGATTAGGAACATCTTGGGTGACCTGGCAAAAGTGCGCTCGCTGGAGTATGAGAGGCTGGGTGCAGGGAGGGCTTCCCTTCTATGGAGGGGGTTCTCATTCAATGTGCCCTAGGGAGAGTTAGGTTATGCGTGTCTGTGATAGGGTGAGTTAGTCTCCTTCTATACTTTATATTTATTTGTAGGGTCAGGTAGTTGTGTAGGGTCAGAGAGGGACAGACAGGGACAGTCATCAGGGATAGGTAGTTTAGTATTAGGTTGGTAGTGAGGGTCAGTAAGGGACAGGTAGGGAAAGATTGGTAGGGCGCTAGGGACAGGTTTTTTTCTTTTCTTTAACAGGGAGGGACAGGGTGTTGTGTGTTAGATTAGGGTGAGAGCCTCTGTAGTCTCCAGTTTCCTGGTGGTGGGATGCTCCCCTCACATTGTAGTTTTTTGTTTTGCGGTATTGGAATCGGAATATAGGGCTTGCAAGCACTGAACTTGGGTCTGATTTTTGATTTATGGTTGGTTCTTTGTGGTTTGAAATGATCATGTTACTGCTAAGTGTTAAAACAGACTTTTTATGTTGTGTATTGTATGTATATGTGTATTATATGTATATATATGTGTATTGCGCGTGGGGGGGTGTAGTTTTAGCTTGGGTGGGGGGTTTCGGGGGGAGGGGGAAGGGGTGTTTTTGTAAAAAAAAAAAAAAGAAAAATGGACATCCTGCTGGATGCGGGAAAAAGGACCCTTTTTGCGTGTAAATGGCCACAAACTTTCGTGGGGCCTTGTTGGTGTTAAGAGGCCACAGACTTTCGTGGGACCTTGGGTGTTTAAAAATGGTGGTGGGAAAAAAAAAAAATAAAAAAAACTGAAAAAAAAAAAATAAATAAAAAAAAAAAAAATTTTTTTTGTGTGTAGAGTGTTAGTTTTGGCCGGGTGGCCCATCTCTTATTTTTGGCGGTGGGCCGGTTATTTAGTTTTCCTTTTTGGGGTTAGGTGTGAATGTGCAGGTATGAATGTTGCGGATGTTAGGGGTCTTGTGCGCTTTAGGGCGTGGCCTGGCTGGTAGGTACGGAAGGTCTTCCCTTGCTGGGGGGTCTTTTGGAAAGAACGAAGACGTTTTGTGTCTTGTGTTTCGTGTCAAGTGTCATGTGTTAGTTTGTTGGACTCTATATAATTTTTGGATTTGGGCTATGTCTTGCTGGGTTTTTTTGTTTTTCTTGTATAATGTTTGTATTTGTGGTTTATATTTGTGTTTTGTTTTTGTGTTTTTGTACTTTTATATAAAAAAAAAAAAAGAGTTCCAGCTCCAGTAGCGTCCACTAAAGCTGCTGCAGTTAAAAAGCTTTTATAAGGATCGAGCTCGGCTGTCCACCGCAAGGCATCCTACTGCCAGTCCCAGCCCCTATGCCTTGGGGTGCCTCCTTATGCTCTTCACTGAGTATCCCGTGGTCCCGAAGCATTTCCTTTGAAAAAATTAAGTGTCCAAACTACAGGTGGTGTAGCTTGCTTAACAGCCGGGATAATCCGCTGACTAGCAGACACTGCTACTAGGCACAAAGTATTTCCTGGGCTAGATGCAGTTAAAAATTTGTAATTAGATACTCTCGTTGGATGCTGAGAAAGCATTCCATAGAGTCTCCTGGCACGCCATATGTGATTCTCTTAAAAAGCTTGGGGTAGGGGTCTAGGGGACCCTTTTATAGCCAAAATCACACAATACGTCACCTAGGCTGAAGATAAATGGAACTGTAGCACCCTGAGGGCTCGGTTGCTACAGAGGTATTGCACCTCACCCAGAGGTGTGATATCTCACTCTCAGGTAAGGATGGAGTGTGGATCAGGACCCGACACCTGCATGCATTACACCACATTGCCGTGGGGCAGGGCGACCAATATGCCTCTGAGATGGGCAAGACAGTCCCTGTCCCTGGCTGGAGTGGGGGGAGGGAACACTGAGGAAGGGGAACCCTGTAGTGCAGGAGCAGGGAGGAAGCAGTTCCTGGGTGCATTGAGAAGGGAGTATAAAAGGTGGGCACCATCTTAGTTCAGTGCAGAGAAGTCTGAGCAGAAGTGGCAGGGAGCAGGGGCTCTGCATGAGCTCTGCTCCGGAGGCGGGCCTAGTAACAGAGGCCCAGGCCTGGAAGAGGGAGAAGGAAGGAAGAGGAGCGGAGAAGGCTCCAGGAACGAGGAATGAAGGGATCCCAGGGGTGCGGACGGGCGAGTCGCCACCGCACGCCCGAATCCACCTGCGTGGAGGGGTCAGGCCAAAGGGGGAGACCGGTCCCCGAAACTAGTGGAGGCAGGAAACGACCCTCAGCTAGAAACCGGAGGCTCTGACATTTTATGTGGCGCAGCCCCTCGCTACACCCGCTAGGAAGGCACCACATAGGGTCAGGGAAACTGGCGCCAAGTTTACCAAGAGGAGGCCCGAGGCAGCCGGACAGAAGGGTTGGTAAGAAAGGCCAGACAAAGGACACACAAAGGGGGTCCTGTGAAGCGCTCCAAAGTTATCTGGGAGTTGTCTGAGCCCCTCACCTGGTGAGCACAGTACGACATGGGCAGCCGTTACCTGCAGACGTGGTCTGGATAATAAGAACTGTGAGTAAAGGCCCTGGACTGCATCACTGACTCCGTGTCGTTACTGCTGCTGCCCTGCACCATCACCCCCATCCTCCGCATACACTGCCCTGAGGCTATACTCCTCCCGTGGGGAGTTATGCTACGCTCTGCTGCACCCACAACACCAGCCTCAGCGGTCTGCCCTGCAGCGGCGGTTCACTCTGACCGCAATCCACGGGTGGCGTAGTCGGACATTTAAACATCAAAACCACATAAATAGTTCCGCCACTGGTTTGACCACCCTGAGCCACGGAACCGGGTCGCCGCCACAAAGACTACAACCACCAGCATCCACCAAAAAGGGTCCGGCTCCGGGTGTCCCAAGGCCCAGGGGGTGCATCAGAACATTTTCATCACCTTTCACAATCACCAATGGGACAAGGCAGGGATGTCCTCTGTCCCCTCTCTTATACATCCTAGTGATGGAGCACCTGCTCTCATCAATTCGCCATAACCCCAATATTAGGTGGATTGAGGTGGGAGGCACCGAGTACAAGTGCTCTCTATTTGCTGATGATGTCCTAGTATATATCACTCAATCACATATATCCATCCATGCTGTTATGGCTGAAATAGATCACTTTGTTACATGGTCAAATTTTAAAATCAATGCAGTGAAGTCTGAGGCCCTCGATGTCTCCCTCCCCAAATCCATATAGGATTCCATCCAGTCCAACTTTCCCTTTGCCTGGCCCTCACAGGGTATCAAATACTTAGGAATTCCTATTCATAGAGACCTCTCCCATCTATGTTATCTTAATTTTGGGCCCTTTATTGAACAACTCCATACAGACCACGGTTGGCAAGTTAGAACTGTAAGATTCACTACGTGAACCACTGGTGTTTTGTGGAAAAGCACATGTACACTGTGTTCCAAATTATTATGCAAAAAGTGTTTAGGAGTGATAAGGGAAGAATTTGTTTGTTTGTCAGTTAAACTCATTGATGGTGATGTGTGTCAGGGCTCTTTATATCACTGTAAGCAATTGCAGACACCTGTGCTAATTAGTTTGGCAGGTGTGTCCAATGAAAGGCAAGACTACTTAAGAAGGCTGTCTCACATTATTAAGCAGCCTACATTTTCTGCCAAAATGGGAAAGAAAAAGGATGTGTCGGCTGCTGAGAAGCAACAAATTGTGGAGTGTTTAGGTCAAGGCATGACTACAATCAACATTGTGCGATGATCAGGATGAAGTGTCTTGGCAATCAAGAAGTATGTAGCTGATTCACAGTACACACGTGTGCGTGCTGATAAGGGCAAATTGAGGACTCTTTCCTACAGGCAATTACGTCAGGTTAAAAGAGCAGCGGCAAAAAAGCCTTGTCATAGCAGCAGACAAGTTTTTGAAGCTGCTGGTGCCTCCAACGTCCCCCGAACAACAAGATGCAGGGTCCTTCAGAGGTTTGCAGCTGTGCATACGCCATCCTGTCGACCTCCTCTATCCACTTTACACAAGCAGAAACGGCTCCAGTGGGCTACACATTACATGAAGACTGATTTCAAAACTGTTTTGTTCACGGATGAGTGCCGTGCAGCGCTCGATGGTCCAGATGGATGGAGTGGAGGATGGCTGGTTGATGGACACCCCACGCAAACACGGCTACAGCACCAACAAGGAGGAGGTGGAGTAATGTTTTGGGCTGGAATCATGGGGAGAGATTGTCGGCCCCTTTAGGATCCCTGAAGGCGCTAAAGATGAACTCCATAATGTATGTGGATTTTCTCAAACAGCACTTCCTGCCATGGTTCAAGAAGAAGAACCGTGTATTTCACAGCAAGATCATTTTTTTGCATGATAATGCACCATCTCACGCTGCACATAAAACATCTGCATCTCTGGCTGATATGGGCATAAAAGGGGACAAACTTATGGTGTGACCCCCATGCTCCCTTGACCTCTACCCCATTCAGAACCTCTGGAGCATCATCAAAAGGAGTGTCTATGATGGCGGGAGGCAGTTCACATCTAAGCAACACCTCTGGGAGGGTATTCTGTCCTCATGCAAAACAATTGAAGCAGAAACCATCCAAAACCTGACAAATTCAATGGACGAGAGAGTTCAGAAGCTCCTTTCGAACAAGGGGTCCTATGTGAAAATGTAACATCACCTAGAATAAAGTTTTGAGTTGAAAACTGTTTGATTTCAGTTTCTAATAACCTGCTAATGCTTATAATTTCCAAAATGACCATTTTTTTGGTCTTTATTAAAATGAAAAGGTTGATCGAAAAGTTTGGGGGATCTAAGAGTGTGGCAACCCAGTAGTCATGATTACTTCAAATTCTGACAATATGAGGGTCATGTTGCAGGTAGTGCAGCAAGAAGGCACTTATGTGTCTTGCGCATCTCGGAGCCCCAAAATTATTTTCCGGGCTAGATGCAGCTAAAAATTATTTTTAATTCTAAATCTGGTGGAGCTTATTATAGATGGCCTAATAGGATCAGTGCTGCACACTGCTACAAAGCCCAAATTATTTTCCAGTCAAGATACAGATAAACATGATTAGTAATTTGAAAGCTTAAAACGGTTGGTAGGGTGATTTTAACCAATCATCAAGTGACGCGCCCCTGGGCCTGTGTCGCGCTGCGTTGCGCACGCGGGAGCTTACCCGGAGCCGGATCTTTTGAGGGTTGTAGTCTCGTGGCGGTGATCCGGTCCGTGCCCAGGGAGTCAGACTAAGTGGCGCTGTATCAGCGGTAGATGTTGGACGACTACGCCACCCGTTGAGTACAGCTAAGGAGCTGCTGCTGCAGGGCAGACCGCTGAGGCCGGTGGTAGGATTGTGCAGCGTGATAGTATAACCCCCAACGGGAGGGGTATGGCCTCAGGGCAGCCGACGTGGATGATGGGGGTAGCAGGAATCACTCAGAGACGATGCGGTGTGATTCAGGGTCTTTACTGGTGACAAAGATAGACCCTCCCGGAGTACTGGCTAGCGATTGGGGCCTGGTCAGTCCTTGAGCAGATGGGATCTCCCCTGGCCAGGCGGAGTTGTAGGCCTCCCAAACTGACTGTACTCTTCTGGCTACCTTGCTAGAGGCGGGTATAAGTAGCCCACGTCCCTGAGTGTACCGTGTGGTGCTCACCCGTATGGCCAGTGACTCGGGGCCTTCTAGTAGCTTCCGCTCCACGACGGCGGTGCTGGTCCCATGCGTGTGACCGTGCCTTCGGGTTTCTTGGCCAGAGGACCTGAAATCCCCTGCCTGACGGATTCTGCTGCTGGGTAGGAGTTAGTCCCCACAGCCTCGGACTCCGGGTCCGGTAAGAAATCTTCTCAGTCAGGGCGAGCTCTGCAGCTGCCAGCCCCTGACTCCTTGTAACACTGCTCCCACAGAGCTCCTGTTGTTTCTTCCCATAGCTGCTTCTCTTCTCTGTCTCTACTTCTGGCATGGCCCAGGAGCTGGGCCCAGCCGGAGCCACAGCTCCCTGTCAGCCCTCCAGGCTGAACTCTCCCTCTGAACTCCCTAACCCTGCCTCAGCCCCAGGTTTATATAGGGGAAGTTCTTCCCCTCCCAGGACTGGGCAGGAGGTGTGGCATGCATAGGATTCCTGACCAAGAGACCTCCCACCTGCTCTCAGACATAACATTGCTGTTACTGTGGAAACCAGACCCCTGGGGTGCCACATTCCCCCCTAGTGAAATTTAGTACTCCGGACTAAACATATTTTTAAACATAACAAGGTATAAACAATAATAGTACAATAAGAAAAACATATAAAGATGGTCACGGCGTGTCCGCAACCGGGTGCAGTTTTTTGAAGAAAAGCAAGGTGTCCATTTCACCAAAACAGGGAGACGTAACCAGGTAGGGGTCTGTCCTGCCCCGAGTCCTTAACAGTCTTTAGTCCGTCCTGGGTTACGCTCCAACTATGTACAAAGGATTCCCGGTAAATCCACCAAAGACTCCCATAAATTACTAGAAACACATAATTATTTACAGGATATGGCTGCTCTCAGTCCTCGGCCAGTGGGGATAAGGAATGGCTGCTCACAGTCCTCAGCCTGGTTTAAGATAGGGGCACATGGGGAACAATTCACTAATCCCAACGGGGACCATATTTTAATTAGCAGCAGTCCTTGTACCCTTACGGGTAACTATTTACAGCTCTTTATTCACGCTACTTCCCTTCAGTAGCTATGTCCTCTTTGTGCTCCCTCCTGAGGGTAGTCCTCAGACCCGTCCGGGTCCTCTTGGCTTTCCTCGTATTGGTAGTACTGCAGCTTCTCCTCAGTTAGCTGGGTTAGTATCTCTGCGACAGTCCTCCTCCCAGGTGGCCAGGACTTTACCTCCCTTTGGGCTGCCCCGGTTAATTGGGCCACCAGGATGCTCACTTTTTGCTCCTCTGTGAGGGGGTACACCTGGAAGAGGCTATCCAGCTTTTCTCTAAAGTCATGCAGGGTTTGTGACTCCCCTGAGTACTGGGGTAGCCAGGCTGCCCCCGGGATATAGGGCATGGTGAAAGGCATGACCGCAACAGCGGTGGCGCTGGCGGGGGTTGAAGCGGTGAAGCTCTCCTCCGTATCCGACATCCCTCTCCCCCCTAGTGGACCGTGGCCTACCTTGCGATGATCCTCTTCCGTAGGCCGCGGCTCCGCAGTGGATCGTCAGGGTTGAGGACCTTCCGTCGCGCTCCTGTGACGTCGGCGTCTGCTGGGCTCCTTCCAGGACCTTACGCAACGTCCGGACGTGAGGCGGGGCTTCAGTTCTCGCGCGCTTTCGGAGTCCACGCCCCTCTTCTTCCCGCGCGGCGTCTTCAAGATGGCGTCCAACGGCGGGAAAACTCCACGGATGGCGGGAAGAAGGCAGAAGATGGCGTCCAACGGCGGGAAAACTCCACGGATGGCGGGAAGAAGGTAGAAGATGGCGTCGGATGGCGGGAATCTTCACCACAGGTAAGTTTGAACAGTCTTTTTCAGGCACGCAGTACCCGGTGGTTGCGGGCACGAAATCCTGCCGACTACGCCAAAAGTTGACGCGCCCCTGGGCCTGTGTCGCGCTGCGTTGTGCACGCGGGAGCTTACCCGGAGCCGGATCTTTTGAGGGTTGTAGTCTCGTGGCGGTGATCCGGTCCGTGCCCAGGGAGTCAGACTAAGTGGCGTTGTATCAGCGGTAGATGTTGGACGACTACGCCACCCGTTGAGTACAGCTAAGGAGCTGCTGCTGCAGGGCAGACCGCTGAGGCCGGTGGTAGGATTGTGCAGCGTGATAGTATAACCCCCAACGGGAGGGGTATGGCCTCAGGGCAGCCGACGTGGATGATGGGGGTAGCAGGAATCACTCAGAGACGATGCGGTGTGATTCAGGGTCTTTACTGGTGACAAAGATAGACCCTCCCGGAGTACTGGCTAGCGATTGGGGCCTGGTCAGTCCTTGAGCAGATGGGATCTCCCCTGGCCAGGCGGAGTTGTAGGCCTCCCAAACTGACTGTACTCTTCTGGCTACCTTGCTAGAGGCGGGTATAAGTAGCCCACGTCCCTGAGTGTACCGTGTGGTGCTCACCCGTATGGCCAGTGACTCGGGGCCTTCTAGTAGCTTCTGCTCCAAGACGGCGGTGCTGGTCCCATGCGTGTGACCGTGCCTTCGGGTTTCTTGGCCAGAGGACCTGAAATCCCCTGCCTGACGGATTCTGCTGCTGGGTAGGAGTTAGTCCCCACAGCCTCGGACTCCGGGTCCGGTAAGAAATCTTCTCAGTCAGGGCGAGCTCTGCAGCTGCCAGCCCCTGACTCCTTGTAACACTGCTCCCACAGAGCTCCTGTTGTTTCTTCCCATAGCTGCTTCTCTTCTCTGTCTCTACTTCTGGCATGGCCCAGGAGCTGGGCCCAGCCGGAGCCACAGCTCCCTGTCAGCCCTCCAGGCTGAACTCTCCCTCTGAACTCCCTAACCCTGCCTCAGCCCCAGGTTTATATAGGGGAAGTTCTTCCCCTCCCAGGACTGGGCAGGAGGTGTGGCATGCATAGGATTCCTGACCAAGAGACCTCCCACCTGCTCTCAGACATAACATTGCTGTTACTGTGGAAACCAGACCCCTGGGGTGCCACACAAGCTTTTACTCTCCCCAGGATGACACAGGGGTAGAAAAGTCATTTCGGATCCATGATTTGTTCATCTTTATGAACGTGAGTCTGTCTACATTATCAGTGGAGAGCCGCGTGCGCTTATCTGTCAGCACACCACCAGCAGCGCTGAACACACGTTCAGACAGAACGCTGGCTGCGGGGCATGACAAGATCTCCAAGGCGTAAGTGGCTAGCTCCGGCCATTTATCCAGATTGGAAGCCCAAAAAGAGCAAGGGTCCAGTGACACAGTCATGGCTTCAATGTTTACTTGGAGATACTCCTGTACCATCGTCTCTAGGCGTTGACTATGTGTCAGACTTCTTGTCTCCTGTGGCCTTGCAAAGGATGGGCTAAAAAAGTGGTGAAATGATTCCGCAAAATTGATGTTACCAGCAGATACTGTGGTTCTGTTACGGTTTGAGTGCTGAACACTTGACGGTCCCACGGTTGGCAAGTTGGAACTGTGAGATTCACTACGTGCACCACTGGTGTTTTGTGGAAAAGCACATGTAAGATTCTGCAACAGTCTCTGCTGATACTCCTGCATGCATGCATCCCTTTCTATGGCAGGAATAATTTCGGCAAATTTACTTTTGTACCGGGGATCTAACAGTGTGGCAACCCAGTAGTCAGGATTATTTCTAATTCTCACAATTCGAGGGTCATGTTGCAGGTAGTGCAGCAAGAAGGCACTCATGTGTGTTGCGTATCCAGGAGCACCAAGTCCCTGTTGTGTTGGTGGCGAGGTAACAATCATGCTTCCTTCCTCTGTCCTCTCCCCCCAACCTCGCACAACAGAAATGTGATCAAGGTCTCCCTCATCTGATGAGTCTTCCATCAGTTCGTCCTCCACTTCTTCCTGGGCTCCTGCACCTTCCTCACTAGTTTGGCTGCTACCATGCGCCCTGGTAAAACCATCTCCCCCACCCTCACATGCCTGCCGCCTTGGTGCTGCCGACCGTCTGGACCTTGTAGATGTTAGCCCTTCCGCATACAACTCCTCCTCCTCTATTTCCTCCACCTCCTCTTGTGCCACCACCTGACTCCGAATTCTGTTTAACATGTGCTCCAGCATGTAAATCACCGGAATAGTCATGCTGATAATGGCATCGTCAGCACTAAACATCTTCGTCGCCATTTCAAAACTGTGCAGAAGGGTGCATAGGTCCCTGATCTGAGACCACTCCTCCAGCGTGATTTGCCCCACCTCTGAATCTCGTTGGCCCAGGCTATACGTCAGAACGTATTGCACCAGGGCTTGTCGGTGCTGCCACAGTCGCTGCAACATGTGCAGAGTTGAATTCCACTGGGTAGGCACATCGCATTTTAGCCGGTGAAGTGGCAGGCCCAACGACTTCTGTAGAGATGTAAGTCGCTGAGCTGCGGGATGCGAACGGCGGAAGTGAGCACACAGCGACCGTGCCCTCTGCAGAAGGCCATCTAGTCTGGGATAGTGGGCTAAAAATTGCTGGACAACCAGGTTCAACACGTGAGCCATACAAGGCACGTGTGTGACATTGCCCCGGCGAAGGGCCGCACCCAGGTTTGCAGCATTGTCGCACATGGCCTTCCCTGGTTTCAGGTCCAGTGGAGACAACCATTCATGAAATTGGTTCTCCAGAGCTGACCACAACTCCTCAGCTGTGTGACTCACATTTCCCAGACATTTCAAAGTAAAAACCGCCTGATGACGTTGAGCCCTACTGCCAGCATAGTAAGGAGGTGTGCAGGATCCCTTCTGCGCAGTTAGAAAGCTTGTGGCATGACCAGACAGGCTTTGGGTGCAGGTGGAAGACCGAGAGGAGTTTGAGGAGGCAGAAGCAGTGGAGGAACTTTGACATAAAGAGGATTGACGCACAACTCGTGGGGACGGCAAGACTTGGACAGCAGCCCCTTGTCCTGCTGTCACCATAGTTACCCAGTGCCCAGACAGCGACATGTAACGCCCCTGTCCATGCCTACTCGTCCAAGTGTCTGTGGTGAAATGCACCCTGTCATACACAGAGTTTCTCAAAGAAGCGGTGATGTTGTGTGCGACATGCTGGTGGAGCGCAGGCACACCTTTCTTTGAGAAGCAGTGCCGACTGGGCATCTGGTACTGGGGCACTGCGACGGACATAAGGTCTCGAAAATCCTCTGTGTCCACCAGGCGGAAAGGCAGCATTTCTGTAGCCAAGAGCTTGCAGATGGTGAAATTCAACCTCTTAGCTTTCTCATGGCTAGGAGGAAATGGTCTTTTACTTGTCCACATCTGAGGGACCGAGGGCTGGCTATTGTGCTTAGACGGGGTTGATAAGGGTGTCCCCGGCAAACTGCCGGTCTGTGAGGAAGATGCAGGCGGACATGTTAGGTTGCCTTGATCCAAAGGTGGTGCTATCGATGTCGGACAGCGCTCAACACCAGCTGGTGTTACCACCTCCAAAGAAAATGATGACCTGCCAATCACGCTGGCTGTTGCGGGTAAAGAGGTGGCAGGTCTGCGCCCCAAAACAGGTGTGACTGCTGTCCCCCCAGTCACAGAGGATGAAGAGGCCGCGGATGCACAAGATATGGCAGATGGTGGTTGGCCTGGCCGGCTAGGCCCCATTGTAGCACACTGAGCTTCCCACTGCAACTTATGCTTCATGTCCATGTGCCGGTTCATGCATGAAGTACTCAAACTATGTATTTTTTGGCCTCTACTTAGCTTTTGCTGACAAATGTTACAGATAATACGAGTTGGGTCATCTTTATCGATCTGAAAAAATGCCCAGGCTATGCAAGGCTTAGCACCCATGCGACCTGAAGAGCCACCACGACTTGTGGTGAGAGGCAGAGTTGTGTTTGAGGATGCAGTTGTTGACGTGCTTCCAGTACTACGTCTCTGTCCAGGAAGGCGCAACCTGACCTCGTCGTCACTAGCATCTTCCTCCACCTCCTCTGCTGACCTCATCTCTTGGCTGACTGTGGGTTGACAGTAAGTGGGATCTCCAACCTCATCATCATCACCCTGTGCGTTATCACACCCGTCGTCCTCAGAGCCAACCTGTTCCTGCCCTGACAAAAAACTAAAGTTGTCGCTCCAATCAGGTATTTGAGTCTCATCATCGTCTTCCTCATTGTCTCCACCAACAGGAGTTACAGTTTGGGAATGAGGGTCTACATTATGGTCAGAACCTTCTGCGTCTGGTCCTGGATCCGACTCATAAAGATTCTGGGCATCAGTGCAGATCATTTCCTCGTCTGGATTCAAAGAAGCGCTGGAGTCGACCTCTGATTCCCAGGCTATAGTATGAGTAAACAGCTCTGCAGACTCAACCATCTTTTCTACCTCATACTCAGACGGGCAGCTGGAGATTTGGGAGCTGTGAGGAAGCAAGTGCGATTGGGGTGACACCTTTGAGGACTGGAGTATTTGTGATGTTGAAGTTGATGTGGAGGAGAGCCCACTTAAAGGAGCACTTCATATCCGTTGAAGCACCTGCTGTTTTTGTGCCTCATCTGGAATTTGTAGCGATTGGCGTGGCCGTAAGAAAGGGATCTTATCACATTGTCCGCTAAAAGAAGTAGACATTTTAGTTTGGATGGAAGATGGTCTTTCTTCTGCAGATGTTACTGTTGCTTTAACACCTACCCCACGGACACAACCTTTTTTCCCCTTCCCAACACGCCTATTCCCCTTTCCACCAGCAGCAGGCCTTTTTCCACTCATTTTGGTGGTTAACTAATTCACAACTCTGGAGTTGTTTGCACAAAAAAACAATGGATGGGAACCGAGCAGAGCTGAGTGGCCAAACTGTGGTATTAGGCCAAAACTATTGGCTGGGTTAGATGGAGAAAAAAATTATATTCGATTTGCAACCTGATGGAGGTCAGTATAGATGGGCTAATAGAACAAGTCCCACACACAGCTAGAAGCCCAAATATTTTTTCAGAGGTAGATGCAGAAAAAAAATATATTCAGTTTGCAACCTGATGGAGGTCAGTATAGATGGACTAATAGAGAAAGTCCCACACACTGCTAGAAGGCCAAATATTTTTTCAGAGCTAGATGCAGACAAAAAATTATTTTGAATTTGCAACCTGATGGAGGTCAGTATAGGTGGACTAATAGAACAAGTCCCACACACTGCTAGAAGGCCAAATATTTTTTCAGAGCTAGATGCAGAAAAAAATTATATTCAGTTTGCAACCTGATGGAGGTCTGTATAGATGGATTAATAGAACAAGTCCCACACACAGCTAGAAGCCCAATATTTTTTCAGAGGTAGATGCAGAAAAAAAATTATTTTTAATTTGCAACCTGATGGAGGTCAGTATAGATGGACTAATAGAGAAAGTCCCACACACTGCTAGAAGGCCAAATATTTTTTCAGAGCTAGATGCAGAAAAAAATTATATTCAGTTTGCAACCTGATGGAGGTCAGTATAGATGGACTAATAGAACAAGTCCCACACACAGCTAGAAGCCCAAATATTTTTTCAGAGGTAGATGCAGATAAAAATTATTTTTAATTTGCAACCTGATGGAGGTCAGTATAGATGGACTAATAGAGAAAGTCCCACACACTGCTAGAAAGCCAAATATTTTTTCAGAGCTAGATGCAGATAAAAATTATTTTTAATTTGCAACCTGATGGAGGTCAGTATAGATGGACTAATAGAGAAAGTCCCACACACTGCTAGAAGGCCAACTATTTTTTCAGAGCTAGATGCAGAAAAAAATTATATTCAGTTTGCAACCTGATGGAGGTCTGTATAGATGGATTAATAGAACAAGTCCCACACACAGCTAGAAGCCCAATATTTTTTCAGAGGTAGATGCAGAAAAAAAAAATATTCAGTTTGCAACCTGATGGAGGTCTGTATAGATGGATTAATAGAACAAGTCCCACACACAGCTAGAAGCCCAATATTTTTTCAGAGCTAGATGCAGAAAAAAATTATATTCAATTTGCAACCTGATGGAGGTCAGTATAGATGGACTAATAGAATGATGCTATGCCCAAAAGATTTTACTTCACTAGGTGCAGTAAAAAAAATGGTATTCTATACACAGGTGGTATATCTTGCAACACAGATAGGCTACTCCACTGACTAACACACTCTGCAATAGGCCAAAAAGGATTAGCTTTGCTAGATTCAGCCAAATGCTGTGAAAAAAACTTGCACAGCACTGGCACAGACCTGCCTGGTAAAAACTGATAGGAACTGATGTAACCTAGTCCTGAAAAGGACTGCAATTACAATTAGTCTTTACTCCCACAATCTATCTATTTAAGAGCACAGACCTGCCTGATAAAAGTCGTAGGAAATGCTGTAACCTAGTCCTTAAAAGGACTGCAATCACAACTATTCCCTACTCCCAAGCTATCTGTAGATTTGTGCGAAAATTGGCTTGAAATTAACAAGGTATAGCGCACACAGCAACAGCGGTGCCGTCTAACACGCAGCTGCAGCAGTGAGAAAATGGTGGCGACGGGGAAAATGGCTTGGTCTTATAGGGCAAGGACATGTGACATACACTGCCAATGACACATGCCCTTGCTTGTGTGAAAAACAGCAGTTCGCTCCGTGTGTGCGCTGCTGATAGGCTGACAGACTGCACCTCCCCACTGCAAATGCGGGAAAGAGAAAAAAAAATGGAGATCTTCATTATTCCTGCAGAGATCCATCCCCTGCCCCTCTCCCCACCCCGCTGTACACTCAAACTGCGTATTAACATTAATTTTCATCATTACTGAGAAAAAATCCAGTTATGATTTTGGTGCACGAACAGTTATCGAACATAACATCGAACAGCCGAATTTTTCTCAAATCGTTCGTGTTCGCCGAACGGCTCGAACACCGCCCAAAACAGCTCGAATTTGAGATTGGCGAACAGTTCGAGTAGAACAACGCTCATCTCTAGTCTCCACAAGCCTAAAAGGCAGCATTTCGAGTGCAAGCAGTCGTGAAATGTGAGAATTTAGTAGTGTGGCCTGTGGGGCGTTGGCTGCATATTTGCGCTGCGCTGGGACAAGGACATGGATGTGCTTCCTGATGCTGCTACTTGAGAGTGTGCAACGATAGGTGCAGGGCAGGAGGCATCTTCGCATACACCATGGACAGGGGATTGGCTTGCATGTACAAAAGCGGAAGAAGCAATGGTGCCACCCACAGACACTGTTCCTGGACCCTGGGGTTCTGCCCACTTAGTCGGGTGCTTTGCTGCCATGTGCATGATCATGCTGGTGGTGGTCAGGCTGCTAATTTTGCCACCCCTGCTGATGCTGGCATGGCAGGTGGTGCAAATGGCCTTTTTCGGGTTATCGGCAGAGTCCTTGAAAAACAGCCAGACTCGGGAAGATCTAACATTTGTACTGGTAACTTCCTTCTTGTTGGTGTTACGGGGAACGGTTGCCTGCCTTCTTTCTGAGGCCATCAAACTGCTTCTTCCTGTTGGGGTGCTCTGCCTCTCTCCCCCTGTGTGCTGCTGTCCTCGCTCTGCATGTCCTCCTGCCATGTTGGGTCAGTTACTATATCATCCAACACCTCGTCTTCCACTTCCGCACCCTGGTCTTCCTCCTGTCTTTCTGGCAATTGTGTCTCATCATCGTCCACCTCTTGTGACACTTTCCCACCATCTCCTTCGTGTGACCGTGGCTGCTCAAATATTTGGGCATCGCTACACGCGATCTCCTCTTGCCCCACTTCAAGTGGAACGGGCGAGAGGCCCGAATCTATAAATGGAAAAGTGAACAGCTCTTCAGAGTGTCCAAGTGTAGGATCATTTGTCCCCGGGCACTCGGCATGGTGGGTGGAAGGAGGATCAGGGTGAGGGATATGCGGTCCAAACTCATGGCTACTGAGACTTGACCGTGTGGAAGACAGGGTGGTGGTGGTGGTGGTGGTGGCTAAGTGACTGGAAGCATTATCGGCAATCCAACCAACAACCTTTTGACACTGCTCTGGGTTCAATAGTGGTGTGCTGCGGTCCCCAAGGAATTGGGACAGGAAGGTCAGGCGAGAAGATGTGGGTGTTTGTTGTGGCACAATTTCAGCTTACCCACGGCCTTGTCCTCTGCCTCTGCATGCACCATCACCATCACGTCCAGTTCCCCGTCCCTTGCCACGTGCCTTGCCCATTTTAAATGGAGGACAGTATCTTCCACGCTCACTACAAATGACTGAGCTGGAGCGAACTTATATGTGATCCGTGTGACGGAGAAAACAGAGTTTTAAATACCCGGCCTATAGGTAAGTAGTTTGAACAGCAAACTGCGGTGAATTGCTTCACTGACACACTGAAAGAAACTTTTAATGGAGGCCAGAAATGGCAGTATTTTCTGACAACGTAAATGTGATCCGTGTGATGGAGAAAACAGAGTTTTGAATACCTGGCCTGTAGGTAAGTAGTTTTAACAGCAAACTGCTGTGAATTGCTTCACTGACACACTAAAGGAAATTGTTAATGGAGGCCAGAAATGGCAGTATTTTCTGACAACGTATATGTGATCCGTTTGACGGAGAAAACATATTTTTAAATAGCTGGATTTCTAGGGCTGTAATATGGAAAGGACCTGGCTGAATTCTGCAATGCCAACAAGCAAATGGCGCAGAAAAATGGTGTTCTCTGGATTGCTTTTTAAGCAAATAATGAGGATTAAGATCCAAAAAAAAGTATTCCTAGCCCCTGAGACCTGGGCCTTTATATAGAAATACCTAACAGCAGCAGAAGGTAGAATTGGAATGGAGCCTCTTGTGCTATATGCACTGCAGTCTGCTATATTCCCTGCCTGCCTGCCTGTATACACTGCCTGCCTTATATCTCTGCAGATGGATTAGTTAGTCCTCAAAAGGACTGTTTGTTAAAATGGATATGTGTAATGTACGGTTTTTCTCCCTACAGTACCTAATACACAAGCAAATCTCTCCTTGACGCAGCAGCACCTCTCCCTACACTGTCTGATTCCGGAGTGACTGTGACCAGCATGGCGGCGCCAGGTCTGATATAGACCTGATGACGCTGTGCGGCCAGTCAATCACTGTAATGCTCTAAAGAGCGCCAAACATGCAGGGAGGGGACCCGAGCTCCCGCCGAGCAACCCCGGAAAAACTAGGCGAGGGCCGAGCATCTCGAGTAATGAGATGCTCGGGCGAGCACCGAACAGTAGCGAGCATGCTCGCTCATCACTATTTATTACCATGTTTTCCTTCTTAATTGTTGTATACAAAATTCTGTACCAGCTGTTGCGTATACAGATTAATAAGCGCTGTCAGTGCCTCCTCCTCATTCCACCCATGGATCATGTTATCGCCAGATGTAGGGAGAAAGCAGGAGCTGATGGGTCCTGTGAAACCTAACCAGCCCTGCTATGCAGGTAGTAGGTTGAATTTCCCCTATAAGTGGGCTAATATACCAACCACAGTTACAGGGGAAATTATCAATTAAAAGAATGTTTTAACATGATAAAATACCCCCCCCCCACACACACACACACTCCTAAGGTCTTTTAAGACCTTATGGAAGGCAGAACAGTGTGGGAATAAATGAACAAATAAATAAGCAAGAAAAAAAGTTAAATATCACAAAAAAAAGAGGCCGATCAAAACTGAGGTTTCTTGCCCCACCCCTGTCAAAAAAAAATTACGTCCAAAATATATAAAAATCATTTATAACATAAAAATGAACATAAATTATTTTTAGTGGTCCTTTGTGAACATGAAATTTTTTTCCCCAGATTGAGAAAAAAAAATTAAAATATAAAAATAACATAAAAATTAAGTTCCATGTATCGCCAGGAAAAGAAATAAAAACTATTGGAATATCCTAATGAGAACAAATTGTAGAGCCACTAAAAACACAGGTACGATAAAACACAAAAATGTGCCTGGTTAGGAACGGGGGGGAAGTGGACCAGTCTTGAACTGGTTAAAGACCATTTATTCTTGCCAACTGCAGTCATTAAATGAAAACTAATCAGCCATATAAAAGGCAATAGAAGACCATTTAATGGTCTGTAGGGATGAGCGGACCCCTGGAAGTTCGGATTCGCATTGCAACAGACTTGCAGGAGAAGTCCGTGTTCTGCGTTTAGCACCTGACACTGACTGGTTCAAACCCCGAAGATTTAAACTTGGGTTCGCTCATCTCTAATGATCTGTTTATAACATAATTCTATGCTCACAAAATTATTGTAAATGGAATCATACTGTATACATAGAATATCATAGTCTTTGGAAGAACATCTTACACAGTAACATGTTCTGCCGATAATGATGATTTTAATGCTGGCATGAATGATCCAATCCCTTAACGATCGAGCATTTTGCTTGTTTGTCTGCTGATTGCCAGCATACTTATACAACCTGATCTAAATGGGCCGAGACAATTGGGATTGTATCAGGCAGTCCACAACAATTTTAGGTATTGTTACAAACAGTAAAATCCACCTGCTGAAAAAAATGGACACAATCATTTCCTTTTGGATATTGTCAATTTTCAAAATCTTTATTGGCCACAATTAATTAGAATGAAACCAATTACTATTCATGTCACGTTGATCATTATCTTAATTTTTCATTTTTATTGTGGACATCTCAACAGGACATCTGTTATTGTGGACATCTCAGCAAGTTGTCACTTTCTGAACAGGTCAAACTTCTGCCTGTTCATTGACATTATGAGATTTATTACATTAATCAATATTGTGGACAGGCAGAAAAGTGTTTAAGTTCATATTTTTTTTTTAAATAGAGGATAACGGCAGCCATTGATGATAGAAGAACACCGAGAGCAGAGGGAGAAAACATTCTGTCTGATATCTTACCAAACCTGATCTCAACTGATCTCTGGTGTCTAACTGCCCAATTAACTACTGGCCTCAGGCTTAGGACTCCGGTTCTTCCCTAGAAAATATACAGCACTGACAGCATGAAAAGTTTCATTCCTACCGCCAACTGAATACTTATTAAAAGCATTCAAAGAATAATTTTTTTTTTCACAATTTCACATTAATGTTAAACAGATGTCTGCAACAATAAAGTCAGGTTTTGGCATGATGTAGAATAACATGCTGAGGATAATATTGTAATCCTGTAATCAAGGGTAATTCAACTTAAGTGGAATATGACAGGTTAAATGTCCAATACTTGGAAATAAAATTCACAGCAAGGCAATGTCTAGTCACAACATGAGACCTGGAGATATAAAAAGAGCCTTGAAACTTTACTAAGGAAATCAGCTAAGTCAAAGAAATACGTCTATAGACAGCTTTAAACCATAAACCTACTAAGCATTGATGATAAGAAAAAATTGTGAAATCGTGATGAATAAGTTACACAGTGAACACTTGGAAAAATGTACCATGAGGCTATGTCTTAGACCCAAAGCATTGAAAAGCCTTGAAACATGACTAGGGAGAATGTAAGAATGCTTCCCCCATTTACAACATGTCAATACATGGCCCCACAAAAAAACCCCTAAATGAGCATATACCCTACAGCAAGCAAATCAGTAAATGGTAATAGTACATGTAAATAACATAGGGTGCTGAGTTAACACTATTTTGATCAAAAAAGCATAGAAAGTGTTTTTACTAAGTCACAATTGATGAATCAGATGAAAACATCTGGAATTGCTAGACTTTGCTCACAAAGCAGAAAACAAAAAAAGACACAGAAGCACATATAGAAAGAAGCCTGTAAATCAAAAAGGAATTCCAATAGAATTAATAACACAGAATAAACATATGAAATCATATAAGCACTACTCCAAACATATAAAATAGAAATCAAAATAGGCACAAATAGAATAATGAATTGGGTGCAACCAAAATAAAAGCGCAAAGCACACAAAACTAGACAAAGAACAGGCACAAAGGCAATGATGAATTAAGGCCATAGTTGCTATCGCAAACATACAGTCTTTGGTTGTTTGTTCACTGCAATTTCAAAGGTATTAATTTTAAGACTAGCTTTTGCGTGGCAAATCAGGGATGTTCATGGGCGGAGCCGATTTTTTGGCAGGAACAAGTTGGAACCCCGAACACGAATTTGAAATGCCGAACAAATTCGCTCAGCACACATCAAGACATTTAGGATGCAAAGGATAGTATGAAAGCAGCATAAAGCATGGCAAATCATGATTCCAAAGTGGCATATCCAGCAATACGCAACGTTTCCGATGTGACACCCCCTTTCTCAAGCGTGATGATGGCCTCAGGCAGACATGAATATTTAAAGCTCAATAATGCCTTACAAACTATGTACCAAATATATCACAGCTAGAGATGGAACAAATTGATTCACACCACCTAGTCCAGCGGCTACATCGTAATCTATGGCTGCAAGACAGGAAGCCTTGCTTATCTTTGGGTTAGGGGCAGACACATGTGCATCACAATGATGACAGTATGCCTGGCCGTCAAACCAGAAGAGGACCCGCGTAGCTGCAGGGGTCCCATCCAATTACTGGCATGGCCACTGGACCGGGGTCTTGTGAAATGATCCACACCATCAAAACATAATATAACAAATATTATGTATCATCAACACCAGAGCGTATGCTATGAATGTAATCTTACAATTATACTTTGAAAGTTCAATTTTCATTCATCCATAAAAAGCCAGCATTTTAAAACATTGTATCCAAAAAACTTATACAAGTATTCTTCTCCCATTTAAAAGGGTGATCCGGCACCTAAAATGTGCTTTCTAAATATCTATCCTGATACCGTAACCACTTTTGTATTTGTTTTGTTTGAAAATACCCTACACTTCTCCCTATCTAGCTAATCCATAAAAGTGTGTTTTTTACTGTATTTCCTGTGACGTTTCATTTGAGAGGTGTCTCAAATGTGATGTCACAGGAGGCTGGGGCTGTACTCATAAATCGTTATCAAGGGGCTGCGCTGATATCACTCACTGCTTCTATCTCCACCACCTGATTTTGATTCATTTGAGGGCAGTGCTAGAACCTGTGGGGCAGCAGTAGTGTCACTCACTGCTTTTATATCCGTCCTCTGATGACTTCTTCTTTCACAGAAGCTACAGCATAGGCAAAGATAGAAGCAGAGTGCTGGCGTTACAGCCACCTCTCCCACAGTGTCCATGGCCCAGGATCCAGGACATCTTCAGAGGGGCGGCAATGCAAGAAATTAGTAACTGAAGTGCTGCCCCCTGTGATGTCCTGCTCCAGGAGGAGCAATGTACATTGCAGAGAGTGAGTGCAGCCCCAGCCTCCTGTGACTCGTCTCAAATGAAACGTCACAGGCAGTACACAAAAAAATGACATTTAGGAATTAGCTAGATAGGGAAAAGTGTAGGGTCTTATATAATAAAGAAAATTACAAAAGTGGTTAGGGCGTAAGGATAAATAATTAGAAAAAAAAAATTAGGTGCTGGACCACGCCTTTAAGGGGTGATGGATAAATGCACCTTTAATAATATAACGATAGTTTTGATAATTCAGACAAGCTAAAATACTTTTTTTTTGTACGGAAAATCTAACTTGTTTGTTGCCACTTTTTTTTTCTTACATCCACTTTCACAAATCAAACGTTAATAGAGCTCTCCTTGAGATATGCTAATAATGGCAGGCCAATCAATCCATAACTAGATAAAACAGACAACCATACAACTTTTTATGTTGAAGAACGATAGGCACAACTTTTATTATGATCTGTACAAGTAGGTCGATTATACCTCAAATAAGAAGGGTCTTATGCTTTAGTCTGTGTTTTGGGGGTTGGTGACATCTGATGGTCCCACACTTTCTATACCACTGCCAGTATCACTTAAAACGGGTTTCTACAACATTGATATTGCTGACTTGAGAGGTCATCAATATCATATTGGTGGCGGTCCGACACCCAGCACCCTCACCGATCAGCTGTTATAACCTCCTGGAGTGGCCAGAAGTAAACCGTGCATTGAGCTGCTGCCAAGTACTGCAGATCAGCTCTGTTTCAAATGACAGGTCGACTCGTCACATGAGTTAGATCATTGTTTATAGATATATTTTTACTTTTCCATTAATGGAGTCTTTCTCTATTGGGTGCTGACAGGAAATTCAAGTTAAGGAAGACAAGTCTCTTGCTATTAATGTTTGCAATGTATGTAATTGCTTTATCTGGTCTAAATAGCTCTGTTCTCCTGAATCTGGCCTTATGTTTTTTTTTTGGTTCTGGTGCCTCTCTATTTCTGAGATATGGACCCCTTTTTTCTGTATGTAAATTTGTTTTTGTTTTTAAGGGGGTGTGGTCATCAAGAAGATGCCCAAAGAGAAGAGATGAGGATCATTGCCATTGAGCTAACAAGACTGGACTTACCTACAAGGAAGAGGGACTTATACCTCCTGAATGGAAAGGTGCAAGAATAAAATAAAAAACACCAAATAAAACAACAAAATAAAATACGCAGCACCAGATTCAGAAGAATGGCGGCAATTGGGCCAGATAAAGCAATTAGATATTTATGGCAAGTGACACTTAAATCCAATGTGATTCAATGTTAATTAATTCAAGTTGTAAAATAGGTGTAGACTTCAGTATTATTATGAACATTAGATAGCACATTTAGCTACTATTGGCCTTGGGGGAAAATAAATGGGTTTGTCATCGAGGGCTATCAATGTTAAAACTACTAGATCTGTAGAAAGATGAAGTAATTGTACATGATGGAAAGCCTCATGCAATATTTTCATTTTAAATCTGAAATGGTGAATGCAAACACTTTTCTCATATACATAGAGATATGCAAGTATATCCAGCTAATGAGCAGCTTGTTGGTTGGGGAATTACACATCCTCATTGAACAGACAGTTACAACAAGCTAATGCATCTGAGTCTATCATTAGCGCTACAGCTCCTGCTATAAACTGTCTCTGCTTTTGCTTTCATGGAAATAGCTGTTTTCAAAGGCAAAATAGTAATAATAAACTGATGTTAAGGACATAAATAGGCAAATTTTTATTCCTGGTTCCCAACGAAATCCAGGAATCTAAATGACATTTAATTAATCTGTCAAGCCAGTCGTTATATAAATAATGTTGCTCTATAGAATACTGAAAAATAGATGGATAAATGGATCCAATAAAGGAACATGGAAAAATTGCAAAAAAAAATCGTTACTTAAAGTCAGAATCGCCTATTTTTATGTTAAAGTATTTTGACTTGGAAAATCATTGTCACCAATAATTAGCCAGTGCCACAAAGAATATTTCTTTTTCTGTCTCTGACTGACCGGACTATGTTCATATATTACCCAAAGCACAAACCTAACATTAACTTATTCCCCCTGACCAACTGGGAGTTGAGATCCTAAATCTGGAAATGAGAGTAAATAGTTAATAATGATTAAAAGTTGGGTGGTGATGAAAAAGCTCTATTTGCGAAGTTCAGTTGATTTTCATCATTGCTTACAGTATTGTTTTCCTTTGGCAATCCCTTATTGACGAGCCATTAATTACAACCTAAGGGCACATAATACATGTAATACTATGTAAAGGTAAATTCAAGGACAAAATAGCACAATAGTCTCCGGTGGTGAGGAGCGAAAACGCAGCACAATTTCTCAAACTATAAAACCACTAGTGGTCAATTAGCTGAAAGACAACAGGATCTTTACAGCTTGGTAGCCATTGCACCCTACTTAACTCCTTCATGTCGTGGCTAATTTTCATTTTTTAGTTTTTGTTTTTTCTCCCCCTTCTTCCAAGAGCCATAACTTTTTCATTTTTCCATTCACGAGGGCTTGTTTTTTTTATTTATAGCTCTACTCTCTATGGTATAAGACTTGTTATAATAATATCATATGTACTGGACATAGTCTGTGTGTATTGTTGATTATTAATTGTTTTCCTATGTCTCCACATTCCTGATATATGGAAAATTAATTATGCTAATTACTATTTAGTCCACACTGTCCAATTTTTATTTTTATGTGGGTTTTATGGGTTTTTTAATGGGTTTCTGCTCTTATATATAATTTATTGTTTGTATTAAAAGTTTTGATATATTTTGACATTTTTTGCCTTGCACTTTACTTATTTACCTTGGCGGTAGTTATATCACTATGTATTGTTTTTTTTTGGTACCTCTAATAATAAATACTGTAGAACTTAATCTATTATGGGTTTAATTTTCCTGTTTTTGGTTAGAATTGTCCATATCATCACTGTCAGGACTTCAATGGCAAGCTAACACTCTTGTATGTACATGCTGATGACACAGGATCCACCATTCATAATGGCTCATGTTACAGCTAATCATACTCCTCCTCTCTTCCCAATGACCTTTGCACACACTGATTAGATGCTTCAATAGATAAGATAAGGCCTAAACTAGTCTATTGATGCTAACATGCATGTATATTTTATGAAAGAACAGGATATACTGTATAAGGCTATGTTCACACATCATGTTTTTTTTGGCGTCAATTTTCTGCAGCAAAACCTGATCTTCAAGGGCATTTTGTTCAGGATTTTTCTTGCAGTTTTGGTGCTTTTTTAGGCGTTTTTGGTGTATTTTTTCAGCATTTTTTTCACTGTCCATCTGTTTCTTTTTATGCATGTACATAAAGTTCTGTGAAAAAAAGAACCCCATTCTATTTCGGCATCAAAAACGCTGATACAAATTTTGATGCGTTTTTTCAGCTTTTTTTTCACCACCCATTACTTTCTATGGCTGAAAAAATGCTGAAAAAATGCTGAAAGAAGTGACATGCTCTATTTTCCAAAAAAAACAGGCAAGGCACATAATCCTGAACAAAAAAAAAATTATGATGTGGGAACAGAGAATTTTGGTTTCTCATAGACTTTGCTTAAACTGCAAAAGGCAGCTGAAAATTTCCATAAAAAGCTGCATCAAAAAATGCTGAAAAAAACATGATGTGTGAACATAGCCTTAGTCTATCAGTGACCTCTGTGAAAATTGAAAAAAATTCTATATTTTCAATACAAGTCATAATCTGAAAAATGAAAACAATAAATAAATAAAAAGTTAAAAGAATAAATAAATTTACTATAAAAATGTGATTTAAACAGTAGGTATTTTTTTGATGACACATGCTCTATCTGACAGTAGCAGCAAATTTGTCCCGGACTATTGATAGCTTTCCTATAAGGACTTTCATGTGGGCAGCACATTCATAGTAACCAGGGAAGCAATGTTCAGAATATATTTTTACACAGTAATGTCATTTCATTTGATTTCTATAAAAAAACAACAACAAAAAAGTAAAAACAAAAAAGTTCAGAATAACTAAAAATTCATCTTCCAGCCATACAAAACCCCACATTATTTATGGTGCCACTAAATCTCTAATAAAGCACAAACCTGCTATAGGGGTTACATGAACAGCAAATCAAAAGATCAGAATTACATTTAATGAATCCATTCCTGCATTTCTACACATTTACTTGATATTTTTCAAATATAATAAAGCCGTAAGAAATAATGCAATATTCCTTCTATTGCCATAAAAAGCCCTGAAAACATATAACAAGCAAGCAAATATATTCATTTCATCTGATAATGAAAACATAAAATACTTCCAGATATTATGAACTTAATTAGCTAAAGTGACACAGAAAGCAAGGAACACGGTGTTATAGAAAAGTGCATTAAATGGATACACGCTGTATGATGCTTTCATTTCAAGGCACAATGATGATGTGCAATCCTGCCCTGCAGAAGACACTTAATAAGGTGAGATTACGGGGCCGACGGGAGAACAGCTCCCTGACGGACACTCCTCGCTCTTAAATGTGCCACCATTTCACACACTGCGGAGTTCTTCCATTATTTTTACTGCAGTCATTTTTACATTGGATTGGGGAGTGCTGTTTGCTTCATCCTACAAGCAACCTTTGTGAACGAGTGCAGCTATGAAAAGATCAAACCCAGTTCATCCTGCTTTGAGTTGTCAGTGCGTCGAACGTTCGCTTTTGGATTTTTTTTCTTGAAGTGTCAGTTGTGACCATATATTTCTGATCATTGCTTGTAACTTTATGTATTTGTCATAAAGTTCAAAGCATATCAGCGGCAGAAAGGGTCCCAAAATGACACTGAAAGGCACAGTTATTGTAGCCCATCATCGCCCTGGCAGGCAATACATCAGCGCGTTTGCGGGATGTTGCTATAAAGCAAAGCCTTCTGTTTACTTTCATTTCTTACATATTACCATGAAGTATTTGTCATTTTTATTATTGTGCACTATTTCATTATTAAGCCAAAATTGGCACTTTAGTCGGAGACTCAAAAATGTAATTGCCTATTTGCTATTTGTCCTTTGATTGGTGGCTTTTTTTTCTCTATGTCGGATATAAATCATTCTCCAAGATGGACATTCAACATTTTACAGACTTCATCCTCTCCGAAGAATAATAATTCCGTTTTTTTTTTTAACACAAGTCGATGCGGCTTATAATTAACTCCGTAGATGAGTTCACTTGATAAAGACCATTGTGTCGCAGTCTATCTACAGCAAAAATTAGGTCACAGATGGACATTTCAAAATGTGCGGTATTGATCTACGCTGTGATTGTTTCTAACATTCAAGCCGGATTTCACATAATGACTTCATCGTTCACTAAGGAACGTGCAAGTATCCTCGCATATAAAACTAATAATTATGCTTTAGAAGACAGTGTTAGAGTTCATAAAGGAGAAATAAAGTATGATCATTATTATTAAACTTGATGCTTTTTGTTATGGAGACTCAGTCAATGTTATGTCTTCTGGTGATCTGCAAACTAATCATTATATAGATGTAATTATTACAAATGCAGATACATTTTACGACTTATATAAATATAGATTTATTTTTGTTTTTATTATCTTATTTAGTAGTTGCACATTGCATTTTGCAGTATATATTAATTCTTCTTCTACTTTTTACTATTATTATTATTATTACTTATTTTTAGAGCACCATTTATTCCATGGTGTTGTACATGTGAAAAGGGTGTACATACAAAACTCAAATATAAAATTACAATGAACAAACTAAAAGTCACAGATTGGTACAGAAGGGGAAAATACCCTGCCTTCGCAGGCTTACAGTCTACAAGGTAATGGTGAAGGAGACAGCAGGTTGGGGGGGGGGGTTGCAGTAGCTCCGGTGATGGTGAGATGACAAACGGGTTATTTCAGGCTGTAAGCTTTCTTAAAGAAATGGGTTTTCAAGTTCCATCTGAAAGTTCAGAATTTGGTAGAAAATCGGACTTGTTTTGGCACGGAATTCCAGAGGATGGGGGATATTCGGGAGAAGTCGTGGAGGAGATCGAGTGAGGAATGTACAAGAGTGGAGGAGAGAAGAAGGTCTTGCGAAGTCAGAGATTATGTGTGAGAAGATTATGTGTTTAAAAAAGAGGTTGGCAATCAGTGAATAGCGCCTACCACCTCGTGGGCGCAATTCCCACGGGTCACAGCTGTACATGAGAGCTGACTCCCTGTGGTATCGGCCCTGGCCAGTTTTGGCGTCGATCATTGCCATGGTACCCTGGGGTCATCTGATGACTCCAGGGTATGATGGCCTTTGAGATCCAGCAGTAAGCCAGGACTCACAGGCTGTGTCAGTGAGATACTGACAGATCGCAGTCACTGACAGGTACACAACTACTGCAGTGTATGAGACCAATGATCAGAGTAAAAATTATACATGTCCCATAGTGTGAAAAAGAAAAAAACAAGTAAAATAAATCCTGTAAAAAAGGAAAAAAAAATACAAAAAAGTGCACAAAAAACCCTAAAAAACGTTTTGTTACAAAAAACGCAGCCTTTGTGATAAAAAAAGATAGACAAAATAGTACACATAATTGACCTAATCTATAGAACTGTCATATTATTTATTACGTACAGCGAACACCTTAAAAAATGTAATAAAACACACGCCAAAAATGTTACTTTTTCATCATACTGACAAACTTGAACAAAAAGCGATCAAAAAGTAAGAAAAAAAGTGTAAATAAAAATGTCAAATCATCCAGCAAAAAACAAGCCCTAATATGGCTCATTCGGGGAAAAAATGAAAAAGTTACAGCTATCCGAATATTGTGATGTAAAAACAAATTCATTTTTGTAAAATATTGTTTTCAGTCTGTAGCCCCACTGTACCTAAACCACAGAAATCTGCCACATGTTTGACATTATTGTAGTGGGGAGAGTGCACTTAACAATGTACGGGGTGCGTGCTGCCAGGAACAGAAGCTCGACACAATGTATGGAGATGGAGACACTACAATATATGGAGGCTCTACACAGTATGGGGGCACAATGTATGGGCACTAAACTCGCATATTTGCAATTCTCCAGAATAAATCAAGGTGTGGATGCTATAAAATAGTCACTGCTGCCGTAAATGAATTCAAAATGCAATTTCTACAATGGGGTCACTGCTCATACGCTCCTTCCTTCTCAGCCCTGACGTGTAGTTTCTGATGACATACAGTTAGGTCCATATATATTTGAACAGAGACATTTTTCTAATTTTGGTTCTAGACATTACCACAATGAATTTTAAACAAAACAATTCAGATGCAGTTGAAGTTCAGACTTTCAGCTTTCATTTGAGGGTATCCACATTAAAATTGGATGAAGGGTTTAGGAGTTTCAGCTCCTTAATATGTGCCACCCTGTTTTTAATGGGACCAAAAGTAATTGGACAATTGACTCCAAGGCTATTTCATGGACAGGTGTGGGCAATCCCTTCATTATGTCATTCTCAATTAAGCAGAAAAAAGTTCTGGAGTTGATTTGAGGTGTGGTGCTTGCATTTGGAAGGTTTTGCTGTGAAACAAGCCATCCTTAAGCTGCAAAAACAGAAAAAAACGATCCGAGAAATTGCTACAATATTAGGAGTGGCAAAATCTACAGTTTGGTACATCCTGAGAAAGAAAGAAAGCACTGGTGAACTCATCAATGCAAAAAGACCTGGGCGCCCACGGAAGACAACAGTGGTGGATGATCGCAGAATAATCTCCATGGTGAAGAGAAACCCCTTCACAACAGCCAACCAAGTGAACACCACTCTCCAGGAGGTAGGCATATCAATATCCAAATCTACCATAAAGAGAAGACTGCATGAAAGTAAATACAGAGGGTTCACTGCACGGTGCAAGCCTCTCATAAGCATCAAGAATAAAAAGGCTAGACTGGACTTTGCTAAAAAACATCTAAAAAAGCCAGCACAGTTCTGGAAGAACATTCTTTGGACAGATGAAACCAAGATCAACCTCTACCAGAATGATGGAAAGAGAAAAGTATGGCGAAGGCTTGGTACAGCTCATGATCCAAAGCATACCACATCATCTGTAAAACACGGTGGAGGCAGTGTGATGGCTTGGGCATGCATGGCTGCCAGTGGCACTGGGTCACTAGTGTTGATTGATGATGTGACACAGGACAGAAGCAGCCGAAAGAATTCTGATGTATTTAGAGCCATACTGTGTGCTCAGATCCAGCTAAATGCAGCCAAACTGATTGGTCGTCATTTCATACTACAGATGGACAATGACCCAGAACATAAAGCCAAAGCAACCCAGGAGTCTATTAAAGCAAAGAAGTGGAATATTCTTGAATGGCCAAGTCAGTCACCTGATCTCAACCCAATTGAGCATGCATTTCACTTGTTAAAAACTAAACTTCAGACAGAAAGGCCCACAAACAAACAGCAACTGAAAACCACCGCAGTGAAGGCCTGGCAGAGCATCAAAAAGGAGGAAAAACAGCGTCTGGTGATGTCCATGAGTTCAAGACTTCAGGCAGTCATTGCCAACAAAGGGTTTTCAACCAAGTACTAGAAATGAACATTTTATTTACAATTATTTAATCTGTTCAATTACTTTTGGTCCCTTAAAAACAGGGTGGCACATGTTAAGGAGCTGAAACTCCTAAACCCTTCATCCAATTTTAATGTGGATACCCTCAAATGAAAGCTGAAAGTCTGAACTTCAGCTGCATCTGAATTGTTTTGTTTAAAATTCATTGTGGTAATGTCTAGAACCAAAATTAGAAAAATGTTGTCTCTGTCTAAATATATATGGACCTAACTATATGGGGCATCACCACGTTCGAGAGAAATTGTGCAATAAATTGTGGGGTTCAGTTTTACCTATTAACCCTTGTGTAACTGACAAATTTACAGCAAATACAAAAATTAAATTTTTACCACTAAAATGTTATATTTCCACATCACAATGTTAGAAAATTCTATGATGCACCTATAGGTCCAAAATAGTCATTACACCCCTAGATGAATTCCTTAAGCAGTGAAGTTTCCAATATGGGGTTGCTTGTGGGGGTTTCAGCTGTTCTGACACCTCAGGGGCTCTGCTAATGGAGCCCACAATCTATTCAAACGGACTCTACGCTCTAAGTAGTGCTTCCTGAGCTAAAGCAACATTTTCGTGATAAAAAAAATGACAATTTTCTATATGACCACATAATGTTATCAAATTCTTTATATTACATGTGAGTTCAAAATTCTCGCTGTCGCCCTGGACAAAATAGTGTTTAGGTACCTTAGGGGCTGTGCAAATGCGACATGTTTCCCAAAATCTATTTCAGGAAAATTTGTGTTCCAAAATTCAAATGGTGCTTTTTCCCTTCCGAACCCTGCCGTTTGTCCAAATAGAGGTTTCGGACCACATGTGGGGTATCAGCGCGCTCAGAAGTGACTAGGTAACAAATTACAGAGTCAATTTTTTGTGCGATTCCTTGTAAAAGTGAAACAATTGGGGCTAAAGCAACATTTTAGAGTAAAATTTACAATTTTTTTTTTCGTGTGACTTTGCATTAATTCCTGTGTTGCGCCTAAAGGGCTAAAAAATTTCCTAACAGCTGTTTTGAAGAATTTGAGGGGTGCAGTTTTTAAAAAGGAATCACTTTGGGGAAGTATCCAGTATATAGGCCCCACAAGGTCTATTTAAATCTGAATAGGTCCTTAAAGGAACAGGTTTTGTAAATTGAAAAAATGAGAAATCGCTACTAAACTTCAAACCCCTCTAACATCCTAACAAAATAAAATGAGATTTGAAAAATGATGCAGGTGTAAAGTAGACATATGGGAAATGTTATTTATTAATTATTTTGTACAGCATGACTAACTTGTTTAAGGCTATAAAGATTGGAATTTGAAAATTGTGAATTTTTCAAAATTTTTGCCAAATTTCTGATATTTTCACAAATAAATGCAAAACATATCGACCTAAATTTATCACTACCATAAAGTACAATGTGGCACAAATAAATATTCTCAGAATAACTGGGATATTTTGAAGCGAAGGTTAAACTTGGCTCGGTCACTAAGTGGTTAAGCTTTGGTTTTGATATTTTCATTTGGAAATATCAATGAATTAAAATTTATGTAAAAGCCATGACTATTCCTATCTTCAATAGAAGATTTTATTCTGTGAACTGTTTCGAATGATGCTCTAGCTCAGGGGTGGGGAACTTTTTTTCTGCCAAGGGCCTTTTGGATATTTATACCATCCTTTGGGGGCCGTACAAATCGCGCACTAACTCTTCCCACAAGGTACGTCCTGACGCTGGCACTGGTGTCAGGACATAATCTTTCACTGCATGCGCCTCAGCATTCAGTAGTGAACGTTCCATGCGCATGCTCACAGAAAAAGAAGAAATTAAAGGGCTGACGGCCATCAAACATAGCTGCCGACCCAAAAACTATGGCCCCCGGAGGGGGGGGGGCGGAGAAAAGGTTAACGAGGGATGTAAATGGCCTTGGGGCCTGCGATTCCCCACCCCTGCTTTATCTGATAGTTTGGCTTGCCACAATCTCAGCTGTCTCTCCCTTACACTGAAGCACTGCCAGACATCTCTAATGGCGGCTTGTCTCAGAGAGAACAAAAGGATCTGCAGAACGATCCTATGTCTGTAGCTAATGAATCTGAGTCAGTATTAGCAGGTTTGATTTACATTAGCCTAATATTTATGGGAGCTAAACCTCTAGACCCACCACTAAAATCTGTATCAATAGTACAGGTGTCAAAACTGCCTTGCATGGTAAGATGAATAACGGCTATACTTCTTTTTTTTTTCAATAAATCAATGGTACCAGTGAAAATAAAAAACTTTGTGATACATCTATTCAGATTAATATGCGTCTTTTCATTCTTTTGTCTCCTGCACTGATCATTCACTCTCAAAAACTACCTAAATCTGTCCCTATATATTCCTATGGAGATGGGAGGAGAGAGAAGCTGGAGGGAGAGAATGGCTGAGCTCACCAAGAGAAAATGCTGAGGTTTCTAATGCAGAAGAAAAAAATGCTAAAAAAGCAGGATACAAGTCACATTAACCATAATGACTAAAAATAGTATTATTCCTCTTGTACACACATAATAGATTATCCTGAAAAGTCTCCTGTAAGTGCAATTACTAGATATGAGCAGATCTTTTGAAATTTAACTTTGCCAGGTTTACCAAATTGTGAAGAATACATTTTCTGCTAATCGCAATACTGAAATAATGATAATGAGAGAGCGAGAGGGACCATACTCACTGAGGGGTTTAGTATTGCCCTCCTTGTTTGCAGTGTGTGAACAATAAAAAAATGCTGCTAGTAAGGTACTGCAGTATATCTTAGATCAATCAATTAACAGTCACACTGACTATTCAGCTTCAGCACCTCCCTACTGTATATTACTTGAATCATTAGACAATTATTCACAGCTGCAGACTACCTCTTCCATTTTCAATGTGGTTTAGCACATTATAACACAATTAGGCCTTTTTCTATAACTATGTGGAATGAGTTATGCGCTTTGACCTCCAATCCCTAAACTGTGCAAGTATAAAATGGCACTTCTTATCCGGTTCCCATCTATTTACTGGCTATGATAGCCCCACTGATTAGCTGTGCTACCGCCATGTAATGTCATAGCTGGGGGCATTGTTTAGGGCATTAATGGGCCTCGAAAAACATCAATAGCCCATTCCCTGATGCTTCAACAGTGTGTGAAATGGTGCCAGGCATTTCCTTTCCGATCCTTGCAAATCGAATTGTGAAGTGCTCTAAATTGGCGGGACTTGCAAGACATTTGACTCGAAGTTGATCTTCCATGGATCATTCTGCTCCTCCATAGTAGTTAGTTATCCTTTGGATTGCGTGACTTGACCACAAAGAAGCCAACGAGTGCTGCCCAGATCCAATGCCATGGATTGTTCTGTTCCGTTACTCAAACACCAGACATGTGCTTAGCGCAGTTTTATAAAACGCATAACACTTCTAACTTTCTTCGTGTAATGTTCACCCTTTATACTTTATTTAGAATGTTATTTCAAAGTGCAAACAACGAGTGAAAAAGACCCTTTCTGACGACCTTTTATCCCCTGAGCAAGTGTTTTGTTTGCTTGAAAGTGACCATGAATGTTAAAAGGTGAATTGCAAGTATCATCAGGAAATGAAATACATAACTAAAAATACCTCTGTGATTTCTTTGCGTAGCCAGGGTGTCTGACAGATTCAATTAAATGTGTCATACATCATTCCCCACAGTGTTATTGACAGAGATGTAGTAGCATCGAATTTTAATTATTCAGCTTGTATCGATCCCTCAATATTCTGGTGAGAATCATTTTCAGACCCTTGAGAGCTTAAAGTTGTTGTTTAATTATCCAACAAGCAGCATCTTGTGAATCAAGGTTTGGATTTCCCTCGTTCAATCCTCCTGCACCAAATTAATTCTGTTCTTTGTTTTTCTTTGATTTTGTCTATATTTGCTGGATGAAAGTGCAGCCCAGACATATAGGAAGGTAAAAAAAAATATTTTCACAGTCACAAGGTCAGAACTTGCTGAAACTTGTTGAATAAAAATACCTACATTAATAAGGTGAACTTTCTGCTGTACTGTATTAGATACAAAATGCCATAATTTAGTGCAATATATTGTCAGCTGGCTGAATTTCAATTCTAGTTTCAAAATGTGAAGTGAAGGTTACTGTATGATTCTGGTGAATGTTCCATCCAAATATCTAAAAATGCATTGCTGAAATAGTAAAATAGATGATTCTACCTGTATTACCAGCAGCCTTAAAAAGATACATGATCTATGTAGGTTAACATTTATAGCAACACCCGAAGACATAAATTATCTGAGCTCAGGGAGTTAAAAGGTAAAACGAACTTGGAAATGTGGATTTGGTAACCTTTCCAAGTTTTGTTAGCATAGGGAATTCAGCTCTACAAAGAAATATATAAATCAACAGGGGCTGGTGGGGACAAGGTAAATGTTACTGTCAAAAACCCAGTTTAAACATACTAGTGGGGATAGTTTTTAGTGCATGGACTTATCCTAAACATGGCCACCCAATCAAAGAAGGAGCAGTCACTTACTAAGACACGGCAATGTTTAAAAGTACTTAACTGTGACGACACAGTATTTAATCTTAATTAGGTCAGACATATTTTTCTTCAGTAGGTTAAGAGTCCTGAGCCATTGTTCATATGAGCTTGAACGTTGACTCTTGAGCTGATGTTTGTTGCAACTTATTGTCTGCTATCTTTGGGGGACAGGGACACAGGGAAATTGAACAATCGACGTTTGCTAATATGTTAATTACCCATTGTATAAGTCCATGCAACTTTGTTGACCTGCAAACGGATAAACTATGCAGATTGATTGAATATTTGAACAATGAGAGTTGACCTCATCCAACATTCCCCTGACCTGTGGATGATGGCCTGAATGAGAGTTGTGAACTATAAAAGGGAGATCTGCCTATGATCCCAGAACAGCAGCCAGGACACAGAGGGACACAGATTTGACATTCTGCAGGGTGCCAGCCTAAGAGCCATGGCCCTAGCTGGAAGAATACATATCTTTTCAATTGACTATCACTGAACCCATGGAAATGTTAGGGGAAGGCAGTTTGGGACCCTCCGGTCACCTGGCCCTATGGAAACATTTGAGGAAGTCAGGTTGGGACCCTCCAGTCACCTGGCCACATGGAGACGTTCGGAGAAGCCAAGTTGGGACACTCCGGTCACCTGTACTTATGGAGACATTCGAAGAAGCCAGGTTGGGACCCTCCGGTCACCTGGTCAAGTACCTCAATGAACTGTCAGTTTCCTAAGTTTGTTGTTTCCTCCTCTCTGTGGGTTACCACCAAAAGCGGACACCTGAGCCATTGTTCATATGACCTTTAGCGTTTACTCTTATGTTGATGTTTGTTGTAACTTATTGTCTGCTATCTTTGGGGGACAGGCACACAGGGTAATTGAACAATAGATGTTTGCTTATATGTTAATTACCCATGCAACTTTGTTTACCTGCAAACGGATAAACTATGCAGATTGATTAAATATTCAAACCATGAGAGTTGATCTCATCCAACTTTCCCCCTGACCTGTGGATGATGGCCTGAATGAGAGTTGTGAACTATAAAAGGGAGATCTGTTTATGTTCCCAGAGAGACTCTACAGAACAGCTGCCAGGAAATAGAGGGACACAGATTTGACATTCTACAGGGTGCCGTCCTAATGGCCACGGCCCTACTGGGAGAATACAGATCTGCTCCAATGACTATCGCTGAACCCATGGAGACGTTTGGGGAAGCCAGGTTGGGACCCTCCAGTCACCTGGCCCCATGGAGACGTTTGAGGAAGTCAGGTTGGGACCCTCCAGTCACCTGGCCGCATGGAGACGTTCGGAGAAGCCAGGTTGGGACACTCCGGTCACCTGGTCTGATGGAGATGTTCGGAGAAGCCAGGTTGGGATCCTCCAGTCACCTGGTCCCCTTACTTCAATGAACTGTCAGGTTCCTAAGCTTGTTGTTACCTCCTCTGTGGGTGCCCGCCAAAAGCAGGTGCCACTGGTGGGGGTAGTCAGCCCTGTAAGCCCCGAAGTCACAGCTGCTCTAATCCACATTAACTTTTTGCAAATCAGCATCTTTTGGCAGTGGGAACAAACTTGTCGGTTATACAAGGTTTTGTGGCACAGAGGTTTGTGGTTACACAACAATTGGTAATACAAGGATAAATGGTTTTGCTTCAGGATTGAAGCTCAGAGCTTGGTAGCTACACACCAGGACTGAGGAACTGAGCTTGGTGGTTACACATCTGGATGGAGGCACATAAAATTTTTATTACAAACCAGGACTGATGAACTCTGCTTGGTAGTTACATATTGTAGCGCCGGCGTCCCTGCCCTCTGCTAGGCAGGGACGCTGTTCCCCTCACCCCTCTGCTCCGAGCCCGGCGTCCTCCTCCCGCTCTGCTGGCAGCGCGCGCTCCTTCCCGGCTACTGTGCTTAGGGCGCGCGCGCGCTCCCTCCCTCTTAAAGGGGCCGCGCGCGCCGTCCTAAGGAGTCCCCGGCCAATGGCCGGAGGACTTCACCATATATAAGGCACCTCCTCCAAAATGGAGGTGCCCGAGCAATGTTGTTGCACTGTTCACTACTCTGCTTCAGCCCTCAGGTCCCGTTGCCAGTTACCTGCCAGAAACCTGCCAGTTTGCTGTCTGTTTCCTGCCTGACATTCCTCCTACCTGCTTGCTAGCCTGAGGTCCGACGGTCTGCCTTCCTACTTCTGTCAGTCTGTCTATGGGCCAGCTTGCCCGCTCACCTGGGAGCGCACATCTGCTACCTGCCTGCTAGCCTACCTGGAGGCTCCGCCGTCACGTGCTGTGACCACCTGCCATTCCAGAGACTCCTGCCCGCTCACCTGGGAGCGCACATCTGCTACCTGCCTGCTAGCCTACCTGGAGGCCCCGCCGTCACGTGCTGTGACCACCTGCCATTCCAGAGACTCCTGCCCGCTCACCTGGGAGCGCTCATCTGCTGCCTGTCTGTTGGCCTACCTGGAGGCTCCGCCGTCACGTGCTGTGACCACCTGCCATTCCAGAGACTCCTGCCCGCTCACCTGGGAGCGCTCATCTGCCGCCTGTCTGTTGGCCTACCTGGAGGCTCCGCCGTCACATGCTGTGACCACCCGTTTATCCAGAGACTCTCGCTTGCTCACCTGGGAGCACACATCTACCATCTGCCTGCTAGCCTACCTGGAGGCTCAGCCATCACAGGTCGTACCTACCCTTTACCCAGAGACTGCCCCGGTCACTTGCCGTGACCTCCTGCCCATTCATGCAGAGACTGCCCCGGTCACTTGCCGTGACCTCCTGCCCGTTCATCCAGAGACTACCCCGGTCACTTGCCGTGACCTCCAGCCCGTTCACCCAGAGACTGTCCCGGTCACCTGCTGTGACTGCCTGCCCGTCTTCCCTGGTCGCCACCCGCTCCCTTACAAGGACCGCCCCCTTGTATAGTAGCTCAGAGGTTCCGCCTCCCAGACCCGTTACAGTTTGCTCGGGCCATGGAACCCGGTGGCACCCAAGCTCCCTCACTCTCGGACCTGTGTCATGAACTGTCCCGTCAGAGGTCCCAACAGGAGTCCATCCTGGGTCACCTGCGGAATGTCAATTCTCACCTGGACACTCTGACTGCTCCACCAGCAACCACCGCCAGTGCCATGACTCGCAATCCGGCAGCTCCGCTGCCCACCAATACTATGGTATCCTACCCCGGACCCCGGCTTTCTGCACCTCCTCGCTTCGGAGGCGACTCCGCTCAGGCTCGGGGCTTTATAAATCAGTGCACACTGCACTTTGAACTCCTGTCCCACCAGTTTAACTCCGACCGGGCCAAAATTGCCTTCATCATGTCCCATCTCACCGGGGAGGCCCTGGCCTGGCTAAATCCTCTATGGGAGAGAGGAGACCCCCTGGTGTCCGACTTGCCTGCCTTTCTCACGGCATTCTGGAAAGTCTTCGACGAACCCGGACGGAAGACCTCATCCGCATCATCTTTGCTACGCCTCCGTCAGGGAAGTCTCACAGTGGGCCAATATGCCATACGGTTCCGTACCCTTGCCTCGGAGCTGGCCTGGGATAACGACGCTCTGGTATCTGTCTTCTGGGAGGGTCTGTCCGGCCGTATTAAAGATTAACTCGCCGGTCGAGACATTCCTACCACTCTCGATGACCTAATAACTCTTGCCACCCGGATTGACCTACGGTTCCAGGAGCGTGCCAAAGAAGTCACCCGTGAGAGGAGGTTTCCACGTCTAGCTCCTACTTTTCAGAAACCCGTCACTCCCTCCGTTTCTCCCCAGGTACACTCTCCTGAGCCTATGCAGGTCGACCAGACCAAGATGGTCAAAACCCGTCAGGACTTACGCCGTGCCGAGGGGAGCTGCTTCTACTGTGGCAGTAAGGAGCACCGGATCCGTACCTGCCCGGAGAGGTCGGGAAACGCCTGTGTCTAGGTTCACTCCGAGAGGTCGACCTAGACAAGAATAAATCCTCTCCATCTCTGCTGCTGTCAGTCTCAATTATCTGCGGGGAGAACCGTTATTTTGAACTTGCCCAACTTGACTCTGGAGCGGCCGGGAATCTTATTTCACAGGACCTGGTAGAAAAATACCGCATTCCCACCAAACCTCTGGCTATACCATTATCTGTCGCTGCTGTGGATGGGGGCCTCTTACCACGTCCCATCCAACTCATCACCGAATCCATAACTCTGCAGGTGGGAATGCTGAATTCTGAGAGCATCTCTTTTCATGTTCTGCCTGGACTCTCTCACGCCCTCTTACTTGGTCTACCTTGGCTCCAGAGACATGCACCCGTGCTTGACTGGCAGACCGGAGAAGTCCTTCGCTGGGGACAGGACTGTCATAAGACTTGTTTGGTTCCTGTTCATCCCGCCCGTCCTTCTCCTACCCCAACTAATCTACCTGGACTTCCGATTCCCTATTGGTCATTTGCTGATGTCTTTAATAAAAAGGAGGCAGAGACATTACCCCCTCATAGACCATACGACTGTCCTATCGACCTGTTACCCGGTACTACGCCTCCCCGTGGGCGTATTTACCCATTGTCCGCTGCTGAGACCCGGTCGATGTCCGAATATATTGAGGAGAATTTGGCCAGGGGATTCATCCGGAAATCTACCTCCCCGGCGGGAGCAGGCTTCTTTTTTGTAAAAAAGAAGGACGGCTCTCTCCGTCCCTGTATAGACTATAGAGGCCTTAACCAGATCACGGTGAAGAATAAGTTCCCCCTTCCGCTCATTCCAGAATTATTTGATCGTCTGAGGGGGGCTAGAATCTTCACCAAACTGGACCTCCGTGGGGCGTACAACCTGGTCCGTATCCGTCAAGGGGATGAATGGAAGACTGCATTCAACACCCGGGACGGCCACTATGAATATCTGGTAATGCCCTTTGGTCACTGTAACGCTCCTGCCGTCTTTCAAGAGTTGGTCAATGACATCTTCCTGGACCTTCTCTACTCCTGCGTAGTGGTGTACCTGGATGACATCTTGGTCTTCTCTCCGGATCTCCAGACTCACCGGAGAGACGTTCGTCAGGTCCTGCTCAGGCTCAGGCAGAATCACCTCTTCGCTAAATATGAGAAGTGCCTCTTTGAGCAGACCTCGCTTCCGTTTTTGGGCTACATCATTTCTCAGACTGGCCTACGAATGGATCCAGAGAAACTGTCTGCCATCGAGAAATGGCCCCGACCGGAGGGGTTGAAGGCCATTCAGCGGTTCCTGGGCTTCGCCAACTACTACCGCCTCTTCATACCGCACTTCTCTTCCCGGACTGCCCCAATTTCCGCGCTCACCCGTAAGGGCACTAATCCCAGAGAGTGGCCGCCCGAAGCAGAGGAGGCCTTTCTTTCCTTAAAACAGGCCTTCTCTTCCGCCCCGGTGCTGCATCGCCCAGATGGCAACAAGCAGTTCTTCCTGGAGGTTGACGCCTCCTCCTCTGGAGCCGGAGCAGTACTTACCCAAAAATCATCTTCCGGGAGAATGGTAACTTGTGGCTTCTTCTCCAAACTCTTCTCCTCTTCTGAGCGCAACTATTCCATAGGAGATCGAGAGTTATTGGCCATCAAGCTGGCATTGGAGGAGTGGCATTACCTGCTCGAAGGGGCTCTTCACCCGGTAATAATTTACACTGACCACAAGAACTTGGCTTACCTCCAGCATGCCCAGAGACTTAACCCGCGCCAAGCTCGGTGGTCCTTGTTTTTTGCTCGCTTTGATTTTATTCTTCATTTTCGCCCGGCTGACAAAAACATCAAGGCGTACGCCTTGTCCCGATCCTTTCTGGTGTCTGATCTCGAGGAAGAACCGAAACACATCATCGATCCCGCCAGAGTAATGCAGGTGGCTCCCGTGAGTCTAAATCGTCTCCCTCCCGGTAAGACGTTCGTATCAGTACCTGATCGGGAGAAGATCCTACACTGGGGTCACTCGTCTAAACTAGCTGGCCACGCCGGTCAGAAAAAGACCCTCCAGCTTATTACCCGGCACTACTGGTGGCCTACCCTGCACAAGGACGTAATAGACTTTGTTTCTGACTGTGTGTCCTGCGCCCGCAACAAGGTTCCGAGACATCTGCCAGCCGGTCGCCTCCTTCCGCTCCCAGTACCTGCTGCCCCCTGGCAGCATATAGCAATGGACTTTGTAACTGATCTCCCCGTCTCTGCCGGTTGTACGGTCATTTGGGTGGTCGCTGACCGCTTTTCCAAGATGGCTCATTTCGTTCCCCTGCCAGGCCTCCCGTCTGCACCCGAGCTGGCTAAAGACTTTATCCGCCACATCTTCCGTCTTCATGGACTGCCCCTCCACATAGTGTCGGATCGTGGGGTACAGTTCACCTCACGCTTCTGGAGAGCCACTTGTAAACTGCTAGAAGTCACCCTGGACTTCTCCTCCGCATACCACCCACAGTCTAATGGTCAAGTGGAGCGAATCAATCAGAACCTGACCAGTTACCTCCGGCACTTCGTTAATGCCCACCATTCAGACTGGGTGGATCTCCTGCCATGGGCCGAATTTTCTTACAACAATCACGAGAGCGAATCTTCCTCCAAATCCCCGTTTTTTGTTGTCTTCGGTCAGCATCCTCGGATCCCATTTCCCGTCTCCACCTCGGTGGACAATCCGGCTGCGGAATCTCTTGTTAATAAATTTTCCTCCATATGGGAGAGTACCCGGTCCGCACTCCTTCTGTCATCCGAGCGTATGAAAAGACATGCTGACAAAAAACGTCTGGATCCTCCTCAATTCCGTCCAGGGGATAAGGTCTGGCTCTCGTCCAAGTATGTCCGGCTCAAGATTCCTTCCTATAAGTTAGGGCCTCGGTTCATCGGTCCTCTGGAGGTCATCAGTCAGATCAACCCGGTGGCCTATAAATTGAAACTCCCGGCCAACTTGCGGATCCCTAACTCCTTCCATGTATCTCTCCTCAAACCTGTGGTACTTAACTCTTTTTCCAAGTCTACAGGTACGCCTCCTGCTCCGGTTTCCGCTGAAAACGAATTTGAGGTAGAGAACATTCTGGCCACCAAAAGGGTAAGAGGGAAGAACTTTTTTCTAGTAGATTGGAAGGGGTTTGGTCCTGAAGAGAGAATGTGGGAGCCCCGGGAGAACATCCATGCCCCTCTCATCCTAGCTAAATTTCTCTCTTGCCTAAAAAAGGGGGGGCCTAAACGGGGGGGTACTGTAGCGCTGGCGTCCCTGCCCTCTGCTAGGCAGGGACGCTGTTCCCCTCACCCCTCACCCCACCCGCTCTGCTGGCAGCGCGCGCTCCTTCCCGGCTACTGTGCTTAGGGCGCGCGCTCCCTCCCTCTTAAAGGGGCCGCGTGCGCCGTCCTAAGGAGTCCCCAGCCAATGGCCGGAGGACTTCACCATATATAAGGCATCTCCTCCAAAATGGAGGTGCCCGAGCAATGTTGTTGCACTGTTCACTACTCTGCTTCAGCCCTCAGGTCCCGTTGCCAGTTACCTGCCAGTTACCTGCCAGAAACCTGCCAGTTTGCTGTCTGTTTCCTGCCTGACATTCCTCCTACCTGCTTGCTAGCCTGAGGTCCGACGGTCTGCCTTCCTACTTCTGTCAGTCTGTCTATGGACCAGCTTGCCCGCTCACCTGGGAGCGCACATCTGCTACCTGCCTGCTAGCCTACCTGGAGGCTCCGCCGTCACGTGCTGTGACCACCTGCCATTCCAGAGACTCCTGCCCGCTCACCTGGGAGCGCACATCTGCTACCTGCCTGCTAGCCTACCTGGAGGCCCCGCCGTCACGTGCTGTGACCACCTGCCATTCCAGAGACTCCTGCCCGCTCACCTGGGAGCGCTCATCTGCTGCCTGTCAGTTGGCCTACCTGGAGGCTCCGCCGTCACGTGCTGTGACCACCTGCCATTCCAGAGACTCCTGCCCGCTCACCTGGGAGCGCTCATCTGCCGCCTGTCTGTTGGCCTACCTGGAGGCTCCGCCGTCACATGCTGTGACCACCCGTTTATCCAGAGACTCTCGCTTGCTCACCTGGGAGCACACATCTACCATCTGCCTGCTAGCCTACCTGGAGGCTCAGCCATCACAGGTCGTACCTACCCTTTACCCAGAGACTGCCCCGGTCACTTGCCGTGACCTCCTGCCCGTTCATCCAGAGACTGCCCCGGTCACTTGCCGTGACCTCCTGCCCGTTCATCCAGAGACTACCCCGGTCACTTGCCGTGACCTCCAGCCCGTTCACCCAGAGACTGTCCCGGTCACCTGCTGTGACTGCCTGCCCGTCTTCCCTGGTCGCCACCCGCTCCCTTACAAGGACCGCCCCCTTGTATAGTAGCTCAGAGGTTCCGCCTCCCAGACCCGTTACACATATCCTGATGGAGGCACAGAATTTGGTAGTTACATACAAGGACTGAGGAACTGAGCTTGGTGGTTACAGATCTGAATGGAGGCACAGAGCTTGGTAGTTACACAACAGGACTGAAGAACTGAGCTTAGTGGCTACAGATTGGGATGGAGGCACAGAACTTGGTATTTGCAGTAAATAACAGGAATACTCTGGAAATTTTCAATTTATATATGAAGATTTGCTTATCACTGCAGCTCCCACCACTGAGATCTCTACCAATTCTAAGACTTGGCCTCTAAAATGCCCTGTGTGGATGGAGGAATGGCTGTGCATGTGCATCACAGTTCTATTAATTATTCATGGGACTAACCATTGTGCTATGCATTTACCTAAAAAAAGTACATCTTGTGTTTGTTCATTGTTAAACAAAATACACGAAAGTATACAAAATAGTACAAAAATAGTCATTAATCTCAATAGCAAAGAGAGTAGGTGTTAGATTTATCATGATATACAGTGCTGGCCAAAAGTATTGGCACCCCTGCAATTATGTCAGATAATACTCAGTCTGAGATGATTTAGTGAATCCTGCTTTGAGCAGGGGGTTGGACCAGATGACCCAGGAGGTCCCCTCCAACTCTACCATTCTATGATTCTATGATTCTATGATTCTTCCTGAAAATGATTGCAATCACAAATTCTTTAGCATTATTCTCTTTATTTAATTTGTCTTCAATGAAAAAAACACAAAAATAATGGTCCTAAAGCCAAATTGGATATAATTCCACACCGAACCTAAAAAAGGGGGTGGACAAAAGTATTGGCACCCTTTGAAAAATCATGTGATGCTTCTCTAATTGGTGTAATTAACAGCACCTGTAACTTACCTGCGGCACCTAACAGGTGTTGGCAATAACTAAATCACACTTGCAGCCAGTTAACATGGATTAAAGTTGACTCAACCTCTGTCCTGTGTCCTTGTGTGTACCACATTGAGCATTGAGAAAAGAAAGAAGACCAAAGAACTGTCTGAGGACTTGAGAAACCAAATTTTGAGGAAGCATGAGCAATCTCAAGGCTACAAGTCCATCTCCAAAGACTTGAATGTTCCTGTGTCTTCCGTGCGCAGTGTCATCAAGAAGTTTAAAGCCCATGGCACTGTGGCTAACCTCCCTAGATGTGGACGGAAAAGAAAAATTGACGAGAGATTTCAACGCAAGATTGTGCGGATGGTGGATAAAGAACCTCGACTAACATCCAAACAAGTTCAAGCTGCCCTGCACTCCGAGGGTACAACAGTGTCAACCCGTACTATCCGTCGGCGTCTGAATGAAAAGGGACTGTATGGTAGGATACCCAGGAAGACCCCACTTCTTACCCCGAGACTTAAAAAAGCCAGGCTGGAGTTTGCCAAAACTTACCTGAGAAATTCTAAAACGTTTTGGAAGAATGTTCTCTGGTCAGATGAGACAAAAGTAGAGCTTTTTGGGAAAAAGCATCAACATAGAGTGTACAGGAAAAAAAAGAGGCATTCAAAGAAAAGAACACGGTCCCTACAGTCAAACATGGCGGAGGTTCCCTGATGTTTTGGGGTTGCTTTGCTGCCTCTGGCACTGGACTGCTTGACCATGGGCATGGCATTATGAAGTCTGAAGACTACCAACAAATTTTGCAGCATAATGTAGGGCCCAGTGTGAGAAAGCTGGGTCTCCCTCAGAGGTCATGGGTCTTCCAGCAGGACAATGACCCAAAACACACTTCCAAAAGCACTATAAAATGGTTTGAGAGAAAGCACTGGAGACTTCTAAGGTGGTCAGCAATGAGTCCAGACCTGAATCCCATAGAACACCTGTGGAGAGATCTCAAAATGGCAGTGTGGAGAAGGCACCCTTCAAATATCAGGGACCTGGAGCAGTTTGCCAAAGAAGAATGGTCTACAATTCCAGCAGAGCATTGTAAGAAACTCATTGATGGTTACCGGAAGCGGTTGTTCGCAGTTATTTTGGCTAAAGGTTGTGCAATCAAGTATTAGGCTGAGGGTGCCAATACTTTTGTTTGGCCCTTTTTTGGAGTTTTGTGTGAAATGATCAATGATTTGATTTTTGCTTCATTCTCTTTTGTGTTTTTTCCTTGCAAGCAAATTAAATGAAGATAATAAGACCAAAGAATTTGTGATTGCAATCATTTTCAGGAAGAAACTGAGTATTATCTGACAGAATTGCAGGGGTGCCAATACTTTTGGCCTGCACTGTACTCCCAGTGGTACTTCCATGTATTCTGTAGATACTAACTGTTCTTCTTTGTTTGGCTCACGCATCAACCACTGTAAGCCAATGTCTGTTATCTCTGCTAGCAAAGCATTCAGATAAATCATCAGTTGGTTTCATGTTATGAAGCAAAAAGACAGAGCATCATAGAAGACAATTGTAACACACAGCTCCCCAGCGAACCACATATGCCAACTATGTACATCTATACTGTGCTGATATAACTGCATTTTGCTGCATCTACTAATTTTAATGACATGCACTCACCAGAAGTAGCTAAGAAATCATCCGTTCATCTAAAGATCTGCATTCTAATGTGGGTTACTTACATTCTCTGACCCTGACACTGTACAAAGTGACATTTTCTCAAACTATATTGCTAAGAATCATTTTGACAATAATGTAGTGCAATTAGCATTTAGTGATGGATGAATGCTAGTTAAGGGAATTTGATTATAATGAACGAAGCTCTGAATAGATCACCTTTAAAGAGCAGCTTGACTCATAAATTTTATTCGTTTGCATTTTTCCTTCAGAGAGACTCTGCCTTGTACTTTATCCTTTTTTCTTGTACTCTACTACTAAGTATATCCCCAGCAAACTGTACAAATTCCCTATTGTGCTAACATTTGGATTCTTATCTACAGACGTTTTATGTGCTCCTTTGTGTGCCATTTTTATTAGGAAAAAATAAGATGTTTCAGCCACAGAGAGAATTTATGCATAGAATTTTGGCTGAATCATCTCTTTGGAAAATACGTAGTATAGCGCAGCAATTAATTTGAAGCATAAAGAAAGGAAAAGTTGCTCAACTAAAAGTGGTTTAGTCTTCATTATAACAAAGGAGGCTGTGCCATATTGTATTAACTTCAACATTTTTTCGAAATGACAACAACCAGTTAAAGGTCCAGTCACTGGAAAAAAGTCCAAGGTATATAGCTGAAAGCACAGTGGCTCAGTGGTTAGCACTGTTGCTTTGCAGCACTGGAGTCCTGGGTTCAAATCTCTCCAAGGTCAACATCTGAAATTTGTAGTTTCTCCCTGTTTTGCATGGGTTTCCTTCAGGTACTTTGGTTTTCTTCCACACATCAAAGACATACTGATAGGGAATCTAGATTGCGAGACAGCAATGATAATGTCTGTAAAGCACTGTGGAATATGATAGCACTATATAAGCAAAGTTGAATAAGAATGAAAAGAAAACATATGTATACATCTTCGCTGCAAGGGTTACCTGAAGATAGTAGGAGGAAACTAAATCTCTTATTGATGTTGGTTAAAGAAGAAGTCTCAACAATTTTTTTTCACCTAATTATGTCTACAATATGGTGTAAGTGTATTAAAATACTTAACAATTACTGCCTTTTCTGTTTTCCAGCGCTGCTCCAGTACTCTTCTGGACCACTTGACCTCTCTTCAGCTTTGCTGACTTATACGGCATCTCCACTGAGGGTGGATTGTTCCTTTTTCAGTTTAAATGTATGAGACTGAGCATTAATAGACCTGCATTCACAAAGCAACTTCCTGTCCACACCTAAACTTCTGTGTGAGCAAACCTGTGGTTCAGAAGAGGCCATGGGGACACTGGAACCTGGGAAAGACGGCACTTCACAAGTATACTGAGTAAAATAAAATTGCTGCCACTCCTTTAAGTCAGAGTGTTGCACCAAAGAGGCATTTTTTTGTATTGCTTGCTTTACTGGTTTTGTAGATATTTATTCATCTGTTTTTTTAAGTGACAGGAGCAGTGGGGTAACAAGTCATTGGTATGGAGTGCCACAAGTGGCCAGTGATTAATTACTGGAAAAACAGATACAAATATAGAATCTTGACCAGAGCATCACATTGCCACTTGGGCTTGCTTTTTTGCAACAACGCATCCTGATGCCATTTCTTCTCGAGGCAAGTGACGCACACTGGCCGTTAACATGACACAAAAGAAAAAGTGAACTGTCAAACGAGGACACATTCTTCCATTGCTCCTTAGTCCATTTCTGATGTTCAAGTGGCAGTTGTACAGTAGATGCTTGCTGCAGCTGATAAGGGTCAGCATGGCAAGCTACGCATCTATGCATTCTGTTTTCTTACACCTGACTATTATAGCCAGCATTAACTTTCTAAGAAAGTTATGCTACACTAGATTTTTTATGAGATCAGACCAGACAAACCACTCATCACGAAGATGAAGGCATGCAGGTGAAATGCGCGTCGGGGTTTGGCACCACACCACTACAAGGTTTATACTGTCCATTCTCCTGTATTTATACTTTGATACTTCTATGCCACATGTCAGCATACATTCCTATACTACTGTATATAGTCATACTTTATATATTTAGGTGTATTACATAGTTGCCTCTTTTGTGCAGTGGTGCCATTCAACAGATGGCTCACATTATATCTGTGTCTTACATATTTTCTTCCATTTAATAAAGTTATATTTTTTATATCATTGGATCTATATGCACATTTTTTTCTTGTAGGCTTTATATTTGTGTACTGCTGAGCCACTATTTTCCATGGTTATATTTTGGCACACTTATTGCTTTCATATATTTAGTTTTACTCTCACATTTATTGTTTGATGTACCTTGACCTATTGCTTTAGTGTGTGTGTTAAAAAATCTGATATATAGACATTTTCATGAACATACAACATTTATAAGCAATGAACAACCACCACATTCACCATGATGAGAAAACTCCATAGTGATTTGGTGTAGACAATGCTGGAAACTCTTTCCAATGATCCAAAGCAGAGGCGTTATATACTGTAAATGATGGGATGTCTGCACTTGTAGTGACCGTGGTGAATATGGTGGATTGCTTATAAATGCTTTATGTTCATGAGAATTTCTATACATGAGATATGAAAAAGGAAATATTGAAAGATCCAACTTGCTAAGTGTCGTTTCTAATTGTGCATTGATAAATGGCAGTATTGGGGATGACTGAATTACAGTATTGATAACAATTGCACTGTGGATGTTTAATTTATCCAGGTCAGTTTTTTATGAGTTCAGTGCTGTCACAAACCAGTAGGACCCAAGTACACTCATATGCTACTTGGAGAAGACTGGCCATGAAGTGGTCTTCATGGAAGAATTGAGCCCAAAAAGCCATACCTTTGACATGTAAAAAGCCAAGCCGCTCAACTATGCAGAAAATCTTTGTTACTGAGGTACAGAAAATTACTAAATTAGCAAGTACGTGCTTTGGATGAGTGAAAATGTGAAATATTTGCCTGTAACCGAAGGAAGTTTATTCAGTTTATTCACTGAAGGGCCACACAACAATGAGTGTCTGCAGGAAACAGTGATGCATGGTGGAGGTTCCTTGTAAGTTTGGGGTTGCATTTCAGCAGATAACATTAAAGACACCAATAATTTTGACCAAATCCCTAACTCTAAGAAATACAGGCAGATACTTATTCATCATGCAGTATCATCAGGGAGGGGTCTAATTTGCTCTAAATCTTTGTTATACAGCCGGACAACAACCCCAAACATACAGCAAATGTCATCAAGAACTATTTTCAGTATAAAGAAAAGCAAGGAGTCCTGGAAATGATGATATGGCCCCAATAGAGCCTTGATCTCATCATCATCGAGTCTGTCTGGTGTTAAATGAAGAGAGAAAAGGATTTACACAATCCCAAATCCATAGAAGATTTGTAGTTAGATCTTTAAGATGTTTGGTGCAACCACCCTGAGCTTGTTCAAAAACTGTGTATGTGCACCAGGAAGAAATTATGCCATTTTGAAGACAAAGGTCGGTCACACCGAATATTGATTTGATATAGATTTCTCTTTTTATTTCATTTTGTTAATTGATAAAAACAAACCATTAACATTTATATTTTTTAAACCATTCTTACTTTGCAGCTTTTTTCCCATGCCCACCTAAAACTTCTGCACATTGCTGTATATATACAATATATAATAAATGTGCAGAATTTTCAGGCAGGGTTGGAAAAAATGATGCAAAGTAGGAATGCTTTAAAAAACATGTGTCAATGGTATGTATATATACAGTACAGACCAAAAGTTTGGACACACCTTCTCATTTAAAGATTTTTCTGTATTTTCGTGACTTTGAAAATAGTACATTCACACTGAAGGCATCAAAACTATGAATTAACACATGTGGAATTATATACGTAACAAAAAAGTGTGAGACAACTGAAAATATGTCTTATATTCTAGGTTCTTCAAAGTAGCCACCTTTTGCTTTGATGACTGCTTTGCACACTCTTGGCATTCTATTGATCAGTTTCAAGAGGTAGTCACCGGAAATGGTCTTCCAACAATCTTGAAGGAGTTCCCAGAGATGCTTAGCACTTGTTGGCCCTTTTGCCTTCACTCTGCGGTCCAGCTCACCCCAAACCATCTCGATTGGGTTCAGGTCTGGTGACCGTGGAGGCCAGGTCATCTGGCGTAGCACCCCATCACTCTCCTTCTTGGTCAAATAGCCCTTACATAGCCTGGAGGTGTGTTTGGGTTCATTGTCCTGTTGAAAAATAAATGATGGTCCAACTAAACGCAAACCGGATGGAATAGCATGCCGCTGCAAGATGCTGTGGTAGCCATGCTGGTTCAGTATGCCTTCAATTTTGAATAAATCCCCAACAGTGTCACCAGCAAAGCACCCCCACACCATCACACCTCCTCCTCCATGCTTCACGGTGGGAACCAGGCATGTAGAGTCCATCCTTTCACCTTTTCTGCGTCGCACAAAGACACAGTGGTTGGAACCAAAGATCTCAAATTTGGACTCATCAGACCAAAGCACAGATTTCCACTGGTCTAATGTCCGTTCCTTGTGTTCTTTAGCCCAAACAAATCTCTTCTGCTTGTTGCCTGTCCTTAGCAGTGGTTTCCTAGCAGCTATTTTACCATGAAGGCCAGCTGCACAAAGTCTCCTCTTAACAGTTGTTGTAGAGATGTGTCTGCTGCTAGAACTCTGTGTGGCATTGACCTGGTCTCTAATCTGAGCTGCTGTTAACCTGCGATTTCTGAGGCTGGTGACTCGGATAAACTTATCCTCAGAAGCAGAGGTGACTCTTGGTCTTCCTTTCCTGGGGCGGTCCTCATGTGAGCCAGTTTCTTTGTAGCGCTTGATGGTTTCTGCAACTGCACTTGGGCACACTTTCAAAGTTTGCCCAATTTTTCGCTCTGACTGACCTTCATTTCTTAAAGTAATGATGGCCACTCGTTTTTCTTTACTTAGCAGCTTTTTTCTTGCCATAATACAAATTCTAACAGTCTATTCAGTAGGACTATCAGCTGTGTATCCACCTGACTTCTTCACAACACAACTGATGATCCCAACCCCATTTATAAGGCAAGAAATCCCACTTATTAAACCTGATAGGGCACACCTGTGAAGTGAAAACCATTTCCGGTGACTACCTCTTGAAGCTCATCAAGAGAATGCCAAGAGTATATACTGTAATTCCATATATGTTAATTCATAGTTTTGATGCCTTCAGTGTGAATGTACAATTTTCAAAGTCATGAAAATACAGAAAAATCTTTAAATGAGAAGGTGTGTCTAAACTTTTGGTCTGTACTGTATATATATATATATATATATATATATATATATATATATATATATATATATACACTGCTCAAAAAAATAAAGGGAACACTTAAACAACAGAATATAACTCCAAGTACATCAAACTTCTGTGAAATCAAACTGTCCACTTAGGAAGCAACACTGATTGACAATCAATTTCACATACTGTTGTGCAAATGGAATAGACAATAGATGGAAATTATTGGCATTTATCAAGACACACTAAATAAAGGAGTGGTTCTGCAGGTGGGGACCACAGACCACATCTCAGTACCAATGCGTTCTGGCTGATGTTTTGGTCACTTTTGAATGTTGGTTGTGCTTTCACACTTGTGGTAGCATGAGACGGACTCTACAACCCACAGAAGTTGCTCAGGTAGTGCAGCTCATGCAGGATGGCACATCAATGCGAGCTGTGGCAAGAAGGTTTGCTGTGTTTGTCAACGTAGTGTCCAGAGGCTGGAGGCGCTACCAGGAGACAGGCCAGTATGCCAGGAGACGTGGAGGGGGCCGTAGGAGGGCAACAACCCAGCAGCAGGATTGCTACCTCCGCCTTTGTGCAAGAAGAAACAGGAGGAACACTGCCAGAGCCCTGCAAAATGACCTCCAGCAGGCCACAAATGTGCATATGTCTGCACAAACGGTTAGAAACCAACTCCATGAGGGTGGTATGAGGGCCTGACGTCCACAGATGGGGGTTGTGCTCACAGCCCAATACTGTGCAGGACGCTTGGCATTTGCCACAGAACACCAGGATTGACAAAGTCGCCTCTGGCGCCCTGTGCTCTTCACAGATGAAAGAAGGTTCACACTGAGCACGTGTGACAGACGTGACAGAGTCTGTAGACGCCGTGGAGAGCGATATGCTGCCTGCAACATCCTTCAGCATGACCGGTTTGGCAGTGGGTCAGTAATGGTGTGGGGTGGCATTTCATTGGAGGGCCGCACAGCCCTCCATGTGCTCGCCAGAGGTAGCCTGACTGCCATTAGGTACTGAGATGAGATCCTCAGACCCCATGTGAGACCATATGCTGGTACGGTTGGCCCTGGGTTCCTCCTAATGCAGGACAATGCCAGACCTCATGTGGCTGGAGTGTGTCAGCAGTTTCTGCAAGATGAAGGCATTGAAGCTATGGACTGGCCCGCCCGTTCCCCAGACCTGAATCCGATTGAGCACATCTGGGACATCATGTCTCGCTCCATCCACCAACGTCACGTTGCACCATAGACTGTCCAGGAGTTGGCAGATGCTTTAGTCCAGGTCTGGGAGGACATCCCACAGGAGACCATCCGCAACCTCATCAGGAGCATGCCCAGGCGTTGTAGGGAGGTCATACAGGCACGTGGAGGCCACAAACAATACTGAGCCCCATTTTGACTTGTTTTAAGGACATTACATCAAAGTTGGATCAGCCTGTAATGTGTTTTTCCACTTTAATTTTGGGGGTAACTCCAAATCCAGGCCTCCATTGGTTAATACATTTTATTTCCATTGATGATTTTTGTGTGATTTTGTTGTCAGCACATTCAACTTTGTACAGAACAAAGTATTCAATGAGAATATTTCATTCATTCAGATCTAGGATGTGTTATTTGAGTGTTCCCTTTATTTTTTTGAGCAGTGTATATATATATATATATATATATATATATATATATATACATGCCGCATGTACACACACATGTAAACTAAAATTTCTCATAATTCACCTGGAGGTTTTTCTTCAATATATATTCAGTTTCATTGAAAATAAAACTTCTAGGTGCACTATATGAGAAATTTCAGTCTAGGAAAGTTTACTTCTTATAGCCGCACTTGCATGAAGTGTAATTAGCCAGCAATATGTGACTATAAACCAATAATTGAGCCCACTTTAAGTGAACAATGTTTCACTGCAGTAGATAAAATGAGAGAATGTGATTGTGGCTTAGAGTGGGTATAAAAGCTTATTCTTGATTAAGTAATCACATCAGTACCAGTCATTAACATTGTGTTGCTGTGGTTTAGAGAGCGGATATCGGTTAAATGCATCACTTGTCTGAGTGTTCAATGTCCATTAAATGTTGCATTTGTAGCAATGAATGGTGATGAAATTCTATTACACTGCCGCCGAGTCAAGAAAGACTATAGTTTCTTTTTATATGAATATATACTCTTTATTTCTTTGCGGTGGCTTGAAGATATGTGGTATTTCAATTTCTGATAGATTTTTCCTTTATAAAAATTGTAGTGTTTTCTCAGTTTGCATGTAAAGTTGAAGGAGTTGCTCTATAAAGCTGCCCCTGTGCATGTGCTCAGTTAAAGAAGTTGGCTGGTCTTAAAGGGAATCTATCAGTACGATTAACCCTCCTAAGCCGTCTATATGGGCATGTAGGTCATAGGTAGATAAATATAATGATACCTCTGATACTTGCGATCCGATGTCTTATTCCAGAGAAATCCACATTTTTCTCCTTTGTAAATGAGCTCTTCCTGGCTATAGGGAGTATGGTGCCTGGAAGATAACTCTGCGTCCAGAGATTATTTTAAATAAAAGGGGGAGTTACCAGTGTGAGACAAGTAACTAACACAGAACAGGAGAAATTAAATTAGTCTTCTTGCAATCACATTTTTTGCAGCTCTCTGAGCTTTGCAGTATTGCTACAATATTGCAACCCTAACACAAACAACCACAGATAAGGCATTATATGTATACTTAGGTGCTCAGCCAAAAAAGTATCGACTGTGCAACCCAGCCAAACTCCATATGTAACAATGATAAATTTGGAGAAAGATACAGAGTATTATAGACTCAGATAGAATAAATATTTATTAGAAATATATTAAAATACACATATTAATTAGTACAGAAAAGACAGAACAAACAATAAATTTATAAAGTCGTTGAAAAAACGCAGAGGGCAAATGAGTATACTGGCATAAATAAGCTTTATTATTTAAAAATTATTTTTAACAGTATCAAAAATGTAAAGACAATATATAGACTTGTGGATCATAAATCCCACCATATCCTTAAACCCATGGAAAGGTAAAAGACTAGATACCAAAGCAGTACATCACAGATTTGAGATGAAAAAAATATAAGCACAAAAGAAATAACCATAAATAGACATAGGTCCCCTAAGGAATAAAATCCTAGGGGGAACCATGAAGATACATTATCATCACAGGATGGACTCAGGTAAGTGACTATCGTATATGTCTTAACAGACCAAAAAGGTCCTAGATGAAAAAAAAATAAGACACTTCACCTAGAGGTACCATCCAGATGAACTGGATAGAGAGAGAGTAAAAGGAGGGAGATGGGGAAAAGGAGAAGGCGGGAAAGGTGGTACAAGCAAACATTAAAAGTACTAAACGATAGAATGGGGGTCAGGTCAATTAGGTAAACAGTATATCAGTGAATCATCATATAATATGTCGCCAACGTGACCAGAATGACTCACCCACAAGGTACAGAAAGTTGCTCGTAAGGGGGACAGAGGAGGGCTGGTTGCTCCCGTCAGAATGGGCCTCGACGCGCGTTTTGCGACTGCTTTATCAAGAGGCATAAATGCAGAGGGCTCAAGGACCTTTTTATGCTGACCCCCAGGAGATCACATGTGTTGTCATGTGATCAAGCAATATGGCCGCCACCGGGGCGGCATATACGGCACATGCGCTGGGATCGTCACCGCCCCACAAGACCCCGCGCCGTCCGTCATAGCGTAGGCGCGACCCGGAAGTGCCACCGGGACAACATCCGGAGAAGCGCCGCAGCCATGGTGACAGACGCGCGGGGACGCAGGGCGCGAGTAGCCCAGTGCATGCGCACAGCATCCCCCGATAGCGGTACATAGTGCCCCGATTATACAAGCCCCAAATCTATAAGGGACAACATGTCCATTAGTGGGCAATGAGTCGGAGCAAGTGGTATACCCTCGTACGCAAATTGGGGGAAACAAAGGCCATAGCAGATCATACTGGGACCGGAGGGAAAGAAGAAAAAGATAATAGAAAGATAATGTAGAAAACAAAAAAGAAAATCAGACAGATAAATAATAAATTATAGACATATGGAACCACACATAGAAAAAATAGAAAACAGGGGGGGGAGGGGCGGAGAGCAAATACAACGAAGGTAGAAAACAAACAGTATGATAAAGGGACAAAGACAAAAAAATAATAATAATAATAATAGAAAAATATATAAAGTCGTGTGCAGCCCCAGGTATCACCATTTAACATATCTAATGAAGTCCCACCAAACCTGTAGTAGACAGTTAAGATACAGAGTACATTGCCAGGATTCACAGGTAGACTTCTAGCTCAAGACCTGACAGCACATTTAAAAAAGGCACACAGACCTCATGAAGGGGAATTCAAAGCTTAGAACTCCCCTGTATGAGCCAGGATAGATAACTACTCTTTTAGAACAGCTCTACTCCTAGCAGATTTGTGCCGTTTATGTACTCTTTATATCGATGAGATATAACATTACAACAATGTCCATGTGTATTCCGGAAAAGTCATATTTAGCCCAGACACTTTTCAATACTTTTATGTAAAGAAAAACTTACTGCCCCATTGTATTGTGGGAGTCCGTCAACATTTTTAGACTTCCTCCACCATTTTTTTTGCCATTTTTTGGATATTTTTTTCATTTTGTTTACATATTCAAAAATCTATACAAAAAAAAAAGAGAAAAAAGCATAGCAGGAGTGCGCTGTTTTTTTAAACAAATGCTTAAAATGTTAATTTGCAAACACATAAAAAAGACAGATTCATAATTCCCTATGAATTGACAGCTAACATCTGGCTGCAGCGCTTTTGTTTTCCAGAGAAAAATGCTTCAAAAATACCCCGAACAATGTTTTTCCAAAAAAGGCTCTTTGTGGAGGCTGGAGGGTCCTTCTTTCTATTGGTTCTGTGTGAAGATAGTCCAGAGGTGTACTCACCTTCTGATGGCTAAGACAAAGGTAATAACTTCGGGAAGTTCATGAAAAGAACAATATAAATATTTACTCAAAGTATGTAATTATATAGAAATATATAAACTGTAATATACTGATAACTAGGGGTATGATCTTGACCGTGTACGGCCTGTACGGCTTTCTTACCGTATTTTCCTCGTTCCACCTTCTCCAACGCTATACCTTACCCCCCACGAATAAAAAACACTTCAACACTGGATTCTTTGGATAAATTTGGCAACAGCGGCCATTTTATTAACAAATAAACATTAACATACTAACAATAATAATACCAGATAAATTAAGAGGGGAGGGTTCTTGGAGCTAATAAGTCTGGCTTTTATAACACGAAAGAAATCCAACCGCCATCTTACCCTCAGCCGTGCACCACCAGCTCGAGGGCACCATACTTCCACAATACATGAAAGATTAATCACCTAAGAGCTCCCAGGGTAAAAACCCCATCCATAGCCCTGACCAAAAATTGCCAGACCACCCCAAATGTAACTTCAAATTACCCAGAATTCTCGCAAATTCCTTGTACCAACAAATCCGTACCAACTCCAAGAACCCCACCCCCCGCCAACCACGCACAGCCCTGACACCTCAGGCTCGTGAGTGCCCCAACCCCAACAATGCCCTTTCAATCCCATCCTGTATTGCCAAAACCCAGAGATCAATTCCGATGGCATTCAAATGAACACCGTCCGCCATCCAAAAATTCCCCGTTCCGGACTCTAAATCTAAATGTCTAATACTTATACCTCCATTCCTGGATACAAAGGCCCCTATAGCCCTATTCCTCATCCCCTTCTTGTAGACCTTCTCCATGCCACATGGAGAAGGTCTACAAGAAGGGGATGAGTAGATTGTACTTCCTAAGGAAGTTAAGGTCTTTTAATGTGTGTGGCAAAATGCTTGAGGTGTTCTACCAATCCATTGTGGCTAGTGCCACCTTTGCGGCAATAATTTGCTGGGGTAACAGTGTGCGTGTTGCTGACGCCAACAAGCTCAACAAACTTATAAAGAAGGCTAGCGCGACGGTGGGCCTACAGCTTGGGACTTTTGAAGAGGTGGTAGAGGATAGGATTAAGAAGAAGTGCAGAGCTATAATGGGCAACAACACACACCCGCTTTATGAACTGTTTGCGAAACAGAAGAGCACATTCAGCAGTCGCCTAATACAACTAAGGTGTAAAAAGGAAAAATACAGGAGATCGTTTGTTCCAACAGCTATGGGGGTGTTTAACAAATGTCTGAAAAGCAATGTCTAAAGCATTCCAAATGTTTTGTTATCATATGTGTCATGTTCGAGATCTGTGTTCTGCTGCTGTGATACCGCAATTTCCTCCGGGATAAATAAAGTATATCTTATCTTATCTTATCTTATCTTATTCAATTTCACCCTCGCTCTATTGATCCCTTTTATCGATCTCGCCGCCCTCCACTTCTGTCTACAGTAGGCACAATATCTGACCACACCGTCAGCAACCCTGGAAAAGTTGTCCATAATCTCAAAAAATCAAACCGAATGTAGCAAATTAATTCCCTAACGGGCCTTGTTCCCAAATCATTCCCACCTATGTGAACCACCAAGATATCAGATGCTCTATCCAGCCGTGCCGCTTTGTGGAATTCGGACAAAAACCGACTCCACACCATCCCCCTAAAACCCAGCCAGCGGACAACAATCTGCTCCCTACCAAAACCCAGATGCCTACCGTCCGGCCTTATGTCGGCACGCAGTGCCCCCCAATGTACGAACGAATGTCTGAAAATGCAGGCTAACAATGGACCAGCACCTAAAATGATTAGCGAAAAACATTAACCAACTTGACAAACCACTTTTTCCATTGCCTTATCATAATTAATACCTCACATACGTAAGATAGCGGTCTGAATTCCACCTGCCGATGCGCTTTATCACCTCAGCACCCAAACTGCACCTATCTGCCTCTGACGCTGCGCCAATCCTAAATGAATGTGAGCCATATAATTTGGGGCTAAGCCACAACTAGAGAATCCCTTTTCTAAGTACTGCAGTAAACTGAAAACGGGACAAAAACGTTCCGTCTTCATGGCATAGAAGCGGGCCAGCTCTACCCGACCATGCTTGCCACATCTCCTTGGGCACATCATTGCCCCATCCAACCGTGCCCAACACCACATGCCTGCCTTTTCCAGCTTGATCCGTCTTAGAGTGTCTTAACCAAAAATCAATGCCCCAACCCAATATCCCACATCCTCAGCCCGCAGTCTCCCTGCCCTGCTTTTTCTTGGAGCCACAAATTCCCCAACTTGCATTGCGCCAAAGAAAGCTAACGAAAAAGCCAGCCTAAACAATGCCAACTCAAAACTAGAACTACAAATCGTCCTTAGTACTGCACCCAAACCCTCTAACGTCGTAAACGACACTGGTCTCCGTTTGTCCGGCATGTGTCTGCCCCTCCTGAAACCCTTTAGTGCCTGCCTGACTAAAAAGGATTTTGTAGCATCCCCTACTCCCTGCAATTTAAAACCGAACGCCAGCCCAGCCATGAACTTACTAACCCTTGACCCGGACCACCCAATCTCTGACGCCTTACCAATCAGAAACAAAACCGCCAAACTTCTATCCTCGTCACTTACAATTGGCACCCATTCAGCCACCCAAGTTTGCCATACTCGCCATGATGCCTCGTAAGCAGACCAGGTATTACTCGCTATAGATTCCCGAATTAGCCTTCCTGCTCCTCCGTAATCAGTTGCCACAAGTGCGAAGGGCATTCGTCTCCCACGTCCTCTGCTTCTGGCGCCAGAGTCCGGAAATGATCCCACTGAAAACGAGACAATGCATCCGCTATAGAATTCTGAACACCCATAACATGTACAGCCGAAATCCAAGCATTCAATTCAAGACACCTGAGCACGAGTTCCCTGAGCAGATTAATGACCGGATGGAACGAGGCCGACAAACTATTAATCACCGCCACCACTGCCATATTGTCACAATGAAAGCGTATTCCCCTATTCAAGAAAAAATCCCCCCAAATAGAAACCGCCACCACTATTGGGAACAACTCCAACAAGGCCAAGTTTTTTGTGTAACCCAACTGTTTCCATGATGTTGGCCACGCTCCAACACTCCACCTCCCCTTACAGTACGCTCCGAAACCTGCCCCGCCGGCTGTATCCGTATAGATTTCGCAAACAAAACTGTCCACGAAATCCTGCTGAATTAACGACCTCCCATTGTAATTCTCCAAAAAACGTTTCCACACTTCCAAGTCACCTCTGTGGTCCCTATTCAAATGAATGAAATGGTGCAGTGCCCTAACACCTGCAGTCGCCCCGGACAACCTGCGACAAAAAATTCTGCCCATAGGCATAATTCTGCAAGCGAAATTCAACCTCTCCAACAGGGATTGCAACTCCTTCAATGTTACCTTATGCAAGCTCCTCACCTTGTTCATCTCCTGCTTCAGCATGAGCAATTTATCCTCCAGTAAACGACATTCCGTCTTTTCTGAATCAATCAGAATACCTAAGAAACTCAACACAATACAAGGCCCTTCTGCTTTTTGCTCTGCTAGCGGAACGCCATAAAGCTTAGCCACCCAAAACATAGATGCCAACAAGTTCCCACAAACTAACGATTCTGGAGGACCTATAAGCAAAAAATCATCCAAATAATGAATGACCGACTGTACACCTGCAACATCCCGTACACCCATTCCAAAAAAGTGCTAAAAGTTTCAAACAACGAACAAGAAATTGCACAACCCATGGGCAAACATCTATCTAGGTAGTACTCCTCACACCAAAAACACCCTAACAATGGAATGCTATCCGGGTGCACCGCAAGCAATCTGAATGCCGACTCAATGTCGGTCTTAGCCAACAGAAACCCAGGCCTGTACCTGCGCACCCATTTTACTGCCACATCAAATGATGTATACACCACCGAACATATATCCTGATTAGAGATGAGCGTTGTTCTACTCGAACTGTTCGCCAATCTCAAATTCGAGCTGTTTTGGGCGGTGTTCGAGCCGGTCGGCGAACACGAACAATTTGAGAAAAATTCGGCTGTTCGAGGTTATGTTCGATAACTGTTCGTGCACCAAAATCATAACTGGATTTTTTCTCAGTAATGATGAAAATTAATGTTAATACGCAGTTTGAGTGTACAGCGGGGCGGGGGGAGGGGCAGGGGATGGATCTCTGCAGGAACAATGAAGATTTCCATTTTTTTTTCTCTTTCCCGCATTTGCAGTGGGGAGGTGCAATCTGTCAGCCTATCAGCAGCGCACACACGGAGCGAAGTGCTTTTTTTCACACAAGCAAGGGCATGTGTGATTGGCAGTGTATGTCACATGTCCTTGCCCTATAAGACCAAGCCATTTTCCCCGTCGCCACCATTTTCTCACTGCTGCAGCTGCGTGTTAGACGGCACCGCTGTTGCTGTGTGCGCTATACCTTGTTAATTTCAAGCCAATTTTCGCACAAATATACAGATAGCTTGGGAGTAGGGAATAGTTGTGATTGCAGTCCTTTTAAGGACTAGGTTACAGCATTTCCTACGACTTTTATCAGGCAGGTCTGTGCTCTTAAATAGATAGATTGTGGGAGTAAAGACTAATTGTAATTGGAGTCCTTTTCAGGACTAGGTTACATCAGTTCCTATCAGTTTTTGCCAGGCAGGTCTGTGCCAGTGCTGTGCAAGTTTTTTTCACAGCATTTGGCTGAATCTAGCAAAGCTAATCCTTTTTGGCCTATTGCAGAGTGTGTTAGTCAGTGGAGTAGCCTATCTGTGTTGCAAGATATACCACCTGTGTATAGAATACCAATTTTTTTACTGCACCTAGTGAAGTAAAATCTTTTGGGCATAGCATCATTCTATTAGTCCATCTATACTGACCTCCATCAGGTTGCAAACTGAATATAATTTTTATCTGCATCTAGCTCTGAAAAAATATTTGGGCTTCTAGCAGTGTGTGGGACTTGTTCTATTAGTCCATCTATACTGACCTCCATCAGGTTGCAAACTGAATATAATTTTTATCTGCATCTAGCTCTGAAAAAATATTTGGGCTTCTAGCAGTGTGTGGGACTTGGTCTATTAGTCCATCTATACTGACCTCCATCAGGTTGCAAATTAAAAATAATTTTTTTCTTCATTTATCTCTGAAAAAATATTTGGGCTTCTAGCAGCGTGTGGGACTTGTTCTATTAGTCCATCTATACTGACCTCCATCAGGTTGCAAATTAAAAATAATTTTTTTCTGCATCTAGCTCTGAAAAAATATTTGGGCTTCTAGCAGTGTGTGGGACTTGGTCTATTAGTCCATCTATACTGACCTCCATCAGGTTGCAAATTAAAAATAATTTTTTTCTGCATCTAGCTCTGAAAAAATATTTGGGCTTCTAGCAGTGTGTGGGACTTGGTCTATTAGTCCATCTATACTGACCTCCATCAGGTTGCAAATTGAATAAAAAAATTTTCTGCATCTAGCTCTGAAAAAATATTTGGGCTTCTAGCGGTGTGTGGGACTTGGTCTATTAGTCCATCTATACTGACCTCCATCAGGTTGCAAATTAAAAATAATTTTTTTCTGCATCTAGCTCTGAAAAAATATTTGGGCTTCTAGCAGTGTGTGGGACTTGGTCTATTAGTCCATCTATACTGACCTCCATCAGGTTGCAAATTAAAAATAATTTTTTTCTTCATTTAGCTCTGAAAAAATATTTGGGCTTCTAGCAGTGTGTGGGACTTGTTCTATTAGTCCTTCTATACTGACGTCCAGCAGGTTGCAAATTGAATATAATTTTTTTCTGCATCTAGCTCTGAAAAAATATTTGGGCTTCTAGCGGTGTGTGGGACTTGGTCTATTAGTCCATCTATACTGACCTCCATTAGGTTGCAAATTAAAAATAATTTTTTTCTGCATCTAACCCAGCCAATAGTTTTGGCCTAATACCACAGTTTGGCCACTCAGCTCTGCTCGGTTACCATCCATTGTTTTTTTGTGCAAACAACTTCAGAGTTGTGAATTAGTTAACCACCAAAATGAGTGGAAAAAGGCCTGCTGCTGGTGGAAAGGGGAATAGGCGTGTTGGGAAGGGGAAAAAAGGTTGTGTCCGTGGGGTAGGTGCAGAAGAAAGACCATCTTCCAGCCAAACTAAAATGTCTACTTCTTTTAGCGGACAATGTGATAAGATCCCTTTCTTACGGCCACGCCAATCGCTACAAATTCCAGATGAGGCACAAAAACAGCAGGTGCTTCAACGGATATCAAGTGCTCCTTTAAGTGGGCTCTCCTCCACATCAACTTCAACATCACAAATACTCCAGTCCTCAAAGGTGTCACCCAAATCGCACTTGCTTCCTCACAGCTCCCAAATCTCCAGCTGCCCGTCTGAGTATGAGGTAGAACAGATGGTTGAGTCTGCAGAGCTGTTTACTCATACTATAGCCTGGGAATCAGAGGTCGACTCCAGCGCTTCTGTGAATCCAGACGAGGAAATGATCTGCACTGATGCCCAGAATCTTTATGAGTCGGATCCAGGACCAGACGCAGAAGGTTCTGACCATAATGTAGACCCTCATTCCCAAACTGTAACTCCTGTTGGTGGAGACAATGAGGAAGACGATGATAAGACTCAAATACCTGATTGGAGCGACAACTTTAGTTTTTTGTCAGGGCAGGAACAGGTTGGCTCTGAGGACGACGGGTGTGATAACGCACAGGGTGATGATGATGAGGTCGGAGATCCCACTTACTGTCAACCCACAGTCAGCCAAGAGATGAGGTCAGCAGAGGAGGTGGAGGAAGATGCTAGTGACGACGAGGTCAGGTTGCGCCTTCCTGGACAGAGACGTAGTACTGGAAGCACGTCAACAACTGCATCCTCAAACACAACTCTGCCTCTCACCACAAGTCGTGGTGGCTCTTCAGGTCGCATGGGTGCTAAGCCTTGCATAGCCTGGGCATTTTTTCAGATCGATAAAGATGACCCAACTCGTGTTATCTGTAACATTTGTCAGCAAAAGCTAAGTAGAGGCCAAAAAATACATAGTTTGAGTACTTCATGCATGAAGCGGCACATGGACATGAAGCATAAGTTGCAGTGGGAAGCTCAGTGTGCTACAATGCGGTCTAGCCGGCCGGGCCAACCACCGTCTGCCATATCTTGTGCATCCGCGGCCTCTTCATCCTCTGTGACTGGGGGGACAGCAGTCACACCTGTTTTGGGGCGCAGACCTGCCACCTCTTTACCCGCAACAGCCAGCGTGATTGGCAGGTCATCATTTTCTTTGGAGGTGGTAACACCAGCTGGTCTTGAGCGCTGTCCGACATCGATAGCACCACCTTTGGATCAAGGCAACCTAACATGTCCGCCTGCATCTTCCTCACAGACCGGCAGTTTGCCGGGGACACCCTTATCAACCCCGTCTAAGCACAATAGCCAGCCCGCGGTCCCTCAGATGTGGACAAGTAAAAGACCATTTCCTCCTAGCCATGAGAAAGCTAAGAGGTTGAATTTCACCATCTGCAAGCTCTTGGCTACAGAAATGCTGCCTTTCCGCCTGGTGGACACAGAGGATTTTCGAGACCTTATGTCCGTCGCAGTGCCCCAGTACCAGATGCCCAGTCGGCACTACTTCTCAAAGAAAGGTGTGCCTGCGCTCCACCAGCATGTCGCACACAACATCACCGCTTCTTTGAGAAACTCTGTGTGTGACAGGGTGCATTTCACCACAGACACTTGGACGAGTAGGCATGGACAGGGGCGTTACATGTCGCTGACTGGGCACTGGGTAACTATGGTGACAGCAGGACAAGGGGCTGCTGTCCAAGTCTTGCCGTCCCCACGAGTTGTGCGTCAATCCTCTTTATGTCATTTTTCCTCCACTGCTTCTGCCTCCTCAACTTCCTCTCGGTCTTCCACCTGCACCCAAAGCCTGTCTGGTCATGCCACAAGCTTTCTAACTGCGCAGAAGGGATCCTGCACACCTCCTTACTATGCTGGCAGTAGGGCTCAACGTCATCAGGCGGTTTTTACATTGAAATGTCTGGGAAATGTGAGTCACACAGCTGAGGAGTTGTGGTCAGCTCTGGAGAACCAATTTCATGAATGGTTGTCTCCACTGGACCTGAAACCAGGGAAGGCCGTGTGCGACAATGCTGCAAACCTGGGTGCGGCCCTTCGCCGGGGCAATGTCACACACGTGCCTTGTATGGCTCACGTGTTGAACCTGGTTGTCCAGCAATTTTTAGCCCACTATCCCAGACTAGATGGCCTTCTGCAGAGGGCACGGTCGCTGTGTGCTCACTTCCGCCGTTCGCATCCCGCAGCTCAGCGACTTACATCTCTACAGAAGTCGTTGGGCCTGCCACTTCACCGGCTAAAATGCGATGTGCCTACCCGGTGGAATTCAACTCTGCACATGTTGCAGCGACTGTGGCAGCACCGACAAGCCCTGGTGCAATACGTTCTGACGTATAGCCTGGGCCAACGAGATTCAGAGGTGGGGCAAATCACGCTGGAGGAGTGGTCTCAGATCAGGGACCTATGCACCCTTCTGCACAGTTTTGAAATGGCGACGAAGATGTTTAGTGCTGACTAGTGTTGAGCCACCCCCGTAGTGTTCGGGTTCGGTTCGGTTCGTCGAACACCGGGATGTTCGAGGAACTGTTCGTCGAACTGTTCGTGGAACACCTTAGAACACCGTCGAACACCGTTAAAACCAATGGCAGGCAAACAAAAACACATAGAAACACATAGAAAACACCTGCAAAGGTGTCCAAAAGCTGACAAACTGCTCAGAAGACACTCTCTTTAAAAAAGCCGGCCGGCAAATTCAGCAGCGGCATACACCGGTACCCGACAATTTAGACAAGAAGGAATAGAGCATCACACATAGATTAGATAGATAGAAACATGTCAGTCACACATATAAGAAGCACAGTGACAGTGTTGGTTACTGCACTTGTCATTTAGTGTAAAGGATTTATTAAAAAAAATATTAGTGTTTTCATGCACCGTCTCTTTAAAAAAGCCGGCCGGCAATTCAGCAGCGGTACCCGACAATTTAGAACAGAAGGAATAGAGCATCACACATAGATTAGATAGATAGAAACATGTCAGTCACATATATAAGAAGTACAGTGATAGTGTTGCTTACTGTACTTGTCATTTAGTGTAAAGGATTTATTTAAAAAAATAATAGTGTTTTCATGCACTGTCTCTTTAAAAAAGCCGGCCGGCAATTCAGCAGCGGTACCCGACAATTTAGAACAGAAAGAATAGAGCTTCACACATAGATTAGATAGATAGAAACATGTCAGTCACATATATATGAAGTACAGTGATAGTGTTGGTTACTGTACTTGTCATTTAGTATTAAAATAAAGGATTTATTATTAAAAAAATTGGCGTGGGGTTCCCCTTAATTTTAGGCTCTAGCGGAGGTTAAGCAGACGGCTGGGGCAGATGTTTGAAGCCTGGGAAGGGGGTAATACCCACGGAGCTTCCCAGGCTACTAATATCAGCCCCCAGCTGAATACATAGCCTTTGCTAGCTATTAAAATGGGGGACCCCCCCAAAAAAATGACGTGGGGTCCCCCCTAATTTAATAGCTAGCAAAGGCTAGGCAGACAGCTGGGGGCTGATATTAATAGCCCAGGAAGGGAGCCATGAATATTGGCCCCCTCCCAGGCTAGAAACACCAGCCGTCAGCCGCCCCAGAAATGGCGCATTCATAGGATGCGCCAATTCTGGCACTTAGCCTCGCTCTTCCACGCTGCCCTGGTGCGGTGGCAGGGGGTAATAGGGTTGGGGTTGATGTCAGCTTATAATGCCAGCTGACATCAAGCCCAGGTTAGTAATGGAGAGGCGTCTATAAGACACCCCCATTACTAACCCCATAGTCAAAGTTAAAAAAAACAAACACCCAGAATAAAGTCCTTTAATTGAAATAAAGACACAATCCTTTATTGTTCTAAATTAAACCATACTTACCATCACGCCCATTCCAGCTGAAGCCAACGATCTTCTGCAATAAAAGAAAAATAATAAAGCAACCTCATCCTTACCTTTCCATGGTTCCCACGACAGCTTCAGCTCTGCTACATCGAGATGACAGGCTGGACCGCAGCAGAATGCTGCCATCCAGCCTGTCATCCCGCAGACACTGAGAAGCGCAGGCTTGCTTGCGCTGCTCAGCGTCTCTCTGTGATGACATCCAGATGAGCCGAGTTCATGTCCAATGAACTCGGCTCACCTCATGCACGTCACTGACAGCGTGGGAAAATTCTCACGCTGAAGCGCTGATTGCAGGAGAATTTTCCCACGCTGTCAGTGACGTGCAGGAGGTGAGCTGAGTTCATTGGACATGAGCTCACCTCATGCACATCACTGACAGCGTGGGAGAATTCTCCTGCACTCAGCACTTCAGCGTGAGAATTTTCCCACGCTGTCAGTGACGTGCATGAGGTGAGCCGAGTTCATTGGACATGACCTCGGCTCATCTGGATGCCGTCACAGCGAGACAGTGAGGAGCGCAAGCATGCCTGCGCTTCTCAGTGTCTGCGGGATGACAGGCTGGATGGCAGCGTTCTGCTGCGGTCCAGCCAGTCATCTCGATGTAGCAGAGCTGAAGCTGTCGTGGGAACCATGGAAAGGTAAGGATGAGGTTGGTTTATTATTTTTCTTTTATTGCAGGAGATCGTTGGCTTCAGCTGGAATGGGTGTGATTGTAAGTATGGTTTAATTTAGAACAATAAAGAATTGTGTCTTTATTTCAATTAAAGGACTTTATTCTGGGTGTTGTGTTTTTTTTAAATACTTTACTAGAAATTCATGGCGGTCATGTCTAATACTGGCGTGACCCCATGAATTTTGGGCTTGGGGCCAGCTGATAATACCAAGCTGGCCCTAACCCCTTTATTACCCAGTGAGCCACCGCACCAGGGCCCTGGATGAGTTGGGTACAGCGCCAGAAGATGGCGCTTCTATGAACGCGCCATTTTCCGGGGTGGCTGCGGACTGCAATTTGTAGCGGGGGGGGCCCAGAAAGCTTGGGCCTCCCTGCGCTGCAGATTCCAGCCCCCAGCTGCCTAGTTGTACCTGGCTGGACACAAAAATAGGGCGAAGCCCCACGTACTTTTTTTTTAATTATTTCATGAAATTCATGAAATAATTAAGAAAAAAAGGCCTTCCCTATATTGTTGTGTCCGGCCAGGTACAAATAGGCAGCTGGTGGTTGGGGGCAGCCCGTTCCTGCCTGCTGTACCTGGCTGGACACAAATATAGTGCGAAGCCCCACTTCAATTTTTTTTAATTATTTCATGAAATTCATGAAATAATTAAGAAAAAAAGGGCTTCCCTATATTGTTGTGTCCGGCCAGGTACAAATAGGCAGCTGGTGGATGGGGGCAGCCCGTTCCTGCCTGCTGTACCTGGCTGGACACAAATATAGTGCGAAGCCCCACTTCAATTTTTTTAAATTATTTCAGGAAATTCATGAAATAATTAAAAAAAAATTATGTGGGGCTTCGCCCTATATTTGTGTCCAGTCAGGTACAGCAGGCAGGAACGGGCTGCCCCCAACCACCAGCTGCCTATTTGTACCTGGCTGGACACAACAATATAGGGAAGCCCTTTTTTTCTTAATTATTTCATGAAATAATTTAAAGAAAATTGACGTGGGGCTTCGCCCTGTTTTTGTGTCCAGCCAGGTACAACAAGGCAGCTGGGGGCTGGAATCCGCAGCGCAGGGAGGCCCAAGCTTTCTGGGCCACCCCCGCTGCAAATTGCAGTCCGCAGCCACCCCGGAAAATGGCGCGTTCATAGAAGCGCCATCTTCTGGCGCTGTACCCAACTCATCCAGGGCCCTGATGCGGTGGCTCACTGGGTAATAAAGGGGTTAGGGCCAGCTTGGCATTATCAGCTGGCCCTAAGCCCGAAATTCATGGGGTCACGCCAATATTAGACATGACCACCATGAATTTCTAGTAAAGTATTTAAAAAAAACACAACACCCAGAAAAAAGTCCTTTAATTGAAATAAACACACAATTCTTTATTGTTCTAAATTAAACCATACTTACCATCACGCCCATTCCAGCTGAAGCCAACGATCTCCTGAAATAAAAGAAAAATAATAAAGCAACATCATCCTTACCTTTCCATGGTTCCCATGACAGCTTCAGCTCTGCTACATCGAGATGACAGGCTGGACCGCAGCAGAACGCTGCCATCCAGCCTCTCATCCCGCAGACACTGAGAAGCGCAGGCTTGCTTGCGCTCCACAGTGTCTCTCTGTGAGGGCATCCAGATGAGCCGAGTTAATGTCCAATGAACTCGGCTCACCTCATGCACGTCACTGACAGCGTGGGAAAATTCTCCTGCACTCAGCGCTTCAGCGTGGGAGAATTCTCACACTGAAGCGCTGAGTGCAGGAGAATTCTCCCACGCTGTCAGTGACGTGCAGGAGGTGAGCTGAGTTCATTGGACATGAGCTCACCTTATGCACGTCACTGACAGCGTGGGAAAATTCTCCTGCACTCAGCGCTTCAGCGTGGGAGAATTCTCACACTGAAGCGCTGAGTGCAGGAGAATTCTCCCACGCTGTCAGTGACGTGCAGGAGGTGAGCTGAGTTCATTGGACATGAGCTCACCTTATGCACGTCACTGACAGCGTGGGAGAATTCTCCTGCACTCACCGCTTCAGCGTGAGAATTTTCCCACGCTGTCAGTGACGTGCATGAGGTGAGCCGAGTTCATTGGACATGAACTCGGCTCATCTGGATGTCGTCACAGAGAGACGCTGAGCAGCGCAAGCAAGCCTGCGCTTCTCAGTGTCTGCCGGATGAGAGGCTGGATGGCAGCGTTCTGCTGCGGTCCAGCCTGACATCTCGATGTAGCAGAGCTGAAGCTGTCGTGGGAACCATGGAAAGGTAAGGATGAGGTTGCTTTATTATTTTTCTTTTATTGCAGGAGATCGTTGGCTTCAGCTGGAATGGGCGTGACGGTAAGTATGGTTTAATTTAGAACAATAAAGGATTGTGTCTTTATTTCAATTAAAGGACTTTATTCTGGGTGTTTGTGTTTTTTTTAACTTTGACTATGGGGTTAGTAATGGGGGTGTCTTATAGACGCCTCTCCATTACTAACCTGGGCTTGATGTCAGCTGGCATTATAAGCTGACATCAACCCCAACCCTATTACCCCCTGCCACCGCACCAGGGCAGCGTGGAAGAGCGAGGCTAAGTGCCAGAATTGGCGCATCCTATGAATGCGCCATTTCTGGGGCGGCTGACGGCTGGTGTTTCTAGCCTGGGAGGGGGCCAATATTCATGGCTCCCTTCCTGGGCTATTAATATCAGCCCCCAGCTGTCTGCCTAGCCTTTGCTAGCTATTAAATTAGGGGGGACCCCACGTCATTTTTTTTGGGGTGTCCCCCATTTTAATAGCTAGTAAAGGCTATGTATTCAGCTGGGGGCTGATATTAGTAGTCTGGGAAGCTCCGTGGGTATTACCCCCTTCCCAGGCTTCAAACATCTGCCCCAGCCGTCTGCTTAACCTCCGCTAGAGCCTAAAATTAAGGGGAACCCCACGCCAATTTTTTTAATAATAAATCCTTTATTTTAATACTAAATGACAAGTACAGTAACCAACACTATCACTGTACTTCATATATATGTGACTGACATGTTTCTATCTATCTAATCTATGTGTGAAGCTCTATTCTGTCTGTTATAAATTGTCGGGTACCGCTGCTGAATTGCCGGCCGGCTTTTTTAAAGAGACGGTGCACGAAAACACTATTATTTTTTTTGATAAATCCTTTACGCTAAATGACAAGTACAGTAAGCAACACTGTCACTGTACTTCTTATATATGTGGCTGACATGTTTCTATCTATCTAATCTATGTGTGAAGCTCTATTCTGTCTGTTATAAATTGTCGGGTACCGCTGCTGAATTGCCGGCTGGCTTTTTTAAAGAGACGGTGCATGAAAACACTATTATTTTTTTTGATAAATCCTTTACGCTAAATGACAAGTACAGTAAGCAGCACTTTCACTGTACTTCGTATATATGTGGCTGACATGTTTATATCTATCTAATCTATGTGTGAAGCTCTATTCTTTCGGTTCTAAATTGTCGGGTACCGGTGTATGCCGCTGCTGAATTGCCGGCTTTTCATGTTTCACTGTTGGCACTGTTCCCATCGATTTGGGCAATCACTGTAATGCCACAACCACCATGGCTGTGGCATTACAGTGAGTGGCAGACAATCCCTGCATGATTGGTGCTCTAAATAGCGCCAGACATGCAGGACACGCTTTTGGTGCACGAACAGTTATCGAACATAACCTCGAACAGCCGAATTTTTTGCAAATCGTTCGGGTTCGTCGAACAACTCGAACACCGCCCAAAACAGCTCGAATTTGAGATTGGCGAACAGTTCTAGTCGAACACCGCTCATCTCTAGTGCTGACGATGCCATTATCAGCATGACTATTCCGGTGATTTACATGCTGGAGCACATGTTAAACAGAATTCGGAGTCAGGTGGTGGCACAAGAGGAGGTGGAGGAAGTAGAGGAGGAGGAGTTGTATGCGGAAGGGCTAACATCTGCAAGGTCCAGACGGTCGGCAGCACCAAGGCGGCAGGCATGTGAGGGTGGGGGAGATGATTTTACCAGGGCGCATGGTAGCAGCCAAACTAGTGAGGAAGGTGCAGGAGCCCAGGAAGAAGTGGAGGACGAACTGATGGAAGACTCATCAGATGAGGGAGACCTTGATCACATTTCTGTTGTGCGAGGTTGGGGGGAGAGGACAGAGGAAGGAAGCATGATTGCTACCTCGCCACCAACACAACAGGGACTTGGTGCTCCTGGATGCGCAACACACATGAGTGCCTTCTTGCTGCACTACCTGCAACATGACCCTCGAATTGTGAGAATTAGAAATAATCCTGACTACTGGGTTGCCACACTGTTAGATCCCCGGTACAAAAGTAAATTTGCAGAAATTATTCCTGCCATAGAAAGGGATGCACGCATGCAGGAGTATCAGCAGAGACTGTTGCAGAATCTTACATGTGCTTTTCCACAAAATACCAGTGGTGCACGTAGTGAATCTCACAGTTCCAACTTGCCAACCATGGGACCGTCAAGTGTTCAGCACTCAAACCGTAACAGAACCACAGTATCTGCTGGTAACATCAATTTTGCGGAATCATTTCACCACTTTTTTAGCCCATCCTTTGCAAGGCCACAGGAGACAAGAAGTCTGACACATAGTCAACGCCTAGAGACGATGGTACAGGAGTATCTCCAAGTAAACATTGAAGCCACGACTGTGTCACTGGACCCTTGCTCTTTTTGGGCTTCCAATCTGGATAAATGGCCGGAGCTAGCCACTTACGCCTTGGAGATCTTGTCATGCCCCGCAGCCAGCGTTCTGTCTGAACGTGTGTTCAGCGCTGCTGGTGGTGTGCTGACAGATAAGCGCACGCGGCTCTCCACTGATAATGTAGACAGACTCACGTTCATAAAGATGAACAAATCATGGATCCGAAACGACTTTTCTACCCCTGTGTCATCCTGGGGAGAGTAAAAGCTTGATGATTGGTTAAAATCACCCTACCAACCGTTTTAAGCTTTCAAATTACTAATCATGTTTATCTGTATCTTGACTGGAAAATAATTTGGGCTTTGTAGCAGTGTGCAGCACTGATCCTATTAGGCCATCTATAATAAGCTTCACCAGATTTAAAATTAAAAATAATTTTTAGCTGCATCTAGCCCGGAAAATAATTTTGGGGCTCCGAGATGCGCAAGACACATAAGTGCCTTCTTGCTGCACTACCTGCAGCATGACCCTCATATTGTCAGAATTCGAAGTAATCATGACTACTGGGTTGCCACACTCTTAGATCCCCCAAACTTTTCGATCAACCTTTTCATTTTAATAAAGACCAAAAAAATGGTCATTTTTGAAATTATAAGCATTAGCAGGTTGTTAGAAACTGAAATCAAACAGTTTTCAACTCAAAACTTTATTCTAGGTGATGTTACATTTTCACATAGGACCCCTTGTTCGAAAGGAGCTTCTGAACTCTCTCGTCCATTGAATTTGTCAGGTTTTGGATGGTTTCTGCTTCAATTGTTTTGCATGAGGACAGAATACCCTCCCAGAGCTGTTGCTTAGATGTGAACTGCCTCCCGCCATCATAGACACTCCTTTTAATGATGCTCCAAAGGTTCTGAATGGGGTAGAGGTCAGGGGAGCATGGGGGTCACACCATAAGTTTGTCCCCTTTTATGCCCATATCAGCCAGAGATGCAGATGTTTTATGTGCAGCATGAGATGGTGCATTATCATGCAGAAAAATGATCTTGCTGTGAAATACACGGTTCTTCTTCTTGAACCATGGCAGGAAGTGCTGTTTGAGAAAATCCACATACATTATGGAGTTCATCTTTAGCGCCTTCAGGGATCCTAAAGGGGCCGACAATCTCTCTCCCCATGATTCCAGCCCAAAACATTACTCCACCTCCTCCTTGTTGGCGCTGTAGCCGTGTTTGCGTGGGGTGTCCATCAACCAGCCATCCTCCACTCCATTCATCTGGACCATCGAGCGCTGCACGGCACTCATCCGTGAACAAAACAGTTTTGAAATCAGTCTTCATGTAATGTTTGGCCCACTGGAGCCGTTTCTGCTTGTGTGAAGTGGATAGAGGAGGTCGACAGGATGGCGTATGCACAGCTGCAAACCTCTGAAGGACCCTGCATCTTGTTGTTCGGGGGACGTTGGAGGCACAAGCAGCTTCAAAAACTTGTCTGCTGCTATGACAAGGCTTTTTTGCCGCTGCTGTTTCAACCTGACGTAATTGCCTGTAGGAAAGAGTCCTCAATTTGCCCTTATCAGCACGCACACGTGTGTACTGTGAATCAGCTACATACTTCTTGATTGCCAAGACACTTCATCCTGATCATCGCACAATGTTGATTGTAGTCATGCCTTGACCTAAACACTCCACAATTTGTTGCTTCTCAGCAGCCGACACATCCTTTTTCTTTCCCATTTTGGCAGAAAATGTAGGCTGCTTAATAATGTGAGAGAGCCTTCTTAAGTAGTCTTGCCTTTCATTGGACACACCTGCCAAACTAATTAGCACAGGTGTCTGCAATTGCTTACAGTGATATAAAGAGCCCTGACACACATCACCATCAATGAGTTTAACTGACAAACAAACAAATTCTTCCCTTATCACTCCTAAACACTTTTTGCATAATAATTTGGAACGCGGTGTACATGTGCTTTTCCACAAAACACCAGTGGTTCACGTAGTGAATCTTACAGTTCTAACTTGCCAACCGTGGTCTGTATGGAATTGTTCAATAAAGGGCCCAAAATTAAGATAACATAGATGGGAGAGGTCTCTATGAATAGGAATTCCTAAGTATTTGATACCCTGTGAGGGCCAGGCAAAGGGAAAGTTGGACTGGATGGAATCCTATATGGATTTAGGGAGGGAGACATCGAGGGCCTCAGACTTCGCTGCATTGATTTTAAAATTTTACCATGTAACAAAGTGATCTATTTCAGCCATAACAGCAGGGATGGATATATGTGATTGAGTGATATATACTAGGACATCATCAGCAAATAGAGAGCACTTGTACTCGGTGCCTCCCACCTCAATCCACCTAATATTGGGGTTATGGCGAATTAATGAGAGCAGGTGCTCCGTCACTAGGATGTATAAGAGAGGGGACAGAGGACATCCCTGCCTTGTCCCATTGGTGATTGTGAAAGGTGATGAAAATGTTCTGACGCACCCCCTGGGCCTTGGGACACCCGGAGCCGGACCCTTTTTGGTGGATGCTGGTGGTTGTAGTCTTCGTGGCGGCGATCCGGTTCCGTGGCTCAGGGCGGTCAAACCAGTGGCGGAACTATTTATGTGGTTTTGATGTTTAAATGTCCGACTACGCCACCCGTGGATTGCGGTCAGAGTGAACCGCCGCTACAGGGCAGACCGCTAAGGCTGGTGTTGTGGGTGCAGCAGAGCGTAGCATAACTCCCCACGGGAGGAGTATAGCCTCAGGGCAGTGTATGCGGAGGATGGGGGTGATGGTGCAGGGCAGCAGCAGTAACGACACGGAGTCAGTGATGCAGTTCAGGGCCTTTACTCACAGTTCTTATTATCCAGACCACGTCTGCAGGTAACGGCTGCCCACGTCGTACTGTGCTCACCAGGTGAGGGGCTCAGACAACTCCCAGATAACTTTGGAGCGCTTCACAGGACCCCCTTTGTGTGTCCTTTGTCTGGCCTTTCTTACCAACACTTCTGTCCGGCTGCCTCGGGCCTCCTCTTGGTAAACTTGGCGCCAGTTTCCCTGACCCTATGTGGTGCCTTCCTAGCGGGTGGAGCAAGGGGCTGCGCCACATAAAATGTCAGAGCCTCCGGTTTCTAGCTGAGGGTCGTTTCCTGCCTCCACTAGTTCGGGGACCGGTCTCCCCCTTTGGCCTGACCCCTCCACGCAGGTGGATTCGGGGGTGCGGTGGCGACTCGCCCGTCCGCACCCCTGGGATCCCTTCATTCCTCGTTCCTGGAGCCTTCTCCGCTCCTCTTCCTTCCTTCTCCCTCTTGCAGGCCTGGGCCTCTGTTACTAGGCCCGCCTCCGGAGCAGAGCTCATGCAGAGCCCCTGCTCCCTGCCACTTCTGCTCAGACTTCTCTGCACTGAACTAAGATGGTGCCCACCTTTTATACTCCCTTCTCAATGCACCCAGGAACTGCTTCCTCCCTGCTCCTGCACTGCAGGGTTCCCCTTCCTCAGTGTTCCCTCCCCCCACTCCAGCCAGGGACAGGGACTGTCGTGCCCATCTCAGGGGCATATTGGTCGCCCTGCCCCACGGCAATGTGGTGTAATGCATGCAGGTGTCGGGTCCTGATCCACACTCCATCCTTATCTGAGAGTGAGATATCACACCTCTGGGTGAGGTGCAATACGTCTGTAGCAACCGAGCCCTCGGTGCTACAGTTCCATTTATCTTCAGCCTAGGTGACGTATTGTGATACAGGGCCGTGATTTTGGCTATAAAAGGGTCCCCTAGACCCCTACCCCAAGCTTTTTAAGAGAATCATATATGGCGTGCCAGGAGACTCTATGGAATGCTTTCTCAGCATCCAACGAGAGTATCTACTTACAAATTTTTAACTGCATCTAGCCCAGGAAATACTTTGTGCCTAGTAGCAGTGTCTGCTAGTCAGCGGATTATCCCGGCTGTTAAGCAAGCTACACCACCTGTAGTTTGGACACTTAATTTTTTCAAAGGAAATGCTTCGGGACCACGGGATACTTAGTGAAGAGCATCAGGAGGCACCCCAAGGCATAGGGGCTGGGACTGGCACTAGGATGCCTTGCGGTGGACAGCCGAGCTCGATCCTTATAAAAGCTTTTTAACTGCAGCAGCTTTAGTGGACGCTACTGGAGCTGGAATTACGCGGCTGCTGGCATGAGACTTGCCCTCCAATAGATCCTTGTAAATGGATTTAAAGTGTATTCATTCAAATTAGAGGGACAATTTAAATTAAAAAGCTTAGAGCTGCCTCCACCACAGGGGGGCTCTCTCGACCCACCAGCGGACAGGCACCAGTATTGGGAGAGGGGGGCTGGCCGTCAGGGTTCACCGCGGCTCTGGCACAAACCCGGCGACACGGAGGTGGCACGGGCAGGAGCGGACTGGCCGTCTCGGCTTCTCACTTTTTGGATTTTAGAAGGGCATGACATGCCTATATCTGTGTCTCCCCCTCCTTTTACTCCTACACCTCTTTTCTTTTCGCATGACTATATGTACTTGTCACTTTTCCATGTGTTAGTTGTGTCTTCTGAGCAGTTTGTCAGCTTTTGGACACCTTTGAAGGTGTTTTCTATGTGTTTCTATGTGTTTTTGTTTGCCTGCCATTGGTTTTAACGGTGTTCGAAGGTGTTCGACGAACAGTTCGACGAACAGTTCGGCGAACACACGGGTGTTCGACGAACCGAACCGAACTCGAACACTACGGGGGTGGCTCAACACTAATCCTGATCAATACCATCATTTACCGAAAGTACTTTTGGATATGACAAGTCCTGGATCAGGCAAAATTTATTCGGTTCCTTCTTTGGCACAACTCTCGAAGGAGAAATAATCACACACTCACCCGGCAAATGCTGAAAAGGACCAGCCATGCGACCCAACGCCACCTCTTTAGACAACTTTGCACTTACCACGTCCGGATGCAACTGGGTCGACCTCAAATTCTTGAGTGAAAAAGGAACTTTATGTGCATGTGGAGGAATCCTAAAACCTTCTAAAAAACTAATAACATCCGCTTTTTCCCGATCTGGATATCTACTTAGAAAGGGGGCCATCCCTGGAAGTTTCACTGGAGTCTTCCCCGTGACTGGAACCCACTGAAGGCTTCCCTTTTTCTTTCTTGAAACATCTAGAGGCACCGTGGGAACTACCATTACAATGGGAACACACATGTTTGAACTTACAGCTGTTCCCGTACTTGCATTGGCCGTCATTAAACTGCCAACACGTTCCCGATTTTTATTTTCCACCCTGTGCCACCGCGTTACCCCCCCCCCGAGTCCAGACGATTGACTACCGAAGCTTCCGCTCCCGTGAAAGGACTGCCCTTACCTGGCTGGAGCCATTATTTTAAGCCACAACCCTATGTCCTTCTGATGCCACTTAATTTCTGGCCTCACCGCCTTCCTCTGCCTGAATTGCTCGTCGTAATGTAACCATGCCTGCCCCCCGTATGTACGGTGGGCCTCCCCTATGGTATCCAAATAACAAAATAAACCGGAGCAATTTTCCAGAAACTCTCCCCGATAACGCTAGCCAATATTGCAAATGCTTACAACCAATTTACAAACGTCTGGGGAATCAACCGCCACCTCCGCTTTTCTTCCTCCTCCTTCTTGCTATCGTCCTTCTTTCCCTTATCTAAATTGAACTTTTCCAAGGGGAGGAGGGAGAAAATTTTGACATACTCATCCCGCCAATTTTTTTCCCTTACCTCTTTTTTTAAATGTGCCCCCAAAGGCCCCTCGAAGCACACGTACACTTCACCCCTTTCCCTGTCATCCAGCTTTACCGTATCTCCTTTTTCTTTCTCGGATTGCACCGATACCGAAACCCCGTAGGACACCTCCCCGTTACCAACTACTGATCTGACCGCTTCAGGCCCAGCCCGCTGCGCTGCTGCCTGCCCAGGCAACCAAGCTCTAACGGGCGAGATACCCGTCTCACCTGCTACCCTGCTGTCTAACCTCAGCAAGAATTGCAACATAGTGCGTAAGATATCACTAAGCCCCGGTACCTGTGCCCCACTCGGCCCACCCACATTCCTCACGTCGTACCCCACCAATTGACTATTCACTACCCCTTGTGATACAGCCCATGCGGGCAACAAACCAGACATATAATCATACTCACGTAGCTGCGCAGGTGCTGTGTCCCCGCCAGCTGACCATCCTGAGTCCTGCCGATCCCGTGAGTTGTCGGTTCCTTGTTCCAAATCTGATCCTTCCGATTGGCGACCATACTCCAGGCCCGCGCCCCCGTCCTCCTCGTCACCGGGGGGGACCCGAGCGCCTGCCGCAGCCGCGGATGCTCCCACACCTGGAGTTCACCTCCCTCTTGTCCTCACTCTGCTCCACTTAGTAGGCCTGTGACCCCTGATCACCCCCAGACTTGGACCGACTGGCCCGTGATGGATGGGATGTGACTGCCAGGCAGCTCCACTCTGCCACCCGCCGCAGACTGAAGAGCTGGGCCTGCCAGTGCTGCTTCTCTCTGCTGCTGCCTGCCCTCCAATCACCGCCATATGGTGAGTCTCCCACTCCATCTGAGGGGTACGCCGACAGAAGCATCGCCAGGGATACCTGCCGTTCCAGATGTCCGTCCCGCCTGTTCCACCGCTGCTCGCCTCCAATCTCCAATTTTTTGCTGTGTTCAGGCAGATCCTCCTGATGCAGGGATACCCCTGCAAGGCGCTGCCCTGACTTCTGGTCCGGGCTGTGCTGCAGACGCTGGCCGCACTTCCTGTGCGGCCCACACTTCCTGTGCAGCCTGCACCTCGGCACCGGTCCCCGATCTACGCCGTACAGGGCCCGCAGGCCGGCAGTGCGGATTCCTGCAGGTGCGAGCACGGTGGCGTGGCACCGCACTGTGCTGCTCGCTACCCGCAGGGTCCCGTGAGGGGCTCTGCAGCCGCTGCCTGCTCCATGCGACTGCCGCTCCGGAGGCAGCGATCTTCGAGGTGTCCCGCTGGGTCCGCCGCACGTGCTGCCCCCAGCAAGACTGACAGCTGGGACGCCAGCCTCCATCCATATAATGGGCCGTGTCCCACAGCTGGGCCACCAATGAATCCACTGACTCCTTAGAGGTAGGCATTTGTGCTATGGATCTTCCCTGTACCGAGTCCTACAGGAGAATGGCCCTTCCCACACTATTCCCCATAAACCACCCCTCCACTCTTATAATGCCCGCCCCCATACTTCCTCACCCAATCCTAAACCCCTGCATCTTCCATACTCAAAATCCTCCCGGCCAATCCCGGTCATGGGGGGCTTCCCTCTAGCTACGCCCGACTCTAGCCCCCTCCTTTACATTTGTTTTAGTAAACAGATATTTATATGATCCTGTGCTATCCTGGGGAGAATAAAAAGGTAAAGCATAATAAATGCATCTTTTAATAAAAGAAAAATAATTTACAGACAAATATATAATGAACATATATTTTAATTTATAAATAAACTACATTTTACATTAGGTAACAGAATACTAAGGTAGATCTTGACTTTATTTTTTTACTAAATCAGTAATTTATTACAATTAAGAAAGGCTTAACCTTTGTATTTTGGCATTGAAGATACACTAATTGTGGTATTTCTATGTTAATTATTCACCTCTGAGCCGAGAGACAAGTTCTGTGAGTGAACTTCTGCTCCTCGGATGTATTGATGTGCGGTTTAATTCTCATGAGATATGTGGATGCCAGAAACTCATCCAGAAATAGAAGCATTCGGCTGTGTAATAGTGATCATGGAGATTTTTCCAAAGTAAGCCACTGCACAAGTCTAAATGATCTCCCTCACCTCTGACCGGTAGCTTCATTTGTAGTTTTTATTGCTTGGATTCTTCAGTAACAAATCCACATATAATAGAGAGTAAGAACCAAAGCAAGGAGTTGTTGGCTTATCAGCAAGAACAGGCACCAGATAAAGCAATGAGTTTAAGATAGTATATTAAAGGAAGTTCACTACCTAAACAGATTCTAAAATACTAGGCTAAGTTCCCATGTTGAGCTTTTGGTGAGTTTTTGACTCTGTATTTTTCTGCGTCAAAACCGCAGCATTTTACAGTTACGGCAAAGTGGATAGGATTTATAGAGATCTCATGCCAACTGTGTTTTTATTTTACTCAGCGTAAACTGACCTGCGATGCGTGTTTCAAATCCACAACATGACAATTTCTCTTGCAGGTACGCTGAGTTTTCTGTGATGAATTTCCCCATAGACTTACATTAGGTGCAGAAATTCCGCAGCTAAAAAACGCACATGTGTTTTTAGTGCATTTCCGCGGCGGAAACACATAAAAAATACATGGAATCCGCAGCAGCTAAGTATGTCAATAAAGTTTTGTCAAAGCCAAATACAAAGGAATATGAAAAGCAAAGCAGCTTTATTTAAAGCATGACACACCAAAAAGAGACAAAAACAGTAGCGTCAAAAACGCACACAAAAACGCAATAAAAGTATCCTAATTTGAACAATAGGTGCAGAAATTTTGCAACTTTAAAAACCCAGCAAAAGCTGTTGGTGGGAACGAAGCCTAAAGTGGAAAGCACCGGATCCAGAGGGTGATAGTAGTTGAGCATTCCTTGGTTCATTATTTTATAACAATCCATGCACTTGATTTTTTTTTAACACTTGACAATCCCTTTCAGATGTAGTTGCATAATACTAAAGTTGTATGCTCCTTTAAATGCTGTTAAGGCCACGTTTGCACATTCAGTATTTGGTCAGTATTTTGCATCAGTATTTGTAAGCCAAAATCAGCAGTGGAACAATCAGAGAAAAAGTATAATGAGCTTTAATTCACAAGCCCATTTTAATATTTGCCAGCAATATTGCTATGTTTTAAAAATTCTCAAATGCAACATAGAAATCCTACCTGTAAAGTATGTGTTTTATACAGTTATATGAAAAAGTTTGGCACCCCTATTAATCTAAAGCTTAATGTCTTATAAAAATTGGTGTTTTTGCAACAGCTACTTCAGTTTTATATATGTAATAACTGTTGGACACAGTAATGTTTCTGCCTTGAAATGAGGTTTATTGTACTAACAGAAAATGTGCAATCTGCATTCAAACAAAATTTGACAGGTGCATAAGTATGGGCACCCTTATCATTTTCTTGTTTTAAATACTCCTACCTACTTTTTACTGACTTACTAAAGCACTTTTTTTGGTTTTGTAACCTCATTGAGCTTTGAACTTCATAGCCAGGTGTATGCAATCATGAGAAAAGCTACTTAAAGTGGCCACTTGCAAGTTGTTCTCCTGTTTGAATCTCCTCTGAAGAGTGGCATCATGGGCTCCTCAAAACAACTGTCAAATGATCTGAAAACAAAGATTATTCAACATAGTTGTTCAGGGTTAGGATACAAAAAGCTGTCTCAGAGATTTAACCTGTCAGTTTCCACTGTGAGGAACATAGTAAGGAAATGTAAGAACACAGGGACAGTTCTTGTTAAGGCCAGAAGTGGCAGGCCAAGAAAAACATCAGAAAGGCAGAGAAGAAGAATGGTGAGATCAGTCAAGGACAATCCTCAGACCACCTCCAGAGAGCTGAAGCATCAACTTGCTGCAGATGGTGTCACTGTGCATCGGTCAACTATACAACGCACTTTGCACAAGGAGAAGCTGTATGGGAGAGTGATGCGAAAGAAGCTGTTTCTGCAAGCACGCCACAAACAGAGTCGGCTGAGGTATGCAAAAGCACATTTGGAGAAGCCAATTTCTTTTTGGAAGAAGGTCCTGTGGACTGATGAAACCAAGATTGAGTTGTTTGGTCATACAAAAAGGCGTTATGCATGGCAGCAAAAAAACACAGCATTCCAAGAAAAACACTTGCTACCCACAGTAAAATTTGGTGGAGGTTCCATCATGCTTTGGGGCTGTGTGGCCAATGCCGGCACCGGGAATCTTGTTAAAGTTGAGGGACGCATGGATTCCACTCAGTATCAGCAGATTCTTGACAATAATGTTCAAGAATCAGTGATAAAGTTGAAGTTACGCAGGGGATGGATCTTTCAGCAAGACAATGATCCAAAACACCGCTCCAAATCTACTCAGGCATTCATGCAGAGGAACAATTACAATGTTCTGGAATGGCCATCCCAGTCCCCAGACCTGAATATCATTGAACATCTGTGGGATCATTTGAAGAGGGCTGTCCATGCTCGACGACCATCAAACTTAACTGAACTGGAATTGTTTCGTAAAGAGGAATGGTCAAAAATACCTTCATCCAGGATCCAGGAACTCATTAAAAGCTACAGGAAGCGACTAGAGGCTGTTATTTTTGCAAAAGGAGGATCTACTAAATATTAATGTCACTTTTCTGGTGAGGTGCCCATACTTATGCACCTGTAAAATTTTGTTTGAATGCAGATTGCACATTTTCTGTAAGTACAATAAACCTCATTTCAAGGCAGAAACATTACTGTGTCCAACAGTTATTACATATATCAAACTGAAATAGCTGTAGCAAAAATACCAATTTTTATAAAACAATAAGCTTAAGATTAATAGGGGTGCCCAAACTTTTTCACATAACTGTATCAACAGCAGGATTGGTTTTGTACATTGAGAGCGAGATCAGAAGGTGCAGGGGGCCACACAACCAAAATTGCCCCCAGCCACGGTGGTCAATGGCTGCAAAACTTTCTTTGATAGGGGTGAGGCCATTGTAGCTGTGTGGATTTTCGGCTATGCAGCCTAAAGGCATTGCTTTATTTTGAGTTATCTGATCATTTTAAATCTTTGATGTGCAAGATTGAGATATAAAATAACCCTAGATTATAAAAAATAACACTAGAGCCAACACGTGTACTTGTAGCAATAGTTTTCGCCATTCATCAATTCAACAGAGTTTAAAATTGGTTAATTTTCATAAATAAGAAGCTTGTTCACACAACAAAACTTGATTGATTTTCTCAGAATTCCCATTTGAACATAAGAATCTTCAACTACAACACAAGGAAGGAATCTAATTTCTTGGTTTAGTTTCAATGAGATTGTTATTGACTGGACATAAATGAGCTGCGAATGGCTAGAGATATAACGAGCTTGACTTTGTATTGTATTGTTAGAGACCTGATGGATTTGCATTTCATTTAGCTTGGAAACAAATATCAGTACAATGCTACTGTGAATATATTATGGTATGCTACAATACCAGGAAAAAATATTTTTAGTACTCAGTTATCCTCTAAACATTTACCTATCCTTTTTGTGTGGATGAATACAATAAGATATCAGCGATTATATTGTAAGATAAAGTATTGTTTTTCATGTAATGAAGGTGTACAAATATAATATTTTTCGGATTATAAGACGCACTTTTTTCCCCCCAGATTTGGGGGGGAAATGGGGGTGCATTTTATAATCCGAATGTAGTTTACCTGGGGGTGGCTGCTGGAGTGGGGTTGTAGGAGGCAGGGAAGCTGCTGCTGGAAACTGGCGGTAGTGGCAGGAGTGGGGCGATGCTGTGGGCCCAGGCTGGGAAGAGGGGGTGTTCGGCAGTGCAAGGCTGCAGCAGGCTACGGGCTTTCAGAAAATGTCGGGAGTCTCCGCACTTCCCATCCTCTTCACTGCGGTGGACTTTGGGAAAATGACCGACAGAGGCAGCGCATGCTCAAATTGAAATCTCAGGAGACGACATCTCGGGACCCGAGATCTCAACTTGCTCATGTGCCGCCTCCGGCAGCCATTTTCTTAAAACACCAAGTCCGTTACAGCCTCACACCATCTCACAACGCCTCCTCCCAGCCCAGCTTATTTTTATTTCAAGATCTATTATATTAAAATGTGCTTTGTTCGTGGGGAATCCCCTTTAAATGGCCTTATTATATTCACTTTGTATTCACTTTGTGTACACAACCTAATTAATACAAGAGATTTTGTTTTTTTTTGCATTTTGTAGCTTTTCTCCAACCTTGTTTTAACTGAAATTAGGAAAATTTATAAAACTGTGAAAAAGGTTACATTGTATGCTATGAAATGGAGATGATAGGGCTGGGAGAAGGGCAGGAAAATAATAGGAAGGATGATAGAGGTGGAATAAGCCAGAACTCATGAGCCTGTAAGGTCCAGCTGTCTGAGCAAAAACCCTTACTGGTGGCACTGGCAAAATTTCTTTCAGACATAAAGTTGCTGCATTTTTGATGCTTATTCAGGATATTTATGTGTCATATCATATTGACGTGGTTTTAATGTAAATGTGCCTGGGGCGGTAGCCATGGGCGAGAGACTCAGTTTTCACGCCCCAACACGCTACAGAAAAATGGGGGTCGACTCCGGTGTGTGTGTGTGATGCAGTTGTTACCGTGGACACTTCACAGCTCCTCTGGCCCTCCACGCACTGCATGGCCCTGATTCCCCATGACCCCATGAACAGAGAAGCACAACAGTTCATAAAATTAAACTTGTCTTTCCTATTGGTTGTAAAAACACAAAGCAGAAAACAGGAGTTGTTGACATTGTTCTTTAAGCGACATAAAAGTGACATGGCTCCAGTCTTCATTTTCAGCGGTAAAGTTGGTGAGACTTTTCACAAACAGAGTTCGGGACTTCCAATCTTCCCAGCTTACAATGACACTTTAGCTGCACCTTCCTGCGTTCTGTATCTCCAGCCCACTTTTCAGGAGCCACATAAATGAGGCGCCTGTGGCTACCTCTTTTACTGTATGTGCTCCCAGCCTCGCTGACTTGTCTCTTCTCGGACCCACAGCTCTCAAGACTTGGCTGGCACTTACGGTTTCCTCACCTCCGCCTGCCTCCGGTCTGTGAATCACCTGCCTCCTCTGTTTGGAATCTCAGCAGTGACCTCTCATTGAAAGGCTGGGGTCAGCGGAGGGCTCGGGGAATCACCGACAGGGAGGAGAAGACCCAGTGCACAGTCCGGCCCTGTGCACTGAAATCTAATTACCAGAAAATCTCAAATGCTGATTACAGGGGAACCACAAAGCAGATTTCTTCACCAAAGGCATCAATGTCATCAGTATTACAGCGCCATTACTGTCGCAGAGTGCATCTTCTTACAGTCACCACTGTACTTACAAGAGCTTCAATCAGCAAGATATTTTGAGTAAACAGTATTTACTTCATACTGGATAAACATGAGATACAATTCAGTGTCACACAGTCCGTGTGCTGCTGACATAACACATTCAGGAAAGAAAAAAAAACAGAAGTAAGAACAACCAACAATTGAGAGCTTTCCTCCCACCACATTACAGCAAGCATATAACTATACACACTATCGCCATCTGCTCTCTGGTTAGTATAAAGTCTTCCTTTCACTTATAATAAGTCCTAATCTGTTGTATATGCCAACACCCTTTCTCAACAGTAAGGACTTATTCAATCAAACCCAACTTTTTTATTAGTCTCTGGTGTTTATCAGCATTCAACGCCTTCGTGAAGATGTCTGCAGTCATTTCTTCAGTAGGACAATACTCTAACTTCAAGACTCCTTGTTCCTGATGATCTCTCAAGAAATGATATTTCACATCAATATGCTTGGTTCTTGGATTGACTCTTTCCATCTGAGCAAGAACAAGACATCCTTGAATGTCTTCTTTCAGTTTTGTTGGTTCCAACTGTGGTTGTCCTAATTCTGTCAACAATTGTCTTAACCACAGTACTTCTTGATTCGCATGTGCTGCGGCAACATATTCTGCTTCTGTTGAAGACAGTGTCACAATTGACTGTTTCTTACTTGTCCAACTTATTGGTCCACCTGAGAGAAAAAAAATATGTCCACTGGTAGATCTTCTGTCAGTTGGATCTCCAGCCCAATCTGCATCAACATATCCTGTTAAAATGCAATTATCACTTGTGGGTAACTTCAGCTTAACATTGCTAGTTCCTTTCAAATAACGCATTGCTCTCTTCACGGCATTCCAATCAGATTTATTTGGTTTTGATACCTTTCTACTCAGGATTCCTACTGCTGCTGCGATGTCTGGTCTTGTAACGGTTGCTAGATACAGTAGTTTTCCTATTGCTGATCTGTATTCTTCATTATTTGGTAGAATATTTTTTTCACTGTTCATCTCTTTGAGATAATTTGTTTCCATTGGAGACTTTACTGTTTTTGCATCCCTTAATCCAAATTTTTCTGTTATGTCTTGAATCATGTGATTTTGATTCAGTAGGAAACTTCTGTCTTCTTCTCTTTCTACCTGTATTCCAAGGTACTGTTTTACATTTCCCAAATCTTTGATTTCGAAATGTTGCTTCAGGATTTTTAGAATGTTTTCTTTATCCCTTTCTTGTTTAAAACAAATCAAAATGTCATCTACGTATATGAGTTCATAAATCCATCTATTAATCAGCCTTTTTGTGTATAAGCATGGATCAGCTTTGCTTCTTTGAAATTTTTCATTTGTAAGTACTTCCGTGATTTTGTCATTCCATGCTTTAGCTGCTTGCTTTAAACCATATATGCTTTTCTGTAGTTTGCAAACTTTATTTGGATTTATTTCATCTTTGAATCCTGGAGGTTGTTCCATGTAAATGTCTTCTGTTAAATCTCCATTCAAAAAAGCTGTCTTTACATCCAGATGTCTCAGTTCCATCTGTTTCATTGCTGCAACTGTATGTAAAGTTCTTATTGTAGTGTGTTTGACAACTGGAGCAAATGTCTCATCATAGTCTTCTCCATATTTTTGAGAATACCCTTTAGCTACGAGTCTTGCTCGGTATCTTTCAGCTGTGCCATCTGTTTGGTATTTTACTTTAAAAATCCATTTACATCCTATGGATTTTCTTCCTTCTGGCAAATCTGTTAGTGTCCATGTATTTGAATCATGCATGGATTTAATTTCTGTTTCTGTTGCATCTATCCATTTATTAGCTTCTTCTTCAGGAAGTTTAGATATGTCTTCCCAAGAGGTAGACTCATAGATTTTTCTTATGCTTGTCATGTATGAGAGACGTTTTGGTGGTTTTCCTTTGTTCTCTCTCATTGAACGTTTTGGTTCTGTGTCTGTTTGTAGTTGTGATTCTTCACTTTCAGTATTTTGTTCTTCATTGATTTCTACTTCTTTCTCATCAGATATTTCTTCAGTTATGTCACTATTGTTTTTCTCATTTTTTGTTTCAACTGAAATAATAATGTCTTCATTTAAATCTTCAATGAATGTCACACTGTTACTCACCGTAACTCTGTCTGTTTTGGGATCTAGGATTCCATATCCTTTGCAATTTTCACTATATCCAACGAATATTCCTTCCATGGATCTGTTTTGAAGTTTGGAACGTTTTTCTATTGGAATGAATATAAAAACTTTACATCCAAAAACTTTTAAATGATTGACACTTGGTTTCATACCTTGCCACAGTTCATATGGAGTTTTCATCAGTTTTCTGGAAAAAAGTCGGTTCTGTAGATATGTAGCTGTCATTGCTGCCTCACCCCAATATTTCTCTGGTAGTTTGGAATCCGTCAGCATACATCTTATCATTTCTGTTAGAGTTCTGTTTTTACTTTCTGCTACTCCATTTTGTTCAGGTGTGTATGGAACAGTTTTCTGGTGTTCTATTCCATTTTGTCTTAAGTATTCTTCTATTCTGTGACCTGTAAATTCACCTCCATTATCATTTCTGATGACAATTGGCTTCCTTTGAAATTTGTTACTTGATCTTGTTACATAGTCTACAAGTTTATCAAAAACTTCACTTTTGTTCTTATTTAAGTATGTGACTGTGTATCTTGAGTATTCGTCTATAAAAGTCAACATGTATCTATTGCCTCCTGATGTAGTCACTTTCATGGGTCCACATACGTCAGTATGTACCAAATCAAGTGGTCTTTCGCTTTTCATCTCACTTTCTTTTGGAATAGATATCCTTGTGTCTTTGGATTTTTTACAACATTCACATCTTATGGTAATTGAGCAATTTGATATCTTTAAATCTTTTGTCAATTCTTTTCTCTGTAGTTGCCTTATACTGTCAGGGTGTCTATGTCCTAGACGTCTATGCCACATGTGAATACAGTTTTTGTGATCATGTGTACATACCTTCATCTGTTCCTTTGGTGTGTCAAAATGATATAATTGTTCATCTGCCTTGACTTTGGTGATCACCTTGTTTCCTGCAATAATTGCACACTCATTGTCTTTGAATTTTACTGTAAGTCCTTTTGCTGTTAAACGTTTCACAGATAATAATCCGCCTTCCAATTTTGGAACATACAACACATCCTGTACAAGTGTCTTTGAATCTTGTCCGAACTTGTTTGAACAATTTAGCATACCTTGTCCGATACCTTCTGCGGTTATTTTGCTTCCATCTGCAAGATAAATGGCTTCTTTCTTATCTAAATCAAGATCAGTAAAGAAATTCTTGTCACTTGTCATATGACTCGTTGCTCCTGAATCAATAAACCAACCATGTGATGATTTCTTGTCTGTTACTTTAAATGTGCCATTCCAATTATTCTCACATGATTCGGAAATTGTGTTTTTTATTTTCTGTGTATTTATTGTGTATTTTTCTGTGTATTCTGTGTTTTTTATTTTTATGTTGTAATTTTTGTTGTTCTGCTTTCCATATGGTACAGTCTTTCTTTAAATGATCTTTTTTCTTACATCTGAAGCATTCTTTTGTCTCTTTATTATAGGGTTTTTTAAATTCTGTAGCTTTAAGAGCGTTTTCACTGTCCTTTTCAGTAGAAGAATCATTTCTTTGTTCTTTTCTTCTCTGATATTCATCTATTAGTCTTGTTTTCACAAAATCTAATGTAATGTCAGTTTCTGGTCTCGTCTCAAGGGCATTTATCAAGGCTGTATACGAATCTGGTAAACTGCACAATAATATAGTTGCTACATGACTTTCTTTAATGTCTTCACCAATAGATCTTAGCTGTGATATCACTTCCATCATTGAGAATATGTGCTTCTGCATGTCGTCATTTGCACTCAATCTCATACTGTAAAGCTTTCTTAATAAAAATAACTTGTGATTCAAGCTAGGTCTTTCATACAGTTTTCTTAATTCTTCCCACATTCCTTTCGCTGTTTCTTCATTTCTTATATGTATTAATTGAGCATCATCCACTAATAACCTAATGGTGGCTCTCGCTTGTCTATTCTTCTTATCCCATGTCTGATTATCTTGATCTGGTCTTTCTGTAACAATTACTTCCCATAAATCATTCTTAGATAACAACATCATGGGTTTGTAACTAACAAGTCATGTCAGACTAACTTAATTTCCTTCTATGACAGAATCACTGACTGGGTGGATCAGGGAAATGCTGTAGATATAGTATATCTTGACTTCAGCAAAGCATTTGACAAAGTATCTCACACCATCCTTATTGAAAAAATGACCAAGTATGCAATGGACCAGGCAACTGTTAGGTGGATTCATAACTGGCTTAGTGATCGGACTCAAAGGGTGGTTGTAAATGGCTTCACATCCAGCTGGATGAATGTCTCAAGTGGGATACCACAGGGCTCTGTCCTGGGACCTGTATTGTTCAACATCTTCATCAATGATTTAGATGAAGGAATTGAGGGTAAACTGATTAAATTTGCTGATGACACAAAGCTAGGAGGGATAGCTAATACTAGAGAAGAGAGAGAGAGGATTCAAAAAGACCTAAATAAACTGGAGCAGTGGGCAGCAACCAACAGAATGGTTTTTAACAGGGAAAAATGCAAAGTACTACATCTGGGCAATAAAAATGAAAAAAGCATATACAGAATGGGAGGAATAAAGCTAAGCAACAGTACATGTGAAAAAGACTTAGGTATACTAATAGATCATAGACTGAACATGAGTCAACAGTGTGATGCAGCAGCAAAAAAGGCAAATACAATTCTGGGATGTATTAACAGAAGCATACAGTCTAGATCACGTGAAGTCATTATCGGTCTTTACTCCTCTTTGGTCAGACCTCATCTGGAATACTGTGTACAGTTTTGGGCACCACATTTTAAAAAAGACATAGACAAACTGGAACAAGTTCAGAGAAGAGCGACCAGAATGGTGACTGGTCTGCAAACCATGTCCTATGAGGAACGGTTGCAGGATTTGGGAATGTTTAGCTTGCAAAAAAGAAGACTGAGAGGAGACTTAATAGCTGTCTACAAATATGTCAAGGGCTGTCACATTGTAGAAGGATCATCTTTATTCTCATTTGCACAGGGAAAGACTAGAAGCAACGGGATGAAACTAAATGGGAGGAGACACAGATTAGATATTAGAAAAAACTTTTTGACAGTTAGGGTGATTAATGAGTGGAACAGGCTGCCACGAGAGGTGGTGAGTTCCCCTTCAATGGACGTCTTCAAACAGAGGCTGGACAGACATCTGTCTGAGATGATTTAGTGAATCCTGCTTTGAGCAGGGGGTTGGACCAGATGACCCAGGAGGTCCCTTCCAACTCTACCATTCTATGATTCTATGATTCTATGATCTCTACTTTGAATTTCCATAACTGATAATTTTCACTATTCAGTTTAGCTACTGTGAATTTCAGTTCTGTGTTACTCATCATCTTTATATAGTCTTACTTGTTTAGAGAGTTGTACTGAAGATATTCTCCTGTTTTTTCCTGCTGATAGTTCCTGTATGTCCTGCCTGTGTTGAATTCTCTGTAATTATATCCAGCTCCTGGGATCATGAATTCCTCTGTCACTCTGTATCTGGATTTATTTCCTTCTGTTTACAGAGCTTATCTGTGTGCTCCGTTATCTGGGGTTATAAACCAGGATCCTCTTGTAGTGCAGGCCTGTAGTGTCTGGGCTTTAGTGTCTGGGTTCCGGCCTGGGCCCATAACCTGTCACAGAGTGCATCTTCTTACAGTCACCACTGTACTTACAAGAGCTTCAATCAGCATGATATTTTGAGTAAACAGTATTTACTTCATACTGGATAAACATGAGATACAATTCAGTGTCACACAGTCCGTGTGCTGCTGACATAACACATTCAGGAAAGAAAGAAAAACAGGAAGTAATAACAACCAACAATTGAGAGCTTTCCTCCCACCACATTACAGCAAGTATATAACTATACACACTATCGCCATCTGCTCTCTGGTTAGTATAAAGTCCTCCTTTCACTTATAATAAGTCTTAATCTGTTGTATATGCCAACAATTACAGCCATGTCTTTATATTACAAAATAGTGCTGACAGGTTCTCTTTAATAAGGATATATATTCTTTATATTTATGATGTGCATACAGTTGTTGTATTTGCCTGATTGAAGTATATGGTAAATAATGTTATTAGTGATTGGCTACTTTCAAGGTCATGATCTGAATATATGCATTTATTATGTTTCCTGGAAATCAGTTTTCTTTCATTCTATCCATTTTGCAAGTTCCTGTATCAGCAGACGTTATCAGTGTGGCGGTGTGAGCTGTGAGATCGGATCTATTCCCTTTATATCATTGCTCTTTAGCAATTTCTGTTTATTTTCTCATATGACATCTAGGAACCGAGCTTTAGTGCTGTGACCGTCCCTATACATTTACTGCATGCCTATAATTGCCCTGGTGATACCAATTTATCGATTTTTCTCTGCACAATCCAGACAAAGCTTGTACTAACCATTCATTTGATGATGAAGCACAGTCTGGAAATTTCCTAGGCGTAGTTGCTAGGACACATCTCTGCAAGTCTGTAGATCTCTCTGATGTTTTAAAGCAAGACTTTCATGATATGAAATGAAAGCTTGTGGCTTAGTGTAACTTAAAAAGAACGCTGTGATCTGCAGGGTTTTATATATCGCTCCAATATGAAAGAGATTTCACTTGTCAATATATGATGCTCGTGAAATCCTTTTAGCCACCCGAGTGTTACAGTAAATGACAAAGTTAGTGAGTACTTGGTGTATCACTCATCAGAGTCAATTGCAACTACATGGCAAGAGTCTGGCTTGTCATGCATCTGTATTTCAAGGCTTCTCGTCAAGAAATCTCTGTCTTTGTCTATGAACAATGCCTGTCATTTTAAACTTACTTAAACACCTTTCTAGCTAATGGCATTTGCTTTGCTGTCAAAGTCAGAACGGCTGTACATATAGGAAGTTAACCCTACATTCTGCTACAGAATCCTAAGTATATTTACTGTATACTGATCATAGCAAGACAAACTTCCAGCCACACACAGAGTGCCCAAACATTGGTAAAGTGTATAGCTTTAAAACCAATATATATATATATATATATATATATATATATATATATATATATACTCTCTTTTCGGAATAGTCCTTCTTGTAAATATATATATTTTTATTTATTTATTTATTTTTGTCTAAATGTCACTAAGGTTGGCACAAACATATATACCACCTATGGCTATAACCTAGAATGCAAGAAGGACTATTCCTAAAAAAGTGGATAGACCAACAGGTTGAACTAAATAATGCATTTTATTAAATCAATACAGAAAAGAGGGGACCACATCAAGTTAAAAATGAGGAGATGATTAAAACACAGCAAATGGCAGCTATGTAAAATTATTATTATATTACTTGGTGTCTAGAAAGTATATAGAAGGTATATTATTGCATAGAGACAAAGTAAATTTGCCCAAAAGAGTAAATGGGTAGTAATCGCCTATGGCACAGTAATAGACTATACCTGATATGATAGATGGTATATATGGAGCATTAAATAAATATAATTAACATCACCATATAAATACCTGTATTCATCTCCTCCTGCTGGAATGGCGCCATTCCACTGTTTTTGGCATATTTACTTTGTCTCTATGCAATAATATAAACTTTCTAGGCACCGAGTAATATAATAATAATGTTATATAGCTGTCATTTGCTGTGTTTCATCTCCTCTTGCTATGGCATGTTGCATTTCTTGTGTACTCAGCCTGAGTTTTTAACCTTGATGTGACCCCCTCATTTCTGTTCTGATTTAATAACATTTATTATTTAATTCACTCTGTTGGCATATCCTCTTTTTTTGTGAATAGGCCTTCTTATATTTATCATAGTAAACAATCCTTCTCAATAATATGGCAGTCCAGTCTATCCAGTCTAGCTTTGCGCACATATATACAGGCTCGGACTGGCCCATAGGAGAACAGGTGAATCTCCCGGTGGGCCCCTGTGCAGGAGTGTGCACCTCACAACTCTACATGAGCAGCAGTTGGCGCAATATACTTGTTTCACAGTATACAGACATGAGCAGCTTGTCGTCATTCACTTTACAAATACCTAATTTATTACTATATAAAAGCATAGGAAAATTTGCGAATGATAATGTAATATTTGTGTGCAGTTCAACAATGGCCCCCCAGAGTCAATGTTACTGGCGGACCCTTGGCCTTGAGTGTTGGTGTTGAGTGCACTGATCTTATCCTTCCTCCCCAAAATGCCTTTGAGGGAACAAATGTAGCCATTCAAAACCCAAAAGATCCTCATTTATTCTGAGATGTCAATATATTCTTATGAAAATCTAATGTAAAATATGTAAACACTTCATTGTTGTGTAAATGATGGTAAAATATTATTTTCACTAAAAAGAAAGCTCATTGTGAATATGTATTTATGTATATATACACAAAAAATACAAAAGAAATGTTTAAAACATGTCAATAAGATATGTGGCGAGAATGTAAATATTTGTTATTTTATTCTTTTCTTTTACATACAAATATTGCATCTGTTTTAATGATATTCTTGTGCATACATTTGAGAGTTTTTTTTAGTAAGCAGGAGTATTTCATAATTTGTACACCAAAAAAGTGTTTTCTTATTTTTTTCTAATTTTACAGGCAATATGATAATGCTTAAGAATAAAACGAGGGTCTAGAAGGCTGATGTGCAGTGATCAGATTGGGAGATGATTATATTCATTTCTCTTGTGCCACCTTTGTTCTCTCCATGATTTCCATTCGGCTAGGATCTTTGAAAAACTCTGCAGACTGACAAACACAGTCTAGTTTTGTTCTTTTTTAACAATCTTGTTAGGTATATTATCCTTGTTTCTTTAAATCTTTGAAGCTTGGTTCATATTGAAAACTGCAATTTTTTGAAGGATCTGATATTTCAGATGCAATGATAAGAAACATTTGTCAAAAACGTTCATATTTGTCACCTAAAATGTTTCTGATTATTTAACATTAGGAATCTAAGAAAGCATTTTTTAACTGTTAATGAATTTATTTAACCCCTTAACATAGTGTATACACGGGTGAAATAAGTATTGAACACATCATCAATTTTCTAAGTAAATATATTTCTAAAGATGCTAGTGACATGAAATTCTCACCAGATGTCGGTAACAATCCATCTAATCCACACAGGCAAAAAAAATCAAACCAAAGATGTCTATAAATTAAGTTCAATATTTTTTTCATTCGCTGTGTGCTATATGATCACTTTAAGGCTAGGGTCAAGCAACCAAAGATCCTCTCATCCCAGAGAATCGGGTCGATTATGCTAATGACACTCTGATCAAACTCTGATCAGATGCAAGCGTTGGAGCACACTGTGAAAAGATGGAGAACAAAATTTCTCCATCTTCTCCATTCTGTGGGTCCGCAGAAATCGGACTGCACTCGTTTGTCAACTGAGCGCAGTCTAATGATTTCCACGCTCCCATAGACTTGAATAGGTGAGTTTCCTCTGATTTACGCATCAAAACGTTGCTCCATTACATATTATTGGTCTACGTGCTATCGGATAAAAAAAGATAAAAAAAAATCAGATAGCACTCGCTTGATTAATACGGCAGTGTGCGCGAGCCCTAACACAAAAACGAGGCTACCGCTCTAATTACTAGGATGAGTGAAATATCTGATCCCAGCTGTTAAACTTTTAGAAAATGTCTCCACCTAGCAGATGAAAGCAGATGACGCTCCCTCTGACATCCAGCTGGTGACATGCAACAAAATCATGACAACTTCGTTGCTTACCACCTATCAAAAGATATCAAGTATACCAAAGCATCTATCTACTAAGAGATAGCCATTCAATTAAGGGTATATTCACATGTCTCAGATTTGCTGTAGAAACTCTTTTCACTACTGAGAATCTGTCACCCCCAAAGTGCAAATGAAGCTGCATAAACATTTATATAGGGGAACTTTGCCCCCATACAAATCATACCATGCATATATAATGTTATATTTTCAGAAAAAATAATTTGACATGCAAAGGGGGTATTGAGGGGAGAGAGGCATTTCTGTGTACCCTTGGCATGGCATAAGGCTTGGTTCACCATTACGCCCTCTGATTGGCATACTACGGCCAGTCCCTTGTCTTGATTCACAGTGCTCACTTGCTAAGAATGACCGCTGTCTAAAATGAATCCCGCTATTGCGCTTGTTCACTGACATTGGTGGAGCCCAGTTCACATTGCCAGTGCATTCGTGCACACAATGTGTATGTGGGCTTGCTCTGATGTATTGATACTGCCTGTATGAGGCCATTGCACGATACAGTGTAGAGAGCGGCTTCGCATAGGAGGAAAGGTTGTCAGAACATGCCCATAACCACATTGTATGTAAATGTTATATCAGTGTAATTTGCACTTTGGGGGTGGCAGAATTCCTTTAAAGGAAATATGTCAAGAGTAGTGCTGAGCGAACATGCTCGACACTGCTCGGTACTCGCCCGAGCATCACGCTACTCGGGATGTTCGGCGAGCACCGAGCATTTCCGGGTTACTCGGGCGGGAGCTCGGGTCTCCGCCCTGCACATTTGGCGCTCTTTACAGAGCCAATGAACATGCAGGGATTACCAGCCAGTCACTGGAATGCCGCAGCCATGTTGTTTGTGGGCATTACAGTGATTGGCTGGCCGCACAGCGTCACCTCGAGTATTTAAAACCGGGCGCTGCCATCTTGGACACAGTCGCCCGGGATCAGACAGTGTAGGGTCAGTGCTGCTGACCTAGGGAGAGATTTATACTGCGAAATAGGTAGTGTAGGGCCCCTAAAGCATGCCAAATCAAACAAACAGTCCTTCTCAGGACTAATATCCATCCCAGATATCAGTCAGGCAGGCAGGAAGGCTGTATAGGAGACGCAGTGGTAATACCAACAAACGCTGCATTACAGTCCTGTGTGCTCCTGCTGGTCAAATTGCTAGACTTATCCCCCGGTCTCAGGGGCCAGGAAAAATCCTTTTTTTTTTCATCTAAATCCTGTATTGTTTTTTTCCTCAGTCAGACTGTACAAATACGCATCTTATTAACCTTTTGGTATCCCCCCCCCCCAAAAAAAAAATGAATGTGTCTGTGACTATTCACACACCAATATATCTGTTTAAAAGAGTCTGGTGTAGGCCAGATAACTAGAACTGTGGTTTTGCAGTTCCACGGTTCAAATCTCTGTATTATCCTGCTTTTGGCATTTTTTCCGTAAAAAAAAAACAGTAATAGTGTCTCCCTGACTGTTCAGACACAAATATGTCTGTTTAAAAGATTATGTTGTAGGCCACATAACTATAACTGTGGTTTTGCAGTTCCACGGTTCAAATCTCTGTATTATCCTGCTTTTGGCATTTTTTCCGTAAAAAAAAACAGTAATAGTGTCTCCCTGACTGTTCAGACACAAATATGTCTGTTTAAAAGATTATGTTGTAGGCCACATAACTATAACTGTGGTTTTGCAGTTCCACGGTTCAAATCTCTGTACTATCCTGCTTTTGCCATTTTTTCCGTAAAAAAAAACAGTAATAGTGTTTCCCTGACTGTTCAGACACAAATATATCTGTTTAAAAGAGTCTGGTGTAGGCCACATAACTAGAACTGTGGTTTTGCAGTTCCACCGGTCAAATCTCTGTATTATCCTGCTTTTGGCATTTTTTCCAAAAAATAAAAACAGTAATAGTGTCTCCCTGACTGTTCAGACACAAATATATCTGTTTAAAGAGTCTGGTGTATGCCACATAACTAGAACTGTGGTTTTGCAGTTCCACGGTTCAAATCTCTGTATTATCCTGCTTTTGGCATTTTTTCTGAAAAAAAAACAACCTAATAGTGTCTCCCTGACTGTTCAGACACAAATATATCTGTTTAAAAGAGTCTGGTGTAGGCCACATAACTAGAACTGTGGTTTTGCAGTTCCATGGTTCAAATCTCTGTATTATCCTGCTTTTGGCATTTTTCCAAAAAAAAAAACAGTAATAGTGTCTCTCTGACTGTTCAGACACAAATATATCTGTTTAAAAGAGTCTGGTGTAGGCCACATAACTATAACTGTGGTTTTGCAGTTCCATGGTTCAAATCTTTGTATTATCCACCTTTTGCCTTTTTTACATAAAGAAAAAAAAATTGGGTGTCTCGCTCAGTGTTCAGACACAAATATATCTGTTTAAAAGATTCTGGTGTAGGCCAGAGAAATAGAACTGTGGTTTTCCTCTTCCACGGTTCTAATCTCCTTTTCATTACTCTTTTTCCATTGATAGTGCGAGTGTAAGCTATTTTTCTTCATTTACAATGGGCTAGGCACGTGGCAAGGGACGTGGAACTGGACGTTCTGGTGATGGTGCGTGTAGAGGACGGGGCCCTGGCCAAGGTGAAAATGTGCCACAACCAATAGCCACATCTTCTCGCTCCCACTTCTTGACCGAATTACTAGGGAAGCACAGAACAACACCAGTATTGAGAACTGATCAGTGTGAACAGGTTATTAATTGGATAGCAGACAATACTTCCAGTTACCTGGGCACCACCACCTCCGGTCTGTCTTCCACACGGTCAAGTTTTAGTAGCCGTGAGTCTCGACCGCATACTCCTCCTCACCCTGATGCTCCTTCCTCCCACCATGCCGAGTGTCGTCAGACAGCGACTGATCCCACACTTGGACACTCTGAAAAGCTGTTCACTGGTCCATTTCCATATTTGTGCCCCTTACCTGCGTCCGCTTGAAGTGGTGGAAGAGGAGATCCCATGTAGCGATGCCCAAATATTTGAACAGCCACGGCCAGAGGAAGTCGACGCTGGCAATTTGTCACAAGAGGTGGACGATGACGAGACACAATAGCCATGAAGTGAGGAGGAGGATCGTGGTGCGCAAGTGGAAGAGGAGGAGGTGGTGGATGATCTAGTAACTGACCCAACGTGGCAGGAGGACACGCAGAGCGAGGCCAGCAGCACACAGGGGGAGGGAGGCAGAGTACCCCAACAGGCAGGAAGAAGCAGTGTTGTGGCCGCACACAGAAGGTGGGCAACCATTCCCCGTAACACCAACATGAGTGACGTTGCCAGTACAACCGGTAGGTCTTCCAGAGTCTGGAATTTTTTTAAAGACTCTGCTGATAACCCCAAAAAGGCCATTTGTACCACTTGCCAGACAAGCATCAGCAGGGGTGACAAAACTACCAGCCTAACCACCACCAGCATGATCAGGCACATGGCAGCAAAGCACCCGACTTTGTGGGGCGAACCCCAGGGTCCACGACCAGTGTCAGCGGCAGTCACCCCTGCTTCTTCCGCTGTTGTGCGTGTAAGAGAACCCCCTGTTGTGCGTGCAAGGCAATCGCCTGTCCATACTGCATGCAAAAATGCCCCCTCCTCTCAGTCTTCACTTGTTATGGCAGTTTCTCAAGAAACAGCATCAACGTCCACGTCCACTGTAGCGTTCAATTGTCCATATCCCAGACCTTTGAACAAAAGTGCAAATTCGCAGCCAATGCCCCACAGGTCACAGTCCTAAATTCGCACATTTCACGACTGCTTGCGCTGGAAATGCTGCCTTTTAGGCTGGTATAGAAGGAATCCTTCAACAACCTTATGGCGGTGGCCGTCCCTCGGTACTCGGTCCCCAGCTGACACTATTTTGCCCAGTGTGCCATCCCCGCACTACACAAGCACGTGTCCCAAAACATCTGCCGTGCCCTCAACAATGCAGTTACTGGGAGAGTCCACCTGACAACGGACGCATGGACAAGTGCTTCTGGCCAGGGATGGTACATCTCCCTGACTGCACACTGGGTAAACATAGTGGAAGCCTGGACCCAGTCAGACCTTGGGACGGAACACATCCTCCCCACACCGAGGATTGCGGGCCCTATGTCAGTCAGAGCTGCCCCCACAGTGTACAGCTCCTGCGCATCCTCCTCCTCCTCCTCATGTTCAGCCTCCATCTCAGATATCACCACATCAATTGCAAGCTGGAAGCACTGCAGTACTGCCTCAGCCATGCAGCAACAGGCTGTGCTGAGACTCATAAGCTTAGGTGATAAACCTCACACTGCTTGTGAGTTGTGGACAGCTGTGAAAGAGCAGGCCGATCTGTGGCTGAGACCGCTGAACCTACATCCACGCATGGTCATGTGTGACAATTGCCGTAACCTGGTGGTGGCTCTGAGGCGAGACGAGATCACACACGTACCATGCCTGGCACATGTGCTTAACCTCGTGGTTCAGCGGTTTCTTAAATCGTACCCCGAGTTGCCAGATCTGATCGTCAAAGTACGCCTCCTGTCAGCTCATTTTTGGAAATCGGCTACAGCTTCCGCCGCCCTTGCTGTGTTGGATCAGCGTTTGCAGCTTCTGGCACACCGACTGGTGTGTGATGTCCCCACACGTTGGAACTCTACCCTCCACATGTTGCAAAGGATTTGTGAGCAGAAGAGAGCAGTTGTGGACTACCAGCTGCAACAAGGCCGTCGATATTCTGGTCAGACTCCACACATAAGACCTCAGGAGTGGACCTGGATGTCTGACATATGTACCATCCTGACAAACTTTGAGGACTTCACCAAGATGGTGAGTGGTGATGATGCCATCATTAGCGTCAGCATCCCATTTGTCTGTCTTTTGCAACGCTCTCTGCAGAGAATTAAAGAGGAGGCATTGCAGCCAGAGTATGATGAGATGGATCAAGAAGCCATAATGGGCGATTACACACAGCCCAGCCTCATCTCATCCCAACGTGCATTGGGGGACAATGAGGGAGAGGAGGAGGAGGAAGAACAGGAGCTGGTATCATGCGCTGTAGACGGTAGTACCTGTACAACTGTCATACCGTCGGAACAGCGTGGGTGGCCTGAGGACAGGGGGGAGGAGGAGGAGGAGGAGGAGAGCATGGTCAGTCGTCATCTTGGTGAGGACACGGAAGTCTTGCCTGTTACCAGTCTGGCATGCATGGCTGACTTTATATTACGCTGCCTTAACCGTGACCCTCGCGTTGTCAAAATGTTGGGTGACAGTCATTAATGGTTGGTGACACTTTTAGACCCCCGCTACAAGGAGAACTTTCACTCTCTTATTCCTGAGGTAGAGAGGTCTACAAAAATGGGGCAGTACCAGAAGGCCCTTGCTGCAGAACTGTTAAAAAAATTCCCATCTGAACACGCTAGCGGCAGAGGTCACAGTTCCTTGGCCAACCAAGGCGTACAGGCGAGAGAGACGCAACTCCAATCCAGCAGAGGCAGGGATACACGGTCAACATTCTTGGACAGTTTTCTGAGACCTGCCCAGCTTACAGGCCCTGAGGCACGGGGTACTCTCACAAGGAAGTGGAAAGTTTCAAAAGATGGTGAGGGAGTACCTTGCTGACCGTACCAGCGTCTTCCGTGATTCCTCTGTGCCTTTTAATTATTGGGTATCCAAGCTGGATGAACTCGCTTTGTACGCCTTGGAGGTCCTAGCCTGCCCTGCCGCTAGCGTGTTATCAGAGAGTGTTTTTAGTGCCGCTGGGGGAATTATAACTGATAAGCGCACTCGTCTGTCAACTGACAATTCTGACAAGCTGACCCATATCAAAATGAACAAGGGCTGGATTGGGCCAGACTTCTCATCACCACCAAATGACAGCAGAGTAACATAAAGTCAAATCCACTGTGTTATTTTGGGTGGCGTATTCCCATGCACCACTTCACACCCACACATGGGTATACGCTTCCTCATTTCGGCTGTATTTTGCTCTTCTCCTTATCCTCAGCCTCCGCCACCACTATACCACCAGGGTGACCGAGGTCCGTGTTGCCAGCATTGCAAGTTCCTCCATCCTAATTTTTGGCAGCTTTTGCTTGGAAGGCATAGGCAAAGACTATGGGAGACACACTCCCCAATATGGGAATAATGTTTTTAATATGCTATACTTCATTGCTCTTGTAAGGGGCATTAAAACCGTCTTTTTAAGCTACTGTGACCTCCACGTCTCTTCCAAGGGGCATTAAAACTGTCTTGTTAAGCTACTGTGACTTCCACCTCTCTTCCAAGGGGCATTAAAACCGTCTTGTTAAGCTACTGTGACCTCCACCACTCTTCCAAGGGGCATTAAAACCGTCTTGTTAAGCTACTGTGACCTCCACCACTCCTCCAAGTGGGCATTAAAACCATCTTGTTAAACCACTCTGACCTCCACGTCTCTTCCAAGGGGCATTAAAAGCGTTTCCTTAAACCACTCTGAACTCCACAGCTTTTCCAAGGGGCATTGAAATGTTGTTTTTAATTATCTCTAACCTCCACGACTCTTCCAACGGGCATTGCATTTCTTCCTAATTTTAGTCAGCTTTTGCATTTCAACTAGGAGACCCCCTCCCCAATAATGGGCAGAAGGTTTTTAATACGCTGTAATCCACGTCTGTTTCAAGGGGCATTGCAGTTCCTCATAATTTTTGGAAAGCCTTCCATTCACTGCTTAGACCAACAATGTACAGGAGACCCAGTTGCTATAAATGTAAAAAACGGTTTAGTTAAGGCCCTCTGACCTCCATGTCACTTCCAAGGGGCATTGGAGTGCCTCAAAATTTTTGGTAGGCATTGCACTCACTGTATGCCCAATAACTGTGTAGCCGAACCGCTCCTTTTGGTACAGAAACATATCCTACAAGGCATGTGTGGTTGACTGGCCTGATATTGATGTGAATGGTCCCTGTTCCTCCTGATCTTTCTCCTTTGCCACCACCTCATCCATCATTCATCACCTGAAGTTTTGTTTTAATGGGAGTCATAGAACTGGGATAGTAGCAGGAAAACATCCAGCAATCCTCGGAGGAGTTAGGATATGCGCCAAAACGCTGACCACCTCAGGCCTAGCCGCTACTACATACATGTGCTTGCATTCCAAGGATCAGAAAGCTAAAGTGATGGATGGTCTCATGATCATGAATAATTTACTCGTTGTGTAGGAGGCCGACCACTGCTGCTGCCTACCTTCTGAACTTTGTGTTGAAGCCTGATTGACCCAAGACCCGCAATCCTCTATGTCTCGAGGACGTGTTGCATCCCAGTGTCCAACTGTGTCCCAGCTTCCACAATATTAACCCAGTGTGAAGGCGTCAGTATGGATACCAGGCTGCCCACTCAGCCATCACGTGGTGGCCAGATTCCGCCTCCACATGCCTAAAAGGCCCAATTTCAAGTGCAAGCAAGCAAGTAGTATGGTATTGCAGCCTGGGGGTGGGTGGGTGGGTGGGAGGCTGCATACTTGCGCTTGCATTGCAAGGAATGGGGGAGGTACAATTGAACACTGCCCTGGGACATGGACTTGCACGGGGATAGTTGCAAGTCTGCATCTTCTGATGAAGGAAGGATCACTTCTGATGGGCACATTTTTAGGCAGTGACCTGGGTGTCAGAGATGCTTCCAGTGGTCTTCCCCATGCTGTCCCCATGTCTTTTCAGCACTGTATGCATGTGTCACACAGCACATGGCCAGATAAGATTGTAAAATGTTAAAATTACATTTACCGGTGAATGCATTTGTTGCGGTTGAAAGCATTACAAAAGTGCAAAAACGCATAAAAAATACTACTTGTGAACATAGCCCTAGGTGTGGAGGAGTATTTTTATTTTTGGTTATTTATTTTACCTTATGCACAAGTCTTTACCCTGGAAAGGAAGTTCCTTAACATATTTCACAGGAAAACCGTTTCAGTTTCGTTTTTGAACGTTTTATTTTGAGCCCGTAAAAGTGGCTTAATACCTCTGATCACGTTGTTGACAGCAGTGACCTGGGGGTCAGAAATGCTTCCTGGGGCGATCCCCATGCTGTCCCCATGTCATTTGAGCACTGTCACTATCGTTTTGGGCACTTTTTAGGCTTTCTACAGACTGCCGAGGATGCCGCCGCAAAAATGCTCGGGTCTCCCATAGACTAACATTGGGCTCGTTGCTCGGGTCGAGCACCCGAGTATCACGGTGAGCTGGGCCCGAGCTTCGAGCATTTTAGTGCTCGCTCAATACTAGTCAAGAGGTGTTTTCTATTTAATCTGAGAGTGCCATATTGCAGGAGCAAAGAGCATGGGTCAAAGCTCACCAGGGTAGGTGGACCCTCCAACCCTAAGGTCCTGGTGGGCAGCAAGCATGAATGCATGTGGGCAGTGAAAACTGTAAAGACTCACCAGGAATCTCAGGATCAGCAGGGCGCATGAAGGAGAACCCAGCAGGGACTAATACAAGCACAAACATAAAACAAAAACAGCCCAGATGGCGGAGCACACCTAACATAGGTCTAGTAGTCTTAATCAAAAGACACAGGTGTGTGTCAATGGGCCTTAAATATTTCTAGGATGATAGTGTCATAGATACATGCCTGCAAAACCTGACGTGTAGCACAATAGAGGGCAGCGGACCTAGGAGAAGGTAGGGGAGACCGGGAAATAATAATAATAATCTTTTTATTTATGCAGCGCCAACATATTCTGCAGCGCTTTACAATTCAGACAATTTACAGACATTATCAGCACTGTCCCCATTGGGGCTCACAATCTACATTCCCTATCAGTATGTCTTTGGAGTGTGGGAGGAAACCGGAGAACCCAGAGGAAACCCACACAAACACAGGGAGAACATACAAACTCCTGGCAGATGTTGACCATGGTGGGATATGAACCCAGAATCCCAGTGCTGTAAGACTGCAAGTGCTAACCACTGAGCCACCATGCTGCCCTGATTTCGGGGATGAGTTACTTGCTCAGCAGCTGACTGTAGTTTTAGTACTGTCAATGGTTTATCAACAGGAGATTATCACTTCTAGACTAGGAGATGCATGGCAGGCAGTCTAGTTAATTCATGTAACCCTGTGCCCACCACCAATTAGCAGCTTGCAATATAGTGTACACAGGAAGCTGCCAATTATGGGTGTGGGTAGAGGCTCAGCATTGATAGTACTGCTGCATTTACAACAGAGAAAACAGGGATTTTATCAAAACTGCACCAAGCAATCCAGTGAGTGATACATCATTGGAATAAGGCTCTCTGTCTCTACCGTATGCTACTCTCAGATTCCTTAGCAAAATCCTGCTGACAAATTCCTTTTAAAAATTATCAAAACTTGTGCAATACATTTTATTTACCATTAAAAAGAACCAATAAAAATGACATTTTATGCATGCTTTTGAAAATTATTAAAGGCTAATCAATAATTTATATGTTCTCCAAAATACTGCCTTTCAAAAACCTTCATATAGCTAAATCACGAGACATGTAGAAAACCTTCTGACTTTTGGAATGAAAAGACAACACATACCTTAAGGGGTTCAAGATGGTTTATTTAGGTAATTTGGACACTAAGCGCTCACTGTCTACACAATAAAAAGAAATGTTTTTTGCTCCATTTGATCACAGAAATATCTACTGTAGGCAATGCTCTGTGAGCTAAACAGCTATGACTCCAGGTTCATGCATTTTTCTTACATTTTGGTATTTAAAAGTTTCAATCCCATCTAAAGTAGGATTATACTACCAATGAAGATTGCTTGGCTGATAAACAATGAAGAAAACAAACTAAAATATCCTAGCGATAAGCCATAAATGTCCCAAATAGGAACCAATACCTGTAGACCAGAGCTCTTCTACTGGTGGGGCACTCAGGAGTAGATAAATGGCCTTGTATTGTATTATTATGCTGCTGATTTTTTTTTTTTTTGCTTTTTTGTAAATGACCCTTTATAGAGTCCCAGACATAATAGATAACCAATAGCCAAGATATCTGTTAACTATGAATAATGGCATGTTGGTTATGAATAATAAGAAAAGTCTTAAAATGTTCTAAAAGATCAAGGTGAAGCAAAGGGTATATCTGGTGAAAGCTGTCAGAAAGATATTTTCCTGTCTGAATTATCCAGTAAGATCACCAATACAGAGCCATAAAGTCCATAAATGGATGACTTTGCAGCTCACCTTTTATAGAAAATAAATGTGATATGTCTTTCTTCAACCTGCATTTGTGTTTTTGGAAGTTTGGGTTTTAAATATAATAATGAAAAAACAGAGAAGAAAACTTGTTCGCTGCTATAATGTCTTAAACCAAGATACACATAGGTTTCAATACTACATAAAAAGACTTGGGGTTAACATATTACTTAATACAAAAAGAACATGTAAACTAAGCAAGCTGAAGAACATGTAGGAAACTCTAAGGAGATATTTAATTTTTTGGGGGAATATAAAATGCCCTTAGGTTTTAAAAATCAGGAAAAAGGGAAATATTTCATACTAATCAAAACTTTCTTGGTGTCTCGGACCAAAATAGGAGGGATTAATGCTACTAACATTGTGCTGGTCACATACCAGGAGATTAGAATACAGATGCTACTATGCAGGAGGGCTTTCTCCATATATGCAAACACGAAGGACCCTATTCATCAAAGAATTTACGCTAGAATTCTGTCTTAAAAAGCTTTGAAATGATGCAAAGATTTGGCGCAGTGAAAAGCTGTTCTAAAATTTTGCATCTTTTGGCGTTTTGACACCATTTTCGACCAACTTCGACAAAGGAGCTGTGGTGAGAGGGGGTATGGCAACCACTGTACATAAAATTGATGATGAGCGGCGGCACTCACTACGTCAAAAAGTGGAGTAAGATTTGTGGAGTGGCACACATCACTTTTCAGACGATCCTGATTCATAAATAGGAGCATGTGACTCCAGGAAATCTTCTCATCAAGAGCGGTGTGCAAACGACTTCATGAATCAGGAGTGTGTGACTCCAGGACATTTTCCCATCAAGAGCGGCGTGCAAACGACTTAATGAATCAGGAGCGTGTGACTCCAGGACGTCTTCTCATCAAGAGCAGCGTGCAAACGACTTCATGAATCAGGAGCATGTGACTCCAGGACATCTTCTCATCAAGAGCAGCGTGCAAACGACTTCATGAATCAGGAGCGTGTGACTCCAGGACATCTTCTCATCAAGAGCAGCGTGTAAACGACTTCATGAATCTGGAACGTGTGACTCTAGGACATCTTCTCATCAAGAGCGGCGTGCAAACGACTTCATGAATCTGGAGCGTGTGACTCCAGGACATCTTCTCATTAACAGCGGCGTGCAAATGACTTCATGAATCTGGAGCGTGTGACTCCAGGACATCTTCTCATCAAGAGCGGCGTGCAAACGACTTCATGAATCAGGAGCGTGTGACTCCAGGACATCTTCTCATCAAGAGCAGAGTGCAAATGACTTCATGAATCTGGAGCGTGTGACTCTAGGACATCTTCTCATCAAGAGCAGAGTGCAAACGACTTCATGAATCAGGAGCGTGTGACTCCAGGACATCTTCTCATCAAGAGCAGAGTGCAAACGACTTAATGAATCTGGAGCGTGTGACTCTAGGACATCTTCTCATCAAGAGCAGCGTCCAAACAACTTCATGAATCAGGAGCGTGTGATTCCAGGACATCTTCTTATCAAGAGCGGCGTGCAAACAAAGTCGATCGCAGCATTGCGGTGGCAAGGGGGGAGGTGATCGTTATACTCACCTCTCCTGCCGGCGTCCAGCGATGTCTGCAGCGGCTTCCGGATGTTGTCATGACGACCCGATGTCACCAGGAGGCAGGACGTCACTTTAGTTATACGCAGTGCAGCGCTGACAGGCTGCATGACAAAGGGAGCTGCTGCTCTCTATGGCATGCAGCCGATCAGGCTGCAAAAAATGAAAGTCCCATAGTGGGACAATGTGTAAGAGTAAAAAAAAAAGTAGAAAAGTGAAAAAAAAAAAAAAAAAAAATTGTAAAAAAAATGGGAAAAATAATCCCCATAAAATAAAAATATATTGAACCCATAACATTTACAGTCATATGAAAAAGTTTGGGCACCCCTATTAATCTTAAGCTTAATGTTTTATAAAAATTGGTGTTTTTGCAACAGCTATTTCAGTTTGATATATGTAATAACTGTTGGATACAGTAATGTTTCTGCCTTGAAATGAGGTTTATTGTACTAACAGAAAATGTGCAATCTGCATTCAAACAAAATTTGACAGGTGCATAAGTATGGGCACCTCACCAGAAAAGTGACATTAATATTTAGTAGATCCTCCTTTTGCAAAAATAACAGCCTCTAGTCGCTTCCTGTAGCTTTTAATGAGTTCCTGGATCCTGGATGAAGGTATTTTTGACCATTCCTCTTTACAAAACAATTCCAGTTCAGTTAAGTTTGATGGTCGCCGAGCATGGACAGCCTCTTCAAATGATCCCACAGATGTTCAATGATATTCAGGTCTGGGGACTGGGATGGCCATTCCAGAACATTGTAATTGTTCCTCTGCATGAATGCCTGAGTAGATTTGGAGCGGTGTTTTGGATCATTGTCTTGCTGAAAGATCCATCCACTGCGTAACTTCAACTTTATCACTGATTCTTGAACACTATTGCCAAGAATCTGCTGATACTGAGTGGAATCCATGCGTCCCTCAACTTTAACAAGATTCCCAGTGCCGGCATTGACCACACACCCCAAAAGCATGATGGAACCTCCACCAAATTTTACTGTGGGTAGCAAGTGTTTTTCTTGGAATGCTGTGTTTTTTTGCCACCATGCATAACGCCTTTTTGTATGACCAAACAACTCAATCTTGGTTTCATCAGTCCACAGGACCTTCTTCCAAAAAGAAATAGGCTTCTTCAAATGTGCTTTTGCATACCTCAGCCGACTCTGTTTGTGCGTACTTGCAGAAACGGCTTCTTTCGCATCACTCTCCCATACAGCTTCTCCTTGTGCAAAGTGCGTTGTATAGTTGGCCGATGCACAGTGACACCATCTGCAGCAAGTTGATGCTGCAGCTCTCTGGAGGTGGTCTGAGGATTGTCCTTGACTGATCTCACCATTCTTCTTCTCTGCCTTTCTGATGTTTTTCTTGTCCTGACACTTCTGGCCTTAACAAGAACTGTCCCTATGTTCTTCCATTTCCTTACTATGTTCCTCACAGTGGAAACTGACAGGTTAAATCTCTGAGACAGCTTTTTGTATCCTTCCCCTGAACAACTATGTTGAATAATCTTTGTTTTCAGATCATTTGACAGTTGTTTTGAGGAGCCCATGATGCCACTCTTCAGAGGAGATTCAAACAGGAGAACAACTTGCAAGTGGCCACTTTAAGTAGCTTTTCTCATGATTGCATACACCTGGCTATAAAGTTCAAAGCTCAATGAGGTTACAAAACCAAAAAAAGTGCTTTAGTAAGTCAGTAAAAAGTAGGCAGGAGTATTTAAAACAAGAAAATGATAAGGGTGCCCATACTTATGCACAGGTCAAATTTTGTTTGAATGCAGATTGCACATTTTCTGTTAGCACAATAAACCTCATTTCAAGGCAGAAACATTACTGTGTCCAACAGTTATTACATATATCAAACTGAAATAGCTGTTGCAAAAACACCAATTTTTATAAAACATTAAGCTTAAGATTAATAGGGGTGCCCAAACTTTTTCATATGACTGTATTTATTATGAAAAAAAAATAAACCAATAAAAGTACACATATTTGGTATTGCCGCATTCAGAGCGACCTGACCTATAAAACTGTCCCACTAGTTAACCCCTTTAGTGAACACGGTAAAAAAAAAAAAAAAACAAAGCAAAAAACAATGCTTTATCATCATACCACCAAACAAAAAATGGAATAACACGCGATCAAAAAGACGAATGTAAATAAAAATGGTACAGCTGAAAACGTCATTTTGTCCCTCAAAAAACAAGCCACCACACAGCTCCATCATCCGAAAAATAAAAAAGTTATAGCTCTCAGAATAAAGCGATACAAAAAAATTATTTTTTCTAGAAAATCGTTTTTATTGTGTAAAAGCGCCAAAACATAAAAAAACAATATAAATGCGGTACCGCTGTAAACGTACTGACCCGAAGAATAATGCTGCATTAGCAATTTTACCACACGCGGAACTGCATAAAAAAAAAACTCAAAAAACAATTCCTGAATTGTTGTTTTGCCTCCCAAAAATCGGAATAGAAAGTGATCAAAAAATGTCATATGCCTGAAAATGGTACCAATAAAAATGTCAACTTGTCCCGCAAAACACAAGCCGTCACATGACTCTGTCGGCCAAAATATGGAAAAATTGTAGCTCTCAAAATATTGTTATGCAAAAACTAGTCTTTGCAAAAAAAGCGTCTTTTAGTGTGTGACAGCTGTCAATCATAAAAACCCGATATGAATCTGGTATCGCTGTAATCGCACAGATCTGAAGAATAAAGTCGTCTAATCACTTATAACACATGAGGAGCGGTGTAAAAAAAATAAACTCTGGGGTTAGGGTTGTGCTAGGGTTAGGGTTGGGCTAGGGTTAGGGTTGGGGTTAGGGTTGGGGTTGGGGTTGGGGTTAGGGTTAGGGTTAGGGTTGGAGTTAGGGTTGGGGCTGGGGTTAGGGTTGGGCTAGGGTTAGGGTTGGGCTAGGGCTAGGGTTGGGGTTGGGGTTAGGGTTGGGGTTGTATTAGAGTTGAGGTTAGGGTTGGGATTTTTTCAAAAGTAAAGAAAGAAAAAAATAATGACAATATGGCGACCAGTGTTGAGCGCAAGTGCTCGCTACTTGAGTTTGCATCAGGTGCTCGGGTATGCACTGAGTATCGCGGATGTTTGAGTGACATGCTCGAGTCTCTGCCCCATATGCTTCGCGTCCAAAAAAAAACGTTGCTGGGATCGCCTGCCATGCACGAGCGATTCCTGCATGTTTTTTTTTGGGTGTCTAACAACTGTGAAACATGCGAGGCAGGGACTCAAGCATGTAACTCGAGCACCCGTGATACATGGTGCATACCCGAGTACCCGATGTAAACTCAAGTAGAGAGCACTTGCGCTCAAGACTAATGACAACTTATTCAATATGATGACCTAATGTTATCAAATTCTGTCGTACCTTTGGGTTCAAAATGTACACTATACCCCTTGATAAAATCCTTGAGGGGTCTAGTTTCCAAAATGAAGACAATTGTGGGGGGTTTCCACTATATCGGCACATCAGAGGCTTCTGAAATGCAACATGGCATCCGCTCTTGATTCCAGCCAATTTTGCATTCAAAAAGTCACACACTGCTCCTTCCCTTCTGAACCCTGACGTGCGCCCAAACACTGTATTTTCCCCACATATGGGGTATTGGCGTACTCAGGAGAAATTGCACAACAGTTTTTAGGTTCCATTTTCTCCTCTTACCCTTGTGAAACTAAAAAATTTGGGGCTAAAAATAATTTTTGTGGAAAAAGTTAGATTTTTTTATTTTCACGGCTTCATGTTCTAAACTTCTGTGAAGCATCTGGGGGTTAAGGGTGCTCACCACACATCTATATAAGTTCCCTCAGGGGTCTAGTTTCCAAAATGGTGTTACTTGTTGAGGTTTTCCACTGTTTAGGCACATCAAGGGCACATCCGCTAATTATTCAAACAAATTTTACATTCAAAAAGTCAAATGGCGCTCCTTCCCTTCCGAACCCTGCCGTATGCCCAAGCAGTGGTTTTCCCCCACATATGGGATATTGGCTTACTCAGGAGAGATTGCACAACAAGTTGAATGGTGCAATTTCTCCCATTACCCTTATGAAAATGCAAAACTGGGGACTGAAAAACATTTTTGTGGGAAAAATGTGAAAATTTCAGTTTCACGGGTCCATGTTATAAACTTCTGTGAAGCACCTGGGGGTTCAAGGTGCTCACCATACATCTAGATAAGTTACCTGAGGGGTCTAGTTTCCAAAATGGTGTCACTTGTGGGAGGTTTCCACTGTTTAGGCACATCAGGGGCTCTCCAAACGCAACATGGCATCACTTAATTATTCAAGCAAATTTTACATTCAAAAAGTCAAATGGCGCTCCTTCCCTTTTGAGCCCTGCTGTGCACCCAAACAGTGTTTTTTCCCCACGTGGGGTATCTGCGTACTCAGTGGAAATTGCACAACAAATTTTGGGGTCCATTTTTTCCTGTTACCCCTGAAAAAATGAAAAAATTGGGGTCTAAAGTAACATTTTTGTGAAAAAAGTTAAATGTTCATTTTTTTCTTCCCCATTCCAAAAATTCCTGTGAATCACGTGAAGGGTTAATAAACGTCTTCAATATGGTTTTGAGCACCTTGAGGGGTGCAGTTTTTAGAATGGTGTCACTTTTTGGGTATTTTCTGTCATAAACACCCCTCAAAATCACTTCAAATGTGATGTGGTCCCTAAAAGAATGGTTATGTAAATTTTGTTGGAAAAATGAGAAATCGTTGAACGACTTTTAACCCTTATAGCACACTAATAAAAAAATTTTTTGGTTCCAAAATTGTGCTGATGTAAAGTAGACATGTGGAAAATATTATTTATTAACTATTTTGTGACATATCTCTCTGATTTAACGGAATAAAAATAAAAATGTTGAAAAGTGGACAAGTGCTTGTGGGCAGGGACCGTACATCTCGCTGACGGCACACTGGGTTAATATAGTGGAAGCCGGGACCCAGTCAGATCTTGAACATGTTTTCACGGCGCCGAGGATTGCGGGTCCTGGGTCAATCAGGGTTGCCCCCCACATTCTACAGCTCCTGCACCTCTGAAAGAGCAGGCAGATCTGTGGCTGACACCGCTGACCCTACAGCCAGGCATGATCATGTATGACAATGGCCGGAACCTGGTGGCGGCTCTGAGACGACATAAGCTCACACACGTTCTATGCCTGGCCCATGTGCTTAACCTCGTGGTTCAGCGGTTTCTCAAAACCTACCTGGATCTGCTGCATCTGCATGTCAAAGTATGCTGCCTGTGTGCCAATTTTAGAAAGTCAGCTTCCACCGCCCTTGCCGGGCTTCAGCAGCATTTGCAGCTTCCAGCTCACGAACTGATCTGTGATGTCCCCATGCTTTGGAACTCTACATTGCAGATGTTGGGAAGGATTTGTGAGCAGAAGAGGGCAATTGTTGACTACTAGCATCAACAAGGCCATCGATATTCAGGTCAGACTCCACACATAAGTCCTCAGGAATGGACATGGATGTCAGACATATGTACTATCATCCAAAACTTTGAGGACTCCACCAAGATGGTGAGCGGCGATAACACCATAATAAGTGTCACCATCCCGCTTCTCTGTCTTCTGAAACACTCTCTGCTCACAATTAAAGAGGATGCATTGCAGGCGGAACATGATGGGATGGAGGAAGGAACCATACAGGGTGATTCCACACAGCCCAGCCTTATCTCATCCCAATGTGGATTGGGTGACAATGAGGAAGAGATGGAGGACGAGGAAGAACATGAGCTAGTTTTCTGCGCTATAGTCGGTACTACCTGCAAACTGTCATACCGTCTGTACAGCATGGATGGCCTGAGGACAGGGAGGAAGAGGAGCATGAGGAGGAGAGCATGGTTAGTCATGCTCTTGGTGAGGACACGGAAGTCTTGCCTGTTAGCAATCTGGCACACATGGCTGAGTTTATGTTACGCTGCCTTTCCCGTAACCCTCGCGTTGTCCAAATTTTGGGTGACAGTCATTACTGGTTAGTGACACTTCTAGACCCACACTACAAGGAAAACTTTCTGTCTCTTATTCCCGTGCAGGACAGGCCTAACAAAATTGTGCAGTATGAGAAGGCCTTTGCTGCGGAATTATTTAAAAAATTCCTATCTGAAAACGCTGGTGGCTGAGGTCACAGTTCGTTGGACAACCAAGGAGTTCTGGCAAGAGACACAAATGCAATCCAGCAGAGGCAGGGGAACACTGTCAAAGTTCTGGGACAGTTTTCTCAGACCCTCCCATCGCACAGGCCCTGAGTCACGGGGTACTCTCCCAAGGAGTGAAAAGTTTCGGAAGATGGTGAGGGAATACCTTGCCGACCGTACCAACGTCCTCTGTGATACCTCTGTGCCTTATAATTATTGGGTATCCAAGCTGGACACGTGGCATGAACTGGCTCTCTACACCTTGGAGGTCCTGGCCTGCCCTGTCGCTAGCGTTTTGTCAGAGCGGGTTTTTATTGCCGCCGGTGGAATTATAACCGATAGGCGCATCCGCCTCTCAACTGAAAATGCTGACAGGCTGACTTTTATAAAAATGAACAAGGGCTGGATTGGGCCAGACTTCTCAACACCACCGAATGATAGCAGCGTAACATGAACTCAAATACTGTGGTTTTCTTTTGGGAGGTCTAACTCTATTCGCATGCACCTCTGTCTTCACACCCAGACATGGGTATATGCTTCCTGATTTTGTCTATTTGCTCTTGTCCTCCTCCTTCTCCTCATCCTCCACATCCTCCTCCACATCACCACCATATCTACCATATCACCAGATCTACGTCTCTTGCAAGGGACATTTGAGTTCCTCCAAATTTTTGGCAGCTGTTGCATTTACTGCATAACAGTATGGAAGACATACTTCCTAATTATGGGAACATTGTTTTCAGGAGGCCCTCCGACCTCTATGCCTCTTGCAAGGGGCATTGGAGTTCCTCCAAATTTTTGGCAGCCGTTGCATTCACTGCTTAGGCAAACAGTATGGGAGACCCACATCCTAATAATGGGAATATTGTTTTCAGGAGGCCCTCGGACCTCTATGTCTCTTGCAAGGGGCATTGGCGTTCCTCCAAATTTTTTGCAGCCTTTGCATTCACTCCATAGGCAAACAATATGGGAGACCCACTCCTTTTTCATGGGAACATGTCGTACTCATTACTGTAGCCCTGTTCTATGTGTCTTTAAATTGTTAGTGGGGTTTTTCCTAAATTTTGGCAGCCGTTGGACTCACTGCATACCCTATAACTGGACATCAGACCTCTCCTTTCTAATGGCAACATGTCGTTACTGTGGCCCTGCTCTATGTGTGTTTAAATTGTTAGTGGGGTTTTTCCTAAATTTTGGCAGCCGTGGGACTCACTGCATACCCTATAACTGTATAGCAGACCCTCTCCTTTCTAATGGGCCCTGTGACAGGCCCTGTGACATGCACTGTGCTCCCTGACTTCCCGGGCATGCGCAAAGCGCCGCTCACGTAGAGCGCGCTTTGTTTCATCCTGGCTCTGTCTGCCTATGCACTGTGCTGCAGGGTTCTATTGCGCAGTCGCCGGGAAGTGCCAATTTAATCCCGCAATAGAGGGATTTGGGGGAATAATAAACACATAGGCGGGGGTTGCTTGGCGTCCCCCGGACGCCAAGCCTGTACAAAATAGAATTGATTAAAGCTCTTTTCTCTGCAATCAAACCTCTACTATGGGCCATACAGGTATGTATAGATTTACTTTTCTATATCCTGTATGGCCATAGTAGAGGTCTTATAACTCCAAAGTAGTGACAGATTCCCTTTAACATATTTCCCAGGAAAATCCTTTTTGGTTTTGTTTTTGTATGTTTTATTGTGAGTCCATAAAAATGGTGTAATACCTCTGACAACATTGTTGACAGCAGTGACCTGAGAGTCAGAAATGCTTCCAGGGGTCTTCCCCATGCTGTTCCCATGTCATTTGAGCACTGTTCCCATCGATTTGGGGAATTTTTAGGCCCTCTGCAGACTGCCCCGGGGAGCCGCCGGAAAAATGCTCGAGTTTCCCATAGACTTACATTGGGCTTGTTACTCGGACCGAGCACTCGAGCATTCCAATTTGCTCGACTCGAGCAACGAGTACCCAAGCATTTTAGTGCTCGCTCATCACTAATAAAGATGCCAGAGACGGCAATGAACTCATAAGTAATTGCAAGTGTGAAATTTACACATACAGCATAAATTGACATTCTGAAGATCTCAAACCAGCAGCTCCTACTCTGCAGATAAATTTTGCAGCATGTTCATGACTTTCTTAAAATCTCATGCACTATGCTGGCACTGTAAAATACAGCGGATTTTCCCCAAACCCATAAGCAGTGGAAAATCCACTTAGTCTCAGTAGAATAAGTTTGATTAAGTTTCCCTTATTATATGACTGTAGCAGTGGTTTGCATCAACAGATTATTTCTGCATACAATTTTAAAGATGTAGAAAACATAACAGTAGCATTGCCAGATCTCCTAAAGTCTCCTATGTGAATATAAGTCAGGGGATAAACCATGAGCTTCGGGATATACAATTTTTTGTTGTTGTTGTGCAACAAAATAATGAGTTGATGTAGAGATGAAACACGTTTTAATAATACTAATCTCCCCGGAGTACTAGACGAAGGGATGCAGACTGTAGAAAGGGGGACCCTCAAATCCTGGAGTTTTTATTATCTATATTTATATTGATTGTATTAGGTTGGGGATTTCCCTTTTAGAAACAGGAGCCCGTTTGTGTGCCTGGTCTTGTATTACTGAGTTTAGGAAAAATATAACTTACTGTCTCACTGTTGCTTCCATTTCCTCCTACCAGAAAAAATGGCAGAAGCTGTTACCCAAAGGCGGTGAATAGGCTGAGCTTTGGTGGCCAGCTTGAAGGATGTGATTGTCACGACTCTGTTGTTGGATATCCCGGGACCAGGGGCTTCTTTCCTGTCCCTTACACTAGAGGGGGCTCTAGCAATCCCTGTTCTCTAGATTACTTCTGAAGGTGAAGGCGCCACGTATCTTGCTGAGCTCCTGGACCTGCCCTCAGTCTGTTCTCTCCCCCCACCAAGGAAAGAGGGGAGTAATAGTGTAATAGTGTGTGGCAATACACCAACAAGATTAACAAAGTAATATGAAAGCAATAAAGGAAAATACCGATCATACAAATTTGCACACACAGACAACAGAGGAAAACACTGGGGAGTGGAGGATGGGGGAAAAACTAAAGTAGGAGAAGGAGAGGATTTGCACACAAGCAAAACCACGCAACAGTCTCAGATAACTCAACCATACACCTTCTCAAACAACAACTCTCCACAAACTCCTGAACCATGCAGCAATGAAGCTAGCTCTGGCAATGACTGCTTGCCAGAGTCCAGTATATATAGGAGCAGATAGTAGCCAACAGTGAACAGCTGACAGTCTTAATGCAGGTAAGCTTAAAGGAGCTCTACACTCAGCAGATTAACCCCTGCACTGCTAGAAGAAACCTGCACCATGTGATATGAAGGAGAAGTGCTTCTAGTCAGTGCAGGAGAAATCAGATGGCACGGTCTTCTGACTCACCCGTGACAGTGATAATAGTAACATCATCCAGAGGCGCCTTAGCTAAGCACAGGAATGAGGATCTTTCCTAGGGTCATTGGAGCACTTGAAGTGGACTGGCTTTGCTGCTGGGGCAAGTCAGAGCCCCTGGATTGCTGCCTGCTGATTGCTGTATGGCAGGCAGCTCGGGGATCTCACGATATCTGTGAATGTTTGAATATACTTGCCTAGCATTTCCCCTGACTCTTACTATACTCATGTAACTTTAAATAAAAGCTGTGACCTTTTGACTAGTGTTGAGCCACCCCCGTAGTGTTCGAGTTCGGTTCGGTCGTCGAACACCCGTGTGTTCACCGAACTGTTCGTCGAACTGTTCGTCGAACACCTTCGAACACCGTTAAAACCAATGGCAGGCAAACAAAAACAAATAGAAACACATAGAAAACACCTTCAAAGGTGTCCAAAAGCTGACAAACTGCTCAGAAGACACAACTAACACATGGAAAAGTGACAAGTACATATAGTCATGCGAAAAGAAAAGAGGTGGAGGAGTAAAAGGAGGGGGAGACACAAATATAGGCATGTCATGCCCTTCTAAAATCCAAAAAGTGAGAAGCCGACACGTTCAGTCCGCTCCTGCCCGTGCCACCTCCATGTCGCCGGGTTTGTGCCAGAGCCGCAGTGAACCCTGACGGCCAGCCTCCCTCTCCCAATACTGGTGCCTGTCCGCTGGTGGGTCGAGCGAGTCCCCCTGTGGTGGAGGCAGCTCTAAGCTTTTTAATTTAAATTGTCTCTCTAATTTGAATGAATACACTTTAAATCCATTTACAAGGATCTATTGGAGGGCAAGTCTCATGCCAGCAGCCGCGTAATTCCAGCTCCAGTAGCGTCCACTAAAGCTGCTGCAGTTAAAAAGCTTTTATAAGGATTGAGCTCGGCTGTCCACCGCAAGGCATCCTACTGCCAGTCCTAGCCCCTTTGCCTTGGGGTGCCTCCTGATGCTCTTCACTGAGTATCCCGTGGTCCCGAAGCATTTCCTTTGAAAAAATTAAGTGTCCAAACTACAGGTGGTGTAGCTTGCTTAACAGCCGGGATAATCCGCTGACTAGCAGACACTGCTACTAGGCACAAAGTATTTCCTGGGCTAGATGCAGTTAAAAATTTGTAATTAGATACTCTCGTTGGATGCTGAGAAAGCATTCCATAGAGTCTCCTGGCACGCCATATATGATTCTCTTAAAAAGCTTGGGGTAGGGGTCTAGGGGACCCTTTTATAGCCAAAATCACGGCCCTGTATCACAATACGTCACCTAGGCTGAAGATAAATGGAACTGTAGCACCCTGAGGGCTCGGTTGCTACAGAGGTATTGCACCTCACCCAGAGGTGTGATATCTCACTCTCAGGTAAGGATGGAGTGTGGATCAGGACCCGACACCTGCATGCATTACACCACATTGCCGTGGGGCAGGGCGACCAATATGCCTCTGAGATGGGCACGACAGTTCCTGTCCCTGGCTGGAGTGGGGGGAGGGAACACTGAGGAAGGGGAACCCTGTAGTGCAGGAGCAGGGAGGAAGCAGTTCCTGGGTGCATTGAGAAGGGAGTATAAAAGGTGGGCACCATCTTAGTTCAGTGCAGAGAAGTCTGAGCAGAAGTGGCAGGGAGCAGGGGCTCTGCATGAGCTCTGCTCCGGAGGCGGGCCTAGTAACAGAGGCCCAGGCCTGGAAGAGGGAGAAGGAAGGAAGAGGAGCGGAGAAGGCTCCAGGAATGAGGAATGAAGGGATCCCAGGGGTGCGGACGGGCGAGTCGCCACCGCACGCCCGAATCCACCTGCGTGGAGGGGTCAGGCCAAAGGGGGAGACCGGTCCCCGAAACTAGTGGAGGCAGGAAACGACCCTCAGCTAGAAACCGGAGGCTCTGACATTTTATGTGGCGCAGCCCCTCGTTACACTCACTAGGAAGGCACCACATAGGGTCAGGGAAACTGGCGCCAAGTTTACCAAGAGGAGGCCCGAGGCAGCCGGACAGAAGGGTTGGTAAGAAAGGCCAGACAAAGGACACACAAAGGGGGTCCTGTGAAGCGCTCCAAAGTTATCTAGGAGTTGTCTGAGCCCCTCACCTGGTGAGCACAGTACGACGTGGGCAGCCGTTACCTGCAGACGTGGTCTGGATAATAAGAACTGTGAGTAAAGGCCCTGGACTGCATCACTGACTCTGTGTCGTTACTGCTGCTGCCCTGCACCATCACCCCCATCCTCCGCATACACTGCCCTGAGGCTATACTCCTCCCGTGGGGAGTTATGGTACGCTCTGCTGCACCCACAACACCAGCCTCAGCGGTCTGCCCTGCAGCGGCGGTTCACTCTGACCGCAATCCACGGGTGGCGTAGTCGGACATTTAAACATCAAAACCACATAAATAGTTCCGCCACTGGTTTGACCACCCTGAGCCACGGAACCGGGTCGCCGCCACGAAGACTACAACCACCAGCATCCACCAAAAAGGGTCCGGCTCCGGGTGTCCCAAGGCCCAGGGGGTGCATCAGAACATTTTCATCACCTTTCACAATCACCAATGGGACAAGGCAGGGATGTCCTCTGTCCCCTCTCTTATACATCCTAGTGACGGAGCACCTGCTCTCATCAATTCGCCATAACCCCAATATTAGGTGGATTGAGGTGGGAGGCACCGAGTACAAGTGCTCTCTATTTGCTGATGATGTCCTAGTATATATCACTCAATCACATATATCCATCCATGCTGTTATGGCTGAAATAGATCACTTTGTTACATGGTCAAATTTTAAAATCAATGCAGCGAAGTCTGAGGCCCTCGATGTCTCCCTCCCCAAATCCATATAGGATTCCATCCAGTCCAACTTTCCCTTTGCCTGGCCCTCACAGGGTATCAAATACTTAGGAATTCCTATTCATAGAGACCTCTCCCATCTATGTTATCTTAATTTTGGGCCCTTTATTGAACAACTCCATACAGACCACGGTTGGCAAGTTAGAACTGTAAGATTCACTACGTGAACCACTGGTGTTTTGTGGAAAAGCACATGTACACTGTGTTCCAAATTATTATGCAAAAAGTGTTTAGGAGTAATAAGGGAAGAATTTGTTTGTTTGTCAGTTAAACTCATTGATGGTGATGTGTGTCAGGGCTCTTTATATCACTGTAAGCAATTGCAGACACCTGTGCTAATTAGTTTGGCAGGTGTGTCCAATGAAAGGCAAGACTACTTAAGAAGGCTGTCTCACATTATTAAGCAGCCTACATTTTCTGCCAAAATGGGAAAGAAAAAGGATGTGTCGGCTGCTGAGAAGCAACAAATTGTGGAGTGTTTAGGTCAAGGCATGACTGCAATCAACATTGTGCGATGATCAGGATGAAGTGTCTTGGCAATCAAGAAGTATGTAGCTGATTCACAGTACACACGTGTGCGTGCTGATAAGGGCAAATTGAGGACTCTTTCCTACAGGCAATTACGTCAGGTTAAAAGAGCAGCGGCAAAAAAGCCTTGTCATAGCAGCAGACAAGTTTTTGAAGCTGCTGGTGCCTCCAACGTCCCCCGAACAACAAGATGCAGGGTCCTTCAGAGGTTTGCAGCTGTGCATACGCCATCCTGTCGACCTCCTCTATCCACTTCACACAAGCAGAAACGGCTCCAGTGGGCTAAACATTACATGAAGACTGATTTCAAAACTGTTTTGTTCACGGATGAGTGCCGTGCAGCGCTCGATGGTCCAGATGGATGGAGTGGAGGATGGCTGGTTGATGGACACCCCACGCAAACACGGCTACAGCACCAACAAGGAAGAGGTGGAGTAATGTTTTGGGCTGGAATCATGGGGAGAGAGATTGTCGGCCCCTTTAGGATCCCTGAAGGCGCTAAAGATGAACTCCATAATGTATGTGGATTTTCTTAAACAGCACTTCCTGCCATGGTTCAAGAAGAAGAACCGTGTATTTCACAGCAAGATCATTTTTTTGCATGATAATGCACCATCTCATGCTGCACATAAAACATCTGCATCTCTGGCTGATATGGGCATAAAAGGGGACAAACTTATGGTGTGACCCCCATGCTCCCCTGACCTCTACCCCATTCAGAACCTCTGGAGCATCATCAAAAGGAGTGTCTATGATGGCGGGAGGCAGTTCACATCTAAGCAACACCTCTGGGAGGGTATTCTGTCCTCATGCAAAACAATTGAAGCAGAAACCATCCAAAACCTGACAAATTCAATGGACGAGAGAGTTCAGAAGCTCCTTTCGAACAAGGGGTCGTATGTGAAAATGTAACATCACCTAGAATAAAGTTTTGAGTTGAAAACTGTTTGATTTCAGTTTCTAATAACCTGCTAATGCTTATAATTTCAAAAATGACCATTTTTTTGGTCTTTATTAAAATGAAAAGGTTGATCGAAAAGTTTGGGGGATCTAAGAGTGTGGCAACCCAGTAGTCATGATTACTTCGAATTCTGACAATATGAGGGTCATGTTGCAGGTAGTGCAGCAAGAAGGCACTTATGTGTCTTGCGCATCTCGGAGCCCCAAAATTATTTTCCGGGCTAGATGCAGCTAAAAATTATTATTAATTTTAAATCTGGTGGAGCTTAGTATAGATGGCCTAATAGGATCAGTGCTGCACACTGCTACAAAGCCCAAATTATTTTCCAGCCAAGATACAGATAAACATGATTAGTAATTTTAAATCTGGTGGAGCTTATTATAGATGGCCTAATAGAATTAGTGCTGCACACTGCTACAAAGCCCAAATTATTTTCCAGCCAAGATACAGATAAACATGATTAGTAATTTGAAAGCTTAAAACGGTTGGTAGGGTGATTTTAACCAATCATCAAGCTTTTACTCTCCCCAGGATGACACAGGGGTAGAAAAGTCGTTTCGGATCCATGATTTGTTCATCTTTATGAACGTGAGTCTGTCTACATTATCAGTGGAGAGCCGCGTGCGCTTATCTGTCAGCACACCACCAGCAGCGCTGAACACACGTTCAGACAGAACGCTGGCTGCGGGGCATGACAAGATCTTCAAGGCATAAGTGGCTAGCTCCGGCCATTTATCCAGATTGGAAGCCCAAAAAGAGCAAGGGTCCAGTGACACAGTCGTGGCTTCAATGTTTACTTGGAGATACTCCTGTACCATCGTCTCTAGGCGTTGACTATGTGTCAGACTTCTTGTCTCCTGTGGCCTTGCAAAGGATGGGCTAAAAAAGTGGTGAAATGATTCCGCAAAATTGATGTTACCAGCAGATACTGTGGTTCTGTTACGGTTTGAGTGCTGAACACTTGACGGTCCCACGGTTGGCAAGTTGGAACTGTGAGATTCACTACGTGCACCACTGGTGTTTTGTGGAAAAGCAAATGTAAGATTCTGCAACAGTCTCTGATGATACTCCTGCATGCGTGCATCCCTTTCTTTGGCAGGAATAATTTCGGCAAATTTACTTTTGTACCGGGGATCTAACAGTGTGGCAACCCAGTAGTCAGGATTATTTCTAATTCTCACAATTCAAGGGTCATGTTGCAGGTAGTGCAGCAAGAAGGCACTCATGTGTGTTGCGCATCCAGGAGCACCAAGTCCCTGTTGTGTTGGTGGCGAGGTAACAATCATGCTTCCTTCCTCTGTCCTCTCCCCCCAACCTCGCACAACAGAAATGTGATCAAGGTCTCCCTCATCTGATGAGTCTTCCATCAGTTCGTCCTCCACTTCTTCCTGGGCTCCTGCACCTTCCTCACTAGTTTGGCTGCTACCATGCGCCCTGGTAAAACCATCTCCCCCACCCTCACATGCCTGCCGCCTTGGTGCTGCCGACCGTCTGGACCTTGCAGTTGTTAGCCCTTCCGCATACAACTCCTCCTCCTCTACTTCCTCCACCTCCTCTTGTGCCACCACCTGACTCCGAATTCTGTTAACATGTGCTCCAGCATGTAAATCACCGGAATAGTCATGCTGATAATGGCATCGTCAGCACTAAACATCTTCGTCGCCATTTCAAAACTGTGCAGAAGGGTGCATAGGTCCCTGATCTGAGACCACTCCTCCAGCGTGATTTGCCCCACCTCTGTATCTCGTTGGCCCAGGATATACGTCAGAACGTATTGCACCAGGGCTTGTCGGTGCTGCCACAGTCGCTGCAACATGTGCAGAGTTGAATTCCACCGGGTAGGCACATCGCATTTTAGCCAGTGAAGTGGCAGGCCCAACGACTTCTGTAGAGATGTAAGTCGCTGAGCTGCGGGATGCGAACGGCGGAAGTGAGCACACAGTGACCGTGCCCTCTGCAGAAGGCCATCTAGTCTGGGATAGTGGGCTAAAAATTGCTGGACAACCAGGTTCAACACGTGAGCCATACAAGGCACGTGTGTGACATTGCCCCGGCGAAGGGCCGCACCCAGGTTTGCAGCATTGTCGCATACGGCCTTCCCTGGTTTCAGGTCCAGTGGAGACAACCATTCATGAAATTGGTTCTCCAGAGCTGACCACAAATCCTCAGCTGTGTGACTCACATTTCCCAGACATTTCAAAGTAAAAACCGCCTGATGACGTTGAGCCCTACTGCCAGCATAGTAAGGAGGTGTGCAGGATCCCTTCTGCGCAGTTAGAAAGCTTGTGGCATGATCAGACAGGCTTTGGGTGCAGGTGGAAGACCGAGAGGAGGTTGAGGAGGCAGAAGCAGTGGAGGAACTTTGACATAAAGAGGATTGACGCACAACTCGTGGGGACGGCAAGACTTGGACAGCAGCCCCTTGTCCTGCTGTCACCATAGTTACCCAGTGCCCAGTCAGCGACATGTAACGCCCCTGTCCATGCCTACTCGTCCAAGTGTCTGTGGTGAAATGCACCCTGTCACACACAGAGTTTCTCAAAGAAGCGGTGATGTTGTGTGCGACATGCTGGTGGAGCGCAGGCACACCTTTCTTTGAGAAGTAGTGCCGACTGGGCATCTGGTACTGGGGCACAGCGACGGACATAAGGTCTCGAAAATCCTCTGTGTCCACCAGGCGGAAAGGCAGCATTTCTGTAGCCAAGAGCTTGCAGATGGTGAAATTCAACCTCTTAGCTTTCTCATGGCTAGGAGGAAATGGTCTTTTACTTGTCCACATCTGAGGGACCGAGGGCTGGCTATTGTGCTTAGACGGGGTTGATAAGGGTGTCCCCGGCAAACTGCCGGTCTGTGAGGAAGATGCAGGCGGACATGTTAGGTTGCCTTCATCCAAAGGTGGTGCTATCGATGTCGGACAGCGCTCAACACCAGCTGGTGTTACCACCTCCAAAGAAAATGATGACCTGCCAATCACGCTGGCTGTTGCGGGTAAAGAGGTGGCAGGTCTGCGCCCCAAAACAGGTGTGACTGCTGTCCCCCCAGTCACAGAGGATGAAGAGGCCGCGGATGCACAAGATATGGCAGACGGTGGTTGGCCCGGCCGGCTAGGCCGCATTGTAGCACACTGAGCTTCCCACTGCAACTTATGCTTCATGTCCATGTGCCGGTTCATGCATGAAGTACTCAAACTATGTATTTTTTGGCCTCTACTTAGCTTTTGCTGAAAAATGTTACAGATAACACGAGTTGGGTCATCTTTATCGATCTGAAAAAATGCCCAGGCTATGCAAGGCTTAGCACCCATGCGACCTGAAGAGCCACCACGACTTGTGGTGAGAGGCAGAGTTGTGTTTGAGGATGCAGTTGTTGACGTGCTTCCAGTACTACGTCTCTGTCCAGGAAGGCGCAACCTGACCTCGTCGTCACTAGCATCTTCCTCCACCTCCTCTGCTGACCTCATCTCTTGGCTGACTGTGGGTTGACAGTAAGTGGGATCTCCAACCTCATCATCATCACCCTGTGCGTTATCACACCCGTCGTCCTCAGAGCCAACCTGTTCCTGCCCTGACAAAAAACTAAAGTTGTCGCTCCAATCAGGTATTTGAGTCTCATCATCGTCTTCCTCATTGTCTCCACCAACAGGAGTTACAGTTTGGGAAAGAGGGTCTAAATTATGGTCAGAACCTTCTGCGTCTGGTCCTGGATCCGACTCATAAAGATTCTGGGCATCAGTGCAGATCATTTCCTCGTCTGGATTCACAGAAGCGCTGGAGTCGACCTCTGATTCCCAGGCTATAGTATGAGTAAACAGCTCTGCAGACTCAACCATCTGTTCTACCTCATACTCAGACGGGCAGCTGGAGATTTGGGAGCTGTGAGGAAGCAAGTGCGATTGGGGTGACACCTTTGAGGACTGGAGTATTTGTGATGTTGAAGTTGATGTGGAGGAGAGCCCACTTAAAGGAGCACTTGATATCCGTTGAAGCACCTGCTGTTTTTGTGCCTCATCTGGAATTTGTAGCGATTGGCGTGGCCGTAAGAAAGGGATCTTATCACATTGTCCGCTAAAAGAAGTAGACATTTTAGTTTGGCTGGAAGATGGTCTTTCTTCTGCAGATGTTACTGTTGCTTTAACACCTACCCCACGGACACAACCTTTTTTCCCCTTCCCAACACGCCTATTCCCCTTTCCACCAGCAGCAGGCCTTTTTCCACTCATTTTGGTGGTTAACTAATTCACAACTCTGGAGTTGTTTGCACAAAAAAACAATGGATGGGAACCGGGCAGAGCTGAGTGGCCAAACTGTGGTATTAGGCCTAAACTATTGGCTGGGTTAGATGGAGAAAAAAATTATATTCGATTTGCAACCTGATGGAGGTCAGTATAGATGGACTAATAGAACAAGTCCCACACACAGCTAGAAGCCCAAATATTTTTTCAGAGGTAGATGCAGAAAAAAAATATATTCAGTTTGCAACCTGATGGAGGTCAGTATAGATGGACTAATAGAGAAAGTCCCACACACTGCTAGAAGGCCAAATATTTTTTCAGAGCTATATGCAGACAAAAAATATTTTGAATTTGCAACCTGATGGAGGTCAGTATAGGTGGACTAATAGAACAAGTCCCACACACTGCTAGAAGGCCAAATTTTTTTCAGAGCTAGATGCAGAAAAAAATTATATTCAGTTTGCAACCTGATGGAGGTCAGTATAGATGGACTAATAGAACAAGTCCCACACACAGCTAGAAGCCCAAATATTTTTTCAGAGGTAGATGCAGAAAAAAATTATATTCAGTTTGCAACCTGATGGAGGTCTGTATAGATGGATTAATAGAACAAGTCCCACACACAGCTAGAAGCCCAATATTTTTTCAGAGGTAGATGCAGAAAAAAAATTATTTTTAATTTGCAGCCTGATGGAGGTCAGTATAGATGGACTAATAGAGAAAGTCCCACACACTGCTAGAAGGCCAAATATTTTTTCAGAGCTAGATGCAGAAAAAAATTATATTCAGTTTGCAACCTGATGGAGGTCAGTATAGATGGACTAATAGAACAAGTCCCACACACAGCTAGAAGCCCAAATATTTTTTCAGAGATAGATGGAGATAAAAATTATTTTTAATTTGCAACCTGATGGAGGTCAGTATAGATGGACTAATAGAGAAAGTCCCACACACTGCTAGAAGGCCAAATATTTTTTCAGAGCTAGATGCAGATAAAAATTATTTTTAATTTGCAACCTGATGGAGGTCAGTATAGATGGACTAATAGAGAAAGTCCCACACACTGCTAGAAGGCCGAATATTTTTTCAGAGCTAGATGCAGATAAAAATTATTTTTAATTTGCAACCTGATGGAGGTCAGTATAGATGGACTAATAGAGAAAGTCCCACACACTGCTAGAAGGCCAAATATTTTTTCAGAGCTAGTTGCAGAAAAAAATTATATTCAGTTTGCAACCTGATGGAGGTCAGTATAGATGGACTAATAGAACAAGTCCCACACACAGCTAGAAGCCCAAATATTTTTTCAGAGGTAGATGCAGATAAAAATTATTTTTAATTTGCAACCTGATGGAGGTCAGTATAGATGGACTAATAGAGAAAGTCCCACACACTGCTAGAAGCCAAATATTTTTTCAGAGCTAGATGCAGATATAAATTATTTTTAATTTGCAACCTGATGGAGGTCAGTATAGATGGACTAATAGAGAAAGTCCCACACACTACTAGAAGGCCAAATATTTTTTCAGAGCTAGATGCAGAAAAAAATTATATTCAGTTTGCAACCTGATGGAGGTCAGTATAGATGGACTAATAGAACAAGTCCCACACACAGCTAGAAGCCCAAATATTTTTTAGAGGTAGATGCAGATAAAAATTATTTTTAATTTGCAACCTGATGGAGGTCAGTATAGATGGACTAATAGAGAAAGTCCCACACACTGCTAGAAGGCCAAATATTTTTTCAGAGCTAGATGCAGATAAAAATTATTTTTAATTTGCAACCTGATGGAGGTCAGTATAGATGGACTAATAGAGAAAGTCCCACACACTGCTAGAAGGCCGAATATTTTTTCAGAGCTAGATGCAGATAAAAATTATTTTTAATTTGCAACCTGATGGAGGTCAGTATAGATGGACTAATAGAGAAAGTCCCACACACTGCTAGAAGGCCAAATATTTTTTCAGAGCTCGTTGCAGAAAAAAATTATATTCAGTTTGCAACCTGATGGAGGTCAGTATAGATGGACTAATAGAACAAGTCCCACACACAGCTAGAAGCCCAAATATTTTTTCAGAGGTAGATGCAGATAAAAATTATTTTTAATTTGCAACCTGATGGAGGTCAGTATAGATGGACTAATAGAGAAAGTCCCACACACTGCTAGAAGCCAAATATTTTTTCAGAGCTAGATGCAGATATAAATTATTTTTAATTTGCAACCTGATGGAGGTCAGTATAGATGGACTAATAGAGAAAGTCCCACACACTACTAGAAGGCCAAATATTTTTTCAGAGCTAGATGCAGAAAAAAATTATATTCAGTTTGCAACCTGATGGAGGTCAGTATAGATGGACTAATAGAACAAGTCCCACACACAGCTAGAAGCCCAAATATTTTTTAGAGGTAGATGCAGATAAAAATTATTTTTAATTTGCAACCTGATGGAGGTCAGTATAGATGGACTAATAGAGAAAGTCCCACACACTGCTAGAAGGCCAAATATTTTTTCAGAGCTAGATGCAGATAAAAATTATTTTTAATTTGCAACCTGATGGAGGTCAGTATAGATGGACTAATAGAGAAAGTCCCACACACTGCTAGAAGGCCAACTATTTTTTCAGAGCTAGATGCAGAAAAAAATTATATTCAGTTTGCAACCTGATGGAGGTCTGTATAGATGGATTAATAGAACAAGTCCCACACACAGCTAGAAGCCCAATATTTTTTCAGAGGTAGATGCAGAAAAAAAATATATTCAGTTTGCAACCTGATGGAGGTCTGTATAGATGGATTAATAGAACAAGTCCCACACACAGCTAGAAGCCCAATATTTTTTCAGAGGTAGATGCAGAAAAAAAATATATTCAGTTTGCAACCTGATGGAGGTCAGTATAGATGGACTAAGAGAGAAAGTCCCACACACTGCTAGAAGGCCAAATATTTTTTCAGAGCTAGATGCAGAAAAAAATTATATTCAGTTTGCAACCTGATGGAGGTCAGTATAGATGGACTAATAGAACAAGTCCCACACACTGCTAGAAGCCCAAATATTTTTTCAGAGCTAGATGCAGAAAAAAATTATATTCAATTTGCAACCTGATGGAGGTCAGTATAGATGGACTAATAGAATGATGCTATGCCCAAAAGATTTTACTTCACTAGGTGCAGTAAAAAAATTGGTATTCTATACACAGGTGGTATATCTTGCAACACAGATAGGCTACTCCACTGACTAACACACTCTGCAATAGGCCAAAAAGGATTAGCTTTGCTAGATTCAGCCAAATGCTGTGAAAAAAACTTGCACAGCACTGGCACAGACCTGCCTGGCAAAAACTGATAGGAACTGATGTAACCTAGTCCTGAAAAGGACTGCAATTACAATTAGTCTTTACTCCCACAATCTATCTATTTAAGAGCACAGACCTGCCTGATAAAAGTCGTAGGAAATGCTGTAACCTAGTCCTTAAAAGGACTGCAATCACAACTATTCCGTACTCCCAAGCTATCTGTAGATTTGTGCGAAAATTGGCTTGAAATTAACAAGGTATAGCGCACACAGCAACAGCGGTGCCGTCTAACACGCAGCTGCAGCAGTGAGAAAATGGTGGCGACGGGGAAAATGGCTTGGTCTTATAGGGCAAGGACATGTGACATACGCTGCCAATGACACATGCCCTTGCTTGTGTGAAAAACAGCAGTTCGCTCCGTGTGTGCGCTGCTGATAGGCTGACAGACTGCACCTCCCCACTGCAAATGCGGGAAAGAGAAAAAAAAATGGAGATCTTCATTATTCCTGCAGAGATCCATCCCCTGCCCCTCCCCCCACCCCGCTGTACACTCAAACTGCGTATTAACATTAATTTTCATCATTACTGAGAAAAAATCCAGTTATGATTTTGGTGCACGAACAGTTATCGAACATAACCTCGAACAGCTGAATTTTTCTCAAATCGTTCGTGTTCGCCGAACGGCTCGAACACCGCCCAAAACAGCTCGAATTTGAGATTGGCGAACAGTTCGAGTAGAACAACGCTCATCTCTACTTTTGACATAAAAAATAATGTGTTGTGTATTTTATTTCATTGGGCTATCTAGTTTGAATCTTGTGTTAATAAATGAGGGTCCATCCCATATCCAGAAGTCATGCTGCTCCTCTATTAATGCTCCTGTAAATATATCAATAAATTATTGGATGTTATCACTGCACTATTGACAAGTGAAATGGTAATGCCGAGTTGTCAATTACTCATATTCTTCCAGGAGACCTAACTAAGGAACAATGCAATTCAGAGCTCCAATAAAAAAAAGTGTCATGTGGAGTTTTATTCCTCTTTAGTTCTTGCCAGAGTCACAAAAAGCCGGCAAATGCTGCTTCTTCTGACCCCAATGATTTTTAATGGCGTCTGTGAGGTGCCATTGCGTTGTCCATTATTTTTACATGAAAAATAACACTGAATTCTGATCTATTTTCTCTGTTAAAAATATCAGAATCCACATCAGCGACTCTGAATGGAGCCTCTAACACAGATGTAAGCTCTTCCTGGGACTGAAAAATGAAAATGGAGATGTATCAACACTGATACAAAGGAACAACATATTTTTATGATATTAATGAGTTTGTCATTAACATGTAAAAATCCTTTCTACTGGCAATTGGACAGATCCCTAGATTATTTTTTTACTGTATTTTATGATGCCAGTAACCTTGTCAGTAATTCTTTTTTTAAAAAATAAAAATGTTCAACTCTTTCTTTTATATGTCAAGTATTTCTGCCAATATCACATCCTGTGGGAACGCAACCACAGCTTTACAGCTACAGCAATAACGTAAGCTCTTCAATCTTGGAGATTGAATCTTTGGGGACACAAAGCTAACAAATCTGAACAGGGAAATCCAGTTGTTTCTTTTACTCTAAGAAAGGGAACGTTTGCTTAGAATGGAATCACACACACGAGTGTATACAAAAGAGAGAATAGCCATCAAACTTTTCTTTATACTTTGAGTCAATTTATAGCTTTATCTCAAAAAAGTATCACAAAACTACATGTGTGATGTAATATTTACTGGGAGCACTGCCTAACCATCAATCACCTCACTGTGCATAGTAGCCAAATGGCCATAGTAGTCAGGTCATTGGTGTTAGATACACCATCACTTCTGGCCCAACAGAGACCCATGGAGTCGTGCCAATAGAGTGGAAGGTGACTTACAACAGTAATCATCTTTTTTTCTTTTTGCAGGTAAGCTTTCCATTAATAACTAGAGAATCCCTTTAAATCACTTATAATAATATAATAGCTCCTCAACAGAGGTACAATATTATTAACGATTCACACGGGTACAGATTCATAACAACTCAAGCAATTTAGCAAACGTCGGTATGAGTGTAGGAACATTGTTGCAACATAGCAGAGTTAAGTATGTCAGGAGGCACATTGGGGTAATGTAACAGAGCCCAGCAGCAACATAATGAAGCTGAGCATGTGTGGAGACATTGTAGAAGTGCAGTAAAGCTCAGTGATGTGGCAGAGCTAGTCTGTAAAAGAGCTGAATACTTCAAGAAGTCTTATAGCTTTCTTATATCTTACCCTGCACTATCCTAACTCAGAAGAGTAGAGTTGAAATATCAATAATGTCAAGAGAAGTTCAGTTTCAGATGCAGCTAAACTAAGCAAGAATAGCAGGGTTAGCTAGCAGAAAAGTCCAGAACAGTGTAGGAATCTCAGTAGTGGCTATATACCAATTACCTGAATACTCAAGCTGCATGACACAACCCGATGACGGAAAGCTTGGCAGTGGAGCTGGGATAGGTGAGTAATAGTGATGAGCAAGCACTAAAATGCTCAGGTACTCGTTGTTTGAGTCGAGCAAATTGGAATGCTCGAGTGCTCGGACCGAGTAACGGGCCCAATGTAAGTCTATGGGAAACTCGTGCATTTTTCAGGTAGCTTCTCCCGGCGGTCTGCAGAGGGACTAAAGATTGCCCAAATCGATGGGAACAGTGCTCAAATGACATGGGAACAGTATGGGGAAGACCCCTGGAAGCATTTCTGACTCCCAGGTCACTGCTGTTAACAACGTTGTCAGAGGTATTACGCCACTTTGATGGACTCACAATAAAACATACAAAAACTAAACCAAAAATGGATTTTCCTGGGAAATATGTTAAGGAACATCCTTTCCAGGGTAATGACTTGTATATAAGGCAAAATAAATAATCAAAACCAAAAATACTCCTCCACACCTTGGGCTATGTTCACACTTAGCATTTTTGATGTGTTTTTGCACTTTTGCATTGCTTTCAACGGTGAAAAAACATTTACCAGTAAATGTCATTTTAACATTTTGCTACCTTATCTGGCCATGTGGTGTGTGACACATCATCAGACAAATCCTGTTTCATTTATGTTGGAGGGACTCTGAAATTCACAAAGACTATTTTTTTAGGGCCATCAGGTGGCCCTTACTATTCTTAAAGGGCCAGCAGTCGGCTATGCTTTGTTGTTCCCATTATTAACGAGTGGGTCTCCTGTACTGTTATTGCGTATGCAGTGACTGCAACGGCTGCCAAAAATTTGGAGGAACTCCAATGCCTCTTGCAAGAGACGTAGGAGTCGGAGGACCTCCTGCAAAAAATGCTTCCATTAATAGGAAGTGTGCCTCCCATACTGTTTGCCTATGCAGTGAAGCAACGGCTGCCAAAAATTTGCATGAACTTCAATGCCCCTTGCAAGAGACGTAGAGGTCGGAGGGCCTCCTGCAAAAAATGCTCCCATTATTAGGAAGTGTGTATCCCATACTGTTTGCCTATGCAGTGAAGAAATGGCTGCCAAAAATTTGGAGGAACTCCAATGCGCCTTGCAAGAGGCGTAGAGGTCGGAGGGCCTCCTGAAAACAATGTTCCAATTATTAGGAAGTGTGTCTCCCATACTGTTTGCTTATGCAGTGAAGCAACGGCTGCCAAGACGTAGATATGTTGGTATGGTACATATGGTGGTGATATGGAGGTGGAGGATGAGGATGCGGAGAAGGAGGAGGACAAGAGGAAATAGACAAAATCAGGAAGCGTATACCCATGTCTGGGTGTGAAGACAAAGGTGCATGGGAATAGAGTTAGACCTCCCAAAAAAGACACTGTATTTGAGTTTATTTTACGCTGCTATCATTCAGTGGTGTTGAGAAGTCTGGCCCAATCCAGCCCTTGTTCATTTTTATAAGAGTCAGCCTGTCAGCATTTTCAGTTGACAGGCAGATGTGCCTATCGGTTATAATTCCACTAGTGGCACTAAAAATCCGCTCTGACAAAAAGCTAGCGGCAGGGCACGCCAGGACATCCAAGGCGTAGAGAGCCAGTTCATGCCACGTGTCCACCTTGGATACCCAATAAATATAAGGTACAGAGGAATCACGGAGGATGTTGGTACGGTCGGCAAGGTACTCCCTCACCATCTTCCGAATTTTCCTTCCTTGGGAGAATACCCCACGCCTCAGGGCCTGTGCGATGGGAGGGTCTGTGAAAACTATCCCAGAACTTTGACAGTGTTCCTCTGCCTCTGCTGGATTGCATTTGTGTCTCTCTCACCTGTACTCCTTGGTTGTCCAGAAAACTGTGACCTCTGCCGCCAGCATTTTCAGATCGAAATTTTTTAAATAATTGTGCAACAAGGGCCTTCTTGTACAGCCCCATTTTATTAGGCCTGTCCTGCGTGGGAATAAGAGACAGAAAGTTCTCCTTGTAGTGTTGGTCTAGAAGTGTCACCAACCAGTAATGACTGTCACCCAAAATTTGGACAACGCGAGGGTCACGGGAAAGGCAGCATAACATAAACTCAGCCATGTGTGCCAGACTGCAAAGAGGCAAGACTTCCGTGTCGTCACCAAGAGGACGACTGACCATGCTCTACTCCTCATCCTCCTCCTCTTCCTCCTCCTCCCTGTCCTCAGGCTATCCACGCTGTACAGACGGTATGACAGTTGTGCAGGTAGTACCGTATATTGCACAGGAAACTAGCTCCTGTTCTTCCTCCTCCTCCTCCTCTTCCTCATTGTCACCCAATCCACATTAGGATGAGATAAGGCTGGGCTGTGTGTAATCACCCTGTATGATTCCTTGCTCCATCTCATTGTGCTCCGCCTGATATACATCCTTTTTAATTGTGAGCAGAGAGCGTTTCAGAAGACAGAGAAGCAGGATGGTGATGCTAATTATGGCGTCAACGCCGCTCAACATCTTGGTGGAGTCCTCAAAGTTTTGGATTATGGTACAAATGTCTGACATCCAAATCCACTCCTGAGGTTTTATGTGTGGAGTCTGACCTGAATACCGACGGCCTTGTTGACGCTGGTAGTCAACAACTGCCCTCTTCTGCTCACAAATCCTTCCCAACATCTGCAATGTAGAGTTACAATGCGTGGGGACATCGCGAATCAGTTCGTGAGCTGGAAGCTGTAAACACTGCTATGGCACGGCAAGGGCGGCGGAATCTGCAGCTGACTTTCTGAAATGGGCACACAGGCGGCGTAGTTTGACAAGCAGATCCGACAGATCTGGGTAGGTTATTAGCAACTGCTGAACCACGAGGTTAAGCACATGGGCCAGGCATGGTACGTGTGTGAGCTCGCCTCGCCTCAGAGCCACCACCAGGTTCCGGCCATTGTCACACACGACCATGCCTGGCTGTACGTTCAGTGGCGTCAGCCATGGATCTGCATGCTCTTTCAGAGCTGTCCACAACTCTTCAGCGTTGTGTGGTTTGTCACCTAAGCATATTAGCTTTAGCACAGCCTGTTGCCGCTTGACCGAGGCAGTGGTGCAGTGCTTCCAGCTTGTGACTGATGTGGTCCTTTTGGAGATGGAGGCTGAAGAGGAGGAGGAGGGGAAGGAGGTTCAGGAGCTGTAGAATGTGGGGGGCACCTCTGATTGGCCCAGGACCTGCAATCCTCAGTGTCGTGAGGACGTGTTCCTTCCCAAGGTCCGACTGGGTCCCGGTTTCCACTATATTAACCCAATGTGCCATCAGGGAGATGTACCATCCCTGCCCACAAGCACTTGTCCACATGTCCGTGGTTAGGTGGACTTTCCCAGTGTTGTTGAGGGAACGTCTAATGTTGTGGGACACGTGCTCGTGTAATGCTGGGATGGCACACCGGAAGAAATAGTGGCAGCTGGGGACCGAGTACCGAGGGACAGCCGCCGCCATCAGGTTGCGGAAAGCTTCCGTCTCCACGAGCCTAAAAGGCAACATTTCAAGCACAAGAATTTGCGAAATGTGGGAATTTAGTAGTGTGGCCTGTGGGGCATTGGCTGCTTATTTGTGCTTACGTTCCAAGGACTGGGGTAGGGACAACTGAACGCTGCACTAGAACAAGGACGTGCTTGCTGATGGTGCTAGCTGAGAGTGTGCAATGACAGGTGCAGGGCAGGAGGCATCTTCCATGCACCATGGACAGGGGATTGGCGTGCACGCACAACAGTGGAACAAGCAGTGGCGTCACCCGCAGACACTGTTGCTGGACCCTGGGGTGCGGCCCACTTAGTAGGGGGCTTTGCTGCCATGTGCCTGATCATGCTGGTGATTGTCAGACTGCTAGTTATGCTACCCCTGCTGATGCTGGCCTGGCAGGTTGTGCAAATGGCCTTTTTGGGGTTATCTGCAGAGTCTTTAAAAAATAATCAGACACTTGAAGACCTAACAGTTGTACTGGCAACTTCTGTCATGTTGGCGTTACGAGGAACGCTTTCCCGCCTGGTATCTGCAGCCACCATGCTGCTTTTTCCTGCTTGTCGTGGTGTTACGCCTCCCTCCCCCTGTGTTCTCCTGTCCTCGCTCTGTATGTCCACCTGCCAGGTTGGGTCAGTTACTATATTATCCACTACCTCGTCTTCCACTTCCGCAACCTGGTCTTCATCCTGACTTTCTGGCAATTGTGTCTCATCATCATCATCATCCACCTCTTGCGACTGTAATTGCACTTTCCCACCGTTGCCTTCGTTTGACCGTGGCTGCTCCAAAATTTGGGCATTGCTACACACGTTCTCCTCTTGACTCGCTTGAAGCAGGCCCGAATCTACAAATGGAAATGTGAACTGCTCTTCTGAGTGTCCAAGTAAGGGATCAGTTGTCTCTGGGCACTCGGCATGGTGGGAGGAAAGAGGATCATGTGTGAAGAATATGCAGTCCAGACTCACAGCTACTGAGACTTGACCGTGTGGAAGACAGGGTGGTGGTGATGGTGGCTAAGTGACTGGAAGCATTATCTGCTATCCAACCAATAACCTTTTGACACTGCTCTGTGTTCAATAGTGGTGTTCTGCGGTCCCCTTGTAATTGGGACAGGAAAGTCGAGCGACAAGATGTGGGTGTTTATTGTGGCACAATTTCAGCTTGCCCACGGCCACGTGCTCGACCTCTGCATGCACCATCACCATCATGTCCACTTCCCCGTCCCTTGCCACGAACCTTGCCCATTTTTAATGGAGGACAATATTTTCCATGTTCACGAGAAATGGCTGATTTCGGAACTCAGTTATATCTGATACGTCTGACAGAGAACCACGGTTTTAAATAGCAGGTCTGTAATTTGCTAATACTATTCTTCACAGACACCTAGTTTGAATAGCTTGACTGACGCACTGCAACGGAATGAAAATGGAAGAAATGTCTGATTTTGGAACACTCTTATATGTAGCTGTTATGTCTGACAGAGAACCACGGTTTTAAATAGTAGGCCGGTTATTTGCTAATACTATCCTTCACAGACACCTAGTGTGAATAGCTTGACCAACACACTGCAACGGAATGGAAATGGAAGAAATGTCTGATTTTGGAACACTCTTATAGGTGTTATGTCTGACAGAGAATCATGTTTTTAAATAGCAGGCATGTAATTTGCTAATACTATCCTTCACAGACCCCTAGTGTGAATAGCTTGACCGACACACTGCAACGGAATGAAAATGGAAAAAATGTCTGATTTTGGAACACTCTTATAGGTGTTATGTCTGACAGAGAACCACCGTTTTAAATAGCAGGCCTGTTATTTGCTAATACTATCCTTCACAGACACCTAGTGTGAGTAGCTTGACCGTCACACTGCAACAGAATGGAAAATGAGGCCAATATTTTCCACGTTCAGTTTAAATTTCTGGATTTTTATCGCTGAAATATGGAACAGATCTGGCTTTATTCTGCAGTGAGAACAAGCAAATGGAGCATAAAAATTGTGTACTCTGGATTGCTTTTTAAACAAATAACCAGGATTAAGATGAAAAAAAAATTTCCCTGGCCTCTGATATCTGGGGCTATGTCTACAAATATCTGTAAGGCTGTGTGCCCACTGTGCGTTTTTTAAGCCTTTCCGCAGCGGCAATTCCACTGCAGAAACGCTTTAAAAACACTTGGTAGAAGGTCTGCCATGTTCCCCAATGATAATCCGCATGTGCTGTGCACATGCTGCTGAAATTTCCGCTGCGGATTATCATTGCGGAAAAATATGCAGCACTACCAATTATTTTGCGGAAGTGCGGCGTTTTCGCCGACATTGACTTGCATTGGAATGCATGGAATCCGCATCACTGCATCTGTACATGCGGAATCCATGTGTTTCAATGTGCGGATGGTACTCGGGTCTGGAGAAGAGGAGACTCTCCTCAGGACCCGGGTACCATAGAACCTGTTAAAAAAGACTAAAATAAAAAATAAATATATACTTACCTTCTGATGGCCCCCGGAGTCCTTGTCTCTGCTTGCTGGCAGCTCGCGGTAGACTAAAGGACCTGCACTGACATCATTTAGTTATGTGACGGGTCACGCGACCCCTGACGTCGGCAGGTCCTTCAGTGTACCGCGAGCTGCCAGCAAGCCAGGACAGATCGAATAAAGACTCCGGGGGCCATCAGAAGGTAAGCATGATATTTATGTTTTATTTTTTAACATTCTTTCGGTCACACCATATAAATCCATGCCGTTTGCATGGATTTATATAGTGTGACCAAGTTGTCAAGCACTTTCCAAGTGATGCTAAAATCGCTTGGAAAAGCGCTTGATAACCCGCATGCGGAAATACATGTGAAGAACGCTTCACATCCGCTTGTCCCAGGAAGGAAAAACGCATGTACAATCCACATGCGTTTTTCTGCCAGGGAGATGCAGAAACGCTCAGGGAAAAATCCGGAGCATTTCTGCATCGTGGGCTCATAGCCTAAGAACAGCAGCAGGAACGTTCAATGGACCCTCTTGCACTATACGCACTGCAGTCTGCCACATACACTGCCTGTCTACCTAATTCCTACTATCACTACTGAATATATGCAGCTGGATTAGTTCTCAGAAGGACTGTTAGTCCGGTCTTATATAGACCTGATGATGCTGTGCGGCCAGCCAATCACTGTAATGCCCACAACCAACATGGCTACGGCATTAGAGTGCATGGCAGGCAATCCCTGCATGTTCATTGGTTCTTTAAATAGCGCCAAACATGCAGGGAGGGGACCCGAGCTCCCACTCGAGCAACCCGGAAATACTCGCCGAGCTCGTTGAGCACAGTGATGCTCGGATGAATACCGAGCAGTGGCGAGCACATTCGCTCATCACTAGTGAGTAACACTCTGTTTACATTATTGTTTATTCATTTGAATACTGGGCTATGGAAGGAAAATATGTGGTGCTAAAACCAGAGTGAAGCAGTTGTTATAATAAGACAATCCTTATAATTGTGATTGGTAAATCAGATTTTTTTTTAAGGTGATAATTTTTTTGCCCTAATTTTTTATTTCAAGAAACTATTTTAAAATGGGAATATATGTTAATTATTGAGCTTGGGCCAGTCCTGGATCAAAGGCAGTCTGTCAACACAAAATGACTGGTCAAACCAAGCACAGGCATTTGGCAGCTTTGGCGTGGTCCAACAGTTCAGACACTTTCCCAGCTACTTGTTCTCCATTTACATCCAACCTCATTTTCTTGATTGACAGGTCTGTCTTTATGGGAGGGGGAATATTGATGGAAAACAAGTAGGTGGGCAAGGGCACTCAATTGTTTGTCTACCATAAGAGTCCACCAAGACCCTATGCTTGGTTTGAACAGTCATTTTGTGTGGATAAGCTCCATTTACTCCCTTTATGATACATCTTATTTCTCATTACATATAAAATTTTAGACACAATGCTTGTAAATTTAATGAAGCAACATAATGCGGAGGTTTTGCTTTCTCTGACTCTCCAGTACTAAGGAGGCCAATCGACACATTCAGGCCTATCAGTGTGTTTTCCATGTTTGATAACTTGAAGCTGTGTGTGTGAAAGAACAAATAGAACCGCAAGGTTCTCTCCTTCAGTTTTCAGAGCTGATATATAAAAATGTTGAGAATGATGAATTAGGTGTAAATAAGATCTTTTGACTGCAGGCCAGTAAATGGATTACATTGAACAGCTTTAAGATTAATAGTGGGCATTATGCAGGCACACAGGAACTGTGTTTGACAATAACTAGTATAAAACCCTATTGATTATCTGTTACATGGAGTGTAATAAAACTCTACTGCTACATAAAGTATAAAAAAAGGTAACAAATACGTAAAAGTGAATATTTTCATTAATTTCTTTACCTTATGTTTCCTACAATACTATTAGAATATGAAATGCTGCATCCACAATTCTATAAATAAATGCAATTTACTTGGTAGCTGTTACAGTAGAAACCTTGATTGAATATAGGAAGGAATATTGAGCAGCACTGTCCAACCTGATCATTTGTATGTATGGGCAGTGGAGAAGCAATATGAGGAGTAACAGGACCAACCAGGAACACAGAAATGGTACCATAGGTTATACTCATGTCCTGATGAAGAAGTCAGTAAGATTTTAACAGTGTGACAAACAGAAATAAAATCCTTAATGCAAACTCTGGATTCCTGAGATGTTCTCTCCATGAGGTGTACCAGCAGCGCAGGAAAACCGTTTGAAAACCCACTTGTCTTTTTCCTATGATCTTAAAAAGGCAGTTCATGCTTGGAAACCCTCCAATGTGGCTGAATTACAACAATTTTGCAAAGATGAGTGGGCCAACATTCCTTCAGAGAGTTGTAAAAGACTCATTTCCAGTTATCGCAAATGCTTGATTGCCGTTGTTGCTGCTAAGGGTGGCCCAACTAATTATTGGGTTTAGGGGGCAATCACTTTTTCACACATGGTCCTGTAGGTTTGGATTTATTTTTCTCTTAATCATAAAGACCTTCATTTAAAAACTGCATTTAAAGTGTGACAAACATGCAAAAGAATAAGAAATCAGGAAGGGGGCAAACACTTTTTCTCACCACTGTTTACCCCTACCATCTGTAAAATTACTACTTTTTAGGTTATGTTCATATTGCGTTTTTGATTCAAATCAATGACTCAATCTGGACTTCTCTCTAAAGCCCTAAAAAACAAGATTCAAGTGCAACCCTTGACAAGGCCACTGCTTTGATTAGACAGTCAGTTTGTGCCCTTTCTGGTCTCTGCTTCGTCTGTTCCCCTCTTCTTTAGGCAAGTACAGAGGCATGGTTGACTGCGCTTTTGTGCCAGCCTCTAGAAGGCATACACTGTTGAAATGAAGCCCATATAGTGCATAAATGACTATTTCATTAACGTCATTGGCTCTTTTGGGGGTTGTGCATGAATCCAATTTTTCTGTGCTTTAGATGGAAACCTCGATGGAGCCTCTGAAGTGTGGCAAAAAAAACAACCTAACATAGCCTTAGATGACGGAAAGAATTGATCTATTGTCTCTTCTCCAGCTCTCTACCATAAAAAATCACAAATTATGGCTTGTACAATATTTTTTTTTACTTTTTAGCTGCTCAGGGAACTTTTCTAAAAGCAGGAGGAGCTTAGTATTTACTATAATTTACACCAGAAGTGTTCTTTCTCATAGAGATGCACCTTATTTATTAAGAAGTGTGAGTGACGCGCCCCCTGGGCCATATTCTTTAGGGGGAATATCCGGAGCCGGATCAGATGGGAGTTGTAGTCTTCCGAGTGGCTGTGACCCGGTCCGTGCCCAGGGTGTCAAACTCAGTTGTATGTGGCAGTCCTACAGATGTTAATAAGTTCTTAATGTCGACTACGCCACCCGTTGTATTGCGGTCACTATGGCCGCCGCTGCAGCAGGGTCCGCTGAGGCTGATGGTGTAGGTGCAGCTTTTGATGGTATAACCCCCAACGGGTGGGGTATAGCCTCAGGGGGTCAGGTGCAGAGGATGGGGGTTGTGGTGGTGCAGCATAGATGTTAAAGGAAGACAGAGTCGGGTTATGCAGTTAAGGGTATTTACTCACTGCTGATGTTCCGGTCACTCCAGCTTCAAGTGACCTCCCGAGCCGTGCTGCATCCACCAGGTCCTGGATCCAGCCAACCCCCAAGCAAGTCCGGAGCGTGACCCTGAGCTCTCCTTCTGTCCTTTCTCTGGCCGTCCCCACTAGTGATCCACCCAGGTCCAGCTCCCTCGGGCCTTCTGTTGGGAGACCCTTGGCCTTGGGTTCCCTGACCCTCCACGTGGTATGCCTTCGTGGTGGATGTGGTGGGTGGCCGTGGCAGACGCTGCCCACGGCCTCCGGTCTCTGGCTGGGGTGTGTTTTTGCCCCCACCAGCTTGGGTTCCGGTACCCTGATGCCAACTCTTCACCCGCTGATGGACTTTGGGTTCTCAGAGTTCCTTTTCTGTTTCCCCCTCTGGGTCTTTCTTTCTTCTCCTCTCTCACTCTGGCTCAGGCTTCTCTGCTCTGCTCTTCTGCTCTCCAACAGACTGACCCTGATCTAAGATGGTGCCCACCTTATATACTCCCTCTATGTGTGAGCTCAGGTGACCAGCACCCAATGAGCTCCTAACTTTACCCAGGCTGCTCCCCCTATCTGCCCCTACACTACTTGGGATGTTCCACCCCCCTCCCACTCCAGCCAGGAACAGACTCGGTCGTACCTGCACATTTCTAAGTGGGAGTACCGTTGGTCTGTTCCTCGGAAATGGGATGTATGTAGTGCATGCAGCCTACCGAGCTCAGTTCCACACTCCATCCTTACCCGGGAGTGGAATATCACACCTCTGGGTTGAGGTGCAATACCCCTGTAGCAGCCGAATCCTCAGGGTGCTACATTCCCCCCTGGTAAATCACAGCACGTCCTCGGGCTGTAAGACATAACACCAAAACATACAAATTTTTGCATAAACATATAAAACATATAAAACATTATATATATATATTTCAATATAAAACATTCTCGTCGCCTCTGGCTCCTCCTCCGGTCACTGTGCAACGTGTGACCGGGTAAAGTGCGACAGTCTCTCTGGAAAACTGGTTTTCCTGGAAAACCGGTAGGGGGCGCTTTAGGACGCGCAACTATATACAAGGATATGGCCGCTCTCAGTCCTCGGCCAGGTATTAGGGAGGAATGACCGCTCTCAGTCCTCGGTCAGTGGGAATTAAGGGAAAACGGGTGAACAGTTCACATCAGCTGGTCCCAACGGGGACTATATTTGCAGTAACAGTTTCTTTGTACCCCGGTCGGGTAACTATTTACAGCACCTGCTCCGCTGTACTTAACGACGTCTTCCTCCTGCTCTTTCTTTGGGGATCTTAGCTTCAGACCCGTCCGGGTCCTCTTGCTCTTCCTCCTCACATCGCAGCTCCTCCTCTGTCAGGCGATGCACATGGAGGGCGTAAGGTCCTTTGGCACACTTGTGCCGGGTAAAGGTGACCTCGTCCCCGATGTAAAGGTCACGACCTCTGTGTCCCTCCGGCAGATGGGACTCCACGTCTCTGCGCGTGACAAAGACGTCGCCGGGGGTGTTGTGGTCTCGGATGAAGCCCCACCCGTGCTGCATGTTGAACTTGATTACAGTCCCGGTGGTGCGGGGACTGTGCGCTGCACGGGGGTCCCTCCTGGCCCGACTCTTCTGCTCCGCGCTCCTTACTTGAGCTTGCTGTTCCCGGACCCGCCTCTCTCTCCGCTCCTTCGCAAACTCCTCGAGCTGCTGTCGGCAGCACTCAGCACGCTCCGCTGCAGCTGCCCGAGTCTCTTGAGTGAACCCCATGAGATCTTCTCCGGTGGGGTCCCACTCAAACTGTGCTTCCGCTAGCGGGGGCGAGATCCTCTTTACGGGCTTCGGAGCCGGAATCAGGGGTGCACACATGGCCCCAACCCTCCTCTGGTGCTCCAGTCCATAATATTCCTGGGGCCAGATGAAAGGCTGCCCGTCCGGCCACGTGTGCTGGGCAAACAAGTCCTCTCCCAGACGCGGCACCCTTGGTTTTACGGGCGCGGGCGCGGTGGTGGTGGCGCCCGGGTTGCCCGGGCCTTGCGGCCAGGCCTGGGGTATCTGGAAGGTAAAGGGCACCGTAAGGACCGCGGCGCCCTGGGCTACTTGGCCCTGCGACCAGGCCGGGGGCTCCGCGGAGGTAGGGGGCGCTGTTGGTATTGCGGCGCCCGGGGGTACTAGGCCTTGCGACCAGGCTGGTGGTACTTCCTGCTTGGTCACGCTCGGGGTCGAGGTGTGTGACGTCACAGGGGTCGCGGCTCCCGTTTGAGGCCTAGTCTGCGGCGGTGACGTTGCAGCGACGGGCACGGCAGGATAGACTTCGGGCTCTGCGACGGGGAGCTGGGGCAGGTACGCGGTTTCCCGGTCTGGGGTATAGACGTCCCCTTTACCTGCCTCCACTCGTTCGGCTCCCTTCTCGGCGCCGTCTCCGGCCTTCAGTCCTCCCGCGCCATCCTCAGAGGCGGTCTGTCTCCTCGTCTCGGGTGGCGTGCTCCGCTGACAGGTCTCGATCTGCTGGGCCATCTCACGGCTCCACTCCGCCAACGTCTCTCGCTGCACCCGGGCCATCCTCCTTGCGAGGCCCTCCAGAGCGGTCTGTGCACACTCCCGGTCTCGGGGGAGCTGTGCTAGGACCTCCACTAGGCCTAGTGGGGTCGTTGTTTCCAGCAGGCTCCTGACCAACGGGTCGGTGCTGCTCTGCTCTCCTACAGTCGTCTCCAGCAGGCTCCTGGCCAGCGGGCCGGTGCTGCTCTGCTTTCTCGCCATCTCCGGGTAAGCTCCTCCGATATTCTTCTCCAGGCTTCTTGCCTCCGGGTGCGCTCGCTCTAGCCTGCTCCAGGCGGCACCCATCTTTTCTCTCTCCTTTCCTCTCCTCCCACCTCGAGGGCGGTTCCGGGGCCACTTGGTGACTGTCAGCTCCAGGGGCTGTTCTTTCACGCTGACAGACACCTCTAGCATCACAGTCTCTGTTGGTGGGGGCGGTTTCCACTTTTGGTGCCATTTTCGGTCCTGGCCCACGATGGGAGGTGGCCTCTCGCCACCCTCTGGCACGCCCATAATGGCGTCCGCTCTTCCAAGGCAGGAAACCTTTGGAAATGGCGGGAATCGCTTCCCAGTGGCGGGAAACTCTGCAGATGGCGGGAAAACGCGGTTAATGGCGGACAACCGGCTGGAATCGACTGGTGATGGGGTCCGATGGCGGGGACCCTCCGGAACCGGCAGGAGACTTCTTTTTGAGGTAAACTTGTTCTTTTCTTCAGGCACGCAGTACCCGAGTGTTGTGGGCACGTAATCCTGCCGACTACGCCAAAGTTGACGCGCCCCCTGGGCCATATTCTTTAGGGGGAATATCCGGAGCCGGATCAGATGGGAGTTGTAGTCTTCCGAGTGGCTGTGACCCGGTCCGTGCCCAGGGTGTCAAACTCAGTTGTATGTGGCAGTCCTACAGATGTTAATAAGTTCTTAATGTCGACTACGCCACCCGTTGTATTGCGGTCACTATGGCCGCCGCTGCAGCAGGGTACGCTGAGGCTGATGGTGTAGGTGCAGCTTTTGATGGTATAACCCCCAATGGGTGGGGTATAGCCTCAGGGGGTCAGGTGCAGAGGATGGGGGTTGTGGTGGTGCAGCATAGATGTTAAAGGAAGACAGAGTCGGGTTATGCAGTTAAGGGTATTTACTCACTGCTGATGTTCCGGTCACTCCAGCTTCAAGTGACCTCCCGAGCCGTGCTGCATCCACCAGGTCCTGGATCCAGCCAACCCCCAAGCAAGTCCGGAGCGTGACCCTGAGCTCTCCTTCTGTCCTTTCTCTGGCCGTCCCCACTAGTGATCCACCCAGGTCCAGCTCCCTCGGGCCTTCTGTTGGGAGACCCTTGGCCTTGGGTTCCCTGACCCTCCACGTGGTATGCCTTCGTGGTGGATGTGGTGGGTGGCCGTGGCAGACGCTGCCCACGGCCTCCGGTCTCTGGCTGGGGTGTGTTTTTGCCCCCACCAGCTTGGGTTCCGGTACCCTGATGCCAACTCTTCACCCGCTGATGGACTTTGGGTTCTCAGAGTTCCTTTTCTGTTTCCCCCTCTGGGTCTTTCTTTCTTCTCCTCTCTCACTCTGGCTCAGGCTTCTCTGCTCTGCTCTTCTGCTCTCCAACAGACTGACCCTGATCTAAGATGGTGCCCACCTTATATACTCCCTCTATGTGTGAGCTCAGGTGACCAGCACCCAATGAGCTCCTAACTTTACCCAGGCTGCTCCCCCTATCTGCCCCTACACTACTTGGGATGTTCCACCCCCCTCCCACTCCAGCCAGGAACAGACTCGGTCGTACCTGCACATTTCTAAGTGGGAGTACCGTTGGTCTGTTCCTCGGAAATGGGATGTATGTAGTGCATGCAGCCTACCGAGCTCAGTTCCACACTCCATCCTTACCCGGGAGTGGAATATCACACCTCTGGGTTGAGGTGCAATACCCCTGTAGCAGCCGAATCCTCAGGGTGCTACATGAGCTTTTTAAATTAGGCACATCAGGATTTTTATTAAAACTGGCATAAAGAACTATAGTCTTAATAAATTCTCACCGAGGTTTTTTAGGTGAAAAACTATCATGTTCAGAATCCTGTTGCCACATTGGTCTCTTCAGTGACTTTGAAGCTGCCAAAATAATAAAGAAAACTAACTTGGTGCTATACTTAAACTCTCTCTTACTCACGGAAAGCAGCTGCTTTCTATGTGGCAACTAGTGATGAGCGCAAGTGCTCGTTACTCGAGTTTGCTTAGGGTGCTCGGGTATGCACATGTTTAGTGACATGTGCGAGTCCCGCGGCCGCATGTTTCGCGGTTGTTAGACAGCCACAAAACATGTGAGGATTTCCCCTATTTGTCAGGCAATTGAATATGTCACTCGAACACCCGCGATATTCGGTGCATACCTGAGCACCCTAGGCAAACTCAAGTAACAAGCACTTGCGCTCATCACTAGTGTCAACCTTACATAGTTTCATTCTGGTGCTCATGGGTGCTGTGGCAGCCAGATGTGCTGTATTGGGTAAGGTAGAACGTCTACATCCATCCCTACCTCTTCCATGTTGCTTTTCTTCCACACTTCTTCCACTTCCCTTCAGTTCCTCTTCTAGGCCCACTGAATGTGCAATTGGACACTAGAGCTTTGTCATTGACGGACCATCCTGGAATCATGCACAAGAAAGCTGTCTGCAAGTTTATAGGTGGCTTCCAATCTTCTGGAAGTCTGTGAGGTCTCCTTTTTTTCTGGAAACCATTCTAGAAAAGTTTGCAAGAATGCATAATATGTTCCCCTGAAAACTACAGAAATATGCCAAAAAGAGCTATACTTCATTGTTTATCCAATATAATAGGAGAAATAAGGAATTATTTCTGAACCAAACCTCACCATATGTTTTTGACAGCCCGGCCATGATTTTCTAGGCTGCTGGTTAGAACAATTTGCTGATAGAAAATAGAGGTATAAAAACAAAAGACCCCAGGGCCTGGAATAACCTCCCCCCACGTTCGGCTCAATTATGAAGTCAGTTGCAAATAAAACCTGGACAAATGTTTTCATTGATGTTATGAACTGCATAGAAGGAAACAAATATATTTGGAAACACATTGCTGCAACAGGTGGATGTGCGATTATCCATCTTAATGGAGTGAATCATTTATAGCGGAGCATAGGCTTCTAACAATCTGAATCCAACTAAACTCTAATTATCTCCCAACTACATAAATAGAGAATGAAAGAACAGATGTGAGATAACTATCCTGCTAATATTCTGTGTGAGCAGGGTAAAGAATGAAGCCCTTCGTTTCATAGTTGATTTATTTACTTACTCTGTAATGCCTATATAGTGGTAACATACTCCGCAGCGATGTACAGAGCTTGTCATCATACACATCAATCACTGGAACTTACATTTATCAATAGTGCACCGTCGACGCAATAACCGGCTCTTATCCATTATCATTTTTCTAAAATCTACACTATACTGATACAGCGTGTGAAGTTATATTGTATATTTTATCGCTTCAGGATTCCTACAACTTCTTCACTTTTGATCTCATTACTTACAATTGCTAGGGTCTTATAAAAGGAAGGGGCACAAGCCAAGGCATAATCTTTTCCTGTATAGTCGATGACATTTGAGTTTTACAGAAATTATGAATCATAGGTTAAATTTACACGTGTCGGATTTGACCAATAAATTGATCTTTTGTGGCATCCATTACAGAATTACGAGACTTAAACATATGAATTAGCTTTATTCTGATTTAGCCTGTGTGCCCACCATGAGTTTTTAGTGAGTTTTTGACGCTGTATATTTTCACTGCATTGAAAACGCAGCATCCTACAGTTCCAGCAAAGTGGATGGGATTACTAGAAATCTACAGCCCACTGTGCTTTTATTTTACGTGTTTTAAATCCGCAACATGTCAATTTCTCTTGCGGGTACGCTGAGTTTTATGTGCAGATTTTTTGCACAGGCTTTGATTAGATGCGGAAAATCAACTGTTAAAAAATGCATATGCATTGTGCTGCGGAACTGCATCAAAAACACATGTAATCCACATATGACTGTATCAATAAAGTTTTGTCAAAGCCAAATACCAGGTAGTCTAAAAAACAAACCGGCTTTGCTTAAAACATGACATACTAACAAGAAATAAACAGTGTCAAAAGCAAGATAAAAAACGCACTCAAAAATTCAATGAAAAACACAAGTAATCTAATTTATTTAATAGGTGCAGAAGATCTACAACATCAAAAACTCACCAAAAGCTCATTGTGGGAACGTAGCCTCATAAGTATAATCCGAAGCTTTTGGGCACCCAAGTTCTGATAGAACATCAAACAATTAGTAAGAACTCCCCTTACATTCCACACAGACAGTAGTGATCTGGAAGACAATGGATGAAGAAGATGGAAACTTAAGAATTAACTGACGTCAGCTCCTGTATAATCAATCCAGTACAGTAAGTCAATGGATCCAACACCTAGCAATTATAAATGGAAAAACACTGTTCTGGTCTGTAAACCAGGGCTTTTCTACACATACGGTATATACAAAGGTATGAAGCGTGGATGCAGAATAGTATGCAGAAATGTACACGTATATATCAAATGCTTTTATAGGGTTGTATAAGGAAACAGAAGTGTCTGATTAACCCATACACACTGTTTAATTACATAAAGCATTTTACAAGAATGCAGAAATAAGATCATTGCAGACTATGCTGCTGTATATTAGAAATTAGACATTATAATAGAAAGTCTTACTACACATCAAAAAGCACACTAGAAATTCTTTATTTCTAACATCTACCAATCACAAAAATTTTATAAAAAGAGATTAAAAAAATACACGTACCCCAAAGTGGTAACAGTAAAAACATCAACTGTCTGGTAAAAAGACATAGGTTACAAAATACATTAACACAAACATAACTGATTTTTTTTAAAACACAAAAGTAGGAGACGAGCAGCAAAATAGCCTTATTACCAATTCAACAGGTATATATAACTCAGTGAGCTAGAGTCAGACAACTTAGGCTTAACTTCTACCAATAGATATTTGGTGAGTAATATTGCAGATTTTCTGCACCCATTAAGTAACATTAGTCTTTTAGTGCTTTTTTTTCCATGTATTTTCATTGCTTTTTTGACGCTGCAGTTTGTCTCTTCTTGGTATGTCATGTGTTAACTAAAGGTGTTTTGTTTTGGAAACTTCCTCTTGTTTGTTTATTATTTTGTTTATTTATTATTGTTTATTATTTTATTATTTTACTTCATTATTTGTCTGTTGTTTTGATATAATTTTGTTGACAAAGTCATGTGGGGATTTCACTGTGGAGTAGACTAAAATTATAGGCGCTTTTTTAGCTGTGGATTTAGTATATCTCATTCAAGTCTAAAATGAATATTTACTGCAAGGGAAAATGGCATGTTGTCGATTTCAAAAATGCACCGCGGGTTAGTTTCCACAATGTAAAAAAGCACAGTGGGAATGAGATTTCTATAAATCCAATCCACTTTACCGGAACTGTAACACCCAGCACAGCAAAGATATGCAGCATCAAAAACACAGCAAATACTCAAAGTGGCAAATTAGCTTAATAAGCAGAAATAGTGAGAAGTCAAAAACATAAGCTTTAATAAATAGGTCAAAAAGTAACAAATAACAATTGATGTTTAACACACACATAATAAAACAGCAGAGAGGAATATTGTGCTGTGTTACCTGAATTTTAACACCAGACTATTGTATTGGTGAGTACTACAGGGGCCTGAAGATATATCATAGTTAGGAGTAAGTCTGTGAACCTGTTATCCACAATTTAACCATTGATCTGTCATGTGTTAGTAACACAGACGTCCGTCTCACAGAATATATACTCTGTCAAATAAATTGAGAAAATAGAGCGTTCTCAACCATCTGGTATATAGACATCAAGCGTCCAGATATCCTAATAATTCTGGTAATTCCGTTCTTGTGGTTTCCATTCATGATAGGAAGATAGGTGCCCTGTTATAACCATTCCAATGGGTCTCAAAAGTAAACCCTAGGACAAAACATTCTCCATAATCAATTAAACTCCTGACGCAATTTCTTAGTTAAGGTTCATCAGGGGAATATGTTGGTTAGGATATATAGATAAAGTGTTATAGACACTGGAAGGCCGAAGAATGTGATCGGGTTGCCGGTTCAGAGAACAATCATGCCTAAAAATCATGAAACCTTTTTGCATTCCTCAGCATTTTGCTGAGTCCGTGAAGATGTGAAAAGCAAAAAAATCAACATTTTGGCTAATGTGGATGTTTGTAATATATATGGGTAAAATTCAATTCCACTCAAATATATTAATTCATCTCTAATTGGAAAGTTTGAATTCCGACTTGGATTAAAAATGAGCATGGCTGCTCTCTTTTTTTTGTGTGGAAACACTTTCTCACAAAGATCCAAAGTGATGCTAACAGCCTCATAAACTATAAAAGGTTTGGGTTCTGCTTGGGAAGAACACAGAACAAGTATATTAAAAATGGAAGTCAGAAAAAGGCCTTAAGTGTTTTAAAAAAACTTTTATTTTCTTTGTTATCTACAGTCATGGCCGAAAGTGTTGGCACCCTTGAAATTGTTCCAGAAAATGAAGTATTTCTCCCACAAAATTATTGCAATTACACATGTTTTATTATACACATGTTTATTTCCTTTCTGTGTATTGGAACAACACAAAAATAGGGAAAAAAAGACAAACTGGACATAATTTCAAACAAAACCCCAAAAATGGGCCAGACAAAATTGTTGGCACCTCTCCAAAATTGTGGGTAAACAACTTTGTTTCAAGCATGTGATGCTGATTCAAACTCACCTGTGGCAAATAACAGGTGTGAGCAATATGAAAATCGTCTGTAATCATAAAAAAAGAAGTTGACTCAATCTTTGCATTTGTGTGCTACACTAAGTATGGAGAACAGAAAGCGAAGAAGAGAACTGTCTGAGGACTTGAGAGCCAAAATTGTTTAACAATATCAACAATCTCAAGGTTACAAATCCATCTCCAGAGATCTTGATGTTCCTTTGTCCACGGTGCGCAACATAATCAAGAAATTTACAACCCAAGGCACTGCAGCTAATCTGTAGCTAATCTCCCTGGATGTGAACGAAAGGGAAAAATTGATGAAAGGTTGTAATGAAGGATAGTCTGGATGGTGAATAAGCAGCCCCAATCAAGTTTCAAAGAAATTCAAGTTGTCCTTAAGGCTGCTCAGGGTGCATCAGTATCAGTGCAAACTATCCTTCTACATCTGAACTAAATGAAACGCTGTGGCAGGAGACCTAGAAGGACCCCACTGCTGACACAGAGACATAAAAAAGCTAGCCTCCAGTTTGTCAAAATGTACGTGAATAAGCCAAAATCCTTTTGGGAAAACATCTTGTGAATAGATAAGACCAAGATCGAGCTTTTCTGTAAAGCACATCATTCTACTGTTTACTAAAAATGAAATGAGGTCTACAAAGAAATAACACAGTACCTACAGTCAAATATGGTGGCAGTTCAAATATGTTTTGGAGTTATTTTGCTGCCTCTGGCACTGAGTGTCTTGACTGTGTCCAAAGCATCATGAAATCTGAGCATTACCAAAAGATTTTGGGTTGCAATGTATTGCCCAGTGTCAGAAAGTTGAATTTGTGTCCTAGGTCATGGGTCTTCCAGAAGGACTATGACCCCAAACATACTTCCAGAAGCATCCAGAAAGAAATGGAAACAAAGTGCTGCTAGCAATGAGTCCAGATCTAAATCCCATTGAACACCTTTGGAGAGATCTTAAAATTGCTGTTGGGAGAAGGCGCCTTCAAATATGAGAGACCAGGAGAAGTTTTCAAAAGAAGAAGGGTCCAAAATTCCAGTTGTGAGGTGTAAGAAGCTTGTTGATGGTTATAGGAAGAGATTGATTGCAGTTATTTATTCCGGAGGGTGTGCAACCAAATATCAAGTTGAGGGTGCCAACAATTTTGTACTGTTGGGTTTTTGTGTAAAATGATGTCCAATTTGCTTTTTTTCTCAGTTTTTGTGTCGTTCCAAAACACAGAAAGGAAATAAACATGTATATAACAAACCATGTGTAATTGCAATAATTTTCTGGGAGAAATACTTCATTTTCTGGAACAATTTCAAGGATGCCAACACTTTCGACCCTGACTATGTGTATTATATTATACATTGCTGCACACTTTACACACTTTACACTTTCTTAGCAAATTGTGTGCTGCTAAGAATATCCATGGCCCACTTCCATTTGACAGTTGTTTTAAATGTATAAATCTTATGCAATTCAATAGATTTAATGTAATATTCATAGAACAAGAAAAATGCCAGATTACTACATATCAAACATTACTGCAAGCATATAGAAAAAAATATTCAAGGATAAAGATATCTCAGAAAAATATGTAATCCAACTTAAATCAGTTTAACCGCTTCCCGACCGCCCACTGTACATAAACGTCGGTACTGGGTGGGCTCTGTGCAGCGCGACATTTATAAATGGTCGGTGATCCCGCAGCGCTCAGGAACCCCAGGGTCCTGCAAGTGCTGCGGGTGGTGTGCAGAGCAATAGGTCTGACAGAGGATATCATAGGGGGACATGGTTGGATCAGGTCCCAATGATGTTAACGCTTTACTATCTTATAGATGCAGTGATCCATAGCGATCATGGCATTTAGGAGATAGTGAGAGGAGAGGGGGTCGTCCATTCACTTCTCCGACGGCCCCTGTGATAGCTGATAGGACCTGGCATTGTCATGGCAGCCGGATGCGCCATTTCTGGGGCGGCTGACGGCTGGTGTTTCTAGCCTGGGAGGGGGCCAATATTCATGGCACCCTTCCTGGGCTATTAATATCAGCCCCCAGCTGTCTGCCTAGCCTTTGCTAGCTAATAAAATAGGGGGGACCCCACGTCATTTTTTTGGGGGGTCCCCCATTTTAATAGCTAGTAAAGGCTAGGTATTCAGCTGGGGGCTGATATTAGTAGCCTGGGAAGCTCCGTGGGTATTACCCCCTTCCCAGGCTTCAAACATCTGCCCCAGCCGTCTGCTTAACCTCCGCTAGAGCCTAAAATTAAGGGGAACCCCACGCCAATTTTTTTTTAAATAAATCCTTTATTTTAACACTAAATGACAAGTACAGTAATCAACACTATCACTGTACTTATTATATATGTGACTGACATGTTTCTATCTATCTAATCTATGTGTGATGCTCTATTCCTTCCATTCTAAATTGTCGGGTACCGCTGCTGAATTGCCGGCCGGCTTTTTTAAAGAGACAGTGCATGAAAACACTATTATTTTTTTAAATAAATCCTTTACACTAAATGACAAGTACAGTAAGCAACACTGTCACTGTACTTCATAGATATGTGACTGACATGTTTCTATCTATCTAATCTATGTGTGAAGCTCTATTCTTTCGGTTCTAAATTGTCGGGTACCGGTGTATGCCGCTGCTGAATTGCCGGCCTTTCATGTTTCACTGTTGGCACTGTTCCCATCGATTTGGGCAATCACTCTAATGCCACAACCACCATGGCTGTGGCATTACAGTGAGTGGCAGACAATCCCTGCATGATTGGTGCTCTAAATAGCGCCAGACATGCAGGACACGCTTTTGGTGCACGAACAGTTATCGAACATAACCTCGAACAGCCGAATTTTTTGCAAATCGTTCGGGTTCGTCGAACAACTCGAACACCGCCCAAAACAGCTCGAATTTGAGATTGGCGAACAGTTCTAGTCGAACACCGCTCATCTCTACTAACAAGAGGCCAGACTGAGTCCAGAGTAACTCTGCTGCCTCAATATAGTGAATGGACCTGCAGGGGTTTCATCTGAATTACATCACTTGGAGATTTAGATGGAAACCCTGATATCAGTGCTCAGCCTAGAGCGCCGGATAAAAGTTATGTAAAATGTTCCAAATAAAAGCTTCAACTCAGTCCTCAAAAAAAGCAAGTCCCCACTCAGGTCCATGATCTGTTAACGAAAATATAAGGGGCTTCCACGTTACTGGTAGCACAAAGGCTCTGGAAAAGCTAAACGGTCCTTGCCCCCCAAAAAGAAATTCAGAAAATTCTGTGCTCCCAAATCCAAATGCCCCCCTCCCTTCTGAGCCCCACAATGTGCCTAAACTACATTTAGGGTCCACAAGTTTGGCATTCCTGTAGCGATAAGAGCCTGCCTAAATTACAGGTGCATGTCTCCAGAAACATGAGCTGGGCACAATGTACTGGTCACTACAGCGTACTGGTCACTTCAACGGCAGTTTGAAATTTTCACTCAGCAACATCCACTGCTGCTTGCTTCTGGAAAACACCCATGAAGTCAAAATTGTCACTACACCTGTAGGTAAATGCCCAAAAGGGTATCACTTCCAAAATGTGGTCACTTGAGAGGGATTCTGCTCTTCTAGCACTAAGGGGCTCTGTATATGAAGTCCACAAACTATTCTACAATAATTTGTTCTCCAAGAGTTAAATAGCACTCCATCCCTCCCGGGTCTCTCCGTATGGCTAAACTGTACTGTACATCCACATATGGGGTATTGCCACGTTTAGAAGAAATTGTGTGACACATTTCGGCACCATATTTACCCATAGCCCTGTGTGAAGATGTAAAATCTGAGGCTAAGGCTGGGTGCCCACGTAGCGTTTTACAAGCGTTTATGCTGCGGAATTTCCGCAGCGTAAACGCTTGGGAAACGCTTGGTAATCCGCCCCCCATGGTCCCCAATGACAAGCCGCACTTTCAATGCCCATGTTGCGGATTTTTCCGCAGCGTTTATGCTGCGCTCAAAAATCCGCAGCATGTCCGTAAATTTTGCAGACACACAGCGTAATCGCCGCCATTGACTTGCATTGGACCGCGTGACATCCGCATCACTGCATTTGCACATGTGGATATCACACGGTTCAATGTGCGGATGGTACCCAAGTCTGGAGGAGAGAAGACTCTCATCCAGACCTGGGTACCATAGAAACTGTAAAAAAAGAATTTCAAATAAAAAATAAAGTTTATACTCACCTACGGAGCAGACAAAACACCGGGAAGACATCGGAAGGTGAGTATAAACTTTATTTTTTTTATTTTTCACCATTCTTATTCTTTTTTTTAACTAACTTGGTCCTTGGTCACACTACTATAAATCCATGCCGGTTGCATGGATTTATATAGTGTGAACAAGTTGTCAAGCACTTTTCCAAGTGATGCTAAAATCGCTTGGAAAAGCGCTTGATAACCTGCATGCAGAAATGCATGCAAAGACGCTTCACAAACGCTTCTACCTGGCGGGAAAACCGCATTTAAAATGCGCATGCGTTTTTCCTGCCAGGGAGAAGCGTAAAAAATCTGCAGCATTTCTGCATCGTGGGCACTTAGCCTAAAACAATTTTTTTTGTGGTAAAAATAGAATTAGTTTTTCTTCACTGCCCAATGGTATAATTTTCTGTGAGTCACATGTGGTGTCAATATGATCACTGCATCCCTAGATGAATTCATTGAGAAGTGTAGTTTGTAAAATGGGGTCACTTATGGAGGGGTTTCTGCTGTTCTGGGACCTCAGGGGCTCTCCCAGTGGGTCATGTCTCCTGCAAACCACAACAGCAAAATCTGCACTGTAATATGGCGCTCCTTCCCTTATGAGCTTTGCATTGTGCCTGAAAAGTAGTTTTCCACCACATATGGGGTATCGGCATTCTCAGGAGAAATTTCACAACAGTTTTTGGGGTCCATTTTCTCCTCTTACCCTTGGGGCTTAAAGATAATTTTTGTGGAAAAAGTTTGATTTTTTTATTTTCACGGCTCTATGTTATAAACTTCTGTAAAGCACTTGGGGGTTCAGGGTGCTCACCGCACATCTATATAAGTTCCCTGGGGGGTCTATTTTCCAAAATGGTGTCACTTGTGGGGGGTTTTCACTGTTTAGGCACATCAGGGGCACATCCGCTAATTAATCAAGCAAATTTTACATTCAAAAAGTCAAATGGCGCACCTTCTCTTCCGAGCCCTGCCGTGCACCCAAATAGTGGTTTTCCCCCACATATGGGGTATCGGCGTGCTCAGGAGGAATTGCACAACAAATTGCGTGGTGCAATTTTTCCTTTACCCTCATAAAAATGCAAAATTTGAGGCTGAAAAACATTTTTTAAACTTCTGTGAAGCACCTGGGGGTTAAAGGTGCTCACCACACATCTAGATAAGTTCCTTGAGGGGTCTAGTTTCCAAATTGGGGTCACTTGTGGGCGGTTTCCACTGTTTAGGCACATCAGAGGTTCCCCAAATTCGACATGGCGTCAGCTAATTATTCAAGCAAATTTTACATTCAAAAAGTCAAATGGCTCTCCTTCCCTTCCGTACCCTGCCGTGTGCCCCAACAGTGGATTTTCCCCACAAATGGGGTATCAGCATACTCAGGAGAAATTGCACAACAAATTTCATGGTGCAATTTCTCCTGTTGCCTATATAATAATGCAAAATTGGGGGCTGAAAAACATTTTTGTGGAAAAAATGTGAAAATTTTATTTTTAAGGCTCAATATTATAAACTTCTGTGAAGCACCTTGGGGTTCAAGGTGCTCACCACACATCTAGATAAGTTCCCTGAGGGGTCTAGTTTCCAAAATGGGGTCACTTGTGGGGGTGTTTCCATTGTTTAGGCATATCAGGGGCTCCCCAAACACGACATGGCGTCCGCTAATTATTCAAGCAAATTTTACATAAAAAATGTTAAATGGCGCTCCTTCTCTTCCGAGACCTGCTGTGCTCCCCAACAGTGTTTTATTCCCACATATCGGGTATCAGTGTGCTCAGGAGAAATTACACAACAAATTTTGTAGTCCATTGTTTCCTGTTACCCTTGCAAAAATAAAAAAAAATGGGTCTAAATTAAATTTTTGTGAAAAAAAGTTAAATGTTCATTGATTTCTTTCACATTCTAAAAATTCCTGTGAAGCACCTAAAGGGTTAATAAACTTCTTGAATGTGGTTTTAAGCACCTTGAGGGGAGCAGTTTTCAGAATGGTGACACTTTTGGGTATTTTCTGTCATAAAGGCCCCTCAAAGTCACTTCAAATAAGATGTGGTCCCTAAAAAAAATATTTTGTAAATTTTGTTGGAAAAATAAGAAATCAATGGTCAACTTTTAACCCCTATAACTTCCTAACAAAAAAAGTTGGTTCCAAAATTGTGCTAATGTAAAGTAGACATGTGGGAAATGTTATTTATTCACTATTTTGTGTGATATATCTCTCTGATTTAAGGGCATGAAAATTCACAGTTTGAAAATTGCGAAATTTTCTAAATTTTCGCCAAATTTCCAATTTTTTCATAAAATACCACAAGTCACGTTGAAGAAATTTTACCACTATCATGAAGTACAAGATGTCATGAAAAAAACAACCTCAGAATCAGTGGGATCCATTGACGCATTCCAGAGTTATTACCTCAAAAAGTGACAGTGGTCAGAAATAGTGTTGAGCGAGTATGTTCTATTAACCCTTTCGCCGAGTATGCTCGGGCTGAGCTCCGAGTATTTACAGCTGCTCGGTGATAAGGTTAAATCACTCCCGTGTGCATGATTTGCAACTGTTTGACAGTTTTATTACATGTGAGGAATGTCTATTTCTTACACATTCCTCACATGTAATAAAGCTGTCAAACAGTTGCAAATCATACACATGGGAGCGATTCAACATATCACCGAGCAGCTATAAATACTCGGAGCTCGGCCCGAGCATACTCGGACAGAACATACTCGCTCAACACTAGTCAGAAATGAAAAAAATGGCCTGGTCACGAAAGTGAAAACAGGCTCTAGGGCGACAGGGTTAATATAAAAAGAAACTTATTTATGCATAAATATACATATGTCCTTAATTCAAAGTAATACTTCATCCATAGCAGTCTATACACCAATACTGCACCTATGTATTTTGCATGTTTTGTGCCACATGCAATTTTGTGGCAGTTTTCCAAGCCAATACAAGAGTGGATATACATGAGATGAGTGGCATTTGTCCTTTCTTTGTACAATTCATTCTTTGGGGCTCACTTCTGGCTTTCACTTAAAAACTTCATGTGTTGGTCAAATGTAGTATTCTGCCATACAGTCTATGGCCCAAATTTTTGTTGCGTAACTGTAATGGTGGTAGGGAAGGGAAATCACCTTTTCCTGGGTAATCAGTATGGCGCGGTCTGCTTGTGGCACACGATGAGGACTCTAGATGCCACAATATTAAACCGATATCTGTGTCAGTTTTATTTCACAGCTTGGATAAGTAAATCTGGGATTAATTTCAAAATGCAGATCCTTTGGGGTCTTGTATTTTTTCTGTTTTTTTTCTTATATATTTATTTATAGGGCATGAAAAATGGTAGAAAATGATGTGTTTGAAGTGTTACAAAAAAAAAATCGACACCTAACTCTTGCAAAAGAGACACTATAGAAAATGCTTTCAATTCATTGAGTTTGAAGTGTTTAAAGATTCAGAGCATTTTTCACTGAAAAAAAGCTGTGTGTTATTGAGTTCAAAGTAAGATTTAAGGGCAAATTCATCAAAGTATTTACTCTAGTACTTTGGAGTAACACACTTAGAAAAGTCACAACATTTTTGCACAGTTCGAAGCTTCAGAAAAGTGTGATGACTTTGGTGTTTTCATGCCATGCCAGCTTTGGCCAGCTCTGTCAAAATTGGTGAAACATTAGCCGTGGAGTAACTTAAGCCAAAAATGTTACTCCAGTCTTCAACTAGAGTAACATTTCTGGGGAGGTATCTTTGCAGATCATCTCTAAATCATTCAGATTTTGAGGCTGTCGCTTGGCAACTTGGAGCTTCAACTCCCTCCATAAGTTTTCAATGGGATTAAGATCTGGAGACTGGCTAGGTCACTCCATGACCTTAATGTGCTTCTTTTTGAGCCACTCCTTTGTTGCCTTGGCTGTATGTGTTGGGTCATTGTCTTGCTGGAAGACCCAGCCATGACCCATTTTTAATGTCCTGGTAGAGGGAAGGAGGTTGTCACTCAGGATTTTACGGTACACGGCTCCATCCATTCTCCCATTGATGCGGTGAAGTAGTTCTGTGTCCTTAGCAGAGAAACACCCCCAAAACATAATGTTTCCACCTCCATGCTTGACAGTGGGGACGTTGTTCTTTGAGTCATAGGCAGCATTTCTCTTCCTCCAAACATGGCGAGTTGAGTTAATGCCAAAGAGCTCAATTTTTGTCTCATCTGGCCACAGCACCTTCTCCCAATAACTCACAGAATTATCCAGGTGTTCATTGGCAAACTTCAGACGGGCCTGCACATGTGCCTTCTTGAGCAGGGGGACCATTGGATTTTAAACCTTTAAGGTGTAATGTGTTACCAATGGTTTTCTTGGTGATTGTGGTCCCAGCTGCCTTGAGATCATTAACAAGTTCCCCCCGTGTAGTTTTAGGCTGATCTCTCACCTTCCTCATGATCAGTGATACCCCACGAGGTGAGATATTGCATGGTGCCCCAGATCGATGTCGATTGTCAGTCATTTTGTATTTCTTCCATTTTCTTACTATTGCACCAACAGTTGTTTCCTTCTCACCCAGCGTCTTACTTATGGTTTTGTAGCTCATTCCAGCTTTGTGCAGGTCTATGATCTTGTCTCTGACATCCTTAGAAAGTTCTTTGGTCTTGCCCATGTTGTAAAGGTTAGAGTCTGACTGATTAATTGAGTCTGTGGACAGGAGTCTTTTATACAGGTGACTATGTAAGACAGCTGTCTTTAACCACTTCGCACCAGAGCCTGTTTTTGCCTTCGTGACCGGGCCAATTTTTTCAATTCTGACCACTGTCACTTTATGAGGTAATTACTCTGGAACGCTTCAACGGATCCCCCTGATTCTGAGATTATTTTTTTGTGACATATTGTACTTCATGATAGTGGTAAAATTTCTTCTATATCACTTGCGTTTATTTGTGAAAAAAATGGAAATTTGGCGAAAATTTTGAAAATTTAGCAATTTTCAAACTTTGAATTTTCATGCCCTTAAATCAGAGAGATATGTCACACAAAATAGTTAATAAATAACATTTTCCACATGTCTACTTTACATCAGCACAATTTTGGAAGCTAAATTTTTTTGTTGTTAGGGAGCTATAAGGGTTAAAAGTTGACCAGTGATTTCTCATTTTTCCAACAAATTTTACAAAAACATTTTTTTAGGGACCGCATCATATTTGAAGTCACTTTGAGGGGTCTTTATGACAGAAAATACCCAAAAGTGACACCATTCTAAAAACTGCACCCCTCAAGGTGCTCAAAACCACATTAAAGAACTTTATTAACCCTTCAGGTGCTTCACAGGAATTTTTGGAATGTGGAAGAAAAAAATTAACATTTAACTTTTTTCACAAAAATGTTACTTTAGACCCAATTTTTTTCATTTTCACAGGGGTAGCAAGAAAAAATGGACCACAAAATTTTTTGTGCAATTTCTCTTGAGCGCGCTTATACCCCATATGTGAGGGAAAACCACTGTTTGGGCGCACTGCAGGGTTCGGAAGGGAAGGAGCGCCATTAGACTTTTTGAATGTAAAATTTGTTTGAATAATTAGCAGACGCCATGTTGCGTTTGGAGAGCCCCTGATGTGCCTAAACAGTGGAAACCCCCCACAAGTGACACCATTTTGGAAACTAGACCCCTTAAGGAACTTATATAGATGTGTGGTGAGCACCTTGAACCCCAAGGTACTTCACAGAAGTTTATAATATTGAGCTGTAAAAATAAAATTTTCACATTTTTCCCACAAAAACATTTTTCATCCCTTAATTTTGCATTATCATAAGGGTAATAGGATAAATTGCACCATGAAATTTGTTGTGATATTTCTCCTGAACACGCTGATACCCCATATGTGGAGGCAAACCACTGTTTGGGTGCACAGCAGGGTTTGAAAGGGAAGGAGCCCCATTTGACTTTTTGAATGTAAAATTAGTTTGAATAATTAGTGGACGCCATGTTGCATTTGGGGAGCCCCTGATGTGCCTAAACAGTGGAAACCGCCCACAAGTGACACCATTTTGGAAACTAGACCCCTTAGGGAACTTATCTAGATGTGTGGTGAGCACCTTGAACCCCAAGGTGCTTCACAGAAGTTTATAATATTGAGCTGTAAAAATAAAATTTTTTCCATTTTTCCCACAAAAACGTTTTTCATCCCTTAATTTTGCATTATCATAAGGGTAATAGGATAAATTGCACCATGAAATTTATTGTGCTATTTCTCCTGAACACGCCGATACCCCATATGTGGAGGCAAACCACTGTTTGGGCGCATGGCAGGGTTTGAAAGGGAAGGAGCGCCATTTGACTTTTTGAATGTAAAATTTGTTTGAATAATTAGCAGATGCCATGTCGCATTTGGGGGGCCCCTAATGTGCCTAAACAGTGGAAACCCCCCACAAGTGCCACCATTTTGGAAACTAGACCCCTTAGGGAACTTATCTAGATGTGTGGTGAGCACCTTGCACCCCCAGCTGCTTCACAGAAGTTTATAATATTGAGCCATAAAAATAAAATGTTCACATTTTTCCCACAAAAAATGTTTTTCATTCCCTAATTTTGCATTATCATAAGGGTAACAGGATAAATTGCACCATGAAATTTGTTGTGCAATTTCTCCTGAGTACGCCGAAAACCACTGCTTTGGTGTACGGCAGGGTTCGGAAGAGAAAGGAGCGCTATGTTGGCTGGGATAGGTTGCAGACACCATGTCACATTTGAAGAGTCGCTGACATGCCGAAACAGCAGAAACCCCCACAAGTGACCCCATTTTGTAAACTACACCTCTCAAGGAAATCATCTAGGGAAGTAGTGAGTATTTTTTATTTTTTTAATTTATACCATTGGGCAGTGAAAAAAGCATAATTATATTTTTACCACAAAAAAATGTTTTACCCTCAGATTTTACATTTTCACACAGGGCAATGGGTAAAAATGGTGCCGAAATGTGTCACACAATTTCTTCCAAAAGTGGCAATACCCCATATGTGGCTGTATCGTACCGCTCAGCCATACGGCAAGATCTGGGGGGGACGGAGCGCTATTTGACAATTGGAGAACAAATTATTGTAGAATAGGCATTTGGATTTGGGAGCACAAAATTTTCTGAATTTCTTTTGGGGGGCAAGGGCCATTTCGCTTTTCCAGAGCCTTTCTGCTACCAGTAACTTGGAAGTCCCTTATATTTTTAACAGATGACGGACCTGAGTGGGGACTAGTTTTTTTTGAGGACTGAGTTGAAGCTTTTATTGGGAACATTTTACGTAACATTTATCCGGCGCTCTAGGCTGAGCACTTACATTGGGGTTTCCATCTAAATTTCCAAGTGATGTAATTCAGATGAAACCCCTGCGGGATCCATTCACTGTAATGAGGCAGCAGAGTGACTCTGGACTCCATCTGGCCCCTGTTTAGCGGTGTCCTTTTTTTCTGAAGTGCACAAAACTGTGGCCAACCGCACTTTTAAGCACGCCTAAAACAAATGACACCGTGGGATCACAGGCCAGACGGCATCCACAGTGGCCTATATCTGCCTCATTACAGGGAATCTTCCGTCATGGGTTCCGTCTGAATCACTTATTTCAGAGATTTACACGGAAACTCTAGTGCAAGTGCTCAGCGCAGAGCGCAGGATAAATGTGAGCAGATCCTTACTGCGATCTTTGGGAGACATAATAAACAAATCAGTAGCAGGTGAAGAATTGGTTTTATTTATTTTTTACGCCATTCCCCGTGCGGTATAAGTGATAAGATTACTTTATTCTTCGGGTCGGTGCGATTACAGAGATACCAGATTTATATCGGGTTTTTATGACTGACAGCTGTCACACACTAAGAGACGCTTTTTTTTGCAAAATCTAGTTTTTGCATCGCCATATTTTGAGAGCTATAATTTTTCCATATTTCGGCTGACAGAGTCATTTGATAGCTTGTTTTTTGCGGGACGAGTTGTCGTTTTTATTGGTACCATTTTTGGGTACGTGACATTTTTTGATCGCTTTCTATTCCGTTTTTTGGGAGGTAAAATTAACAAAAACCAACAATTCAAGAATTGTTTTTTGAGGTTTTTTTTTTATGCCGTTCTGCGTGTGGTAAAAGTGATCAGGCAGCGTTATTCTTCGGGTCAGTACGTTTACAGCGATACTGCACTTACTGTATTTTTTTTTATGTTTTGGCGCTTTTACACAATAAAACAATTTTATAGAAAAAATATATTTTTTGCATTGCTTTATTCTGAGCGCTATAACTTTTTTATTTTTCGGCTGATGGAGCGGTATGGCGGCTTTTTTTTTGCGGAACAAGATGCGTTTTCAGCGGTACCATTTTTATTTCCATTTTACTTTTTGATCGCATTTTTTTCGACTTTTTGTTTGGCGATATGATGAAAAAGCATATGTTTTTGCTCCGTTTTTTATTTATTTTTATTACGGTGTGCACAGAAGGAGTTAATTAGTGTGACAGTTTTATAGATCGGGTTGTTTCGGACGCGGCCATACCAAATATGTGTACTTTTTTTGGTTTTGCATAAATATACGGATTTATTGGTTTAATATTTTATTTATTTATTTTTATTTATTTTGTGATTTTTTTTTTAACAGTTTAAAAACATTTTTTTTTACTTTTTTTTACATTTTTACTTAGTCCCTGTATGGGACATTAATTTTTATTTTTCTGATCACTGATCTCATGTAATGTAATAGACATATATTACATTACATGAGATCTTTGCTGACTGCTTCACAGTCAGTGTGTCCTGCCAGGCTTCAGCTGCAGGCTCAGCCAGGCAGGACACCATATATGGCAGATCTGGAGGCGGTCATGTGACTTCCAGCTGCCATAGCAACGCCAGGTCCTGGAAGGTATAAGGGGGCCGTCGGAGAGGTAAGTGGACTACCCCCTCTCCTCCTGCTGTCTTCTATATGCCGCGATCACTATACATTGCGGCATATAGAAGACAGCAAAGGGTTAACATCACTGGGACCTGATCCAATCAGGTCCCGATGATGTTCCCTGTCAGAGCTAACGCTCTGCACTGGAATCGCAGCGCTTGCAGGACCCTGGGGGTCCTGAGCGCTGCGAGACCACCCACCGTTTTTAAACGTCGGCGCTGCTCAGAGCCCAGCAAGCGCCGACGTTTATCTACAGTGGGCCGTCGCGAAGCGGTTAATGCAGATAACAAGTTGATTAGGAGCGTCTAACTGGTCTGTAGGAGCCAGAACTCATAATGGTTTGTAGGGGATCAAATATCTATTTCTCACTGCAAAATGCAAAAACATGTATCTAATTTATACAATGTGATTTTCTTGATTTTGTTTTGGATATCCTCTCTCTCAATGTTAAAATTAACCTACCTTTAAAATTATAGACTGTTCATGTATTTGTCAGTGGGCAAACTTACAAAAACCCAATTGAGAAAAATGGTGAAAAGCTGCACTCACCATTTATGCAAAAATAAGAGTCCTTTAATTCATTATTCGCATAAAATGAATGGAAAGCAGGGAGTACTCTTATTTTTACATAAACAGTGAGTGCAGCTTTTCACTATTTTTTTAAATTGGACTATTGTTTCTGTATTATTAAAGCTGGCACCGCAAGTTTATGTTCTATGTATCTGCCGTTAAGATTCAGGTCCGGTCATTTTGCATTTAGATGGTGCTGCAGGCTTACTCTTTACTTAGCTAAACTTACAAAAACAGCAAGGGATCAAATAATGATTTCCTTCACTGTATATAGAAACTTAGACAATGTTAGATATGAAATTACAATTCTGATAACTGTTTTACTAGAACATCTGCTACAATCTATAATAACAATTGTGTATTAGGAATATAAGAATAGTCTGTGCAATGCCAGTCAATAGAAATAGGTTTCTATATATATATTTTTTTTTAATCTCTACCAAAATAATTGCTCCTTTATGAGATCCTCCTGTTTCTACTGCAGTTATCTGATGCTACAGATAAAATGCGCTCCCCTTCCCTTGTGCGTTGTGTGGGGATTGGTCAGTAGGGGGAAGCCTTGTCTCATGTACTAGTAAGTGAATCAGGAATTGGCAGAGACAGATCGGGAAATAAAGGATGTCAGCAGATGGACTGACCTGCTAAGCTACAAGGCACAGAAAAATCCATGGTGCGAGGGAGCACAGAACAAGGTGCATTAGCCTAGTGGAAAGGGAGAAAGGACAGTCTTCGTATTACTAGGGTTAATACTAACAGTATTGTATTCTTCTGCAGTGCATTACATCTATGTAACCTTGTGCATCCGTATCACATTATGTGTATATTATCATGGCTTTCAGCCCAATTTTGAAGCCAGCTATGAGCATGTATGTTTCAAAATGATCATACGAGTATATGATTGGCAGCTGTTGTGCATGGGAACTACTGTATATTTCTATCATTAAATCACATACACGACACCTGCCAATCATGCACACATCTGAACAGTTATGAGAAGATGCTACATCATTGGCACCTACACCCCCTGATGCCAAATTCCCTAGAAGAAGAAGAATTAATAGTTCTAGGGAATATTTGTTTCATGCCTTAGACTGCTTTAAAATAATAAAAAAAAGCCATATTTTCCCCCCTCTCCCTCCCATTCAATCCATTGTAACTTCCATTCTGGTGCAAAGCCGGCCATTGCTGGTCTCTGCTTCTCAATCAAATCCAAAATGGATGGAAATGCTGCTGAACACATCAATGAAATCATCAATGACCCACCCCTGCTAGTGGCTGAACAAGCATTTCAGTCTTCTCGATTTCCCACATTGCAGCACTTGTCATGTCCAACACAAAAGATTGCAAACTAGGTCCTTTTATCCAGTATTAGAGTTTGGTCTTGCAAGTCCTCTTCTGGATGAATGGGCAACACTTTCCATGGACACACTCCAAAATGTTATAGAAAGCCTACCCAAAGGAGTGGAAACTGTTTTGCCTTCAAAGGGAGCAATCAGTTCCATATTAATCCCAATGGGTATAGAATGCTTCAGTAGTTGTAAAGTGGAGGTATCCCAATAATTTGTCCATTCATGGTACAATAATACTCATTTAGGGTATGTGCACATGGAGTCGTTTTGCTGAGTTTTCTGTGCAGAATCTGAATGGAAACTGAAAAGTTTTTGAGGAGTTTTGAGTTTTGGAGGAGGATTTGTGGAGTATCTGCTCCAAAAAAATCCTTAAAAAACTCTGTAGAGGGATTTTTGCTTGCCTTTAAGGAATTTCACACCTCTTTTGAACTGCTCATGTACTAGAGTTAGAAGTTGGTCTGTTTCTGTTAAAATCTATCACAAGTTTTGACGCAAATTATATTGAATCTGTCGACCAGTTCTAGGCCAAAGGCTCTCACTAAGCACCATCCAGTTTACAAAACAGTGGCACAGCTGCATGTTGTACAAAAATGTTCAACTTTTGTGATTTTTTTGGAATGATGAATTGTTTGTTTGGAAAAAGCGCAACATTGAGTGCTGCTTTTCTTCATGTATTTATGCTAAATATTTTATTAGCTATGGCGTCCTATTAAAGTAAAACACAGTAGGTTTCTAATTCTGAAGAACCTGAGGTTCAGCTGTGCATAATTCAGGTGTAAGGGACATGTATTTGCATGGAGTTGAGTATGCCATAAGCAAACTGCTCCTACACCGAATGGACAAACTGGGTCAATATTGCAAGAACTCAGAACAATGGGGTCTTCTTGCTTCTTGCTATGAGTACATAAGTCTTAATCCCGACATCCCACCCTGGTCATTTTGAGCTTCAAAGGGTTAGCAAATGGTCATTATAATCAAGTTAATTAGTTCCTATGTACTAGATTGAGGTGGTAAGCTAGAGACACAGGATATTTGAGAAGCAAAGCCCTTACCTCTAAATTAGCTCACAGTCTAGTCACAGACAGCAGAAGCATTTCATATGATGCCACATAAAATGTTGGTACATAAAATGAAAATAAGTAGGTTAGTGATAGGAAACAGAGGGTGGTTATTAATGGAACACAATCTGATTTGGATACAGTTAGTGGTGTGGCACCCTAGGGGTCAGTACTGGTCCTTCTTCTATTTAATGTATTATTTACAAGAGGGCATACAGAGTAGAATTGTATTTTTTGCAAAATATGTTAAGCTCTACAGGGCAATCAACACAGAGGAGGTAATTTAATATTTATAGAGTGATTTTGGTAAACTTGGAATTTGGTTGCAGAGATGGCAATTGAAGTTTACCTAGGATAAATGTAAGGTCATGAACTTGGGCTGAGGAAACAAAATGTACAATTCTTTAGTAAATAGTAAAACACTGGGTAAAACTGTCACAGAAAAAGACTTAGAGGTAGTTGTGAATAAAATACTTAACTTTAGTTCCCAGTGCCAGGGAGCTGCTGCCAAAGTAAATAAAGTTATGACATACGTTAAAAGAGGCATAGATGCTCATGACAAGAACAACATTTTCCTCTATAAATTCACTAGTTTCGGCCACACTTGGATTACAATGCACAATTTTGGTGTATAAAAAGAACATAGCTGACCTAGGCCAGGTGCAAAGAAGAGCGACCAGGGTTTAGGGAATAGGTGAACTGCAATACCAAAACAGGTTATCAAACTTGGGGTTATTCAGTTTCGAAAAAACGGAGGTTTATTGAGGATCTTATTACAATGTAAAGATATATGAGGGAACAGGACAGAGAGGGTGTGGATGCATTTCATGAATAATACAATATTACAGGTTATGGATACTATATTCTGTGAGGAGACATTGATTCAGGTAATTACTCTGATTGCCATATCTGGAGTAGTGAGGGAAATATTACTCCCTTAATATGGGACTATTGGCAACTTAATCATGTTTTTTTTTCCTTCCTGTGGATTAACATGTTAGAATATAGGTTGAACTTGACGGACCCATGTTTTCTTACAAATTACAAACAATGAAAATATTAAATTGGTTGTTTTTTCAAATACGAGAAACAAAATGTACGTTTGAATGAGGACTTAGTATCAGGCTTCACACAGATTTTTTTCAAGCAAGATTTTCCAATTTTAACTACTAAGTAACAATAACAAACTTTCATGGAGATCAATGGAATCCTCTGGACAGCAGCTGTAGCTCTCTAGCTAAAACTGGAAAATCAATCTGTAAAAAGTCTGTGTGTAGCCTCAGCCTTATATGTCAATTCTTTGTACTGCTACTATTCCACACTCATAGTTTAATCCTTTATTGTTCGCATTGTAAAGAGTCAGATTTTAAGTAGCAATACATTTTTATATGTTATAACTTCAGAAAGTGCAGAAGCTCATGCCCTTCAGCAGAGTTGTAACTGTGGACCCCCAGTTTGTCAAGCTCAGACTGAAACTCAGATTTGAAAATTCACAGCGTGCATTAATTTTCAGCAATTTTTTTCCCACAATAAATATGGAATTTTGAAAATCCCATATACTTGTAGTGATGGATTTTATGATTGAGGTCATAGAGGGTGCGACCGCAACCGGGCTGTGCGGGAGGGTGGCCCACCAACGCCAATTTCACTTGGATGTGTGTCCCCGGACGCACATCCAGGTGAAATGTATTGTGGCGCAGAGACCCTCTGGGACCCTGCACTGCTATACACATCACTGACCAATCAGAGGCCAGAAGCTGATGTCGGCTTATTAGTCATGTGTGGCACATGGCAGTGATGTGATGTGCTGCCCGTACTGGCATGCCCAAGTCAGCTGCTGGCTCCTGTACCAGCTACAGAAGAGGATGACGCGCAGCATGGTAATGGAGGATGGTGAGTAGAATCGTATATTCTGTAAAATGTGCTGGAGAAGAATGGAAGGGGCCCAGGATAGGGATATTATACCAGGATGCGGGATATTATACCAGGACTGGGGACATTAAACCAGGATGGGGGACCTTAAACCAGGATGGGGGACATTAAACCAGGATGGGAGAAAATGTTAGGCCCAGGATAGGTGGCATTATTACTGGAAGGGGCTAGGAGGGTGACATTATTACTGAAAGGGGCCTAGAATGGAGGCGATTATTACAAGAAGGAGCCAGGACGGGGGGACATTATTGCATGGGGAAAATACGTATGTCTCTATAGAGTCTAGAATGCTATATGGGCCCATACATCTGACCAACATGTAGGTGGGGGCCCAGATCCAAATTTTGCACCAGGGCCCATCGGACTTTACTTACGCCAGTGCTTGTATTGTACTATATATTATTGCGGATTTGTGGTGTGGATAACTCTGCACACCCAACAGCGAAACTGTAGCAGATCAATCTAAGTCCATTCCCCTGAGAAATAATCTTCAACCCTGGCTGGTACCTTGCTGTTGCTCTATTTTCATGTTTTTATATTTTTTATAGCATATACACTTTTCATTTTTTAAACACAGAAAAAAACACATCTATGAAATTACCCAAGGGCCACTTCATGAATAAACAGCAAAATATGTCAATGTTTTCATAATAACAATCACGATGTTTAGCTTTTGGCAGCTTTTTCAAGTAGACTATAGTTATACCTTTCTGTCATGACATTTAGATTTGGCATTCATTGCAGTCACATAAATTTTGCAACAAAGTAAAATTAATTTACTGTTTTTTAAACATCATAATTAGGGTTTGTCATGATAATCAGTTGAGAATTTTGACGCACAAACAAAATTTACATTTTGCGAATTTTTACAGATTTTACTCTTTGAATAAAAGTACATATGATTCTGCATAAAGAATTACCGTAACCTTCTGAGAATTTATAGTCACAATTGGATCAGGAGATAAAGCTTAGTGCTTTTTTTGGGGGGGGGGGCTGGATCGAGCGTTATAGTTGTGCATTTCCCCCTTCCCTTTGTCTTTTCCCATTCCTCAGTTGAACTTGATGGACATTTGCCTTTTTTTCAACCATATTAAGTATGTAACTTTGTACCATATTTTGCGGACTATAAGACGCATCGAACCATAAGACGCCCCAAAATTTTGGGGAGGAAAATAGGAAAAAAATGCTATTTAATAAAATGGTGGTGCGCCTTATAGAAGAAGCTGCTGTGGAGCAGGATCCCAGGAGGCAGGGTCGCTGCTGCAGGAAGCTGGCGGCGGCGGAAGTAGTGGGGTGATGCTGCGGGCTCCGGGGTGGGAGGAGGGGGTGTTCAGTGGTGCAAGGTTGCGGCCAGACCCGGGCCTTTGCAAAATGTTGGGAGTCCCCGCATTTCCCATCCTTTTCACTGTGGTGGACTTCGGGAAAATGGCTGCTGGAGTAGGTGCATGCGCAGATTGAGATCTCAGGAGCCAAGATCTTGGGAGCATTGTCCCACTACTGTCTCCACCAGCTTCCTGCAGCAGCGACCCTGCCTCCTTTGACCCCACTCCACAGCAGCCACCCCCCGGTAAACTACATTCAGATTATAAGACGCACCCCCATTTTCCTCCCAAATTTGGGGGGGGGCGGAGTGCGTCTTATAATCCAAAAAATACAGTAACTGCATGAAATATTTTTTGGGTGGAAATATTTTCAAAGTGTGTGGATGAGATTTTTTAAATCACATCCATTCTACTGCCATTTGAAATACTTTGTAATCTTTCATCTGTAAATCTGGATAAAAATTCTGAAGCATCTCTACTATTCACATAGTCTTGGAGTAAACCATGTATTTCCTTAGCATCGTTATGCACCACCAACAAAGCTCACAAACTATCCATTTTAAATGCAGGAAAAAAGGGGAAGGAAATCCAGCATCCAACTCTTCATATAAAAATATTAGTTTATTCAAAATAATGTAAAAGCACACAAATGTGTATGTCTATATCCAAAAAAGTTAGTCACACCAAACCATGAATAAGGGGGAATTATTCAATATTTGCCAGTGAATAATTCCCCCTTATTCATGGTTTGTTGTGACTAACTTTTCTGCATATGGACATACACATTTGTGTGCTTTTAAATTATTTTTAATAAACTAGTATTTTTATATGAAGATTTGAATGCTGGATTTCCTTTCCCCTTTCTTCCTGCATTTACCTGTCCTGTGGCATAGCCGCCTTCCGTTCATCGGACTTCGCATTGTGGGTGAGCTGAGTCTTTCCCTTCCACTATTACATGCATTTTAAATGGAAATTGTTACCTACACTATTTTATGATAAGTAATACCATTTAATGAAACATATTCATAAATTGGAATTTGATTTGATTTTTGAGTTAACAATATTTTTATTCTATATTTCTATGTGTGATTATAGGGAGAAGCCAAAGCCAGCTTTCCTTACTTTTCTTAACCCCTTAGTGAAGAAGTCAAATATGTCCTTAAAGGGGTTGTCCAGTACTTTATATTACCCCCTCCCAATGTATCCCCCTGGGGCCCCTAAGGATTTTTGTAATTAGCTTATGTTGCAGATACTGCCTGTGAGCGGCGCTATCACTGGCTGCTCACAGGCATCACGTGACCCCCGGCTGCAGCCGGCACTGACGTCACGACAAGTGCTGGCAGCATCCGGGTGTCTCTGTCTTCTGCGTTCCACGGTGGATGCCAGGCTGTGGGCGGAGTTACCCCCCACATCACAAATGGCATCCACCGCATGCTCTGCCTCTCACCATTCATTGGGAAAGTGCGCGGTGGATGCTGGGTGTGATGCGGGGGGTAACCCCACCCCCAACCCAGCAGCCACCGAGGGGACCCCAGCGCTGAGTCACGCCTCACTTGTCATGACGTCAGCGCGGGGTCACGTGATTCCTGGAGCAGCCAAGGATAGCGTCGCTCACAGGCAGCATCTGCAACGTAAACTAATTACAAAAATCCTTAGGGGCCCCGGGGGGAAACATTGGGGGGGGGGGAGTAATATAAAGTACTGGACAACTTCTTTAATGACCAGGCCAAATTTTAGAATTCTGACCACTGTCACTTTATGAGGTAATAACTTTTGAACACTCCAATGGATCCCCCTGATTCTGTTTTTTCATGACATATTGTACTTAATGATAGTGGTATCATTTCTTCGATATGACTTGTGTTTATTTGTGAAAAAAAATTAAATTTGGCGAAAAGTTTTAAAATTTTGCTATTTTCAAACTTTGAATTCTCATGCGCTTTTATAAGAGAGATACAGTACAGACCAAAAATTTGGACACGCCTTCTCATTTAAAGATTTTTCTGTATTTTCTTGACTACGAAAATTGTACATTCACACTGAAGGCATCAAAACTATGAATTAACACGTGGAATTATATACTTATCAAAAAAGTGTGAAGCAACTGAAAATATGTCTTACATTCTAGGTTCTTCAAAATAGCCACCTTTTGCTTTGATGACTGCTTTGCACACTCTTGGTATTCTCTTGATGAGCTTCAAGAGGTAGTCACTGGAAATGGTTTTCACTTCACAGGTGTGCCCTGTCGGGTTTAATAAGTGGGATTTCTTGCCTTATAAATGGGGTTGGGACCATCAGTTGTGTTGTGCAGAAGTCTGGTGGATACACAGCTGATAGTCCTACTGAATAGACTGTTAGAATTTGTATTATGGCAAGAAGAAAGCAGCTAAGTAAAGAAAAACGAGTGGCCATCATTACTTTAAGAAATGAAGGTCAGTCAGTGTGAAAAATTGGGAAAACTTTGAAAGTGTCCCCAAGTGCAGTTGCAAAAACCATCAAGCGCTACAAAGAAACTGGCTCACATGAGGACCGCCCCAGGAAAGGAAGACCAAGAGTCACCTCTGCTTCTGAGGATAAGTTTATCCGAGTCACCAGCCTCAAAAATCACAGGTTAACAGCAGCTCAGATTAGAGACCAGGTCAATGCCACACAGAGTTCTAGCAGCAAACACATCTCTTCAACAACTGTTAAGAGGAGACTTTGTGCAGCAGGCCTTCATGGTAAAATAGCTGCTAGTAAACCACTGCTAATTACAGGCAACAAGCAGAAGAGACTTGTTTGGGCTAAAGAACACAAGGAATGGACATTAGACCAGTGGAAATCTGTGCTTTGGTCTGATGAGTCCAAATTTGAGATCTTTGGTTCCAACCGTGTCTTTGTGCGACGCAGAAAAGGTGAACGGATGGACTCTACATGCCTGGTTCCCACCGTGAAGCATGGAGGAGGAGGTGTGATGGTGTGGGGGTGCTTTGCTGGTGACACTGTTGGGGATTTATTCAAAATTGAAGGCATACTGAACCAGCATGGCTAACACAGCATCTTGCAGCGGCATGCTATTTTATCCTGTTTGCGTTTAGTTGGACCATCATTTATTTTTCAACAGGACAATGACTCCAAACACACCTCCAGGCTGTGTAAGGGCTAGTTGACCAAGAAGGAGAGTGATGGGGTGCTACGCCAGATGACCTGGCCTCCACAGTCACCAGACCTGAGCCCAATCGAGATGGTTTGGGGTGAGCTGGACCGCAGAGTGAAGGCAAAAGGGCCAACAAGTGCTAAGCATCTCTGGGAACTCCTTCAAGATTGTTGGAAGACCATTTCCAGTGACTACCTCTTGAAGCTCATCAAGAGAATGCCAAGAGTGTGCAAAGCAGTCATCAAAGCAAAAGGTGGCTACTTTGAAGAACCTAGAATATAAGACATATTTTCAGTTGTTTCACACTTTTTTGTTAAGTATATAATTTCACATGTGTTAATTCATAGTTTTGATGCCTTCAGTGTGTATGTACAATTTTCATAATCAAGAAAATACAGAAAAATCTTTAAATGAGAAGGTGTGTCCAAACTTTTGGTCTGTACTGTATGTCACACAAAATTGATAACAAATAACATTTCCCACATGTCTACTTTATATCAGCACAATTTTTGCAACAATTTTTTTTTTTGTTAGGAAGTTATAAAGGTTAAAAGTTGACCAGCGATTTCTCATCTTTCCAACAAAATTTAGAAAACCATTTTTTAGGGACCACACCACATTTGAAGTGACTTTGAGGGGCCTATATGACACAAAATATGCAAATGTGACACCATTCTAAAAACTGCACCTCTTAAGGTGCTCAAAACCACATTCAAGAAGTGAACTGAGCTGAAACAATGTGAAAGGAAAAAATTAACATTTAACTTTTTCCCTAAAAATTTTTTCACTCCAATTTTTTTATTTTCTCAAGGGTAACAAGAGAAAATGGACCCAAAAATTTGATGTACAATTTCTGCTGAGCATGCCGATACCCCATATGTAGGGGTAAACCACTGCAGGGCATGGAAGGAAAAGAGCACCGTGTGACATTTTGAATGCAAAATAAGCTAGAATCGAGAGTGGACACCATGTCGCGTTTGAAGAGCCCCTGATGTGTGCCTAAACAGTGGAAATCTCCCCACATGTGACCCCATTTTGGAAACTACACTCCTCAAAATATTTTCAAGGGGAATAATGAGCACTTTGAACCCAGAGGTACGACACAGAATTTGATAAAATTAGGTCGTTATATTGAATACGTCGTCATTAATGTTGAGCGCAAGTGCTCACTACTTGAGTTTGCATCAGTTGCTTGGGTATGCACCGAATTTTGCGAGTGCTCAAGTGAGATGCTTGAGTCCCCACCCCGCATGTTTCGCGGCTGTTAGAACCCCCCCAAAAAACATGCGGGTATTGCTTGTGTATGGCAGGTAATTCAGGCAATTCTCGCGTGTTTTTTGGCTGCATAACAGCTGCGAAACATGTGGGGCGGGGACTCGAGCATGTCAATCGAGCACCCGCTATATTCGGTGTATACCCGAGCACCTGATGCAGACTCAAGTAGCGAGCACTTGCGCTCAACACTAGTCATCATTTTTTTTCTTTACTTTTGAAAAAATCCCAACCCCAACACAACCCTAACTCCAACCCCTGGTAGCTGAGACCCAGGAGAATTTCCGAGTCTGGGGGGCACTACAGCCTTTTTCCTGATCGCCATTTTAAAATGGCAATGAGGGAGTAAGGCCCCTTAACGGCCGCCGTTAAGTGCATATCGGTGGTCGTTGTGGGGTTAACATAGTTCAGAGAGACAGTGCAGATACACACAGTAAGCAAAATTGCTGCCAAGCAGTGGCTAAAACTCATTTGGATGGCAGGCACAGAGCAGTACAGATGCACCAGTCTTATGGCTATTAGACTTAGTTTACCAGGATGCCACCGCATAAACAGTTTATCTTTTACCATAAATATTTGTGGGAACCTGAAACTCATCATAAAAAATATATGCACATGCAAGATGGCTACTAGAAGAGGTACAGACCTAAACGTCTACAATTTTCAATAACAATTTTTCAATAAATATCATCTTTTCTTCGCATCTGAGTGCCAAGTTTTATATCTATCAGATTTCCCTAAAAGACAGGAGTACTCCAAGACCTGTATTGCCAATGTAAAAATGTTTATTCTCACTAGTTGAACATACTTTAGCTTACTCTATCTATAAGTTTGTCTATACTTAGATTACTTTAAGAGAGAGAAGAAAACTACATAATATAGATGTATCCTTGTGGTCGGTCTTTGCATTCTAAGATGCGTGGCATGATAAGACCAGATAAAAAAAAACAAGATTTTGCGACGCTCTGTCATGAGACATGTTTATGACATCTGTCTACATGTGGCCACATAGTGGTTGTGTTGGGCATCTCAGCCCATCAAGTGATTTTTTTAGCATGTTGAATATTGTATTTAATTTGTTTTGTTTCATAAAAGTCTAAGATGGGAATACCCCTGTAATCAGCTCATCCACATATTTTCCATGCACATGACACTTCTTGCCACCCCATTAAATTGAATGCAGATATATTCCTATTCTCAGCATACTAGTTGGCCACTAATTCCAATGTTTCGCTACTGTGAGAATTAGCAGGGGTCCCGAGGTCAGATCTTCTCAAATCAGAAAGTTAGAGCATATCAATGTACATGTTCTTCCCTTATGTGTCTATCAAGCGACCATGAAATTGATCTTGAAACAATGAAGAACACAAAAAAAACATAAAAATATGTATGCGTATAATAAAATAATTATAAGATTGTTTAACAAAAATCATTACTTTTATAATTATAATTTCCATTCGTGATTGCTTTTTAGTTAAATGTATTGATCTTACCATATACAGTATATCATTTTATTGAAACATATTTCTCATAAAAAAGTTAGTAATTTCAGGCATAGTTAAGTAGCAGTGTACTAATTAGCTACAGGAATAACTTTATTATCTTTTATTACTGAACATAAAATATAGGTAGATGTACTTTATAGATACTAACAAGAGAAAATTGAGATAAAACATAAACCTGGTTTGACCAACTTACCAAACACACATTTCTAGAATGATGCCTCGGGGAGATAATTCCATAAAATGAATAATTAAAATATCTATAAATTTAGCTGGAACAACAGATGTTATTTTTATTTCAAAAGTAACAAGCTGCTCCATGCAATAGTTAATTACACATCATGATACTATTATATCTCCAGAAAAAAAAAGCTCACTCCTTACTTGACTGCAAAATGTCTTCTATGTGCTATACAGTGGATATGAAAAGTCTACACACCCCTCTTAAAATGTGAGTTTTGTTTCAGGTAAAAAAAAAAATTATACTAAGAAGAATCAATTCAGAACTTTTCCCAACTTTAACCCCTTTAAAACCCAAGACATACTAATACATATCTGCTCCCTGGGCTTTAAGAGCCTGATACGTATTAGTATGTCTTTGCGATCGTGCCCGCACACAGGCTGTGTGGGCGCGATCGCCGCCGGGTGTCAGCTGACTGTCACAGCTGACACCCGGGACTATGTGCTGGGAGTGGTCCCGCACTGCTCCCAGAACATTAACCCCCGCAATGCTGCGATCAAAGTGGATCGCAGCATTGCGGGGGCAAGGGAAGGTAATCGCGATACTCACCTCTCCTGCCGGCCTCCAGCGCTGTCTGCCGCGGCTTTCTGGATGTTGCCATGACGACCCGATGTCGTCATGACAACATCCGGGTCACCAGACAGCAGGAAGATATTTTGGTCATGCGCAGAGCATGACCAAAGTATCTTCTGCATCTGAAGCGCTGACAGCCTATATAGAACAGGGATGGTGCTGCATTCCTGTTGTATACAGGCGATCAGAATAAAAAAAGTGAAAATCCCAGAGTGGGACAAAGTATAAAAGTAAAAAAAGTGTCAGAAAGTGAAAAAAAATAAAATTGTAAAAATATATAAAAAAAAAATAATCCACCAAAAATAAAATGTACCCATCAATAAATATTATTATGAAAAAAAAACAAAACAATAAAAGTACACATATTTGGTATCGCTGCGTCCGTAACGACCTGACCTATTAAACTGTCCCACTATTTAGCCCATTCAGTGAACACGGTAAAAAAAAATAAATAAAAAACGAAGCAAAAAACAATGCTTTATCATCATACCACCAAACATAAAATGGAATAACACGCGATTAAAAAGACAAATATAAATAAAAATGGTACCACTGAAAACATCATCTTGTCCCGCAAAAAACAAGCTGCCATACAGCTGCATCAGCCGAAAAATAAAAAAGTTATAGCTCTCAGAATAAAGTAGCTTTTATTGTGTAAAAGCACCAAAACATGGAAAAACGATATAAATGTGGTACCACTGTAAACGTACTGACCCGAAGAATAAAGCTGCCTTATCAATTTTACCACATGTGGATCAGCATAAAAAAAAAACAAAAAAACAATTCCTGAATTGTTGGTTATTGTTTATTCTGTCTCCCAAAAATGGGAATAGAAAGCGATCAAAAAATGTCACGTTCTTGAAAATGGCACCAATAAAAACGCCAACTCACCTCGCAAAAAACAAGCCATTACATGACTCTGTCGGCCAAAATATGGAAAGATTATAGCTCTCAAAATATTGCAATGCAAAAACTAGATTTTACAAAAAAAATGCGTCTTTTAGTGTGTGACAGCTGTCAATCATAAAAACCCAATATGATTCTGGTATCACTGTAATCGCACCGATCCGAAGAATAAAGTCGTCTAATCACTTATACCGCATGAGGAACGGCGTAAAAAATAAACTCTCGGGTTAGGGTTGTGCTAGGGTTAGGGTTGGGGTTAGGGTTGGACTAGGGTTGGCACTAGGGCTAGGGTTAGGGTTGGGTTAGGGTTATGCTAGGGTTAGTGTTGGGCTAGGGTTAGGATTGGGCTAAGGTTGGGTTAGGGTTATGCTAGGGTTAGGGTTGGGGTTAGGGTTGGGATAGGGTTAGGGCTGGGGTTTGGTTTGGGGTTAGGGCTAGGCTAGGGCTAGGGTTGTGGTTAGGGTTAGGGTTGGGCTACGTTTAGGGTTGGGGTTGGGGTTAGAGTTGGGCTAGGGTTAGGGTTGGGATTTTTTTCAAAAGTTAAAAAAAAAAAGATGATATGGCGACTAGTGTTGAGCGCAAGTGCTCGCTACTTGAGTTTGCATCGGGTGCTCAGGTATGCACTGAGTATCGCGGGTGCCTGAGTGACATGCTCGAGTCTCCGCCCCATATGCTTCGCGGCAAAAAAAACTTGCGGGGATTGCCTGCCGTGCATGAGCGATCCCTGCATGTTTCTTTTTGGGTGTCCAATAACCGTGAAACATACGGGCGGGGACTCGAACAGGTCACTCGAGCACCCGTGATACATGGTGCATACCTAAGTATCCGATGCACTCAAGTAGAGATCACTTGCGCTCAAGACTAATGACAACTTATTCAATATGTTGACCTAATATTATCAAATTCTGTGTCGTACCTCTGGGTTCAAAATGTTCACTATACCCCTTGATAAAATCCTTGAGGGGTGTAGTTTCCAAAATGGGGTCACTTGTGGGGGGTTTCCACTATTTAGGCACATCAGGGGATCTCCGCTCTCGATTCCAGCCAATTTTAGGTTCAAAAAGTCACACAGTGCTCCTTCCCTTCTGAACTTTGCCGTGCGCCCAAACACTGTATTTTCCCCACATATGGGGTATTGGCGTACTCAGGAGAAATTGCACAAAAGTTTTTGGGGTTCATTTTCTCCTCTTAACCTTGTGAAAATAAAAAAAATTGGGGCTGAAACATCATTTTTGTGGACAAAGTTAGATTTTTTTATTTTCACGGCTCCATGTTATAAACCTTCTGGGGGGTTCAGGGTGCTCACCACACATCTAGATAAGTTCCCTGAGGAGTCTAGTTTCCAAAATAGTGTCACTTGTGGGGGATTTCAACTGTTTAGGCACATCAGGGGCACATCCGCTAATTATTCAAGCAAATTTTACATTCAAAAAGTCAAATAGTGCTCCTTCCCTTCCGAACCCTGCCATATGCCCAAGCAGTTGTTTTCCCCCACATATGAGGTATCTTCTTACTCAGGAGAAATTTCACAATAAACTGCATGGTGCAATTTCTCCTGCTACCCTTAAGAAAATGCAAAATTGGGGTCTGAAAAACATTTTTGTGGAAAAAAAGGGGAAAATGTTATTTTTATGGCTCAATGTTATAAACTTTTGTGAAGCACTTGGGGGTTCAAGGTGCTCACCACACATCTAGATAAGTTCCCTGAGGGGTCTAGTTTCCAAAATGGTGTCACTTGTGGGGGATTTCCACTGTTTAGGCATATCAGGGGCTCTCCAAACAAAATGTGATGTCCGCTAATTACAGTTATATGAAAAAGTTTGGGCACCCCTATTAATCTTAAGCTTAATGATTTATAAAAATTGGTGTTTTTGCAACAGCTATTTCAGTTTGATATATGTAATAACTGTTGGACACAGTAATGTTTCTGCCTTGAAATGAGGTTTATTGTACTAACAGAAAATGTGCAATCTGCATTCAAACAAAATTTGACAGGTGCATAAGTATGGGCACCCTTTTCATTTTCTTGTTTTAAATACTCCTACCTACTAGTGTTGAGCCACCCCCGTAGTGTTCGAGTTCGGTTCGGTTCGTCGAACACCCGTGTGTTCGCCGAATTGTTCGTCAAACTGTTCGTCGAACACCTTCGAACACCGTTAAAACCAATGGCAGGCAAACAAAAACACATAGAAACACATAGAAAACACCTTCAAAGGTGTCCAAAAGCTGACAAACTGCTCAGAAGACACAACTAACACATGGAAAAGTGACAAGTACATATAGTCATGCGAAAAGAAAAGAGGTGGAGGAGTAAAAGGAGGGGGAGACACAGATATAGGCATGTCATGCCCTTCTAAAATCCAAAAAGTGAGAAGCCGACACGTTCAGTCCGCTCCTGCCTGTGCCACCTCCGTGTCGCCGGGTTTGTGCCAGAGCCGCAGTGAACCCTGACGGCCAGCCCCCCTCTCCCAATACTGGTGCCTAGAAAATTGCAATGGAAAAACAGATGATATATACTTATATTTCTGTAGGACATTAACCTTGAATATCCACATTACACAGACTATATCACCGTGGACTAAAATATTAGACCATCGGATAAACCTACGAGAGAAACCTATAAGAATTGTCCGACAAATCGGTCATATTAAAAATAAACCTTTATTGAAACACAGTATGTGGTGGCACAAAAGAAAAGAGCATCCACTACACAGCACAGGTAGACCAAAAGAATATATATATGTAAATCTATAAGTAATCAAAGCAATTTAACACAAGCCAGATCAAACACTAGCACATCAATGTATATATACATAAATGTATAGAGGTGTCAGAAAAAATCAAACTGACACTAGATCAGACTGTCTAAATGATTACATCCATTAAGTCAAATAGTATGCATAAATATATAGAGTAGAACAATATCAATGTGAGATTGGATGTGTCAAAAGACGGCTAATGAAACAATATATAGTATGAAGATACAATTACCTCACACAACTATAAAGGCTTGAGTCGCTGGCCCAGCTTGTGCTCCTGCTATGTATGTGGACAACTCACCCCGACGCGCGTTTCGTTTGCGTCCTTCCTCAGGGGGTGATGGCAGGTTTTGACTATGTGTGTATTAAATAAAAGCTGTCAACCAATGGGGATGAGATGGCTAGATCACGTGATCACTACTATCGCGCCACTCACCCGGATCAATCCGAGCCCGGCGTCATGCAGCTGAAGAGGCCAGACCACGTGAGGAGTCACGTGTCCAGTCACCTAGGAGATGCGGTCACGTGGGAGACGCGACCGCAGGTCCTACACTGCATAGAGACGCCGATCACGGCAGACACAGGAGAGTGCACGGAGGTCACGCGTCACCACTCATCAGCATGGGATGAAAATAGAGCAAGAGGGTAAGTATATAAATATAGAGCCTGATCAGTGTCAAAGAAATAGACTCACAAGACCAGTGTAAAAGTGGCGACGTGCTAAGGAATGGATTATCAATGTAAAGTGACAACGTGCTAAATAACTTATATGAAAGTCACAGTACGTACATAAATAAATATACATCCATCCAAAAATACATATCAGTGCAAAATACATCAATATAAAACTATACAATCATCGGATTGCTGTATCAGCACTAGTATCAGATATATGAAAAACAAAATATATACCATGATAGGAAGTGTATGCATAACTGAATATACACCAATACAATATATATATATATATATATATAAAAAAAAATATATATATATATATATATATATATATATATATATATATATATAAATAAATAAATATATACAAATCATGTGAATGAAGACATGTATGACAAATGTGAATAAATATAAATATAAGACTGCAAAATGCATATATATAGCAAAGAAGTACTAAAGTGCAAAACAAGTGCAAAAAGTGTAAATTGCCAAAAAATTGTAAAGTGCTAAAAGAAGTGAATATGTAAAATACGTGCATATCCAAATATAAATATGTAAGAATTAAGTTATGAAAAATATATTACACAATATATATATTATACAATGCATAAACTCCCATACATAATACATGCGTGTATATCATAATAATTTTCATAAAAAAAAAAAATATATATATATATATATATAAATACAAAATATACTTCCACATGCACATAATAGCCTATAAATATATGATTCATCCAAGAAAAGTTCATCTGAAGAATTTGAGCACGTTGTCTACGTCCATACAACACCAGTCCTTGCACATCAATTGAAATAGGAATAGAAGATAGAACACCTCATCACAACCATCAAAAAGAGATGACAGCACTAAAAACATAAAATACAAAGAATTAAAAATCTAAAAACACATAAAAAGATGCATCAATTGGACAAGAAAGAAACAAAAATATATACAAAAAATACAAAAAATACAAAACCAATATGGTGGAACCACTTCATAAAAATGGAGTGAAGCATAGGCTTTCATTGAGACCCAGGGGATGAACCGTTTCCAAGGCCCAAATCCACTTGGTTTCTAATCTGGCCAGACGATTACTGACATTCCCGCCACGTATATTGGACATAATCCTGTCAATCCCTCTCACCTTGAATCCAGAGGCATCACATTTGTGAACCATTTTGAAATGCCTTGGAATTGTTTTCAAGGTGAGGAGATCATCAACCCCCTTAGCTGCAATAATTCCATTAATGTGTTCTCTAACTCTTACTTTTAATTGGCGGGTAGTCAAGCCGACATAAATCTTATTACAGGGGCAGGTTGCAAAATAGATCACAGCTGTAGTAGTGCATGTAATATTGTGTGTTATTTTAAATGTTTTAGTATTCATGCTATTGTGAAAAGTATTAGTGCGAACAATATTCGGGCATGCGACACACTTGCAACAGGGTGTACATCCCCAAGGGGGTCTTGTATTATTCAAAAATGTCAGCCTATCGTTCACATAGTGGCTTTTCACAAGTGCATCGCATAAATTGTTAGCCCGTCTAAAGGTAATACTCGGTTTAGGACCAAGATATTGTGCCAAAATTGGATCGGCCAAAAGTATTGGCCAAGATTTCTCAATTAACTTACGTGTGACATCAGAATTAGCATGGTATTGAGTTATAAGTCTCACCTCATTCTTTTTGACCTTATTTCTGTCAGTGTTTGAGTAAAGTAGTTCATGTCTGGGACTGTACTTGGCCCGATTGTAGGCCTTTTTAACAGATATTTTACTGTATCCTCTGTTGAGAAATCTTTCTTTAAGATCCATAGATTGTTTTTCAAAATCATCTATATTAGAACAAATCCGCTTTAGGCGTAAAAACTGACCAATAGGGATAGATTGAATCAATTTGGCGGGGTGGGACGATGATGCATGGAGGAAATTATTTACAGATGTGGGTTTACGAAACAAATCAGTCTGCAAACAATTCTGATTGTCCCTGTATACCTTAACATCAAGAAAGTCCATCACATTGGTGTCACAGCGATAGGTAAGATGAATATTATATTCATTATGATTCAATTCAATCATAAATTGATTTAGTTGAAATTCTGAACCCTGCCAGACAAAAAATACGTCGTCTATGTACCGCGTCCAAAAGGGGACGCGGTCCATTGACACGTACCTGTCAGACAGGAAGAGGTCCCTCTCCCACAGCCCCAGGAACAGATTAGCATAGGAGGGCGCAAAAGCCGCCCCCATGGCTGTCCACTGGAGCTCCAGGAAGAAGGACCCCTTAAAAGTAAAGAAGTTATGAGATAAAGTGAATTCCAAAAGTCGCAGAATGAAATTGATCATATTTGGTGATGTATCAGAAGAGCCCAGAAAAAACTTTACGGCCCTTAGTCCATCCACATGTTTAATATTTGTATAGAGGGATTCAACGTCACAGGTGGTTAGAAATGTATTCTTTTCCACATGTAGACCGTCGATCTTTCTAAGAAATTCAACTGTATCCTTGGTATGGGATGGTAGCGTCTCCACCATCGGTTGTAACAAGGCATCAATGTATTTATTAACATTCTCCAGGTAGTTCCCTTTCCCTGATATAATGGGCCGACCTGGGGGCATATTAGCGTTTTTATGAATTTTAGGCAATAAATATAGCGTAGGAACCGTGGGTTCCTTAACAATAAGTGCCTCAGCCAGGTCTTTAGAAATAGTCCCATCCTCTCTAGCCATACCCAAGAGTTTATGCAATTCCAGATTAAATTTGGACAAAGGATTAAATGTCATTTTTTTGTAGCAGTTGACATCACGTAGTTGTCTCAGGGCCTCCGCCTCATACATGTGTTTTGGCCATATCACTATATTCCCGCCTTTATCGGCGGGTTTATAGACTACGTCATTTCGGGCCTGAAGCGTTTTAATCGCCAATTTCTCATCCCTATCCAAGTTATGAGTTCTGGGGCACTGAGGTACTTGATCTAGATCTTTGCTGACCAATTTAACAAAGAGGTCCACATTAGGACAGGAGGAAAGAGGTGGAAATTTTTTAGATTTAGGTAAAATAGCCAAAGGTATCTTACCTCCCTCTTGCATGGTATGTTCATGAGCGAGTTCCTCCAAAATACCTAGTGCCTCCTGTTCTTTTTCTGTAGGGAACATAGTGTTTAAGTCCTCATTATGAAAAAAACGCTTGAATAATAGCGACCTTGCAAAAATATGCAGGTCCTTCACCAAAGTGAACTTATCAAAGGAAGCTGACGGACAAAAAGTTAGACCCCGCTGTAAAACACTCAATTCAGTCGCTGATAATATATGTTTACTTAAATTAATTACCTTAGACTGGGATTTTTTAAGATCCGGAGATTGTCCATAGTAACGTTTATTTGGCAAATATCTCAAATTGTGTTTACGTTTTGGAGTCCCAATGGTTGGTAACGACGTAGAGGCAGAGGTCTCAGATGCACCACTGACTGAGAGACTAGAAGAGAACGATTGAGTGCGATCTCTATTCAACATTTGATTTGTAGGTTTTCTCCAATTATATACTCGATTCATAGCCACATCTCTTTGGTCCCGTATTAATTTGTTTGCCTGGTTCCCCTGAATCTTTTTCACCCAAGTGTCCATGGCTTGTTCCACAGATATATTGATGGATTCAAGTTGTTCCTTGGGCAATTTAATTTTTGCCATCTCATATGTTTCATCAATTATTTTGTCTATATCCTCCAGGTTTTTAGTATTAAATTGTATCAACAACTCCATAAATTTGTTAGAAGCTTCATTACAAATGCCTTCCCACCCCTTAATGAACACATCATCAGATATGGGGAAGGAGGGAATCACCCGAACTCGTAAACCCCTGGGGATCAACTGTTTAAGAAGGTAATTGTCAAGAAATGCTTTGTTCCACCATATTTTGGTCCTTTTAAATAATAAATCCTTTATTTTACTTGAAAACATGTCCATTTGACCATCGTTAAAACCTGACTCCACAGAGCCACCACTACCAAAAATTTGATTGATCTGATTAAGCCAGGACTGTTCCCTGGCCCTATAGTCCATGTCCTTTGCGATATGGATGCCTGTGCAGAACACAGTTAAAGAACGATTAGAAAATTGCAATGGAAAAACAGATGATATATACTTATATTTCTGTAGGAAATCCGTGTCGCCGGGTTTGTGCCAGAGCCGCGGTGAACCCTGACGGCCAGCCTCCCTCTCCCAATACTGGTGCCTGTCCGCTGGTGGGTCGAGCGAGCCCCCCTGTGGTGGAGGCAGCTCTAAGCTTTTTAATTTAAATTGTCTCTCTAATTTGAATGAATACACTTTAAATCCATTTACAAGGATCTATTGGAGGGCAAGTCTCATGCCAGCAGCCGCGTAATTCCAGCTCCAGTAGCGTCCACTAAAGCTGCTGCAGTTAAAAAGCTTTTATAAGGATCGAGCTCGGCTGTCCACCGCAAGGCATCCTACTGCCAGTCCCAGCCCCTATGCCTTGGGGTGCCTCCTGATGCTCTTCACTGAGTATCCCGTGGTCCCGAAGCATTTCCTTTGAAAAAATTAAGTGTCCAAACTACAGGTGGTGTAGCTTGCTTAACAGCCGGGATAATCCGCTGACTAGCAGACACTGCTACTAGGCACAAAGTATTTCCTGGGCTAGATGCAGTTAAAAATTTGTAATTAGATACTCTCGTTGGATGCTGAGAAAGCATTCCATAGAGTCTCCTGTCACGCCATATATGATTCTCTTAAAAAGCTTGGGGTAGGGGTCTAGGGGACCCTTTTATAGCCAAAATCACGGCCCTGTATCACAATACGTCACCTAGGCTGAAGATAAATGGAACTGTAGCACCCTGAGGGCTCGGTTGCTACAGAGGTATTGCACCTCACCCAGAGGTGTGATATCTCACTCTCAGGTAAGGATGGAGTGTGGATCAGGACCCGACACCTGCATGCATTACACCACATTGCCGTGGGGCAGGGCGACCAATATGCCTCTGAGATGGGCACGACAGTCCCTGTCCTTGGCTGGAGTGGGGGGAGGGAACACTGAGGAAGGGGAACCCTGTAGTGCAGGAGCAGGGAGGAAGCAGTTCCTGGGTGCATTGAGAAGGGAGTATAAAAGGTGGGCACCATCTTAGTTCAGTGCAGAGAAGTCTGAGCAGAAGTGGCAGGGAGCAGGGGCTCTGCATGAGCTCTGCTCCGGAGGCACCCGCTAGGAAGGCACCACATAGGGTCAGGGAAACTGGCGCCAAGTTTACCAAGAGGAGGCCCGAGGCAGCCGGACAGAAGGGTTGGTAAGAAAGGCCAGACAAAGGACACACAAAGGGGGTCCTGTGAAGCACTCCAAAGTTATCTGGGAGTTGTCTGAGCACCTCACCTGGTGAGCACAGTACGACGTGGGCAGCCGTTACCTGCAGACGTGGTCTGGATAATAAGAACTGTCAGTAAAGGCCCTGGACTGCATCACTGACTCCGTGTCGTTACTGCTGCTGCCCTGCACCATCACCCCCATCCTCCGCATACACTGCCCTGAGGCTATACTCCTCCCGTGGGGAGTTATGCTACGCTCTGCTGCACCCACAACACCAGCCTCAGCGGTCTGCCCTGCAGCGGCGGTTCACTCTGACCGCAATCCACGGGTGGCGTAGTCGGACATTTAAACATCAAAACCACATAAATAGTTCCGCCACTGGTTTGATCACCCTGAGCCACGGAACCGGGTCGCCGCCACGAAGACTACAACCACCAGCATCCACCAAAAAGGGTCCGGCTCCGGGTGTCCCAAGGCCCAGGGGGTGCATCAGAACATTTTCATCACCTTTCACAATCACCAATAGGACAAGGCAGGGATGTCCTCTGTCCCCTTTCTTATACATCCTAGTGACGGAGCACCTGCTCTCATCAATTCGCCATAACCCCAATATTAGGTGGATTGAGGTGGGAGGCACCGAGTACAAGTGCTCTCTATTTGCTGATGATGTCCTAGTATATATCACTCAATCACATATATCCATCCATGCTGTTATGGCTGAAATAGATCACTTTGTTACATGGTCAAATTTTAAAATCAATGCAGCGAAGTCTGAGGCCCTCGATGTCTCCCTCCCTAAATCCATATAGGATTCTATCCAGTCCAACTTTCCGTTTGCCTGGCCCTCACAGGGTATCAAATACTTAGGAATTCCTATTCATAGAGACCTCTCCCATTTATGTTATCTTAATTTTGGGCCCTTTATTGAACAACTCCATACAGACCACGGTTGGCAAGTTAGAACTGTAAGATTCACTACGTGAACCACTGGTGTTTTGTGGAAAAGCACATGTACACTGTGTTCCAAATTATTATGCAAAAAGTGTTTAAGAGTGATAAGGGAAGAATTTGTTTGTTTGTCAGTTAAACTCATTGATGGTGATGTGTGTCAGGGCTCTTTATATCACTGTAAGCAATTGCAGACACCTGTGCTAATTAGTTTGGCAGGTGTGTCCAATGAAAGGCAAGACTACTTAAGAAGGCTGTCTCACATTATTAAGCAGCCTACATTTTCTGCCAAAATGGGAAAGAAAAAGGATGTGTCGGCTGCTGTGAAGCAACAAATTGTGGAGTGTTTAGGTCAAAGCATGACTACAATCAACATTGTGCGATGATCAGGATGAAGTGTCTTGGCAATCAAGAAGTATGTAGCTGATTCACAGTACACAGGTGTGCGTGCTGATAAGGGCAAATTGAGGACTCTTTCCTACAGGCAATTACGTCAGGTTAAAAGAGCAGCGGCAAAAAAGCCTTGTCATAGCAGCAGACAAGTTTTTGAAGCTGCTTGTGCCTCCAACGTCCCCCGAACAACAAGATGCAGGGTCCTTCAGAGGTTTGCAGCTGTGCATACGCCATCCTGTCAACCTCCTCTATCCACTTCACACAAGCAGAAACGGCTCCAGTGAGCCAAACATTACATGAAGACTGATTTCAAAACTGTTTTGTTCACGGATGAGTGCCGTGCAACGCTCGATGGTCCAGATGGATGGAGTGGAGGATGGCTGGTTGATGGACACCCCACGCAAACACGGCTACAGCGCCAACAAGGAGGAGGTGGAGTAATGTTTTGGGCTGGAATCATGGGGAGAGAGATTGTCGGCCCCTTTAGGATCCCTGAAGGCGCTAAAGATGAACTCCATAATGTATGTGGATTTTCTCAAACAGCACTTCCTGCCATGGTTCAAGAAGAAGAACCGTGTATTTCACAGCAAGATCATTTTTTTGCATGATAATGCACCATCTCATGCTGCACATAAAACATCTGAATCTCTGGCTGATATGGGCATAAAAGGGGACAAACTTATGGTGTGACTCCCATGCTCCCCTGACCTCTACCCCATTCAGAACCTCTGGAGCATCATCTAAAGGAGTGTCTATGATGGCGGGAGGCAGTTCGCATCTAAGCAACAGCTCTGGGAGGGTATTCTGTCCTCATGCAAAACAATTGAAGCAGAAACCATCCAAAACCTGACAAATTCAATGGACGAGAGAGTTCAGAAGCTCCTTTCGAACAAGGGGTCCTATGTGAAAATGTAACATCACCTAGAATAAAGTTTTGAGTTGAAAACTGTTTGATTTCAGTTTCTAATAACCTGCTAATGCTTATAATTTCAAAAATGACCATTTTTTTGGTCTTTATTAAAATGAAAAGGTTGATCGAAAAGTTTGGGGGATCTAAGAGTGTGGCAACCCAGTAGTCATGATTACTTCGAATTCTGACAATATGAGGGTCATGTTGCAGGTAGTGCAGCAAGAAGGCACTTATGTGTCTTGCGCATCTCGGAGCCCCAAAATTATTTTCCGGGCTAGATGCAGCTAAAAATTATTATTAATTTTAAATCTGGTGGAGCTTAGTATAGATGGCCTAATAGGATCAGTGCTGCACATTGCTACAAAGCCCAAATTATTTTCCAGTCAAGATACAGATAAACATGATTAGTAATTTTAAATCTGGTGGAGCTTATTATAGATGGCCTAATAGAATCAGTGCTGCACACAGCTACAAAGCCCAAATTATTTTCCAGCCAAGATACAGATAAACATGATTAGTAATTTTAAATCTGGTGGAGCTTATTATAGATGGCCTAATAGAATCAGTGCTGCACACTGCTACAAAGCCCAAATTATTTTCCAGCCAAGATACAGATAAACATGATTAGTAATTTGAAAGCTTAAAACGGTTGGTAGGGTGATTTTAACCAATCATCAAGCTTTTACTCTCCCCAGGATGACACAGGGGTAGAAAAGTCGTTTCGGATCCATGATTTGTTCATCTTTATGAACGTGAGTCTGTCTACATTATCAGTGGAGAGCCGCGTGCGCTTATCTGTCAGCACACCACCAGCAGCGCTGAACACACGTTCAGACAGAACGCTGGCTGCGGGGCATGACAAGATCTCCAAGGCGTAAGTGGCTAGCTCCGGCCATTTATTCACATTGGAAGCCCAAAAAGAGCAAGGGTCCAGTGACACAGTCATGGCTTCAATGTTTACTTGGAGATACTCCTGTACCATCGTCTCTAGGCGTTGACTATGTGTCAGACTTCTTGTCTCCTGTGGCCTTGCAAAGGATGGGCTAAAAAAGTGGTGAAATGATTCCGCAAAATTGATGTTACCAGCAGATACTGTGGTTCTGTTACGGTTTGAGTGCTGAACACTTGACGGTCCCACGGTTGGCAAGTTGGAACTGTGAGATTCACTACATGCATCACTGGTGTTTTGTGGAAAAGCACATGTAAGATTCTGCAACAGTCTCTGCTGATACTCCTGAATGCGTGCATCCCTTTCTATGGCAGGAATAATTTCTGCAAATTTACTTTTGTACCGGGGATCTAACAGTGTGGCAACCCAGTAGTCAGGATTATTTCTAATTCTCACAATTCGAGGGTCATGTTGCAGGTAGTGCAGCAAGAAGGCACTCATGTGTGTTGCGCATCCAGGAGCACCAAGTCCCTGTTGTGTTGGTGGCGAGGTAACAATCATGCTTCCTTCCTCTGTCCTCTCCCCCCAACCTCGCACAACAGAAATGTGATCAAGGTCTCCCTTATCTGATGAGTCTTCCATCAGTTCGTCCTCCACTTCTTCCTGGGCTCCTGCACCTTCCTCACTAGTTTGGCTGCTACCATGCGCCCTGGTAAAACCATCTCCCCCACCCTCACATGCCTGCCGCCTTGGTGCTGCCGACCGTCTGGACCTTGCAGATGTTAGCCCTTCCGCATATAACTCCTCCTCCTCTACTTCTTCCGTCTCCTCTTGTGCCACCACCTGACTCCGAATTCTGTTTAACATATGCTCCAGCATGTAACTCACCGGAATATTCATGCTGATAATGGCATCGTCAGCACTAAACATCTTCGTCGCCATTTCAAAACTGTGCAGAAGGGTGCATAGGTCCCTGATCTGAGACCACTCCTCCAGCGTGATTTGCCCCACCTCTGGATCTCGTTGGCCCAGGCTATACGTCAGAACGTATTGCACCAGGGCTTGTCGGTGCTGCCACAGTCACTGCAACATGTGCAGAGTTGAATTCCACCGGGTAGGCACATCGCATTTTAGCCGGTGAAGTGGCAGGCCCAACGACTTCTGTAGAGATGTAAGTCGCTGAGCTGCGGGATGCGAATGGCGGAAGTGAGCACACAGCGACCGTGCCCTCTGCAGAAGGCCATCTAGTCTGGGATAGTGGGCTAAAAATTGCTGGACAACCAGGTTCAACACGTGAGCCATACAAGGCACGTGTGTGACATTGCCCCGGTGAAGGGCCGCACCCAGGTTTGCAGCATTGTCGCACACGTCCTTCCCTGGTTTCAGGTCCAGTGGAGACAACCATTCATGAAATTGGTTCTCCAGAGCTGACCACAACTCCTCAGCTGTGTGACTCACATTTCCCAGACATTTCAAAGTAAAAACCGCCTGATGACGTTGAGCCCTACTGCCAGCATAGTAAGGAGGTGTGCAGGATCCCTTCTGCGCAGTTAGAAAGCTTGTGGCATGACCAGACAGGCTTTGGGTGCAGGTGGAAGACCGAGTGGAGGTTGAGGAGGCAGAAGCAGTGGAGGAACTTTGACATAAAGAGGATTGACGCACAACTTGTGGGGACGGCAAGACTTGGACAGCAGCCCCTTGTCCTGCTGTCACCATAGTTACCCAGTGCCCAGTCAGCGACATGTAACGCCCCTGTCCATGCCTACTCGTCCAAGTGTCTGTGGTGAAATGCACCCTGTCACACACAGAGTTTCTCAAAGAAGCGGTGATGTTGTGTGCGACATGCTGGTGGAGCGCAGGCACACCTTTCTTTGAGAAGTAGTGCCGACTGGGCATCTGGTACTGGGGCACTGCGACGGACATAAGGTCTCGAAAATCCTCTGTGTCCACCAGGCCGAAAGGCAGCATTTCTGTAGCCAAGAGCTTGCAGATGGTGAAATTCAACCTCTTAGCTTTCTCATGGCTAGGAGGAAATGGTCTTTTACTTGTCCACATCTGAGGGACCGAGGGCTGGCTATTGTGCTTAGACGAGGTTGATAAGGGTGTCCCCGGCAAACTGCCGGTCTGTGAGGAAGATGCAGGCGGACATGTTAGGTTGCCTTGATCCAAAGGTGGTGCTATCGATGTCGGACAGCGCTCAACACCAGCTGGTGTTACCACCTCCAAAGAAAATGATGACCTGCCAATTACGCTGGCTGTTGCGGGTAAAGAGGTGGCAGGTCTGCGCCCCAAAACAGGTGTGACTGCTGTCCCCCCAGTCACAGAGGATGAAGAGGCCGCGGATGCACAAGATATGGCAGACGGTGGTTGGCCCGGCCGGCTAGGCCGCATTGTAGCACACTGAGCTTCCCACTGCAACTTATGCTTCATGTCCATGTGCCGGTTCATGCATGAAGTACTCAAACTATGTATTTTTTGACCTCTACTTAGCTTTTGCTGACAAATGTTACAGATAACACGAGTTGGGTCATCTTTATCTATCTGAAAAAATGCCCAGGCTATGCAAGGCTTAGCACCCATGCGACCTGAAGAGCCACCACGACTTGTGGTGAGAGGCAGAGTTGTGTTTGAGGATGCAGTTGTTGACGTGCTTCCAGTACTACGTCTCTGTCCAGGAAGGCGCAACCTGACCTCGTCGTCACTAGCATCTTCCTCCACCTCCTCTGCTGACCTCATCTCTTGGCTGACTGTGGGTTGACAGTAAGTGGGATCTCCAACCTCATCATCATCACCCTGTGCGTTATCACACCCATCGTCCTCAGAGCCAACCTGTTCCTGCCCTGACAAAAAGCTAAAGTTGTCGCTCCAATCAGGTATTTGAGTCTCATCATCGTCTTCCTCATTGTCTCCACCAACAGGAGTTACAGTTTGGGAATGAGGGTCTACATTATGGTCAGAACCTTCTGCGTCTGGTCCTGGATCCGACTCATAAAGATTCTGGGCATCAGTGCAGATCATTTCCTCATCTGGATTCACAGAAGCGCTGGAGTCGACCTCTGATTCCCAGGCTATAGTATGAGTAAACAGCTCTGCAGACTCAACCATCTGTTCTACCTCATACTCAGACGGGCAGCTGGAGATTTGGAAGCTGTGAGGAAGCAAGTGCGATTGGGGTGACACCTTTGAGGACTGGAGTATTTGTGATGTTGAAGTTGATGTGGAGGAGAGCCCACTTAAAGGAGCACTTGATATCCGTTGAAGCACCTGCTGTTTTTGTGCCTCATCTGGAATTAGTAGTGATTGGCGTGGCCGTAAGAAAGGGATCTTATCACATTGTCCGCTAAAAGAAGTAGACATTTTAGTTTGGCTGGAAGATGGTCTTTCTTCTGCAGATGTTACTGTTCCTTTAACACCTACCCCACGGACACAACCTTTTTCCCCTTCCCAACATGCCTATTCCCCTTTCCACCAGCAGCAGGCCTTTTTCCACTCATTTTGGTGGTTAACTAATTCACAACTCTGGAGTTGTTTGCACAAAAAAACAATGGATGGGAAGCGAGCAGAGCTGAGTGGCCAAACTGTGGTATTAGGCCAAAACTATTGGCTGGGTTAGATGCAGAAAAAAATTATATTCAATTTGCAACCTGATGGAGGTCAGTATAGATGGACTAATAGAACAAGTCCCACACACAGCTAGAAGCCCAAATATTTTTTCAGAGGTAGATGCAGAAAAAAATTGTATTCAGTTGGCAACCTGATGGAGGTCAGTATAGATGGACTAATAGAACAAGTCCTACACACAGCTAGAAGCCCAAATATTTTTTCAGAGGTAGATGCAGAAAAAAAATATATTCAGTATAGATTTTTTCAGAGGTAGATGCAGATAAAAATTATTTTTAATTTGCAGCCTGATGGAGGTCAGTATAGATGGACTAATAGAGAAAGTCCCACACACTGCTAGAAGGCCAAATATTTTTTCAGAGCTAGATGCAGACAAAAAATTATTTTGAATTTGCAACCTGATGGAGGTCAGTATAGATGGACTAATAGAGAAAGTCCCACACACTGCTAGAAGGCCAAATATTTTTTCAGAGCTAGATGCAGATAAAAATTATTTTTAATTTGCAACCTGATGGAGGTCAGTATAGATGGACTAATAGAGAAAGTCCCACACACTGCTAGAAGGCCAAATATTTTTTCAGAGCTAGATGCAGAAAAAAATTATATTCAGTTTGCAACCTGATGGAGTTCAGTATAGATGGACTAATAGAACAAGTCCCACACACAGCTAGAAGGCCAAATATTTTTTCAGAGGTAGATGCAGATAAAAATTATTTTTAATTTGCAGCCTGATGGAGGTCAGTATAGATGGACTAATAGAGAAAGTCCCACACACTGCTAGAAGGCCAAATATTTTTCAGAGCTAGATGCAGAAAAAAATTATATTCAGTTTGCAACCTGATGGAGGTCAGTATAGATGGACTAATAGAACAAGTCCCACACACAGCTAGAAGCCCAAATATTTTTTCAGAGGTAGATGCAGATAAAAATTATTTTTAATTTGCAACCTGATGGAGGTCAGTATAGATGCACTAATAGAGAAAGTCCCACACACTGCTAGAAGGCCAAATATTTTTTCAGAGCTAGATGCAGACAAAAAATTATTTTGAATTTGCAACCTGATGGAGGTCAGTATAGATGGACTAATAGAACAAGTCCCACACACTGCTAGAAGGCCAAATCTTTTTTCAGAGCTAGATGCAGAAAAAAATTATATTCAGTTTGAAACCTGATGGATTTCAGTATAGATGGACTAATAGAACAAGTCCCACACACTGCTAGAAGCCCAAATATTTTTTCAGAGCTAGATGCAGAAAAAAATTATATTCAATTTGCAACCTGATGGAGGTCAGTATAGATGGACTAATAGAATGATGCTATGCCCAAAAGATTTTACTTCACTAGGTGCAGTAAAAAAATTGGTATTCTATACACAGGTGGTATATCTTGCAACACAGATAGGCTACTCCACTGACTAACACACTCTGCAATAGGCCAAAAAGGATTAGCTTTGCTAGATTCAACCAAATGCTGTGAAAAAAACTTGCACAGCACTGGCACAGACCTGCCTGGCAAAAACTGATAGGAACTGATGTAACCTAGTCCTGAAAAGGACTGCAATTACAATTAGTCTTTACTCCCACAATCTATCGGGAAAGAGAAAAAAAAATGGAGATCTTCATTATTCCTGCAGAGATCCATCCCCTGCCCCTCCCCCCGCCCCGCTGTACACTCAAACTGCGTATTAACATTCATTTTCATCATTACTGAGAAAAAATCCAGTTATGATTTTGGTGCACGAACAGTTATCGAACATAACCTCGAACAGCCGAATTTTTCTCAAATCGTTCATGTTCGCCGAACGGCTCGAACACCACCCAAAACAGCTCGAATTTGAGATTGGCGAACAGTTCGAGTCGAACAACGCTCATCTCTACTACCTACTTTTTACTTACTTACTAAAGCACTTTTTTTATTTTTGTAACCTCATTGAACTTTGAACTTCATAGCCAGGTGTATGCAATCATGAAAAAAGCTACTTAAAGTGGCCACTTGCAAGTTGTTCTCCTGTTTGAATCTCCTCTGAAGAGTGGCATCATGGGCTCCTCAAAACAACTGTCAAATGATCTGAAAACAAAGATTATTCAACATAGTTGTTCAGGGGAAGGATACAAAAAGCTGTCTCAGAGATTTAACCTGTCAGTTTCCACTGTGAGGAACATAGTAAGGAAATGGAAGAACACAGGGACAGTTCTTGTTAAGGCCAGACGTGGCATGCCAAGAAAAACATGAGAAAGGCAGAGAAGAAGAATGGTGAGATCAGTCAAGGACAATACTCAGACCACCTCAGACCAGAGAGCTGCAGCATCAATTTGCTGCAGATGGTGTCACTGTGCTTCGGTCAACTATGCAACGCACTTTGCACAAGGAGAAGCTGTATGGGAGAGTGATGCGAAAGAAGCCGTTTCTGCAAGCACTCCACAAACAGAGTCGGCTGAGGTATGCAAAAGCACATTTGGAGAAGCCAATTTCTTTTTGGAAGAAGGTCCTGTGGACTGATGAAACCAAGATTGAGTTGTTTGGTTATACAAAAAGGTGTTATGCATGGCGGCAAAAAACCACAGTATTCCAAGAAAAATACTTGCTACCCACAGTAAAATTTGGTGGAGGTTCCATCATGCTTTGGGGCTGTGTGGCCAATGCCGGCACCGGGAATCTTGTTAAAGTTGAGGGACGCATGGATTCCACTCAGTATCAGCAGATTCTTGACAATAATGTTCAAGAATCAGTGATAAAGTTTAAGTTACGCAGGGGATGGATCTTTCAGCAAGACAATGATCCAAAACACCGCTCCAAATCTACTCAGGCATTCATGCAGAGGAACAATTACAATGTTCTGGAATGGCCATCCCAGTCCCCAGACCTGAATATCATTGAACATCTGTGGGATCATTTGAAGACGACTGTCCATGCTCGGCGACCATCAAACTTAACTGAACTGGAATTGTTTTGTAAAGAGGAATGGTCAAAAATACCTTCATCCAGGATCCAGGAACTCATTAAAAGCTACAGGAAGCGACTATAGGCTGTTATTTTTGCAAAAGGAGGATCTACTAAATATTAATGTCACTTTTCTGGTGAGGTGCCCATACTTATGCACCTGTCAAATTTTGTTTGAATGCAGATTGCACATTTTCTGTTAGTACAATAAACCTCATTTCAAGGCAGAAACATTACTGTGTCCAACAGTTATTACATATATCAAACTGAAATAGCTGTTGCAAAAACACCAATTTTTAAAAAACATTAAGCTTAAGATTAATAGGGGTGCCCAAACTTTTTCATATAACTGTATTCAAGCAAATTTTACAATCAAAAAGTCAAAGGGCGCCTCTTCCCTTCCGAACCCTGCCTTGCGCCAAAACAGGGGTTTTCCCCCACATATGGGGTATCTACTTACTCAGGAGAAATTGCACAACAAACTGCATTGTGCAATTTCTCCTGTTACCCTTATGAAAATGCAAAATTGGAGGCTGAAAAACATTTTTGTTCTAAAAATGTGAAAATTTTATTTTTACGTCTCAATGTTATAAACTTCTGTGAAGCACCTGGGGGTTCAAGGTGCTCATCACACATCTATATAAGTTCCCTGAGGGGTTTAGTTTCCAAAATGGTGTCACTTGTGGGGGGTTTCCACTGTTTAGGCATATCAGGGGCTCCCCAAACGCAGCATGGCGTCCGCTAATTATTCAAGCAAATTTTATATTCAAAAAGATAAAATGTCACTCCTTCCCTTCCGAACCCTGCCGTGCACCCAAACAGTGTTTTTTTCCCCACATGTGGGGTATCTGTGTACTCAGGGGAAATTGCACAACTAAATTTTGGGCTCCATTTTTTCCTGTTACCCCTGCAAAAATAAAAAAAAATGGGTCTAAAATAACATTTTTGTGAGAAAAGTTAAATGTTAATTTTTTTCTTCCAGATTCCAAAAATTCTTGTAAAGCACCTGCAGGGTTAATAAAGTTCTTGAATGTGATCTTGAGCACCTTGAGGGGTGCAGTTTTTATAATGGTGTCACTTTTGGGTATTTTCTGTTATAAAGACCCCTCAAAGTGACTTCAAGTGTGATGTGGTCCCTTAAAAAAATGGTTTTGTAAATTTTGTTGGAAAAATGAGAAATCGCTGGTCAACTTTTAACCCTTATAGCTCCCTAATAAAAAAATTTTGGTTCCAAAATTGTGCTGATGTAAAGTAGACATGTGGGAAATGTTATTTATTAACTATTTTGTGTGACATATCTCTCTGATTTAAGGGCATAAAAATTCAAATTTAGAAAATTGCAAAATTTTCTAAATTTTCACCAAATTTCCATTTTTTTCACAAATAAATGCAAGTGATATCGAATAAATTTTACCACAATCATGAAGTACAATATGTCGCAAAAAAACATTCTCAGAATTAGGGGGATCCATTGAAGCGTTCCAGAGTAATTACCTCATAAAGTGACAGTGGTCAGAATTGTAAAAATTGGCCTGGTCATTAACGTGCAAACCACCTTGGGTTGTAAAGCGGTTAATGTCACCCTTAATCTGAACAAATCTATTGAGAAAAAAATTGAAATCATTCTGAGAGGGAAATAAAAATAACACAACTAAAATGATGTGGTTGCATAAGTGTGAATAGTCTTTTGTAATTGGAGATATGGTTGTGTTCAGAATTAGCCAATCACATTTAAACTCATGTTAAAAAGTAGTCAGTGCCCAGCCGCAATCATTTACAGGGATTCTGATTAATCCCATATAAAGTTTGGATGTTCTAGTAGAGTTTTCTTGACATTTTCTTAGTTGCATTTTGCAGCAAAAGCCATAGTTCGTAAACAGCTTACAACACAGCAAAGGGGTCTCATTGTTCAAAGTTATCAATCAGTTGAAGGGTACAAAAACATTTCCAAGGCATTAGAAATTCCAATTCCATCTAACACTGTGCAGACGGTCATCAAGAAGTGGCTTAAATTTGGAACAACAGTGACATTATTTAGAGCTGCACCTTCCTAATGGAAAGAAAATTGGTTCGAGAGGCTGAGAAGAGACTTATAATTACATTAACGGAGCTGAAGTAACTTCTGGCACATACTGGTTGCATACTGCATGTGACATGAAAAAAATCAATATTCTAGAATGTGGCATGAACAATAATAATAAAAAAAGATTTTAGAATGTTCAACATATTTGAATTGAACAATGGGCCATTTTGACCCCAAGGAATACTCCTGCCAGGTGTAGGAATCTTATATTGAATTTTGATTTGCCAACACAGATCCTCTAAAATAAAAATATCCCTAATGCATCTCTAAATACTTTTTTGAAGCTTCGATGCGCTTCCTTTATGCTTGGTAGCAAGAGCTCCTCATTAGGTTAATAATGTGGATTGCATAAGAATTATCTAATGAAAATTATTAACACAGATAAGGCATTTGGTTTTATAACCGACGTTACATTATTTCATCCTTTAATAAGCAGTGGATTCAATAGATATTTGTCACACGCGGCACATTTTAAACGATTTCCAATTTTTTGGCATTTTTTCTTAATCACATTCTGTGTTGCAAAAAGCAGAGAAGTGATATTTGTTGGTTACCTAGCAACTCCAAGAATTTTACTGCCACACATTACGAGGGGATTTTAAGCCGAGCTGTAGGAGATGGCTTTTGTAAGCAATGCAGTATCGTTTGAGGCACAGTTGTGTTTGTAGTACATAAACTAAAGCATGAAATATCGTGCAATAAACTCTCTACACTAGAAGAGAACAATGTGCTCTCTGCCCTTGAAATGTTACAACTCTCATTAACTTCTAACATTGTATTTTGCTTTTCTAATAAGACAGGCAGAGGTCAGATTTACCATGTTTTCAGCTGTGAAATTATCATTGTTGGGTCTTAAAGGAGTCGTTCCCTTTCAGGAGATACTAATCTCTGGCTACAGTTTACTCTAAAGAAACAAACAATACGGTACTCATCCTCCCTGGGTCCATCAACGAGGCTGCGCCACTTCTCCCAGTATCTGGTATTGGCTGTGGGGCCGTCATCACATTGACAGAGCGACAGCCAATCAGTGAGCTCAGCGGCTCTGGGTATTATGTCCAAATGGGAACGCCCCGCTAAGAGCTGCTGAACTCACTGATTGGCTGCCTTGCTGTTGACATGATGTCAGCGCTACAGCCAATGACACCAGGTACACCGGGGTAGACTTGCCAGTGGACCTGGGAAAGGTGAGCATAGCTCAGTTTGTTTTTTACAAAAACTTGCCACATGAGATTATCATTTACTGAAAGGAAATAAACCCTTTAAACAGTAAAAATCATACATTACAGCAACACATACAAGTACTAAAGTGCTAAAGGGGTTGGCTATTCCTCTTTGTTTAGGACCACTCCTCTGAATCTTGGTTTCCTATTTGTAGGGGAGAGGGGATACAAAGCCTGCCAGTAGATTGGTACATAGTGCAGACTAACGGCATGTTCACAATGCTTTTCTGAACTGTTTACTCTCCCATGATGTAAGTAGAGGCACGTTTGCTTCTGCAGCTTCAGTAAAGCACAAGGGTGCTGGAAATAAGCATATCCAGCCATCCAGCCAGCATCAGAGCAACTTGTAAGCGTGCGCTCCAGGTCTGGGAAACCAGTCACCTATGATAGACTGCAATGAAAGGGGGCCATTAACCCTTGTGTAAGGGTGTGACAGAGCTGTCATATGCCTCTCCCTCTCTTCACAGTGTATGTACCAAGTGCATGGTTTTATTATATTTTTGTGACTATATTAATTTATGAATCTGCATTGTTTCATAGGCACTAATGTACACAGTTAATGTAATGTATTGTGATTAATGTGCAATGTTATTCATGTATAGTGTATAGGGAGAGCATAGGACTTAGGGCATAGTTTAGGATATAAGAAATTCAGTGCACTTTGTTAAGGGGTAGTGACTGCAGTAGAGTGATGGATGAAGTTTGCCCAGCAACCAACGGAGATAGTTGGTGAGAGGTCCAATTGGAAAAAAAGGGGAGGAGCTTGGGCCAGAGTAGAGCAACAGTTTTTTTGTTTTCTGTCAGTCAGTTAGTCAGAGATGTAGTTGTTAGTTGTAACGTTAAAGTCTGTGCTGGAGGAACATTTGAAAAAGCCAGAGGAAGAGTTCAGGGCCCTGGGGGCTGAAGGTCAGCAGAGATGCAGAAGGAGAAAGAGGCAGAAAAAGAGTTAGGCAGCTTGGGGAACGAGAAAGTGGACAACTCTGAGGAGACTTCACGAAACGTCAGAGGCCTACGGCCTGCAGAAGGGCTGATGGAGCCAGCCTTCACTACTCCCAAGGAGGGGACAACGGACAGGGACATACTGGTAGAGAGTAGGACAGTGTTCTCAGAAGCTGCGGTACTGGGGAAACTAACTCTGAGGATGAATGAGAGGATAGAACAGGTAGGGACAGAAGAGAGAGCTGAAACTTTAACAGTTATGTCCTAAAAGACTGTATCAGTGACCAAAGCTGAACAATGACAAAAGTTAAGTAAAGTTGTTTTTTATAAAAAAGAGACTGAGTGTGAAAGTGATTGCTTGCCTTCAACTTCTGGACTAAAGAAGATGGAGATTTCACAAAAAAATGTGAGTGTTGGAGCCCGACCAAGTATTGAGGGTATTTACTGAACACACATTTCAGTAGGCCAACATTTCAGATTTTAAAAACATTTTTCAAGAGGTTCTTATAAAGTATTCTAATTTACTGAGATAATGACTTTTGTGTTTTCATTGGCTGTAAGCCATAATCATCAACATTAACAGAAATAAACACTTGAAATAGATCACTCTGTTTGTAATGACTCTATATAATATATGAGTTTCACTTTTTGTATTGAAGAACTGAAATAAATTAACTTTTTGATGATTTTCTAATTTAGTGAGATGCACCTGTAAATCAGTTTCAGATATTCGGTTCTACTGGCTTGAAGACACTTGACTGCATCATATCTAAGTGCTCAAAAATTATTACTTATTAAGGGTGCAGCTGACACAACTTCAGAAGGACAAGACAGCGCTTGAATTTGGCATATAAAAAACCTGCAAAGTAGGCTGACATCTGTTAATGTATATTTATATGAGTCCGTTTTATGGTAGTTTTGACATTTTTTTGCTGAAATTGTTGTAATCATGGCAAATGGCAAAATCTTAGCCCCTCCCCCCCCCCTTTTTTTTTTTACAAAATAAGGTGTTTTTGTCACAGTTTTGACATTTATGCCAAAAGAACAGACAGAAGTCTCCAAAAAAAACTATTCATATAAATACATAATTAATCTTAATTAGCATTGCTTAAAGAGGTTGTACACTACCCTAGCTCAGTTACTGTTTATGCCATAAATGCATACGAATACTGTCCCTAAAGAACCCCACATACCTTTGTTGCCAATTTTCATGTTATTTTGTACATTTCTGCTTTACTTCCTGTGGCCTGGCATCAGCTGTGCTGTTACAACCATCACTTCCTCTTCAGAATCCTCTACTCCCTTCTGACTACGATTCCCATCATCCCTTGTGCTGGACTGAAAGCCACCAATGAGCTCACCCCCAGTAAATCTGTCCACGCCCTGGCACTGACTGAGAGCAGCTCATCATTAAGACTGGCTGTCAGTCAGTACCGGGGTCATAGCTACAGCCACCGCTCTCTATACTCATAGTGGCACTGCCCCTGTGACTGAAAGTGGAATGCTGCTGGGGCAATAAAGTACATTTTATCCAGGAAGCGGGGGTCTAAGTGCCAGCGTCGGGCAGGTTAACAATGCCATTAATATCTGCAGGCTAATAGCGTATTTTCAGATAACAGGTTGTCAGGGGTGTGTCAGAGGTGACAGAAGTCGCCCAGCCATGGTTTGCAGGAGATCTCCACGTTTGGCAATGCAGACAGCTGCCTAGATAGGAGGTTGTGTTTAGGACCCAGCGACTACCTCTTTTTAGTTTAGGTGTATATATATCTGGTGTGTTTAGGTGGGCGTCGCCGGTTATACTCATTTCTACTTGGAACTTGGCTGAAGCAGCATCACGTACGCTCTTTAGTCTTGAGGCCGTGTGCCCTGTTGGAGTTCATCTAAAGCTGAGTTGTTGTTCCCCTGTGTTGTCTTCCTCTTTTGTCTTTGGAGTACTAGCGGAGGTTGACTAGTGTTCATATCCTACCACCCCCAGCTATAGCCTTACACTAGGAATAGTAGGGCGAGGCATGTGATCGGCAACCGCTGTGGAGGCTATATAGGGACGTTAGGGGGAGACAGGGTGATGCTAGTCCAGATTAGGAGGTCACCTCTCCCCCCTTTCCCTAGTGTCTGGGCTCCCTTTCCCTTTCCCCTTTGTGCTGCACTTGCACCTGGCATGACACAGGTTCCCTTTAAACTCTCAACTTTTCCTTCTTGGTGTTGCTATTTCAGTGTTGTGGTAATGTTTCTCCTTGTGGAGAGTGACATACCGCTCTGGCATGCCAATGTAAGGAGGCTTATTTGCCATGCAATGCTCCTCTGGGTAATTTAATATGCAAATTGTCTCTTCAGAGGGGAAGAGGACTTGAACTCTATAGTGCCACCAGTTGAAAGCAGCAATCCGACAAGTCACTATCGACCCTTTAACGAGTCTTGCAATATGACTTAGGATAATAGCCAAATCAGAATCTGAATTTGCCGACACTGTATTGGGGTGTTGCCCCTCGTCAGTGCAAAGTATGAGATCTGATTTGGCTAGGTGAGAGGCTCTTGAGTGAGGTCTAAGGGGTAACGTTTCTCCTTGTGGAGAGTGACACACCGGCCCTGGCATGCCAAGGTAAGAAGGCTTAAGTGAAACATTCTGAAACATTGTAAATATAATAACTGGCACATGCTCGGTGAGAGGCAGGTTATAGATTTTGTGATGGGGTGCAGTAATGCCTCTATTGACCCTGGAACAGTTAACATTGAATATTTACTTAATTGTAATTGACTGGCATTTTGTTTTAAACAAACCAGACAAATATGGCATATTGGCTTATTGTGAGCTGTGCAGTATACAGTATATCAGCTGATCAAACATGGATTTCTCATACAGTGATCTGTAGTTTTCATCTTGACAGTCCTCCTGACAAGTCATTTCACACAGACAATAAGGTATTTCGCCATGCACAGACTGCTATTATCATGCCCTTGAAACTTCTAACAAGCTGCATGTCAGTAACTTATCCATAGGATGCTCAGCTCTCCACCTAGCAATATACAGTGCACTATTAAGCAAATGGCACAGAGAAATGTGCTTTCACATCTCTGGAATACTCTCATTTAGGTAAAATTTCAGTCTGCTGTTGGCAGTTATGTGCCAGGATGGCAAATAGGGATAAATGTAAAAGCAATATGAGCTCGAATGAAATTATGATAAGAGTCAGATGGTGTCATTACGCACATCCCCATAGGCAAGCATTAATATAGCTTACCAGAATGGAGCTGAAATATTGCGCTGGAGGAACAGGGATAAAGTATTTAACTATTTCACTGCACAAACTTTTTAATCTGTTCATGTTTCTCTTTACGGTTTATTGTGATTGTTTTACCCATTGGTGCAATATCCAAGCTGTGTAAACAGCAATTAAAGAATGAAGAAAGCAGATAAAGCAATCAGCCTGGTTCTGTACTGCAAACTTCTGTGTTACTTAGGCGTGATAAGCCTTCAGTATCAGCCAATTTGTCCACTGCTAGGTTTCACCTAAAGCCATTAAATGATTGTCTCCTATCCTTACTATACCGCAGGAGTAATGTCAGAATAATCAAGCCATATCTTACAAATGAGGGATGTGAGCCATGATATTCTAAGGTGACTTTGGAGTAACACATTTTGCGCTGCCAAAGATTTCTAGGTATATCTATATCGCATTACAATACAAGTGAAAGGGGTCACATTGCGACCTCAGGGAGACTGCTACTGACACAAGCAAATGACACAAAGATCTGAATAGTTGGACATTTTGCGACCTACTTGTCACAGTCGTGTTACTCCATTGACTTGTATTGTGCTGCAATGTAGCAGCGACACCTTGCAAGCTTTAGCCACATGACTTGTATCGTGGCCAAAGTCACCGTGTAGCCCAAGTCTAAGCTTGACACAAGCAAAAATATGCTTCATCCTCCTATCCTAAGAACCTTGTGATCATGGTGATGCCACTTAACCCTAGAACGCATACCTGGGGCCTCGCAGGCCCGCCCTGTTAATTGTTTTCTATTTTCTGCAAGATTACTTTAGTTAGAATTTTGAAACTCTAGGTATTCCTCAGGTATATACATGTAGTTGTTTGTTATTTCCAGTTGTTCATTTATTTTTATGTTACAGGCATTTTCGGTATAACAACTCTTTTTTGAAAATACCCATTTTTATGGTCATGCGTTCTAGGGTTAAAGGGAATCTGCCACCTTGTTTTTGCTATGTAATCTGAGAGTACCATAATGTAGGGGCAGAGACTCTGATTCCAATGATGTGTCACTTACTAGGCTGTGTTTCAGTACAATAAATGTTTATCAGTAGGAGTATATCACTACAGGACAAGCTGCCTCATGTGTCCTAGTCCAACCACACCCCCAGCACTGATTAGCAGCTTTCTGTCACTATACATTGTACACATAAAGCTGCCAATCAGTGGTGTGGATGGGGTTATGCAAAGCTCAGCATTTCAAGCACTGCTAGATCTGCAGCAGAGAAAACTGGGATTCTATTACAACTGCTGCACCCAGAAAACTAAGCGATACATTCCTGGAATCAGAGTCTCAGTGCCTACATCATGTTGCTGTCAGATTACATAACAAAAACCTTCTGATAGATTCCCTTTAAAGGCCATGTTCACACATTTGTATTTGTTCAGCATTTTACATCTGAAATTGTTGGCCAAATTCAGGTGTGAAATAATCACGAAAATGAAAATAGAATCATTTGCACCCCTTATTCATTTTTGACCCACTTCTGGTTTTGACATCCAAATACTGTTGCGAAATACTGACCAAAATACTGCCGTGTGAATATGGCCAAGCAGTAAAATCTAATCTCTTTTATGTTACAGATTTTTTTTAAGTTCTATAAAGTGCATCTGATTGTCATATGTGCTCCATATCCTGCATGTGTGGTGTGCAGGGCAGGATGTCAGTCAAGGAACAGGGGGAGTTTTACAATGTGTAGTCAGCGGTGACTGCTCACTACTCCACTGACACTCCTTTGACTGGAAGAGAGTGGCTGCAGGGAGAATAGAACCTCATTTTCTCCCTGCAGCTGCACTTCGAATTCTATTGCAACACATGTTTAAAATGCTATTTTCATGCCGATTAACATTATGGCTGCAGGTAAGCATTTGCTGACAAGTTCTCTTTAACTAAATCTAACTAGTACTTGCCATGCTGACAAATGCAATCCTGCATCAATGCGATTGACATTGTAGTCCTGAAGTCTTAAAGGGAGCCTGGGAAGAATTCTGACTGTTTAAAATGACTAGCCCAGGGAATGGGGACGAATTGGTACCCGGGCCTTTGCCTGGCCTTTGGGATGTCGCGGTTGTCGGCTCCCGGGCCCGTTCCCTGGGGTCAGTTTTAAAAAGGGGATCATTTGTTAATTTTATGAAAGTTCGTGACGCCACCTGTGGCTTCTGGTGAGAATCACCAGCGCTGCGCAGTCCACTAAGGCTGATGATAAGGCAGCTCGATAGTATAGCTCCCCACAGGTGGAGCTAGGCCTCAGGGCAGCGTACGGAGAGGGGGATGCAGGACAGGAGAGACCCAGCCGGGTCAGAGCAAGAACGGGGACGGACATGGTACTCACTTCAGTACCTTTTACTGGTGGAAAATCAGGCACATCCCGGGGCACTGTAGGGTGAAGGATGCATATCAGGATCCTCCCCAATGAGTGGGTGTAGGGCCTCCTGTTTCTTGCCTCTGCGTAGTAAGTTTCTGACCTGCCTGAAGCAAGGCCTAACTTTGTCTCTGTCCTGCACCGGCTGACGTTGTGGTAGGGCCTTCTCTTGGAGTGCACGCTCCCAGCTTACGGGGCCTATGTGTCTCCTGGCTCTGTTATGTATCAGCTCTCTGGTGAACCTGGGACCTGTAGTTCTCCAGGGATTCCGGTTATGCCTTACTGGGTCGTAGAGATCCCGGTAAGCTCGGACCTAGTGTCCGGTATAAGTTTCGGGGTGAGCTGGGTAAGCTCCTCTGCCCCCACTGCTACTCACTTTCCACTCGCCTTCGACCATGCTCGGGCCCTCACTAGGCTACTCACACTAACGGCAGCTTGCCTCGCTTCACCGATCTTATGGCGCCGGCACACCTAAAGCTCACTATTCTGAGCTACAACTGAGTCTGAACTATGCTCCACTGCAGGCTAGCAACTGCAGGAGCTGGAACAGGCTCCATCCTCTGAGGTAACTCTTCTCAGACTGTACTGGACTCGACTGCTAAACCAGACTGAACTAGACTGAACTACCTGGCTACACCTTCCCTATTTATATCCCTAACGGGCTCCCTCTGCTGGTCTGAGGTGGAAGGTGGAGATGTGTGAATGTTTATGGGGGCCTCTTGTGGAGGAATCCATCAATGCACTCTTCTAGGATCTGTCATACCAAGAGCAGCTGGGCGTCACATTCCCCCCTAGCAAAGCTCAGCACTCCCGGGCTGAAGTACATTTTTTTAAAACAACAATAAGAAACATGAACAATATTCCCTTTATGGGAGGTACCAAGCTTAAACGTTACATAACAATATTAACAAATACAAAGCGTCCTCAGAATTCAAGTCTCTTGTGGTGAGGTTCCCAGACAGGATGTCCATCTCACAGGGCAGAGTACTTAGTGGTTTGAGGGACCTGTACCAAACCCTCAACGTAGGCCCTGGGGTGGCTGCAGGGCATGAAGATCCTGAGTTGGACCTCCAGTAGAGCCGCTCCAGACAGGTTTTACTTCTGAGGTCACCTAGAAGGGCACTACAGGGAGTGCAATTATATACAAAAGCAGTTTTTGGGCTGCACACAGTCCTCAGCCACGAAGTTCTTAGATAAATAAAGAAGTAAATAGGCAAAGTGTCCATATCACTTAAACTGTTCAGTAATAAAGCAAACTACAAAATAAGATACTTATTAGTGTTGAGCGAGCACTAAAATGCTCGGGTGCTCGAAGCTCGGGCCGAGCTCGCCGTGATACTAGGGTGCTCGACCCGAGCAACGAGCCCAATGTAAGTCTATGGGAGAATCGAGCATTTTTGCGGTGGCACCCCCGGCAGTCTTTTAAAAGCCTAACAAGTGCCCAAAACGATAGTGACAGTGCTCAAATGACATGGGGACAGCATGGGGATCGCCCCAGGAAGCATTTCTGACTCCCAGGTCACTGCTGTCAACAACGTGGTCAGAGGTATTAAGCCACTTTTACAGGCTCACAATAAAACGTTCAAAAACGAAAGTGAAACTTTTTTCTTGTGAAATATGTTAAGGAACATCCTTTCCAGGGTAAAGACTTGTGTATAAGTTAAAATAAATGACCAAAACCAAAAATACTCCTCCACACCTTCGGCTATGTTCAGAAGTAGCATTTTTTATGCGTTTTTGCACTTTTGTATTGCTTTCAACTATGACAAATGCATTCACCGTGAAATGTCATTTTAACATTTTACAACCTTATCTGGCCATGTGCTGTGTGACACATGCATAAAGTGCTGAAAAGACAAGGGAACAGCATGGGGAAGACCCCTGGAAGCATCTCTGACTCCCAGGTCACTGTCTAAAAGTGTGCCCATCATAAGTGATCCTTACCGCATCAGAAGATGCAGACTTGCAACTATCCCCATGCAAGTTCTAGTCCCAGGGCAGTGTTCAATTGTACCTCCCCCATTCCTTGCAATACAAGCTCAAGTATGCAGCCTGCCACCCACCCACCCCCAGGCTGCAATACCATACTGCTTGCTTGCTTGAACTTGAAATTGGGCCTTTTAGGCATGTGGAGGCGGAATCTGGCCACCACGTCATGGCTGTGTTGGCGGCCTGGAATCCATACTCAGTTCCCAGACGCCCGGCGGCCGGGTGTCCATACTCGGTCCCCAGCCGCCCCACGGCCGGGTGTCCACACACGGTCCCCAGCCTCCTGGGGGCAGCCGGGTGTCCATAAACGGTCCCCAGCCGCCCCTACTTCTCCTTGGAACATCCCCCCACACACTTTTCTTAGCCCGGCCTGCTTTAGGCAGCATTGGACGAGCCCACCAGAGAACCAGACTCCTCCGGTGGGCCCTGACTTCTCCATCGGTGGAGTTGAGAGTGCCAAGGTGAGGAGCATGATGATGATGACAGAAGTTAGCATCTGTTATGTTTTCTTTTAATGCAAGTGTAAGTGTGCAGCCTGCCACCCACCCACCCCCAGACTGCAATTCCATACTGCTAGCTTGCACCTGAAATGGGGCCTTTTAGTTTGGAGGAGGCCGAAGCTGGCCACTACCTCATGGCTGCTTCGGCAGCGAGGTATCCATACTCAGTCCCCAGCCGCTCATATTTGTCCTGGTGTGCCTTATACATAAGATTAAGCGCGTATACCAAAACATTACCTGTGCCCTCCCCAGTGCATTTAGTGGGAAGGAGAGCCTATTCCGCTGTAGTGTGTGCATGCCAAACCCCTGTTCATGGTACATGCGAAGATGCCTCCCACCTTGCACCTGTCGTTGCAGACTTGCAACTATCCCCATTCAAGTCCTTGTCCCAGGGCAGTGTTCAATTGTACCTATCCCATTCCTTGCAATGCAAGCGCAAGTATGCAGCCCACCACCCACCCACCCCCAGGCTGCAATACCATACTGCTTGCTTGCTTGCACTTTAAATTGGGCCTTTTAGGCATGTGGAGGCGGAATCTGGCCACCACGCCATGGCTGTGTCGGCGGCCTGGTATCCATAATCAGTCCCCAGCCGCCTGGTGGCCGGGTGTCCCCGCTTGCTCCCCAGCCTCCAGGGGGTGGCCGGGTGTCCATACTCGGTCCCCAGCCACCCCTATTTGTCCCGGTAACCTTTCCCACACTTTTCTTAGCCTGGCCTGCTTTAGGGCAGCATTGGCCGAGCCCAACGGACTATCAGACTTCTCCGGTGTGCCCTGGCTTCTCCATCAGGGGAGTTGAGAGTGCCAAGGTGAGGAGCATGATGAGGATGATAGAAGTTAGCATCTGCTTTGTTTTGTTGTAATGCAAGCGCATTTATGTAGTAGCGGCTAGGCCTGAGGTGGTCAGCGTTTTGGCGCATATCCTACCTCCTCCGAGGATTGTTGGATGTTTTCCTGCTACTATCCAAGTTCTATGACTCCCGTTAAAACAAAGCTTCAGGTGATAAATGATGGATGAGGTAGTGGCAAAGGAGAAAGAGCAGGAGGAACAGGGACCATTCACATCAATATCAGGCCAGTCAACCAGATATGTCTTGTAGGATATGTTTCTGTAACAAAAGGAGCGGTTCGGCTACACAGTTATAGGGCATACAGTGAGTGCAATACCTACCAAAAATTTCGAGCCACTCCAATGCCCCTTGGAAATGACATGGAGGTCAGAGGGCATTAACTAAACCTTTTTTTCCATTTATAGCAACTGGGTCTACCGTGCACTGTTGGCCTAAGCAGTGAATGGAAGGCTTTCCAAAAATTATGAGGAACTGCAATGCCCCTTACAAGAGCCATGTGTGGCACCCCAGGGGTCTGGTCACCACAGTAATAGAGATATTACGTCGGAGAGCAAGTGGGAGGTTTCCTGGTCAGGATCCCTTAAACATGCAACATCCTCCTGCCCCAATCCTGGGAGGGGAGAATTCTGCCCTTATAAACTGGATCTGGGGCGGGGTTGAGTGAGTCAGAGAACAGTCAGAGTCAGAGTGAGAGCAAGGGAAAGTAACAGCAAGGAGCTCTGTAGGAGCTAGGAGCTAAAGACCAGGGGCTGGAAGCTGAGCAGAGCTCGCCCTGGCAGAAGACAATAGGAACCGGACACAGGAGTCCGAAGCTGTGAGGACTTATATATCCAGCAGCAGAAACCAGCCGGCAGGGGATTTCAGGTCCTCTGGCCATAGAAGCCCGGAGGCTCAGTCACAAGCAAGGGACCAGCACCGCCGTCGTGGAGCGGAGGCTAACAGAAGGCCCCAAGTCACCAGCCATACGGGTGAGCACTACACGGTACACTCAGGGACGTGGGCTACTTCTACCCGCTTACAGCAAGGTAGCCAGGAAGAGTGCAGACAGACGGGGAGGCCTACAACTCCACCTGGCCAGGGGAACTCCTGCTTGCTCACAGACTGACCAGGCTTCTTATGCTAGCCAGTACTCCCGGGAGGGTCTACCTTATAATCATCAGTAAAGACCCTGACCGGAACTGCAAAGACTCTAAGTCATTCCTGCTGCGCTCGTGCACCATCACCCCCATCATCCACACTCACTGCCCTGAGGCTATACTCCTCCCAAGGGGAGTTATCCCATTCTATGCTGCGCACACAATACCAGCCTCAGCGGTCTGTCTCGCAGCGGTGGAACTCCCTGACTGCAATACACGGGTGGCGCAGTCGGACAATTAACCTCAAAACCTAAGAAAGACTGCCACTGGTTTGACCAGCCTGAGCCACGGGACCGGGTCACCGCCACGGAGACTACAGACCCCAGAGACCGGCTATCCCACACACATGTACACACGGCCCAGGGGGCGCGTCACATGCAGTACAGCATATTACAAACATAAGTCCCATTATTGGGGAGTGGGTGTCCCATAGTATTTGCTTATGCTTTCCCAGCAAAAGCTGCCAAAAATTAGGACGGAGCAACTTGCAATGCCCCTTACAAGAGCCATGCAGTACAGCATATTACAAACATAAGTCCCATTATTGGGGAGTGGGTGTCCCATAGTATTTGCTTATGCTTTCCCAGCAAAAGCTGCCAAAAATTAGGACGGAGCAACTTGCAATGCCCCATACAAGAGCCATGCAGTACAGCATATTACAAACATAAGTCCCATTATTGGGGAGAGGGTGTCCCATAGTATTTGCTTATGCCTTGCAAGCAAAAGCTGCCAAAAATAAGGACGGAGGAACTTGCAATGCTGGCACCCTGGTGGTATAGTGGTGGTGGAGGCTGAGGATAAGGAGAAGAAGATTAAACAGCCGAAACGAAGAAGCGTATACCCATGTGTGGGTGTGAAGCGGTGCATGTGAATACACCTTCCGAAATAACACAGTGGATTTAACTTTATGTTACTCTGCTGTCATTTGGTGGTGATTAGAAGTCTGGCCCAATCCAGCCCTTGTTCATTTTGATAAGGGTCAGCTTGTCAGGGTTGTCAGTTGACAGGCGAGTGCGCTTATCAGTTATAATTCCCCCAGCGGCACTTAAAACACGCTCCGATAACACGCTAGCAGCAGGGCAGGCCAGGACCTCCAAGGCATACAGAGCGAGTTCATTCCAAGTGTCCAGCTTGGATACCCAATAATTAAAAGGCACAGAGGAATCACGGAGGATGCTGGTACGATCGGCAAGATACTCCTTCACCATCTTTTGAAACTTTCCACTCCTTGTGAGAGTGCCACGCGCCTCAGGGCCTGTAAGCTGGGCGGGTGTCAGAAAACTGTCCCAGAACGTTGACAGTGTTACCCTGCCTCTGCTGGATTGGAGTTGCATCTCTCTCGCCTGTACGCCTTGGTTGGGCAACGAACTGTGACCTCTGCCGCTGGCGTGTTCAGATGGGAATTTTTTTAAGAGTTCTGCAGCAAGGGCCTTCTGGTATTGCCCCATTTTTGTAGACCTCTCCACCTCAGGAATAAGAGAGTGAAAGTTCTCCTTGTAGCGGGGGTCTACAAGTGTCACCAACCAGTAATGACTGTCACCCAACATTTTGACAACGCGAGGGTCACAGTTCAGGCAGCGTAACATAAAGTCAGCCATGCGTGCCAGACTGGTAACGGGCAAGATTTCCATGTCCTCACCAAGATGACGACTGACCATGCTCTCCTCCCCCTCCTTCTCTTCCTCCTCCCCCCTGTCCTCAGGCCACCCACGCTGAACCGACTGTATGACACTTGTACAGGTACTACCATCTACAACGCATGATAGCAGCTCCTGTTCTTCCTCCTCCTCCTCCTCCTCCTCTCCCTCATTGTCCCCCAATGCACGTTGGGATGAGATGAGGCTGGGCTGTGTGTAATCGCCCGCTACGGCTTCTTGATCCATCTTATCAAACTCTGGCTGCAATGCCTCCTCTTTAATTCTCTGCAGAGAGCGTTGCAAAAGACAGACAAGTGGGATGCTGACACTAATGATGGCGTCATCGCCACTCACCATCTTGGTGGCCTCCTCAAAGTTTGTCAGGATGGTACATATGTCAGACATCCAGGTCCACTCCTGAGGTCTTATGTGTGGAGTCTGACCTGAATATCGACGGCCTTGTTGCAGCTGGTACTTCACAACTGCTCTCTTCTGCTCACAAATCCTTTGCAACATGTGGAGGGTAGAGTTCCAACGTGTGGGGACATCACACACCAGTCGGTGTGACGGAAGCTGCAAACGCTGCTGCAACACAGCAAGGGCGGCGGAAGCTGTAGCCGACTTGCGAAAATGAGCTGACAGGCGGCGTACTTTCAAGAGCAGATCTGGCAACTCGGGGCACGATTTAAGAAACCGCTGAACCACGAGGTTAAGCACATGAGCCAGGCATGTTACGTGTGTGATCTCACCTCGCCTTAGAGCCACCACCAGGTTACGGCCATTGTCACACACGACCATGCTGGGATGTAGGTTCAGCTGTCTCAGTCACAGATCTGCCTGCTCTTTCACAGCTGTCCACAACTCACAAGCAGTGTGAGGTTTATCACCTAAGCTTATGAGTTTCAGCACAGCCTGTTGCCGCTTGGCGGAGGCAGTACTGCAATGCTTCCAGCTTGCAACTGATGTGGTGATATCTGAGATGGAGGCTGAACATGAGGAGGAGGAGGAGGAGGAGGATGCGCAGGAGCTGTACACTGTGGGGGCAACTCTGACTGACATAGGGCCCGCAATCCTCAGTGTGGGGAGGATGTGTTCCGTCCCAAGGTCCGACTGGGTCCCGGCTTCCACTATGTTTACCCAGTGTGCCGTCAGAGAGATGTACCACCCCTGGCCACAAGCACTTGTCCATGTGTCCGTTGTCAGGTGGACTCTCCCAGTAACTGCGTTGTTGAGGGCACAGCAGATGCTTTGGGACATGTGCTTGTGTAGTGCGGGGATGGCACACCGGGCAAAATAGTGTCGGCTGGGGACCGAGTACCGAGGGACGGCCACCGCCATAAGATTGCGGAAGGATTCAGTCTCCACCAGCCTAAAAGGCAGCATTTCCAATGCAAGCAGTCGTGAAATGTGCGAATTTAGGACTGTGGCCTGTGGGGCGTTAGATGCGAATTTCCGCTTTCATTCAAAGGTCTGGGATATGGACAATTGAACGCTGCGGTGGGACGTGGACATGGACGTTGATGCTGTTTCTTGAGAAACTGCCAAAACAAGTGAAGACTGAGAGGAGGGGGCATCTTTACATGCAGTATGGACAGGGGATTGCCTTGCACACACAACAGGGGGTTCTATTGCACGCACAACAGTGGAAGAAGCAGTGGTGACACCCGCTGACACTGGTCGTGGACCCGGGGTTTCGCCCCACAAAGTCGGGTGCTTTGCTGCCATGTGCCTGATCATGCTGGTGGTGGTCAGGCTGGTAGTTTTGTCACCCCTGCTGATGCTGGCATGGCAGGTGGAACATATGGCCTTTTTGGGGTTATCAGCAGAGTCTTTAAAAACATTCCAGACTCTGGAAGACCTACCGCTTGTACTGGCAACGTCCCTCGTGTTGGTGTTACGGGGAACAGTTGCCTGCCTTCCATCTGCGGCCACCACACTGCTTCTTCCTGCCTGTTGGGGTACTCTACCTCCCTCCCCCTGTGTGCTGCTGGCCTCACTCTGCATGTCCTCCTTCCACGTTGGGTCAGTTACTAGATCATCCACCACCTCCTCCTCTTCCACTTGCGCACCACGATCCTCCTCCTCACTTCCTGGCAATTGTGTCTCGTCATCGTCCACCTCTTGTGACAGATTGCCAACGTCGACTTCCTGTGGCCGTGGCTGTTCAAATATTTGGGCATCGCAACATGGGATCTCCTCTTCCACCACTTCAAGCGTATCAGGCGAGGGGCCCAAATATGGAAATGGACCAGTGAGCAGCTCTTCAGAGTGTCCAAGTGTGGGATCACTTGCTGTCTGACGACACCCGGCATGGTGGGAGGAAGGAGCATCAGGGTGAGGAGGAGCATGCGGTCGAGACTCACGGCTACTAAGAGTTGACCGTGTGGAAGACAGACCGGAGGTGGTGGTGCCCAGGTAACTGGAAGTATTTTCTGCTATACAATTAATAACCTGTTCACACTGATCAGTTCTCAATACTGGTGTTGTTCTGTGCTTCCCTAGTAATTCGGTCAAGAAGTGGGAGCGAGAAGATGTGGCTGTTGGTTGTGGCACATTTTCACCTTGGCCACGGCCCCGTCCTCTGCACGAACCATCACCAGAACGTCCACTTCCACGTCCCTTGCCACGCGCCTTGCCCATTGTAAATGAAGTAAAATAGCTTACACTTGCACTATCAATGGAAAAAGGGTAATAAAGAGTAGATTAGAACCGTGGAAGAGGAAAACCACAGTTATTGTTTACTGGGGTACACCACACTTTTTTAAATAGAGATATTTGCGGCTGAACAGTGAGCGACACTGCTCAAACTGCTTTTTTTTTAGATACCAAAGGCCCAAAACTGGATAGTACAGCGATTTGACCCGTGGAACTGCGAAACCACACTGGGATGTCGGGCCTACACAAGACTATTTTCAACAGATATATTTTTGTGTCACAACAGTCAGGAGACACTACTGTTTTTCTTTACGGAAAAAACTACCAAAACCTGAATAATAGAGATTTTTTACCGTGGGATGGCAAAACCACAGTTATTGTTTACTGGGGTATACCACACTTTTTTAAATAGAGATATTTGCGGCTGAACAGTGAGCGACACACTCAAACTGCTTTTTTTTTAGATACCAAAGGCCCAAAACTGGATAGTACAGCGATTTGACCCGTGGAACTGCGAAACCACACTGGGATGTCGGGCCTACACAAGACAATTTTCAACAGATATATTTTTGTGTCACAACAGTCAGGAGACACTACTGTTTTTCTTTACGGAAAAAAATTCCAAAAGCTGAATAATAGAGATTTTTTACCGTGGGATGGCAAAACCACAGTTATTGTTTACCAGGGTATACCACACTTTTTTAAATAGAGATATTTGCGGCTGAACAGTGAGCTACACACTCAAACTGCTTTTTTTTTAGATACCAAAGGCCCAAAACTGGATAGTACAGCGATTTGACCCGTGGAACTGCGAAACCACACTGGGATGTCGGGCCTACAGAAGACTATTTTCAACAGATATATTTTTGTGTAAAAACAGTCAGGAGACACTACTGTTTTTCTTTACGGAAAAAACTACCAAAAGCTGAATAATAGAGATTTTTTACCGTGGGATGGCAAAACCACAGTTATTATTTACTGGGGTATACCACACTTTTTTAAATAGAGATATTTGCGGCTGAACAGTGAGAGACACACTCAAACTGCTTTTTTTTTAGATACCAAAGGCCCAAAACTGGATAGTACAGCGATTTGACCCGTGGAACTGCGAAACCACACTGGGATGTCGGGCCTACACAAGACTATTTTCAACAGATATATTTTTGTGTCAGAACAGTCAGGAGACACTACTGTTTTTCTTTACGGAAAAAACTACCAAAAGCTGAATAATAGAGATTTTTTACCGTGGGATGGCAAAACTACAGTTATTGTTTACTGGGGTATACCACACTTTTTTAAATAGAGATATTTGCGGCTGAACAGTGAGCGACACACTCAAACTGCTTTTTTTTTTAGATACCAAAGGCCCAAAACTGGATAGTACAGCGATTTGACCCCTGGAACTGCGAAACCACACTGGGATGTCGGGCCTACACAAGACTATTTTCAACAGATATATTTTTGTGTTACAACAGTCAGGAGACACTACTGTTTTTCTTTACGGAAAAAACGATCAAAACCTGAATAATAGATATTTTTTACCGTGGGATGTCAAAACCACAGTTATTGTTTACTGGGGTATACCACACTTTTTTAAATAGAGATATTTGCGGCTGAACAGTGAGCGACACACTCAAACTGTTTTTTTTTTTAGATACAAATGGCCCAAAATGGATAATGCAGAGGTTTGAACCGTGGAAGTGATGCGCCCCTGGGCCTGTGTCGCACTGCGTTGCGCACGCGGGAGCTTACCCGGAGCCGGATCTCTTGAGGGTTGTAGTCTCGTGGCGGTGATCCGGTCCGTGCCCAGGGAGTCAGACTAAGTGGCGCTGTATTAGCGGTAGATGTTGGACGACTACGCCACCCGTTGAATGCAGCTATGGAGCTGCCGCTGCAGGGCAGACCGCTGAGGCCGGTGGTAGGATGGTGCAGCGTGATAGTATAACCCCCAACGGGAGGGGTATGGCGTCAGGGCAGCCGACGTGGACGATGGGGGTAGCAGGAACCACTCGGAGACGGTACGGTGTAGTTCAGGGTCTTTACTGGTGACAAAGATAGACCCTCCCGGTGTACTGGCTAGCGATTGGGGCCTGGTCAGTCCTTGAGCAGATGGGATCTCCCCTGGCCAGGCGGAGTTGTAGGCCTCCCAAACTAACTGTACTCTTCTGGCTACCTTGCTAGAGGCGGGTAAAAGTAGCCCACGTCCCTGAGTGTGCTGTGTGGTGCTCACCCGTATGGCCGGTGACTCGGGGCCTTCTAGTAGCTTCCGCTCCACGACGGCGGTGCTGGTCCCATGCGTGTGACCGTGCCTTCGGGTTTCTTGGCCAGAGAACCTGGAATCCCCTGCCTGACGGATTCTGCTGCTGGGTAGGAGTTAGTCCCCACAGCCTCGGACTCCGGGTCCGGTAAGAAATCTTCTCAGTCAGGGCGAGCTCTGCAGCTGCCAGCCCCTGACTCCTTGTAACACTGCTCCCACAGAGCTCCTGATGTTCTGTTCCTATATTTGCTTCTTTTCTCTGTCTCTACTTCTTCTCTACTCACTAACCCTGCCTCAGCCCTAGGTTTATATAGGGGAAGTTCTTCCCCTCCCAGGACTGGGCAGGAGGTGTGGCATGCACAGGATCCCTGACCAAGAGACCTCCCCCCTGCTCTCAGACATAACATTGCTTGTTACTGTGGAAACCAGACCCCTGGGGTGCCACATTCCCCCCTAGTGAAATTTAGTACTCCGGGACTAAACATATTTTTAGAAAAACATAACAAGGTATAAACAATAATATAATACAATAAGAAAAACACATAAAGATGGTTACGGCGTGTCCGCAACCGGGTGCAGTCTTTGAAGAAAACAAAGGTGTCCATTTCACCAAAACAGGGAGACGTAACCAGGTAGGGGTCTGTCCTGCCCCGAGTCCTTAACAGTCTTTTAGTCCATTCCTGGGTTACGCTCCAACCAATTGTACAAGGATTCCCGGTAAATCCACCAAGGACTCCTAAAAATAACTAGAAACACATAATTATTTACAGGATATGGCCGCTCTCAGTCCTCGGCCAGTGGGGATAAGGATTGGCTGCTCACAGTCCTCAGCCTGGTAAGGGATAGGGGATGGCTGCTCACAGTCCTCAGCCTGGTAAGGGATAGGGACACACGGGGAACAATTCACTAATCCCAACGGGGACCATATTTTAATTAGCAGCAGTCCTTGTACCCTAACGGGTAACTATTTACAGCTCTTTATTCACGCTACTTCCCTTCAGTAGCTATGTCCTCTTTGTGCTCCCTCCTGAGGGTAGTCCTCAGACCCGTCCGGGTCCTCTTGGCTTTCCTCGTATTGGTAGTACTGCAGCTCCTCCTCGGTTAGCTGGGTTAGTATCTCTGCGACAGTCCTCCTCCCAGGTGGCCAGGACTTTACCTCCCTTTGGGCTGCCCCGGTTAATTGGGCCACCAGGATGCTCACTTTTTGCTCCTCTGTGAGGGGGTACACCTGGAAGAGGCTATCCAGCTTTTCTCTAAAGTCATGCAGGGTATGTGACTCCCCTGAGTACTGGGGTAGCCAGGCTGCCCCCGGGATATAGGGCATGGTGAAAGGCATGACCGCAACAGCGGTGGCGCTGGCGGGGGTTGAAGCGGTGAAGCTCTCCTCCGTATCCGGCATCCTTCTCCCCCCTAGTGGACCGTGGCCTACCTTGCGATGATCCTCTTCCGTAGGCCGCGGCTCCGCAGTGGATCGTCAGGGTTGAGGACCTTCCGTCGCGCTCCTGTGACGTCGGCGTCTGCTGGGCTCCTTCCAGGACCTTACGCAACGTCCGGACGTGAGGCGGGGCTTCAGTTCTCGCGCGCTTTCGGAGTCCACGCCCCTCTTCTTCCCGCGCGGCGTCTTCAAGATGGCGTCCAACGGCGGGAAAACTCCACGGATGGCGGGAAGAAGGCAGAAGATGGCGCCGGATGGCGGGAAAACTTCGCGGATGGCGGGAAGAAGGTAGAAGATGGCGCCGGATGGCGGGAAACCTCCACGGATGGCGGGAATCTTCACCACTGGTAAGTTTGAACAGTCTTTTTCAGGCACGCAGTACCCGGTGGTTGCGGGCACGAGATCCTGCCGACTACGCCAAAAGTTGACGCGCCCCTGGGCCTGTGTCGCGCTGCGTTGCGCACGCGGGAGCTTACCCGGAGCCGGATCTCTTGAGGGTTGTAGTCTCGTGGCGGTGATCCGGTCCGTGCCCAGGGAGTCAGACTAAGTGGCGCTGTATTAGCGGTAGATGTTGGACGACTACGCCACCCGTTGAATGCAGCTATGGAGCTGCCGCTGCAGGGCAGACCGCTGAGGCCGGTGGTAGGATGGTGCAGCGTGATAGTATAACCCCCAACGGGAGGGGTATGGCCTCAGGGCAGCCAACGTGGACGATGGGGGTAGCAGGAACCACTCGGAGATGGTACGGTGTAGTTCAGGGTCTTTACTGGTGACAAAGATAGACCCTCCCGGAGTACTGGCTAGCGATTGGGGCCTGGTCAGTCCTTGAGCAGATGGGATCTCCCCTGGCCAGGCGGAGTTGTAGGCCTCCCAAACTAACTGTACTCTTCTGGCTACCTTGCTAGAGGCGGGTAAAAGTAGCCCACGTCCCTGAGTGTGCCGTGTGGTGCTCACCCGTATGGCCGGTGACTCGGGGCCTTCTAGTAGCTTCCGCTCCACGACGGCGGTGCTGGTCCCATGCGTGTGACCGTGCCTTCGGGTTTCTTGGCCAGAGGACCTGGAATCCCCTGCCTGACGGATTCTGCTGCTGGGTAGGAATTAGTCCCCACAGCCTCGGACTCCGGGTCCGGTAAGAAATCTTCTCAGTCAGGGCGAGCTCTGCAGCTGCCAGCCCCTGACTCCTTGTAACACTGCTCCCACAGAGCTCCTGATGTTCTGTTCCTATATTTGCTTCTTTTCTCTGTCTCTACTTCTTCTCTACTCACTAACCCTGCCTCAGCCCTAGGTTTATATAGGGGAAGTTCTTCCCCTCCCAGGACTGGGCAGGAGGTGTGGCATGCACAGGATCCCTGACCAAGAGACCTCCCCCCTGCTCTCAGACATAACATTGCTTGTCACTGTGGAAACCAGACCCCTGGGGTGCCACAGAAGTGCAAAACAAGACTTCTGTTTCTCTAGCCTACACCAGACTATTTTCAACAGTTATATTTGTGCCTGAAAAATCAGAGACACGCTTTTTTTTTTGGGGGGGGGGGACACACACCAAAAGGTTAATAAGACGGGTATTTGTACAGTGTGAAGGAGCAAAAAAAAAGGAGGATTTAGATGAAAAAAAAGGATTTTTCCTGGCCCCCGACACCTGGTGCTAAGTCCAGCAATTTCAGCAACAGGAGCACACAGGACTGTAATGCAGCGTTTGCTGGTATAACCACTGTGTCTCCTATACAGCCTGCCTGCCTGGTATCTGGGATGGATATTAGTCCTGAAAAGGACTGTTTGTTTGTTCTGGCAGCCTTTACAGACCCTACACTAACTATTTCGCAGTTTATATCTCTCCCTAAATCAGCAGCGCTGTCCCTACACTGTCTAATCCGGAGCGACTGTGTCCAAGATGGCGGCGCCCCGTTTTAAATACTCGAGGTGACGCTGTGCGGCCAGCCAATCACTGTAATGCCCACAACCAACATGGCTGCAGCATTACAGTGACTGGCTGGCAATCCCTGCATGTTCATTGGCTCTGTAAAGAGCGCCAAACATGCAGGGCGGAGACCCGAGCTCCCGCCCGAGTAACCCGGAAATGCTCGGTGCTCGCCGAACATCCCGAGTAGCGTGATGCTCGGGTGAGTACCGAGCAGTGTATAGCATGTTCGCTCAACACTAATACTTATGCATAAAAATACACAATGTAATACGATACAATAATACACAATACCCCAGGGGTAACTATCTACATTTGTCAGAGTTTAGCTATTTTACTCAGTGTATCTGACAGGGGGTTTACCTCTAGTACTACGTGTTGATCTGCGCAGTCCGGTGGTCTGTGTGGTATCAGAGTCTGCATTGTTTGTTACCCTACCAGTTCTACGTGTGACTAAGTTGTAAAACAGCCTTAACCTCTCTCTGGGACTGGCAAGTTCACCATTGGCTGGGCCCTCTTGCTCTGCTCCTACCGGGGATCCTTCGTTCGGGGATACTTCTTGAGCTGGCTCTTCTGCAGCACTTACAGGTTCAACTTGCTGTGGAGGGTCTTCTGGCTGTTCGAAGAATTGGAGTGTTGGAATGATTACTGCTCCTCCTATTTGAGGCCAATCTGCCGGGAAATCTCCTAGGTCTGAGTGTATCACTGCTTCTTTAGGCTCCTCCGGGTTTACGAGAGGCACTTCTTCTTGGGGTTTCAGTAAGTCTGGACACAACGTTAGGTGGTCCCTGGACACTGTTGCAGACGTTCTTCCTCCATCTCTACTAATTATGCAGGTCTTCTTATTATCAAATCTTGACTGTAACACAGTGTAGGGTTCTCTCTCCCACTGGTCATCAAGTTTGTGGTTTTGTCTTTTCCTTTTCAATATTACTTCACCAGGTGTGAAGGGTTCTGCGGGCATGTTTTTGTTGTAGCGCGCCTCCTGCTTTTCTCTCTCTCGAGTGAGACTGTCCTCAACACAGGCTTGTACTCTTCTGTACTGCTCCTGTCTGGTCATGTCCCAATCCTTAGTGGTCATATCAGCTTCAGGCTCCACAACACCAAGCTCCAGATCCATGGGCAGCTTTCCTGGCCTTGCCCGCATGAGATATGCCGGAGTGCAATTGGTGGAACTTACTGGTATATGATTGTACAGATCGACTTGGTCAGGTAGTAGGTCTGGCCACTGATTTCTCTCCTCAAGTGGTATGGTCTTTAGCAGGTGGATGATGATGTTATTCATCTTCTCACAGAGACCATTGGTTTGTGGGTGGTACAGTGTAGTACTTATCTTCTTACACCCGTAGAGATGGCAGAATTCCTTGAACAACTCAGCCTCAAAGGCCGGGCCTTGGTCTGTCAGCACCTGCTCAGGATAACCATGGGGTCTACAGAAATACGCTTGGAACATCTTTGCTGCTGTCTCTGCCGTCAGGTCTTTGACGGGGGCGACCACCAGGAAACGTGAGCAGTGATCCACCAAGGTCAGAGCATAAGAGTACCCTGACCTGCTGGGGGACAGCTTGACATAGTCCATGGCCACGATCTCCAGGGGTCGAGTCGTCTTGATGGGTTGTAGGGGTGCCTTCTGGCTGCTGTAGTCTTTTCTTCTAAGGCCACAGGGTCCACAGTCCCGGCACCACCGCTCAATGGAGCTGCGCATTCCTACCCAGTAGAATCGACACTTCAGCAGGGTCTCTAGCTTTTTCCATCCAAAGTGCCCCGTCTGATCGTGGTAGGCCTCCAACACCATTTGGATGTCTGTCTTGGGGACCACTATCTGCCATACCATCTCATGGGTTTTTGGATTGACGTACCTCCGGCACAGCTTCTCACGGTAGATAAACAGCCGGCTTCTCTCGTTCCACATCTGCTTTGCTTGCGGAGATGCTTCTTTTTCCAGGGAGGCACCTTCTTGGGTTATCAGCTCTTTAATGTGGCTGACAACCGGGTCACTGTCCTGGGTCTCTTTCCATCTGTGGTGAGGCAGGGGGTTTAACGTCTTTCCACGCTGCCTCCTGGAGGCTCGTTGCTCGTGGATCATCCCATTCCGGTGAAAGGCAGGTAGCTCAATCTCTTCCAAGTCATCCACTTCTTCTTCTGTGTCTGACTGGTGAGGCATCCTGGAAAGAGGATCAGCGTTGGCGTTCTTGCGGCCCGCCCGGTATTTAATTGTGAATTGATAATTCGACAGCCGAGCCATCCATCGTTGTTCCAGTGCTCCTAGCTTAGCTGTATCAAGATGGGTCAAGGGGTTGTTATCAGTGAAGGTAGTGAACTTACTAGAGGCTAGATAGTGCTTGAACCTTTCAGTGATGGCCCAGACCAAGGCCAGGAACTCTAACTTAAAGCTGCTCTAGTTCCCCGGGTTCCTCTCGGTTGGGCGGAGCTTCCTGCTTGCATATGCGATCACTTTCTCTTGGCCATTCTGCTTCTGACTTAAGACAGCTCCCAGTCCTTCATTGCTGGCATCAGTATACAGCAGGAACGGTTGGCTGTAGTCAGGGTAGACTAGGATCTCATCGCCAGTCAGGATCTCCTTCATCTCCTGAAATGACTCGGCTTGCTCCTTACCCCAGTGGAATGGGGGGTTTCTGCCTTTAGGGGACTATCCTACCAGGAGGTCTTGCAGAGGAGCTGCTTTCTTGGTGTAGTCTTTTACAAACCTCCGGTAGTATCCTACTAGTCCCAAGAACTGAAGCACCTCTTTGAGGTTCCTCGGCTCCGGCCACTTCTGGATGGCAGTGACCTTCTTCGGGTCTGGTGCTACCCCTTCCGGACTGACAATGTGCCCCTGGTACTGTACCTTTCTCTTGAGCAGGTGTCACTTTGAGGGCTTCAACTTCATCCCGTACCGGGACAGTGACTCAAATGCCTCTGCCAGGTGCTTCAAGTGGTCCTCGTACGTTTTGAAGTACACTATCACGTCATCCAGGTATAGTAACACAATCTCGAAGTTGTGGTGTCCCAGGCAGCACTCCATCAATCTCTGGAACATTCCAGGGGCATTGCAGAGTTCAAACGGCATACTGTTGAACTCGCAGAGTCCCATCGGGGTAGTGAAGGCCGTCTTCTCCCGATCCTCCTCAGCCACAGCTACTTGCCAGTGCCCACTAGTGAGGTCAAGGGTGGAAAAGTAATTTGCAGACTTTAAGGCAGCTAGGGACTCCTCTATGCATGGTAAAGGGTATGCATCTTTATGTGTAATGCGATTTACTTGACGGTAATCTACACACATTCTCATGCTCCCGTCCTTTTTCCTAACTAGCACTAGGGGAGCTGCTCAGGGACTACAACTATCCCTATCCCTTATTACCCCTGCCCTTCTCATATCGTGCAGCATTTCCTTAGCCTTCTGGTAGTGAGCTGGTGGTATAGGCCGGTAACGTTCTTTGATGGGTGGATGGTCACCTGTGGTGATATGATGTTGAACCCCCTTAATCCTCCCGAAGTCAAGTGGATGTTTACTGAACACCTGCGCGTATTCTTGAACCACCCAGTGTACACCCTTTTTCTGATGGGCAGGAGTGGTGTCTGTCCCAACATGGAGCTGTTGACACCAATCCTCCACCTGGGTTGCAGGGTCATCATCCTCCACTTCGTCTGGTGAGGTTAAGGACTCCTCCTTGTGAATGCAGTTGTTATTTACAGCATGTAATTTGGCAACAGTGGCATAACGTGGCAATCTGACCTCATCTTCCCCACAGTTGAGAAGACGGACGGACACCCTCCCATTGCGTACATCTACCACTCCTCTGGTGGTTAAGAGCGTGGGTCTGTGCTCAGAGCAAAGGGGTTCTACTATTGCCTGGTAGCTCTGTCCTCTAAGACCTATAGCAGCTCTACACCAGATAAGCATTTCACTCATTGGGGGATCACAATGGGTATGGGGTCTGTCACCCGCACATTACCGATTTCACCATCTGTTAACCTTACTTGCTGTTGGTACATCAGGACTCGGAGCTCCCTCTGCAACGCCCTCCTCTGTCTTGGTCTGGCAGTGTCAGCTATCTGTTGGAGCAAGAACACAACTTCTCCCAAACAGTTACCAACAATGTTAGTGCCTAGTACCATATACGGATTGGTATCATCAGGATTAGTCTCTACTACAATTAGTCCCTGGTCCTTCAGCTCCACTCTCCCCACTTTTACAGTCACATTCTTAACCCCGATTAGGTTAAGGGGGAGTACATTTGAGGCATAAACAGAAAGATTTGGAGCTGGCGGACTTAGGTCGTCCATGGACCAGAACCTCTTGTAGAGGGCATCAGGCATTATTGTTACCTGAGATCCTGTGTCCAGCAGAGCGTGCGTCGGGATGCCGTCCAGCAGAATGGACAGGAAAGGTCTTCCTCCGACAAACCTGTTGTACCAGTCTGATGGGCCTGGGGAATTTACTCCTGGGTGTCAGCCCTCGGCCCCAGGGTTTTCTCGTTTAAAGGACAATTCTGGGCAGTATGTCCGGTCTTGCGGCAGCGGTAGCAGGTAGGGTCCTTCTGTGGATGGCGCTGGTCACTGATCCTCGCAGAGGGTGGTGTTGTCCTCCTCCTCCTTCGCATCCAGGGGACATCCTCAGGGCTATCGGCTAACAGGATTTTCCCTCCTTCCTCGGGCTCCGTCCGCAGCTGCAGAGCACTCAGCACAGTGGTCAGGGTTTTGCTCAACTGGCGCACTTCAGAGCGCAGACTGTCCAGCTCTCTAGGGGACGTTGCTGGAACCTTGGCTTCAGCAGCCACTGGGGAAAAGGTGGGTGTAGCAGGCACTGGGGTAGCCCCACCCTGGTAACATTGGATGGCATTTGTTTCCTGGGGCTGAAGTCCTTTTATAGCCATGTCCTTAAGATTGTCAAAGGTAGCATCCGGATGATCTAAGGACCACCAACGCACAGTCCTGCTCTCCTCTGGAGACCTCAGTCCCCGGACAAACTGTTCCTTCAGCATTTTGTTTTCATTTTCGATGTTGGTTGGACTAACCTGTTTCAGAGCCCGCAGGGCCCCTTGTAGACGCCAGGTATAGTCCCGAACATTGTCCTCCGGCTGTTGAGAGCAGTTGTAGAACCTCATCCGGAGGTCCGCCTCAGTATGATCCTCAAAAACAGTCTGTAGCTTTTTAAAGATTGCGGACACTGACTCCTGGTCTGTGGCTGACCATGTTTCCACTTCCCATTCCGCAGCACCAGGCAGTTGTCCTAATACAACAGCGGCCCACTGCTTGCCTGTCATAGAGTACATGTCCAAGATACCGCATATCTTCCGTTTGAATCCAGATAGGGTATCTGGTTTGCCGTTGTACTGGGGGAGCCACTTTGCTCCAGGAATGTACGGTAGAGTTATGGGGATGACAGGAGTTACAGGCGCTGCTGGTGGAGCGGCCGCTTTGGCCTGCTCGGCGTCGAGCGCAGGTTGAACATCAGGGCTGTTAACCGGTATTCCGGCGTTGTGCTGTTCGTCGGACATTCTGGTGCCTCCCTAGCGAACCGTGTCCTACCTTCTTTTCTTCCGGTAGGCCGCAGCTCCGCAGGTGACGGTCGTCTTCAGGACCTTGCGTCGCTTGCGTCCTACGTCAGAGCGTTCAGCGATGCTCCTTCTAGGACCTGGCGCTTCCCGGTTTGATGTCGAGGCGTGGGGCGTGTCCGGGGCTTCGCGCGCTTTTGCTGGTACGCCCCTTAGTTTCCCGCGGTTACGCCCTTCTTCTCGCTCGGTGGCCCAACAATGGCGGCAATCTTCACCACAGTCAAAACACAGTTTTTAATTAAAGGCGCACAGTACCCGGTGGCAACGGGCATAACACCCCGTCGTTGCAGCAGGCACGCGATCCTGTTCGTGATGCCAGGGAAGATGACTAGCCCAGGGGATGGGGACGACTCGGTACCCAGGCCTTTGCCTGGCCTTGGGGATGTCGCGGTGGTCGGCTCCTGGGCCCGTACCCTGGGGTCAGTTTTAAAAAGGGGATTATTTGTTAATTTTATGAAAGTTCGTGACGCCACCTGTGGCTTCTGGTGAAAATCACCAGCGCTGCGCAGTCCACTGAGGCCGATGATAAGGCAGCTCGATGGTATAGCTCCCCACAGGTGGAGCTAGGCCTCAGGGCAGCGTACGGAGAGGGGGATGCAGGACAGGTGAGACCCAGCCGGGTCAGAGCAAGAACGGGGACAAACATGGTAGTCACTTCAGTACCTTTTACTGGTGGAAAATCAGGCACATCCCGGAGCACTGTAGGGTGAAGGGTGCATATCAGGATCCTCCCCAATGAGTGGGTGTAGGGCCTCCTGTTTCTTGCCTCTGCGTAGTAAGTTTCTGACCTGCCTGAAGCTAGGCCTAACTTTGTCTCTGTCCTGCACCGGCTGACGTTGTGGTAGGGCCTTCTCTTGGAGTGCACGCTCCCAGCTTACGGGGCCTATGTGTCTCCTGGCTCTGTTATGTATCAGCTCTTTGGTGAACCTGGGACCTCTAGTTCTCCAAGGATTCCGGTTATGCCTTACTGGGTCGTAGAGATCCCGGTAAGCTCGGACTCGGTGTCCGGTATAAGTTTCGGGGTGAGCTGGGTAAGCTCCTCTGCCCCCACTGCTACTCACTTTCCACTCGCCTTCGGCCATGCTCGGGCCCTCACTAGGCTACTCACACTAGCGGCAGCTTGCCGCGCTTCACCGATCTTATGGCGCCGGCACACCTAAAGCTCACGCTTCTGAGCTACAACTGAGTCTGAACTATGCTCCACTGCAAGCTAGCAACTGCGGGAGCTGGAACAGGCTCCGTCCTCTGAGGTAACTCTTCTCAGACTGTACTGGACTCAACTGCTAAACCAGACTGAACTAGACTGAACTACCTGGCTCCACCTTCCCTATTTATATCCCTAACGGTCTCCCTCTGCTGGTCTGAGGTGGAAGGTGGAGATGTGTGAATGTTTATGGGGGCCTCTTGTGGAGGAATCCATCAATGCACTCTTCTAGGATCTGTGCTACCAAGCGCAGCTGGGCGTCACAAAAACTGCTGATAGGGATAAATAAGAGAAGGGGAAATCTTCATGAATATACCTATACATTGCATGATTTTTTAAATACAAATTTACTACATTCCCTCCCGCTCCCTCAAGTGCACGGGAGGCGGATCCTAGATCAGAAGTAAACTCTGGTCTCCATACTGAGCACTCCCTAACCCCATCCCCTTTTGACTGTAATAAGCCCCTGGTTGGACATCATAGCAATCTGTCAAGCACAAAGAGGGAGGGGTTGCAACAAGGCAAAACTGGGTTGTTTAGCTACAGCTTTTCTTTTTTTAGACACTTAATGGTGGTGTTAGTCAGTCTGCCATGGCATAGTGTTCGTTTCTAGTCATGGTATGGGGGTGTTATCCATATAATGGTATTATTGCATAATAATTGTAACGTCCCTAGCGGTGTGCTTGCATAGTGCACCACCTCCCACTATGCAAGACCGCAATCTTACACATCAGTCCAGCCTGCAAACCTTGCTCCAGTTCATGCTGTGTGCATGTCTCTTGTCTGATTGCTTAGAGTGGAGGCCCGGTTACTTCCTGATTCTTATAGCTGCTGTAGGCGTGCTCCTAATGCGTCCCCAGCCTATTGCTGTGAGTCACTGGATATTTAAACCCCCTCCACCCAGAAGGAGGTGCCTGAGCAGCACTATCTATCTGTGTGCTCCTTGTCTCTGAGTTGCCAGGTCTTGTCCTGTATCTTGTCTGTTTCTGCCACCCTGGGGGCTGCATACCCAGTCCTGTTATCTCTGACTTGTTATCTCTGACTTCTAGTCTATTTCTGCCACCCTGGGGGCTGCATACCCAGGCCTGTTATCTCTGACATCTAGTCTGTTTCTGCCACCCTGGGGGCTGCATACCCAGGCCTGTTATCTCTGACTTCTAGTCTGTTTCTGCCACTCTGGGGGCTGTATACCAAGGCCTGTTATCTGTGACTTCTAGTCTGTTTCTGCCACTCTGGGGGCTGTATACCCAGGCTCGTTATTGTAACTCGTTGCAGTAGCAGTTCCTGTCTGAACTGTATTCCAGCCTGTTACCTGTTTATCTCTATGTCCGTACCTTCCCTTTTCCTGCAGTATCTGAACCTGCACCTAACTCCAACTCGTTGTCTCTGTACTTCTGTTTGTGAGTTTTGTGTCCACTCGCTACTTCATAGTAAGTACCTTCAGTGTATCTGGTTCTGCTTGTCCCTTTTCCCTTCCTCCGTATCTACCTCCTGTGTTCTAGCCATCTTTCTGCATTTTCCAGTCTGTTCCATGTGAACAGAGCCCTGTCCTCTCTGCCTGCACCTTCAACCGTGCTCTGCCTTGTCCACCACACCTGCGGTTTCGCTCTGCTCTGCTTGCTCACCGCACTGGTGGTTCCCCTCTGCTCTGCCTTGTCCACCGCTCCGGCGGTTCTGCTCTGCTCTGCCTTGTCCTCCGCTCCGGCGGTTTTGCTTTACTCTGCTTGTCTACCGCATCTGCGGCTCTGTTCCTGTCTCCCAGTCTGTACTGGACCCTATCCAGCCTACGCTCCAACCTGCTAGTACCTCCCTGTCTGCACTCCAGCCTTTCTTGCCAGTACCCACCTGTCTGCATACCAGCCGTGCTTGCCAGTGCCTACCTGTTTGCATACCAGCCGTGCTTGCCAGTGCCCACCTGTATGCATACCAGCCGTGCTTGCCAGTACCCACCTGTCTGCATACCAGCCGTGCTTACCAGTATCCACCTGTCTGCATACCAGCCGTGCCTGCCAATACCCACCTGTCTGTATGCCAGTCTAACCTGCCTGTTCCTGCATTCCCCGGTATGGGTCAACAGCTGTGACCGGGGTCTGACCTGGAGTAGCACCTGGTCTCTCTGCTCGGTTCCTCCTTTGTTCTTGGAGTCGACTGAGCCACCGTGCGACCTTGGTCGGATCGGGTTGATACTTAGTTACGCCCCTCCAGGCACTCCTCGGTTCATGGTACAGTGGGATCACTAATCACTCTCACGCCAGTCAATCCGGGCGAGAGCATAACAGTAATGTGTTTTAGTCACTGTGTGGTGGGTGTCATTTAGACACTGTGAGTAGATTCATTGAGATTGGCATAGTGCACACCCACACTATGCCAATCTTACTGGAATACAAGGCACCAAATTCTTTAAGAGGCATGCCACTACTCTATGGAAGGGAAGTGTTTTATATTAAAAGAAGTCCTATTAGTACAAACCAACCTAAATCAATGGGAAAAACTTCAGAATATCCCAAACGCTTGACCCAAGTCATTCAGTTTAAGGGCTATGCTTCCAAATACTAATGAAATGTATGTAAACTTTTAACGTTCCAGTAAGTAATTAAAGTTCCTTAAAACATTCTCTCATTATTCTGGCATTTGGCAAATATTAAAAATGATGGTAATCCTAATTGACCTAAAACAGGAAAGGCTTATTCTGATTTCGTGTCAGATATTGGGAAAAACATGCATATGTATCTTTTTATATAGTGTATGTAAACTTCTGGTTTCAACTGTATATATACTGTATTTAACAGAGAACTACTAAATGCATAATTTCACGTTGGCAAAATAAGAAATGATAAAAATAGCTTATAAAAAGTTAATTTTTATTAGTATAATCAATATAAAAACAAGTAAAAAACAGAAAAGGTGCAGGATTAGATGAGGGATGTGGACTAAAGTAATATATAAGCGAACAGTTTATATCAATATTCCCAACAGGAAATTAATTTTATAGAATGCTCAAATAGCTACTTACAGCACTATGCTCATCCAGACCATTAAGTGTAGACAAACCAAGAGTATTTTACTAGACAAAATTCTTTATTCAGACAATTAATTAAAAAAAATACCAAGAAATTAATAAAACATCCCATAGAATACAATAAAGTGCATACCATTAATTTCAAAATTAAAAGCTGATGGCTAAATGTAGCAATAATTCAGTAACCAGGGTATCCACTTAGATATCTTATGAATACACCCAAATTCATGATCCCAAATCACAGGTGTACACAATCAGTAATGGCCATAGTAAAGTGCTTCATGTGCAATGTTTGCCAGCAGGCTTAACCTGTTATATATAAGGTGACCGTGCATCCCTAAAACTGCTAAAGTGCTAATAGTGACATGTGCAATTGAAGCCTTCCATTATGTCAAAATAAGTTATTACCTGGTATAGGATACTTTGGCAGAGTAAATGCTATTTGCCCAGCCGCCCCTACTTGCGTTTCACCCTTAACTTCTTTAGGGGGTGTGTCCTAATGAAGTTTTTACATAAGTATATATGTGTATGATGATCCAACCATTAAACTGATTGAGCACCATGTGACCCTGCCCAGGGTCATAAGCGGCGCATGCGTCAGCGGAGTACCTACCGTCAGAGGACACTTCCGTCAGCGCTCAGTGGACTGCACGCTACCCACTGCTGCTAAGCAGCAGAGGTCACGTATCGGGCCTGTCAGCGCGTCAGGGAGTTCCGGGATTCCCCAGCCGTACATGCGCACAAGACGATCGTAGCTGAAATTAACTAAGGCTCTAATATGAATAGCTGCCATGAGCTGCCTTGTGGGGAGCGTGGACACAGTATGGATTACTTCTCTACAGTAGGTTCAGCCAGCATGTAAGTTTGGATGATATTAATACATACTTAGCATTGCATAGGGTCCTACTATATCTCCCTAGTCATTGGTATGTATATATATACAACTTTAGAAAATATCAAAGATAAATGCTTATATCCTCAGACTATTTAATACCTGTCTCATAATTCCATTAGGGGTACCCTAAACACTATTCCAGAGGGGTAAGTCCCTACAGGTGTCCTCATAATAGCTTGACAATTGTCCACAAACGACTAATCCATACAGTACAGACCAAAAGTTTGGACACACCTTCTCATTTAAAGATTTTTCTGTATTTTCATGACTATGAAAATTGTATATTCACACTGAATGCATCAAAACTATGAATTAACACATGTGGAATTATATACTTAACAAAAAAGTGTGAAATAACTGAAAATATGTCTTATATTCTAGGTTCTTCAAAGTAGCCACCTTTTGCTTTGCTGACTGCTTTGCACACTCTTGGCATTCTCTTGATGAGCTTCAAGAGGTAGTCACCGGAAATGGTCTTCCAACAATCTTGAAGGAGTTCCCAGAGATGCTTAGCACTTGTTGGCCCTTTTGCTTTCACTCTGCGGTCCAGCTCACCCCAAACCATCTCGATTGTGTTCAGGTCTGGTGACTGTGGAGGCCTAGCACCCCATCACTCTCCTTCTTGGTCAAATAGCCCTTACACAGCCTGGAGGTGTGTTTGGGGTCATTGTCCTGTTGAAAAATAAATGATGGTCCAACTAAACGCAAACCGGATGGAATAGCATGCCGCTGCAAGATGCTGTGGTAGCCATGCTGGTTCAGTATGCCTTCAATTTTGAATAAATCCCCAACAGTGTCACCAGCAAAGCACCCCCACACCATCACACTTCCTCCTCCATGCTTCACGGTGGGAACCAGGCATGTAGTGTCCATCCGTTCACCTTTTCTGCGTCGCACAAAGACACGGTGGTTGGAACCAAAGATCTCAAATTTGGACTCATCAGACCAAAGCACAGATTTACACTGGTCTAATGTCCATTCCTTGTGTTCTTTAACCCAAACAAGTCTCTTCTGCTTGTTGTCTGTCCTTAGCAGTGGTTTCCTAGCAGCTATTTTACCATGAAGGCCTGCTGCACAAAGTCTCCTCATAACAGTTGTTGAAGAGATGTGTCTGCTGCTAGAACTCTGTGTGGCATTGACCTGGTCTCTAATCTGAGCTGCTGTTAACCTGCAATTTCTGAGGCTAGTAACTCGGATAAACTTATCCTCAGAAGCAGAGATGACTCTTGGTCTTCCTTTCCTGAGGCGGTCCTCATGTGAGCCAGTTTCTTTGTAGCGCTTGATGGTTTTTGCAACTGCACTTGGGGACACTTTCAAAGTTTTCCCAATTTTTCGCACTAATTGACCTTCATTTCTTAAAGTAATGATGGCCACTCGTTTTTCTTTACTTAGCTGCTTTTTTCTTGCCATAATACAAATTCTAACAGTCTATTCAGTAGGACTATCAGCTGTGTATCCACCAGACTTCTGCACAACACAACTGATGGTCCCAACCCCATTTATAAGGCAAGAAATCCCACTTATTAAGCCTGACAGGGCACACCTGTGAAGTGAAAACCATGTCTGGTGACTACCTCTTGAAGCTCATCAAGAGAATGCCAAGATTGTGCAAAGCAGTCATCAAAGCAAAAGGTGGCTACTTTGAAGAACCTAGAATATAAGACATATTTTCAGTTGTTTCACACTTTTTTGTTAAGTATATAATTCCACATGTGTTAATTCATAGTTTTGATGCCTTCAGTGTGAATGTACAATTTTCAAAGTCATGAAAGTACAGAAAAATCTTTAAATGAGAAGGTGTGTCCAAACTTTTGGTCTGTACTGTATATATAAGTGTACCATACTATTACCTCTAGTAGAGTGGAGCTTTTTTGGGTGGGCATGGTCCACTCTCCCTGGGGCAAATTTAACACAAGGGAGAGAGGAAAATACCCATCTATTTGGGTAACACATCAAAAAAAGGGGGAAAGAGAGGAGGAGGGGGAAGCAAAGGGAAAAACAAAAAAGGGAAAGGAAAAACGGTAGGAAGGGAGGGAAAAAAGAAAAGAAAAGGAAAACAATCTCACTCTCCTATGTTCATCTGGACAACCAAGTACAATAGAATAATCACAAATAAAAAAGTGAGAGCGATCTGAGTATACAGTGATACCACCATGGAGCACCATGTATAATGCCTCTATACAGGACCTAGAATTGGGAACTTCTTAGTTAATAGATTGTCCCATTGACCCCAGAATGAACCATAAATTGTCCATTAGGTCTCTCCATGCAATAGAAATCCCGTTTTCTGCTCCATATTTGAAGAAGAGAGATCCGATGGCTCAAGAAGAACAATAGTGGTCATCATTCAATGTCTTCAATCGCCTCACATCTTCCAGCCACCTTAGTTCTAAATACGAGTCTCAGTGCAGGAAAATAAGCAGAATAATTCACATATTAAAGGACAAGGAAAAAGGGTACAATTAAAACCAATATTTAAATCATACAACACTAAAAAAAAAAAAAAACACCTTACAGAGTCCCTCTGTTAAATCACAGAAATGCTCTGAACCCACGGCTTTCATTTAAACCCAGGGGAGTCATGGTGTTGAGCCGATAGATCCATCGACTTTCCACCTGGGAAAGTACCTTAAATAAATTTCCTCCCCTGGTGCCCAGATTTACCTGGCCAATTGTCATAATACGGAGACCTCTAGCATCGGAATTATGTTCATCCCTAAAATGGCGAGGTAAGGTTTTAAATTGTTCCCCAACCTCAGCTGTTCTGGCTTTTTCTATGTCCCTTTTATGTTCACGAACCCGGATCCTTAATTCACGTGTTGACATTCCAACATATGCCTTATTACAAGGGCACCGAGCTTGGTACACAGTACTCTTTGAAGAGCAGGTAAAGAACTTTCTGATACTAAATTTCTTTGTTCCATCCGCATTGCTGAATTTCTTGCTCTAGATTAAGTTAGCACGTGCCTTGCATCTTCCACAAGGGTAAAATCCCAGGCCTATCCGGAAACCTCCTGTGGAAAGCTTTAACAAACCTAGGAGCAGAGACATCATCTGTCCTTACCCAGGAGTTGTCTTTGGGACTGAAACCCTTCCAGGAGACAAGATACTGTAATCTTCCTCTGCCATCTAGAATTCAAGATACGAGAAATTTCATATTCGCCATCTTCCACAACAGGAGGAACTGTGACAGTGGCGTCCCTATCAGATACATCAGCCCTTTTCAAGAAGGAAACATGAAACACAGGATTAATCTTCCAGGAAGTAGGGACATCCAGCCTAACAGCAGACGGGTTAATAACCTGAAGCACTTTGAAAGGACCCACAAACTTAGGACCCAGTTTTTTAGAGGGAATCCTCAACCGCAGGTTCTTCAAGGACAACCAAACCATGTTACCCACAGTTAACAAAACCTTCTTTAGTTTCCTGTCAAAATACTTCTTGAACTTCTTGTTAGCCTCTTGAAGGTTGCAACGTACATTAGTCCAAACTCTCTCCAAATCACCGGAAAAATTCTCCTCCTCCGGCAACGCCGACCCCAATTTGGAGAACGAACCAAAAGACGGATGTCTCCCAGTACAACAAAAAAAAGGAGAACACCCAGCAGAGGAGGATGTATGGTTGTTAAGAGCAAATTCTGCGAGAGGCAGAAACTCAGACCACACCTCTTGATTGTCCGCCACAAAACAACGCAAAAACTGTTCAACATCTCTTCTTTCTTTCAGTCTGTCCATTAGACTCAGGATGATAACCAGACGAAAATGACAAATGGACTCCCAACCTGTCACAAAAAGCACACCAAAAGCGATCCACAAACTGAGGTCCTCTATCAGAAACAATAACCGTGGGAACGCCATGGAGCTTGACAATCTCCTTAACAAACGTCTTAGCGAGTGTCTTGGCGCAGGGCAACTTAATGAATGGAACAAAATGACACATCTTACTAAAACGGTCCACGACCACCCAGATGACAGTAAAACCCTCGGACACAGGAAGATCAGTAATAAAATCCATTGTGAGATGCGTCCAAGGCGCACTAGGAACCTCCAGAGGGCAAAGCAACCCCGCAGCAGGGGTATGTGAAGCCTTTGACCTAGCACACACAGTACACTGACGCACACACTTGATGACTTCCTTCTGCCATCCAGGCCACCAAAAACTGCGACTGATAAGTCTCTTAGTCTCCGAAATTCCTGGATGACCTGCCAACCGAGACTCATGACACTCCACAAACAAATCTCTCCTAAAGGCTCTAGGCACAAACAACCTCCCATGGGGAGTGTTAGATGGAGCTTCATCTTGGGCTTTCAGAATCCCATTCTCCAAAACGGAGTCCAATGCCGCCACCACAACTCCTTTCTGTAAAATGCTCTCCTCCTCCTCGGCATCAACCGTAGGAGAGAAGCTGCGAGATAAAGCATCGGCTTTAACGTTCTTAGTACCAGGGATATAGGTAACAGAAAAATGAAACCGAGAAAAAAAAAGTGACCACCTTGCTTGATGGGCATTCCATCGCTTGGCAGCATCCAGATAGATCAAATTCTTATGATCTGTGAAAACCTGAAAAGGAAATCTAGCACCTTCCAAAAAATGACACCAATGTTCAAACGCAAGTTTAATAGCCAGCAACTCCTGGTTTCCAACATCATCTGACCCCTGATCCAAACGCCTGAGTTCTGATTCTGCAGATGAGATTCGATCAGGATCGTCATATAATAGCCCCATTGCAAAAAAAAATTCTTCAACAGACCTTAAACACGGATCATTAGGCTGGAGAGAAAAGGCCCACCCCTGTGGTTCATGGCGCAAAAGTGACATAATAAAACCAATGCGCTGTGATTCATTCCCAGAGGACCTTGGTCTCAAACGAAAATATAACAAACAAGCATTTTTAAAGGAAAAAAAATCTTTCTGTTTACCATAAAAAACATCAGGCAGTCTTACCTTGGGTTCGACAAAATGCGCTCCAGAACAGCTACTCATGTGTTGCTGAAGCTCGGCCACCTCCAGAGACAATCCCTGCAGGCGTTGAGCCAAATCCTGGACGGAAACCATGCTGATCCCCGAATTTCTTTCCTTTTAGTTTTTTGGGCTGGACTTACTGTTATGATCTGCAACATGTACTAAGGAAAGATAGGGGAAAGCTGTCCCTACAGTAAGACTAAGCTGAATCCCTATGATGTAGCGGGCTGCCTGTTCCTAGTGAAAAGACCCGCCTTAGTCCTCGGCTAGTCTGAACGAAGACCAATAGAATTAAGGGAGGGGTCCCTAAAAGAACTAAGTACTGGAACAAAAATGGGACACCTCCTAAACAGAGAAGTTGTTGCAGAACACAAAAAGACAAATTGACAAAAATGTACTAGAGGTCCCAGAGGACCAAGCAAACTTGACAGAAAAAGGCACCAAAGCACCAGGCTAGAGAAACAGTCAAACACTGAAGTCCAGCACAGCCACAAGGGCGGAGCTGGAATATAAAGGCAGATGGTCACGTGACCGCAAAACACAAGATGGAAAAAACAAACAGGAGGGTTCTAACATCCCCCTCCTCTCTTTCCCCCTTTTTTTGATGTGTTACCCAAATACATGGGTCTTTTCATCTCTCCCTTGTGTTAAAATTGCCCCGGGAAGAGTGGACCATGCCCACCCAAAAAAGCTCCACTCTACTAGAGGTAATATTATGGTACACCTATATATATGGATTAGTCGGTTGTGGACAACTGTCAAGCTATTATGAGGACACTTGTAGGGACTTACCCCTCTGGAATAGTGTTTAGGGTACCCCTAATGGAATTATGAGACAGGTATTAAATAGTCCAAGGCTATAAGCATTTATCTTTGATATTTTCTAAAGTTGTATATATATACATACCAATGACTAGGGAGATATAGTAGGACCCTATGCAATGCTATGTATGTATTAATATCATCCAAACTTACATGCTGGCTGAACCTACTGTAGAGCAGTAATCCATACCGTGTCTGCGCTCCCTGCAAGGCAGCTCATGGCAGCTATTCATATTAGAACCTTAGTTCATTTCAGCTAGGATCGTCTTGTGTGCATGCGCGGCTGGGGAATCCCGGAATTCTCGGTCGCGCCGACAGGCCTGACACGTGACCTCTGCTGCTTAGCAGCGGTGGGTAGCGTGCAGTCCACTGAGCACTGACAGAAGTATCCTCTGATGGGAGGTACTCCACTGACGCATGAGCCACTTGCGACCCTGGGCAGGGTCACATGGTGCTCAAGCAGTTCAATGATTGGATCATCATACACATATATACTTATGTAAAAACTTCATTAGGACACGCCCCCCAAAGAAGATAAGGGTGAAACGCGAGTAGGGGCGGCTGGGCTAATAGCATTTAGTCTGCCAAAGTATCCTATACCAGCTAATAACTTATTTTTACATAATGGAAGGCTTCAATTGCACATGTCACTATTAGCACTTTAGCAGTGGAAGGGATGCACGGTCACCTTATATATAACAGGTTAAGCCTGCTGGCAAACATTGCACATGAAGCACTATACTATGGCCATTAATGATTGTGTACACCTGTGATTTGGGATCATGAATTTGGGTGTATTCATAAGATATCTAAGTGGATACCGTGGTTACTTAATTATCGCTAGGTTTAGCCATCAGCTTTTAATTTTTAAATTAATGGTATGCACTCTATAGTATTCTATGGGATGTTTTGTTAATTTCTTGTTTTTTTTTTATTAATTGTCTGAATAAAGAATTCTGTCTAATAAAATACTCTTGGTTTGTCTACACATAATGGTCTGGATGAACATAGTGCTGTATATAAGCGAACAGGTAAACTTTTATACAATCATCACAATTTATTTATTTATTTATTTTACTCACTTTTATGACGCCATTAATTCTACAGCGCTTTACAGACATTTTGGGCACTGTCCCCATTGGGGCTCACAATCTACATTCCCTATCAGTATGTCTTTGAAGTGTGGGAGGAAACCAGAGAACCTGGAGGAAACCCACTCTGACACAGGGAGAACATACAAACTCCTTGCAGATGTTGTACTTGGTGGGATTTGAACCCAGGACCCCAGCACTGCAAGGCTGCAGTCAGGGGTGGATTAAGAGTAGCAAGGGCCCCGGGCAGTTTAGACGGCATGGGCCCCCACCCACACACACACACCTGATGTATCACGTGACTTGTCACATGATCCCCCTTTGATAGATCATGTGATAGTTCATGTGAAATTAATTCTGCACAATATTAATATATTAATTATAATTTTTTTTTTATATTAATTGTATGACTTAATATTGAGCACAATTAAGTATGCTGACATCCCCCTATGTATGTAGGGTCTCATACTGTATAATATGAACTTTCACATAATCCTCCTACACACAGCAGTAGGCCGCACGGCGCCCCCCCATATACAGCTGGAGGCTACACGGCGCCCCCCAGATACAGCCGGAGGCCGCACGGCGCCCCCCCCAGATACAGCAGGAGGCCGCACGGCATCCCCCCCCAGATACAGCAGGAGGCCGCATGGCATCCCCCCCCAGATACAGCAGGAGGCCGCATGGCGCCCCCCCCCAGATACAGCGGGAGGCCGCACGGCCCCCCCCCAGATACAGCCGGAGGCCGCACGGCGCCCCCCCAGATACAGCCGGAGGCCGCACGGCGCCACCCCCAGATACAGCAGGAGGCCGCACACACACAAAAAAACATATACAGACATATACAAAGACAAATACATACACGCATAGGCTGCGTGCCCACTGTGAGTTTTTCAAGCATTTTTGCCACGGAATTTCCGCAGCGAAAATGCTGAAAAAACGCTTGGTAATACGGGCCCCATGGTTCCTAATGATAATCCGCATGTGCTGTGCACATGGTGCGGAAATTTCCAATGCGGATTATCATTGCGGAAAAATCCGCAGCATGTCCATTAATTTCGCGGACACGCAGCGTAATTGCCGCCATTGACTTGCATTGAATCGCTTAATATCCGCATGACTACATGTGCACATGCGGATATTAAGAGATTCAATGTGCGGATGGTACCCGGGTTTGGAGAAGAAGAGACTCCCATCCAGACCCAGGTACCTGTAAAAAAAAGAATTTAAAATAAAAAAAATAAAGATTATACTTACCTTCTGATGGCCCCCGGTCTCCTCAGCGATACGTCCGGTCTGTTGTATGTGTCGCGGTGGTGTGAAAGGACCTGCCATGACGTCATTGTTAGAACCCTCCTGTTAGTTCTTTTTCTATTTTGTTGGTCACATGACTTTCTGCCTATATAATCCAGCTCCGCCCTTCTGGCCTTGCTGGACTTCAGTGTTTCTTTTACTCTTAAGCTAGCCAGGTGCCTTGTACCTAGCTCTGTAGTTTGCTTCGTCTTTGGACCACTAGTACTTTTGTTTGCTTGTCTTTGCTCTGCTACAATTTCTGCTGGGAGGTGTACATCTATATCCCAGTCCTTAGTTCTTGTAGGGACCCCTCCTTTATATCTATAGGTCTGCGTTCAGACTAGCCGAGGACTTAGGCGGGTCTGTTCACAAGGAACAGGTCCCCCGCTGCATCGTAGGGAACCAGCTTAGTCCTATTGTAGGGACAGTTTTCCTATCTTTCCTTAGTGCTTGTAGCAGTTCATAACAGTAAGTCCAGCCCAAAACTAAAATAAAAAAACACTCTAAGGAAAGAAATCCAGATATCAGCATGGTGTCGGTTCAGGAGTTGGCTCATCGCCTACAGGGACTGTCTTTGGAGGTGGCCGAGCTCCAGCAACACGTGAGTAGCTGTCCTGGAGCGCATTTTGTGGAACCGAAGGTAAGACTGCCAGATTTTTTTTTATGGTAAACAGCAAGATTTTTTTCCTTTAAAAATGCTTGTTTATTATATTTTCGTTTAAGACCCAGATCCTCTGGAAATGAATCACAGCGCATTGGGTTTATAATGTCACTTTTGCGCAAAGAACCACAGGGATGGGCCTTTTCTCTCCAACCTAATGATCCGTGTTTTAGATCAGTGGAAGATTTTTTTTCTGCTATGGGGTTGTTGTATGACGATCCTGATCGAGTCTCATCTGCTGAAACTGAATTAAGACGTTTGAAGCAGGGATCAGGTGATGTGGAAAATTATTGTACATACTTCAGAAGATGGTCGGCCGAAGTGGAATGGAATGACTCGGCATTAAAATGTCTGTTTCTTGCCGGTCTAGGTGAAAGGGTTAAGGATCTGCTGATTGCCTTCCCAACACCTGAAACCTTGCAGGAGACAATGCAATTAGCTATACGTGTGGACAGGAGACTGCGTGCTAGGATTAATGAAGAGAAATCTACTGCTATGGCAGCTCCTAGTTTTCAGAGGGTCTGCTCGGAAGGTGGAGAACCGATGGAGATTGGGGCGATGTCACCCCATTCTCAGGAAAAAGACCGCAGGTTTGCTAAGGGATTATGATTTTATTGCGGTAAATCTGACCACTTTATTAAGAACTGTGTGCTTCGTTTGAACAAAGAAAAAATAAAGGTCAGTTACGCCCATATAGCGTGTTTAAACTCAAAGGGAGTATTTCTTTCTGGGAGCACCTCATTTCAGGAGGAGTTGATTGAATTTCGGGTATTTGTGGATTGTGGTTCTACGCTCAATGTGATTGATAAGGGATTTTTGGAAAAATTTAAATTAGAATCCAAACTTTTGTCATCTCCTATTTCTGTGGTTGCTGTTGATGGTTCTCCTTTGAAATGTATTACTCACAAGGTTTTTGAATTTCCCCTCACCATTAATGGTATTCACCAAGAGAATTTGGATTTGGCGGTATTAAATAATTTGCCTTCTCCAGTGGTTTTGGGGTTACCTTAGTTAAAATTGCACAATCCTGTACTGGACTGGTCTACCCATGAAATTAAGTCTTGGAGCCCTAAGTGTCATGATAAATGTTGTAACGGTCGCATTGCTGCTGTGGAAAGAGGGGAATTACCTGTACCTATTCAGGATTTTTGGAAGGTTTTTTCTGAGGAGGAGTCACAAGTTTTGCCTCCTCATAGGGACTATGATTGCACCATTGAGTTTGTCCCTGGAGCTACTCTTCCCAAGAGTTGCTTATTTAATCTGACTATCCCTGAGAGAAAGGCCTTGGAGGAATACATACAGACAAGCTGGGCCGCCGGTCACATTAGACCTTCTAAGTCTCCTGTGGCTGTTGGATTTTTTTTTGTAAAAAAAAAGGACGGCGGTTTACGTCCATGCCTGGACTTTCGTGAAATTAATAAAATTACCGTACGCAATTCCTACCCACTGCCATTAATTCCTGACTTGTTCAACCAGTTAGTGGGGGCCAAGTGGTTCTCTAAAATTGATCTCCGGAGGGCATACAAATTGTTCCGAATGAAAGAAGGTGATGAATGGAAAACTGCTTTTAACACTCCGGTGGGTCATTTTGAGAATCTGGTTATGCCTTTTGGTCTTACCAATGCACCAGCGTTTTTTCAGAACCTTATTAATGACATCCTAAGACCGTTGATCGGTAAGAATGTGGTGGTGTATTTGGATGACATTTTGATTTATTCGCCGGATCTGGAGTCTCATTGGCAAAGCATACGTGAGGTATTGCAGTTGTTAAGTGACAATTCACTGTTTGCTAAGCTGGAGAAATGTGAGTTCGCTGTGCAGAGAATTAGTTTTTTGGGCTACATTATCTCCAGCGAGGGCTTTGAGATGGACCCGGTGAAGGTTCAGGTGGTGCAGGAATGGCCTAGGCCTATTGGTTTGAAATCGATACAGAGATTTTTGGGTTTCGCCAATTATTACAGAAAATTCATTAAGAATTTTTCTATAATTGTTAAGCCGCTGACCGATCTCACCAGGAAAGGTGCGAATATGGTTCAATGGCCTACGGAGGCCATTGAAGCTTTTGTGTATCTCAAGGAGAGGTTCAGTCCTGCCCCCATCCTTATGCAGCCTGATGAGACCAAGCCTTTTTTGGTGGAGGTTGATGCTTCTTCGGTGGGGGTCGGGGCTGTTTTGTCTCAGGAAAACAAGGATGGAGTACATCCCTGTGCTTTTTTTTCAAAAAAATTTTCTGAGACCGAACTTAATTACGATGTTGGTAATCGGGAATTGCTGGCTATTAAACTCGCATTTGAACATTGGCGTCATTTCTTGGAAGGTGCTAAATTTCCCATTCAGGTTTTCACTGATCATAAGAATCTGATCTATCTTGATGCTGCCAAGCGCTTGAATGCCCGTCAGGCTAGGTGGGCACTTTTTTTTTCGCGGTTTAATTTTTCTGTTACTTACATCCCGGGTACCAAGAATGTAAAAGCTGATGCTTTATCTCGCAGCTTTTCTCCCATGGTTGGTACCGAGGAGGAGGAGAGCATTTTACAGGAAGGTGTTGTGATAGCAGCATTGGACTCCGTTTTGGAAGATGGGATTCTGAAAGCCCAGGAGGATGCCCCGTCTAACACTCCCCATGGGAGGTTGTTTGTGCCTAGGAACTTTAGGAGAGATTTGTTTGTTGAGTGTCATGAGTCTCGGTTGGCAGGTCATCCAGGAATTTCTGAGACAAAGAGACTTGTAGGTCGCAGTTTTTGGTGGCCTTGGTGGCAGAAGGAAGTCATTAAGTGGGTGCGTCAATGTACTGTGTGTGCTAGATCTAAGTCTTCACATGCTCCTGCTGCGGGGTTGCTTTGCCCTCTGGAGGTTCCTAGTGCACCTTGGATGCATATTGCTATGGATTTTATTACTGACTTTCCTGCCTCTGAGGGTTTCACTGTCATTTGGGTGGTCGTGGACCATTTTAGCAAGATGTGTCACTTGGTTCCTTTCATCAAACTGCCCTGCGCTAAGACACTCGCTAAGGCTTTTGTTAAGGAAATTGTCAGACTCCATGGCGTTCCTACCGACATTGTTTCCGATAGGGGACCTCGGTTCGTGGCTCGTTTTTGGCGTGCCTTTTGTGACAGGTTGGGAGTTCATTTGTCATTTTCATCTGGATATCATCCTGAGTCTAATGGACAGATAGAAAGAAAGAACCAGGATGCTGAACAGTTTTTGCGTTGTTTTGTGGCTCACAATCAAGAGGGGTGGTCTGAGTTTCTGCCACTTGCTGAATTTGCTCTTAACAACCATACATCCTCTTCTGCTGGGTGTTCTCCTTTTTTTGTTGTACTGGGAGACATCCGTGGTTTGGGTCATTCTCCAAATTGGTATCGGCTGTGCCGGAGAAGGAGAATTTTTCCGGTGATTTGATGAGAGTTTGAACTGATGTACGTGGTAACCTTCAAGAGGCTAACAAAAAATCTAAGAGGTACTTTGACAGGAAACGTCAAGAGGTTTTGTTTACGGTTGGTGACATGGTTTGGTTGTCCTCTAAGAATCTGCGGTTGAGGATTCCTTCTAAGAAATTGGGCCCGAAGTTTGTAGGGCCGTTTAAGGTACTTCAGGTAGTTAATAGTGTTGAGCGAGCACTAAAATGCTCGGGTGCTCGAAGCTCGGGCCGAGCTCGCCGTGATACTCGGGTGCTCGACCCGAGCAACGAGCCCAATGTTAGTCTATGGGAGACTCGAGCATTTTTGCGGTGGCACCCCCGCAGTCTTTTAAAAGCCTAACAAGTGCCCAAAACGATAGTGACAGTGCTCAAATGACATGGGGACAGCATGGGGATCGCCCCAGGAAGCATTTCTGACCCCCAGGTCACTGCTGTCAACAACGTGGTCAGAAGTATTAAGCCACTTTTACAGGCTCACAATAAAACGTTCAAAAACGAAAGTGAAACTTTTTTCCTGTGAAATATGTTAAGGAACATCTTTTCCAGGGTAAAGACTTGTGTATAAGTTAAAATAAATGACCAAAAACAAAAATACTCCTCCACACCTTCGGCTATGTTCAGAAGTAGCATTTTTTATGCGTTTTTGCACTTTTGTATTGCTTTCAACTATGACAAATGCATTCACCGTGAAATGTCATTTTAACATTTTACAATCTTATCTGGCCATGTGCTGTGTGACACATGCATAAAGTGCAGAAAAGACAAGGGAACAGCATGGGGAAGACCCCTGGAAGCATCTCTGACTCTCAGGTCACTGTCTAAAAGTGTGCCCATCATAAGTGATCCTTACCGCATCAGAAGATGCAGACTTGCAACTATCCCCATGCAAGTTCTAGTCCCAGGGCAGTGTTCAATTGTACCTCCCCCATTCCTTGCAATACAAGCTCAAGTATGCAGCCTGCCACCCACCCACGCCCAGGCTGCAATACCATACTGCTTGCTTGCTTGAACTTGAAATTGGGCCTTTTAGGCATGTGGAGGCGGAATCTGGCCACCATGTCATGGCTGTGTTGGCGGCCTGGAATCCATACTCAGTCCCCAGCCGCCCGGCGGCCGGGTGTCCATACTCGGTCCTCAGCCACCCCTATTTGTCCCGGTAACCTTTCCCACACTTTTCTTAGCCTGGCCTGCTTTAGGGCAGCATTGGCCGAGCCCACCGGACTATCAGACTCCTCCGGTGGGCCCTGGCTTCTCCATCAGGGGAGTTGAGAGTGCCAAGGTGAGGAGCATGATGGGGATGATAGAAGCTAGCATCTGCTTTGCTTTGTTGTAATGCAAGCGCATGTATGTAGTAGTGGCTAGGCCTGAGGTGGTCAGCGTATTGGCGCATATCCTACCTCCTCCGAGGATTGCTGGATGTTTTCCTGCTACTATCCAAGTTCTATGACTCCCGTTAAAAAAAAGCTTCAGGTGATAAATGATGGATGAGGTAGTGGCAAAGGAGAAAGAGCAGGAGGAACAGGGACCATTCACATCAATATCAGGCCAGTCAACCAGATATGTCTTGTAGGATATGTTTCTGTAATAAAAGGAGCAGTTCGGCTACACAGTTATAGGGCATACAGTGAGTGCAATACCTACCAAAAATTTCGAGCCACTCCAATGCCCCTTGGAAATGACATGGAGGTCAGAGGGCCTTAACTAAACCTTTTTTTCCATTTATAGCAACTGGGTCTCCCGTGCACTGTTGGCCTAAGCAGTGAATGGAAGGCTTTCCAAAAATTATGAGGAACTGCAATGCCCCTTACAAGAGCCATGTGTGGCACCCCAGGGGTCTGGTCACCACAGAAATAGAGATATTACGTCGGAGAGAAAGTGGGAGGTTTCCTGGTCAGGATCCCTTAAACATGCAACATCCTCCTGCCCCAATACTGGGAGGGGAGAATTCTGCCCTTATAAACTGGATCTGGGGCGGGGTTGAGTGAGTCAGAGAACAGTCAGAGTCAGAGTGAGAGCAAGGGAAAGTAACAGCAAGGAGCTCTGTAGGAGCTAGGAGCTAAAGACCAGGGGCTGGAAGCTGAGCAGAGCTCGCCCTGGCAGAAGACAATAGGAACCGGACACAGGAGTCCGAAGCTGTGAGGACTTATATATCCAGCAGCAGAAATCAGCCGGCAGGGGATTTCAGGTCCTCTTGCCATAGAAGCCCGGAGGCTCAGTCACAAGCAAGGGACCAGCACCGCCGTTGTGGAGTGGAGGCTAACAGAAGGCCCCAAGTCACCAGCCATACGGGTGAGCACTACACGGTACACTCAGGGACATGGGCTACTTCTACCCGCTTACAGCAAGGTAGCCAGGAAGAGTGCAGACAGACGGGGAGGCCTACAACTCCACCTGGCCAGGGGAACTCCTGCTTGCTCACAGACTGACCAGGCCTCTTATGCTAGCCAGTACTCCCAGGAGGGTCTACCTTATAATCATCAGTAAAGACCCTGAACTGCACTGGAAAGACTCTGAGTCATTCCTGCTGCGCTCGTTCACCATCACCCCCATCATCAACACTCACCGCCCTGAGGCTATACTCCTCCCAAGGGGAGTTATCCCATTCTATGCAGCGCACACAACACCAGCCTCAGCGGTCTGCCTCGCAGCGGTGCTACTCCCTGACCGCAATCCACGGGTGGCGCAGTCGGACAATTAACCTCAAAACCTAAGAAAGACTGCCACTGGTTTGACCAGCCTGAGCCCCGGGACCGGGTCACCGCCACGGAGACTACAGACCCCAGAGACCCGGCACCGGGTATCCCACACACGTGTACACACGGCCCAGGGGGCGCGTCACATGCAGTACAGCATATTACAAACATAAGTCCCATTTTTGGGGAGTGGGTGTCCCATGGTATTTGCTTATGCTTTCCCAGCAAAAGCTGCCAAAAATTAGGACGGAGCAACTTGCAATGCCCCTTACAAGAGCCATTCAGTACAGCATATTACAAACAGAAGTCCCATTATTGGGGAGTGGGTGTCCCATAGTATTTGCTTATGCTTTCCCAGCAAAAGCTGTCAAAAATTAGGATGGAGCAACTTGCAATGCCACTTACAAGAGCCATGCAGTACAGCATATTACAAACATAAGTCCCATTATTGGGGAGTCGGTGTCCCATAGTATTTGCTTATGCTTTCCCAGCAAAAGCTACCAAAAATTAGGAAGGAGCAACTTGCAATGCCCCTTACAAGAGCCATGCAGTACAGCATATTACAACATAAGTCCCATTATTGGGGAGTGGGTGTCCCATAGTATTTGCTTATGCTTTCCCAGCAAAAGCTGCCAAAAATTAGGATGGAGCAACTTGCAATGCCCCTTACAAGAGCCACGCAGTACAGCATATTACAAACATAAGTGCCATTATTGGGGAGTGGGCGTCCCATAGTATTTGCTTATGCTTTCCCAGCAAAAGCTGCCAAAAATTAGGACGGATCAACTTGCAATGCCCCTTACAAGAGCCATGCAGTACAGCATATTACAAACATAAGTCCCATTATTGGGGTGTGGATGTCCCATAGTATTTGCTTATGCTTTCCCAGCAAAAGCTGCCAAAAATTAGGACGGAGCAACTTGCAATGCCCCTTGCAAGAGCCATGCAGTACAGCATATTACAAACATAAGTCACATTATTGGGGAGTGGGTGTCCCATAGTATTTGCTTATGCTTTCCCAGCAAAAGCTGCCAAAAATTAGGACAGAGCAACTTGCAATGCCCCTTACAAGAGCCATGCAGTACAGCATATTACAAACATAAGTCCCATTATTGGGGAGTGGGTGTCCCATAGTATTTGCTTATGCTTTCCCAGCAAAAGCTGCCAAAAATTAGGACGGAGCAACTTGCAATGCCCCTTACAAGAGCCATGCAGTACAGCATATTACAAACATAAGTCCCATTAATGGGGAGTGGATGTCCCATAGTATTTGCTTATGCTTTCCCAGCAAAAGCTGCCAAAAATTAGGACGGAGCAACTTGCAATGCCCCTTACAAGAGCCATGCAGTACAGCATATTACAAACATAAGTCCCATTATTGGGGAGTGGGTGTCCCATAGTATTTGCTTATGCTTTCCCAGCAAAAGCTGCCAAAAATTAGGACGGTGCAACTTGCAATGCCCCTTACAAGAGCCATGCAGTACAGCATATTACAAACATAAGTCCCATTATTGGGGAGTGGGAGTCCCATAGTATTTGCTTATGCCTTCCAAGCAAAAGCTGCCAAAAATTAGGACAGAGCAACTTGCAATGCCCCTTACAAGAGCCATGCAGTACAGCATATTACAAACATAAGTCCCATTATTGGGGAGTGGGTGTCCCATAGTATTTGCTTATGCTTTCCCAGCAAAAGCTGCCAAAAATTAGGATGGAGCAACTTGCAATGCCCCTTACAAGAGCCATGCAGTACAGCATATTACAAATATAAGTCCCATTATTGGGGAGTGGGTGTCCCATAGTATTTGCTTATGCTTTCCCAGCAAAAGCTGCCAAAAATTAGGACGGAGCAACTTGCAATGCCCCTTACAAGAGCCATGCAGTACAGCATATTACAAACATAAGTCCCATTATTGGGCAGTGCGTGTCCTATAGTATTTGCTTATGCTTTTCCAGCAAAAGCTGCCAAAAATTAGGATGGAGCAACTTGCAATGCCCATTGCAAGAGCCATGCAGTACAGCATATTACAAACATAAGTCCCATTATTGGGGAGTGGGTGTCCCATAGTATTTGCTTATGCTTTCCCAGCAAAAGCTGCCAAAAATTAGGACAGAGCAACTTGCAATGCCCCTTACAAGAGCCATGCAGTACAGCATATTACAAACATAAGTCCCATTATTGGGGAGTGGGTGTCCCATAGTATTTGCTTATGCTTTCCCAGCAAAAGCTGCCAAAAATTAGGACGGAGCAACTTGCAATGCCCCTTACAAGAGCCATGCAGTACAGCATATTACAAACATAAGTCCCATTATTGGGGAGTGGGTGTCCCATAGTATTTGCTTATGCTTTCCCAGCAAAAGCTGCCAAAAATTAGGACGGAGCAACTTGCAATGCCCCTTACAAGAGCCATGCAGTACAGCATATTACAAACATAAGTCCCATTATTGGGGATTGGGTGTCCCATAGTATTTGCTTATGCTTTCCCAGCAAAAGCTGCCAAAAATTAGGACGGAGCAACTTGCAATGCCCCTTACAAGAGCCATGCAGTACAGCATATTACAAACATAAGTCCCATTATTGGGGAGTGGGTGTCCCATAGTATTTGCTTATACTTTCCCAGCAAAAGCTGCCAAAAATTAGGACGGAGCAAATTGCAATGCCCCTTACAAGAGCCATGTAGTACAGCATATTACTAACATAAGTCCCATTATTGGGGAGTGGGTGTCCCATAGCATTTGCTTATGCTTTCCCAGCAAAAGCTGCCAAAAATTAGGACGGAGCAACTTGCAATGCCCCTTACAAGAGCCATGCAGTACAGCATATTACAAACATAAGTCCCATTATTGGGGAGTGGGTGTCCCATAGTATTTGCTTATGCTTTCCCAGCAAAAGCTGCCAAAAATTAGGATGGAGCAACTTGCAATGCCCCTTACAAGAGCCATGCAGTACAGCATATTACAAACATAAGTCCCATTATTGGGGAGTGGGTGTCCCATAGTATTTGCTTATGCTTTTTGGTACGATCGGCAAGGTACTCCCTCACCATCTTTTGAAACTTTCCACTCCTTGTGAGAGTACCCCGCGCCTCAGGGCCTGTAAGCTGGGCGGGTGTCAGAAAACTGTCCCAGAACGTTGACAGTGTTCCCCTGCCTCTGTTGGATTGGAGTTGCATTTCTCTTGCCTGTACGCCTTGGTTGGGCAACGAACTGTGACCTCTGCCGCTAGCGTGTTCAGATGGGAATTTTTTTAAGAGTTCTGCAGCAAGGGCCTTCTGGTATTGCCCCATTTTTGTAGACCTCTCCACTTCAGGAATAAGAGAGTGAAAGTTCTCCTTGTAGCGGGGGTCTACAAGTGTCACCAACCAGTAATGACTGTCACCCAACATTTTGACAACGCCAGGGTCACGGTTAAGGCAGCGTAACATAAAGTCAGCCATGTGTGCCAGACTGGTAACGGGCAAGATTTCCGTGTCCTCACCAAGATGACGACTGACCATGCTCTCCTCCTCCTCTTCCTCCTCTCCCCTGTCCTCAGGCCACCCACGCTGAACCGACGGTATGACACTTGTACAGGTACTACCGTCTACAATGCATGATAGCAGCTCCTGTTCTTCCTCCTCCTCCTCCTCCTCCTCCTCTCCCTCATTGTCCCCCAATGCACGTTGGGATGAGATGAGGCTGGGCTGTGTGTAATCGCCCGCTACGGCTTCTTGATCCATCTTATCATACTCTGGCTGCAATGCCTCCTCTTTAATTCTCTGCAGAGAGCGTTGCAAAAGACAGACAAGTGGGATGCTGACACTAATGATGGCATCATCGCCATTCACCATCTTGGTGGCCTCCTCAAAGTTTGTCAGGATGGTACATATGTCAGACATCCAGGTCCACTCCTGAGGTCTTATGTGTGGAGTCTGACCTGAATATCGACGGCCTTGTTGCAGCTGGTACTCCACAACTGCTCTCTTCTGCTCACAAATCCTTTGCAACATGTGGAGGGTAGAGTTCCAACGTGTGGAGACATCACAAACCAGTCGGTGTGCCGGAAGCTGCAAACGCTGCTGCAACACAGGAAGGGCGGCGGAAGCTGTAGCCGACTTGCGAAAATGAGCTGACAGGCGGCGAACTTTCACGAGCAGATCTGGCAACTCGGGGTACGGTTTAAGAAACCGCTGAACCACGAGGTTAAGCACATGAGCCAGGCAGGGTACGTGTGTGATCTCACCTCGCCTCAGAGCCGCCACCAGGTTACGGCCATTGTCACACACGACCATGCCGGGATGTAGGTTAAGCGGTCTCAGCCACAGATCTGCCTGCTCTTTCACAGCTGTCCAGAACTCACAAGCAGTGTGAGGTTTATCACCTAAGCTTATGAGTTTCAGCACAGCCTGTTGCCGCTTGGCGGAGGCAGTACTGCAATGCTTCCAGCTTGTAACTGATGTGGTGATATCTGAGATGGAGGCTGAACATGAGGAGGAGGAGGAAGAGGAGGATGCGCAGGAGCTGTACACTGTGGGGGCAACTCTGACTGACATAGGGCCCGCAATCCTCGGTGTGGGGAGGATCTGTTCCGTCCCAAGGTCCGACTGGGTCCCAGCTTCCACTATGTTTACCCAGTGTGCCGTCAGAGAGATGTACCGTCCCTGTCCACAAGCACTTGTCCACGTGTACGTTTTCAGGTGGATTCTCCCTGTAACTGCTTTGTTGAGGGCACGGCAGATGCTTTGGGACACGTGCTTGTGTAGTGCGGGGATGGCACACCGGGCAAAATAGTGTCGGCTGGGTACCGAGTACCGAGGGACGGCCACCGCCATAAGATTGCGGAAGGATTCCGTCTCCACCAGCCTAAAAGGCAGCATTTCCAATGCAAGCAGTCGTGAAATGTGCGAATTTAGGACTGTGGTCTGTGGGGCGTTAGCTGCGAATTTCCGCTTTCGTTCAAAGGTCTGGGACATGGACAATTGAACGCTGCGGTGGGACGTGGACGTGGACGTTGATGCTGTTTCTTGAGAAACTGCCATAACAAGTGAAGACTGAGAGGAGGGGGCATCTTTACATGCAGTATGGACAGGGGATTGCCTTGCACACACAACAGGGGGTTCTATTGCACGCACAACAGTGGAAGAAGCAGTGGTGACACCCACTGACACTGGTCGTGGACCCTGGGTTTCGCCCCACAAAGTCGGGTGCTTTGCTGCCATGTGCCTGATCATGCTGGTGGTGGTCAGGCTGGTAGTTTTGTCACCCCTGCTGATGCTGGCATGGCAGGTGGAACATATGGCCTTTTTGGGGTTATCAGCAGAGCCTTTAAAAAAATTCCAGACTCTGGAAGACCTACCGCTTGTACTGGCAACGTCCCTCGTGTTGGTGTTACAGGGGACGGTTGCCTGCCTTCTGTCTGCGGCCACCACACTGCTTCTTTCTGCCTGTTGGGGTACTCTGCCTCCCTCCCCCTGTGTACTGCTGGCCTCACTTTGCATGTCCTCCTTCCACATTGGGTCAGTTACTAGATCATCCACCACCTCCTCCTCTTCCACTTGCGCACCACAATCCTCCTCCTCACTTCCTGGCAATTGTGTCTCGTCACCGTCCACCTCTTGTGACAGATTGCCAACGTCGACTTCCTGTGGCCGTGGCTGTTCAAATATTTGGGCATCGCAACATGGGATCTCCTCTTCCACCACTTCAAGCGTATCAGGCGAGGGGCCCAAATATGGAAATGGACCAGTGAACAGCTCTTCAGAGTGTCTAAGTGTGGGATCACTTGCTGTCTGACGACACTCGGCATGGTGGGAGGAAGGAGCATCAGGGTGAGGAGGAGTATGCGGTCGAGACTCACGGCTACTAAGAGTTGACCGTGTGGAAGACAGGACCGGAGGTGGTGGTGCCCAGGTAACTGGAAGTATTATCTGCTATCCAATTAATAACCTGTTCACACTGATCAGTTCGCAATACTGGTGTTGTTCTGTGCTTCCCTAGTATTTCGGTCAAGAAGTGGGAGCGAGAAGATGTGGCTGTTGGTTGTGGCACATTTACACCTTGACCACGGCCCCGTCCTCTGCACGAACCATCACCAGAACGTCCACTTCCACGTCCCTTGCCACGCGCCTTGCCCATTGTAAATGAAGTAAAATAGCTTACACTTGCACTATCAATGGAAAAAGGGTAATAAAGAGTAGATTAGAACCGTGGAAGAGGAAAACCAGTTATTGTTTACTGGGGTATACCACACTTTTTTAAATAGAGATATTTGCGGCTGAACAGTGAGCGACACACTCAAACTGCTTTTTTTTTAGATACCAAAGGCCCAAAACTGGATAGTACAGCGATTTGACCCGTGGAACTGCGAAACCACACTGGGATGTCGGGCCTACACAAGACTATTTTCAACAGATATATTTTTGTGTCACAACAGTCAGGAGACACTACTGTTTTTCTTTACGGAAAAAACTACCAAAAGCTGAATAATAGAGATTTTTTTACCGTGGGATGGCAAAACCACAGTTATTGTTTACTGGGGTATACCACACTTTTTTAAATAGAGATATTTGCGGCTGAGCAGTAAGTGACACACTCAAACTGCTTTTTTTTTAGATTCCAAAGGCCCAAAACTGGATAGTACAGCGATTTGACCCGTGGAACTGCGAAACCACATTGGGATGTCGGGCCTACACAAGACTATTTTCAACAGATATATTTTTGTGTCACAACAGTCAGGAGACACTACTGTTTTTCTTTACGGAAAAAACTACCAAAAGCTGAATAATAGAGATTTTTTACCGTGGGATGGCAAAACCACAGTTATTGTTTACTGGGGTATACCACACTTTTTTAAATAGAGATATTTGCGGCTGAACAGTGAGCGACACACTCAAACTGCTTTTTTTTTAGATACCAAAGGCCCAAAACTGGATAGTACAGCGATTTGACCTGTGGAACTGCGAAACCACACTGGGATGTCGGGCCTACACAAGACTATTTTCAACAGATATATTTTTGTGTCACAACAGTCAGGAGACACTACTGTTTTTCTTTACGGAAAAAACTACCAAAGCCTGAATAAAAGAGATTTTTTACCGTGGGATGGCAAAACCACAGTTATTGTTTACTGGGGTATACCACACTTTTTTAAATAGAGATATTTGCAGCTGAACAGTGAGCGACACACTCAAACTGCTTTTTTTTTAGATACCAAAGGCCCAAAACTGGATAGTACAGCGATTTGACCCGTGGAACTGCGAAACCATACTGGGATGTTGGACCTACAAAAGACTATTTTCAACAGATATATTTTTGTGTCACAACAGTCAGGAGACACTACTGTTTTTCTTTACGGAAAAAACTACCAAAAGCTGAATAATAGAGATTTTTTACCGTGGGATGGCAAAACCACAGTTATTGTTTACTGGGGTATACCACACTTTTTTAAATAGAAATATTTGCGGCTGAACAGTGAGCGACACACTCAAACTGCTTTTTTTTTAGATACCAAAGGCCCAAATCTGGATACTACAGCGATTTGACCCGTGGAACTGCGAAACCACACTGGGATGTCGGTCCTACACAAGACTATTTTCAACAGATATATTTTTGTGTCACAACAGTCAGGAGACACTACTGTTTTTCTTTACGGAAAAAACTACCAAAAGCTGAATAATAGAGATTTTTTCCCGTGGGAAGGCAAAACCGCAGTTTTTTGTTTACTGGGGTATACCACACTTTTTTAAATAGAGATATTTGCGGCTGAACAGTGAGCAACACACTCAAACTGCTTTTTTTTAGATACCAAAGGCCCAAAACTGGATAGTACAGCGATTTGACCCGTGGAACTGCGAAAGCACACTGGGATGTCGGGCCTACACAAGACTATTTTCAACAGATATATTTTTGTGTCACAATAAGTCAGGAGACACTACTGTTTTTCTTTACGGAAAAAACTACCAAAACCTGAATAATAGAGATTTTTTACCGTGGGACGGCAAAACCACAGTTATTGTTTACTGGGGTATACCACACTTTTTTAAATAGAGATATTTGCGGCTGAACAGTGAGCGACACACTCAAGCTGCTTTTTTTTTAGATACCAAAGGCCCAAAACTGGATAGTACAGCGATTTGACCCGTGGAACTGCGAAACCACACTGGGATGTCGGGCCTACACAAGACTATTTTCAACAGATATATTTTTGTGTCACAACAGTCAGGAGACACTACTGTTTTTCTTTACGGAAAAAACTACCAAAAGCTGAATAATAGAGATTTTTTACCGTGGGATGGCAAAACCACAGTTATTGTTTACTGGGGTATACCACACTTTTTTAAATAGAGATATTTGCGGCTGAACAGTGAGCGACACACTCAAACTGCTATTTTTTTAGATACCAAAGGCCCAAAACTGGATAGTACAGCGATTTGACCAGTGGAACTGCGAAACCACACTGGGATGTCGGGCCTACACAAGACTATTTTCAACAGATATATTTTTGTGTCACAACAGTCAGGAGACACTACTGTTTTTCTTTATGGAAAAAACTACCAAAAGCTGAATAATAGAGATTTTTTACCGTGGGATGGCAAAACCACAGTTATTGTTTACTGGGGTATACCACACTTTTTTATATAGAGATATTTGCGGCTGAACAGTTAGCGACACACTCAAACTGCTTTTTTTTCAGATACCAAAGGCCCAAAACTGGATAGTACAGCGATTTGACCCGTGGAACTGCGAAACCACACTGGGATGTCGGTCCTACACAAGACTATTTTCAACAGATATATTTTTGTGTCACAACAGTCAGGAGACACTACTGTTTTTCTTTACGCAAAAAACTACCAAAAGCTGAATAATAGAGATTTTTTCCCGTGGGAAGGCAAAACCACAGTTATTATTTACTGAGGTATACCACACTTTTTTAAATAGAGATATTTGCGGCTGAACAGTGAGCAACACACTCAAACTGCTTTTTTTTAGATACCAAAGGCCCAAAACTGGATAGTACAGCGATTTGACCAGTGGAACTGCGAAACCACACTGGGATGTCATGCCTACACAAGACTATTTTCAACAGATATATTTTTGCGTCACAACAGTCATGAGACACTACTGTTTTTCTTTATGGAAAAAACTACCAAAACCTGAATAATAGAGATTTTTTTACCGTGGGACGGCAAAACCAGAGTTATTGTTTACTGGGGTATACCACACTTTTTTAAATAGAGATATTTGCGGCTGAACAGTGAGCGACACACTCAAACTGCTTTTTTTTTAGATACCAAAGGCCCAAAACTGGATAGTACAGCGATTTGACCCGTGGAACTGCGAAACCACACTGGGATGTCGGGCCTACACAAGACTATTTTCAACAGATATATTTTTGTGTCACAACAGTCAGGAGACACTACTGTTTTTCTTTACGGAAAAAAACTACCAAAAGCTGAATAATAGAGATTTTTTACCGTGGGATGGCAAAACCACAGTTATTGTTTACTGGGGTATACCACACTTTTTTAAATAGAGATATTTGCGGCTGAACAGTGAGCGACACACTCAAACTGCTTTTTTTTTAGATACCAAAGGCCCAAAACTGGTTAGTACAGCGATTTGACCCGTGGAACTGCGAAACCACACTGGGATGTCGGGCGTACACAAGTCTATTTTCAACAGATATATTTTTGTGTCACAACAGTCGGGAGACACTACTGTTTTTCTTTACGGAAAAAACTACCAAAAGCTGAATAATAGAGATTTTTTACCGTGGGATGGCAAAACCACAGTTATTGTTTACTGGGGTATACCACACTTTTTTAAATAGAGATATTTGCGGCTGAACAGTGAGCGACACACTCAAACTGTTTTTTTTTTAGATACAAATGGCCCAAAATGGATAATCCAGAGGTTTGAACCTTGGAAGTGCAAAACAACACTTCTGTTTCTCTAGCCTACACCAGACTATTTTCAACAGTTATATTTGTGTCTGAAAAATCAGAGACACGCTTTTTTTTTTGGGGGGGGGGGGACACACCAAAAGGTTAATAAGACGTGTATTTGTACAGTATGAAGGAGGAAATAAAAAGGAGGATTTAGATGGAAAAAAAAGGATTTTTCCTGGCCCCTGACACCTGCTGCTAAGTCCAGCATTTTCAGCAACAGGAGCACACAGGACTGTAATGCAGCGTTTGCTGGTATAACCACTGTGTCTCCTATACAGCCTGTCTGCCTGGTATCTGGGATGGATATTAGTCCTGAAAAGGACTGTTTTTTTGTTCTGGCAGCCTGTACAGACCCTACACTAACAGTGACTGGCTGGCAATCCCTGCATGTTCATTGGCTCTGTAAAGAGCGCCAAACATGCAGGGCGGAGACCCGAGCTCCCGCCCGAGTAACCCGGAAATGCTCGGTGCTCGCCGAACATCCCGAGTAGCGTGATGCTCGCGCGAGTACCGAGCAGTGTCGAGCATGTTCGCTCAAGACTAGTAGTTAACCAATCTGCTGTTAGGTTGGAGGTTCCCACCTCCTGGAAGATTAATCCGGTGTTTCATGTTTCCTTGTTGAAAAAAGCTGATGTATCGGACAGGGATGCCACTGTCACAGTTCCTCCGGTGGTGGAAGACGGTGAATATGAAATTTCTCGCATTCTTAATTCTAGATGGCATAGAGGGAGATTGCAGTATCTCATCGCTTGGAAAGGTTTCGGTCCCGAGGATAACCTGGGTAAAGGCGGATGATGTCTCTGCTCCTAGACTTGTCGGAGCGCTTCACAGGAGGTTTCCTGATAGACCTGGGCCTGGAGGATCCGGAGGATCCTCATAGAAGAGGGGGGTACTGTTAGAACCCTCCTGTTAGTTCTTTTTCTATTTTGTTGGTCACATGACTTTCTGCCTATATAATCCAGCTCCGCCCTTCTGGCCTTGCTGGACTTCAGTGTTTCTTTTACTCTTAAGCTAGCCAGGTGCCTTGTACCTTACTCTGTAGTTTGCTTGGTCTTTGGACCACTAGTACTTTTGTTTGTTTGTCTTTGCTCTGCTACAATTTCTGCTAGGAGGTGTCCATCTATATCCCAGTCCTTAGTTCTTGTAGGGACCCCTCCCTTATATCTATAGGTCTGCGTTCAGACTAGCCGAGGACTTAGGCGGGTCTGTTCACAAGGAACAGGTCCCCTGCTGCATCGTAGGGAATCAGCTTAGTCCTATTGTAGGGACAGTTTTCCTATCTTTCCTTAGTGCTTGTAGCAGTTCATAATAGTCATTTAGTCATGTGACAGGTCACACGACAGCTGACATCGGCTGTCGAGTGACCTGTCACATGACTAAATGACGTCATGAAAGGTCCTTTCACACCACCGTGAGCCGCCCAACACACCGGACGCATCGCTGAGGAGACCGGGGGCCATCGGAAGGTAAGTATAATCTTTATTTTTCACCATTCTTATTCTTTTTTTACCTATTACTTCCATCCGTTTGCATGGATTTATATAGTGTGACAAAGTTGTCAAGCACTTTTCCAAGTGATGCTAAAATCGCTTTGAAAAGCGCTTGATAACCCAAATGCAGGAATGCATACAAAAATGCTTGACAAACGCTTCTACCTGGCGGGAAAAACGCATGTACAATCTGCATGCATTTTTCCTGCCAGGGAGAAGCGGAAAAAATATGCAGCATTTCTGCATTGTGGGCACTTAGCTATAAACACATTTGAAACGCAAAAATACATATAAACAGACATATCACACAATGATATCTGCACACACTGACACATCACTCACTATTCCCCTGCTCGGCTCCAGTCGTCCAGCTGCTTTCTGGTGGTAAGAAGCAGTGCAGGGCACACTGCATGACGTCACGCTAGCAGACACTGCCGCGCACAGGGCCGTGTCTTCTAGCTGTGATGCGGCCGGGCCAGCACACGTGCGCACGCACGATACGCAGATATGTGCACGCATGCACACGGTACGCAGATATGCGCACAGACACATGCATACAGGCATACGTGCATATCTTATAAACACATAAAACTGTCCTGTCCTCAGCTCCACAGGCATGTCTCAGTGCAGGGCCACCTGCGTGTCACAGACATGGCCCTGCTTTCAGTGGTGCCCACTCGCCGTTGGGGCCTGGGCTGCTTCCACAGCATCTGTGTAGGACCTGTGGCGCTGCTTGATTGCCGGCACTTCACCTGACATGGCCGTGCGCTGTGCGGTTGTGTCTGGTAGTAATGGCGTGGCAGGGGCAATATACAAGCACAATTATAGGTGCAGTGTCGCCCCTGCCGTGTCATTAATACCAGACTCAGCCGCACAGCTCATGGCCATGTCAGGTGAAGTGCCAGCGGTCCTGCACAGATGCCAGGGAAGTGGCCCGGGCCACGACAGCGAGTGAGCCCCTCTGATGGTCCACAAATACATAGACATAGATACATACACACACATATACATATATACATACACATATATATATATATACACACACACATTGCACATGGACTTACCCTTTCTGTACATGATGCAGGTTCTTCCATCTTCTCTGTGGGATAGCCTCCCCTCCTCTTGGGGCCTCGACTGCAGAGTTCTCGGTGTAATTGCAGGGCAGGAGGGGGAGAGCGGAGAGGTAACATTCAGACCCGGGTAGGGGGCAGGGAGAGCAGTGGACTGACCATGCTGTAAGCTGGCTCTGTGCTCTGCTGGAGGCTGGGGCAAGTGGGCGGAGCCTCCTCTCCTGCACTTACACAGTCAGCAGCTGGTGAGTTATCCTCGCAGCGCCGCCGGACACAGCAGTTTTACAGAGCAGATTCCATCTTCCGACTCCCGGGCCCTCCTGTCACACATTATAATGAGGTCAATCTGGCCACAGGCCCCTGGGAGCCCCGGACCCCATGACAGCCCCGGGCTCCGGGCGGTAGCCCAGATTGACCTCATTATAATCCGCCTATGGCTGCAGTGCTAACCACTGAGCCACCGTGCAGCCCGTAATTTAAGTTGTTTTGGGGATTATAGATTAGAAGTAATGATGCAGACCACAAATAACAATTACACCAAACTAGCAGCATACAAAATAAACCAAAATATCCAATATTAAAGTGCAAAGTGTTCCTATATATAATATTAAAGTGCTAAGTACCCCAATAATAAAGTCTTAACTTGAGCCACTGTCTTGCTATAATATTTTCTTAAATTAATATTGTTTTAGATTTATTAGTAGCACAAATTGAATAGAGAACGCATATTTGCAAAGTGCGGTTAATTTATTACAAACAGGTGCCTACATCAAACATACCACTGTTAGCTAGTTCATATAATTATTCGCCTCAGATATGCAAATTGATACTGCACATATGTATTATAAAGAAATGAAGCCAAAAAGTAATTTTACAAGACAAATCAATATATAATGCCATGATGAGAGATAAAGGTGCAACAGGTGCAATTTAATATTGGATATTTTGGTTTACATTGTATGCTGCTAGTTAGGTGTAAATGTTATTTGGGGTCTGCATCATTACCTCTAATCTATTATCCCAAAAACAGCTTATATTGTGATGACTGTATAAAAGTTTACCTGTTCTCTTATATGTTACTTTAGTTCACGTCCCTTATCTAATCCTGCATCTTTTCTATTTTTTTACTTGTTTTTATATCGATTATACTAATAAAAATTAACTTTTTTATAAGCTATTTTTATACACTGATTTTGGATGAATTGGATGTGCAGGTGTCGCCATGCACCATCCGGCCCGTTTCGAATGAGCTGATTCAAACTATCATGAAAACGTTAGAAGACGCCATTTTTTTTGCCAAATTCCACATTGCGCAAAAATGTGAATTTTCAAAGCTTTTAAAGAACTTTTTTGGCATAAAAGCTGCCCCTTTTACTGTTGGGGAACCCCAAGACCTGGCTTTGAACTAGGTAGCAATGCCTTGTGTAAATTTCACTGAATGTCACTTAAAATTATTGCTTAACTCTATTGATAATAATTGTCTTGAATGCATTACAATTGATGATCAATGTTAAAAATATTTTTATCATCGTTCTTCAATTTTTTTTAACATCGACAAATATTCATTATTTATGTTTTCTTTTTTATTATTATTTTACTCACTTGTATAGCGCCATTCATTTCCACAGCTCTTTACAGACATCAACATCACTGTTCCCAATGGGGCTCACAATCTAAATCCCCTATCAGTATGTCTTTGGAGTTATAACCGGTGAGTGCCATTGGACCTGCAATGGAGCTATGAAGGTTTAGTGCCTGGGGCAGTGTGAGCTGTCTATTCTGCACTAGTAACATTGCTGGGTATTCTGAATTACTGCCGAAAACAATTAGAAGAGAATATACTTTGCACAAAACCCAGCTGTGACATGCTGACTGTGGCAATATATCTCAGGTGCAATATGGTGTCTTGGGGTGCTAATAATGTCATTTATATCGTCAACTGACAGTGAATTCTCATAAATGTCAGCCAATAAAGTAAATTACTAATCACAGTATCAGAGTTGTAACTGATTTCTTGAATCTATAATCATTGGGACATTTTATTATGTCTACAACTCCTGGGGAATAATAATTTATATCCCTACAGATGATGGATTTCGGTTAAACGTAAGGTTAGGAGTTAGGACATGTTTCCTTTTTTAGTCATGTCAAAAAGTGAGCCTGACAATGCCTAAATTACCATTTTTCTTCTTATGTTTTCCATATTCTAAGTATAATCTATAGCTCATTGGCTAAAATATAAATTCTATGACTTCGAATAAAAGAAAACAGCATTCAGTAAACTGTAATGAAAGCAGATTTTGTTGTTCCATCTAGATGTTGTATTATGCATGAAACCTGAAGTATCTGCTGATCCATAAAGTGAAGGCTATAAACCTTTTAATTCAGGAACGTGAGTTTGCACAATGTTATCCTAATTTCTTTTGCTCCGGAGATTAATTCTAGTAATCTAAGACTTTGTGACATTGAATACAGTGTGTGACAAAGAATGCACTGTAAACAGAATCTGATGTTTGCTAATCTTTATAAATACCTTAATGTGACTTTGTGTGTGTGACCTTTCCAATTTCCAAATAGGACTAGGAGACAACTATGAGAAATGCGTAAAGAAATAGCTCATTTGGGAATACTGGATCTAGACGCCTGCCAATGCAATGGGTGTTTACATTGTTTCCAGCCATACTTCAACTAGTGATTGATTGTGTGTAGTTCAGATGCACCAAACCATGCATACATTATTTCATTTTTAAATATATGTTGAGATTTATACTTAATTTTCAGCAGAGGGACAACTTAAAAGAAACCTGTCACATCAGATAACTCTACTAGCCTGCAGAAGGTTAATCTGCAGGTTAATGATGTTAGAAAAGTTCCCTGAAAGTGCGGCACCCGGGAGAAAATAAACTTCATTCCTTCCTGGAGCCGCTGGCTTTCAGTCATCCAGGCATGCCGGCGCAGCTACAGTTACCACTCAGTGCACAATGAGCAGTGGCGGTAATCACGCCATAGCATTTTGACTGATGGCTCTGCACAAATGAGCTGCTGAGCAAGCTGTCAGTCAAAGTGCTGGGGTGTGTTTACAGCCACCACTCATTGTGTACTGAGCGGTTCACATCTACGACTGAAAGCCGGCAGCTCCCGGGAGGACATTCAAGACAAGTTCCTCCAGTGATATGTCCGCCCCTGCAGCTCATGACATCTGTTATGTAAGGGATCCAAAACAGCATTGCTTCTATGAAACAGAAAAATATAATTACTATTTGAGACAAAAAGATTCTGGAGGCGCACCCATGGAAGAAAGAGTAACCAAAAAAATGTTGAATCTTCCAAATGTGGTGCAATCACATGGAGGATATTCCACAAGGGATTAATATTTGTAGATTTATCAAAAAATCATAAAACCGTGAATACACATAAGGGACATGGATGTACAAAAAAGGGGAAGGGAGAAGGGAGTCTTTAAAAAGGATCACACAACGCATTTCTGCTCATAGAGCCCTCATCAAGTGTGTACACCTGACATTCTTTCACACTAATGTTGCAGAATAATACTGGAAATGTTGACTAATACTTTGCCTCAGTATGTCTCTTTTAAAGGTAGCCAATTATTTTTTTTAGTTTTAGTTGTGCACTTACAAGAGCATAATGCCCTAGAACGGCATTCTAGCCTATATTGAAGTCAAGGTGTATAAAAAATAAAGGCATACAGAAAACATACAATATCTGACTTTGACCGAGCTGTAAATGCTATTTGAACAATAAATAGTATCTTAAGAAGGCACATTTTGTGGCTGTATAAAAGCCTTTATATCTGAATTCAGGACGCTTCACTACCCTCACCCCTACCAAAATCCTGGAAAAATAACATTCAAAATAAATATGTAATCATGAATTCAGTCAAATCCCATCATACAACAAGCAGGAGTAAGGATTATTTTTAGAATGAGGACAAATTCACAGGCAGTGGTATAAGACATTTTACAACCAGCACATTGGGTTACTGGAGATAACCCGAGAGCATCTGATAACACAAAGGTTTGAAACACTAAGACTGATCTGACAGTGAAGAAAAAAAAGCTTATTTTCATAGAAAAATTGATTTGCAGGAAAGTTATTCTTCGTGAATTGAATGTCCCTTATTATGCTTTGGAGTCTTTTGAGGGTCCAGAGCATAATAGACTTAAGAAGTGAAAGACATATCACTCACCTGTCTGACCCCTCTGCTACCCGCCTCCGGTCCTCCGAGCCGCTTCTTTCCCCGATCCCGAACCACACCTCCCAGCCTGTTCACTCTAGACTGGGACTTTAAGCCATGAGCAGGCCTCACAGGTCACTGAGCTTTGCACGTTGTGATGCTATGGACGTGGGACAAGCAGTGACCTCTGAGGTCTGGTTGCATCCAGAAGTTCTGTCCTAGACAGACCAGAGTTATGATGGAAGAAAGAAATGGTGATGAGGACAGGACAGTGGACAGCATCTTTGACCTACTCACTTTAGGCTGGGATTTCCAGCTGCGACCATGTCTAGTGTGAGCTGACCGGTAGATGCGGCTCACGCAGGGGGAAAGAAGAAGTGGCTCTGAGAACTGTTGTAGCTGTTTTGTTCTGACCCCTTGTCAGATTATGGGATCACCCGTGAGGCCAAATAGTGGGACTAGACCCTCTTAGTCATGAGTGCTTGGAGAAAAGAACGCACACTAATTTTGAGCATACACAATTCTGTTTATTCCCTTGAGCAATTATTTAATACCATTTACAGACAAATGCAGTTCTCTTTGGAAGGTTTAATAAAATACAACAGACAAACCACCCAAGTGGAAAACCATATATTTAAAAAAAGAAACTATATGTCCCTATTAACCACTCAAACTCGCCCCTGCCTAATAGCGGAGGTTGGCACCCATATTCCTACGCCAGTGGCACCCCCACCCCTCGGCGGCTCTCCCTGCTAGCCCTGTATGGCCCTGTTGCTAAATAGAAAAAACAGTCAATATCACATACAGTGCCTGCAAGTAGTATTCAACCCCCTGCAGATTTAGCTGGTTTGATAAGATACAAATAAGTTAGAGCCTTCAAACTGCAAACGAGAGTAGGTTTTATGAACAGAAGCATAAATCTTACAAACCAAAAAGTTATGTTGCTCAGTTGAATTTTATTAAATTTTAAACATAAAAGTGTGGGTCAATTATTATACAACCCCTATGTTTAATATTTTGTGGAATAACCCTTGTTTGCAATTACAGCTAATAATCGTCTTTTATAAGACCTGATCAGGCCGGCACAGGTCTGTGGAGTTATCTTGGCCCACTCCTCCATGCAGATCTTCTCCAAGTTATCTAGGTTCTTTGGGTGTCTCATGTGGACTTTATTCTTGAGCTCCTTCCACAAGTTTTCAATTGGGTTAAGGTCAGGAGACTGACTAGGCCACTCCAACACCTTGACTTTTTCCCTCTTGAACCAGGCCTTGGTTTTCTTGGCTGTGTGCTTTGGGTCGTTGTCTTGTTGGAAGATGAAATTACGACCCATCTTAAGATCCTTGATGAAGGAGCGGAGTTTCTTGGCCAAAATCTCCAGGTAGGCCGTGCTATCCATCTTCCCATGGATGCGGACCAGATGGCCAGGCCCCTTGGCTGAGAAACAGCCCCACAGCATGATGCTGCCACCACCATGCTTGACTGTAGGGATGGTATTCTTGGGGTCGTATGCAGTGCCATCCAGTCTCCAAACGTCACGTGTGTGGTTGGCACCAAAGATTTCGATCTTGGTCTCATCAGACCATAGAACCTTGAACCAGTCTGTCTCAGAGTCCTCCAAGTGATCATGAGCAAACTGTAGACGAGCCTTGACATGACGCTTTGAAAGTAAAGGTACCATACAGGCTCGTCTGGAACGGAGACCATTGCGGTGGAGTACGTTACTTATGGTATTGACTGAAACCAATGTCCCCACTGCCATGAGATCTTCCGGGAGCTCCTTCCTTGTTGTCCTTGGGTTAGCCTTGACTCTTCGGACAAGCCTGGCCTCGGCACGGGAGGACACTTTCAAAGGCTGTCCAGGCCGTGGAAGGCTAACAGTAGTTCCATAAGCCTTCCACTTACGGATGATGCTCCCAACAGTGGAGACAGGTAGGCCCAACTCCTTGGAAAGGGTTTTGTACCCCTTGCCAGCCTTGTGACCCTCCACGATCTTGTCTCTGATGGCCTTGGAATGCTCCTTTGTCTTTCCCATGTTGACCATGTCTGAGTGCTGTTCACAAGTTTGGGGAGGGTCTTAAATTGTCAGAAAAGGCTGGCAAAAGAGATCTTTAATCCACACATGTGAAGCTCATTATTCTTGGTGCCTGAACTACTTCTTAATACTTTAGGGGGACCAAACAGAATTCTTGTGGTTTGAGGGGTTGAATAATAAATGACACTCTGAATTAACTTTTAACGTTTTAAAAAAAAAAAAAAAAACAAAACCAAAATTTGCTGCAGTGCATTTCCCACTTCCAGGCTGATCTACAGTACAAATGTCACAATGCCAAGTTAATTCCGCATGTGTCAACCAGCTAAATCTGCAGGGGGTTGAATACTACAATAGTGCAGTTGGAGAGAATGCTTATAGGTGCAAGAGATGCTTGGGATGTAGGTGCAATCCCTAGTAGATATATATACAAGTGTCTGCTTGCACTAAGATGATGGTATCTTCGTTATCTGCAAGTTGGTGGTAAATGAGTAGCAGACCAAGAGATTAGGTGTCACTCTGTCACAGCAAAATGTGGATATGGGTTCACCGTAATGTAGTGGGATAATGTGCCTTACATAGCCCTTACACTGCCCCTGCCTGCCAGACCATTTGTTGGAGCATTGTCTCTCTGCTACCCGTGGCGCTAGTGTAGCAGAGAGAGGTAAGGGCAGGGGCGCATTTGAGTTGCTAATAGGGACATATTGTTCCTTTTTTATATATATGGCTTTCCACTTGGGTGGTTTGTCTGCTGTATTTTATTAATTATTTATTAAAAGTTATATTTTAATTCTACACCTACATAATGGTACGTAATGATCAACGATGAATTCTTGATATTATAAGGTACTGAATTTATTACTTGATGGTGAATTGTTTCCCAGTGGAAGGTTCCATATAGCCGTTCCCTTCTTAGAAATATTATAGAAATTTTTAATTATCAGGCCTTTCCCAGTGTACCACCCATAGCACACAGTTTCTCCGTGTATTTCATATGAGATAAGAAAATATTAGACCAAATATGAAACCTTTAAAAAAAATTTCACATATAATATGAGACTAGTTAATACAAAAAAAAATATAGAAAAAGAAGAAAATATTAACCCTTCTATATCAAGACCTAAGCAAAATTAGCAAAAAAGGTAAGAGAGGACACATCCATACTAGTGGTAGAGTGCTTCTTTATGTATAGAGAGGGGTTTGATGAATGAGCTCGTCACTTTTTTTTAACCTCTTCAAGGTTTTCAATCCCTCAAACGTTTATAAGAAGTAATGTAACACGAAACCTGGGTACGGCAATGTCGTTTTCACATTACTCTGCACTACAGTCAGTTTATGGGGCGCTTTTACAGTACTTTTCCAGATCATTTCCGGGTAGTATCTGCCTGAAAAAGATGTCGTGTTCACATGATCGTAGGTGTGAAAATAAGGCAATAACAGGAATAAAAAATAAAAAAAAACAACATCTGGGCCATATGATAACCGAACATAGCTATGAATCTGTTCTCCTCCCCTTTTACATTAATATAAGGCTGGTTTATCGGCAATATCTCCCAGATTTCCTGCCCTTCTTTTATTAATCTAATTAGTCACTACAATATTATGGTTATTTCTGCCAAGTAGCCAACTTCTCTGCAAATAAAGAGAGGATGCACAATGCAAATTATTGTTGGAAATATCAGAAATAAGAGGCCCCGATGCTATCTGTATTTTAATTAGTCTTTTATTCAAATGTTGGAGCACATAATACGTGCCATCTGTCATCTGTTGTAATGCTGCATCTGAACCATGGTTAAAAAGACGATAATTTGAAGCATCAACACATCTTTAAATCATGCAGGACTGCGCTCTGTGGCAAGATGGCATGGATCATAATCGGTGTCAGCTCTTTGAAATACATGCTTTATAGTTGCAACAAATATTACCAAAAGGATGAAAGGATTTAATGTTGTGTAAAATTAGAGACGTACAGCTCATATGCTAAAAGTGTTTTCATCATTTATAATTCTTAGTGGATACATATTTAGCAGCATATGCCTTTCCGTATACTGTGAAAATTAAGTATAACATTTCCACATAAATTTATTTATTTTTTTTTATTTGGCAGCGTCTGTACATATTTACCATGAACACAGGAAAGTTGTTCCCATCCAACCAATTTGCAGAAGTTTTGGCACAGCATATTGATGATGCATCATTCGGCTCTAAAGTCAATAAAGAGGGTCTGGTGATAGTGTGGGGGTCAAATCACATTTTGTCTCAGTTAAAGTTAATTTGTCAGCAAGTTTTTGCTGCAAAATCTGAGAACAGCATAATGTAGAGATAGAGTCCCTGATTACATTGATGTGTTACTTACTGGGCTGCATTATATAGTTTATATATAATCATTGTTTTATCAGCAGAAGATTATCACTAGAAGACTACTTAACCTGCTGCCAGGTAGTCAAACCACGCCTCCACCACTGATTGGCTGCTTTCTGCCTACGCACAGTGTACACAGAAAACTGCCAATCAGTGGTGTAGGTGGGTTTATACAGAGCTCAGCGTTCTCACTACTTCTAGATCTGCAGCAGAAAAAACAGGGATTTTACCAAAACTGCAGATTTGCAAATGGAATAGAGCAAGATCCCTCAAGATGTCTTGAATATCCTAGTGGCTTCAATGCCCCGTCGGTGTAGTGCAGTGATTAAAGCAAGAGGTTATGCTACAAAATACTAAGTTATGGCATTGTAAGCAATGAATTACTCTCTATGTTGTGATCAATAAATAGTAGATGCAAAACTTTTGGCAGTCAGTTTTCTTTAAACACTTCGCGCCAGAGCCTGTTTTTGCCTTCGTGACCGGGCCAATTTTTTCAATTCTGACCACTGTCACTTTATGAGGTAATTACTCTGGAACGCTTAAACGGATTCCCCTGATTCTGAGAATGTTTTTTCGTGACATATTGTACTTCATGATAGTGGTAACATTTCTTCGATATCACTTGCATTTATTTGTGAAAAAATCGGAAATTTGGCGAAAATTTTGAAAATTTTGCAATTTTCAAACTTTGAATTTTCATGCCCTTAAATCACAAAATAGTTAATAAATAACATGTCCCACATGTCTACTTTACATCAGCACAATTTTGGAACTAAAATTTTTTTTGTTAGGGAGCTATAAGTGTTAAAAGTTGACCAGCGATTTCTCATTTTTCCAACAAAATTTACAAAAACATTTTTTTAGGGACCACATCATATTTGAAGTCACTTTGAGGGGTCTTTATGACAGAAAATACCCAAAAGTGACACCATTCTAAAACTGCACCCCCTCAAGGTGCTCAAGACCACAATGAAGAACTTTATTAACCCTTCAGGTGCTTCACAGGAATTTTTGGAATGTGGAAGAAAAAAATTAACATTTAACTTTTTTCACAAAAATGTTACTTTAGACTCAATTTTTTTTATTTCCGCAGGGGTAACACGAAAAAATGAACTCCAACATTTTTTGTGCAATTTCTCTTGAGCGCGCTGATACCCCATATGTGAGGGAAAACTACTGTTTGGGTGCACTACAGGGTTCGGAAGGGAAGGAGCGCCATTTGACTTTTTGAATGTAAAATTTGCTTGAATAATTAGCAGACGCCATGTTGCGTTTGGGGAGCCCCTGATGCGCCTAAACAGTGGAAACCCCCCACAAGTGACACCATTTTGTAAACTAGACCCCTCAGGGAACTTATCTAGATGTGTGGTGAGCACCTTGAACCCCCAGGTGCTTCACAGAAGTATGGAACATTGAGCCGTAAAAATAAAATTTTCACATTTTTGCAACAAAAATGTTTTTCAGCCTCCAATTTTGCATTTTCATAAGGGTAAAAGTAGAAATTGCACCATGCAATTTTTTGTGCAATTCCTCCTGAGCACGCTGATACCCAATATGTGGGGGAAAACCACTGTATGGGCGCACGGCACGGCTCGGAAGGGAAGGCTCGCCATTTGACTTTTTGAATGTAAAATTTGCTTGAATAATTAACAGACACCATGTTGCTTTTGGAGAGCCCCTAATGCGCCTAAACAGTGGAAACCCCCCACAAGTGACACCATTTTGGAAACTAGACCCCTTAAGGAACTTATCTAGATGTGTGGTGAGCACCTTGCACCCCCAGGTGCTTCACAGAAGTTTATAATATTGAGCCGTAAAAATAAAATTTTCAATTTTTTCCCTCAAAAAATGTTTTTCATCCCCTAATTTTGCATTATCATAAGGGTAACAGGAGAAATTGCACCATTAAATTTGCTGTGCAATTTCTCCTGAGTATGCCAATACCCCATATGTGGGGGAAAACCACTATTTGGGTACACTGCAGGGTTCGGAAGGGAAGGAGCGCCATTTGACTTTTTGAATGTAAAATTTGTTTGAATAATTAGCGGACGCCATGTCGCATTTGGGGAGCCCCTGATGTGCCTAAACAGTGGAAACCCCCCACAAGTGACACCATTTTGTAAACTATACCCCTTAGGGAACTTATCTAGATGTGTGGTGAGCACATTGGGAGACATAATAAACAAATCAGTAGCAGGTGAAGAATTGGTTTTATTTATTTTTTACGTCGTTCCTCGTGTGGTATAAGTGATGAGATTACTTTATTCTTCAGGTCGGTGCGATTGCAGCGATACCAGATTCATAACGGGTTTTTATGATTGACAGCTGTCACACACTAAAAGACGCTTTTTTTTGCAAAATCTAGTTTTTGCATCGCCATATTTTGAGAGCTAAAATTTTTCCATATTTCGGCCGACAGAGTCATGTGACGGCTTGTTTTTTGCGGGACGAGTTGACATTTTTATTGCTACCATTTTTGGGTACGTGACATTTTTTGATGGCTTTCTATTCCATTTTTTGGGAGGTAAAATTAACAAAAACCAACAATTCAGGAATTGTTTTTTGAGGTTTTTTTTATGCCGTTCTGCATGTGGTAAAAGTGATCAGGCAGCGTTATTCTTCAGGTAAGTACGTTTACAGCGATACTACACTTACTGTATTTTTTTTATGTTTTGGCGCTTTTACACAATAAAACAATTTTATAGAAAAAATATTTTTTTGCATCACTTTATTCTGAGCGCTATAACTTTTGTATTTTTGATGGAGCTGTATGGTGGCTTTTTTTTTGCAGAAAAAGATGACGTTTTCAGCGGGACCATTTTTATTTCCATTTTGCTTTTTGATCGCATTTTTTCCACTTTTTGTTTGGCTATATGAGGAAAAAGCATAGGTTTTTTCTCCGTTTTTTATTTATTGTAATTACGTTGTGCACAGAAGGAGTTAATTAGTGTGACAGTTTTATAGCTCGGGTTGTTTCGGACACGGCGATACCAAATATGTGTACTTTTTTTGTTTTTGCATAAATATACGGATTTATTGGTTTAATATTTTATTTATTTATTTTTATTTATTTTGTGATTTTTTTTTAACAATTTCAAAACTTTTTTTTACTTTTTTTTTCCATTTTTACTTAGTCCCTATATGGGACATTAATTTTTATTTTTCTGATCACTGATCTCATGTAATGTAATAGACATGTATTACATTACATGAGATCTTTGCTGACTGTTTCACAGTCAGAGTCTCCTGCCAGGCTTCAGCTGCAGGCTGAGCCAGGCAGGACACCATATATGGCAGATCTGGAGGCGGTTATGTGACCTCCAGCTGCCATAGCAACATCAGGTCCTGGAAGGTATCAGGGGTCTTCGGAGAGGTAAGTATACAACCCCCTCTCCTCCTGCTGTCTTCTATATGCCGCGATCACTATAGATCGCGACATATAGAAGACAGCAAAGGGTTAACATCATTGGGACCTGATCCAATCAGGTCCCGATGATGTTCCCTGTCAGAGCTATCGCTCAGCACCGCTCCCGCAGCGCTTGCAGGACCCTCGGGGTCCTGAGCGCTGCGGGACCACCCACCGTTTTTAAACGTTGGTGCTGCACAGAGCCCAGGTAGCGCCGACGTTTATCTACAGTGGGCCGTCGCGAAGCGGTTAAATAAATGACCATACCTATATTCAAAAGCATTTTGGTTAAAATTAATGTCTTGCATGGTGACAACTTCATGCACTTTTAATTCATCACCAGGGAAATGGCATCACAACAACCAGACAGAAGCAATCACACTTTTTAAAAAAATGCAAAACTTTTGGTCACCACTGTACACCTCCAATTCTAATGCATGGAATATATGTATATACTCCCGTATGGTCACTGCCAGCTCCACAATAACAAAAGGAAGGAACCACTACTAGCTGCCGCCACCAATCGTTTATACAGGCTGATTGGACCCCCATTATAGGTAGCACATGGTTTCAGGAGTACGGTTTACAGGGCAAGAGGAACAGAACTATTACATTTTATGTATTTAATCCAGAAAGATAGGCAATGTTTATAAAAAATATGCAAGATGATATAAAATGGGAACAAACAATACGATATATATACAATTACAGAAAATATAAAGGAATAATGAAAGAGAATTACTAAACCTGGTCATGGAAATGGCTCAGAGCTTAGCGGAGGGAAGCACTCCAATTGGGAAACTTCCAAGGACATACAAATACTGCTTTCTATTAGCTCAGGGTTATGCCCACATACCTCCACTTGATGAGTTCATGTGGGGGCGGATTGTGGGATGTGCTGGGTGTGTTAGATTTTAATGAGATCTCCAACCTGCAGGATATCTTCGCCCCTGAAGGTTCCAGGTGGTCGATATTGACGTCATATTTCTTATCATGATTTTACCGTTACATAGAGATCAAACCTTTCCAGGTTCGCATCATCTAATGGACCATTATTACGTTGGAGGGGTTCTAGTGGCCCCACGGTGATGTGAGTGAAAGCGTCACGTTAATCCGTTTGCTATGATAACAAAATTCTATATCCCATAAATATCGTATGAATTCAAAACTCCAGTATTCATATTTTGACAATAGAGATAGAAAATCTGGAACACTCTCAGAAAAAACCTTTGAACCCAGGATGATTCATCACTGGAACAAAGGCAGCGCCTTCACTTCTCCTCCTCTGCGTAGACAGATCTCAAGCTTACTGTCTTTTTTTTCCCCAGTAGAAATCCTGTTTTAATTACCTGTCTACAGCAGGTCTCTACTTCAAAAAGGAGATGAATTGTTAGCTCTCTATCTTTAGCTATAATTAGTTTTCTTTCTTTCCCATATGTTTAATATGAGGGGGACAAGTCCCCTCCCTGATGATGTCTTATGGATTTTAAGTTTTTTCTATGACATAGAGTATGTATTTGTGCTAAGGCAGGATGTCCAGGGTTACCAACAGTCTAGAAATTCCAGGACAGTCGGTAAAAATAGGGCACTTTTTTTCCATTTTTTTAAGCTGAATGCTACTGATGTCTATATATCAGAATTATGGACATGTTAGTCTATAGGTTGAACTTGATGGACTTAAGCCTAACTTCAACCTTAAAACTATGAAACTATGACTGTAGATTATATCATTTATAATCTTAATGATTTTTTATGGTTTTCCAATGTGTCTTTAAAAAATATTGTCTTTCTGTGATTTTTTGATAAGCAGTCCAGAGAAAATGAAAAGTCAAGTTGGCAACTCTGATTTTGTCACTGGTCCAAACCTTCAGCCAATAATAATTACAGTTATATGAAAAAGTTGGGGCACCCCTATTAATCTTAAGCTTAATGTTTTATAAAAATTGGTGTTTTTGCAACAGCTATTTCAGTTTGATATATGTAATAACTGTTGGACACAGTAATGTTTCTGCCTTGAAATGAGGTTTATTGTACTAACAGAAAATGTGCAATCTGCATTCAAACAAAATTTGACAGGTGCATAAGTATGGGCACCTCACCAGAAAAGTGACATTAATATTTAGTAGATCCTCCTTTTGCAAAAATAACAGCCTCTAGTCGCTTCCTGTAGCTTTTAATGAGTTCCTGGATCCTGGATGAAGGTATTTTTGACCATTCCTCTTTACAAAACAATTCCAGTTCAGTTTAGTTTGATGGTCGCCGAGCATGGACAGCCCTCTTCAAATGATCCCACAGATGTTCAATGATATTCAAGTCTGGGGACTGGGATGGCCATTCCAGAACATTGTAATTCTTCCTCTTCATGAATGCTGGAGTAGATTTGGAGCGGTGTTTTGGATCATTGTCTTGCTGAAAGATCCATCCCCTGCGTAACTTCAACTTTGTCACTGATTCTAGAACATTATTGTCAAGAATCTGCTGATACTGAGTGGAATCCATGTGTCCCTCAACTTTAACAAGATTCCCGGTGCCGGCATTGGCCACACAGCCCCAAAGCATGATGGAACCTCCACCAAATTTTACTGTGGGTAGCAAGTGTTTTTCTTGGAATGCTGTGTTTTTTTGCCGCCATGCATAATGCCTTTTTGTATGACCAAACAACTCAATCTTGGTTTCATCAGTCCACAGGACCTTCTTCCAAAAAGAAATTGGCTTCTCCAAATGTGCGTTTGCATACCTCAGCCGACTCTGTTTGTGGCGTGCTTGCAGAAACGGCTTCTTTCGCATCACTCTCCCATACAGCTTCTCCTTGTGCAAAGTGCGTTGCATAGTTGACCGATGCACAGTGACACCATCTGCAGCCAGTTGATGCTGCAGCTCTCTGGAGGTGGTCTGAGGATTGTCCTTGACTGATCTCACCATTCTTCTTCTCTGCCTTTCTGATGTTTTTCCCTGTGTCCCTGTGTTCTTCCATTTCCTTACTATGTTCCTTACAGTGGAAACTGACAGGTTAAATCTCTGAGACAGCTTTTTGTATCCTTCCCCTGAACAACTATGTTGAATAATCTTTGTTTTCAGATCATTTGACAGTTGGTTTGAGGAGCCCATGATGCCACTCTTCACAGGAGATTCAAACAGGAGAACAACTTGCAAGTGGCCACTTTAAGTAGCTTTTCTCATGATTGCATACACCAGGCTATGAAGTTCAAAGCTCAATGAGGTTACAAAAACAAAAAAAGTGATTTAGTAAGTCAATAAAAAGTAGGTAGGAGTATTTAAAACAAGAAAATGATAAGGGTGCCCATACTTATGCACCTGTCAAATTTTGTTTGAATGCAGATTGCACATTTTCTGTTAGCACAATAAACCTCATTTCAAGGCAGAAACATTACTGTGTCCAACAGTTATTACATATATCAAACTGAAATAGCTGTTGCAAAAACACAAATTTTTATAAAACATTAAGCTTAAGATTAATAGGGGTGCCCAAACTTTTTCATATAACTGTATAATTAATGCTCCAAAACAGCACTGTTCAACCGAGTCTATAGCTGCTGCAAGCAGGAGCTTTCATGAAATGGGTGCATCTAGGGGTGTGAGCATAATTGTCTCCCTTTATCTTCTGTGTAAGTTGGGACTCAGGAGTCATGGACAAGGGGTTAACAGATATCTAGTGCAATTAGTGCTGCAGCATAGATTCCTAATGTATTGGATCACACACAAACATCTCATAAAAGGAAGCAGTAGACACATTTACATTTGATATTAGTGAAGTTGAATAAGACTTACCTCTTTAATAGATGTTATTTGGGATGACAGAGGTATGACTTATATAAATAGAACTTAAAGAGAATCTGTCACCAGGTTTATTGTTAGGCATCGGGCTGTTGCTGGATTTGAAATGGGTCCAGAACCTTCTGTGGTCTCCCATTTGAGTCCAGCAAGGGATGATGCTGCTCAGCTTTGTCATCAGCCCCAACACCTAGCTGGTCCACGAGATGTACAGATTGTCTCTTGGGGATTTGTGCCTAGAAATGTTAAGCATAGGTTGCGGAAGGAGACAGGGCTGTTGGAGCCTAAGTCCAGGATTCTCCGCACTGAGCATGTCAGTGACCTGGCGGACCGTGATTGGTGGTTTGGCAACCACCTGATCCGGTGACCTGGCACCGCCTGATTGGTCGCGGGTGACGCCACCAATAGTGCGAAGGTGGGCAGGGCTTAGTCTTTAAAAGACCCACCCACAAACATGGCGGCATGCTCTGATCATTGAGAAGTGATGCTGATGTGTGGACGACTGTTCCACGTAGTTTCCATAGGCAGGTGTAGTGGAAATAGACAGGTAGCTCCGTCTTGCAATCTGGCTCTGCCAAAGGGGTCGCCTAACACCCCGAGCAGCCTGCAGACGTCCTGTCCATGGCTATCGCCTGTCAGCCACGTGGAGTAGTACCCTTGGGTCCGGTAGCACGCCGGCTGGAGGTACGTGTACCCGTCGGCGTAGTCACACACGTATCCTAGCGCAGCCAGTGTAGTCCCTGTGTAGTTAACAGGGCTACATCTCCCGTGCAGTTAACGGGAAGAGAGCGAACCGCTATAGACGTTCCTGTGTGCAGTAACACAGAAGGGTTTATCATTTAAGTTGGTTGCTTTCCTTTTCACCCGGAAAGTGTTCGGCAGCAGTCCACCAGGCTGCATCGCGGACCCCGGGGTCGTTTGCGTTCCATTATAATAAAGTTGTCTGCAACCGCCCTCCTAACATTTATGCTACCCCATGTGAGAGCAGCATAACATACGGGTATAGAACCTGACTCCAGTGATGTGTCACTGAGCTGCTTGCTGCATTTTGATAAAATCCCTGTTTAATCTTCTGCAGATCTAGCAGTTCTCTGAATGCTGAGCTCTGTATAATCCGCCCACACCACTGACTGGCAGCTTTCTGTGTACACTGTGCATAGGCAGAAAGCTGCCAATCAGTGGTGTGGATGGGGTTATACAAAGCTCATGAATATGGAGGACTAACTGGCAGCAGGTTTACTAGTACTCTAGTGATAATCTGCTGATATCAGTAATTTTATAAAAATTACAACAGGATGCCCAGTAAGTGACACATCACTGGAATCATGGTCTCAGTCACTACATTATGCTACTCTCAGATTAGCTAGCAAAAATCTGTTGACAAATTCTCTTTAAATGTGAAGTTGCCCAATGATCAACATTCCTGAGCAGAAATAGAACTCAAAATCACCTTTAGATTCTAATAACTGGCAATATCTATTCTGTTTATTATATTGTTGCTTACCATCACGCTGCATTTATAGTTTAACAACTAAAAGAAGAAATGCTGATTATTCCGATCTGAAAAACAAGGTTTCATTAACTAAATATATCTTTTAAATATTGCATGAGAATATAAAGTATCAAGCACCATTAAAAATGGGAGATGTCATGAAGAGAATGGCTGGCATTCTTTGTATAGGACTTTGATCCTTTCTGATCTTTTTTGCATTATTGAGACATGTCTGACTGCTGTTATACATTGCACAGGGCACCATGGGCTGACTTTATATGACTAAGATTTTCAACTCTTCTATAGTCAAAATTAGGAGTTTAATAGTAGGGAGACTGCTCTCAAAGTCTGCTCCTCAGATCTGAAGCATCAGGAGAACATCAGACCTCTGTAAATATCAAACCATAATAAGGAGTAGGTGAGTATGATATACAATTCAGGACCAAAGGATTCATGTTATAATATTTTGTATAAGGACTTTGTAACAGAAAGGGGAAATTGAGATCTAAAATGTATGCATTGCAGAAGTCTTATGAATAAAACATATTCCATTATCTCTAATCCCTATTATTTATAAATACAATGTAACTACTGTAGACATCTCATTTAGATAAATTGATCATTATCACATTTTCATGTTTTTTTTTATTATGGTCTAAAAGCAAATGAGAAAAAGAGAGAGGAAGAAATGTTATAATAGTAAAGATGCTAGATGGTCTGACAGTTTAGCCCCTTTAACTAGTTAATGAAATAATTTAAAGAGGTTCTCCCAAAATAGACACTTATGGCGTATCTCTTATCAAAAAGGTTTGTCCTATGGTACCTTCAAAAATTTTTAAAATGAGGGCGTCCTTATCTGTTTCTGTTGGTGCCTCTATTAAGGGGTTGTTCAGTTCTGGGGAAAAATTCGGCAAACACCGCAACTTGCCAAATCCTAACATTGTGTACGTTACACACAGTAAAATATTGAGAGAAGCAGATGAGAATTTAGTCTGTACATGCCGTCTTCAGACCCTCAAGTGAAGCTGAATCCTATAAGTGTGTATATAGTTAGAATCTGGTAAGCTGCAGTGCTTGCGAGAAATTACTCCAAGGCTGGACAACCCCTTTAAGTATCAGAGATACACAAGCAATCTTTTGAACAGGTTTGATGGTCTATGGGAGGTATGTACACAAACAGTAACTGACTCTCTGCCATGAGCTGAGACTTATCAATCTCTTATTGTTTTGGAGGCTTTATCGCTGCTGTAGATCAGTGTTTCCCAAACTCCAGCCCTAACGTCCCCCAAAATATCATGTCTTCAGGATCTCCTTAGTATGGCAGAGATAATGGAATTATTATAAAGGCATCAGAAATTGCTACATATTCTCTCACGTGTACAATACTAAGGACATCCTGAAAACATGATCTGTTGGAGGCCGTGAGGACCGGAGTTTGGGAAACACTGTTATAGAGTGGATATAAAAAGTCTACACACCCCAGGTTTTTGTCATGTAAAAAAATCATACCAAGTAGAATAATTTCAGAACTTTCTGCACCTTTTGGCTGCATTCCTAGTATTTGGTGGCTTTTTGTTGTTGCAGATTTTTGAAACATGTCTGCACCAATTAACTAATCTAGATTCCTTGTATTTTTGAGTGCATTTTTTAAATGCGTTTTTATTGCATTTTTTTCTGCTTCTTTTTTTGTCTTTTGTTGGTATATCATGTTTTAAACAAAGTTGCTTTGCTTTTATACTTCCTGAAATTTGGCATTGACAAAACATTATAGATAAAGTCATGTGCAGACTACAGGCGTCTTTAGTGCATTTCTGTAGCAGAAACACTAGAAATGCACATGCGTTTTGTTACCAGAAGATTTTCTGCGTCTAATGCAATTCTATAGGGAAAATCCGTGCTTGAAACTCAGAGTACTCGCAAGAGAAGCTGAGATGTTGCAGATTTCAAACACGCACCGCAGATCAGTTTATGCTTTGTTAAGAGAAGCACAGTGACTAGGAGATTTCTATAAATCCCACCAGCTTTGCTGGAACTATAAGACAGGATGGATTTAAAAGGGAGTGACAGCAGATAATGACCTATAGTTTCAATAAGATCTTTTATGTTAATTATATATATTCTTTCAATTATCCATATTACTATCAGTTGAAAAAATTCTGATTATTTCAAGTTGCATACAGTATTGGCAATGATGCCTATAACTCGACGCATTGTACTTTTTTTCTTTTCAACAGGCAAATGGACATTGGCTCTCACTCATTTCCTTTCTCCCGGAGAGCTTTCTGGGAATGCTCTGATCTTGTGAAGAGAGGGGACAGGGGTGACTTGTGACCATCATCTGTAGTAATGGATTCTGTCACTGTAATGATAATAATAAGACTGCATCTCCATTTGTCTAAAACAGGAAATTAAAGTCTAATAATGACACTTTTTTTTTAGTTATTTTTTATTAGTAGCAGCCATTGATAAGCTATCTGTTACATTCTCTAATTAGGATTCCTTTGTGTGTAATTGTTTGCTGATTGTGTGTGCCGTCTTCTTATGATGACTATGCCATTGTATTTTATGCATGACAACGTTGATGCATGATGCTCATACTATATTATATTGTATCGACTAACCTATGCCTTCATAGTGTCCTCAGTATTAACTAGGCATACTCTAATTCTTGGTATATAGGCAGGGTGATTGCCAGCACACATATTATGAATTAATAAACAATTTATTCAGTGAGATAAATATTATTTAACAAATATACATAAACCCTCACTCTTCCCCTTTTCCACTACAGACCCTATCATTAAGCATTATCTCACTGTTTGCATGCTATGTATGCTCTATGAGTTATGTCACTTGAGTATATTCTGTTTTTTTTACCCTATGCGCCTTAGGCTATGTGCCCACGATGCAGAATTGAAGTGGAAAATTTCTGCATCATTTCTGCATGTCCTTGCCAGTAAAAACGCATGCTGATTTTAACACGCGTTTTTGAAGCGTTTTTGACATGCGGATTTGCCTTGCGTTTTTCTAATGTATTGATTAGGTAATTCCGCATACGTAAACACACAAATAATGGACATGCTGCGGATTTTTCCGCACATAAAATCCGCTTCATGGGCACAGAACATGCAGATTGTCATTGGGGACCATAGGGCACGTATTACTAAGCATTTTTAAAGCGTATCCGCAGCAGAAATTCAGCAGCAAAAACGCTTGAAAAACGCATCGTGGGCACATAGCCTCACTGTAGCTATTCTTGTAAATTGTAGCACTTTTCCTCATTTGATGTAGGGTCTCTTTATAATATTGATTGTAGGTGGGGAACTTATGTAGGAGGAGAGTTGTTAAGTCTGCCTCTTTTTTAATTTGTGAGCTTGTATGTCATTAGTATAAATTAAGGACATTGTGTGCACTTTCTGATTTTTTTTTGTGAATATATCACAGACCCACTATTATATGACCTGTATCTTGCAGTTTTCACCAGTTTTCCTCTCTTTAGTCTCTATCTTTATTTGACAGTCTTCCCTGAGCTGGTGGGTGGAGACTAGGTGCCATGATGTCTCTAATACACAGAACATAGAAACAGAGGGAATCTTGCTTTTCTTTCTGTGTGTAGCACATGTTCAGAAGCAGAAAAGGTATGGATAATATAAAGCAGCACAGAGGATATTAAACAGCAGTACTGAGCTGTGTGGATGTTCATTGAGCAATACATTGAGATAAAATAGTTTTGAGTTTTCCTATCACTTTCTACGCTCCTTAGAGTATAATAGTAGGTGTCACTGTGGTGGCAGACCCTCTTATTTTGACCAACATGGCTATGAGCTGTTTATCAGAACAAATAATGAGTTCAGGAGGCAAGAGCAAGGAAGAGAAGTGGCTCATAAGCGCAGAAATAATAAGTTTAGTTGAAATTATAGAGACTAGAGATGAGCGTTGTTCTACTCGAACTGTTCGCCAATCTCAAATTCGAGCTGTTTTGGGCGGTGTTCGAGCCGTTCGGCGAACACGAACAATTTGAGAAAAATTCGGCTGTTCGAGGTTATGTTCGATAACTGTTCGTGCACCAAAATCATAACTGGATTTTTTCTCAGTAATGATGAAAATTAATGTTAATACGCAGTTTGAGTGTACAGCGGGGTGGGGGGAGGGGCAGGGGATGGATCTCTGCAGGAACAATGAAGATCTCCATTTTTTTTTTCTCTTTCCCGCATTTACAGTGGGGAGGTGCAATCTGTCAGCCTATCAGCAGCGCACACACGGAGCGAAGTGCTTTTTTTCACACAAGCAAGGGCATGTGTCATTGGCAGTGTATGTCACATGTCCTTGCCCTATAAGACCAAGCCATTTTCCCCATCGCCACCATTTTCTCACTGCTGCAGCTGCGTGTTAGACGGCACCGCTGTTGCTGTGTGCGCTATACCTTGTTAATTTCAAGCCAATTTTCGCACAAATCTACAGATAGCTTGGGAGTAGGGAATATTTATGATTGCAGTCCTTTTAAGGACTAGGTTACAGCATTTCCTATGACTTTTATCAGGCAGGTCTGTGCTCTTAAATAGATAGATTGTGGGAGTAAAGACTAATTGTAATTGCAGTCCTTTTCAGGACTAGGTTACATCAGTTCCTATCAGTTTTGCCAGGCAGGTCTGTGCCAGTGCTGTGCAAGTTTTTTCACAGCATTTGGCTGAATCTAGCAAAGCTAATCTTTTTTGGCCTATTGCAGAGTGTGTTAGTCAGTGGAGTAGCCTATCTGTGTTGCAAGATATAACACCTGTGTATAGAATACCAATTTTTTTACTGCACCTAGTGAAGTAAAATCTTTTGGGCATAGCATCATTCTATTAGTCCATTTATACTGACCTCCATCAGGTTGCAAATTGAATATAATTTTTTTCTGCATCTAGCTCTGAAAAAATATTGGGCTTCTAGCTGTGTGTGGGACTTGTTGTATTAGTCCATCTATACTGACCTCCATCAGGTTGCAAACTGAATATATTTTTTTCTGCATCTACCTCTGAAAAAATATTGGGCTTCTAGCTGTGTGTGAGATTTGTTCTATTAATCCATCTATACAGACCTCCATCAGGTTGCAAACTGAATATATTTTTTTCTGCATCTACCTCTGAAAAAATATTGGGCTTCTAGCTGTGTGTGGGACTTGTTGTATTAGTCCATCTATACTGACCTCCATCAGGTTGCAAACTGAATATATTTTTTTCTGCATCTACCTCTGAAAAAATATTGGGCTTCTAGCTGTGTGTGGGACTTGTTCTATTAATCCATCTATACAGACCTCCATCAGGTTGCAAACTGAATATATTTTTTTCTGCATCTACCTCTGAAAAAATATTGGGCTTCTAGCTGTGTGTGGGACTTGTTCTATTAATCCATCTATACAGACCTCCATCAGGTTGCAAACTGAATATATTTTTTTCTGCATCTACCTCTGAAAAAATATTGGGCTTCTAGCTGTGTGTGGGACTTGTTGTATTAGTCCATCTATACTGACCTCCATCAGGTTGCAAACTGAATATATTTTTTTCTGCATCTACCTCTGAAAAAATATTGGGCTTCTAGCTGTGTGTGGGACTTTCTCTATTAGTCCATCTATACTGACCTCCATCAGGTTGCAAACTGAATATAATTTTTTTCTGCATCTAGCTCTGAAAAAATATTTGGCCTTCTAGCAGTGTGTGGGACTTTCTCTATTAGTCCATCTATACTGACCTCCATCAGGTTGCAAATTAAAAATAATTTTTATCTGCATCTACAGTACCTCTGAAAAAATATTTGGGCTTCTAGCTGTGTGTGGGACTTGTTCTATTAGTCCATCTATACTGACCTCCATCAGGTTGCAAATTGAATATAATTTTTATCTGCATCTAGCTCTGAAAAAATATTTGGCCTTCTAGTAGTGTGTGGGACTTTCTCTATTAGTCCATCTATACTGACCTCCATCAGGTTGCAAATTAAAAATAATTTTTATCTGCATCTACAGTACCTCTGAAAAAATATTTGGGCTTCTAGCTGTGTGTGGCACTTGTTCTATTAGTCCATCTATACTGACCTCCATCAGGTTGCAAATTGAACATAATTTTTATCTGCATCTAGCTCTGAAAAAATATTTGGCCTTCTAGCAGTGTGTGGGACTTTATCTATTAGTCCATCTATACTGACCTCCATCAGGTTGCAAATTGAATATAATTTTTATCTTCATCTAGCTCTGAAAAAATATTTGGCCTTCTAGCAGTGTGTGGGACTTTCTCTATTAGTCCATCTATACTGACCTCTATCAGGTTGCAAATTAAAAATAATTTTTATCTGCATCTACCTCTGAAAAAATATTTGGGCTTCTAGCTGTGTGTGGGACTTGTTCTATTAGTCCATCTATACTGACCTCCATCAGGTTGCAAATTGAATATAATTTTTATCTGCATCTAGCTCTGAAAAAATATTTGGCCTTCTTGCAGTGTGTGGGACTTTCTCTATTAGTCCATCTATACTGACCTCCATCAGGTTGCAAATTAAAAATAATTTTTATCTGCATCTAGCTCTGAAAAAATATTTGGCCTTCTAGCAGTGTGTGGGACTTTCTCTATTAGTCCATCTATACTGACCTCCATTAGGTTGCAAATTAAAAATAATTTTTATCTGCATCTACCTCTGAAAAAATATTTGGGCTTCTAGCTGTGTGTGGGACTTGTTCTATTAATCCATCTATACAGACCTCCATCAGGTTGCAAACTGAATATAATTTTTTTCTGCATCTAGCTCTGAAAAAATATGTGGCCTTCTAGCAGTGTGTGGGACTTTCTCTATTAGTCCATCTATACTGACCTCCATCAGGTTGCAAATTAAAAATATTTTTTATCTGCATCTACAGTACCTCTGAAAAAATATTTGGGCTTCTAGCTGTGTGTGGGACTTGTTCTATTAGTCCATCTATACTGACCTCCATCAGGTTGCAAATTGAATATAATTTTTGTCTGCATCTAGCTCTGAAAAAATATTTGGCCTTCTAGCAGTGTGTGGGACTTTCTCTATTAGTCCATCTATACTGACCTCCATCAGGTTGCAAACTGAATATATTTTTTTTCTGCATCTACCTCTGAAAAAATATTGGGCTTGTAGCTGTGTGTGGGACTTGTTCTATTAATCCATCTATACAGACCTCCATCAGGTTGCAAACTGAATAAAAATTTTTTCTGCATCTACCTCTGAAAAAATATTTGGGCTTCTAGCTGTGTGTGGGACTTGTTCTATTAGTCCATCTATACTGACCTCCATCAGGTTGCAAATTGAATATAATTTTTTTCTGCATCTAACCCAGCCAATAGTTTTGGCCTAATACCACAGTTTGGCCACTCAGCTCTGCTCGGTTCCCATCCATTGTTTTTTTGTTCAAACAACTCCAGAGTTGTGAATTAGTTAACCACCAAAATGAGTGGAAAAAGGCCTGCTGCTGGTGGAAAGTGGAATAGGCATGTTGGGAAGGGGAAAAAAGGTTGTGTCCGTGGGGTAGGTGTTAAAGCAACAGTAACATCTGCAGAAGAAAGACCATCTTCCAGCCAAACTAAAATGTCTAATTCTTTTAGCGGACAATGTGATAAGATCCCTTTCTTACGGCCACGCCAATCGCTACAAATTCCAGATGAGGCACAAAAACAGCAGGTGCTTCAACGGATATCAAGTGCTCCTTTAAGTGGGCTCTCCTCCAAATCAACTTCAACATCACAAATACTCCAGTCCTCAAAGGTGTCACCCCAATCGCACTTGCTTCCTCACAGCTCCCAAATCTCCAGCTGCCCGTCTGAGTATGAGGTAGAACAGATGGTTGAGTCTGCAGAGCTGTTTACTCATACTATAGCCTGGGAATCAGAGGTCGACTCCAGCGCTTCTGTGAATCCAGACGAGGAAATGATCTGCACTGATGCCCAGAATCTTTATGAGTCGGATCCAGGACCAGACGCAGAAGGTTCTGACCATAATGTAGACCCTCATTCCCAAACTGTAACTCCTGTTGGTGGAGACAATGAGGAAGACGATGATAAGACTCAAATACCTGATTGGAGCGACAACTTTAGTTTTTTGTCAGGGCAGGAACAGGTTGGCTCTGAGGACGACGGGTGTGATAACGCACAGGGTGATGATGATGAGGTTGGAGATCCCACTTACTGTCAACCCACAGTCAGCCAAGAGATGAGGTCAGCAGAGGAGGTGGAGGAAGATGCTAGTGACGACGAGGTCAGGTTGCGCCTTCCTGGACAGAGACGTAGTACTGGAAGCACGTCAACAACTGCATCCTCAAACACAACTCTGCCTCTCACCACAAGTCGTGGTGACTCTTCAGGTCGCATGGGTGATAAGCCTTGCATAGCCTGGGCATTTTTTCAGATCGATAAAGATGACCCAACTCGTGTTATCTGTAACATTTGTCAGCAAAAGCTAAGTAGAGGCCAAAAAATACATAGTTTGAGTACTTCATGCATGAACCGGCACATGGACATGAAGCATAAGTTGCAGTGGGAAGCTCAGTGTGCTACAATGCGGCCTAGCCGGCCGGGCCAACCACCGTCTGCCATATCTTGTGCATCCGCGGCCTCTTCATCCTCTGTGACTGGGGGGACAGCAGTCACACCTGTTTTGGGGCGCAGACCTGCCACCTCTTTACCCGCAACAGCCAGCGTGATTGGCAGGTCATCATTTTCTTTGAGGGGGGTAACACCAGCTGGTGTTGAGCGCTGTCCGACATCGATAGCACCACCTTTGGATCACGGCAACCTAACATGTCCGCCTGCATCTTCCTCACAGACCGGCAGTTTGCCGGGGACACCCTTATCAACCCCGTCTAAGCACAATAGCCAGCCCTCGGTCCCTCAGATGTGGACAAGTAAAAGACCATTTCCTCCTAGCCATGAGAAAGCTAAGAGGTTGAATTTCACCATCTGCAAGCTCTTGGCTACAGAAATGCTGCCTTTCCGCCTGGTGGACACAGAGGATTTTCGAGACCTTATGTCCGTCGCAGTGCCCCAGTACCAGATGCTCAGTCGGCACTACTTCTCAAAGAAAGGTGTGCCTGCGCTCCACCAGCATGTCGCACACAACATCACCGCTTCTTTGAGAAACTCTGTGTGTGACAGGGTGCATTTCACCACAGACACTTGGACGAGTAGGCATGGACAGGGGCGTTACATGTCGCTGACTGGGCACTGGGTAACTATGGTGACAGCAGGACAAGGGGCTGCTGTCCAAGTCTTGCCGTCCCCACGAGTTGTGCGTCAATCCTCTTTATGTCAAAGTTCCTCCACTGCTTCTGCCTCCTCAACCTCCTCTCGGTCTTCCACCTGCACCCAAACCTGTCTGGTCATGCCACAAGCTTTCTAACTGCGCAGAAGGGATCCTGCACACCTCCTTACTATGCTGGCAGTAGGGCTCAACGTCATCAGGCGGTTTTTACATTGAAATGTCTGGGAAATGTGAGTCACACAGCTGAGGAGTTGTGGTCAGCTCTGGAGAACCAATTTCATGAATGGTTGTCTCCACTGGACCTGAAACCAGGGAAGGCCGTGTGCGACAATGCTGCAAACCTGGGTGCGGCCCTTCGCCGGGGCAATGTCACACACGTGCCTTGTATGGCTCACGTATTGAACCTGGTTGTCCAGCAATTTTTAGCCCACTATCCCAGACTAGATGGCCTTCTGCAGAGGGCACGGTCGCTGTGTGCTCACTTCCGCCGTTCGCATCCCGCAGCTCAGCGACTTACATCTCTACAGAAGTCGTTGGGCCTGCCACTTCACCGGCTAAAATGCGATGTGCTTACCTGGTGGAATTCAACTCTGCACATGTTGCAGCGACTGTGGCAGCACCGACAAGCCCTGGTGCAATACGTTCTGACGTATAGCCTGGGCCAACGAGATCCAGAGGTGGGGCAAATTACGCTGGAGGAGTGGTCTCAGATCAGGGACCTATGCACCCTTCTGCACAGTTTTGAAATGGCGACGAAGATGTTTAGTGCTGACGATGCCATTATCAGCATGACTATTCCGGTGATTTACATGCTGGAGCACATGTTAAACAGAATTCGGAGTCAGGTGGTGGCACAAGAGGAGGTGGAGGAAGTAGAGGAGGAGGAGTTGTATGCGGAAGGGCTAACATCTGCAAGGTCCAGACGGTCGGCAGCACCAAGGCGGCAGGCATGTGAGGGTGGGGGAGATGGTTTTACCAGGGCGCATGGTAGCAGCCAAACTAGTGAGGAAGGTGCAGGAGCCCAGGAAGAAGTGGAGGACGAACTGATGGAAGACTCATCAGATGAGGGAGACCTTGATCACATTTCTGTTGTGCGAGGTTGGGGGGAGAGGACAGAGGAAGGAAGCATGATTGTTACCTCGCCACCAACACAACAGGGACTTGGTGCTCCTGGATGCGCAACACACATGAGTGCATTCTTGCTGCACTACCTGCAACATGACCCTCGAATTGTGAGAATTAGAAATAATCCTGACTACTGGGTTGCCACACTGTTAGATCCCCGGTACAAAAGTAAATTTGCAGAAATTATTCCTGCCATAGAAAGGGATGCACGCATGCAGGAGTATCAGCAGAGACTGTTGCAGAATCTTACATGTGCTTTTCCACAAAATACCAGTGGTGCACGTAGTGAATCTCACAGTTCCAACTTGCCAACCGTGGGACCGTCAAGTGTTCAGCACTCAAACCGTAACAGAACCACAGTATCTGCTGGTAACATCAATTTTGCTGAATCATTTCACCACTTTTTTAGCCCATCCTTTGCAAGGCCACAGGAGACAAGAAGTCTGACACATAGTCAACGCCTAGAGACGATGGTACAGGAGTATCTCCAAGTAAACATTGAAGCCATGACTGTGTCACTGGACCCTTGCTCTTTTTGGGCTTCCAATCTGGATAAATGGCCGGAGCTAGCCACTTACGCCTTGGAGATCTTGTCATGCCCCGCAGCCAGCGTTCTGTCTGAACGTGTGTTCAGCGCTGCTGGTGGTGTGCTGACAGATAAGGGCACGCGGCTCTCCACTGATAATGTAGACAGACTCACGTTCATAAAGATGAACAAATCATGGATCCGAAATGACTTTTCTACCCCTGTGTCATCCTGGGGAGAGTAAAAGCTTGATGATTGGTTAAAATCACCCTACCAACCGTTTTAAGCTTTCAAATTACTAATCATGTTTATCTGTATCTTGGCTGGAAAATAATTTGGGCTTTGTAGCAGTGTGCAGCACTGATTCTATTAGGCCATCTATAATAAGCTCCACCAGATTTAAAATGACTAATCATGTTTATCTGTATCTTGACTGGAAAATAATTTGGGCTTTGTAGCAGTGTGCAGCACTGATCCTATTAGGCCATCTATACTAAAGCTTCACCAGATTTAAAATTAATAATAATTTTTAGCTGCATCTAGCCCGGAAAATAATTTTGGGGCTCCGAGATGCGCAAGACACATAAGTGCCTTCTTGCTGCACTACCTGCAGCATGACCCTCATGTCAGAATTCGAAGTAATCATGACTACTGGGTTGCCACACTCTTAGATCCCCCAAACTTTTCGATCAACCTTTTCATTTTAATAAAGACCAAAAAAATGGTCATTTTTGAAATTATAAGCATTAGCAGGTTGTTAGAAACTGAAATCAAACAGTTTTCAACTCAAAACTTTATTCTAGGTGATGTTACATTTTCACATAGGACCCCTTGTTCGAAAGGAGCTTCTGAACTCTCTCGTCCATTGAATTTGTCAGGTTTTGGATGGTTTCTGCTTCAATTGTTTTACATGAGGACAGAATACCCTCCCAGAGGTGTTGCTTAGATGTGAACTGCCTCCCGCCATCATAGACACTCCTTTTGATGATGCTCCAGAGGTTCTGAATGGGGTAGAGGTCAGGGGAGCATGGGGGTCACACCATAAGTTTGTCCCCTTTTATGCCCATATCAGCCAGAGATGCAGATGTTTTATGTGCAGCATGAGATGGTGCATTATCATGCAAAAAAATGATCTTGCTGTGAAATACACGGTTCTTCTTCTTGAACCATGGCAGGAAGTGCTGTTTGAGAAAATCCACATACATTATGGAGTTCATCTTTAGCGCCTTCAGGGATCCTAAAGGGGCCGACAATCTCTCTCCCCATGATTCCAGCCCAAAACATTACTCCACCTCCTCCTTGTTGGCGCTGTTGCCGTGTTTGCGTGGGGTGTCCATCAACCAGCCATCCTCCACTCCATCTGACGCGCCCCCTGGGCCAGTGTTGTTGGGGATACCCGGAGCCGGATCAGATGGGGGTTGTAGTCTCCGAGTGGCTGTGACCCGGTCCGTGCCCAGGGTGTCAAGCTCAGTGTGTGGCAGTCCTTATGATGTTACTAGATGTTCTTTTGTGTCGACTACGCCACCCGTTGAATTGCGGTCAATACGGCCGCCGCTGCAGCAGGGTCCGCTGAGGCTGGTGATGGATGTGCAGCTCAGGTAGTATAACCCCCAACGGGAGGGGTATAGCCTCAGGGGGTCAGTTGCAGAGGATGGGGGTTGTGGTGGTGCAGCGAGGATGGAAATGAGACTCAGAGTCGGGCTGTGCAGTTCAGGGTTTGTTTACTTACTGCAGTTGTTCTGGTCACTCCGGCCTTAAGTGACCACCCGAGCCGTGCTGCGTCCACCAGGTCCTGGACTCAGCCAACCCCCAGGTGATTCTGGAGCGTGGTCCTGAGCTCCCTTTCTGTCCTGTCCTCTTCTCTGGCCTTCCCCACCAGGGATCCACCTATGTCCGGCTCCCTCGGGCCTCTTGGTGGTAAACCCTTGTCTCTGGGTTCCCTGACCCTATTCCTGGTCTGCCTTCCGGGTGGATTTAGTGGGTGATCGTGGCAGATCGGTCCTGCCCACGACCTCCGGTTCCTGGCTAAGGTGTGCTGTAGCCTCTGCCAGCTTGGGATCCGGTACCCTGTTGCCAACTCTTCACCCTCTGGTCTAATTTGGGCTCTTGGAGTTCCTTCTTTCTCCCCCTCTGGGTCTTTCTTTCTCCTCTCTCTCTCTCTTGGCCTTGGAGCTGCTCTTCTCCTCTGCTCTGACAGACTGACCTCACTCTGCAAAAAGACTGACGTCTCACAGACTGACCTCACTCTGCAAAAGACCCTGTCCTAAGATGGTGCCCACCTTATATACTCCCTCTATGTGTGAGCTCAGGTGACCAGCACCCAATGAGCTCCTAGCACTACCCAGACTGCTCCCCCTATCTGCCCCTACACTACTGGGATGTTCCACCCCCCTCCCACTCCAGCCAGGAACAGACACTGTCGTACCTGCACATTTCTCTAGTGGGAGTACCATCGGTCTGTTCCCCGGAAATGGGATGTGTGTAGTGCATGCAGCTAACTGAGCTCAGTTCCACACTCCATCCTTACCCGGGAGTGGAATACCACACCTCTGGCTTGAGGTGTAATACCCCTGTAGCAGCCGAATCCTCAGGGTGCTACACATCCATCTGGACCATCGAGCGCTGCACGGCACTCATCCGTGAACAAAACAGTTTTGAAATCAGTCTTCATGTAATGTTTGGCCCACTGGAACCGTTTCTGCTTGTGTGAAGTGGATAGAGGAGGTCGACAGGATGGCGTATGCACAGCTGCAAACCTCTGAAGGACCCTGCATCTTGTTGTTCGGGGGACGTTGGAGGCATCAGCAGCTTCAAAAACTTGTCTGCTGCTATGACAAGGCTTTTTTGCCGCTGCTCTTTCAACCTGACGTAATTGCCTGTAGGAAAGAGTCCTCAATTTGCCCTTATCAGCACGCACACGTGTGTACTGTGAATCAGCTACATACTTCTTGATTGCCAAGACACTTCATCCTGATCATCGCACAATGTTGATTGTAGTCATGCCTTGACCTAAACACTCCACAATTTGTTGCTTCTCAGCAGCCGACACATCCTTTTTCTTTCCCATTTTGGCAGAAAATGTAGGCTGCTTAATAATGTGAGACAGCCTTCTTAAGTAGTCTTGCCTTTCATTGGACACACCTGCCAAACTAATTAGCACAGGTGTCTGCAATTGCTTACAGTGATATAAAGAGCCCTGACACACATCACCATCAATGAGTTTAACTGACAAACAAACAAATTCTTCCCTTATCACTCCTAAACACTTTTTGCATAATAATTTGGAACGCGGTGTACATGTGCTTTTCCACAAAACACCAGTGGTTCACGTAGTGAATCTTACAGTTCTAACTTGCCAACCGTGGTCTGTATGGAGTTGTTCAATAAAGGGCCCAAAATTAAGATAACATAGATGGGAGAGGTCTCTATGAATAGGAATTCCTAAGGGAAAGGGAAAGTTGGACTGGATGGAATCCTATATGGATTTGGGGAGGGAGACATCGAGGGCCTCAGACTTCGCTGCATTGATTTCAAAATTTGACCATGTAACAAAGTGATCTATTTCAGCCATAACAGCATGGATGGATATATGTGATTGAGTGATATATACTAGGACATCATCAGCAAATAGAGAGCACTTGTACTCGGTGCCTCCCACCTCAATCCACCTAATATTGGGGTTATGGCGAATTGATGAGAGCAGGTGCTCCGTCACTAGGATGTATAAGAGAGGGGACAGAGAACATCCCTGCCTTGTTCCATTGGTGATTGTGAAAGGTGATGAAAATGTTCTGACGCGCCCCCTGGGCCTTGGGACACCCGGAGCCGGACCCTTTTTGGTGGATGCTGGTGGTTGTAGTCTCCGTGGCGGCGACCCGGTTCCGTGGCTCAGGGCGGTCAAACCAGTGGCGGAACTATTTATGTGGTTTTGATGTTTAAATGTCCGACTACGCCACCCGTGGATTGCGGTCAGAGTGAACCGCCGCTCCAGGGCAGACCGCTGAGGCTGGTGTTGTGGGTGCAGCAGAGCGTAGCATAACTCCCCACGGGAGGAGTATAGCCTCAGGGCAGTGTATGCGGAGGATGGGGGTGATGGTGCAGGGCAGCAGCAGTAACGACACGGAGGCAGTGATGCAGTCCAGGGCCTTTACTCACAGTTCTTATTATCCAGACCACGTCGTACTGTGCTCACCAGGTGAGGGGCTCAGACAACTCCCAGATAACTTTGGAGCGCTTCACAGGACCCCCTTTGTGTGTCCTTTGTCTGGCCTTTCTTACCAACCCTTCTGTCCGGCTGCCTCGGGCCTCCTCTTGGTAAACTTGGCGCCAGTTTCCCTGACCCTATGTGGTGCCTTCCTAGCGGGTGTAGCGAGGGGCTGCGCCACAGCCTCCTGTTTCTAGCTGAGGGTCATTTCCTGCCTCCACTAGTTTCGGGGACCGGTCTCCCCCTTTGGTCTGACCCCTCCACGCAGGTGGATTCGGGCGTGCGGTGGCGACTCGCCCGTCCGCACCCCTGGGATCCCTTCGTTCCTCGTTCCTGGAGCCTTCTCCGCTCCTCTTCCTTCCTTCTCCCTCTTCCAGGCCTGGGCCTCTGTTACTAGGCCCGCCTCCGGAGCAGAGCTGATGCAGAACCCCTGCTCCCTGCAACTTCTGCTCAGACTTCTCTGCACTGAACTAAGATGGTGCCCACCTTTTATACTCCCTTCTCAATGCACCCAGGAACTGCTTCCTCCCTGCTCCTGCACTGCAGGGTTCCCCTTCCTCAGTGTTCCCTCCCCCCACTCCAGCCAGGGACAGGGACTGTCGTGCCCATCTCAGGGGCATATTGGTCGCCCTGCCCCATGGCAATGTGGTGTAATGCATGCAGGTGTCGGGTCCTGATCCACACTACATCCTTACCTGAGAGTGAGATATCACACCTCTGGGTGAGGTGCAATACCTCTGTAGCAACCGAGCCCTCAGGGTGCTACAGTTCCATTTATCTTCAGCCTAGGTGACGTATTGCGATACAGGGCCGTGATTTTGGCTATAAAAGGGTCCCCTAGACCCCTACCCCAAGCTTTTTAAGAGAATCATATATGGCGTGCCAGGAGACTCTATGGAATGCTTTCTCAGCATCCAACGAGAGTATCTAATTACAAATTTTTAACTGCATCTAGCCCAGGAAATACTTTGTGCCTAGTAGCAGTGTCTGCTAGTCAGCGGATTATCCCGGCTGTTAAGCAAGCTACACCACCTGTAGTTTGGACACTTAATTTTTTCAAAGGAACTGCTTCGGGACCACGGGATACTCAGTGAAGAGCATCAGGAGGCACCCCAAGGCATAGGGGCTGGGACTGGCACTAGGATGCCTTGCGGTGGACAGCCGAGCTCGATCCTTATAAAAGCTTTTTAACTGCAGCAGCTTTAGTGGACGCTACTGGAGCTGGAATTACGCGGCTGCTGGCATGAGACTTGCCCTCCAATAGATCCTTGTAAATGGATTTAAAGTGTATTCATTCAAATTAGAGAGACAATTTAAATTAAAAAGCTTAGAGCTGCCTCCACCACAGGGGGGCTCGCTCGACCCACCAGCGGACAGGCACCAGTATTGGGAGAGGGGGGCTGGCCGTCAGGGTTCAGCGCTTCTCTGGCACAAACCCGGCGACGCGGAGGTGGCACGGGCAGGAGCGGACTGAACGTGTCGGCTTCTCACTTTTTGGATTTTAGAAGGGCATGACATGCCTATATCTGTGTCTCCCCCTCCTTTTACTCCTCCACCTCTTTTCTTTTCGCATGACTATATGTACTTGTCACTTTTCCATGTGTTAGTTGTGTCTTCTGAGCAGTTTGTCAGCTTTTGGACACCTTTGAAGGTGTTCTCTATGTGTTTCTATGTGTTTTTGTTTGCCTGCCATTGGTTTTAACGGTGTTCGAAGGTGTTCGACGAACAGTTCGGCGAACACACGGGTGTTCGACGAACCGAACCGAACTCGAACACTACGGGGGTGGCTCAACACTAATAGAGACTATTTAACATTGTAGTTCATGATGACCCAAACACAATCTTCCTACTATCATATGGGGAGCTGAATATTATGAAGATGAGACCTCTGTCCTCCCCTTATACCTTTAATATGTAAATAAGTGATAAAAATCATACCTACAGAAAAATGATGAAATAGTACAGATTATGATAAAATCCCTAAAGTAAATAAGCCTCAATAAATATGTACACCTACAGTGGCAAGTAAATATTTGGGCACCCCTGGTCAAAACTACTGTTATTATGAACAGTTAAGCAAGTTTACATTTTAAAAATAACAAAAAGAAATTCAAAGATGAAATATATATATATATATATATATATATATACACAGTATAGACCAAAAGTTTGGACACACCTTCTCATTTAAAAATTTTTTTGTATTTTCATGACTATGAAAATTGTACATTCACACTGAAGGCATCAAAACTATGAATTAACACATGTGGAATTATATATTTAACAAAAAAGTGTGAAACAACTGAAAATATGTCTTATATTCTAGGTTCTTCAAAGTGGCCACCTTTTGCTTTGATGACTGCTTTGCACACTCTTGGCATTCTCTTGACGAGCTTCAAGAGGTAGTCACCGGAAATGGTCTTCCAACAATCTTGAAGGAGTTCCCAGAGATGCTTAACACTTGTTGGCCCTTTTGCCTTCACTCTGCGGTCCAGATCACCCCAAACCATCTCGATTGGGTTCAGGTCTGGTGGCTGTGGAGGCCAGGTCATCTGACGTAGCACCCCATCACTCTCCTTCTTGGTCAAATAGCCCTTACACAGCCTGGAGGTGTGTTTGGGGTCATTGTCCTGTTGAAAAATAAATGATGGTCCAACTAAACGTAAACCGGATGGAATAGCATGCCGCTGCAAGATGCTGTGGTAGCCATGCTGGTTCAGTATGCCTTCAATTTTGAATAAATTCCCAACAGTGTCACCAGCAAAGCACCCCCACACCATCACACCTCCTCCTCCATGCTTCACGGTGGGAACCAGGCATGTAGAGTCCATCCGTTCACCTTTTCTGCGTCGCACAAAGACACGGTGGTTGGAACCAAAGATCTCAAATTTGGACTCATCAGACCAAAGCACAGATTTCCACTGGTCTAATGTCCATTCCTTGTGTTCTTTAGCCCAAACAAGTGTCTTCTGCTTGTTGCCTGTCCTTAGCAGTGGTTTCCTAGTAGCTATTTTACTATGAAGGCCTGCTGCTCAAAGTCTCCTCTTAACAGTTGTTGTAGAGATGTGTCTGCTGCTAGAACTCTGTGTGGCATTGACCTGGTCTCTAATCTGAGCTGCTGTTAACCTGCGATTTCTGAGGCTGGTGACTCGGATAAACTTATCCTCAGAAGCAGAGGTGACTCTTGGTCTTCCTTTCCTGGGGCGGTCCTCATGTGAGCCAGTTTCTTTGTAGCGCTTGATGGTTTTTGCAACTGCACTTGGGGACACTTTCAAAGTTTTCCCAATTTTTCAGACTGACTGACCTTCATTTCTTAAAGTAGTGATGGCCACTCGTTTTTCTTTACTTAGCTGCTTTTTTCTTGCCATAATACAAATTCTAACAGTCTATTCAGTAGGACTATCAGCTGTGTATCCACCAGATTTCTGCACAACACAACTGATTGTACCAACCCCATTTATAAGGCAAGTGTTATGATCTGCTACAAGCACTAAGGAAAGACAGGAGATCTGACCCTACAATCGAACTAAACTGGATCCCAACGATGTAACGGGGAACCTGATCCTGCGATCAGACCCGCTAAAGTCCTCGGCTAGTCTGTACGAAGACCTATAGATGCAAGGGTGGAATCCCTACAAGAACTAGGGACTGGGATAAAGTTGGACACCTCCTAGCAGAAATTGTAGCAGTCAAAGACAAACACACAACAAAGAACATAGAGGTCTGAAGACCTAGCAAAACTAACAGAGAACGGTAACAGAGCACCAAGCTAGCTCAAGAGTAGTAAATACAATGAAGTCCAGCAAGGCCAGGAGGGCGGAGCCTGATTAAATAGGCAAAAATGGTCATGTGACCAGCAAACTAGAAAAAACCTAACGGGAGAGTTCTAACAGTACCCCCTCTTCTAAGAGGATCCTCCGGATCCCCTAGGACCGGGCTTATCAGGAAACCTCCTGTGAAATGCTCTGACAAGTCTGGAAGCAGAAACATCATCCGCCCTCACCCATGAGTTATCCTCGGGTCCGAAACCCTTCCAAGCGACGAGATACTGCAAACTCCCTCTATACCGTCTAGAATTTAGGATGCGGGAAATTTCCTATTCCCCGTCCTCCACCACCGGAGGAACAGTGGCAGAGGCGTCACCAACCGACACATCAGCTTTTTCAACAGAGAAACATGAAACACCGGATTAATCTTCCAGGAGGTAGGAACCTCCAACCTAACAGCAGATTGGTTAACTATCTGAAGCACCTTAAAGGGCCCTACAAACTTGGGACCCAATTTTTTCGAAGGAATCCTCAAACGCAGATTCTTAGAAGACAACCAAACCATGTCACCAATAGCAAACGAAACCTCTTGCCGTTTCCTATCAAAGTACCTCTTAGATTATTTGTTAGCCTCCTGAAGATTATCACGCACATCCGTCCAAACTCTCTCCAAATCACCGGAAAAACTCTCCTCCTCCGGCACAGCCGATACCAATTTGGAGAATGACCCAAAAGACGGATGTCTCCCAGTACAACAAAAAAAAGGCGAACAACCACCAGAAGAGGATGTATGGTTGTTAAGAGCAAATTCAGCAAGTGGTAGAAACTCAGACCACCCCTCTTGATTGTCTGCCACAAAGCAACGCAAGAACTGCTCAACATCCTGGTTCTTTCTTTCTGTCTGGCCATTAGACTCAGGATGATATCCGGATGAAAACGACAAATGAACTCCCAACCTGTCACAAAAGGCACGCCAAAAACGAGCCACGAACTGAGGTCCCCTATCAGAAACAATGTCAGTAGGAACGCCATGTAGTCTGACAATTTCCTTGACAAAGGCCTTAGCGAGTGTCTTAGCGCAAGGTAGTTTGATGAAGCGAACCAAGTGACACATCTTGCTAAAACGGTCCACGACCACCCAGATGACCGTGAAACCTTCAGAGGGGGGAAGGTCAGTAATAAATTCCATAGCCAGATGTGTCCAAGGTGCACTAGGAACCTCCAGAGGGCAAAGCAACCCCGCAGCAGGAGCATGCGAAGACTTAGATCTAGCACACACAGTACATTGACGCACCCACTTAATGACTTCCTTCTGCCATCCAGGCCACCAAAAACTGCAACCCACAAGTCTCTTGGTCTCAGAAATTCCTGGATGACCTGCCAACCGAGACTCATGACACTCAACAAACAAATCTCTCCTAAAGGTCCTAGGCACAAACAACCTCCCATGGGGAGTGTTAGATGGGGCATTCTCCTGAGCTTTAAAAATCTCATCCTCCAAAATGGAGTACAAAGCAGCAATCACAACACCTTCTTGTAAAATGCTCTCCTCCTCCTCCTCCTCCTCAGCACTGACCATAGGAGAAAAGCTGTGAGACAAAGCATCCGCTTTAACATTCTTGGTACCCGGGATGTAAGTAACGGAAAAATTAAACCGCGAGAAAAAAAGTGCCCACCTAGCCTGACGGGCATTCAAGCGCTTGGCAGCATCAAGATAGATCAGATTTTTATGATCAGTGAAAACCTGAATGGGAAATTCAGCACCTTCCAAGAGATGACGCCAGTGTTCAAATGCGAGTTTAATAGCCAGCAATTCCCGATTACCAATATCGTAATTAAGTTCAGTCTCAGAAAATTTTTTTGAAAAAAAAGGCACAGGGATGTACTCCATCCTTGCTTTCCTGAGACAACACCGCACCGACCCCCACAGAATAAGCATCAACCTCAACCAAAAACGGCTTAGTCACATCAGGCTGCATAAGGATGGGAGCAGAGGTGAACCTCTCCTTTAGAAACACAAAAGCTTCAATGGCCTCAGAAGTCCACTGAACCGCATTAGCACCTTTCCTGGTGAGATCGGTCAATGGTTTGACAATAATAGAAAAATTTTTAATGAATTTTCTGTAATAATTGGCGAAACCCAAAAACCTCTGTATCAATTTCAAACCAATAGGCCTAGGCCATTCCTGCACAGCTTGAACTTTAACCGGGTCCATCTCAAAACCTTCACTGGAGATAATGTAACCCAAAAAATGAATTCTCTGTACAGCGAACTCACATTTCTCTAGCTTAGCAAAAAGCGAATTGTCCATTAATAACTGTAAAACCTCACGTACGCTCCGCCAATGAGACTCCAGATCAGGCGAATAAATCAGAATGTCATCCAAATACACAACCACATTTTTGCCGATCAAAGGTCTAAGGATGTCATTAATAAGATTCTGAAAAAATGCTGGAGCATTGGTAAGACCAAATTGTATGCCCCCCGGAGATCAATTTTAGAGAACCAATTGGCCCCCACTAACTGGTTAAACAAATCAGAAATCAATGGCAGTGGGTAAGGATTGCGTACAGTAATTTTATTAATCTCACGAAAGTCCAGACATGGACGTAAACCGCCATCTTTTTTTTTAACAAAAAAAAATCCAACAGCCACAGGAGACTTGGAAGGCCTAATGTGACCGGCGGCCAAGCTTGTCTGTATATATTCCTCCAAAGCCTTTCTCTCAGGAATAGTAAGATTAAATAAACGACTTTTAGGAAGAGTCGCTCCAGGGACAAATTCAATGGTACAATCATAGTCTCTATGGGGAGGCAAAATTTGTGACTCCTCCTCAGAAAAAACTCTCCAAAAATCCTGAATAGGTACAGGTAATTCCCCTTTTTCCACCGCAGCAATACGTCCGTTACAACACTTGTCATAACATTTAGGGCTCCAGGACTTAATTTCATTGGTAGACCAATCCAGTACAGGATTATGCAATTTTAACCAGGGCAACCCCAATATTACTGGAGAAGGCAAATTATTCAATACTACCAAATCCAAATTCTCTTGATGAATACCATTAATAGTGAGGGGAAATTCACAGACCTTGTGAGTAACACTCTTCAAGGGAGAGCCATAGACAGAAACCACAGCAATAGGGGATGACAAAGGTTTAGGTTTTAATGTAAGTTTTTCCAAGAATCCCCCATCAATCACATTCAGAGTAGAACCACAATCCACAAATACCCGAAATTCAATTAATTCTTGCTGAGCAGTGGTAGTAGCAGATAGGAATACTCCCTTTGTATTTAAACAGGCAATACGGGCATAACTGACCATTTTTTTTTCTTTGTTCATACGAAGCACACAGTTCTTAATAAAATGACCAGAATTTCCGCAATAGAAGCACAAACCTTCAGAAAGCCTGCGGTCCTTTTCCTGAGAGCGGGGTGTCATCGCCCCAATCTCCATCGGCTCTCCTTTGTCAGCACAGACCCTCTCAAGACTCGGAGCTGACATAGCAGAGGATTTGCTCTCATTAACCCTTGCACGCAGTCTCCTGTCCACCAGTATAGCTAATTGCATAGCCTCCTGCAAGTTTCCGGGTGTGGGATAAGCAATCAGCAAATCTTTAACCCTTTCACCTAGCCCCGCCAAAAACAAACTTTTCAAAGCTGAATCGTTCCACCCCACCTGGGCAGACCACCGACGGAAGTGAGAACAATACTTTTCCACATTACCTGATCCCTGCCTCAAACGTCTCAATTCAGACTCAGCAGATGAGACACGATCAGGATCATCGTACAACAAACCCAAAGCAGAAAAAAAACTATCCACTGATCTAAAGCACGGATCATTAGGTTGGAGAGAAAAAGCCCATCCCTGAGGATCCTTGTGCAAAAGTGACATTATGAACCCTATGCGCTGTGATTCATCACCAGAGGATCCGGGTCTTAAACGAAAATACAATAAACAAGCATTTTTAAAATAAAAAAAATCTTGTTGTTCACCAAAAAATAGATCAGGCAGACGTACCTTTGGCTCTACCAAATGTGCTCCAGAACAGCTACTCACGTGTTGTTGGAGCTCGGCCACCTCCAGAGAGAGTCCCTGCAAGCGTTGAGCCAAATCTTGAACCGAGACCATGATGGAAACTGGAGGTCTTTCCTTAGAGAAATTTTTTTTGGGCTGGACTTACTGTTATGATCTGCTACAAGCACTAAGGAAAGACAGGAGATCTGACCCTACAATCGAACTAAACTGGATCCCTACGATGTAACGGGCAACCTGATCCTGCGATCAGACCCGCTAAAGTCCTCGGCTAGTCTGTACGAAGACCTATAGATGAAAGGGAGGAATCCCTACAAGAACTAGGGACTGGGATAAAGTTGGACACCTCCTAGCAGAAATTGTAGCAGTCAAAGACAAACACACAACAAAGAACATAGAGGTCCGAAGACCTAGCAAAACTAACAGAGAACGGTAACAGAGCACCAAGCTAGCTCAAGAGTAGTAAATACAATGAAGTCCAGTGAGGCCAGGAGGGCGGAGCCGGATTAAATAGGCAAAAATGGTCATGTGACCAGCAAACTAGAAAAAACCTAACGGGAGAGTTCTAACAGCAAGAAATCCCACTTATTAAACCTGACAGGGCACACCTGTGAAGTGAAAACCATTTCCGGTGACTACCACTTGAAGTTCATCAAGAGAATGCCAAGAGTGTGCAAGGCAGTCATCAAAGCAAAAGGTGGCTACTTTGAAGAACCTAGAATATAAGACATATTTTCAGTTGCTTCACACTCTTTTTGTTAAGTATATAATTCCACATGTGTTAATTCATAGTTTTGATGTCTTCAGTGTGAATGTACAATTTTCATAGTCATGAAAATACAGAAAAATCTTTAAATGAGAAGGTGTGTCCAAACTTTTGGTCTGTACTGTATATCTTTCATTTCTTTGCATTAATGGTATAGGCACATACCAAAAATTTCTTTATAACACTACTGATGTAGTGCAGTGAAAAATAATGTACAGAAGAGGTAAACAATGGAGTGGATAGAGTTGTTGTATCTGGGACAGAATAATCAGTATCCTCAAAAGGGAACCTGAGAAAAGCAAATATTTTCACCTCAGCAACTTCAAATCTCTGCAAGGAAATGAGTTAGCACCGTAACATGCTTTGAAGGTCTCCACAGACAGTCCTGACTGGAAAGGCCAATGTTGGGAGGAATATGTGTAATACAATCAATCTTCTACGTCTATGTTTATAGCCAGTCATTAAGTGTGGGAAAAGCAGGAAATGTACCGCTAAATAAAAAGATATAGAATGAGCGCTCTACAGAACTTCAGCTTTGTAAATCACGGAGCAGAAGAAATCCAGTTAGCTGGAGAAGATATTTACAGCTCAATAATTACCAGGTGATGCAAAGGCTAAGAGATAAAAAAAGGAACTTCTAATGCTCCTTTGCAATTTTAATCCATATTTGAATTGCAATATAATGTATTCTTTGTTTTTACTGCTCTGTGTATTGATCCAGCATTTACTTTTTATTAAGACGATCTAATCTTTGAAATAAATAAGAATCTTATGAAAGAATATTAATGCAGTCTCTGTCAAAATTTGATCCCTAATCATGAATGTTGATGACCATAACTGAAAAGAAAAATAATGAGTAAAAAATTGGTTAATGGACAGGATACAGAGACGTAAATGGTACAGTCTCTAAATGAACTAAAATCAGCAGTGGGGACTAAAGGATCATTATTAGGTTAATTCTGTTAGAATCTATTTTGTTTTACTATTGGCCATCTTGTTGTGGTTTGCTGGCTTCTGGCCTTTTCCTTTGGTGCTGGGTTTCTTTGTCACGTGATCTCTGCACTCTATATTACCCAGCACCTGGCTCCCATTCCCCGCTGCACATCAGTGTTGTTACGCTTGTTCTCTGGCTAAGTAGCCTTGTTTAGTTCTTTGTGCTTTGGACAATTGTTATTCTGGGACTTCTTGTTCCAGCAGTTTTGTTCCCTTTAATCTTCATTTCTGCAACTAACTTTTCTGTTAGGAGGTCTCCCGCTTTTGCTCCCAGTCCTTAGATCTTTTAGGAACCCCTTTCCCCTTCCTACAGGTCTTCGTTTGAGTTCAGTGCAGGAGTTTTGGTGGGGCTATTCATAAGGAATAGGGCACCCACCCCAGCGTAGGGTTAAGCTGAGTCTCAGTGCAGGGACAGCTTTTTCCTCCTCTTCCTTAGTTCTAAGTTGCAGAACACAATAAATTATTTTTAATCTCTTTATTAATAACTATTGATGAGTGAGCATGTTCGTTACTGCTCGGTGCTCACCGAGCATCTCACTGCTCGACATGCTCTGCGCTCGCCGAGTATTTCCGGGGTTGCTTGGCGGGAGCTCGGGTCCCCTCCCTGCATGTTTGGCGCTCTTTAGAACATGCAGGGATTGCCTGCCACTCACTGTAATGCCGTAGCCATGTTGGTTGTGGCATTACAGTCATTGGCTAGCCGCACAGCGTCATCAGGTCTATATCAGACCTGGCGCCGCTGTGCTCGTCACAGTCACTCCGGAATCAGGCAGTGTAGGGAGAGGTGCTGCTGAGCTAGGGAGAGATTTGCCTGTTTCTAGTTAGTGTATGTGTACCAAACTATATTAGAGACACATATCTATCTCAACAAACAGTCCTTCTGAGGACTAATCCATCTGCAGAGATATCAGGCAGGCAGTGTATATAGGCAGGCAGTGTATATAGCAGACTGCAGTGCATATAGCACAAGAGGCTCCATTCCAGTTCTGTCTGCTGCTCCTGTTTTATTTCTAGAAATAGGCCCTGGTCTCAGGGGCCAGGAATAATTTTTCTTTGGATCTTAATCCTCATTATTCGCTTAAAAAGCAATCCAGAGAACACAGTTTTTCTGCGCCATTTGCTTGTTGGCACTGCAGAATACAGCCAGGTCCTTCCCATATTGCAGCGCTAAAAATCCAGCTATTTAAAACTGTGTTTTCTCCATCACACGGATCACATATACGTTTTCAGAAAATGCTGCCATTTCTGGCCTCCATTAAATTTTTTTACAGTGTGTCAGCAAAGTTTTTGACACCGGTTTGCTGTTCAAAATAGTTACCTACAGGCCAGGCATTTAAACCTGTGTTTTCTCCGTCACACGGATCACATATAAGTTTTCAGAAAATACTGCCATTTCTGGCCTCCATTAAATTTTTTTTTCAGTGTGACTGTGAAGCAATTGACACCCGATTGCTATTCAAAATAGTTACCTACAGGCAAGGTATTTAAAACTGTGTTTTCTCCGTCACACGGATCACATATACATTTTCAGAAAATACTTCCATTTCTGGCCTCCATTAAATTTTTTTTTCAGTGTGACTGTGAAGCAATTGACACCCGATTGCTGTTCAAAATAGTTACCTACAGGCCAGGTATTTAAAACTGTGGTTTGTCCGTTACACAGATCACATATACGTTCGCTCCAAATTCAGTCATTTGTTGTGAGCGTGGAAGATATTGTCCTCCATTAAAAATGGGCAATGCACGTGGCAAGGGACGAGGAACTGGACGTGATGGTGATGATGGTGCATGCAGAGGCCGAGGCCTTAGGCAAGCTGAAATTGTGCCACAACAAACACCCACATCTTCTCGCTCGACCTTCCTGTCCCAATTAATAGGGGACCGAAGAACACCACTATTGAACACTATTGAGCAGTGTGAAAAGGTTATTGGTGGGATAGCAGATAATGCTTCAAGTCACTTAGCCACCATCACCACCACCTTGTCTTGCACACGGTCAACTCTCAGTAGCTGTGAGTCTGGACCGCATATTCCTCACCCTGAACCTCCTTCCTCCAACCATGCCGGGTGCCCAGAGACAACTGATCCCACACTTGGACACTCCGAAGAGCTGTTAACTTTCCCATTTATAGATTCGGGATTCTCGCCCGGTCCACTTGAAGCAGGGCAAGAGTAGATCGCATGTAGCAATGCCTAAATATTTGAGCAGCCACGGTCACACGAAGGCAACGGTGGGAAAGTGTCACAAGAGGTGGACGATGATGAGACACAATTGCCAGAAAGTCAGGAGGAGGACAAGAGTGCAAAAGTGGAAGACGAGGTGGTGGATGATATAGTAACTGACCCAACCTGGCAGGAGGACATGCAGCATGAGGACAACAGCACACAGGGGGAGGGAGGCAGAGCACCCCAACAGGCAGGAAGAAGCAGTGTGGTGGCCGCAGAAAGAAGGCAGGCAACCGTTCCCCATAACACCAACACGGAGGAAGTTGCCAGTACAACTTGTAGGTCTTCCCGAGTCTAGTTGTTTTTTAAAGACTCTGCCGATAACCTCAAAAAGGCCATTTGCACCACCTGCCAGGCCAGCATCAGCAGGGGCGGCAAAACAACCAACCTGACCACCACCAGCATGATCCGGCACATGGCAGCAAAGCACCCAACTTTGTGGGCCGAACTTCAGGTTTCAGGAACAGTGTCTACGGGTGGCACCATTGCTTCTTCCGCTGTAGTGCATGCAAGCCAATCCCCTGTCCATGGTGCATGCGAAGATGCCTCCTGCCCTGCACCTCTCGTTGCACACTCTTAAGTAGCAGCATCAGGAAGCACGTTCACGTCCTTGTCCCAGCGCAGCGTTCAGTTGTCAATACCCCAGTCCTTGGAATGCAAGCGCAAATTTGCAGCCAACGCCCCACAGGCCACAGTACTAAATTTCCACATTTCACGACTGCTTGCGCTCGAAATGTTGCCTTTTAGGCTCTTGGAGATAGAAGCATTCCGCAACCTGATGGCGGCGGCCGTCCCTCGGTACTCGTTCCCCAGCTGCCACTATTTCTCCCGGTGTGCCGTCCCCGCATTATACAAGCACGTGTCCAAAAACATTATCCATGCCCTCAACAACGCAGTTACCGGGAAAGTCCACCTAACCACGGACACGTGGACAAGTGCTTGTGGACAGGGACGGAACACGTCCTCCCGACGCCAAAGATTGCGGGCCCTAGGTCAATCAGGGTTGCCCCCACAGTCTACAGCTCCTGCACCTCATCTTCCTCAGCCTCCTCCTCCCCTTCAGCCTCCATCTCCAAAATGACCACAACAGTCACAAGCTGGAAGCACTGCAGCGCTGCCTCGGCCAAGCGGCAACAGGATGTGCTGAAGCTAATATGCTTAGGTGACAAACCGCACAATGCTGAAGAGTTGTGGACAGCTCTAAAAGAGCACAGATCTGCCTGCTCTATGTGTCTTTAAATCCTTAGTAGGGTTTTTCTTAAATTTGGTCAGCCGTTGGACTCACTGCATACCCTATAACTGTATAGCAGACCCTCTCCTTTCTAATGGGAACATGTCGTACTTGTTACTGTGGCCCTGCTCTATGTGTCTTTAAATTCTTAGTGGGGTTTTTCCTAAAATAGGTCAGCCGTTGGACTCACTGCATACCCTATAACTGTATAGCAGACTCTCTACTTTCTAATGGAAATGTGTCGTTACTGTGGCCCTGCTCTGTGTCTTTAAATTCTTAGTGGGATTTTTCCTAAAATTGGTCAGCCGTTGGACTCACTGCATACCCTATAACTGTATAGCAAACTCTCTCCTTTCCGCCACATTTCAAATGCAAGCAGCTGTCAAAAATTTGGCAGTATAGTATTGCAGCCTGTGGGAGGGTGGGTGGCTGGCTGCATACTTGCTCTTGCCTTCCAAGGAATGGGATAGGGACAACTGAACGCTGCACTGGGACAAGGATGTAGACGGTGATAGTTGCAAGTCTACAATGACAGGTGCATGGAGGGAGGCATCTTTCCATGTATCAAGGATCACTTATGATGGGCACACTTTTAAGCAGTGAATAATGTGCTGGTGGTCAGTATTCCGGAAAGAGCAGAGGGCAATAACCCTACCGAACATTTTGAAAAATGGCAGCACACTTTATTTGTGGACTCCCTGTCACCGCTCTATGCAGTGGAAAGAACACACAGAGTCCCTACTAGGCCAGGTGCTCCTCTGCAACCGATCCTAATCAAGTTACTCACCTATAGGGACAGAGATGCCATCCTCAGGGCCACCCGTAACAAAGGATAGGGAGATCTCTCTAAATAACCATAAAGTCTCCTCCTTCCCCAATTTCTCCGTTGAAATCTGAAAAAGAAGAGCACAATTTGTTGATTTCAAACACTGTCTGCTAAATCTGCAAATATTCTACTTCATGCTCATCCCGCTAAACCCTGAGTGGCAGCTCTGGATGAGACTTTCTTTTTTCAACATCCTAAAGAGGCTCTCCACTGGATGGATTTAAGCAAGGGATTCATCAAAGTCCACAACAAAGTTGATTCCTCACACTTTAAGTTATGTGCCATTGGTGACTTCCTGATTGACTGTTGGAGCTTTATCCTTTACTAATTAATCCATGGCCCAGTAGACTCTTGTATCCTGTCTATTATCCTACACTGGCAAGCATTCAAGGACTCTTCATCTTTTTATTTTAGGTTGTTCATCTGCCCTATGCTCAGTTGCAGGATTTCCTAGTGCCATTTTCCATCTGCCTCTGTCAAATGGAAATGTAATTCCATGTGGAAGTTTTGTTTATCAGGGCTCAAAGTTTTCAAAATGTGTTGCACAGTTCTGAACATAATGTTGTTGATATTTTTTCTCTTAAAATTGTACTGGCATGCAAATGTGACCCCACAATGGTAGACAAAGGGGCAATATTTGTCCTCCCCACACTTTTTAATCCATAGATAGACCCGCGTAATGGCTAGTAATCTCAAATTTCTATAGTAGAACGTCAGAGGGTAAGGTGACACATCAAAATGAATGGCTGTGTTATGGTGTGTGTCCAGAAACACTTACCCATGGTGCTCCTGCAGGAGAAGCATTTAAAAAAAGATAAAACTGCATGCGTAGTTATACCCAATCCAGGCAAGGACCCACTGTTTCCCGATTCCTACAGACCTATATCTTTGTTATCAACAGTCATCAAGATAATAGCAAAAGTCCTAGCTGCCAGACTTATTAAAGTTATTTCCATTGTAGTGCACATTGACCAGACTTTATACCCGCTAGATCCTCAGCTATTAACATTTGTCCTTTCCACCTTAATCTTCAACTTTCGATAGATAGTGCATGCAATAGAGTAATATGTACACTCAATGACGCAAAGACGTTTGACTCCATTGAGTGGAAATTCTTGTGGGCAGTGTTGGAAAAATTTGGCATGGGTTCTGGGTTCATTTCATGGATAATGTTGTTATATGGATGACCGGCGGCCAGGTTAATGAAGCATCAGAGAGCAGACTAACATAATTTAGTATTGCTGCGTGAGCCTCCCCATAATGCTCTGCAGCTATGACATCTTACAGATCATCATACCTTGTACAGTGGCGGTCAGTACCGGGGCCATCACAGATAAGTGGTTCCCAGTGGAGCACAGTTTATACAGAAATGTCATTTTCCATCTCCAGAGTCACTGGGATGAATCTCTCTTGTTTAGAGTATAAGTCCCTATGGTCAGTGGAGTTCTATCTCTCGCACAAATAAATTGTAATCTGTATAATTAGTGGTGTCTTCTCTTTCTTGCCCGTGAAGTGTAAGCTCTTATGGTCAGCAAAGTTTTCGCTCTCTCTGCTTTCCCATGCTTACTTTGCGAGCAATTACAAGCTGTCCAGTATTAAAATTTGTGCAGATTAATTTGTCACAAATCACATTTTTGAGGAAATTTTTCCAAATTCAGGAAATTCAAATTTCATAGGATTCGCTCATCTCTATTAAAAACAATTGGTGCCTCCAAATTTTTAATATTTGTATTTAGTGCATTATTATATTTGATGTTTGCATGCTAATATAGATAACAAATTGTAGTTAAAGCTGTAATTTAAGATATGTTACTAGGTTTTGTTCATGTTGACCAATGATAATAGGAAAAGGAGTAAGGGGCCAGGAGAACTGAAAGCAGAAATCTTTCATGGAGTAAAGAGTAAGGGGCAATATCGCTCATAAGAGATAGAAAGACTGGGTTTAATATTACAGACTCCTATAGATTACATGCAGGTGTTCCCAGGCAATAATGGTATAAAATAGAGTATGAGGATGGCAATAATTTACACTTTGGGAGGAAAACTTGACAGTGTTAGATAATTGAAAACTCTATGACTAACGGTGGCTAGAAATAGCCAGATGTCTTGCCACCACGGGCCAGGGACATGTCTTTTTTCACGCTTAATGTACAAGCAGTGAAAGCTAATCCTATTTTCTATAAGGAATATATTAAGATTTTCCATTAAATCAGAATGACTTAGTTCTGGAAACATAAATCAATTTTCAGCAATCACTAAATTTGGCTGTAGCATTGAGAAACCTCACTTTGCAATGAAGTAATGCTCTAAAGAAGACTGGGTCAAAATTCCTCCCGAACAGTGTGAGATAATGATAAACTCCTACTGAAAACGATTACATAAAGCTATTTCTGAAAAAGGTGGTTCTACAAACTATTGACACATGGGATGTACTAAATTTTTCATACACTGATTCTACATTTTGGCCTAGTTTCTATTAATAACATGGTGTAATTTGCCATGTGCTGTTGCTCATCTGAAGTTGTAGTTACCTGATTTTAAGACCCTCTAAGAACCAAATTTCTTTTTTGTATCATGTAGAAATGTGCATTAATTTTACACTAACATATCAGATTTCTACCACAGTGTGGCTATAGCAGAGGTCTCAACCTCAGCCCCTGAGGCTGCTTTATGCGGCCCGCAGGCACAGACCCCTTGACGATCCGACCTGGTCCAGGAGGAGCCGCTGACATCAGCGCTGCATTGCCACACAGAGACCGTCTCCCAGCACAGCATTTCCAGTGCCAGCCGCCGGCCAATCAGAGGCCAGCAGCTGACACTTGCGCGCCGGCGCAGCGGCTTATGATGTCCTTGCCATGCGCAGATGTCAGCTGCTGGCCTCTGATTGGCTGGTAGCTGGCATTGGCAATGCTACGCTGGGAGACGGTCTCTGCGCAGCAATGCAGCGCTGCTGTCAGCGGCTCCTTCTGGACCAGGTCGGGATTGTCAAGGGGTCTGACTCTGTGGTGTCTGCGGGCCACATCTGCAGGAAGGACGCCGAGGGAACGGAGGACAGGTGAGAATCATCTTTTTTTTTTCTCTTTTATGTGTGTGAAGAACAGCACAGGGGGCAGATGGCCACAAGATGGGGACCTGGATGGGGCACATGGCCATAAGATGGGGACCTGGATGGGGCACATGGCCACAAGATGGGGACCTGGATGGAGCACATGGATGGGGCACATGGCCACAAGATGGGGACCTGGATGGGGCACATGGATGGGACACATGGCTACAAGATGGGGACCTGGATGGGACACATGGCCACAAGATGAGGACCTGGATGGGGCACATGGCCACAAGATGGGGACCTGGATGGGGCACATGGCCGCAAGATGGGGACCTGGATGGGGCACATGGCCACATACAGTTATTTGAAAAAGTTTGGGGACCCCTATTAATCTTAAGCTTAATGTTTTATAAAAATTGGTGTTTTTGCAACAGCTATTTCAGTTTGATATATGTAATAACTGTTGGACACAGTAATGTTTCTGCCTTGAAATGAGGTTTATTGTACTAACAGAAAATGTGCAATCTGCATTCAAACAAAATTTGACAGGTGCATAAGTATGGGCACCTCACCAGAAAAGTGACATTAATATTTAGTAGATCCTCCTTTTGCAAAAATAACAGCCTCTAGTCGCTTCCTGTAGCTTTTAATGATTTCCTGGATCCTGGATGAAGGTATTTTTGACCATTCCTCTTTACAAAACAATTCCAGTTCAGTTAAGTTTGATGGTCGCCGAGCATGGACAGCCCTCTTCAAATGATCCCACAGATGTTCAATGATATTCAGGTCTGGGGACTGGGATGGCCATTCCAGAACATTGTAATTGTTCCTCTGCATGAATGCCTGAGTAGATTTGGAGCGGTGTTTTGGATCATTGTCTTGCTGAAAGATCCATCCCCTGCGTAACTTCAAATTTGTCACTGATTCTTGAACATTATTGTCAAGAATCTGCTGATACTGAGTGGAATCCATGCATCCCTCAACTTTAACAAGATTCCCGGTGCCGGCATTGGCCACACAGCCCCAAAGCATGATGAAACCTCCATCAAATTTTACTGTGGGTAGCAAGTGTTTTTCTTGGAATGCTGTGTTTTTTTTGCCGCCATGCATAACGCCTTTTTGTATGACCAAACAACTCCATCTTGGTTTCATCAGTCCACAGGACCTTCTTCCAAAAAGAAATTGGCTTCTCCAAATGTGCTTTTGCATACCTCAGCCGACTCTGTTTGTGGCGTGCTTGCAGAAACGGCTTCTTTCGCATCACTCTCCCATACAGCTTCTCCTTGTGCAAAGTGCGTTGTATAGTTGACCGATGCACAGTGACACCATCTGCAGCAAGTTGATGCTGCAGCTCTCTGGAGGTGGTCTGAGGATTGTCCTTGACTGATCTCACCATTCTTCTTCTCTGCCTTTCTGATGTTTTCTTGGCCTGCCACTTCTGGCCTTAACAAGAACTGTCCCTGTGTTCTTCCATTTCCTTACTATGTTCCTCACAGTGGAAACTGACAGGTTAAATCTCTGAGACAGCTTTTTGTATCCTTCCCCTGAACAACTATGTTGAATAATCTTTGTTTTCAGATCATTTGACAGTTGTTTTGAGGAGCCCATGATGCCACTCTTCAGAGGAGATTCAAACAGGAGAACTAGTTTTGAGCGAATATGCTCGACACTGCTCGGTACTCGCCCGAGCATCACGCTACTCGGGATGTTCGGCGAGCACCGAGCATTTCCGGGTTACTCGGGGCGGGAGATCGGGTCTCCGCCCTGCATGTTTGGCACTCTTTACAGAGCCAATGAACATGCAGGGATTGCCAGCCAGTCACTGTAATGCTGCAGCCATGTTGGTTGCGGGCATTACAGTGATTGGCTGGCCGCACAGCGTCACCTCGAGTATTTAAAACCGGGCGCCGCCATCTTGGACACAGTCGCTCCGGATTAGACAGTGTAGGGACAGCGCTGCTGATTTAGGGAGAGATATAAACTGCGAAATAGTTAGTGTAGGGTCTGTAAAGGCTGCCAGAACAAAAAAACAGTCCTTTTCAGGACTAATATCCATCCCAGATACCAGGCAGGCAGGCTGTATAGGAGACACAGTGGTTATACCAGCAAACGCTGCATTACAGTCCTGTGTGCTCCTGTTGCTGAAATTGCTGGACTTAGCACCAGGTGTCGGGGGCCAGGAAAAATCCTTTTTTTTTCATCTAAACCCTCCTTTTTTTTCCTCCTTCACACTGTACAAATACCCGTCTTATTAACCTTTTGGTGTGTGTCCCCCCCCCCAAAAAAAAGCGTGTCTCTGATTTTTCAGACACAAATATAACTGTTGAAAATAGTCTGGTGTAGGCTAGAGAAACAGAAGTGTAGTTTTGCACTTCCACGGTTCAAACCGCTGTATTATCCATTTTGGGCTATTTGTATTTAAAAAAAAACAGTTTGAGTGTGTCGCTCACTGTTCAGTAGAGATGAGCGTTGTTCTACTCGAACTGTTCGCCAATCTCAAATTCGAGCTGTTTTGGGCGGTGTTCGAGCCGTTCGGCGAACACGAACGATTTGAGAAAAATTCGGCTGTTCGAGGTTATATTCGATAACTGTTCGTGCACCAAAATCATAACTGGATTTTTTCTCAGTAATGATGAAAATTAATGTTAATACGCAGTTTGAGTGTACAGCGGGGTGGGGGGAGGGGCAGGGGATGGATCTCTGCAGGAATAATGAAGAACTCCATTTTTTTTTCTCTTTCCCGCATTTACAGTGGGGAGGTGCAATCTGTCAGCCTATCAGCAGCGCACACATGGAGCAAAGTGCTTTTTTTCACACAAGCAAGGGCATGTGTCATTGGCAGTGTATGTCACATGTCCTTGCCCTATAAGACCCAGCCATTTTCCCTGTCGCCACCATTTTCTCACTGCTGCAGCTGCATGTTAGACGGCACTGCTGTTGCTGTGTGTGCTATACCTTGTTAATTTCAAGCCAATTTTCGCACAAATCTACAGATAGCTTGGGAGTAGGGAATAGCTGTGATTGCAGTCCTTTTAAGGACTAGGTTACAGCATTTCCTACGACTTTTATCAGGCAGGTCTGTGCTCTTAAATAGATAGAATGTGGGAGAAAAGACTAATTGTAATTGCAGTCCTTTTCAGGACTAGGTTACATCAGTTCCTATCAGTTTTTGCCAGGCAGGTCTGTGTCAGTGCTGTGCAAGTTTTTTTCACAGCATTTGGCTGAATCTAGCAAAGCTAATCCTTTTTGGCCTATTGCAGAGTGTGTTAGTCAGTGGAGTAGCCTATCTGTGTTGCAAGACATACCACCTGTGCATAGAATACCAATTTTTTTACTGCACCTAGTGAAGTAAAATCTTTTGGGCATAGCATCATTCTATTAGTCCATCTATACTGACCTCCATCAGGTTGCAAATTAAAAATAATTTTTATCTGCATCTAGCTCTGAAAAAATATTTGGGCTTCTAGCTGTGTGTGGGACTTGTTCTATTAGTCCATCTATACTGACCTCCATCAGGTTGCAAACTGAATATAATTTTTTTCTGCATCTAGCTCTGAAAAAATATTTGGCCTTCTAGCAGTGTGTGGGACTTGTTCTATTAGTCCATATATACTGACCTCCATCACGTTGAAAATTCAAAATAATTTTTTGTCTGCATCTAGCTCTGAAAAAATATTTGGCCTTCTAGCAGTGTGTGGGACTTTCTCTATTAGTCCATCTATACTGACCTCCATCAGGCTGCAAATTAAAAATAATTTTTATCTGCATCTACCTCTGAAAAAATATTTGGCCTTCTAGCTGTGTGTGGGACTTGTTCTATTAGTCCATATATACTGACCTCCATCAGGTTGCAAACTGAATATAATTTTTTTCTGCATCTAGCTCTGAAAAAATATTTGGCCTTCTAGCAGTGTGTGGGACTTTCTCTATTAGTCCATCTATACTGACCTCCATCAGGCTGCAAATTAAAAATAATTTTTATCTGCATCTACCTCTGAAAAAATATTTGGCCTTCTAGCTGTGTGTGGGACTTGTTCTATTAGTCCATATATACTGACCTCCATCAGGTTACAAACTGAATATAATTTTTTTCTGCATCTAGCTCTGAAATAATATTTGGCCTTCTAGCAGTGTGTGGGACTTTCTCTATTAGTCCATCTATACTGACCTCCATCAGGCTGCAAATTAAAAATAATTTTTATCTGCATCTACCTCTGAAAAAATATTTGGCCTTCTAGCTGTGTGTGGGACTTGTTCTATTAGTCCATATATACTGACCTCCATCAGGTTGCAAACTGAATATAATTTTTTTCTGCATCTAGCTCTGAAAAAATATTTGGCCTTCTAGCAGTGTGTGGGACTTTCTCTATTAGTCCATCTATACTGACCTCCATCAGGTTGCAAATTAAAAATAATTTTTTGTCTGCATCTAGCTCTGAAAAAATATTTGGCCTTCTATCAGTGTGTGTTACTTTCTCTATTAGTCCATCTATACTGACCTCCATCAGGCTGCAAATTAAAAATAATTTATATCTGCTTCTAGCTCTGAAAAAATATTTGGCCTTCTAGCAGTGTGTGGGACTTTCTCTATTAGTCCATCTATACTGACCTCCATCAGGTTGCAAATTAAAAATAATTTTTTGTCTGCATCTAGCTCTGAAAAAATATTTGGCCTTCTAGCAGTGTGTGGGACTTTCTCTATTAGTCCATCTATACTGACCTCCATCAGGCTGCAAATTAAAAATAATTTTTATCTGCATCTACCTCTGAAAAAATATTTGGCCTTCTAGCAGTGTGTGGGACTTGTTCTATTAGTCCATCTTTACTGACCTCCATCAGGTTGCAAATTGAATATCATTTTTTTCTGCATCTACTTCTGAAAAAATGTTTGGGCTTCTAGCAGTGTGTGGGACTTGGTCTATTAGTCCATCTATACTGATCTCCATCAGGTTGCAAATTAAAAATAATTTTTATCTGCATCTAGCTCTGAAAAAATATTTGGGCTTCTAGCTGTGTGTGGGACTTGTTCTATTAGTCCATCTATACTGACCTCCATCAGGTTGCAAACTGAATATCATTTTTTTCTGCATCTACCTCAGAAAAAAAAATTGGGCTTCTAGCAGTGTGTGGGACTTGTTCTATTAGTCCATCTATACTGACCTCCATCAGGTTGCAAATTGAATATAATTTTTTTCTGCATCTACTTCTGAAAAAATATTTGGGCTTCTAGCAGTGTGTGGGACTTGGTCTATTAGTCCATCTACACTGACCTCCATCAGGTTGCAAATTAAAAATAATTTTTATCTGCATCTAGCTCTGAAAAAATATTTGGTCTTCTAGCAGTGTGTGGGACTTGGTCTATTAGTCCATCTATACTGATCTCCATCAGGTTGCAAATTAAAAATAATTTTTATCTGCATCTAGCTCTGAAAAAGTATTTGGGCTTCTAGCAGTGTGTGGGACTTGGTCTATTAGTCCATCTATACTGACCTCCATCAGGTTGCAAATTGAATATCATTTTTTTCTGCATCTAGCTCTGAAAAAATATTTGGGCTTCTAGCAGTGAGTGGGACTTGTTCTATTAGTCCATCTATACTGACCTCCATCAGGCTGCAAATTGAATATAATTTTTTTCTGCATCTAGCTCTGAAAAAATATTTGGGCTTCTAGCAGTGTGTGGGACTGGGTCTATTAGTTCATCTATACTGACCTCCATCAGGTTGCAAATTAAAAATAATTTTTATCTGCATCTAGCTCTGAAAAAATATTTGGGCTTCTAGCAGTGTGTGGGACTCATTGTATTAGGCCATCTATACCAAGCTCCACCAGCTTTGAAATTAATAATAATTTTTAGCTGCATCTAGCCCTGAAAATAATTTTTCCCAATAGTGGTAGCAATAGAAATATGGGGCGCGCGCCTGGCTAACAAAAATATACGCTTCATAACACAAAACACCAGCCTAGCGCACTGCATTAATAAGATGGCATCATCGTCTCTCCCAGTGCTAGGCCTACTACGCAGGCTAGCATTCCTGTGCCTAAAACACAATGTATGGGTCCGCGCTAGCCACTATGCTGAGGGGTATAAAGCTGCTGCTAACGCTTTATAACAATTCAATTGGCAGATTTTCACAGAGCTCTTCCACAACGCCCACCCATCGGGCAACAGTTGCCCACCCTCCCTATGGGATCTAGTGGCGAATAGTTGATGCCATTAATCAGAGCGTCAGTTGCCCCGTCAACGTGGCAAGCATACGGTAAGGCATGGGAAGAGTGGACACGACTAGTAGCAGGCAGACGGGTTGACCAATGTGAACAAGCCAGATCACAAGTCACCATAGAATTTCTCCACCAGCTAATGATGAGGGGCATATCAGGAGTGTCAGCGCAGCGGTGTCTGACCAGAGTAGCATTTCACTTCCAACTACTGAATTGGGGAGATGTGACAAAGATTCACCATCAGACAATTCATAAAAGGGTGGAAAAGGGGTCAGCCAAGTCAGGAATGTAGAAGTCCCATCCCGTGTCACTAAAACTGATTTCTCACATCATATCCCTAGCACCATTAACATGACACTCACAATTTGAAGCAACAATAATGTCTACTGCATTTGTGATCGCCTTCTTCGGGGCGCTATGTATAAGCGAATTAGTCCCTCAATCCAAAATTACCACCAGTGGAGGCTTATTACACCAGGACGTAGTCATAGCCAATAATGCAATACGTCTACGCATACACCAATCGAAAACGGTTCCAGCGGGCAGGGGTACTTGGGTACTTCTACAACCCACAAACGGTACACTGAGTCGGGTAACAATAGTAAAAACATATCTAACCATCAGATCACAAAGTAATTTCTTCCTATCACACATTGATGGAACGCCATTATCAAGATACCTGTTCCAAGCTATATTTAATAAATGCATAACATCAGCAGGGAACCACCCCAAAGATTACGGGACACACTCATTCCGCATAGGTGCGGCCACGGAAGCAGCAAGAGCAGGACTGTCAGAAACGGAAGTTCAGAGGATATGGAGATGGCGATCCACGTGTTTGGCGAGATACATAAGACCGGACTTGTTATCCTAACGTGGTTTGTTTCTTTTACAGGTGACGCTAAGCCAACAGTGTGAGTGATAGGCCACTCGTATATATATTGGGCACAAAAAAGGGCGAAAGTCCGCCCAGGCGGGAGGAAATTAGAGTTTCATAACACATATTTCAACTGGAGAGGTATTAGAGGCCTGCTATGGCCACAGGTACTAATGGAGGTAATCAAGGTAGGGAGAGAGGCAAGAGGTCCGGTCATCTTAGTTATACAGGCCGGGGGAAACAACCTAGGTCATCACAAGAGCGCATAACTAATGGCAATAATGAAACTAGACACTGAGCGCTTCAGAGAATTTTTCATAAAATTAGCTATAGTATGGTCAGAGATTGTGCCGATAGCGGTATGGCAAGGTGCGCGAGACATCACGGCCATCGAATGGACAAGGCGGGTAATAAATATTCGGATGGCAAAATTTAGAAGAGACAGAGGCGGTGTAGTGATACAACACCGACAACTGGAAGGAGATAAAGCAGGCCTCATACGGCCCGACGGTGTTCACTTAATAGATATTGGACTGGACATATTCCTGTCAGGACTCCAGGACGGAGTGGAACAAGCATTAAGAGTGATGGGTGGGGGTCAGAGTCCTGCATACGAGTACGCTGGATCCTCCGTGGCCTGGAAATAGAAAGGACATGTTGGAGAGTTACACTTGTTGGCCAACTTGCCGGAGTGGGGACCCAGGGCATGCTGCAACAAACTGAATTATTTTACAAATAAAATGCCTTTCTAATGGAATGAGTATAAAGAGTTAATAAAGCTGTGACCGATCATCACCAATCCAGTTGTAAGAGTTACATTATTGTATTGTCCATGAAAGGGGGGCGGTAGGGGGGCTGAGCGTCTGGGTTTGGTTGGGGGTCCCCACAGTCTGCCTAGGCTAGATTCATTTAAAAATTCTTATTAGATACACAGGCGGTGCAGCTTGCTTCGCAGCTGGACTACTACGCCCAAAGGATTGCCTAGGCTAGATGCAGTTAAAAATTCTACGCTGACTAGCAGACACTGAAGATTTGGAGCAGACCTCTGAGTAAACAGCTCTTCAGACTCAACCATCTGTGTTACCCCAAGCCATAGTGTATGTAGTTTCTTACAGTTAAAAGGGGGGGTGCGACCCAACCCACCTGGAATTGACGATGCCAACGTCACGTAAGACACAGCAAGGGGACTCCCAAAATTGTGGCACAGACACCACTTAACCCTAGAACGCATACCTGTGGCCTTGCAGGCCCGCCCAGTTAATTGTTTTCTAATTTCTGCAAGATTACTTTAGTTAGAATTTTGAAACTCTAGGTATTCTTCATGTATATAGTTGTTTGTCATTTGAGTTTGAGTTATTCCATGTTATTTGCACACGGGCCTAAAGGGCCCCAGGTATGTGAAAGTGTAGATTTTTATGGTCATGCGTTCTAGGGTTAAGTGGCATCAATTGCCCCACTGTTGTTTAAAACGGTTGGTGAGGTGATTTTACCAAATCCCCAAGCTTTTAGTCTCCCAAGGATGACACAGGGGTAGAAATGTCCTTGCGAATCCATGATTTGTTCATCTTTATGAACGTGAGTCTGTCTACATTCTCAGTGGACAGCCGCGTGCGCTTATCTGTCAGCACACCACCAGCAGCGCTGAACACACGTTCAGAGAGAACGCTGGCTGCATGGCATGACAAGATCTCCAAGGCGTGAGTGGCGAGCTCCGGCGATTATTCCAGATTGGAATACCAAAATGAGCAAGGGTCCAGTGACACAGTCATGGCTTCGATGTTCACTTGGAGATTCTCCTGTACCATCCTCTCTAGGCATTGACTATGTGTCAGACTTCTTGTCTCCTGTGGCCTTGCAAAGGATGGTCTAAAAAAGTGGTGAAACGATTCCACAAAATTGCTGTTACCAGCAGATACTGTAATACTGTTACTGTTTGAGTGATGAAGACTCGACAGTCCCACCGTTGGCAAGTTAGAACTGTGAGATTCACTACGTGCACCACTGGTGTTTTGTGGAAAAGCACATGTAAGATTCTGCAACAAAGTCTGCAGATACTCCTGCATTTGTCAATACCTTTTTATGGCAGGAATTATTTCGGCAAATATACTTTTGTACCGGGGATCTAAGAGTGTGGCAACCCAGTAGTCGGGATTACTTCGAATCCTGACAATCCGGGGGTCATGTTGCAGGTAGTGCAGCAAGAAGGCACTCATGTGTCTTGCGCATCCAGAAGTACCAAGTCCTTGTTGTGTTGGTAGCAAGGTAAGAATCATGCTTCCTTCCTCTGCCCTCTCCCTCCAACCTTGCACAACAGAAATGTGATCAAGGTCTCCCTCATCTGATGAGTCTTCCATGCCCATCGCCAGTTCGTCCTCCACTTCTTCCTCGGCTCCTGCATCTTCCTCAACAGTTTGGCTGCTACCATGCGCCCTGGTTAATCCCTCTCCCCCACCCTCCCATGCCTGCCGCCTTGGTGCTGCCAACCGTCTGGACCTTGGAGATGTCATACGACTCCTCCTCTACTTCCTCCACCTCCTCTTGTCCCACCACCTGACTCTGAATTCTGTTTAATGTGTGCTCCAGCATGCAAATCACCGGAATAGTCATGCTGATAATGGCATCGTCGTCAGCACTAAACATCTTCGTCGCCATTTCAAAACTGTGCAGAAGGGTGTGTGGCGCCCCTGAGGGTTCAGTCGCCACAGAGTTACTGCATCTCACCCAGAGGTGTGGTATCTCACCCTCAGGTAAGGAAGGCGTATGGCTCGGGACCCTGACTCCTGCATCCAACACATACCCGCAGTGGGGGTAGGGCGAGATTGCTCCTAAGGGAGAGCACAGTCCCAGGTCCCTAGCTGGTTTGAGGGTCCTATGTAGTGGGTGCTTAGGGGAGCAGCTTAGGGGAGCACATGACAAGGAGAGTATAAATAGGAAGCCATCTTAGAAAGAGCAAGCCAGACAGAGGAGGAAAAGTGACAGGAGCAGAGACTAGGCATGAGCTCTGCTCCGGAGGCGGGCCTAACCTGGGAGGCCCAGGACTGAAGGAGAGAAGAGAGGAGTGGGAGCTGGAAGGCTCCAGGAACCGAAGGGACCCTACGGCTATGGGCCGTGCAGAAGGCCACCCGTACTCCCGCTGCTACCAGGAGGTAGAGGGGTCAGGCCAGATAAGGGGAACCGGTCCCTCAACTAGCGGAGAAACAGCAAGGCTCAACTAGAAACCGGAGGCTGCAGCATTTCATGTACTGCAGGTAAAAGTCCACACCAGTCTCACTAAGAAGGTAGCCACATAGGACCCAGGGGACGGAACACACGTCACCCGCCAAGGCCCGAGGATACCGGATAGAAGTGTCACTGGGTGTGAGGTGCAGGGAGAAGGCCAGAGAAAGGACACACAGAAGGGGGTCCTGCTAAGTACTCCGGAGCTATCTGGGGGTGGACTGAGCCCCTGACTGAGTATGCACAGCACGACGGGGGAGATTGCTCTGGTACCTGTAATCTGGACTACAACAACTGTGAGTAATATCTTGAGACGGCATCACACGGACTCTGTGTTCATTACTGACTCCCTGCACTACAACCACCATCATCCACCCACACTGCCCTGAAGCTACACTCTTCCTCTGGTGAGTAATAATACCGTTGCTGCAAAACCATCAGCTTCAGAGGACTGTTCCGCAGCGACGGCCCTTTGGCCGCACTCCACAGGTGGCGTAGTCAGACATTATAAAATTCATATATACAAATTACCCTTGGATTGACCGCCCTGGGTCACGGACTGGGTCACCGCCACAGTGACTACAACCCCCAGCGTCTACCGGCCCGGCTCAGGGTACCCCATGGCCCAGGGGGCGCGTCAACTTCATAGGTCCCTGATCTGAGACCACTCCTGCAGCGTGATTTGCCCCACCTCTGGATCTCGTTGGCCCAGGCTATACGTCAGAACGTATTGCACCAGGGCTTGTCGGTGCTGCCACAGTCGCTGCAACATGTGCAGAGTTGAATTCCACCGTGTCGGCACATCGCATTTCAGCCGGTGAACTGGCAGGCCCAACGACTTCTGTAGAGATGTAAGTCGTTGAACTGAGGGATGCGAAAGGCGGAAGTGAGCACACAGCGACCGTGCCCTCTGCAGAAGGCCATCTAGTCCGGGATAGTGGGCTAAAAATTGCTGGACAACCAGGTTCAACACGTGAGCCATACAAGGCACGTGTGTGACATTGCCCCGGCGAAGTGCCGCACCCAGGTTTGCAGCATTGTCGCACATGGCCTTCCCTGGTTGCAGGTCCAGTGGAGACAACCTTTCATGAAACTGGGTCTCCAGAGCTGACCACAACTCCTCAGCTGTGTGACTCACATTTCCCAGACATTTCAAAGTAAACACTGATGCCGTTGAGCCCTGCTGCCAGCATAGTAAGGAGGTGTGCAGGATTCCTTCTGCGCAGTTAGAAAGCAGGTGGCATTACCAGACAGGCTTTGGGTGCAGGTGGAGGACCGAGAGGAGGTTGAGGAGGCAGAAGCAGTGGAGGAACTTCGAGATAAAGAGGATTGACACACAACTTGTGGGGACAGTAAGACTTGGACAGCAGCCCCTTGTCCTGCTGTCACCATAGTTACCCAGTGCCCTGTCAGCGACATGTAACGCCCCTGTCCATGCCTTCTCGTCCAAGTGTCTGTGGTGAAGTGCACCCTGTCACACACAGAGTTTCTCAAAGAAGCGGTGATGTTGTGTGCGACATGCTAGTGGAGCGCAGGCACACCTTTCTTTGAGAAGTAGTACCGACTGGGCATCTGATACTGGGGCACTGTGACGGACATAAGGTCTTGAAAATCCTCTGTGTCCTCCAGGTGGAAAGGCAGCATTTCTGTAGCCAACAGCTTGCAGATGGTGAAATTCAACCTCTTAGCTTTCTCATGGCTAGGAGGAAATGGTCTTTTACTTTTCCACATCTGAGGGACCGAGGGCTGGCTGTTGTGCTTAGACGGTGTTGAGTAGGGTGTCCCCGGCAAACTGCCGGTCTGTGAGGAAGATGCAGGCGGACATGTTAGGTTGCCTTGATCCAAAGGTGGTGCTCTCGATGTCGGAGAGCGCTCAACACTACCAGGTGTTTCCACTTCCCAATGAACTGACGACATGCCAATCACACTGGCTGTTGTGGGTAAAGAGGTGGCAGGTCTGCGTCCAAAAACATGTGTGACTGCTGTCCCCCCAGTCACAGAGGATGAAGAGGCTGCGGATGCACAAGATGGGGCAGACGGTGGTTGGCCCAGCCGGCTAGGCCGCATTGTAGCACAGTGAGCTTCCCACTGCAACTTATTCTTCATATCCATGTGACGGTACATGCATGAAGTACTCAAACTATGGATTTTTTGGCCTCTACTTAGCTTTTGCTGACAAATATTACAGATAACACGAGTTGGGTCATCCTTATCGATCTGAATAAATGCCCAGGCTATGCAAGGCTTAGAGCCCATGTGACCTGAAGAGCCACTACGACTTGTGGTCAGAGGCAGAGTTGTGGTTGAGGATGCAGTTGTTGACGTGCTTCCAGTACTCCGTCTCTGTTCAGGAAGGCGCAACCTAACCTCGTCGTCAATAGCATCTGTGATGCCCCGCTGCGCTTGGTATCACAGATCCTAGAAGAGTGCATTGATGGAATCCTCCACAAGAGGCCCCCATAAACATTCACACATCTCCACCTTCCACCTCAGACCAGCAGAGGGAGCCCATTAGGGATATAAATAGGGAAGGTGGAGCTAGGCAGTTCAGTTCCTCTGAAGAGTTCCTGCAGTAGAGAAGCCTAAGAGAGGTCAGTCTGCAGTGGAGCTCAGTCTAGTCTAGAGAACGCAGTTAATAGTTCAGCAGTGGAGCACGAGGCTCCTGCTTGCTAGATTCAGGGAGCCCAGATAGAGCTTAAGGTGTGCCGGTGCCGTAAGATCAGTGAAGCGCGGAAAGCTGCCGTTAGTCTGTATAGCCTAGTGAGGGCCCGAGTAGGCCGAAGGCGAGTGGCGAGTTAGTACATAAGGGGCAGAGGAGCTTAACCAGCTCACCCCGAAGCATTTACCGGACACAGGATCCGAGCTTACCGGTATCTCTATGACCCAGTAAGGCATAACCGGAATCCCTGGAGAACTACAAGTCCCAGGATCGCTAAGGTGCTGATATGTAACAGAGCCAGGAGACGCTTAGGCCCCGCATACTGGGAGCGTGAACTCCAAGAGAAGGCCCTACCACAAGGTCAGCCAGCGCAGGACAGAGACAAAGTTAGGCCTAGCTCCAGGCAGGTCAGAAACTTACTACGCAGAGGCAAGAAACAGGAGGCCCTACACCCGCTCAATGGGGATGATCCTGATATGCACCCTTCACCCTACAGTGCTCCGGGATGTGCCTGAATTTCCACCAGTAAAAGGTACTGAAGTGACTACTGTGTCCGTTCCCGTTCTTGCTCTGACCCAGCTGGGTCTCGCCTGTCCTGCATTCCCCCTGCATACGCTGCCCTGAGACCTAGGTCCACCTGTGGAGAGCTATACCATCGAGCTGCCTTATCACCGACCTCAGTGGACTGCTGCAGCGCTGGTGCTTGTCACCAGATACCACAGGTGGCGTCATGAACTCTTATAAAATTAACAATTATCCACCCTTTTAAAGAGAGACCCCAGAGTACCGGCCAGGGAGCCGAACACCGCGACATCCCCAAGGCCAGGCAAATGCCCGGGTACCGAGTCATCCCCATCCCCATCCCCAGGGCTAGTCACATCCTCCTCCACCTCCTCTGCTGACCTCATCGACTGGCTGACTGTGGGTTGACAGTAAGTGGGATCTCCAACCTCGTAATCATCACCCTGTGTGTTATCACACCCGTCGTCCTCAGAGCCAACCTCTTCCTGCCCTGACCGAAAAGTCAAGTTGTCGCTCCAATCAGGTATTTTAGTCTCATCATCGTCTTCATCATTGTCTCCACCAACAGGAGTTACAGTTTGGGAACAAGGGTCTACATTATGCTCAGAACCTTCTTCATCTGGTCCTGGATCCGACTTATAAAGATTCTGGGCATCAGATCAGATCATTTCCTCATCTGGATTAACAGAAGCTCTGGAGCAGACCTCCGTTTCCCAGGCTATAGTATGAGTAAACAGCTGTGCAGACTCAACCATCTGTGCTACCCCATACTCAGACGGGCAGCTGGAGACTTGGGAGCTGTGAGGAAGCAAGTGCGATTGGGGTGACACCTCTGAGGACTGGAGTATTTGTGATGTTGAAATTGAGGTGTTGGAGAGCCCACTTGAAGGAGCACTTGATATCCGTTGAAGCACCTGCTGTTTTTGTGCCTCATTTAGAATTTGTAGCGATGGGCGTGTCCGTAAGAATGGGATCGTATCACATTGTCCACGAAAAGAAGTCGACATCTTAGTTTGGCTGGAAGATGGTCTTTCTTCTGCAGATGTTACCCCCCCCCCACCGTGGGGGGCCTCGACCCACCGGCGGACAGGCACCAGTATTGGGATAGGGGGGCTGGCCGTCAGGGTCCACCGCGGCTCTGGCACAAACCCGGCGACACAGAGGTGGCACGGGCAGGAACGGACTGGCCGTGTCGGCTTCTCACTTTTTGGATTTTAGAAGGGCATGACATGCCTATATCTGTGTCTCCCCCTCCTTTTACTCCTCCACCTCTTTTCTTTTCGCATGACTATATGTACTTGTCACTTTTCCATGTGTTTGTTGTGTCTTCTGAGCAGTTTGTCAGCTTTTGGACACCTTTGAAGGTGTTTTCTATGTGTTTCTATGTGTTTTTGTTTGCCTGCCATTGGTTTTAACGGTGTTCGAAGGTATTCGACGAACAGTTCGACGAACAGTTCGGCGAACACACGGGTGTTCGACGAACCGAACCGAACTCGAACACTACGGGGGTGGCTCAACACTACTGTTCAGCTGCAAATATCTCTATTTAAAAAAGTGTGGTATACCCCAGTAAACAATAACTGTGGTTTTGCCATCCCACGGTAAAAAATCTCTATTATTCAGCTTTTGGTAGTTTTTTCCGTATAGAAAAACAATAGTGTCTCCTGACTGTTGTGACACAAAAATATATCTGTTGAAAATAGTCTTGTGTAGGCCCGACATCCCAGTGTGGTTTCGCAGTTCTACGGGTCAAATCGCTGTACTAACCAGTTTTGGGCCTTTGGTATCTAAAAAAAAAAGCAGTTTGAGTGTGTCGCTCACTGTTTAGCCGCAAATATCTCTATTTAAAAAAGTGTGGTATTCCCCAGTTAACAATAACTGTGGTTTTTCCATCCCACGGTAAAAAATCTCTATTATTCAGCTTTTGGTAGTTTTTTCCGTAAAGAAAAACAGTAGTGTCTCCTGACTGTTGTGACACAAAAATATATCTGCTGAAAATAGTCTTGTGTAGGCCCGACATCCCAGTGTGGTTTCGCAGTTCCACGGGTCAAATCGCTGTACTATCCAGTTTTGGGCCTTTGGTATGTTAAAAAAAAGCAGTTTGAGTGTGTCGCTCACTATTCAGCCGCAAATATCTCTATTTAAAAAAGTGTGATATACCCCAGTAAACAATAACTGTGGTTTTGCCATCCCACGGTAAAAAATCTCTATTATTCAGCTTTTGGTAGTTTATTCCGTAAAGAAAAACAGTAGTGTCTCCTGACTGTTGTGACACAAAAATATATCTGTTGAAAATAGTCTTGTGTAGGCCCGACATCCCAGTGTGGTTTCGCAGTTCCACGGGTCAAATCGCTGTACTATCCAATTTTGGGCCTTTGGTATGTAAAAAAAAAAGCAGTTTGAGTGTGTCGCTCACTGTTCAGCCGCAAATATCTCTATTTAAAACAGTGTGGTATACCCCAGTAAACAATAACTGTGGTTTTCCTCTTCCACTGTTCTAATCTACTCTTTATTACCCTTTTTCCATTGATAATGCAAGTGTAAGCTATTTTACTTCATTTACAATGGGCAAGGCGCGTGGCAAGGGACGTGGAAGTGGACGTTCTGGTGATGGTTCGTGCAGAGGACGGGGCCGTGGCCAAGGTGAAAATGTGCCACAACCAACAGCCACATCTTCTCGCTCCCACTTCTTGATCGAATTACTAGGGAAGCACAGAACAACACCAGTATTGAGAACTGATCAGTGTGAACAGGTTATTAATTGGATAGCAGATAATACTTCCAGTTACCTGGGCACCACCACCTCCGGTCCTGTCTTCCACACGGTCAACTCTTAGTAGCCGTGAGTCTCGACCGCATACTCCTCCTCACCCTGATGCTCCTTCCTCCCACCATGCCGAGTGTCGTCAGACAGCAAGTGATCCCACACTTGGACACTCTGAAGAGCTGTTCACTGGTCCATTTCCATATTTGGGCCCCTCGCCTGATACGCTTGAAGTGGTGGAAGAGGAGATCCCATGTTGCGATGACCAAATATTTGAACAGCCACGGCCACAGGAAGTCGACGTTGGTAATCTGTCACAAGAGGTGGACGATAACGAGACACAATTGCCAGGAAGTGAGGAGGAGGATCGTGGTGCGCAAGTGGAAGAGGAGGAGGTGGTGGATGATCTAGTAACTGACCCAACGTGGAAGGAGGACATGCAGAGTGAGGCCAGCAGCACACAGGGGGAGGGAGGCAGACTACCCCAACAGGCAGGAAGAAGCAGTGTGGTGGCCGCAGACAGAAGGCAGGCAACCGTTCCCCGTAACACCAACACGAGGGACGTTGCCAGTACAAGCGGTAGGTCTTCCAGAGTCTGGAATTTTTTAAAGACTCTGCTGATAACCCCAAAAAGGCCATATGTTCCACCTGCCTTGCCAGCATCAGCAGGGGTGACAAAACTACCAGCCTGACCACCACCAGCATGATCAGGCACATGGCAGCAAAGCACCCGACTTTGTGGGGCGAAACCCAGGGTCCACGACCAGTGTCAGCGGGTGTCACCACTGCTTCTTCCGCTGTTGTGCGTGCAATAGAACCCCCTGTTGTGTGTGCAAGACAATCCCCTGTCCATACTGCATGTAAAGATGCCCCCTCCTCTCAGTCTTCACTTGTTACGGCAGTTTCTCAAGAAACAGCATCAACGTCCACGTCCAAGTCCCACCGCAGCGTTCAATTGTCCATATCCCAGACCTTTGAACGAAAGTGGAAATTCGCAGCTAACGCCCCACAGGCCACAGTCCTAAATTTGCACATTTCACGACTGCTTGCGTTGGAAATGCTGCCTTTTACGCTGGTGGAGACGGAATCCTTCCGCAATCTTATGGCGGTGGCCGTCCTCGGTACTCGGTCCCCAGCCGACACTATTTTGCCCGGTGTGCCATCCACGCACTACACAAGCACTTGTCCCAAAGCATCTGCCGTGCCCTCAAGAACGCAGTTACTGGGAGAGTCCACCTGACAACGGACACGTGGACAAGTGCTTGTGGCCAGGGACGGTACATCTCTCTGATGGCACACTGGGTAAACATAGTGGAAGCCGGGAACCAGTCGGACCTTGGGACGGAACACATCCTCCCCACACCGAGGATTGCGGGCCCTATGTCAGTCAGAGTTGCCCCCACAGTGTACAGCTCCTGCGCATCCTCCTCCTCCCCCTCCTCCTCATGTTCAGCCTCCATCTCAGATATCACCACATCAGTTACAAGCTGGAAGCATTGCAGTACTGCCTCCGCCAAGCGGCAACAGGCTGTGCTGAAACTCATAAGCTTAGGTGATAAATCTCACACTGCTTGTGAGTTGTGGACAGCTGTGAAAGAGCAGGCAGATCTGTGGCTGAGACCGCTGAACCTACATCCCAGCATGGTCGTGTGTGACAATGGCCGTAACCTGGTGGCGGCTCTGAGGCGAGGTGAGATCACACACGTGCCATGCCTGGCTCATGTGCTTAACCTCGTGGTTCAGCGGTATCTTAAATCGTACCCCAAGTTGCCAGATCTGCTCGTGAAAGTACGCCGCCTGTCAGCACATTTTCGCAAGTCGCCTACAGCTTCCGCTGCCCTTGCTGTGTTGCAGCAGCGTTTGCAGCTTCCGGCACACCGACTGGTGTGTGATGTCCCCACACGTTGGAACTCTACCCTCCACATGTTGCAAAGGATTTGTGAGCAGAAGAGAGCAGTTGTGGAGTACCAGCTGCAACAAGGCCGTCGATATTCAGGTCAGACTCCACACATAAGACCTCAGGAGTGGACCTGGATGTCTGACATATGTACCATCCTGACAAACTTTGAGGAGGCCACCAAGATGGTGAGTGGCGATGACGCCATCATTAATGTCAGCATCCCACATGTCTGTCTTTTGCAGCGCTCTCTGCAGAGAATTAAAGAGGAGGCATTGCAGCCAGAGTATGATGAGATGGATCAAGAAGCCATAGCGGGCGATTACACACAGCCCAGCCTCATCTCATCCCAACGTGCATTGGGGGACAATGAGGGAGAGGAGGAGGAGGAGGAAGAACAGGAGCTGCTATCATGCGTTGTAGATGGTAGTACCTGTACAAGTGTCATACTGTCGGTTCAGCGTGGGTGGCCTGAGGACAGAGGGGAGGAGGAAGAGGAGGAGGAGGAGAGCATGGTCAGTCATCATCTTGGTGAGGACACGGAAATCTTGCCCGTTACCAGTCTGGCATGCATGGCTGACTTTATGTTACGCTGCCTTAACCGTGACCCTCGCGTTGTCAAAATGTTGGGTGACAGTCATTACTGGTTCGTGACACTTGTAGACCCCCGCTACAAGGAGAACTTTCACTCTCTTATTCCTGAGGTGGAGAGGTCTACAAAAATGGGGCAGTACCAGAAGGCCCTTGCTGCAGAACTCTTAAAAAAATTCCCATCTGAACACGCTAGCGGCAGAGGTCACAGTTTGTTGCCCAACCAAGGCGTACAGGCGAGAGAGATGCAACTCCAATCCAGCAGCGGCAGGGGAACGCTGTCAACGTTCTGGGACAGTTTTCTGACACCCACCCAGCTTACAGGCCCTGAGGCGCGGGGTACTCTCACAAGGAGTGGAAAGTTTCAAAAGATGGTGAGGGAGTACCTTCCAGACCGTACCAGCGTCCTCCGTGATTCCTCTGTGCCTTTTAATTATTGGGTATCCAAGCTGGACACTTGGAATGAACTCGCTCTGTACGCCTTGGAGGTACTGGCCTGCCCTGCCGCTAGCGTGTTATCGGATCGTGTTTTTAGTGCCGCTGGGGGAATTATAACTGATAAGCGCACTCGCCTGTCAACTGACAATGCTGACAAGCTGACCCTTATCAAAATGAACAAGGGCTGGATTGGGACAGACTTCTCATCACCACCAAATGACAACAGAGTAACATAAAGTCAAATCCACTGTGTTATTTCGGGAGGTGTATTCACATGCACCGCTTCACACCCACACATGTGTATACGCTTCCTCGTTTCGGCTGTTTTATCTTCTTCTCCTTATCCTCAGCCTCCACCACCACTATACCACCAGGGTGCCAGCATTGCAAGTTCCTCCGTCCTTACTTTTGGCAGCTTTTGCTTGCAAGGCATAAGCAAATACTATGGGACACCCACTCCCCAATAATGGGACTTATGTTTGTAATATGCTGTACTGCATGGCTCTTGTAAGGGGCATTGCAAGTTGCTCCGTCCTAATTTTTGGCAGCTTTTGCTTGGAAAGCATAAGCAAATACCATGGGACATCCACTCCCCAATAATGGGACTTATGTTTGTAATATGCTGTACTGCATGGCTCTTGTAAGGGGCATTGCAAGTTGCTCCATCCTAATTTTTGGCAGCTTTTTCTTGGAAAGCATAAGCAAATACTATGGGAGACCCACTCCCCAATAATGGGACTTATGTTTGTAATGTGCTGTACTGCATGTCTCTTTTAAGGGGCATTGCAAGTTGCTCCGTCCTAATTTTTGCCAGCTTTTGCTTGGAAAGCATAAGCAAATACTATGGGACATCCACTCCCCAATAGTGGGACTTTATGTTTGTAATATGCTGCACTGCATGGCTCTTGTAAGGGGCATTGCAAGTTGCTCCGTCCTAATTTTTGGCAGCTTTTGCTTGGAAAGCATAAGCAAATACTATGGGACACCGACTCCCCAATAATGGGACTTATGTTTGTAATATGCTGTACTGCATGGCTCTTGTAAGGGGCATTGCAAGTTGCTCCGTCCTAATTTTTGGCAGCTTTTGCTTGGAAAACATAAGCAAATACTATGGGACACCCACTCCCCAATAATGGGACTTATGTTTGTAATATGCTGTACTGCATGGCTCTTGTAAGGGGCATTGCAAGTTGCTCCATCCTAATTTTTGGCAGCTTTTGCTTGCATGGCATAAGCAAATACTATGGGACACCCACTCCCCAATAATGGGACTTATGTTTGTAATATGCTGTACTGCATGTGACGCGCCCCCTGGGCCGTGTGTACACGTGTGTGGGATACCTGGTGCCGGGTCTCTGGGGTCTGTAGTCTCCGTGGCGGTGACCCGGTCCCGTGGCTCAGGCTGGTCAAACCAGTGGCAGTCTTTCTTAGATTTTGAGGTTAATTGTCCGACTGCGACAACCGTGGATTGCGGTCAGGGAGTACCACCGCTGAGAGGCAGACCGCTGAGGCTGGTGTTGTGTGCACAGCAGAGAATGGGATAACTCCCCATGGGAGGAGTATAGCCTCAGGGCAGTGGGTGTGGATGATGGGGGTGATGGTGCACGAGCGCAGCAGGAACGACTCAGAGTGTTTGCAGTGCAGTTCAGGGTCTTTACTGATGATTATAAGGTAGACCCTCCCGGGAGTACTGGCTAGCATAAGAGGCCTGGTCAGTCTGTGTCACGCTGTCTCAACGTACAGGAGGTCAGAGGCCTGAGCTGACCCTAAACGGGGACCCTGACTAATCCCTCAACGTGGAGGTACTGTTAATGGTACAGAGGTCCAGGCCGCCAACGTAACCCTAAACTCCTGAATATCCCTGAACCTCAGTAATCTAGTCCTGAGAAGGACCCCGATCACAACAATGGGGAACAGGATAGAAAATGCCCAAACACAGTACTAAACAAACGAGACAGTACAAGGGGAAAACCAAAAACTACCTTGCATACAAAAACTCACACCACAATTACAGAGGGAACAACAACAGGTTAGGAGATAAATGATAAAGGGAGGAAGGGAAGAAACCACACCGTATACTCTTCACTCCGAACTCCACCAAACAACGATCCGCTCTGAAGGTCTGCAAGAAATGCTGTCACCGACAACTTCCCTATCAGACCAGCAGGTATTTGAAGGAATCCTAATCCAGCAGCATTAACTGCAGCTGGGCGAGGCTGAGCCTCGTCAAGCACAGAGGGAGAGAATTAACTCCCTCACTACCAAAACACAAAGCACCAAAAACTCAGCTGCGAGAAGTCAGGCTGTGTAGTCGCGACGATCTTCGTGGCGACACACCCGTGACAGTACCCCTCCTTCTACGAGGGGCCTCCGGACCCTCAGGGCCAGGTTTATCTGGGTGAGTCATGTGGAAGGCCCGAATTAACCGGTCTGCGTTAATATCTGACGCAGGAACCCACATTCTCTCCTCAGGACCATACCCTTTCCAATGAACCAGGTACTGAAGGGACCGGCGACTAAAACGTGAATCGATGACTTTCGATACCTGAAACTCCAAATTTCCATTGACCACCAGTGGTGAGGAGGTAAAGGTGACGGTATCATTGGCACCACATACCTCTTAAGCAAAGATCTGTGGAACACGTTATGAATTTTAAACGTAGGGGGGAGGTCAAGACGGAATGCCACCGGATTAATTATAGAACTGATCCTGTACGGCCCGATGAACCTGTGACCAAGTTTCCAGGAGGGAACCTTGAGTTTTATATTCTTAGTAGACAACCATACCTGATCGTTCACACTTAGGTCCGGACCAGACACTCTCCTCCTATCAGCCATACGTTTGTATCGGTTCCCCATAGTACTCAGATTATTCAGTACCCCTCTCCACACTGAAGCGAGTGATGACGAAAATCGTTCCTCCTCAGGAACCCCCGAAGAGCCCCCTCTACTGAAAGTACAAAACTGGGGGTGAAAACCATATGCCCCAAAAAACGGGGACTTACCAGTGGATTCGCTCCGCCTATTATTAAGAGCAAACTCCGCCAGAGGTAAGAAAGAAGCCCAGTCCTCCTGGTTCTCTGACACAAAACACCGAAGATATGTCTCCAAACTCTGGTTCAGACGTTCCGTCTGACCATTGGTCTGAGGATGAAAAGCCGATGAGAACGATAAATGCATCCCCCGCCGAATACAAAAAGCCTTCCAGAATTTGGACACAAACTGAGACCCCCGATCTGACACCACATCGGAGGGTACCCCGTGAAGCCTCACAATCTCTCCAATGAACACCTGCGCAAGAGTTTTAGCATTAGGAAGAGCAGGAAGAGCGATAAACTGTGCCATCTTGCTGAACCTGTCTACTACAACGAGTATGACCGTTTTACCCGAGGACGGCGGGAGGTCCGTAATAAAGTCCATGGACAGATGAGTCCAAGGACGCTCTGGGATCTTCAAAGGTAAGAGGGCCCCAGACGGACGGGTATGTGGGGTCTTAGAGCGCGCACAAACCCCACAGGACGCAGCAAAAGTTACCACCTCCTTATGTAAGTTAGGCCACCAAAACCGACGCGAGAGGAGATCCACAGTTGCTTTATCTCCTGGGTGTCCTGCCAAAGCTGAGTTATGGTGTGCCTTGATCACCTTTTGTCGTAGCTGATCTGGAACAAACAGTCTCCCTGGAGGTCCAACAGGGGTGTCCCCCTGAGCCTCCAATACCTCCTCCTCAAGCTCAGAGCATACTGCCGACACCACCACCCCCTCTTGAAGGATAGGAACCGGATCATCCGTATTCCCGGCCCCAGGGAAACTACGAGATAAGTCATCCGCCTTCACATTTTTTGACCCAGGACGATATGTAATGACAAAATTAAACCTGGTAAAAAACAATGACCACCTGGCTTGTCTGGGATTCAGACGTTTTGCGGACTCCAGATAAAGCAGGTTCTTGTGATCGGTGATGACAGTGACCGGATGGACTGCCCCCTCCAAAAAATGGCGCCACTCTTCAAAAGCTAACTTAATGGCCAAGAGTTCCCTATTGCCGAAATCATAATTCCTCTCAGCGGACGACAATTTTTTGGAGAAAAAAGCGCAGGGACGCCACTTACCAGGGGACGAACCTTGTGATAAAACTGCTCCCACCCCTACCTCAGAAGCGTCTACCTCTACAATGAACGGCTGTGACGCATCAGGTTGAATGAGTATGGGTGCCGAGGCAAAACATTTTTTCAAGGAGGAGAATGCTTGACAAGCCTTGTCAGACCACCTAGAAAAATCCGTCCCCTTTTTTGTCATGTCTGTGAGAGGTTTAACCATGGATGAGAAATTACGAATGAATTTCCGGTAATAATTGGCAAACCCCAGGAAACGTTGTAGTGCCTTAAGATTCTCTGGCAGATCCCACTCCAGAACTGCCCACACTTTCCCTGGGTCCATACGAAAACTGGACACTGACACCAGGAAACCTAAAAACTGGAGTTCCTGTACGGCGAACACACACTTCTCCCATTTGGCATACAGTTTATAATCCCGCAAGATCTGTAACACCTGCCTAACATGCTCCTGATGAGACACAAGATCAGGCGAGTAAATTAAGATGTCATCCAGATATATGACCACAAATTGACCCACCAGGCGGCGAAAAATGTCATTAACAAAGTGTTGGAACACCGCCGGGGCATTAGTCAGACCGAATGGCATGACAAGGTTCTCATAGTTAGTGTTGAGCCACTCCCGTAGTGTTCGGGTTCGGTTCGGTTCGTCGAACACCGGGATGTTCGAGGAACTGTTCGTCGAACTGTTCGTCGAACACCTTAGAACACCGTCGAACACCGTTAAAACCAATGGCAGGCAAACAAAAACACATAGGAACACACAGAAAACACCTTCAAAGGTGTCCAAAAGCTGACAAACTGCTCAGAAGACGCTTTCTTTAAAAAAGCCGGCCGGCAATTCAGCAGCGGCATACACCGGTACCCGACAATTTAGACATGAAGGAATAGAGCATCACACATAGATAAGATAGATAGAAACATGTCAGTCACATATATATGAAGTACAGTGACAGTGTTGCTTACTGTACTTGTCATTTAGTGTAAAGGATTTATTAAAAAATATAATAGTGTTTTCGTGCACCGTCTCTTTAAAAAAGCCGGCCGGCAATTCAGCAGCGGTACCCGACAATTTATAACAGACAGAATAGAGCTTCACACATAGATTAGATAGATAGAAACATGTCAGTCACATATATATGAAGTACTGTGACAGTGTTGCTTACTGTACTTGTCATTTACTGCAAAGGATTTATTAAAAAAAATAATAGTGTTTTCATGCACCGTCTCTTTAAAAAAGCCGGCTGGCAATTCAGCATCTGTACCCGACAATTTAGAATAGAAGGAATAGAGAATCACACATAGATTAGATAGATAGAAACATGTCAGCCACATATATACGAAGTACAGTGACAGTGTTGCTTACTGTACTTGTCATTTAGTGTAAAGGATTTATTAAAAAATATAATAGTGTTTTCGTGCACCGTCTCTTTAAAAAAGCCGGCCGGCAATTCAGCAGCGGTACCCGACAATTTATAACAGACAGAATAGAGCTTCACACATAGATTAGATAGATAGAAACATGTCAGTCACATATATATGAAGTACTGTGACAGTGTTGCTTACTGTACTTGTCATTTACTGCAAAGGATTTATTAAAAAAAATAATAGTGTTTTCATGCACCGTCTCTTTAAAAAAGCCGGCTGGCAATTCAGCATCTGTACCCGACAATTTAGAATAGAAGGAATAGAGAATCACACATAGATTAGATAGATAGAAACATGTCAGCCACATATATACGAAGTACAGTGACAGTGTTGCTTACTGTACTTGTCATTTAGTGTAAAGGATTTATTAAAAAATATAATAGTGTTTTCGTGCACCGTCTCTTTAAAAAAGCCGGCCGGCAATTCAGCAGCGGTACCCGACAATTTATAACAGACAGAATAGAGCTTCACACATAGATTAGATAGATAGAAACATGTCAGTCACATATATATGAAGTACTGTGACAGTGTTGGTTACTGTACTTGTCATTTAGTATTAAAATAAAGGATTTATTATTAAAAAAAATTGGCGTGGGGTTCCCCGTAATTTTAGTCTCTAGCGGAGGTTAAGCAGACAGCTGGGGCAGATGTTTGAAGCCTGGGAAGGGGGTAATATCCACGGAGCTTCCCAGGCTACTAATATCAGCCCCCAGCTGAATACCTAGCCTTTACTAGCTATTAAAATGGAGGACCCCCCCCAAAAAAATGACGTGGGGTCCCCCCTAATTTAATAGCTAGCAAAGGCTAGGCAGACAGCTGGGGGCTGATATTAATAGCCCAGGAAGGGAGCCATGAATATTGGCCCCCTCCCAGGCTAGAAACACCAGCCGTCAGCCGCCCCAGAAATGGCGCATCCATAGGATGCGCCAATTCTGGCACTTAGCCTCGCTCTTCCACGCTGCCCTGGTGCGGTGGCAGGGGGTAATAGGGTTGGGGTTGATGTCAGCTTATAATGCCAGCTGACATCAAGCCCAGGTTAGTAATGGAGAGGCGTCTATAAGACACCCCCATTACTAACCCCATAGTCAAAGTTAAAAAAAAAACACAAACACCCAGAATAAAGTCCTTTAATTGAAATAAAGACACAATTCTTTATTGTTCTAAATTAAACCATACTTACCATCACGCCCATTCCAGCTGAAGCCAACGATCTCCTGCAATAAAAGAAAAATAATAAAGCAACCTCATCCTTACCTTTCCATGGTTCCCAGGACAGCTTCAGCTCTGCTACATCGAGATGACAGGCTGGACCGCAGCAGAACGCTGCCATCCAGCCTGTCATCCCGCAGACACTGAGAAGCGCAGGCATGCTTGCGCTCCTCAGTGTCTGACTGTGACGGCATCCAGATGAGCCGACAATGAACTCGGCTCACCTCATGTACGTCACTGACAGCGTGGGAAAATTCTCCTGCACTCAGCGCTTCAGCGTGAGAATTTTCCCACGCTGTCAGTGACGTGCATGAGGTGAGCCGAGTTCATTGGACATGACCTCGGCTCATCTGAATGCCGTCACAGCCAGACACTGAGTAGCGCAAGCAAGCCTGCGCTTCTCAGTGTCTGCGGGATGACAGGCTGGATGGCAGCGTTCTGCTGCGGTCCAGCCTGTCATCTCGATGTAGCAGAGCTGAAGCTGTCGTGGGAGCCATGGAAAGGTAAGGATGATGTTGCTTTATTATTTTACTTTTATTGCAGGAGATCATTGGCTTCAGCTGGAATGGGCGTGGCGGTAAGTATGGTTTAATTTATAACAATAAAGAATTGTGTGTTTATTTCAATTAAAGGACTTTTTTCTGGGTGTTTGTGTTTTTTTTTTAAATACTTTACTAGAAATTCATGGTGGTCATGTCTAATATTGGCGTGACCCCATGAATTTCGGGCTTAGGGCCAGCTGATAATGCCAAGCTGGCCTTAACCCCTTTATTACCCAGTGAGCCACCGCACCAGGGCCCTGGATGAGTTGGGTACAGCGCCAGAAGATGGCGCTTCTATGAACGCGCCATTTTCCGGGGCGGCTGCGGACTGCAATTTGCAGCGGGTGGGGCCCAGAAAGCTTGGGCCTCCCTGCGCTGCAGATTCCAGCCCCCAGCTGCCTAGTTGTACCTGGCTGGACACAAAAATAGGGCGAAGCTCCACGTATTTTTTTTTTAAATTCATGAAATTCATGGAATAATTAAGAAAAAAAGCGCTTCCCTATATTGTTGTGTCTGGCTAGGTACAAATAGGCAGCTGGTGGTTGGGAGCAGCCCGTTCCTGCCTGCTGTACCTGACTGGACACAAATATAGGGCGAAGCCCCACATCAATTTTTTTTTCATTATTTCATGAATTTCCTGAAATAATTTAAAAAAAATTGACGTGGGGCTTCGCCCTATATTTGTGTCCAGTCAGGTACAGCAGGCAGGAACGGGCTGCCCCCAACCACCAGCTGCCTATTTGTACCTGGCCGGACACAACAATATAGGGAAGCCCTTTTTTTTCTTAATTATTCCATGAATTTCATGAAATAATTTAAAAAAAAAATGCGTGGGGCTTTGCCCTATTTTTGTGCCCAGCCAGGTACAACTAGGCAGCTGGGAGCTGGAATCCGCAGCGCAGGGAGGCCCAAGCTTTCTGGGCCCCACCCGCTGCAAATTACAGTCCGCAGCCGCCCCAGAAAATGGCGCGTTCATAGAAGCGCCATCTTCTGGCGCTGTACCCAACTCATCCAGGGCCCTGGTGCGGTGACTCACTGGGTAATAAAGGGGTTAAGGCCAGCTTGGCATTATCAGCTGGCCCTAAGCCCGAAATTCATGGGGTCACGCCAATATTAGACATGACCACCATGAATTTCTAGTAAAGTATTTAAAAAAACACAACACCCAGAATAAAGTCCTTTAATTGAAATAAACACACAATTCTTTATTGTTCTAAATTAAACCATACTTACCATCACGCCCATTCCAGCTGAAGCCAATGTCTTCTGCAATAAAAGTAAAATAATTAAGCAACCTCATCCTTACCTTTCCATGGTTCCCACGACAGCTTCAGCTCTGCTACATCGAGATGACAGGCTGGACCGCAGCAGAACGCTGCCATCCAGCCTGTCATCCCGCAGACACTGAGAAGGGCAGGCATGCTTGCGCTCCTCAGTGTCTCTCTGTGACGGCATAAAGATGAGCCGAGGTCATGTCCAATGAACTCAGCTCACCTCATGCACGTCACTGACAGCAGGGGAAAATTCTCCTGCACTCAGCGCTTCAGCGTGAGAATTCTCCCACGCTGTCAGTGACGTACATGAGGTCAGCTGAGTTCATTGGACATGAATGAGCTCACCTCATGCACGTCACTGACAGCGTGGGAAAATTCTCACGCTGAAGCGCTGAGTGCAGGAGAATTTTCCCACGCTGTCAGTGACGTACATGAGGTCAGCTGAGTTCATTGGACATGAATGAGCTCACCTCATGCACGTCACTGACAGCGTGGGAAAATTCTCATGCTGAAGCACTGAGTGCAGGAGAATTTTCCCACGCTGTCAGTGACGTGCATGAGGTGAGCTCATTCATGTCCAATGATCTCAGCTCACCTCATGCACGTCACTGACAGCGTGGGAAAATTCTCCTGCACTCAGCGCTACAGCGTGAGAATTCTCCCAGGCTGTCAGTGACGTGCATGAGGTGCGCCGAGTTCATTGGACATGAACTCGTCTCATCTGGATGCCGTCACAGCCAGACACTGCAGAGCGCAAGCATGCCTGCGCTTCTCAGTGTCTGCGGGATGACAGGCTGGATGGCAGCGTTCTGCTGCGGTCCAGCCTGTTATCTCGATGTAGTAGAGCTGAAGCTGTCGTGGGAACCATGGAAAGGTAAGGATGAGGTTGCTTTATTATTTTTCTTTTATTGCAGGAGATCGTTGGCTTCAGCTGGAATGGGCGTGACGGTAAGTATGGTTTAATTTAGAACAATAAAGGAATGTGTCTTTATTTCAATTAAAGGACTTTATTCTGGGTGTTTGTGTTTTCTTTTAACTTTGACTATGGGGTTAGTAATGGGGGTGGTCTTATAGACGCCTCTCCATTACTAACCTGGGCTTGATGTCAGCTGGCATTATAAGCTGACATCAACCCCAACCCTATTACCCCCTGCCACCGCACCAGGGCAGCGTGGAAGAGCGAGGCTAAGTGCCAGAATTGGCGCATCCTATGGATGCGCCATTTCTGGGGCGGCTGACGGCTGGTGTTTCTAGCCTGGGAGGGGGCCAATATTCATGGCACCCTTCCTGGGCTATTAATATCAGCCCCCAGCTGTCTGCCTAGCCTTTGCTAGCTATTAAATTAGGGGGACCCCACGTCATTTTTTTGGGGGGGGTCCTCCATTTTAATAGCTAGTAAAGGCTAGGTATTCAGCTGGGGGCTGATATTAGTAGCCTGGGAAGCTCCGTGGGTATTACCCCCTTCCCAGGCTTCAAACATCTGCCCCAGCTGTCTGCTTAACCTCCGCTAGAGACTAAAATTACGGGGAACCCCACGCCAATTTTTTTTAATAATAAATCCTTTATTTTAATACTAAATGACAAGTACAGTAACCAACACTGTCACTGTACTTATTATATATGTGACTGACATGTTTCTATCTATCTAATCTATGTGTGATGCTCTATTCTGTCTGTTATAAATTGTCGGGTACAGATGCTGAATTGCCGGCCGGCTTTTTTAAAGAGACGGTGCATGAAAACACTATTATTTTTTTTGATAAATCCTTTACACTAAATGACAAGTACAGTAAGCAACACTGTCACTGTACTTCATATACATGTGACTGACATGTTTCTATCTATCTAATCTATGTGTGAAGCTCTATTCTTTCGGTTCTAAATTGTCGGGTACCGGTGTATGCCGCTGCTGAATTGCCGGCTTTTCATGTTTCACTGTGAGCACTGTTCCCATCGATTTGGGCAATCACTGTAATGCCACAACCACCATGGCTGTGGCATTACAGTGAGTGGCAGACAATCCCTGCATGATTGGTGCTCTAAATAGCACCAGACATGCAGGACACGCTTTTGGTGCACGAACAGTTATCGAACATAACCTCGAACAGCCAAATTTTTTGCAAATCGTTCGGGTTCGTCGAACAACTCGAACACCGCCCAAAACAGCTCGAATTTGAGATTGGCGAACAGTTCTAGTCGAACACCGCTCATCTCTACTCATAATGCCCCTCCGGAGTGTTAAACGCCGTCTTCCACTCATCCCCTCCTTCATCCTAATCAGATTGTACGCCCCCCTGAGATCCAACTTAGAGAACCACTTGGCGCCCACGATCTGATTAAAGAGATCGGGGATAAGTGGGAGTGGATATGGATCTCGGACCGTAATCCGATTAAGTTCACGGAAATCCAGGCAAGGGCGTAGGCCTCCATCTTTCTTCTTCACAAAGAAGAACCCCGCGGCCACCGGGGAAGATGAAGGTCTAATATGCCCCTTAGCCAGACTCTCTGAAATATAATCCTTCATGGCCTGCCTTTCCGGACCAGATAGGTTATACAACCTAGATTTAGGTAAATTGGCCCCAGGAAGCAATTTTACAGAACAGTCATACATGCAATGAGGAGGTAGTTCCTGACACCCTTTCTCCGAGAATACATCCACAAAGTCCGCCAGAAATGGAGGTAAGACCCTAGGAGTGACAGCACCGATGACCGTATTCATGCAGTTTTTATTACAGAATTCACTCCATTGGCTTATCTCCCTGGATTGCCAATTAATAACTGGATTATGCTTAGTTAACCAAGGAAGGCCCAACACAATAGGAGTGGGAAGACCCTCCAACACGTAACAAGACAACAGTTCTTTATGTATCGCCCCCACTTGAAGATTTACGTTATGCACCACTTGCAAAAAACTTCCCTGACCGAGAGGCCTGGCATCGATCGAAAATATGGGGATAGGTTTAGCCAACATATTCAATAGCATACCTTGAACCCGGGCAAACCGAGCGTCCACCAGATTAGCCCCGGCCCCACTATCTAGAAGAACAGATATCCTCTCAGTTCTCGTACCCACCACCACCTCCGCCGGCACGAGAAACTGAGACGAACCTAGGGACGAAATACCTACTCCCAGATTGCCGTCCACCACACAACCTGGGATCAACAGTTTTCCGTCGACTCTTTACTCTGCAAAGGACGGGATGGACACCCCCCAATAAAATGTCCCTTTCTCCCGCAGAAGAAGGACCTTCCAGTCTTGTGGCGCACCGCCAGTCCCCTCCCCCGGAATGATGTCCCTCCTAACTGCATAGGCTCCTCTGGACTGACCAGGGGAACCTCCATATGAGGGGACCTTGTAGGAGGTGGAGTAATCACAGGGAAAGGAGTTATCCCGCACCTCTCCCGAAGCCGTCAGTCAATGCGAATAGCAAGGGCCATAGCGGCTTCCAGTGAGGCGGGAGGATCATACTGTGCCAACACATCCTTTAATTTGTCAGATAACCCTTGACAAAACTGGCTCCTAAGAGCCGGGTCATTCCACTGGGTGTCCGTGGCCCACCTATGGAACTCCGAACAGAATTCCTCCGACGGACGATCACCCTGGTGGATCCTACGTAACTTAGATTCAGCAAGGGAGATCCGATCCGGGTCATCATATACGAGTCCCAGGGCAGCGAAGAACCTATCCACTGACTGGAGAGCCGGGGAGCCCGGGGGAAGAGAGAACGCCCAAGATTGTGGGTCCCCTTGTAGGAGCGAGATGACAATTCCCACCCTTTGCTCCTCACTCCCCGATGACCGAGGCCGCAGCCGAAAGTACAACATGCATGCCTCCCGGAAAACAAAAAACTTGTCCCGCCCCCAAGTGAACCTGTCAGGGAGAGCTACTTTAGGTTCTGGTCCGGCTTGCTCCTGGGGATACCAAACCTTGGACTTAACGTCCGCCAGCTCCATGGACAAACTGTGCAACTGCCGAGCTAGACTGGCTACTGGATCCATGGTGGCTGGAGAGAAAATTTTTTTTTCTTTTTTTTTGTGTCGGTCGGTGAAAATGTCACGCTGTCTCAATGTACAGGAGGACAGGGGCCTGAGCTGACCCTAAACGGGGACCCTGACTAATCCCTCAACTTGGAGGTACTGTTAATGGTACAGAGGTCCAGGCCGCCAACATAACCCTAAACTCCTGAATATCCCTGAACCTCAGTAATCTAGTCCTGAGAAGGACCCCGATCACAACAATGGGGAACAGGATAGAAAATGCCCAAACACAGTACTAAACAAACGAGACAGTAAAAGGGGAAAACCAAAAACCAGCTTGCATACAAAAACTCACAACACAATTACAGAGGGAACAACAACAGGTTAGGAGATAAATGATAAAGGGAGGAAGGGAAGAAACCACACTGTATACTCTTCGCTCCGAACTCCACCAAACAACGATCCGCTCTGAAGGTCTGCAAGAAATGCTTTCACCGACAACTTCCCTTTCAGACCAGCAGGTATTTGAAGGAATCCCATTCCAGCAGCATTAGCTGCAGCTGGGCGAGGCTGAGCCTCGTCAAGCACAGAGGGAGAGAATTAACTCCCTCACTACCAAAACACAAAGCACAAAAAACTCAGCTGCGAGAAGTCAGGCTGTGTAGTCGCGACGATCTTCGTGGCGACACACCAATGACAGTCTGTGAGCAAGCAGGAGTTCCCCTGGCCAGGTGGAGTTGTAGGCCTCCCCGTCTGTCTGCACTCTTCCTGGCTACCTTGCTGTAAGCGGGTAGAAGTAGCCCACGTCCCTGAGTGTACCGTGTAGTGCTCACCCGTATGGCTGGTGACTTGGGGCCTTCTGTTAGCCTCCGCTCCACGACGGCGGTGCTGGTCCCTTGCTTGTGACTGAGCCTCCGGGCTTCTATGGCCAGAGGACCTGAAATCCCCTGCCGGCTGGTTTCAGCTGCTGGATATATAAGTCCTCACAGCCTCGGACTCCTGTGTCCGGTTCCTATTGTCTTCCGCCAGGGCGAGCTCTGCTCAGCTTCCAGCCCCTGGTCTTTAGCTCCTAGCTCCTACAGAGCTCCTTGCTGTTAATTTCCCTTACTCTCACTCTGACTTTGACTGTTCTCTGTTCTCTGACTCACTCAACCCCGCCCCAGATCCAGTTTATAAGGGCAGAATTCTCCCCTCCCAGGACTGGGGCAGGAGGATGTTGCATGTTTAAGGGATCCTGACCAGGAAACCTCCCACTTGCTCTCCGACGTAATATCTCTATTACTGTGGTGACCAGACCCCTGGGGTGCCACACATGGCTCTTGTAAGGGGCATTGCAGTTCCTCATAATTTTTGGAAAGCCTTCCATTCACTGCTTAGGCCAACAGTGCACAGGAGACCCAGTTGCTGTAAATGGAAAAAAAGGTTTAGTTAACGCCCTCTGACCTCCATGTCATTTCCAAGGGGCATTGGAGTGCCTCGAAATTTTTGGTAGGCATTGCACTCACTGTATGCCCTATAACTGTGTAGCCGAACCGCTCCTTTTGTTACAGAAACATATCCTACAAGACATATCTGGTTGACTGGCCTGATATTGATGTGAATTGTCCCTGTTTTTCCTGCTCTTTCTCCTTTTCCACTACCTCATCCATCATTTATCACCTGAAGCTTTGTTTTAACGGGAGTCATAGAACTTGGATAGTAGCAGGAAAACATCCAGCAATCCTCAGAGGAGGTAGGATATGCGCCAAAACGCTGACCACCTCAGGCCTAGCCGCTACTACATACATGCGCTTGCATTACAACAAAACAAAGCAGATGCTAACTTCTATCATCCTCATCATGCTCCTCACCTTGGCACTCTCAACTCCCCTGATGGAGAAGCCAGGGCCCACCAGAGGAGTCTGATAGTCCGGTGGGCTCGGCCAATGCTGCCCTAAAGCAGGCCAGGCTAAGAAAAGTGTGGGAAAGGTTACCGGGACAAATAGGGGTGGCTGGGGACCGAGTATGGACACCCGGCCACCCCCTGGAGACTGGGGAGCAAGCGGGGACACCCGGCCACCAGGCGGCTGGGGACTGAGTATGGATACCAGGCCGCCGACACAGCCATGGTGTGGTGGCCAGATTCCGCCTCCACATGCCTAAAAGGCCCAATTTGAAGTGCAAGCAAGCAAGCAGTATGGTATTGCAGCCTGGGGGTAGGTGGGTGGCAGGCTGCATACTTGTGCTTGCATTGCAAGGAATGGGAGAGGTACAATTGAACACTGCCCTGGGACAAGGACTTGAATGGGGATAGTTGCAAGTCTGCAACGACAGGTGCAAGGTGGGAGGCATCTTCGCATGTACCATGAACAGGGGTTTGGCATGCACACACTACAGCGGAATAGGCTCTCCTTCCCACTAAATGCACTGGGGAGGGCACAGGTAATGTTTTGTTATACGCGCTTAATCTTATGTATAAGGCACACCAGGACAAATAGGGGCGGCTGGGGACTGAGTATGGATACCTCGCTGCCGAAGCGGCCATGAGGTAGTGGCCAGCTTCGGCCTCCTCCAAACTAAAAGGCCCCATTTCAAGTGCAAGCTAGCAGTATGGAATTGCAGTCTGGGGGTGGGTGGGTGGCAGGCTGCAAACTTACACTTGCATTAAAAGAAAACATAGCAGATGCTAACTTCTGTCATCATCATCATGCTCCTCACCTTGGCACTCTCAACTCCACCGATGGAGAAGTCAGGGCCCACCGAAGGAGTCTGGTTCTCTGGTGGGCTCGTCCAATGCTGCCTAAAGCAGGCCGGGCTAAGAAAAGTGTGTGGGGGGATGTTCCAAGGAGAAATAGGGGCGGCTGGGGACCGTTTATGGACACCTGGCTGCCGCCAGGTGGCTGGGGACCGTGTGTGGACACCCTGCTGCGGGGCGGCTGGGGATCGAGTATGGACACCCGGCCGCCGGGCGGCTGGGGACTGAGTATGGATTCCAGGCCTCCAACACAGCCATGATGTGGTGGCCAGATTCTGCCTCCACATGCCTAAAAGGCCCAATTTCAAGTTCAAGCAAGCAAGCAGTATGGTATTGCAACCTGGGGGTGGGTGGGTGGCAGGCTGCATACTTGCGCTTGCATTGCAAGGAATGGGGGAGGTACAATTGAACACTGCCCTGGGACTAGAACTTGCATGGGGATAGTTGCAAGTCTGCATCTTCTGAAACGGCAAGGATCACTTATGATGGGCACACTTTTAGACAGTGACCTGGGAGTCAGAGATGCTTCCAGGGGTCTTCCCCATGCTGTTCCCATGTCTTTTCAGCACTTTATGCATGTGTCACACAGCACATGGCCAGATAAGGTTGTAAAATGTTAAAATGACATTTCCCGGTGAATGCATTTGTCATAGTTGAAAGCAATACAAAAGTGCAAAAACGCATAAACAATGCTACTTGTGAACATAGCCGAAGGTGTGGAGGAGTATTTTTGTTTTTGGTCATTTATTTTAACTTATACACAAGTCTTTTCCCTGGAAAGGATGTTCCTTAACATATTTCACAGGAAAAAAATTTCACTTTCGTTTTTGAACGTTTTATTGTGAGCCCGCAAAAGTGGCTTAATACCTCTGACCACGTTGTTGACAGCAGTGACCTGGGGGTCAGAAATGCTTCCTGGGGCGATCCCCATGCTGTCCCCATGTCATTTGAGCACTGTCACTATCGTTTTGGGCACTTGTTAGGCTTTTAAGAGACTGCCGGGGGTGCCACCGCAAAAATGCTCGAGTCTCCCATAGACTAACATTGGGCTCGTTGCTCGGGTTGAGCACCCGAGTATCACGGCGAGCTTGGCCCGAGCTTCGAGCACCCGAGCATTTTAGTGCTCGCTCAACACTAAGGAGAACAACTTGAAAGTGGCCACTTTAAGTAGCTTTTCTCATGATTGCATACACCTGGCTATGAAGTTCAAAGCTCAATGAGGTTACAAAACCAAAAAAAGTGCTTTAGTAAGTCAGTAAAAAGTAGGTTGGAGTATTTAAAACAAGAAAATGATAAGGGTGCCCATACTTATGCACCTGTCAAATTTTGTTTGAATGCAGATTGCACATTTTCTGTTAGTACAATAAACCTCAATTCAAGGCAGAAACATTACTGTGTCCAACAGTTATTACATATATCAAACTGAAATAGCTGTTGCAGAAACACCAATTTTTATAAAACATTAAGCTTAAGATTAATAGGGGTGCCCAAACTTTTTCATATAACTGTAGCTACAAGATGTTTGCCATTATTACTATATGGTGCTAATTGTAAGACAATATTACTGTATGTAGCCAATTGGGGTAAGCAAAATTGTAAAAATGTAATAAAAATAAAGCATGAAAAAATATTTGGCACTAAAAATGCTGTTTTATATATAAACTAAAGTAAACACAAAAAAGTGCACGTTTATTATCACCACATCCATAACGACCCAAGCTATAAAAAAATGCGGCAAAAAATGTTCAAAAGGTGTATACAAAAAAAAATGGTATCACTAAAAATGTCACTTTGAACAAAGAATGCGGCCGTCCAAATTCAAATTTTTCCATGTGCGGCCCATATACCCAGCCGAGTTTGAGACCCCTGGTTTATAGTGTTTTCAAAGACATAAAATGGAATTTATCATCTTCCCTGGTCCATTTGTTTTTGTGAGTTGCAAAATTTGTTGCATGTGGACAGTGTTTGTCCTAAGTTTTGCAACTGTTTGCCCTTTTGTGCCTATGCCAGAATTTTTCTAAAGAGTGAGTATGGATGAGCAAAAGGGAGCATTGACTATAATGAAAGCCAGAATACACTGTGTTCCAAATTATTATGCATCTCTGGCTGCTGTGGGCATAAAATGGGACCAATTTATGGTGTGGCCCCCATGCTCCCCTGACCTCAACCCCATTGAGAACCTCTGGAGCATCATCAAAAGGAGTGTCTATGATGGCGGGAGGCAGTTCACATCTAAGCAACAGCTCTGGGAGGGTATTCTGTCCTCATGCAAAACAATTGAAGCAGAAACCATCCAAAACCTGACAAATTCAATGAATGAGAGAGTTCAGAAGCTCCTTTCGAACAAGGGGTCCTATGTGCAAATGTAACATCACCTAGAATAAAGTTTTGAGTTGAAAACTGTTTGATTTCAGTTTGTAATAACCTGCTAATGCTTATAATTTCAAAAATGAACATTTTTTTGTTCTTTATTAAAATGAAAAGGTTGAAAACTCTGCTGTGCATAATAATTTGGAACATGCATTTTGAGTGCAGTTTGAGTGTTTTATTTTTTTAAAAATATACTGTTATCATATGCAGTTTGTACAAAAACCTTTCAATTGTACTCTAATAGTTATTTGACTGGAAAATTACAATGACTGCAATTCATATAGGTAATTTGGGAAAATCTGAGAAAATATTATTTGCATAATAATTTGGAACACAGTGTAATTCATGTCTCATTTAGAGTTCTTTTTGCAGATGCACATACAGCCAACGAAGGTGTGCAAAATTTATTAAGAGATGTGCATGACGCGCCCCCTGGGACATATTCCGTTTTGAGGGGAATACCCGGCACCGGATCAGATGGGGGGGTTTGTAGTCTCCGAGCGGCTGTGACCCGGTCCCGTGCCCAGGGCGTCAAGCTCAGGGTTATGTGGCAGTCTTTACTGATGTTATTAAAGTTCGTTGTGTCGACTACGCCACCCGTTGTGATGCGGTCACTGTGGCCGCCGCTGCAGCAGGGTCCGCTGAGGCTGATGGTGAATGCGCAGCTTGGTGGGATAACCCCCAACGGGAGGGGTATAGCCTCAGAGGGGACAGGCGCAGAGGATGGGGGTTGTGGTGGTGCGGTGCAGCCGGTAATGATGACAGACTCGGGTAGTGCAGTTTAAGGGTCTTTACTTACTGCAGATGTTCCTGGTCACTCTAGCTCCAAGTGACCTCCCGAGCCGTGCTGCGTCCACCAGGTCCTGGATCCGGCCAACCCCCAAACAAGTCCGGAGCGTGGCCCTGAGCTCTCCCTCTGTCCTTCCTTCAGCCGTCCCCACCAGTGATTCACCTAAATCCAGCTCCCTCGGGCCTTCTGTTGGGCAACCTTTGGCCTCAGGTTCCCTGACCCTCCATGTGGTGTGCCTTCAGGGTGAATGTAGTGGGTGACCGTGACAGACTCTGCCCACGGTCTCCGGTCTCTGGCTGGGGAATGTCTTTACCCCCACCAGCTTGGGTTCCGGTACCCCTCTGCTGACTCCTCACCCGGCGTTCTTATTTGGGTTCTTGGGTCCCTTCTTTGTCCCCCTCTGGGTCTCCTTCTTTACTCCACTCTCTCTCCAGGGCTGTTGTTTCTTTCTGCAGGCTTGTCCTCTGCATCTGACTTACTCTCTGCGTCTGACCCTGATCCTAGTTGGTGCCCTCCTTATATATCCCTCTATGTGTGAGCTCAGGTGACCAGCACCCAATGAGCTCCTACCACTACCCAGACTGCTCCCCCTATCTGCCCCTACACTACATGGGATGTTCCTCCCCCCTCCCACTCCAGCCAGGAACAGGCTCGGTCGCACCTGCACATTTCTAAGTGGGAGTGCCGTCGGCCTGCTCCTCTGGAATGGGATGTATGTAGTGCATGCAGTCTATCTGAGCTCAGTTCCACACTCCATCCTTACCCGGGAGTGGAATATCACACCTCTGGGTTGAGGTGCAATACCCCTGTAGCAGCCGAATCCTCAGGGTGCTACATTCCCCCCTGGTAAATCACAGCACGTCCTCGGGCTGCAAAGACAAAAACACCAAACATACAAATTTTTATAAACCTATAAAACATATAAAATATTATATATATATAAACTTTTTCATATAAACATCATCATAACATTCTCGTCGTCTCTTTCTTTCTTCCTCCTCTGGTCACCGTGCAACTCGTGACCAGGTAAAGTGCGACAGTCTTTTGAAAAGCAGTTTCTCATAAAACCAGTAGGGGGCGCCTTAGGAAGCGCAACTATGTACAGGGAAGTTTTGGCCGTTCTCAGTCCCCGGCCAGGTAAGGGAAAGGGATGGCTGCTCACAGTCCTCAGCCTGGTTTGGGTAAGGGACACACGGGTTAAACTGTTCACTGGTCCCAACGGGGACTAAACGTTAAAGCAGCCACGGTTTCTTGTGTACCCCGACGGGTAACTATATACAGTTTTTCTTTACTACTGTTCTTAATCGTAGTACCTCCTAGCCTTGAACCCGTCCGGGTCTTCTGGCTCTTCCTCCCTACACCGCAACTCCTCCTCTGTCAGGCGATGCACGTGGAGGGCGTAAGGTCCCTTGGCACACTTGTGCCGGGTGAACGTTACCTCGTCACCGACGTAGAGGTCACGGCCTTTGTGACCCTCTGGCAGGTGAGACTCGACATCCCGTCGGGTAACGAAGACGTCACCCATGGTGTTCTGGTCCTTTATGAAGCCCCACCCATGCTGCGCATTAAACTTTATTACCGTCCCGATGGTACGGGGACGATCTGCTGCACGGGGGTTCCTTCTGGTCCGACTCTTTTGCTCCGCGCTGCGGGTCTGGGCCCATTGCTCTCTGGCCCGCCTCTCCTCCCGCTCTCTCTTGAACTCTGCCAGCTGTTGACGGCAACACTCGGTACGCTCTGCTGCAGCTGCCCGAGTCTCTCCGGTGAACCCCATCAAATCTTCTCCCGTGGGGTCCCACACGAACTGGGCTTCCTCGAGTGGAGGCGAGACCCGAGTCACGGGCTTTGGAGCCGGGATCAGGGGCTCACACAAGGGCCCTAGTCTTTGCTGCCGCTCTAGCTCAGGGTACCCTTCGGGCCAGATGAAGGGCCGCCCGTCCGGCCATGTGAGCTGGCCGAAGAGGTCCTCCCCCAGGTGCGGCACCCTTGGTATTACGGGCGCGGGCGCGGTGGTGATGGCGCCCGGGTTGCCCAGGCCTTGCGGCCAGGCCTGGGGCACCTGGAAGGTGAAGGGCACCGTTAGGACGGCGGCGCCCTGGGTTACCTGGCCTTGCGACCAGGCCGGAGGCTCCGCGGAGGTAGATGGCTCTGCTTTGGATGCGGCGCCCGGAAACGCTAGGCCCTGTGACCAGGCCGGAGGCTCTTCTTCCTGCGCCACGCTCCGGGTCACGACGCGTGACGTCACTGGGGTCGCGACGGCGGCTTCCGGTCGGGGCCTAGTCGGTGGCGGTGTCATGGCGGTCTCGGGTACGGCAGGGGGACTTTCGGGCTCTGCGACGGGGAGCTGGGGCAGGTGGGTGGTCTTCCGGTATGGGGTATAGGCATCCCCCTTACCTGCTGCCATACGTCTCGCTCCCTCTTCTGCGCCGTCTCCTGCCTTGGGTCCTCCCGCGTCATCCGCAGAGGTAGTCGGTGTCTTCTTCCAAGGGAGCGGGTTCCGTGGGCGGATTCCAGCTTGCTGGGCCATCTCCCGGCCCCACTCCGCCAGGATCTCCCTCTGCACTCGGGCCATCCTTCCCGCGAGGCCCTCCAGGGCACTCCGCGCGCACTCCCGATCTCGGGGAAGCTGCGCCAGGATCTCCGCTAAGCCTAGCGGGGTTGTTGACTCTAGCAGGCTCCTGACCATCGGGTCGGTGCTGCTCTGCTCTTCTTCCGGCAGGCTCCTGGCCAGCGGGCCGGTGCTGCTCTGCTCTCCTCCTTCTTCCTTCTGCAGGCTCCTGGCCAGCGGGCCGGTGCTGCTCTGCTGCCGCTCCATTCCCGGGTCTACTCTTTCTCTCCTCGACTCCGGGTGCTCTTGCTCTGGACACCTTGCCTCCGGGTGCGCTCGTTCTAGACTGCTCCAAGCGACACCCATCTTTGCTCTTTTCTTTCGTCTCCTCCCACTTCGAGGGCGGTCCCGGGGCAACTCGGTGACTGTCAGCTCCAGGGGGAGTTCTTTCACGCTGACAGACACCTCCAGCATCACAGTCTCTGTTGGTGGGGGCGGTTTCCACTTTTGGCGCCATTTTCTGTCCTGGCCCACGATGGGAGGTGGCCTCTCGCCCTCCTTTGGCACGCCCATAATGGCGTCCGCTGCTCTTCCAAGGCGGGAAATCTGCGGTTTTGGCGGGAATCGCTTCCCAGTGGCGGGAAACTCGGCAGATGGCGGGAACAAGCTGGAAATGGCGGACAATCGGCGGGAAACGACTGGTGATGGAGTCCGATGGCGTGGACCCTCCGGAACCGGCAGGAGTCTTCTTTCTGAGGTAAACTTGCACTTTTCTTCAGGCACGCAGTACCCGGGTGTTGCGGGCACGTAATCCTGCCGACTACGCCAAAGTTGACGCGCCCCCTGGGACATATTCCGTTTTGAGGGGAATACCCGGCACCGGATCAGATGGGGGGGTTTGTAGTCTCCGAGCGGCTGTGACCCGGTCCCGTGCCCAGGGCGTCAAGCTCAGGGTTATGTGGCAGTCTTTACTGATGTTATTAAAGTTCGTTGTGTCGACTACGCCACCCGTTGTGATGCGGTCACTGTGGCCGCCGCTGCAGCAGGGTCCGCTGAGGCTGATGGTGAATGCGCAGCTTGGTGGGATAACCCCCAACGGGAGGGGTATAGCCTCAGAGGGGACAGGCGCAGAGGATGGGGGTTGTGGTGGTGCGGTGCAGCCGGTAATGATGACAGACTCGGGTAGTGCAGTTTAAGGGTCTTTACTTACTGCAGATGTTCCTGGTCACTCTAGCTCCAAGTGACCTCCCGAGCCGTGCTGCGTCCACCAGGTCCTGGATCCGGCCAACCCCCAAACAAGTCCGGAGCGTGGCCCTGAGCTCTCCCTCTGTCCTTCCTTCAGCCGTCCCCACCAGTGATTCACCTAAATCCAGCTCCCTCGGGCCTTCTGTTGGGCAACCTTTGGCCTCAGGTTCCCTGACCCTCCATGTGGTGTGCCTTCAGGGTGAATGTAGTGGGTGACCGTGACAGACTCTGCCCACGGTCTCCGGTCTCTGGCTGGGGAATGTCTTTACCCCCACCAGCTTGGGTTCCGGTACCCCTCTGCTGACTCCTCACCCGGCGTTCTTATTTGGGTTCTTGGGTCCCTTCTTTGTCCCCCTCTGGGTCTCCTTCTTTACTCCACTCTCTCTCCAGGGCTGTTGTTTCTTTCTGCAGGCTTGTCCTCTGCATCTGACTTACTCTCTGCGTCTGACCCTGATCCTAGTTGGTGCCCTCCTTATATATCCCTCTATGTGTGAGCTCAGGTGACCAGCACCCAATGAGCTCCTACCACTACCCAGACTGCTCCCCCTATCTGCCCCTACACTACATGGGATGTTCCTCCCCCCTCCCACTCCAGCCAGGAACAGGCTCGGTCGCACCTGCACATTTCTAAGTGGGAGTGCCGTCGGCCTGCTCCTCTGGAATGGGATGTATGTAGTGCATGCAGTCTATCTGAGCTCAGTTCCACACTCCATCCTTACCCGGGAGTGGAATATCACACCTCTGGGTTGAGGTGCAATACCCCTGTAGCAGCCGAATCCTCAGGGTGCTACATGCACTTTACAGGAAATTTTACCATCTTACTACTGGGAATATGGGTTCAACATTAACCCCTTCCCGACATCTGTGCACTGGCGATCGCTGCTGGGTGTCAGCTGATTCTGATTCCTCTCCCATCACTTTGCCCACTAAATGCTGCGATCGCTGCTGTCGCAGCATTTAGCGTGCAGGCAGAGAGAAGAAAGCCTCTCTGCTCTTGGATCTGAGACCTCGCGATGTCATCGCGGGGTCCCGATCGTTGCCATGATGACCCGATGTCGTCATGATGACATCCAGGTCACCAGAGCTAGCAAAGTTGCTAGATCATGCGCAGTGCACTTTCATCTCCCCGCAATCTTAGGCAAAATCGCTTCAGTGCACAGTGAACATGCACAGATTAACATTCGATGATCTTAAGCAAAATGGTGGTGCCTGCACAGATTGAGATCTTGGCTCATCAGTGAGCCAAGGTCTAAATCTGTGCATGATTCACTATCGGCGCCATTTTGCTAAAGACCACTGGGAGATGAATGTAAGCAGACACCGTGCGCTGCAAGGACCACGCTAGCCCGAACTTTTAAAAAGGAGGCTCGTACAGACACAGAGTAGCCACGGCAGATCTGAAAACCCATAGTCCTGCCCCAATGCACGAAAATGACATTGCACCAAAACATCTAAATGTAATAAAAAAGAGCCAGGCTGCGGATTTCTTCTCTACGGGTATCTATTAAATCAGTATAACAGTGCCATTATGGTAATACCTTTACTTTAACATACTAAATTGTTATGACATGTTCCCTTTAATTTATGAAACACTGGTCTTAAAAAAAAATTCCCAATAGTAAGGAACCATGTGTCATTATTTTTTTTTTGTTTTCCTAGATCTGAAAATTAAATATGCTGCATATTAGCTTCTTGTAAAAGATAGAATTGATTAAGGAGTCCATTTCTTTATCTTTGAGGTTAGTGAATAACAGCTTGGATAAGCAAGGATATTTCCATTAGTTTTCCAATCCAATTTCATCAAGTTTGAGCCTCATGCACAAAACAGTAATGTGCATTAGGCTATACAATAACACAAAAAGTACTTTGTTGGTCAATGCTTTAAAGCCTCACGTACTCATTATGTCGTTGTATCATTCTCCATGTGGCACAGTATGGCACAATTTTTTTAATTTTTTTTTTTTTATATTTTTAGGAAGCAAAACTTACAAAGACCAACATGAAGACTTTTTATAACTTGGACATCAAAAGCCTACAGAAAAATTCTGAATATCTATTGTGGTAGATCGGCTCACTCATCTGCACATAGAGGTAGATACGGTAACATAGTCTCTTTAAGTCTTCCACTGGTTTTATTAAAAGTATGACACAGTCCTTGTTGCTATGGGAATCCGCCTGCTTCAGGAAACAATCAACACAAAGTCCAGGTTTCCTTAACACGAAAACACAGCTTCAGAGCTTGCACCTCCAGGCCCACCCACACACAGTGCTCTAGAAAGCTAGGTATTTATCCTCTGGACTCCTCCCACTCATCAACTGTTCAATCATCCTAGCACTAAACATGGCTGATTAACCCCTATCAGCACTTAGTGTGCTGGATGATTTTCCTAGGTTTTATATCACTGAAGCTAACAACCTCAGTGCTACATATCTCCCATCTAGTACTTTGCCAGTGACTTTGTCACATTATGTACAGTACAGGCCAAAAGTTTGGACACACATTCTCATTTAAAGATTTTTCTGTATTTTCATGACTTTGAAAATTGTACTTTCACACTGAAGGCATCAAAACTATGAATTAACACATGTGGAATTATATACTTAACAAAAAAGTGTGAAACAACCGAAAATATGTCTTTTATTCTAGGTTCTTCAAAGTAGCCACCTTTTGCTTTGATGACTGCTTTGCACACTCTTGGCATTCTCTTGATGAGCTTGAAGAGGTAGTCACTGGAAATGGTCTTCCAACAATCTTGAAGGAGTTCCCAGAGATGCTTAGCACTTATTGGCCCTTTTGCCTTCACTCTGCGGTCCAGCTCACCCCAAACCATCTCGATTGGGTTCAGGTCTGGTGACTGTGGAGGCCAGGTCATCTGGCGTAGCACCCCATCACTCTCCTTCTTGGTCAAATAGCCCTTACACAGCCTGGAGGTGTGTTTGGGGTCATTGTCCTGTTGAAAAATAAATGATGGTCCAACTAAACGCAAACCGGATGGAATAGCATGCCGCTGCAAGATGCTGTGGTAGCCATGCTGTTTCAGTATGCCTTCAATTTTTAATAAATCCCCAACAGTGTCACCAGCAAAGCACCCCCACACCATCACACCTCCTCCTCCATGCTTCACGGTGGGAACAAGGCATGTAGAGTCCATCCGTTCACCTTTTCTGCGTCGCACAAAGACACGGTGGTTGGAACCAAAGATCTCAAATTTGGACTCATCAGACCAAAGCACAGATTTCCACTGGTCTAATGTCCATTCCTTGTGTTCTTTAGCCCAAACAAGTCTCTTCTGCTTGTTGCCTGTCCTTAGCAGTGGTTTCCTAGCAGCTATTTTACCATGAAGGCCTGCTGCACAAAGTCTCCTCTTAACAGTTGTTGAAGAGATGTGTCTGCTGCTAGAACTCTGTGTGGCATTGACTTGGTCTCTAATCTGAGCTTCTGTTAACTTGCGATTTCTGAGGCTGGTGACTCGGATAAACTTATCCTCAGAAGCAGAGGTGACTCTTGGTCTTCCTTTCCTGGGGCGGTCCTCAGGTGAGACAGTTTCTTTGTAGCGCTTGATGGTTTTTGCAACTGCACTTGGGGACACTTTCAAAGTTTGCCCAGTTTTTCGGACTGACTGACCTTCATTTCTTAAAGTAATGATGGCCACTAGTTTTTCTTTACTTAGCTGCTTTTTTCTTGCGATAATACAAATTCTAACAGTCTATTCAGTAGGACTATCAGCTGTGTATCCACCTGACTTCTGTACAACACAACTGATGGTCCCAACCCCATTTATAAGGCAAGAAATCCCACTTATTAAACCTGACAGGGCACACCTGTGAAGTGAAAACCATTTCCGGTGACTACCTCTTGAAGCTCATCAAGAGAATGCCAAGAGTGTGCAAAGCAGTCATCAAAGCAAAAGGTGGCTACTTTGAAGAACCTAGAATATAAGACATATTTTCAGGTGTTTCACACTTTTTTGTTAAGTATATAATTCCACATGTGTTAATTCATAGTTTTGATGCCTTCAGTGTGAATGTACAATTCCAAAGTCATGAAAATACAGAAAAATCTTTAAATGTGAAGGTGTGTCCAAACTTTATGGTCTGTACTGTATATACAACATTTAAGAGTGCATTACCATCCAGATTACATGCACATTCATCACTATCCCAGAAATATGCTATAATGAATATATGTTACTAAAAAGCATGAAATTGTGAAATATAATGCATAATAATGTGAGGGGCATACAGAGGACAGTACAACTTCATAGAAATTTGTGCAGGCTTATTAAAAGGAACCTTTCACCTAATTCATGCTGCCCAAAGCCTTTTCATGCTGCTCCAGCGTTTCAGAGAAAATATAGTTCAAAGATCAGGCCCCAGACCACAGCCAGAGACGAGATTAGTCTGGCCTGGTAGGGTTCTTCTGCACTGTTACAGATGATTGACAGATGAGACATGTAGATCAGGGGAGCAGACTGTCAGTCATTACATGTCTCACTCTGGTAGCACCTCCTTTCATTTAAAATTAAGTTATGAAGACAGATTCTCCAGGAGATCTATGTCTGGAACACAGATCTTAGCTCATTTACTTATTAAGACAAACATAGTTTTTTTGTGAAAAAGACATAGATCACAGATATCAAGGTATCATTTTATTCAGCTTTCTATGACCTGCATGCTCGTATAAATGGCTTAGGAGGGTTGATCCTACTGACAGATTTCCTTTAAAAATATTGTAAAAAATGCAAATGATTACAATCTCGTGCAGTCTTACGTGTTTTGGATCTCTCACAGATCCTTACTCATAGGAGTAAGGGTTTCAGACACTGAGATTTAAATGCAAGGGTGAGGTGTGGATTTCCTCAAAATGACATGCATGCATACGTGGTCAAAATTGTTGGTACCTCTCTGTTAAAGTAAGAAAAACCCACAATAGTCACTAAAATAACTAGGAAACTGACAAAAGTAATTTTTAATTTAATTAATTTAATTACATTTACTGAATAACAACTAATGAAAATCGGACATTGCTTTTGAATTGTTGTTCAACAGAAACATGCAGAAAAACAACAACTAACTAATGAAAATGATCTGGACAAAAAGGATGGTGCTCTTAATTGAATATTTTGTTGTGTAACCTTTTAAGGTAATCACTGTAAGCAAACGATTTCTGTAGCTCTCAATGAAACTTTTGCACCAGTCCACAAATATTTTGATGAAATCCTCATGAGCAAACTGCTCCAGCTGTCTCACGTGTGAAGGGTGCCTTTTACAGACAGCTCCTTCCACAGTTGTTCAATAGGATTTAGATCAGGCCCCATAGACACCACTTTAAAATAGTTCAATGTTAGCCATTCTTGGATGTTTTTATATGTGTGTTTTGGGTCATTATCCTGTTGGAGTACCCATGACCTGCGTCTCAGACCAAGCTTTCTGACACTGCACAGCACATTTTGCTCAAATGCCTTGATAGTTTTGATATGTCATTGTAACCTGCGCAAATTCAAGACAATCTGTCCTGGATACAGCAAAGCAGCCCCAAAATATAAACGAGCCTCCTCTATGTTTCATAGTAGGTACAATGTTGTTTTCTTTGTATGTTTCATTTTTGCATCTGTGAGCATTATGGCTTTCCAAAAAGCTCCAGTTTAGTCTCATCTGTCTAAAGAACATTTTCCCAGAAGATTTGTGGCTTGTCAGTGTGCATTTTGACAAATTTCAGTCTCGTGTTTTTATTATTTACTTTTAACAGTAGTTACCTCCTCGGTCGTCTTCCACGAACTCCACTGTGGTCAAGACTAGTGTTGAGTGAATTTGTTCGGCATTTCAAATTTGGGTTCGTGTTCGGGGCTCCGACTTGTTCTTGCCAAAAAATCGGCTCTGCCCACGAACATCCCTGATTTGCCATGCTGTCACTCAGGTAACATTGCATTAACAGATAACACTACAAATCAGGGGCGGAGCCGATTTTTTGGCACGAACAAGCCGGAACCCTGAGCACGAACCCGAATTTGAAATGTTGAACAAATTCGCTCAACACTAGTCAAGACAGCAGTGTATGGTGCTATTTGCCACAGATGTATCTTGACCTTGAGTTCAACTCTAATCTCTTTGTAAGTTGTACTGGACTCTTTTTGGTTACCATTCGTAGTATTCATCTCTTCAATTTGTCATCAATTTTCCTCTTGCTGCTACATCCAGGGAGGACGGCTACAGTCCCAATGACCTTAAATTGTAGCAATAGGAACATCAAGCTGTTTGGAGATGGTCTTGTAGCATTTACCTTTGATAAAGAAAATATTCAATTCAGCTATTGTAATCCATAGTTTGGCAGTATATTATATTACTTGTTATATGCCAGCTATAAACCAGCTTTATAATATCATGTTCTGTTTTGGCTAAAAGAAACCAACGCTCAGCCTGCAGATATTGTCAGAATGTTCTATGAGACATTGAACTATAGAAACATGATGCCTGGAAGCATCCTTTGCCAGATTTATCCATGAGAACTAGTAATTATTATGTTTTACTTTATTTAATTAATCTGTCTTGGCATGTGTGGAAACTTCATGGCTGTGAGACCGATTTTTTACTTAAATACTGCACCCTTCTGCAATAGGACAGACCACTCTCTCATATTCATAGTGGTCTCCATATACTTTTTTTTAGATCTTATCTTTATTTATTCCTTTTTAATTGCAACTTTATTCTAAAGATCTTTGAAAGTTTTCCTTATCAGTGGTAATAAAGTGGGCATATGCAGCAGTCTCCATTCCCTTGGTAAAGCAACCCAAACAGGATGATCTACAGGATGGACAGCAGCAGCTGCAGATACGATTTCTTACCAGTTTCTCCTTTCCTCCTCCTCTTGCTTTGGGAACTTTTGCTCCAAGAGATATTGCTGAACTCTCTCATGGGACACTTTTTAACTTTCCTTTACACACCTTATATATATATATATATATATATATATATATATATATATATATATATATATAGTATGTTTTTGTTTGTGTCCTACTAATTGGTTTGAAAGTGTGAGGTTGGGACAATCCACACACACTGTGGCTGTACCGGACAGGGAGTATTCATGTCCCAAGGTTGTGCTTAGGCAAGTGATTCCAGGCGTTCGTGGAATGTCAGTGAGCACTGTAGCCCCATAATGTACTAATGCTGAGTACTTGGACCATTTGAGCACCCATTGTTACACTTCATTACTGCTGTCTGCTCTTTATCCTCATGAGTTGGCACAGATAAGCTTAGGCTTACTTGATCTCCAAGGAAGATCAGTACTCCACAGCAAGTGAAGGGGTTTCCTGCCTGGTTCTTTAGTTGTGCACAAAAAAGGGGCATGAAAAGTAACATATCCAGGAGATGTTTTTGACAAAGATCTTAGACAAGGTATGGGACCACAGCCGCAAGCACTAAGAAGAGTGAAACTGCTTCTGTGCCTTCATCCCCATGCAGCAGATATTTTACACTCGGGATAAGGGAGGTGTCTGTAGACTGTACCCTGTAATACAGAAGGAATGAGCAGACAGTGATACTGAAGATGAAAGTGCTGAGTTAGATAATGGTTCATTACTGTATCAGCACCAGAGAACTTGCAAGTGATTAGTTAAACTTGAAGAGGGTGCTCATTATAGACAGGTTATAGTTTCAGATTCTACAAAATCAGTGTTAGAGAGACCCCATAGTTCTGGGGTGACCACCAGTAACATGACTCAACAAGCTCAATTGACTGTAATTGGTGTAATTGGAGAATGGTAAATAAGGTGCATTTCAGCAAATTAGCTGTCTCTCTAAAGCATCTGTTTTACTTTCCCAGCCAGAGTCACCATTTGTGATGAGCGAGCACTAAAATGCTTGGGTGCTCGATGCTCGGGTTGAGCACATTGGAATACTCAGGTGCTCGACCCGAGCAACGAGCCCAATGTAAGTCTATGGGAAACTCGAGCATTTTGTCAGGCGGCTCCCCCCAATGGTATGTAGAGGGCCTAAAAATTGCCCAAATTGATGGGAACAGTGCTCAAATGACATGGGGACATCATGGGGAAGACCCTTGGAAGCATTTATGACTTCCAGGTCACTTCTGTCAACAACATTGTCAGAGGTATTACGCCACTTTTATGGACTCACAAAAAACATACCAAAATGAAACCAAAATGGATTTTTCTCGGAAATATGTTAAGGAACATCCTTTCCAGGGTAATGACTTGTATATAAAGCAAAATAAATAACCAAAAACAAAAATGCTCCTCCACACCTTGGGCTATGTTCACACATAGCGTTTTTTCACTTTTGCATTGCTTTCAACCCTGACAAATGCATTTACCAGGAAATGTCATTTTAACATTTTACAACCTTATCTGGTCATGTGATGTGTGAGATCATCAGACACATTGTGTTTCATTTATGAAGGAGGGACTCAAAGTCACAAAGCCTATTTTTATAGGGCCAACAGGTGGCCTTTACTATTCTTAGAGAGCCATCAGCCGGCTATGTTTTATTGTTCCCATTACTAAAGAGTGGGTCTCCTATACTGTTATTGCATATGCAGTGAGTGGCGGGGCTGCCCAAAATTTGGATGCACTCCAACACCACTTTGAAAATTTTTGAATGCACCCCAATACCCCTTTGAAGAGACTTAGAGGAGGGCCTCCTGAAAACAAGGTTCCCATTATTAGGAAGTGAGTCTCCCATTGTGTTTGCCTATGCAGTGAATGCAAGGGTTGACAAAAATTTGTAGGCACTCCAATGCCCCTTGGAAGAGACGTAGGGGGCCTCATGAAAAAATGTTCCCATTATTAGGAAGTGGGTCTCCCATAGTGCTGGCCTTTGCAGTGAATGCAAGGGTTGCCAAAAATTTGGAGGCACTCCAATGCCTCTTGGAAGAGACGTGGAGGTCCGAGGGCCTCCTCAAAACAATGTTCCCATCATTAGGAAGTGGGTCTCCCATACTGTTTGCCTATGCAGTGAATGCAAGTGCTGCCAAAAATTGGGAGGCATTTCAATGCCCCTTGGAAGAGATGTGGAGGCGGGCCTCATAAAAAAATGTTCCCATTATTAGGAAGTGGGTCTCCCATTGTGTTTGCCTATGCAGTGAATACAAGGGTTGCCAAAAATTTGTAGGCACTCCAATGCCCCTTGGAAGAGACGTAAAGGGCCTCATGAAAAACTGCTCCCATTATTAGGAAGTGGGTCTCCCATAGTGTTGACCTATGCAGTGAATGCAAGGGTTGCCAAAAATTTGGAGGCACTCCAATGCCCCTTGGAAGAGACATGGAGGTCAGAGGGCCTCCTCAAAACAATGTTCCCATCATTAGGAAGTGGGTCTCCCAAAGTGTTGGCCTATGCAATGAATGCAAGGGTTGCCAAAAATTTGGAGGCACTCCAATGCCCCCTAGAAGAGACGTAGAGGTCAGAGGGCCTCCTCAAAACAATGTTCCTATTATTAGGAAGTGGGTCTCCCATTGTGTTTGCCTATGCAATGAATACAAGGGCTGCCAAAAATTGGGAGGCACTCCAATGCCCCTTGGAAGAGACATGGAGGAGGGCCTCATAAAAAAATGTTCCCATTAGAAAGGAGCGGGCCTCCTATACTTGTAATGCCCATGCACTAAGTGTATGGGCGCACAAACATTTACATGAACATACTGTATAAAAATGTTTTTTACGGGCATCATAAACACCCTTTAAAAAAATTATGTGGGTGTTGCATCATGGACCACGGTCACCCTGGTGATATGGTGGTGGAGGATGAGGAGAAGGAGGAGGACATGAGCAAATAGCCAAAATCAGGAAGCGTATACCCATGTCTGGGTGTGAAAAGGTGCCTGGGAATACACCTCCCAAGAAAAGACACGGGATTTGAGTTTATGTTACTCTGCTATCATTCGGTGGTGTTGAGAAGTCTGGCCCAATCCAGCCCTTGTTCATTTTGATAAGAGTCAGCCTGCCAGCATTTTCAGTTGACAGGCGGATGCGCTTATCAGTTATAATTCCACCAGCGGCACTAAAAGCCCACTCTGATAAAACACTGGCGGCAGGGCAGGCCAGGACCTCCAAGGCATAGAGAGCCAGTTCATTCCACGTGTCCAGCTTGGATACGCAATAATTATAAGGCACAGAGGAATCACGGAGGATGTTGGTATGGTCTGTCCCTCAGCATCTTCCCAATCTTTGCACTCCTTGTGAGAGTACCCAGCGCCTCAGGGCTTGTGCGATCGGAGGGGCTGAGAAAATTCTCCCAGAACTTTAACAGTGTTCCCCTGCCTCTGCTGGATTGGAGTTTTGTCTCTCTTGCCTATACTCCTTGGTTGTCCAACGAAGTGTACCCTCTGCCGCCAGCGTTTTCAGATGGGAATTTTTTTAATAGTTACGCAACAAGGGCCTTCTGGTACAGCCCCATTTTTGTAGACCTGTCCGCCTCAGGAGTAAGAGATATAAAGTTCTCCTTGTAGCGTGGGTCTAGAAGTGTCACCAACCAGTAATGACTGTCACCCAAAATTTTGAGAACGCAAGGGTCATGGGAAAGGCAGCGTAACCTAAACTCAGCCATGCATGACAGACTACTTACAGGCAAGACTTCCGTGTCCTCACCAAGAGGATGACTGACCATGCTCTCCTCCTCCTCCTCTCTGTCCTCTGGCCATCCACGCTGAACAGACGGTATGACAGCTGTGCAGATAGTACCGTCTATAGCACATGAAACTAGCTCCTGTTCTTCCTTCTCTTCTTCCTCATTGTCATCCAATCCACGTTGGGATGAGATGAGGCTGGGCTGTGTGTAATCAAACTGTATGGTTCCTTGCTCCATCTCATCGTGCTCCGCCTCCAATGCATCCTCTTTGATTGTGAGCAGAGAGCATTTCTGAAGACAGAGAAGCGGGATGGTGACGCTAATTATGGCGTCATCGCCGCTCACCATCTTGGTGGAGTCCTTAAAGTTTTGGAGGATGGTACATATGTCTGACATCCATGTCCACTCCTGAGGTCTTATGTGTGGAGTCTGAACTGAATACCGACAGCCTTGTTGATTATGGCACTCAACAACTCTCCTCTTCTACTCAAAAATCCTTCCCATAATCTGCAGTGTAGAGTTCCAACGCGTGGGGACATCACACACACCAGTCTGTGAACCGGAAGCTGCAAACGTTGCTGAAACACAGCAATGGCGCTGGAAGCTGTAGGTGACTTTCTAAAATGGGCACACAGGCGGCATACTTTAACAAGCAGATCTGGCAGCTCCGGGTAGGATTTGAGAAACCACTGAACCACGAGGTCAGGCATGGTACGTGTGTGAGCTCGCCTCGCCTCAGATCCGCCACCAGGTTCCGGCCATTGCCACACAGGACCATGCCTGGCTGTAGGTTCAGCGGTGTGAGCCACAGATCTGCCTGCTCTTTCAGAGCTGTCCACAACTCTTCAGCATTGTGCGATTTGTCACCTAAGCATTTTAGCTTCAGCACAGCCTGTTGCCGCTTGGCCGAGGCAGTGCTGCAGTGCTTCCAGCTTGTGACTGATGTGGTTATTTCAGAGATGGAGGCTGAAGAGGAGGAGGAGGCTGAGGAGGATAAGGTACAGGAGCTGTAGACCGTGGGGGCAACCCTGATTGACCTAGGGCCCGCAATCCTAGGGAGGACGTGTTCCCTCCCATGGTCCCACTGGGTCCCGGCTTCCACTAGGTTAACCGAGTTTGCCATCAGCGAGATGTACCATCCTTGCCCACAAGCACTTGTCCACGTGTCTGTGGTTAGGTGGACTTTCCCGGTAACTGCGTTGTTGAGGGCACGGCTAATGTTTTAGGACACATGCTTGTGTAATGCGGGGGCCGCACACCGGGAGAAATAGTGGCGGCTGGGGATCGAGTACCAAGGGACGCTGCCATCAGGTTGTGGAATGCTTCCGTCTCCATGAGCCTAAAAGGCATCATTTCGAGCGCAAGCAGTCGTGAAATGTGAGAATTTAGTAGTGTGGCCTGTGGGGCGTTGGCTGCGTATTTGCACTTGACTTGTGTTCCAAGGACTGGGGTATGGACAGGTGAACGCTGCGCTGGGAAAAGGACGTGGACGTGCTTCCTGATGCTGCTACTTGAGAGTGTGCAACAACAGGTGCAGGGCAGGAGGCACCTTCGCATGCACCATGGACAGGGGATTGGTTTTCAGGCACAACAGCGGAAGAAGCAATGGTGCCACCAGCAGACACTGTTCCTGGACCCTGGGGTTCGGCCCACAAAGTCGGGTGCTTTGCTGCCATGTGCCTGATCATGCTGGTGGTGGTCAGGCTGGTCGTTTTGCCACCCCTGTTGATGCTGGCCTGGCAGGTGGTGCAAATGGCCTTTTTGGGGTTATCGGCAGAGTCTTTAAAAAACAACCAGACTCTGGAAGACCTAACAGTTGTACTGGCAACTTCCTTCGTGTTGGTGTTACGGGAAATGGTTGCCTGCCTTCTTTCTGCAGCCACCACACTGCTTCTTCCTGCCTGTTGGGGTGCTCTGCTTCCCTCCCCCTGTGTTCTGCTGTCCTCGTTCTGCATGTCCTCCTGCCAGGTTGGGTTAGTTACTACATCATCCACCTCCTCGTCTTCCACTACCGCACCCTGGTCCTCCTCCTGACTTTCTGGCAATTGTGTCTCATCATCGTCCACCTCTTGTGACACTTTCCCACCATCGCCTTCGTGTGACCGTGACTGCTCAAATATTTGGGCTTTGCTGCATTCGAACTCCTCTTGCCCCGCTTCAAGTGGACCGGGCGAGAGACCCGAATCTATAAATGGAAAAGTGAACAGCTCTTCAGAGTGTCCAAGTGTGGGATCAGTGTTCTACGGGCACTCGGCATGATGGGAGGAAGGATGATCAGGGTGAGGAATATGCAGTCCAGACTCACGGCTACTGAGACTTGACCGTGTGGAAGACAGAGTGGTGGTGGTGGCTAAGTGACTGGAAGCATTATCCCCTATCCAACCAACAACCTTTTGATACTGCTCTGGGTTCAATAGTGGTGTGCTGCTGTCCCCTAGGAATTGGGACAGGAAGGTCGGGAGAGAAGATGTGGGTGTTTGTTGTGGCACAATTTCAGCTTGCCCACGGCCTTGTCCTCGGCCTCTGCATGCACCATCACCATCACGTCCAGTTCCCCATCCCTTGCCATGTGCCTTGCCCATTTTAAATGGAGGACAATATCTTCCACGCTCACTACAAATGACTGAATTTGGAGCAAACTTATATGTGATCCGTGTGACGGAGATACCACAGTTTTAATTACCTGGCCTGTAGGTAACTATTTTGAACAGCAAACTGGTGTCAATTGCTTCACTGACACACTGAAACAAATTTTTAATGGAAGCCAGAAATGGCAGTATTTTCTGAAACACGTATATGTGATCCGTGTGATGGAGAAAGCACTGTTTTAAATACCTGGCCTGTAGGTAACTATTTTGAAAAGAAAACTGGTGTCAATTGCTTCACTGACACACTGAAACAAATTTTTAATGTAGGCCAGAAATGGCAGTATTTTCTGAAATTGTATATGTCATCCGTGTGATGGAGAAAACACAGTTTTAAATAGCTGGATTTTTAGTGCTGTAATATGGAAAGGACCTGACTGTATTCTGCAGTGCCAACAAGCAAATGGCGCAGAAAAATGGTGTTCTCTGGATTGCTTTTAAAGCAAATAATGAGGATTAAGATCCAAAAAAAATTATTCCTGGCCCCTGAGACCTGGGCCTTTGTCTAGAAATATCTAACAGCAGCAGAAGGCAGAACTTGAATGGAGCCTCTTGTGCTATATGCACTGCAGTCTGCTATATACACTGCCTGCCTATGTACACTGCCTGCCTGATATCTCTGCAGATGGATTAGTCCTCAGAAGGACTGCTTGTTAAGATGGATATGTGTAATGTACGGTTTTTGTCCCTACACTATCTAATACACAAGCAAATCTCTCCCTAGCTCAGCAGCACCTCTCCCTACTCTGCACTGATTCCGGAGTGACTGTGACGAGCACAGCGGCGCCAGGTATGATATAGACCTGATGACGCTGTGCAGCCAGCCAATCACTATAATGCCACAACCACCATGGCTGCGGCATTACAGTGAGTGGCAGGCAATCCCTGCATGTTGATTGGCGCTCTAAAGAACGCCAAACATGCATGGAGGGGACCCGAGCATCTCGCAAGTACTCAGCGAGCTCCGAGCATCTCGAGTACTGAGATGCTCGGGCAAGTACCGAGTACTTGCAAGTATGCTCGCTCATCACTAGTCACCACCATAGAAGAAGAAGGTGAAACAGTTATCCAAAACCAGTGGGTCCATATGTCAGCCAGTAAACTATAGGCCATAATGAATGAGATTCCTTCTCCTCAACAAAACCCATATGGTTTTACTCGGTACCTACAATTTGTATGTACATAACCCCAAATGGACAGACATGGCTGTAGTCCTTAAGACACTTTGTGGGGCGGCAGATTATCGCCTTTTAATGGATACATTGGGCTGGGAGGCAGATCACCAAATAGATCCTAAAAACACACTGACAATAATAGAGACCCTGTTTAACAAAATAGGTGACATTTCACCCACTGCTTCCTGGAGTACCATCTATGAGGTTATCCAAGAACCACAAGAGATGGTAACAGATTTCACTGACAGATTCAAATAAGCAATAATTGCACGCAGAAGACCGGGTGTACCAATGAAGAAAGACGGACCAACGGCAGCTATATTTGTAGGAGCATACTTGACCGGGTTAGACAAGACCATATGGAATAAGGTTGTGATGATGGAACCCAATGATCAGAAAAGACCTTTGACTGAGGTTATTACTTTGGCTTCACAAATAAAGCTTGGGCTCGCACAAGGTATCAATAATATACTGAAAAAAAGTTTTGGTAGTTGAATCATCTGGGAAAGGAAAGGGTTGCTTTAATTGTGGCCATCCTGTGTCATTCCTGATCTTTGTTCTTGACCCAACACATCCCAGCACCAGTGGTATGGGAGATAAACAGCTTTGATGAAAAATTATTTTGAGGGAGAGATAGAATACATGTATTTACTCAAAGCTACTTCTCTGAGATCTTTTCCAAAGATCCTTTTTAAGGACTAGTCCTAACAGAAACTTGCATTCTGTTAACATTTTTTGTACACTGTCTCTGATAGCAAAAAAACAAAAGCTAAGCAAAAAAAAGAATTAAATTAGAAATGGTATTCTTATGTAAGAAGACCTGAATGTGAAGTGTCAATGGAGTCACTGAAAATGGCATATTTATGTTAAGCTAAAGCCTGAAAAATTATAGTGTGCAGACTTCAATTATATCATTATAATTCAAGAAGAATACAGTTAATGAGATCTTCAGCAACATAAATTATTATTTAATTATAATATTATTTTTATAAACTTAATTGTCAAACCCAAAGTATTTTCTACATAAATAGCCATTTCTACTTTGAAGCATGGATAAACACAATAGAGCTGTTGGTGATCCTGATCTCTCTTTCGAACATCCAGTATCATTTTACTCTACTTATTATGTGACAATGACAAAAGATCGTCACCTTTTCTCTGCTCGTGTCATGCTCTCTTGATATGATGTCTTCTCATTTGTAAAATATATTTCCAGTTGTGACCTCTAGTCTGACCCAAATCTTTAAATCTTCCACCTTTTCACTCATATGTGTTCTTGTTAACAAAGGCAACTGAAATCTCATTAGCTACAAAGAAATATATAGACAAGTCGATTTTATAATATGAATATAAGAAAAGAAATAAATCTTTTGAAATTTGAGCACAGACAGAAACCACAAAAATCTATGAGATGCTATAATAGAGGTTTTGGGTGGTATAACAATAAAGATCAGGCGTAACGACTTTTTAGTGATTTGTAGCAGGTGCCTTTTTATTGACAAAAGGTTTTTGTTAAATAATTTTTTGCGCCTATTAGAACTTCATATTTGTGCTATTTTACTATGGCCCCATACGACATCTCTTATATAACAGTACTTAAATATAACCAAATTTCATAGAGAGTCAAATGAAGTTTCTTTCCACATGAGTCCAACACAAACAAACACACCATCATAACCCCTTTATTAAAAAATACATCCATCAACCATAACTTCACTGCTAACTACAGACCTGTCAAATCAAATCAAATGGGCTTTATTGGCAGGACTAAGAACATGTTAGCTTTGCCAAAGCAAGTGGTAAAATAATGGGGGGATGGGGATAAGGATAGGGATACCTGTCTCTAACCTCCCCTTAATCTCTAAACTCTTTGAATGCTTGGTCAACTCTTGTGTAATTCTCTACCTTTCAGATACTCTTCTGATCTGAAGACAATCTGGTTTTCCACTCTTTATACTTCACTAGTCTCTAATGATTTATTAACAGCTAAATGTAATGGCCAATATTTCCTTCTGATTGTCTTGGATCTCTATGCAACATTTGATACTGTGGATCACCAACTCCTCTTCACTTTTCTCCAAACTATTAGTCTCAAGGATACTGCTCTCTTGGTTCTCCTCTTACCTCTCTGGTCACTCCTTCAATGTATCTTTGCTGATTCTCCTTCCCTGCCTCTTCCCCTTAATGTTGGGGTTCCTGAAGGTTCAGTCCTTGGCTCCCTCCTCTTTTCTATATACTCTACCCTATTGGACAAGCCATTAGCAGATTTGGTTTTCTGTACCAACTTTATGCTGATCACACACAATTATGCAAATATTCACACCTGCATTACTATAAAATACCAGTGATTGTCTTTGTGCTGTTTTTTTATGTTTCCTCCCTGTACCAACTTACAAAATCCTGATGGTACCATTTCTGTGGGTGGTTCAACTAAAACTCTCAAGCAGCACGCTCACTATCTTGGGATTATATTTGGGTTAGATCTTTCTATCAGTCCCTATATTCAATCACTTGCTTGCTCATGTCACCTTCACCTCAAAAATTTCCAAAATCTGACCTTTCATTACCTTTGACTCTGCAAAAAAACTTACTTTTGCTTTGATTCATTCTTGTCTGGACTGCTTCAACTCTCTACTAATCGGTCTCCCTCGTTATAAATTCTCCCCTCTCCAATCTATTCTGAATGCAGCAGTCAGGGTTATATTTCTGTTCAGCTGCTACACCGATGCCTCCACCCTGTTCCAGTCATTGCACTGGTTGTCAATCTGTTATAGAGTACAATATAAACTTATCACTCTTACACACAAAGATCTGCACAATTCTGCAACGCCCTACAACTTCTCCCTCATCTCTGTCTACCACTCTACCTGTTCCACTAATAACAAAAAACTAACATCCTCTATAATCTGAACCTCACACGCTTATTTACAAGACTTCTCATAAACCGTGTTAATGCTCTGAAATGCTCTACCCCAGATAAGTCAGTTAATTCCCAGTCTCCACAATTTCAAGTGTGCCCCAAAAACACATCTGTTTAGACTGGTCTATCATATCACTACACTAATATAACTGATCACTAATCTCCCTTGCTAAATTTCCTTTAAAAAATCTGTTCCCTTATATCTACTATTTCCTCACCCTTGTACTGTTATTAGCACTTTAGACCTGAACATAAACCGATACTGGCTGATGACTTGTTCATACAGCATTAATTGAATACCCCTATTTATTGTATTGATGGCTGGATCATACTTGACAAGTCCCTTTATGTTTTGTGTCCCCCCTATTTCCTGATAGATTGCAAAGCTTGTGAACAGGGACCTCACTCCTCTTATTAATTGTTGAATTATGTGATAATCGATAATGTCTCATATTATCTGTACATGTGCCCTCTGAATTGTAAAGTTCTGTGAAATATGTTGGCGCTGTAGAAATAAAGATTATTATTATAAATGGTTTGTCTTAATTCTTACCAAACTTGGTAAGTATTTTCCAATAGAATCATAGCTTCTAGCCTAGAAAAATATGAGGGAGAAAGGAAAAAGCCCCATGTGTTACGACAGCAACTGTAGCTTGTTCACTGGTAAAGCAAAAGTACACCATAGACAGCTTATATAAGGAAACAATCAGTTAATTAGTATGCAGGTTTATATATAAACATAGTTACTAGTGATGAGCGAGCACTAAAATGTTTGGGTACTCTTTGTTCGAATCAAGCAAATTAAAATGCTCAAGTGCTCAGTCCGAATAACGAGCCCATTGTAAGTCTATGGGAAACTCAAGCATTTTTCCGGCTTCTCCCCCCTGCGGTCTGCAGAGGCCCTAAAAATTGCCCAAATTGATGGAAACAGTGCTCAAATGACATGGGAACAGCATGGGGACTCCCAGGTCACTGTTGCCAACAAAGTTGTCAGAGGTATTACGCCACTTACAAACTCACAATAAAACATACAAAAACGAAACCAAAATGGATTTTCCTGGGAAATATGTTAAGGTACCTCCTTTCCAGGATAATGACTTGTATATAAGCAAAATAAATAACCAAAAACAAAAATGATCCTCCACACCTTGGACTATGTTTACACACAGCGTATTTGATGCATTTTGCACTTTTGCATTGCTTTCAACCAAGACAAATGCTTTCACTGGGAAACGTCATTTTAACATTTTACAACCTTATCTGGCCATGTAGTGTGTGAAACATCATCAGACACATCCTGTTTCATTTTTACAAACACTATTTTTACAGCCTTACTATTCTTAATAGGCCAGCAGTCGGCCCTCGCTATTGTTAGAGAGCCATCAGCCGGCTATGCTTTGCTGTTCCCATTATTAAACAGTGGGTCTCCTATACTGTTATTGCGTATGCAGTGACTGCAAGAGATGCCAAAAATGTGGACGCACCCCAATATCCCTTTGAAGAGACATAGAGAAGGGTCTCAGTAAAAAAATGTTCCCATTATAAAGGAGCGGGTCTCCTATAGCGGTAATGCCCATGCTGTGACTGCAAGGGCTGACAAAATTTGGGAAAAACCCCACTAACAATTTAAAGACACATAGAGCTTGGCCACAGTAACGACATGGTCTCATTAGAAAGGCAAGGGTCTGCTATACAGTTAAAGGGTATGCAGTGAGTCCAATGGCTGCCAAAATTTAGGAAAAAACCCACTAACAATTTAAAGACACATACAACTGGGCCACAGTAATGAGTACAACATGTTGCCATTAGAAAGGAGAGGGTCTGCTATTCAGTTATATGGTATGCAGTGAATCCAACGGCTGCCAAAATTTAGGAAAAACCCTATTAACAATTTAAAGACACATAGAGCTTGGCCAAAGGGCCTCCTAAAAACAATGTTCCCATTATTAGGAATTGGGTTTCCCATACTGTTTGCCTATGCAGTGAAGCAACGGCTGCCAAAAATTTGGAAGAACTCTAATGTCCCTTGCAAGAGACGTAGATATGTTGATATGGTACATATGGTGTTGATATCGTTGTGGAGGATGAGGATGTGGAGAAGGTGGAGGACAAGAGCAAATAGACAAAATCAGGAAGTGTATACCCATGTCTGGATGTGAAGACAGAGGTGCATGGGAATAAAGTTAATTCTCCCAAAAAAAAGACCCTGTATTTGAGTTTCTGTTACGCTGCTATCATTCGGTAGTGTTGAGAAGTCTGGCCCAATCCAGCCCTTGTTCATTTTTATAAGAGTCAGCCTGTCAGCATTTTGAGTTGACAGGCGGATGCGCCTATCGGTTACAATTCCACTAGCGGCACTAAAAACCTGCTCTGACAAAACGCTAGAGGCAGGGCACACCTGGACCTCCAAGGTGTAGAGAGCCAGTTCATGCCACGTGTCCAGCTTGGATACCCAATAATTATGTGGAACAGAGGAATCACGGAGGACATTGGTACAGTCAGCAAGGTACTCCCTCAGCATCTTCCGCAACTTTTCCCTCCTTGGGAGAGTACCCCGCGCATCAGGACTTGTGTGATGGGAGGGTCTGAGAATACTGTCCCAGAACTTTGACAGTGTTCCTCTTCCTCTGCTGGATTGCATTTGTGTCTCTCTCACTTGTATTCCTTGGTTGTCCAGCGAACTGTGACCTCTGCTGCCAGCGTTTTCAGATGGGAATTTTTTAATAATTCCACAACAAGTACCTTCTCGTACTGCCCCATTTTATTAGGCCTGTCCTGCGCAGGAATAAGATACAGAAAGTTCTCCTTGTAGCATGGGTCTAGAAGTGTCACCAACAAATAATGACTGTCACCCAAAATTTAGACAACGCTAGGGTCACGGGAAAGGCAGCGTAACATAAACTCAGTCATGTGTGCCAGACTGCAAAGAGGCAAGACTTCTGTGTCCTCACCAAAAGGGCGGCTGATCATGCTCTCCTCCTCATCCTCCTCATGCCTGTCCTCAGGCTATTCACGCTGAACAGATGGTATGACAGTTGTACAGGTAGTACCATCTATAGCGCAGGAAACTAGCTCCTGTTCTTCCTCCTCCTTATCATTGTCACCCAATCCACTTCGGGATGAGATGAGGCTGGGCTGTGTAATCACCCTGTATGGTTCCTTGCTCCATCTCATCTTGCTCCGCTTGCAATGCAATCTCTTTAATTGTGAACAGAGAGCGTTTCAGAAGACAAACAAGCAGGATGGTGATGCTAATTATGGCTTTATCGCCGCTCACCATTTTGGTGGAGTCCTCAAAGTTTTGGAGGATGGTACATATGTCTGACATCCATGTCCATTCCTGAGGTTTTATGTGTGGAGTCTCTCCTGAATACCGATGGCCTTGTTGATGCTGGTAGTCAACAACTGCCCTCTTCTGCTCACAAATCCTTCCCAACATCTGCAGTGTAGAGTTCCAATGCGTGGAGACATCGCAGATCAGTCTTTCAGCTGGAAGCTGCAAATGCTGCCTGAAGCACAGCAAGGGCGGCGGAAGCTGTAGCTGACTTTGTGAAATGGGCACACAGGTGGCGTACTTTAACAAGCAGATCTGAAAGATCCGGGTAGGTTTTGAGAAAGAGAGCTGAACCACGAGGTTAAGCACATGGGCCAGGCATGGTACGTGTGTGAGCTCGCCTTGCCTCTGAGCCACCACTAGGTTCCGGCCATTGTTACACACGACCATGCCTGGCTGTAGAGTCAACGGTGTCAGCCACAGATCTGCCTGCTCTTTCAGAGCTGTCCACATCTCTTCAGCGTTCTGTGGTTTGTCACCTAAGCAAATTAGCTTCAGCACAGCCTGTTGCTGCTTGGCCGAGGCAGTGCTGCAGCACTTCCAGCTTGTGACTGATGTGGTCATTTCGGAGATTGAGGCTGAAGAGGAGGAGGAGGGTGAGGAGCAGGAGCTGTAGAATGTGGGCGCAACCCTGATTGATAGCATTCGTGAAATGAGTGAATTTAGTAGTGTAGCCTGTGGGGCGTTGGTTGCGTAATTGCGCTTGCGTTCCAAGAATTGGGGTAGGGACAACTGAACTCTGTCCTGGAACAATGACGTGGACGTGCTTGTTGATGGTGCTAGTTGAGAGTGTTCAATGACAGGTGCAGGGCAGGAGGCATCTTGGCATGCGCCATGGACAGGGGATTGGCGTGCACGCACAGCAGCGGCAGAAGCAGTGGTGTCACCCACAGACACTGTTGCTGGACCCTGGGGTTCGGCCCACTTAGTCGGGTGCTTTGCTGCCATGTGCCTGATCATGCTGGTGGTGGTCAGGCTGGTAGTTTTGCTACCCCTGCTGCTGCTAGCCTGGCAGGTGGTGCAAATGGCCTTTTTGGGGTTATCTGCAGAGTCTTTAAAAAATAACCAGACTCTGGAAGACCTAACAGTTGTACTGGCAACTTCCGTCGTGTTGGCGCTACAAGGAACGCTTTCCCACCTTGTGTCTGCGGCCAGCACACTGCTTATTCCTGCCTGTTGTGGTGCTATGCCTCCTGTGATGAACCTGTAGCCGCCATCTTGGTAATGATAAATCATATCCAGGGATGGCCACACTTCAGCAGCCCCCACCCTTGGGACCTTCTGTTAAAACGTCAACTAGATAGTTTCCCCCCATCCAGGCTCCTGTAAGATAAGAAGCCCCGGGGCCTACTTAACACTTGAATGCTAGGAGCTTCAAAGACTTCGAGAGGAAACACAGCCAGCAGGGGGGGGTGCTTCGTCTATCTGTACCTGACCATTTGTCCCATAGGACTAGTTTCTTTGTCTGTCACAAGCATGGAGGCATAAGATATAGAAACATGAAAAGTACACGCATGTTGCGTGGGATGGGCCAATAAAAAAATATCACGGCGTCCCGGAGCCATTGCGCACACAAGCCTCCGCGGTAGATGTTTGTACGTGCTCTGGAAGCCAAGATATAGCGCTGAGCCATTCCTGAGGACCGTATGGTATCATAATTGATATCAAAAGGTCGGTTACGGCGGCCCGAATCCATGGGAACCCCTGGGGGTATCCTGAGACCATCCCAGAAGAAGTTATTGGGTTCCATAGAATTTGGGCTTCTGATCGAAGTTAGACCTGAGGGTGGAGACTGAGCCAGCTGACCTCACCAGCAGTGGGCGGGACGGGGCAGGTAAGATAGCAGGACAGACAAGAGATAAGTCAGTCTTGACCCAAGAGTGGGGTGCTGAACATCTGAGCACCAGCTGAGGCCACCAAGGGGAGGAGCAGTTTGACCATGCGGTGGTAGGCCTCAGCCTGTAACAAAGAACCGTGCCTGCGACCGCAGAATCCTCTCCCTGCGTCACAAGAAAATCAAGAAACCGGTAACTGATATGCTGTGGTGATTCTGTGTGTTGTATTCCATTGTTGTATAGTTTAGCCTGACCTTATACCTGTGTATATTTAGTTGTATATCGTGTATCTAGTGTATTATTATAATCAATTACCTCAAGTAATTGTGGGCCTGCCTTTTATTCTGCATAACGAACGCACGTCCGTGTGAGCTCGGCTCAAGCCAAAAACGCTACCCAGGGTTGGTTCCTGACCCGATATAGGCCCATTCACGGACTGGGCGTATATCTAAAATAGGGACTGGTGGCAGCATACCAACTGGGGATTGGGGAAGGCTGGTAGTGACGGTCGGAGGTTCAGATATATATATTCCTGGCGCGGCCAAGGAAGATATATATACCACCCTCACTACAGAGGGCCCCGATACCCAGTAGGTTACAGGACAGTCTCTCTGGCGACCGCTTATCCTAGGTGCAGTTCCTTGACTGACCTGAGGCTAAGAGGGCGCTAGCGAGTTGTGCTGTGTAGTGACGTTACGGTTTAGTGACGTTGAAGGGGAACACTCTACCGTGTTCCCTGCGCTGGTTGCAGCTTCCTGGCACTACTTTCTCTAGGTGCAGTACCTTGACTGACCTGAGAGGTAAGGGGGCGCCAGAGAGCTGCACCCACCGGCCGGCTTTCATCACATTGGTGGCAGAGCGGTGGGATTGCAGAATAATAGTGTTGTGGGACCCCTACTCCCAGGCACTAAAGACTGCCAGTGGTAACTTCCACTGCTGGAGTCTTAAGGTCAGCCCAACGTTAGACGGTCAGGCTAAAAGTATAACAAGGTGTGTGCAAACTCAGGGTTGCAGCGGTGTCGGTTACCAAGATGGCAGACGGCACCAGGAGCAAGACCCTGCAGGAGGCTAATGCTACGGTCCGTGTGGCAGGAGGGGAGGACATTGTTACTCATGGCGAGGAGGAGTCCAGCCCGGGCACCTCAGGGAGCCAGTCCCCAGTATACGGTCCCGCAGTGGGCTGCCCACCACCTACCCAGCCTAGCCTGTCCAGATCACAAGCCCTTTTACAAGCGGCTATGGCAAGTCTCCAGTCTCATGGCAATGCCGTCTACAAAACCCTCCTGGCAGCATCAGAGAAGGCAGCGGAGGAGGAGCGCGAAGCTGCGGAGCGGGCTGCGGAGCGTGAAGCTGCAGAGCGCCGGGAGGCTGCGGAGCGTGCAGAGCGAGCTGCGGAACGCCAGCACCAACTGGACCTGGCCCAGCAGGGGCTTCCGCTAGAGCAACCAACCCATCAGGAGACCAAGTCGTCCAAAGTCCGAGCTGAGGACTTCCCTCTACTGGAGAAGGATGGGGACCTGGACTCCTTCCTGGTGGCATTTGAACGGACCTGTCTTCAGCACCATCTGGCCCGGGATCAGTGGGCCAGATACCTGACCCCCCGTTTGAGGGGTAAGTCCCTGGATGCCTTGGGGGACTTACCTGCCGGGGAGGTACAGAACTACGACTGCATCAAGCGGGCCCTGATCCGGCAGTACAACCTCACTCCCGAGTCGTACCGCCAGAAGTTCCGGAGCCTGCTGCGTGGCCCCAAGGACACCTGGACCGATCATATGCGGGCGCTGTTGAGAGCCGCAGAGCACTGGACCTCGGGTCTAGCGCTTACTACCCGCCAGGAGGTCCAGGAACTGTTCGTCACGGAGCAGTTCTTGTGGAACTGCCCAGAGGACCTCCGACAGTTCCTCCGTGACCGAAAATCAACAGGGGCTTCTGCTACAGCCGCCCTGGCAGACGAGTATGCCAATAACAGGGCGCCTGAGCTGAAGAAGTCTGCCAGCAGCACCTGGAGAGGGGGTAAGCCCAGTCATGCCCCTGTTTCCCCGGCCCCTAGAACACAAGGGGTGTATCCCCCTGTTGCCCTCTCCAGGCAAGGACCAGACGTAAGACGTTGTCATCTATGCAACAAACCAGGACACTTTAGGGCTGAGTGTCCCCAGCGCCAAAAGACCCCATCCCAGTCCCAGAGAGCGCCCAATGTTTTGTGTGTGGGAGGGGGTGGTGGTAGGTCCCTGGACAACATCCAACCCGTCACCATAGGCCGTTCTGCGGTCATGGGACTGCGGGACACTGGCGCTGAACGAACACTGGTACGGCCTGAGGTGGTGTCCCCCCAGGACTTGGTACCAGGAAAGACTCTTTCCGTCTCCGGGGTTGGAGGCGTGGAGCCGGCACTTCCCGTTGCCATGGTGTATTTGGACTGGGGTGCCGGGAGGGGGATGCGGGAGGTGGGAGTAACGCCAAATATTCCCGCAAATGTTTTATTAGGGACCGACTTGGGGCGTCTAGTATCGCAGTATGTACCCTCTCAACCCCCAAGTTCGGCCCCCCAAGAGTGTATTGATTTGTCTGCTGCTAATGCCAACCATGTTGTATGTAGTGTGCGTCCTGCTGAGGAGGAGGGAGTGAAACCTGAGGGTAACACCTGCACAGACAGAACACAAACAGGGTTAGTGAAAGCAGGTGGGGAGTGTGGGGATGCCCGCAGAGGTGCTCAGCCGGCGTGCCGTGACCTCTTGTCCTCCGGTGAGGGAGGGGGCGGGCAGGATTCTGTAGAGGGAAGCTCAGGGATGGAGAGGGGGGCAGCTACCGGCACTGTAGGGCTCCCAGGGGTATCCAGGCAGCTGAGTATAGGCCCACTGCAGGGGGAGGAACAGGCCATGGGGGGTGGGGGTGTCCCAAGAGAGGAGCCGCCAGGTAAGACCCCAGGGCAGGAGTTCCCCACATCCGAGATGTCCAAAGGCCTAGGAAGCCTGCCTGATCGGGCGGCTTGGTCAGAAACAGAGGGGAAGCGGGCACTACCCACGGTCACAGCGGTCATAGCCGCTGTCACCAGGAGTGGGAGCGCCGGAGCCCAAGGAGCCTTGCAGAGGTCCGACGGCTTCCCCACTTCTGATCAAGTGTCTGCCGGGTCAGACAGCGGCCAGGTGACATGCCCGGAGGGGCTGACGGAGGATGTGGCAGTTTCGTCGATTCTGGCCACATCAAGTCAGGAATTTCAGGCTGCGTTGGAAGCAGACGACAGCCTGAAAGCTCTCAAGGAACAGGCGGCACAGCCTCCCATTGAGTCAGACTGCGAGCGTGTGGTCTGGGACCAGGGACGGCTGTACCGGGTAACGGTCCAGCAGGGTTCACCAGAGGCGTGGCCCAGGGACCGACAGTTAGTGGTACCCTATCCGTTCAGGGCGGAATTGTTGCGGATCGCACACGAGATTCCGATGGCCGGACACCTAGGGATCGCTAAAACCAAGGCCAGGATAGCTCAGCATTTCTACTGGCCTGGGATGGGAGCCGCGGTGGGTGCCTACTGCCGTTCGTGTGACACCTGTCAGAGGGTGGGGAAGGCGGGGCCGCTCCCCAAAGCCCCACTGGTAACTCTGCCAATCATCGAAGAGCCTTTCTCGAGGGTCGCTGTGGATCTTATTGGACCTCTGTCCACTCCCAGCCACTCCGGGAAATGCTTCATACTCACGGTAGTGGACTATGCCACCCGGTACCCGGAAGCGGTAGCTTTGTCGTCCATTCGGGCCGACAAGGTGGCTACCGCCTTACTGGAGATCTTCTCCAGAGTGGGTTTCCCCCAAGAAATGCTCACCGACCGAGGGACCCAGTTCATGTCGCGGCTGATGGAGTCCCTCTGTAAGCAAATGCAGGTGCAACATCTGGTGGCCAGCCCGTATCACCCACAGACTAATGGCCTGTGTGAGCGGTTCAATTGCACCTTAAAGCAGATGCTTAAGATGTTGGTCGACTCCCACGGGAGAGACTGGGAGCGTTACCTCCCACACCTCCTATTTGCTTACCGGGAGGTTCCGCAGGCCTCAACGGGGTTCTCCCCCTTTGAGCTCCTGTACGGGCGACGGGTACGGGGCCCCCTGGCTCTGGTGAAGGAAGCATGGGAAGGGGATTTGGCCACCCCCGAGGTGTCGGTCATCGAGTATGTCGTGCGCCACCGGGACAGGATGATGGCCTTGGCAAAGCTGGTGCAGGACAATATGGCCCAGGCCCAGGCCGACCAGAAGCGGTGGTACGACCAGAATGCTTGTGAGAGGACCTACCAGGTGGGTCAAAAGGTGTGGGTACTGGTCCCCGTACCACAGAACAAGCTTCAGGCAGCCTGGGAAGGTCCCTACTTCGTGCACCAGAAACTCAACGCCGTCACCTATCTGGTCACCCTGGATCACGCCCGTGGAAGGAGGAAGGCCTTCCACGTGAACATGATGAAGGCTCATCATGAGCGGGAAGCGACTGCCCACCCAGTGTGCAACCTTCCCGAGGAAGGAGAGGTAGAAACCCTCCTGGATCTGCTCACCCAAGCCAAGGCGGGTGGGTTCATCGAGGATGTGGGGGTTGGCCACCAGCTCACGGAGGACCAACGGTCCCAGCTGGGGACCACCCTGCACCCCTTCCGGGGGCTGTTCAGCAGCCTGCCCGGAAGGACTGAGATGGCTGTCCACGACGTGGACACTGGCGATCACCCGCCGATCCGGCGTTCAGCATATCGGGTCTCTTTCGAGGTGCAGGGAAACATGCGCCAAGATATAGACGAGATGCTGAAGCTGGGGGTGATCCAGGCATCCAGCAGCGCGTGGGCCTCGCCTGTAGTCCTCGTACCAAAGAAGGACCGAACTACACGGTTCTGCGTGGACTACCGGGGGCTCAACGCTGTAACGGCCACCGATGCGTTCCCCATACCACGCATCGATGACCTGCTCGATCGGATGGCCGGGGCTAAGTACCTGACCATCATGGATCTGAGCCGGGGGTACTGGCAGATTCCTCTGACCCCCGCGGCAAGGGAACGCTCTGCCTTTATCACCCCTTTTGGACTGTACGAGTCCACAGTGATGCCATTCGGCATGAAGAATGCCCCTGCCACTTTTCAGCGGATGGTCAATACGCTGCTTGAGGGACTTGAAGGGTACGCGGCTGCGTACTTGGACGATATTGCAGTCTTCAGTCCCACTTGGGAGGATCACCTAGAGCACCTGCGGCAGGTGCTCGGTCGGATCCACCGGGCAGGCTTGACCATCAAGCCAGAAAAGTGCCAGCTGGGCATGAGTGAGGTCCTCTACCTGGGTCACCGGGTAGGCGGGGGGGTTCTGAAGCCAGAACCGGGGAAAGTGGATGCCATCGCATCCTGGCCCACTCCTAGGACCAAAAAGCAGGTGATGTCCTTCTTGGGGACCGCCGGGTACTATAGGAGGTTCGTCCCACACTATAGCACCCTGGCCAAGCCCCTGACGGACCTCACCAAGAAGAGCTGCCCGTCGCAGTCGACTGGACAGTCGCCTGCGAGACAGCTTTAGGGGCACTCAAGGCCGCCCTAAGTAGCTCCCCTGTACTGCAAGCTGCCGACTTCGACCGGCCGTTTGTGGTACAGACCGATGCCAGTGACTTTGGCCTCGGTGCTGTGCTAAGTCAGGTCAACACGACAGGCCAGGAACATCCTGTCTTGTACCTGAGCAGGAAGCTACTGCCCCGGGAGGTGGCTTACTCCACGGTGGAAAAAGAATGCCTGGCAATTGTATGGGCCCTGCAGCGTCTGCAGCCCTACTTGTACGGGAGCCATTTCACCGTGGAGACGGACCACAACCCCCTCAGCTGGTTACACACGGTCTCTGGGTCGAATGGCAGGTTGCTACGCTGGAGCCTCGCTCTCCAGCAGTACCACTTCTCCATTCGCCACAGAAGAGGCCGTGACCACGGTAACGCTGACGGGTTATCCCGGCAAGGGGAGGGTGCAGAAGGACGCACGGGGGAACACAGGAATGTGCTACCCCCTCGCGCCCTCGTATAGGGGGAGGTGTGATGAACCTGTAGCCGCCATCTTGGTAATGATAAATCATATCCAGGGATGGCCACACTTCAGCAGCCCCCACCCTTGGGACCTTCTGTTAAAACGTCAACTAGATAGTTTCCCCCCATCCAGGCTCCTGTAAGATAAGAAGCCCCGGGGCCTACTTAACACTTGAATGCTAGGAGCTTCAAAGACTTCGAGAGGAAACACAGCCAGCAGGGGGGGGTGCTTCGTCTATCTGTACCTGACCATTTGTCCCATAGGACTAGTTTCTTTGTCTGTCACAAGCATGGAGGCATAAGATATAGAAACATGAAAAGTACACGCATGTTGCGTGGGATGGGCCAATAAAAAAATATCACGGCGTCCCGGAGCCATTGCGCACACAAGCCTCCGCGGTAGACATTTGTACGTGCTCTGGAAGCCAAGATATAGCGCTGAGCCATTCCTGAGGACCGTATGGTATCATAATTGATATCAAAAGGTCGGTTACGGCGGCCCGAATCCATGGGAACCCCTGGGGGTATCCTGAGACCATCCCAGAAGAAGTTATTGGGTTCCATAGAATTTGGGCTTCTGATCGAAGTTAGACCTGAGGGTGGAGACTGAGCCAGCTGACCTCACCAGCAGTGGGCGGGACGGGGCAGGTAAGATAGCAGGACAGACAAGAGATAAGTCAGTCTTGACCCAAGAGTGGGGTGCTGAACATCTGAGCACCAGCTGAGGCCACCAAGGGGAGGAGCAGTTTGACCATGCGGTGGTAGGCCTCAGCCTGTAACAAAGAACCGTGCCTGCGACCGCAGAATCCTCTCCCTGCGTCACAAGAAAATCAAGAAACCAGTAACTGATATGCTGTGGTGATTCTGTGTGTTGTATTCCATTGTTGTATAGTTTAGCCTGACCTTATACCTGTGTATATTTAGTTGTATATCGTGTATCTAGTGTATTATTATAATCAATTACCTCAAGTAATTGTGGGCCTGCCTTTTATTCTGCATAACGAACGCACGTCCGTGTGAGCTCGGCTCAAGCCAAAAACGCTACCCAGGGTTGGTTCCTGACCCGATATAGGCCCATTCACGGACTGGGCGTATATCTAAAATAGGGACTGGTGGCAGCATACCAACTGGGGATTGGGGAAGGCTGGTAGTGACGGTCGGAGGTTCAGATATATATATTCCTGGCGCGGCCAAGGAAGATATATATACCACCCTCACTACAGAGGGCCCCGATACCCAGTAGGTTACAGGACAGTCTCTCTGGCGACCGCTTATCCTAGGTGCAGTTCCTTGACTGACCTGAGGCTAAGAGGGCGCTAGCGAGTTGTGCTGTGTAGTGACGTTACGGTTTAGTGACGTTGAAGGGGAACACTCTACCGTGTTCCCTGCGCTGGTTGCAGCTTCCTGGCACTACTTTCTCTAGGTGCAGTACCTTGACTGACCTGAGAGGTAAGGGGGCGCCAGAGAGCTGCACCCACCGGCCGGCTTTCATCACACCTCCCTCCCCCTGTGTGCTGCTTTCCTCGCTCTGTATGTCCCCCTGCCAGGTTGAGTCAGTTACTATATCATCCACCACCTCATCTTCCACTTCAGCACCCTGGTCCTCCTCTTGACTTTCTGGCAACTGTGTCTCGTCATCATCATCATTCACCTCTTGAGACAGTAATTGCACTTTCCCAACATCGCCTTCATGTGACCGTGGCTGCTCCAATATTTAGGCATCGCTACACTCGTTCTCCTCTTGACTCGCTTGAAGCTAGCTGGGCGAGAGGTCCGAATCTACATATGGAAAAGTGAATAGCTCTTCTGAGTTTCCAAGTGTGGTTTCTCTGGCCTCTCAGCATGGTGGGAGGAAGGAGGATCAGGGTGAGGAATATGCAGTCCAGACTCACCGCTACTGAGACTTGACCGTGTGGAAGACAGGGTGGTGGTGGTGGCTAAGTGACTGGAAGCATTATCTGCTATCCAACCAACAACCTTTTGACACTGCTCTGGGTTCAATAGTGGTGTATTGCGGTCTCCAAGTAATTGGGACAGGAAGGTTGAGCGACAAGATGTGGGTGTTTGTTGTGGGACAATTTCAGCTTGCCCACGGCCACGTCCCCGTCATCGGCCTCTGCATGTATCATCACCATCAAGTCCACTTCCCCGTCCCTTGCCACGCACCTTGCCCATTTTTAATGGAGGACAATATTTTCCACATTCACGAGAAATGGCTGATTTTGGAATTCAATTATATGTGATACGTCTGACAGAGAACCACAATTTTCAATAGCAGGCCTGTAATTTGCTAATACTATTCTTCACAGGCACCTAGTGTGAATAGCTTGACCGACACACTGCAATGAAATGAAAATGGAAAAAATTTCTGATTTTTAAACACTATTATAGTTGTTATGTGTGAAAGAGAACCACGGTTTTAAATAGCAGGCCTGTAATTTGCTAATACTATCCTTCACAGTCACCTAGTATGAATAGCTTGACTGACACACTGCAATGAAATGAAAATGGAAGAAATGTCTGATTTTGGAATACTCTTATAGGTGTTATGTGTGACAGAGAACCACAGTTTTAAATAGCAGGCCTGTCATTTGCTAATACTATTCTTCACAGACACCTAGTATGAATAGCTTGACCGACACACTACAGCAGAATAGAAAAGGAGGCCAATATTTTCCACGTTCAGTTTAAATTTCTGGATTTTTATCGCTGAAATATGGAACAGAGCTGGCTTTATTCTGCAGTGAGAACAAGCAAATGGAGCAGAAAAATGGTGTACTCTGGATTGCTTTTTAAGCAAATAACCAGGATTAAGATAAAAAAAAGTTTGCCCTGGCCCCTGATATCTGGGGCTATGTCTACAAATATCTATAATTATTACAGCAGCAGAGAGGACGTTCAATGGTCCCTCTTGCACTATATGCATTGCAGTCTGCCACATACACTGGCTGCCTGCCTAACTACTGCTATCACCACTGAATATATGCAACTGGATTAGTCCTCAGAATGACTGTTAGTTCAGATGGATATATATATATATATATGTTGTGGAATACCTATACTAACTATAAACAAGCAAATCTATCCCTGACGCAGCAGCACCTCTCCCAACTCTGGCTGATTCCGGGGTACACTGTGACGAGCATGGCGGCGCCCGGTCTTATATAAACCTGATGATGCTGTGTGGCCAGCCAATCACTGTAATGCCCACAGCCAACATGACTACGACATTACAGTGTGTGGCAGGCAATCCCTGCATGTTCATTGGCTCTCTAAAGAGCGTCAAACATGCCGGGAGGGTACCCGAGTTCCCACCCGAGCAACCCGGAAATAGTCGCCGGGCGCTAAGCTCGTCGAGCACAGTGATATTCGGGCGAGTACGGAGCAGTGGCGAGCACGTTCTCTTATCACTAATAGTTACCTTAAAGTACAGAGATAATTAGAGTTATGTTCAAAGGTAGAACAGCTTGGAACACAGTCATCTGTGACAGAAACATAAGCGAAGGCATGCATATCACACTGGAACTCACCACCAGAAGTGACATCGCCAGAAGTGTCGTCTAGTCAGTAGTATGCACATCATGGATGTCGACAATGGCGTGCTTTTCACAGTGGACCACATAGCAGGAAATGACATCATCAGAAGTGACTTCCCCTCACTAGTGTGTATGTAAGGCTGAGAGGCACCGCAAGCAATTACACAGACAGGGACTATTTCTGCACAACAGCATGGTGTCAAGGTGGACCGCAGTGAAGGAAGTGCCCACATTGAGAATAAAGTTCAAGGTACAAACAAAATACAGCACATTATGAAAACATACTGGAATGTCAGTGGAAATGGATCTTAAGAAGTTATATGCCCACAAACTCAAGAGGGGCACAAAATACGAAGTAGGAGCTCAACATAAAGGAGAAGTAGTATAAATGTTAAAGTGCACAACTGTTACTCACTGCTAATGACACAAGCCCAGCTCCTATTATTCAAGGCCATATTAGTATGACATGGTGCTGCAAGTACAGTACAGACCAAAAGTTTGGATACGCCTTCTCATTTAAAGATTTTTCTGTATTTTCATGACTTTGAAAATTGTACATTCACACTGAAGGCATCAAAACTATGAATTAACACATGTGGAGTTATATACTTAACAAAAAAGTGTGAAACAACTGAAAATATGTCTTATATTATAGGTTCTTCAAAGAAGCCATCTTTTGCTTTGATGACTGCTTTGAACACCCTTGGCATTCTCTTGATGAGCTTCAAGAGGTATTCACTGGAAATGGTTTTCACTTCACAGGTGTGCTCTGTCAGGTTTAATAAGTGGGATTTCTTGCATTATTAATAGGGTTGGGACCATCAGTTGTGTTGTGCAGAAGTCTGGTGGATACACAACTAATAGTCCTACTGAATAGACTCTTAGAATTTGTATTATGGCAAGAAAAAAGCAGCTAAGTAATGAAAAACGAGTAGCCATCATTACTTTAAGAAATGAAGGTCAGTCAGTGCGAAAAATTGGGAAAACTTTGAAAGTGTCCCCAAGTAAAAACCATCAAGCGCTACAGAGAAACTGGCTCACATGAGGACCGTCCCAGGAAAGGAAGACCAAGAGTCACCTCTGCTTCTGAGGATAAGTTTATCCAAGTCACCAGCCTCAGAAATTGCAGGTTAACAGCAGCTCAGATTAGAGACCAGGTCAATGCCACACAGAGTTCTAGCAGCATACACATCTCTTCAACAACTGTTAAGAGGAGACTTTGTGCAGCAGGCCTTCATGGTAAAATAGCTGCTAGGAAACCACTGCTAAGGACAGGCAACAAGCAGAAGAGACTTGTTTGGGCTAAAGAACACAAGGTATGGACATTAGACCAGTGGAAATCTGTGTTTTGGTCTGATGAGTCCAAATTTGAGATCTTTGGTTCCAACCACCGTGTCTTTGTGCGATGCAGAAAAGGTGAACGGATGGACTCTACATGCCTGGTTCCCACCGTGAAGCATGGAGGAGGAGGTGTGATGGTGTGGGGGTGCTTTGCTGGTGACACTGTTGGGGATTTATTCAAAATTGAAGGCATATTGAACCAGCATGGTTACCACAGCATCTTGCAGCGGCATGCTATTCCATCCGGTTTGCGTTTAGTTGGACCATCATTTATTTTTCAACAGGACAATGACCCCAAACACACCTCCAGGCTGTGTAAGGGCTATTTGACCAAGAAGGAGAGTTATGGGGTGCTACGCCAGATGACCTGGCCTCCACAGTCACCAGACCTGAACCCAATTGAGATGGTTTGGGGTGAGCTGGACCACAGAGTGAAGGCAAAAGGGCCAAAAAGTACTAAGCATCTCTGGGAACTCCTTCAAGATTGTTGGAAGACTATTTCCGGTGACTACCTCTTGAATCTCATCAAGAGAATGCCAAGATTGTGCAAAGCAGTCATCAAAGCAAAAGGTGGCTACTTTGAAGAACCTAGTATATAAGACATATTTTCAGTTGTTTCACACTTTTTTGTTAAGTATATAATTCCACATGTGTTAATTCATAGTTTTGATGCCTTCAGTGTGAATGTACAATTTTCATAGTCATGAAAATACAGAAAAATCTTTAAATGAGAATGTGTGTCCAAGCTTTTGGTCTGTACTGTACCTGCACCTATACTAACTGATATGGTTAGTAACAGGAAAGGTTTAAACTTCGACTGTGTTTCCACAAAAGTAAGACAGGGTCTTACATTTTTTTTTGCTTCAAAAGATGGGTTAGGGCTTATTTTCAAGGGATGTCTTATTTTTTTACATGAATAACAATACACATTTATTCTTAAACAGAAAATCAACATTTATTCAAATATAATCAGGTCACCACATACACTGCACATACACATGTATATACTATAGGGTGCAGATCTTTAGTAGTGGTTTAAGTAGGCCCAAGCAGCAAGTTCTTATGTTTAAATAGTGAGCGGTTTAATAACAAGTCCATATGCTGTCTGTTAGGATCTGCAACATAAACTAAGGAAAGAATGGGAAAAGCTGTCCCTACAGTAAGAGTAACCAAAATCCCTACAATGTAGCGGGCAGCCTGTTCCTTGTGAACAGACCCGCCTTCGTCCTAGGCTAGCCTTAACGGAGACCTATAGAATAAAGGGAGGGGTCCCTAAAAGAACTAAGGACTGGGACAAAAATGGGACACCTCCTAACAGAAGTTGTTGCAGAGCAAAAAGACAAACTGACAAACAGTACTAGAGGTCCCAGAGGACCAAGCAAACTAGACAGAGATAGGCACCGAAGCACCTGGCTAGAGAGACAGGCAAAAAACACTGAAGTCCATCAAAGCTAGAAGGGCAGAGCTGGAATATATAGGCAGCTGGTCACGTGACCGCAAAACACAAGATAGCAAAAACTAACAGGAGGGTTCTAACAGTATCCCCTCTTCTATGAGGATCCTCCGGATCCTCCAGGTCCAGGCCTATCAGGAAACCTCCTGTGGAAAGCTTTAACAAGCCTAGGAGCAGAGACATCATCCGTCCTTATCCAGGAGTTGTCTTCGGGACCTAAACCCTTCCATGAGACACGATACTTTAATATCCCTCTATGCCATCTTGAATTCAAAATACGAGAAATTTCATATTCGCCGTATTCCACCACAGGAGGAACTGTGACAGTGGCGTCCCTATTAGAAACGTCAGCCTTTTTCAGCAAGGAAACATGAAACACAGAATTAATCTTCCAGGAAGTAGGGACATCCAATCTGACCGCAGATGGGTTAACAACCTGAAGCATTTTAAATGGACCCACAAACTTAGGACCCAGTTTTTTAGAGGGAATCCTCAACCGCACGTTCTTCGAGGACAACCAAACCATGTCACAGAGAGTAAACAAAACCTCTTTACATTTCCTGTCAAAATACTGCTTGGACTTCTTGTTAGCCTCTTGCAGGTTACAATGTACATTAGTCCAAACTCTTTCCAAATCACCGGAAAAATTCTCCTCCTCCGGCACCGCCGACCCCAATTTGGAGAACGAACCAAAAGACGGATGTCTCCCAGTGCAACAAAAATAAGGAGACCACCCAGCAGAGGAGGATGCATGATTGTTAAGAGCAAATTCTGCGAGAGGCAGAAACTCAGACCACACCTCTTGATTGTCCGCCACAAAACAACGCAAAAACTGTTCAACATCCTGGTTCTTTCTTTCAGTCTGTCCATTAGACTCAGGATGATAACCAGACGAAAATGACAAATGAACTCCCAACCTGTCACAAAAAGCACACCAAAAGCGAGCCACAAACTGAGGTCCTCTATCAGAAACAATATCCGTGGGAACGCCATGGAGCTTGACAATCTCCTTAACAAACGCCTTAGCGAGTGTCTTGGCGCAGGGCAACTTAATGAATGGAACCAAATGACACATCTTACTAAAACGGTCTATGACCGCCCAGATGACAGTAAAACCCTCAGACACAGGAAGATCAGTAATAAAATCCATAGAGAGATGCGTCCAAGGCGCACTAGGAACCTCCAAAGGGCAAAGCAACCCCGCAGCAGGAGTATGTGAAGCCTTTGACCTAGCACACACAGTACACTGATGCACCCACTTGATGACTTCCTTATGCCATCCAGGCCACCAAAAACTGCAACTGATAAGTCTCTTAGTCTCCGAAACTCCTGGATGACCTGCCAACCGAGACTCATGACACTCCACAAACAAATAGCTTCCTGCAGAGTCTCAGGTGCAGGGAATGCAATTAGCAAATCCTTAACCCTTTCACTCAGACCAGCAAGAAATAAACTTTTCAGCGCCGAATCATTCCACTTAACTTCTGAAGCCCATCTCCTGAAATGTGTGCAATAAATTTCAGCATCATCTGACCCCTGATTCAAACGTCTAAGTTCTGATTCAGCAGATGAGATTCGATCAGGATCGTCATATAATAGCCCCATGGCAGAAAAAAATTCCTCAACAGAACTTAAACACGGATCATTAGGTTGGAGAGAAAAGGCCCACCCCTGTGGTTCTTTGCGCAAAAGTGACATAATAAAACCAATGCGCTGTGATTCATTCCCAGACGACCTCAGTCTCAAACGAAAATATAGCAAACAAGCATTTTTAAAGGAAAAAAAATCTTGTTGTTTACCATAAAAAATATCAGGCAGACCTACCTTCGGTTCCACAAAATGCTCTCCAGGACAGCTACTCACGTGTTGCTGAAGCTCGGCCACCTCCAGAGACAATCCCTGCAGGCGTTGAGCCAACTCCTGGACGGAAACCTTATTGATCCCCGAATTTCTTTCCTTTTAGTTCTTTTTTTTTTGGGCTGGACTTACTGTTAGAATCTGCAACATAAACTTAGATAGGAATGGGAAAAGCTGTCCCTACAGTAAGACTAAGCTGAATCCCTACGATGTAGCGGGCAGCCTGTTCCTTGTGAACAGACCCACCTTCGCCCTCGGCTAGTCTGAACGGAGACCTATAGAATAAAGGGAGGGGTCCCTAAAAGAACTAAGGACTGGGACACCTCCTAACAGAAGTTGTTGCAGAGCAAAAAGATAAACTGACAAAAAGTACTAGATGTCCCAGAGGACCAAGCAAACTAGACAGAGATAGGCACCGAAGCACCTGGTTAGAGAGACAGGCAAAAAACACTGAAGTCCGGCAAAGCCAGAAGGGCTGAGCTGGAAAAAATAAGGAGCTGGTCACGTAACCGTAAAACACAAGATAGCAAAAACTAACAGGAGGGTTCTAACACTGTCACGGCTCACAAAGCAAAAACAGCCTTTCCTTGGCATAAATGTAAAAATAAACAGTAACAGTTCTCTGTATCACAGACACAAGCTCGCTCTTTTAGAGAAAAGTACTTTCAGTCAATCTCTTACCTCAGACTGCCCAGCATATAACAGGTCTTTTCCTCCTTCCACATACAGACACTGACTGGGGCAGCTGAGCTGTCTTAAATAGGCTGTTAAAAGCCAGGAAATGAAGATATATGAATGGCAAGTCCCACCCAGCTCTTCTGGACATTCCTAAAACTCGGACCAAAAATCCAAAGCCATTAAAAAAAACTCTCAGCACTATCTGTGCTGGAGCTTGCTTTTCCGGACTTCACGTTACAGAGGTTAACCACCTCAGTAACACATATCGCTCATCCAGAACTTGTCCAGCTGACACCTTACAGTATACACAAACACATATACTGCACATACACTGTATATACACACAAACTGCACATACGATACATACCAGCCTAGTTCCTCTAGACTCCCATTGTTAAAGTACCTTTCGTGTCATCATGGTCACATGTCTGTGGTATCACCAAAGGCCCTTATGCAGTCTTAATGTCAGAATAGAAATTCTATGTGCCCCTAAGAGAGTGGGGGCCCTGAGCAATTGCCAATTTTGACCTTAATGACCAGGCCTATTAACTGTGGAATGCTTGAATGTATCCCAGTGATTCTGAGATTGTTTTTTTCTTAATACATTGTACCTAATGTTGGTGGTAAATTTAGGTCGATATATTTTGCTTTTATTTGTGAAAATATCGGAATTTTGGCAAAAAGTTTGAAAAATTGGCAATTTTCGAACTTTTACTTTTTATATGCTTAAACCAGTTAGTCATGCTGTACAAAATAATTAATAAATAACATTTCCCATATGTCTTAACATTTCTTCTGAGCGCGCTCATACCTCACATGTGGTCAGAAACCTCTGTTTGTACAAATGGCAGGACTCAGAATAGAAGAAGCAACATTTGAATTTTGGAATACAAATTTGGCTGAAATAGATTGTGGTTGCCATATCGTATTTGCAGGGACCCTAAGGTGCTTTAACGGCAGAAACCCCCAAGTGACCCAATTTTGGAAACTACACCCCTCAAGGGTTTTTATCCAGGGATATAGTGAGAATACTGCACAGAATTTGATAACATTAGGTCGCCATTTTGAACATTTTCATTTTTTTCACAAAAATGTTGCTTTATCTTCAAAGTTTTCACATTTTCAGGAGGAAACACAAAAAAGTGGACACCACAGTTTGTTAGCCACATTCTTCTGAGAGCGCTGATACCCCACATGCAGTGAAAAAGTTCTGTTTGGACACACAGCAGGGCTAAGAAGGGAAGAAGCGACATTTGGTATTTGGAATGTAAATTTGGCTGGAATACATTGCAGACATCATGTCTCATTTTCAGAGCCCCTGAGGTACCAAAACAGCAGAAACCCCCCACAAGTTACCCTATTTTGTAAACTAAACCCATAAAGGAGTTCATCTAGGGCTGTGTTGAGTATGATTAACCTGTAGGTGCTTCACAAAACTTTTAAAATGTGGCTATGAAAACGAAAATTACATTTTTTCAGCTAAAATGTTGCTTTATCCCAAAATATGTAATTTTCACAATGGATAATAGAATAAGGCTGTGTTCACACGATGCGTATTTCATGCGTTTCCGCGGCGTTTTTGCAGTTGCGTAAACGCCGCGGAAACGCATGAAAAACGCATGGTAGAAGGGAAGCAATGTTCCCCAATGGAAATCCGCATGTGCTGTGCCCATGATGCGGATTTTTCCGCAGCGTTAACGCTGCGGTCAAAAATCCGCAGCATGTCAATTAATTTTTGCGGAAACGCGGCGATTTCGCCGCCATTGACTTGCATTAGAACGCGCCAATTCCGCAAGACTGCATCTGTACTTGCGTAATTGGCGCGTTCTAATGTGCGGATGGTACCCGGGTGTGGAGGAGAGGAGAGTCTCATCCACACCCAGGTACCATTAAAAAAGCTGTAAAAGAAGAATAAAATAAAAAATAAATGTATTCTTACCATCTGTCGGCCCGCACAGCGCTCCCGCTTGGTTCCCGGCACTTACAGTGAGTTGTAGGACCTGCGGTGACATCAGAGTCATGTGACGGGTCACGTGACGCTGACGTCGGCAGGTCTTTCAATTCAAAGTTGCCGGCGAGGGAGAACAGATTGAGCAGGACAGCGCGGGCCATCGGAGGTAAGTATATACACTCTCTCGGGTCACACTATATAAATCCATGCTGTTTGCATGGATTTATATAGTGTGACCTAGTTGTCAAGCACTTTCCAAGTGATGCTAAAATCGCCTGGAAAGCGCTTGTCAATCTGCATGCGGAAACGCATGTGAATCTGCATGTGGATCCGCATGTATTCTGCAGGAAAAACGCATGCACAATCTGCATGCGTTTTTTCTGCCAGGGAGATGCAGAAATGATGCAGAAATTTTCTGCTTCATTTCTGCATCGTGTGCACATACCCTAAAACAGACCCTTTAATTTGCTATGGAAATTCTATATATGTGGTCAAAAACTGCTGTTTGGGCATATGGCAGGAATCGGAAAGGAAAGAGCGCTATTTGATTTTTAGAGCATAAATTTGTCTGGAAAGATTGAGAATCCAATGTCACATTTGTAGAGCCCCTGACATGCTGCCAAAAATAGCAGAAACCCCCCATAAGTGAATCCATTTTGGAAACTAGACCCTTAAGGAATTCATCTAGTAGTGTACTGAGCATAGGTGAGTCAAAAAACTTTATAACATTTAGATATGAAAACAAAAAAATAAATTTTTTCAACTAAAATACTGCTTTAGTACCAATTTATAATTTACACTCAGGTTAATATAAGAAAACTGACCCCTTAATTTGTTATGCAATTTTTACTAAAAGTGGCCATTCCTCATATGTCATTGTACACTATTGTTTGAGCAGGGATCGGAAGGGAAGAAGCGTTACTTGGCTTTTAGAACGCAGATTCTATTAGATTGTGGGCACCATTAGCTGAGCAACTGAGGTTCCAGAACAGCACAAACCCCCACAATTGACCCCATATTGGAAACTTTAGTGATTAAGGAATTCATCTAGGGGTGTAGTGAGTTTTTTAAACACACATGTGCCCCACAAAATTTTTATAATATTTTGACATGTAAATATAACATTTTAGTGGTAAAAATGTAATTTTTTACTTGCAGCAAATTTGTCAGTTACATAAGGGTTAATAGGTGAAACTGGACCTCACAATTTATTGTGCAATTTCACCTGAACATGGTGATGCTCTGTATGCTGTTAGAAACTACTGATAGGCCACACATCAGGGCTGAGAAGGCAGGAAAGTTATTTGGCTTTAGGAGCACAGATTTTTCTAGAATAGTTTGCAGGTGACATTTGCAGAGCCCCTAAGGTGCCATACCAGCAAAAAAACAAAAAGCTAAAGTGACCCCACTATAGCAATTGCATCTTTCGATAAATTCATCTATGGCTACAGTGACTATTTTTTAACATTTATGCTGTGCTTTATTCTGAAGAATTGCAAATATGCCAGTTTAGTGCCCATAATTTGTGCCCCCATGCAGTGTAGTGCCCCCATATATTGTAGCACCCCCATACATTGTGCCCAGTTTGTGCTTCTAGAGACACACACCCCGTAAATTGTTAATTGCTCTCTACCCACTACAGAAATGCCAAACACGGGGCCAGATAGGCTCATGTGGCTCAGAAGGTGGGAGGCATTTATATTTTGAAGCGCATATTTCACTGTTTTTTATTTCAGTGGGTCGAAGCCATGTCGTTTTCCCAGAGTTTTTGTTCTACCAGTAACGTGGGAACCCCTATATTTCCAGTGACAAATGACGGACCTTAGTAAGGGCTGGTTTTGTGCTGGATAAGTTAGGGTTTTTATTGGTAAGATTCACATGGGATCACATTCTTGTGTTTTCTATGTAAATCCCACAAAAATGCAATTCAGACAAAACCACTTACTATAATGAGGCAGATGGAGACACTTTGGACTTCCGGTGGTATATATCTTTTTAGGAGTGCACAGAACTGTGGTCGTCCACACTTGTGCACTAACAAGACGTCTAAAATAACATGACAGAGTCCAAAGTGACTCCATCTGCTTCATAAATGAGTGATTTCATCGAGGGTTTTGCCTGAATTACAGTTTTTGGAATTTACCCGGAAACCCCGATATATAAGCCTTCAGCGGAGATCACAGGATAAATCTGAACACATCCTTATTCCGATTTTTGGGAGTCAGAATGAACAAATAAACAGCAGTACAAAAATAGTTCTTATTATTATTCTTGTACTGTTCACTGTGCGGTATAAGTGATAAGACTGCTTTACTCTTCGGGTCGGTGCGATTACAACGATTTATATATATTTTTTTACTGTTTTGCTACTATCTCATAGTATAAATGCTTTTTCATAAAAAGCAATTTTTTCGTCGCCAAACTTTTTAATTTTTTGGTGAACAGAGGTATATGAGGACTTATTTTTTGAGTGACGAGTTGGAGATTTTTTTGGTACAATTTTGGGGCACATAACGTTTTTTGATTGCTTTTTATTCATATTTTTCAGACAGAGACTGAACAAAAAACAGAAATTCAGCTATTGTTTTTATATATTTTTTTGTGTGCGGCTCACTGTACGGTAAAAGTGATAAGACCGATTTATTCTTCGAGGACATTAGGTCAGTAAGATTACAAATATATCATATTTATATTTTTTTATGCTTTTCTATACACTAAAACAAAATTTAACAAAAATTTATTTATTTTTGCATTGTCATATTCTGAGAGCTGTAACTTTTTTATTTCTTTTTTTGCAAAATGAGCCATATTAGTTTTCTTTTTTGCGGGACGATTTAGCGTTTATTCATATACATATATGTAAATATATATTCATTTCTATGTTTTTTTACATATGGCTTTTTGAACGATCTGTATTACATTTTTTGTAGGTCAATATGATGAAAAAGTGACATTTTTTGCATGTTTTTTATTATTTCTTTATGGTATTCACCGTGCGTAATAAATAACATGACAATTTTATAGATCAGGTCATTCTGGACACGGAAATACCAATAATGTGTACATTTTTTGTTTCATTTTGTTTTATCACAAAGGCTGTGTTTTTAGTGGCGATTTTGTGTGCTTTTTTTTATTTTTTTACATATTTTATTGTTTTTTTTTTACTTTTTCTCTTAATCCCACTGTAGTACATGTATATTTTTTACTTTGATTGCTGGTCCCATGCATTATAGTATTCCTGTATTGTAGTGACTGAGACCTTTCAGTGACTCACTGACTGTGCCTGTTAGACCCGGCTTATAGCGGGATCAAGCAGTCCACCATACCCTTGGGTCATCAGATGATGTCGGGTACCATGGCAACGATCGGCACCTGCGATTACGAATATGGGTGATCGATCATGTCAAAGGGGGTCGTTTAACCCCCTTTTATCTATTTAGATGCCGTTACCGTGATTGACAACAGTATTTAATGGGTTATTCGGCCCGACTAGGGTAGAATAAAGAAGCAATAAATCTTTTGTTAATGTTTCTATGAACTATAAGTTTTATTCATATACAGCTTCACAGTACATTCATTAATGTACATTCCACAGTGCACACATACACACAACACTGCTGCATGGACTGTACATGCACAGTCAACTCTACAGCTCTGCTACGTATGCAAATTTACACACACAGCTCTGTTACATATGCACATTTGCACACACTGCTCTGCTACATATGCACATTTACACATACCGCTCTACTACATATGCACATTTACATACACATACACAGCTCTGCTACATATAGATATTTACATACACTCACCACTCTGCTACATATGGACATTTACGTGCACACAGCTCTGCTACATATGGCCATTTAAGGACACACTATACATTACTCCATTTTGTAGTTTTTTCCAGGTCATGTGATTAAGTTAGTTGGGTAGAAGGTCATTCAGCTGCTCAGGACATGTAGCGTCTGTGCTGATCCCACTAGCTTTGTCTCCTGCCTTGCACTGATCAAATAGATCAGTGTGGGGCAGGAGGAGAGCAGCTCTCTCGGTGATTGAGAAAAAGACTGTGTTAGCATTTTTCTCCATCACAAGAAACTGCATCTCGACTCTAAGATGAACACAATTTTTAGTAAGATTTTTTTTAAGGTAAAAAATGTGTCTTATAGTCTGAAAAATACGAGATGTATTTATAATTAGCCTTTCCAATCTCAGTAGCTTTATGTGACTTAGGCTGGGTTCAAACAAGCATATACTGTAAATATTTCAATATATGCTACCAGTATCTCCTGATCTTACCTTACAGCCTCATAGACACATTTGGGGTTATCAGTTCTGGTTAGAAGACCCATGGTTAGTCCAGGAATTGCGGTCTGCATATGGACCATGAAGTATGCTCCTGTTAACCTGGCCTTCAGCTCAGCTATATTGTCTGTGATTGTCACATATACAGTACAGACCAAAAGTTTGGACACACCTTCTCATTTAAAGATTTTTCTGTATTTTCATGACTATGAAAATTGTACATTCACACTGAAGGCATCAAAACTATGAATTAACACATGTGGAATTATATACTTAACAAAAAAGTGTGAAACAACTGAAAATATGTCTTATATTATAGGTTCTTCAAAGTAGCCACCTTTTGCTTTGATGACTGCTTTGCACACTCTTAGCAATCTCTTGATGAGCTTCAAGAGGTAGTCACCGGAAATGGTTTTCACTTCACAGGTGTGCCCTGTCAGGTTTAATAATTGGGATTTCTTGCCTTATAAATGGGGTTGGGACCAATAGTTGTGTTGTGCAGAAGTCAGATGGATACACAGCTGATAGTCCTACTGAATAGACTGTTAGAATTTGTATTATGGCAAGAAAAAAGCAGCTAAGTAAATAAAAACGAGTGGCCATCATTACTTTAAGAAATGAAGGTCAGTCAGTCCGAAAAATTGGGCAAACTTTGAAAGTGTCCCCAAGTGCAGTTGCAAAAACCGTCAAGCGCTACAAAGAAACTGGCTCACATGAGGACCGTCCCAGGAAAGGAAGACCAAGAGTCACCTCTGCTTCTGAGGATATGTTTATCCGAGTCACCAGCCTCAGAAATCGCAGGTTAACAGCAGCTCAGATTAGAGACCAGGTCAATGCCACACAGAGTTCTAGCAGCAGACACATCTCTACAACAACTGTTAAGAGGAGACTTTGTGCAGCAGGCCTTCATGGTAAAATAGCTGCTAGGAAACCACTGCTAAGGACTAGGCAACAAGCAGAAGAGACTTGTTTGGGCTAAAGAACACAAGGAATGGACATTAGACCAGTGGAAATCTGTGTTAGAAAAAACCTAACAGGAGAGTTCTATCTTGCTGGTCACATGACCTTTTTTGCCTATTTAATCCTGCTCCGCCCTCCTGGCCTTGCTGGACTTCATTGTAATTTCTACTCTTAAGCTAGCCTGGTGCTTAGTTACCTTTCTCAGTCAGTTTAGCTATGTCTTCGGACCTTTATGTTCTATGTTGTGTGTCTGTCTTTTACTGCTACAATTTCTGCTAGGAGGTGTCCAACTTTATCCCAGTCCCTAGTTCTTGTAGGGATCCCTCCCTTGCATTTATAGGTCTTCGTACAGACTAGCCGAGGACTTTAGCGGGTCTGATCGCAGGATCAGATTCCCCGTTACATCGTAGTGATCTAGCTTAGTTCTATTGTAGGGACAGATCACCTTTCTTTCCTTAGTGTTTGTAGCAGATCATAACAGTAAGTCCAGCCCAAAAATATCTCTAAGGAAAGACCTCCAGTTTCCATCATGGTGTCGGTTCAGGATTTGGCTCAACGCCTGCAGGGACTCTCTCTGGAGGTGGCCGACCTCCAACAACACGTGAGTAGCTGTTCTGGAGCACATTTTGTGGAGCCAAAGGTACGTTTGCCTGATTTATTTTTTGGTGATCAACAAGAATTTTTTTCCTTTAAAAATGCTTGTTTGTTGTATTTTCGTTTGAGACCCAGATCCTCTGGTGATGAATCACAGCGCATAGGGTTCATAATGTCGTTTTTGCGCAAAGAACCTCAGGGATGGGCCTTTTCTCTCCAACCTAGTGATCCATGCTTTAGATCAGTGGATAGTTTTTTTTCTGCTTTGGGTTTGTTGTATGATGATCCTGATCGTGTCTCATCAGCTGAGACTGAATTGAGACGTCTGAGGCAGGGATCAGGTAATGTGGAAAAATATTGTTCTTACTTCCGTCGGTGGTCTGCCCAGGTGGGGTGGAATGATTCAGCTTTGAAATGTTTGTTTCTTGTGGGGCTAGGTGAAAGGGTTAAGGATTTGCTGATTGCTTATCCCATACCTGGAAACTTGCAGGAGGCAATGCAATTAGCTATACGTGTGGACAGGAGACTACGTGCAAGGGTTAATGAGAGCAAATCCTCTGCCATGTCAGCTCCGAGTCTTGAGAGGGTCTGTACTGACATTGGAGAGCCGATGGAGATTAGGGCGATGGCACCCCGCTCTCAGGAAAAAGACCGCAGGTCTTCTGAAGGTTTGTGCTTTTATTACGGAAAATCTGACCATTTTATTAAGAACTGTGTGCTTCGTGTGAACAAAGAAAAAAAAAAGGTCAGTCATGCCCGTATAGCCTGTTTAAATACTAAGGGGGTATTTCTTTCTGCTACTACTGCTGCTCAGGAAGAATTAATTGAATTTCGGGTATTTGTGGATTGTGGTTCTACTCTGAATGTGATTGATGGGGGATTCTTGGAAAAACTTAAATTAAAACCCAAACCTTTGTCATCCCCTATTGCTGTGGTTTCTGTCGATGGCTCCCCCTTGAAGAGTGTTACTCACAAGGTCTGCGAATTTCCCCTCACTATTAATGGTATTCACCAAGAAAATTTGGATTTGGTAGTATTAAATAATTTGCCTTCTCCAGTGGTTAAAATTGCACAATCCTGTACTGGATTGGTCTACCAATGAAATTAAGTCCTGGAGCCCTAAGTGTTATGACAAGTGTTGTAACGGGCGCATTGCTGCGGTGGAAAAAGGGGAATTACCTGTACCTATTCAGGATTTTTGGAGAGTTTTTTCTGAGGAGGAGTCACAAATTTTGCCTCCCCAAAATTGTACCATTGAATTTGTCCCTGGAGCGACTCTTCCTAAAAGTCGTTTATTTAATCTTACTATTCCTGAGAGAAAGGCTTTGGAGGAATACATACAGACAAGCTTGGCTGGCGGTCACATTAGGCCTTCCAAGTCTCCTGTGGCTGTTGGATTTTTTTTTGTTAAAAAAAAGGACGGCGGTTTACGTCCTTGTCTGGATTTTCGTGAGATTAATAAAATTACTGTACGCAATCCTTACCCACTGCCATTAATTCCTGATATGTTTAACCAGTTAGTGGGGGCCAAGTGGTTCTCTAAAATTGATCTCCGGGGGGCATACAATTTGTTGCGCATGAAGGCGGGTGATGAATGGAAGACTGCTTTTAACACTCCTGTGGGTCATTTTGAGAATCTGGTTATGCCTTTTGGTCTTACCAATGCTCCAGCATTTTTTCAGAATCTTATTAATGACATCCTTAGACCTTTGATCGGCAAAAATGTGGTTGTGTATTTGGATGACATTTTGATTTATTCGCCTGATCTGGAGTCTCATTGGCGGAGCGTACGTGAGGTATTACAGTTATTAATTGACAATTCGCTTTTTGCTAAGCTGGAGAAATGTGAGTTCGCTGTATAGAGAATTAGTTTTTTGGGCTACATTATCTCCAGCGAGGACTTTGAGATGGACCCAGTGAAAGTTCAAACTGTGCAGGAATGGCCTAGGCCTATTGGTTTGAAATCGATACAGAGGTTTTTGGGTTTCGCCAATTATTACAGAAAATTCATTAAAAATGTTTCTATTATTGTCAAACCACTGACCGATCTCACCAGGAAAGGTGCTAATGCGGTTCAGTGGACTACTGAGGCCATTGAAGCTTTTGTGTTTCTAAAGGAGAGGTTCAGCTCTGCTCCCATCCTTATGCAGCCTGATGTGACTAAGCCGTTTTTGGTTGAGGTTGATGCTTCTTCGGTGGGGGTCGGTGCGGTGGTGTCTCAGAAAAACAAGGATGGAGTACATCCCTGTGCTTTTTTTTCAAAAAAATTTTCTGAGACTGAACTTAATTACGATATTGTTAATCGGGAATTGTTGGCTATTAAACTCGCATTTGAACACTGGCGTCATCTCTTGGAAGGTGCTGAATTTCCTATTCAGGTTTTCACTGATCATAAAAATCTGATCTATCTTGATGCTGACAAGCGCTTGAATGCCCGTCAGGCTAGGTGGGCACTTTTTTTCTCGCGGTTTAATTTTTCCGTTACTTTCATCCCGGGTACCAAGAATGTTAAAGCTGATGCTTTGTCTCGCAGCTTTTCTCCCATGGTCGGTGCTGAGGAGGAGGGGAGCATTTTAGAAGAAGGTGTTGTGATTGCTGCATTGGACTCCGTTTTGGAAGATGAGATTCTTAAAGCACAGGAGAATGCCCCATCTAACACTCCCCATGGGAGGTTGTTTGTGCCTAGGACCTTTAGGAGAGATTTGTTTGCTGAGTGTCATGAGTCTCAGTTGGCAGGTCATCCAGGAATTTCTGAGACCAAGAGACTTGTGGGTCGCATTTTTTGGTGGCCTGGATGGCAGAAGGAAGTCATTAAGTGGGTGCGTCAGTGTACGGTGTGTGCTAGATCTAAGTCTTCACATACTCCTGCAGCGGGATTGCTTTGCCCTCTGGAGGTTCCTAGTGCACCTTGGACACATCTGGCTATGGACTTTATTACTGACCTTCCCCCCTCTGAGGGTTTCACAGTCATCTGGGTGGTCGTTGACCGTTTTAGCAAGATGTGTCACTTGGTTCCTTTCATCAAACTGCCCTGCGCTAAGACACTCGCTAAGGCCTTTGTCAAGGAAATTGTCAGACTACATGGCGTTCCTACTGACATTGTTTCGGATAGGGGACCTCAGTTCGTGGCTCGTTTTTGGCGTGCTTTTTGTGACAGGTTGGGAGTTCATTTGTTGTTTTCATCCAGATATCATCCTGAGTCTAATGGCCAGACAGAAAGGAAGAATCAGGATGTTGAGCAGTTCTTGCGTTGTTTTGTGGCAGACAATCAGGAGGTGTGGTCTGAGTTTCTGCCACTTGCTGAGTTTGCTCTTAACAACCATACATCCTCTTCTGCTGGTTGTTCGCCTTTTTTTGTTGTTCTGGGAGACATCCGTCTTTTTGGTCATTCTCCAAATTGGTATCGGCTGTGCCTGAGGAGGAGAGTTTTTCCGGTGATTTGGAGAGAGTTTGGACGGATGTGCGTGGTAATCTTCAGGAGGCTAACAAAAAATCTAAGAGGTACTTTGATAGGAAATGGCAAGAGGTTTTGTTTGCTATTGGTGACATGGTTTGGTTGTCCTCTAAGAATCTGCGGTTGAGGATTCCTTCTAAAAAATTGGGTCCCAAGTTTGTAGGGCCCTTTAAGGTGATTCAGGTAGTTAACCAATCTGCTGCTAGGTTGGAGGTTCCTACCTCCTGGAAGATTAATCCGGTGTTTCATGTTTCTCTGTTGAAAAGAGCTTATGTGTCGGATGGAGACGCCTCTGCCACTGTTCCTCCGGTGGTGGAGGACGGGGAATACGAAATTTCCCGCATCCTAAATTCTAGACGGTATAGAGGGAGTTTGCAGTATCTCGTCGCTTGGAAGGGTTTCGGACACGAGGATAACTCATGGGTGAGGGTGGATGATATTTCTGCTTCCAGACTTGTCAGAGCGTTTCACAAGAGGTTTCCTGATAAGCCTGGGCCTAGGGGATCCGGAGGATCCTCATAGAAGAGGGGGTACTTTTAGAACTCTCCTGTTAGGTTTTTTCTATCTTGCTGGTCACATGACCTTTTTTGCCTATTTAATCCTGCTCCGCCCTCCTGGCCTTGCTGGACTTCATTGTAATTTCTACTCTTAAGCTAGCCTGGTGCTTAGTTACCTTTCTCAGTCAGTTTAGCTAGGTCTTCGGACCTCTATGTTCTATGTTGTGTGTTTGTCTTTTACTGCTACAATTTCTGCTAGTAGGTGTCCAACTTTATCCCAGTCCCTAGTTCTTGTAGGGATCTCTCCCTTGCATCTGTAGGTCTTCGTACAGACTAGCCAAGGACTTTAGCGGGTCTGATCGCAGGATCAGGTTCCCTGTTACATCATAGGGATCTAGCTTAGTTCTATTGTAGGGACAGATCTCCTTTCTTTCCTTAGTGCTTGTAGCAGATCATAACAATCTGTGCTTTGGTCTGATGAGTCCAAATTTGAGATCTTTGGTTCCAACCACCGTGTCTTTGTGCGACGCAGAAAAGGTGAACGGATGGACTCTACATGCCTGATTCCCACCGTGAAGCATGGAGGAAAAGGTGTGATGGTGTGGGGGTGCTTTAATGGTGACACTGTTGGGGATTTATTCAAAATTGAAGGCATACTGAACTAGCATGGCTACCACAGCATCTTCCAGCTGCATGCTATTCCATCTGGTTTGCGTTTAGTTGGACCATCATTTATTTTTCAACCAGACAATGACCCCAAACACACCTCCAGGCTGTGTAAGGTCTATTTGACCAAGAAGGAGAGTGATGGGGTGCTACGCCAGATGACCTGGCCTCCACAGTCACCAGACCTGAACCCAATCGAGATGGTTTGGGGTGAGCTGGACCGCAGAGTGAAGGCGAAAGGGCCAACAAGTGCTAAGCATCTCTGGGAACTCCTTCAAGAATGTTGGAAGACCATTTCCGGTGACTACCTCTTGAAGCTCATCAAGATAATGCCAGAAGGGGGGTGCAAAGCAGTCATCAAAGCAAAATATTTTCAGTTGTTTCACACTTTTTTGTAAAGTATATAATTCCACATGTGTTAATTCATAGTTTTGATACCTTCAGTGTGAATGTACAATTTTCATACTCATGAAAATACAGAAAAATCTTTAAATGAGAAGGTTTGTGCAAACTTTTGGTCTGTACTGTATGTAAAATGATGCTTTTACACAACAGTATAAAAACTGGGTCCAGCTTTTTAATCACTTGTCATTCTTGTGCAATCCGCGTACAGTCTTATGTAATCCATTTTTTACAGCAGCAGCTATTAATCACTTACAGGGCAATTTACAGTTTCCTATGTTACGGAATTGCAATGTATTCATAAAAATTGGATGCTATACTGTGGATCTGTATGGCATCCAATGTTTTTGTCACACCCATAGACTTGAATGCATGAGTATCATCTGATGTATGTTGAAAAATCGTACATGCGATTTTTTTCACATGCAGATTCTGCTCTGCCCCATTAAATAACATTGGTCCAAGCGTGATCCCTGTTTTTTTAACGGATAGCACTTGGACCGAAAATACAGTCATGTGCACAAGCCCTTGTCACTATATATATGTTCCATAACCAGCAAAAAATAATAAGGCATAAAAAGATAATGTACAGTAAAACTTCAATTTTTGAGCAGTCCATCTCTGACAGCTTTTCAATTCTCTCATTTCAGTAATTCTATGAAATAATGTTGTTCTGCAAGATGTGATTTCCACAGTAAGATATCAATAAGATATAATAACTTGACCTATGTAATTGGCATGCGTTTCCCACTGTCTCCCATTGTTACCATGTATTGCTTTTCAGTCTCTAATGTCCCCTGGTACTTACATGATATATTCAGTTACATTCAGTTTTTTTCCCCTCACTTACCGTACTTTCCATCAATGTTTTTTTGCTATTTTTGTGTATTATTGGCCATTACATATTGCCAACTCTAATTACAATTGGCTAATGAGTAATTATCTGTCATTTCTGTCCTATACCTCTTGATGCTTTGCTTTTTCACCACAATCAGATCCATTTCAGATTTTCAGTTTTCTACCTTTAATCTCTCTTCAATGGATCATATACTATACACAGTAGAAATACTGAGTAAAATGAATAGAAAATAAATAAATAAAAAAGGCGGAAAAAAAAACAAACAAACCTGAAACGTTTAATTGCAAGTGTAAGATTGATCGTTCTTCCTCAAGGGCATAGTTGAAATATGTTCTTTCAGATAATATATATTCATCTTCTTTGAGCCGTACGCCATAATTCACAATAACAGGAAAGAAGAGAACTGTCCAAAATCTGATTTTGCTCATAAATGAAATTACACTTTTTCATTCTAGCTTTGTATCTAGTAGGAAAACAAACAGGAACTCTTGAAGCTAGCAATCATTTTGATAAGAAAAGAAGCAGGGGACATGGTTAGGTATGTGTACCCTTCGGAAACATCTATTTTCTTTCATTTTCCTTCATTTGCTGTATCTTAGCAACTAATACCAGACTGAGAATATAAGCTAACTAAAATAAAGCTCTTGGAATCCGATCAGTTAAAATATTTTCCTTTGAGTGGTGAAAGTTTAAGCTTGGCTATCCGGTGTCACATTGAATGGATTACAAAAGATTTACTTACAGTGTTTGGATTTCTTCATTCCACTTGAATTTTTGAATCCAGACTCCTGAGATGTTATATTTCTATAAGAGTCTGCACTTGGTCTCAAGAGATTGGCAAAAATAACGCCAGGTACTCACGATGGACTAAAGCTTCAGGGAACTTTACAATGGACATTGTAATAGTCCCAGCAAAGTAAAATGAAGTATTATCAACCTGCATCACAATGAAACAATACAGTATATTTCTGCAACTTAATTGAATTGTATCTATTGATGTAAATAAGGTTTATATGTGTTCTACTGTTTCTTTCTTTATATTATTTATGTACACTTTTTATGTTGTATAATGTTCTACACTGCATATACAATAGCAAATCGTTTTGATTAGAAGGAACCTGACAGCTGGATTTACTCCTAATAACTAGAGATGAGCGCACATACGTCGCAGTAGCATGTGATTTGCACTGAAATCTATGGCAAGTGAGTCATGTGAGATTTGCGACATGACACCCAGCTTGATGTGTTCAATGTTTTGTACTGTGCTAAGTTACATTTTTCTGAACATTGTAAAAATAACATAAAGTGTGTTAGGGTAATAAAATGCTACAAAACTATAGCAAAAAGACATGAACTGCACATCCAAAAATAATGCATTGTTCTACTGTTGCTAAGCAAAACATAGAAATATGAACTTGAGGTTTGTAGTTCACATTTTGGTTAAAGGGAACATGTCATGTCCGAAAACACTATTAACCTATATATATATGGGGTTAATCTGCAGGTTAATAGTGTTCTACAGCAGTGTACTCACAGCCCAGCAGACAGGAGGAAACTAACTTTATTACCTCTGGCAGCCTTTGGCTTTCAGTCATAGAGGCGCGGCTGACGCAGCGTCAGCCACTGCTCAGCATACAATGAGTGGCGGCTGTAACCACGCCCCGGCACTGACTGACAGCTGGCTCAGCATTGATGTCCTGCTGAGCTGTCAGCTGCTATTTCCTATGTACAGAGTGGTGACTGAAGATGTGCCAGCCACACCTCTATAACTGAAAGCCCGAGGCTGCTGGGAGGAAAACTAGCCCAATAGCCAATACTTCAGTGTGGCGACGCACGGCTTTAGAGCGCTATTAACCTGCATATTAACCCCATATCTGCAAGTTAATAGCGTTTTTTGACATGACAGGTTCTTTTTAAAGTGTATAAGCCCATTGCCCATAACCTTCTAATACCACCTCCTTAAGTGGTTCCCTACTCTATTACTACAGCACTGCATTGCAAATGCAAAAGGAATACCACCTGAGTCAACACTAAAATAACTTAATTAGGATCTATTCATTGATGACCATGCTGTGAGGTAGCCATTGGTATTGTGAGGTTGTGACTGTGTGGTGGCATAGGACAAATTCAAGGGGGCTTCCAGGCACCTGGGTCATTCTCCCTGCAGGAATTGTGTTGCAGTAGCGCTGGTCACTATGCAGTCCTGCATTTAATAGTGTAAAGACCCACTTAAAGAGGTATAAATTATGTGACCGTGGGCTTATACATTTTGGTGTAAATGTTATCTAAGAACCTTGTGTTTATTTCTGTAAATTTTGCTTAGCAGTGGATCAATGTATATACACATATCTGTATGTGCAGTCTCTATTTTGCTATTGTTGTGTTCTATGGCCAGTCTACTTATTTGACTTATTTGCCTCATTCTCCCAACACTTTTATCCTTGCTTATTTTTATAATAGTATGTTATAACATGTTGTTCGAAGTGAGTTGAATCATTTCAGCTATGTCAAACACCATGATTGCCTGACTTTCTAGATAATACATCTGCGCTAAATGATACTAACAGTATTTATTTGTTATTGGTTGGTATTATTGCCCCCGAGTCCTGAGGTCCAGATATCTAAATAGTGCATATGTACAAGATTTTTCTCTCTGTGGTTGTATAAGTTTTCTCCATGTACTACAGTTTCAACCCATACTCTACAATAATACATTTATCTGATTTCTATGAAACAATGGATACCGGGACCCTAGTGATAGTGTGAACAGTGCCTAAACTTGCTCAGTAAGGGAAACAAAAACTTGATGGATGACATTAAAGAAAGTTGTATACATTATGCTTTCAGTACAATAAAACTGGACTTTAGGGATGATTGCCGATTTTGAGAAAGGTTTATGCTGGTTTAGTTCAGTGATTTTTTTTTCCAGTTGTCCCTTGGATGTGGAGCAATACTATATTCAAGTGACATACCAACACCTCCAATTATAGGAAAACCCTTTAGACCAAATTGTATTCCCCTAGGAAACATGGACAAAGGTTATATAATTATGTTGTCTATTGTTGCTGTACATAAATGCTACAAAGTAAATATATATACTGTACATGTGTCCTTTTACAAAATCTAAATGGTAATAAAGGAGTTCTCCAGGATTATTAAAAAGTACATACATTAAAAAATATAATTCTAAATGCTTTCCTAAACACCTTTAATTAGCAAAGAACACTTATTTTATCTAGGTAGGTAATCATTGCAGAACATCAAAATTGCCAATATCTTGTTACACTAGCAGAAAATAGTCCGAAAATGTTAATATGCCAAGTCACTGTGAGCATGTGCAGTAGGAGTTTCCACCTGCAAACTTAGGAATAAGTACTCCTAATAGATATTCTGATCTAATAGTCGGAATACCATGGATTCTGAAGTAAGAAGAAACTCTTCACAGCAGTGGAGGACACAGACATTAGAGGGCCCTGCGCAATAACTGTTAGACTCTATGTTGTTTTACTATCGGACATCTTGTTGTGGTTTGCTGGCTTCTAGTCTTTTCCTCTGGTGCTGGGTTTCTTGGTTACATGATTTCTGCACTCTTTATTACCCAGCACCTGGCCCCCATTCTCTGCTGGACATTAGTGTTGTTTTGCTCGTGCTCTGACTAAGTAGCCTAGTTTAGTTCTTCTTGCTTTTGACTATTGTTAGCCTGGGACTTCTTGTTCCACCAGTTTTATTTCATTTAATTTTCATTTCTGCAACTAACTTTTCTGTTAGGAGGTCTCTTGCTTTTGCTCCCAGTCCTTAGATCTTTTACGGACCCCTTTTCCTTTCCTACAGGTCTTCGTTTGAGTTCAGTGCAGGAGTTTCGGTGGGGCTATTCATAAGGAATAGGGCATCCACCCCAGCGTAGGGTAAAGCTGAGTCTCAGTGCAGGGACATATTTTCCCTCCTATTCCTTAGTTCTAAGTTGCAGAACATAACAATAACAGTATATGGGCCTTTTGCAATCCAATAATGCACATTTACACATGCTTTGGTGGGGTAATTGGCCTTACTTGCCTTATAAGCCCCTGGCTTACAATGCTGTTCATCATATTTTTCTGCTTTAATACTAAAAATACCAGGGGTGCTGAGGTAAGAATAAATTGCTCACCCTGCTGCCCACCATTTCTTTTTAATATGTCTAATACACCATATCTAATAATGGAGACACAATGGGTGCTGAGGTAATAAGTGGTCACTCACAGTACTGTCCACCCTGTCCAATCTAATACCAAAGAAACTAGGGGTGTTGAGGTAAGAAGATGCTGCTTACACTGCTGTCCCCCTTGTGTTTTAATGTAATACTGTAATACTGGAGATTGTAGGGGTGCTGAGGTAAGAAGATGCTGCTCACACTAATGTACACCCTGTTTGATCTAATACTGAAGATACCAGGGGTGTTAAGGTAAGAAGAGGCTGCTCACACCGCTTTCCCCTTTGTCTTCTAATGTAATACTGGAGATAGTATGGGTGCTGAGGCAAGAATATGCTGCCCACACTGCTGTCTCCCTTGTCTTTTGATGTAAAACTGGAGATTGTAGGGGTGCTGAGGTAAGAAGATGCTGCTCACACTTCTGTACACCCTGTTTGATCTAATGCCAAAGATACCAGGGGTGTTAAGGTAAGAAGAGGCTGCTCACTCCGCTTTCCCCTTTGTCTTTCTAATGTAATACTGGAGATAGTATGGGTGCTGAGGCAAGAATATGCTGCCCACACTTCTGTCCCCCATGTCTTTCTGATGAAATACTGGAGATACTAGGGGTGTTGAGGTGAGAAGATGCTACTCACACTGCTGAGCACCCTGTTTGATTTAATATTGGAGATACCAGTGATGTTGAGGTAAGAAGAGGCTGCTCACACTGCTTTCCCATTTGTCTTTCTGCTGTAATACTACTGGAGATACTAGGGGTGCCGAGGGAAGAAGATGCTGCTCACACTGCTGTGCAGTTTGTTTGATCTAATACTGGAGATATCAGGAGTTCTGAGATAAATATAAAAAAAACATGTAAATGTTGTATAGTGACCTGAAGAATTATGTTGTCAAATAATTTTACAGCACAATAAACACCGTAAAAACAAAACCTAAAGCACCATGTCAAATTTGTTTTACCATTTGACCCCACATGGAATTTATTTTTCCTGCTTTCTAGTTAATTATATTGTAAAGTAAATGATGTCGTTAAAAATTACAACTTGTCCCACAAAAATATATTCATATACTGACACAAAGAAAAAATGAAAGCGTTACAATCTTTGGAAGAAGGGGAGGAAATTATTATTATTTATTATTATAGCGCCATTTATTCCATGGCGCTTTACATGTGAAAGGGGTATACATACAAAAATAATTACAATAATCTTGAACAGAACGTGACGGCAACTGGTACAGGAGAGGAGAGGAACCTACCCGCAAGAGCTCACAGTCTATGGGATGGGTGAGGATACAGTAGGTGAGGGTAGAGCTGGTCATGCAGCGGTATGGTGGAGTGATGGTTACTGCAGGCTGAAGGCTTATCAGAAGAGGTAGGTCTTTAGGTTCCGTTTGAAGGTTTCCACGGTAGGCGAGAGTCTGATGTGTTGGGGTAGAGAGTTCCAGAGTAGGGGGGATGCACGGGAGAAATCTTGTATGCGATTGTGGGAAGAGGAGATAACAGGGGAGTAGAGAAGGAGATCTTGTGAGGATCGGAGGTTGTGTGCAGGTAAGTACTGGGAGACTAGGTCACACATACAGTACAGACCAAAAGTTTGGACACACCTTCTCATTAAAAGATTTTTCTGTATTTTCATGACTATGAAAATTGTACATTCACACTGAAGGCATCAAAACTATGAAATAACACATGTGGAATTATATACTTAACAAAAAAGTGTGAAGCAACTGAAAATATGTCTTATATTCTAGGTTCTTCAAAGTGGCCACTTTTGCTTTGATGACTGCTTTGCACACTCTTGGCATTCTCTTGATGAGCTTCAAGAGGTAGTCACCGGAAATGGTCTTCCAACAATCTTAAAGGAGTTCCCAGAGATACTTAGCATTTGTTGGCCCTTTTGCCTTCACTTTGCGGTCCAGCTCACCCCAAACCATCTCGATTGGGTTCTGGTCTGATGACTGTGGAGGCCAGGTCATCTGGCGTAGCACCCCATCACTCTCCTTCTTGGTCAAATAGCCCTTGCACAGCCTGGAGGTGTGTTTGGGGTCATTGTCCTGTTGAAAAATAAATGATAGTCCAACTAAATGCAAACCGGATGGAATAGCATGCCGCTGCAAGATGCTGTGGTAGCCATGCTGGTTCAGTATGCCTTCAATTTTGAATAAATCCCCAACAGTGTCACCAGCAAAGCACCCCCACACCATTACACCTCCTCCTCCATGCTTCACGGTGGGAACAAGGCATGTTGAGTCCATCCGTTCACCTTTTCTGCGTCGCACAAAGACACGGTGGTTGGAACCAAAGATCTCAAATTTGGACTCATCAGACCAAAGTACAGATTTCCACTGGTCTAATGTCCATTCTTTAGCCCAAACAAGTCTCTTCTGCTTGTTGCCTGTCCTTAGCAGTGGTTTCCTAGCAGCTATTTTACCATGAAGGCCTGCTGCACAAAGTCTCCTCTTAACAGTTGTTGAAGAGATGAGTCTGCAGCTAGAATTCTGTGTGGCATTGACCTGGTCTCTAATCTGAGCTGCTGTTAACCTGCGATTTCTGAGGCAGGTGACTCGGATAAACTTATCCTCAGAAGCAGAGGTGACTCTTGGTCTTCCTTTCTTTTCCTCATGTGAGCCAGTTTCTTTGTAGCGCTTGATGGTTTTTGCAACTGCACTTGGGGACACTTTCAAAGTTTGCCCAATTTTTCACACTGACTGACCTTCATTTCTTAAAGTAATGATGGCCACTCATTTTTCTTTACATAGCTGTTTTTTTCTTGCCATAATACAAATTTTAACAGTCTATTCAGTAGGACTATCAGCTGTGTATGCACCAGGCTTCTGCACAACACAACTGATGGTCCCAACCCCATTTATAAGGCAAGAAATCCCACTTATTAAACCTGACAGGGCACACCTGTGAAATGAAAACCATTTCCGGTGACTACCTCTTGAAGCTCATCAAGAGACTGCCAAGAGTGTGCAAAGCAGTCATAAAAGCAAAAGGTGACTACTTTGAAGAACCTAGAATATAAGACATATTTTCAGTTGTTTCACACTTTTTTGTTTAGTATATAATTCCACATGTGTTAATTCATAGTTTAGATGCCTTCAGTGTGAATGTACAATTTTCATAGTCATGAAAATACAGAAAAATCTTTAAATGAGAAGGTGTGTCCAAACTTTTGGTCTGTACTGTATATGGAGAAGACAGGTTGTGGATGGCTTTGTATGCCACGATTAGGGTTTTGAACTGGAGTCTCTGGGCAATGAGGAGCTAGTGAAGGGATATGTAAAGACGTGTCTAAAGCCTACAATACGGGAGGATGTATGGGAGGGAAATGAGGAGGTCGAGTCCTTATGGGTGGAGATACATGGGGCAAAAAACAATAATAAAATTATCATAGGAGTCTGTTATAAACCACCAAATATAGCAGAAGCCACGGAAAGTCTATTAATGAGACAAATAGACGAAGTAGCAAAAAATAACGAGGTGATTATTATGGGGGACTTCAACTACCCCGATATAGACTGGGAAACCGAAAGCTGTAGATCTCAGAAAGGAAACAGGTTTCTGTCAATTATCAAAGACAATTATTTGTCACAACTTGTGCAGGAACCAACTAGAGGGACGGCCCTTTCAGACTTAATATTAACTAACAGGCCAGACAGAATAACTGAGGTGCAGGTCGGGGGGCACCTGGGAAATAGTGACCACAACATTATACAATTCCACATGTGCTTCAGTAGGGTGCCCAGCAAGGGAGTCACAAAAACACTGAACTTCTGGAGGGCAAAGTTTGATCAGCTAAGAGATGCCCTTCATCTTATAGACTGGGATAGTATCTTTAGTAATAGGAGCACGGATAGAAAATGGGAAATTTTCAAAACAGTCCTACATAGTCACTGTAGAAGGTACATACCTTATGGGAAAAAAAGGGCTAGGAATAGGAGGAAGCCAATGTGGCTAAATAAGGAAGTCAAGAGGGCAATGGAAAACAAAAAAAGGGCTTTCGGTAAACTTAAACAAGAAAGCAGCGAGGAAGCGCTAATATCTTATAGGGAAAAAAACAAAATCTGTAAGAAACAAATAAGAATAGCAAAAGAGGAGACAGAGAGACTAATTGCCAAAGAAAGTAAAACGAATCCCAAACTGTTCTTTAACTATATAAACAGTAAAAGGATTAAAACTGATGGAGTTGGCCCATTGAAAAATAACCTGGGTAAAATCATAGAGGGCGATGAGGGTAAAGCAAACCTACTCAATAGCTTCTTCTCCACTGTTTTCACAAAAGAAAACAATTTATCGGAGGAAATGCAGAGTGATAAAGTAAACCCTCCGCTAAATATCACCCACCTTACCCAGGAGGAAGTTCAGAAACGCCTAAATAATATCAAAATAGACAAGTCACCAGGCCCAGATGGCATACACCCCCGGGTACTAAAAGAATTAAGTAATGTGATGGACAGACCGCTGTATCTTATATTCAAGCACTCTTTATGGACAGGGTCTGTCCCACTAGACTGGCGCCAAGCAAATGTGGTACCAATATTCAAAAAGGGGTCTAAAAGTGACCCTGGGAACTATAGACCAGTCAGCTTAACGTCTGTTGTGGGTAAATTGTTTGAAGGATTTCTTAGAGATGCTATTGTAGAATATCTTAATGATAATAACTGTCTAACTGCATATCAACATGGATTCATGAGGGATCGCTCTTGCCAAACAAACCTGATCGCCTTCTACGAGGAGGTGAGCTCACAGCTGGACCGGGGAGAGTCAGTGGATGTTGTATACCTTGACTTCTCCAAAGCGTTTGATACCGTGCCACACAAAAGGTTGGTATATAAAATGAGAATGCTTGGTCTGGGGGATAATGTGTGCAAGTGGGTAAATAGCTGGCTGAGTGATAGAAAGCAGAGGGTGGTTATCAATGGAGTAAGCTCAGGGTGTGTCAGGGTTACTAGCGGGGTGCCTCAAGGGTCTGTCTTGGGCCCTATATTATTTAATATATTTATTAATGATCTAGTGGAAGGGTTGCATAGTAAAATAGCAATATTTGCAGATGATACTAAACTTTGTAAAGTAGTTAATACAGATGAGGATAGGGCACAGCTACAGGAGGATTTAGATAAATTGGGGAGTTGGGCCAAAAAATGGCAAATGGGGTTCAATGCCGATAAATGTAAGGTCATGCACATGGGAAAGAAAAACAGCAGTCACCCATACATATTAAATGGGAAACCGTTGGGGAAATCTGACATGGAGAAGGACCTGGGCATCTTGGTTAATAGCAAATTAAATTGGAGTGCCCAGTGTCAGGCAGCAGCTGCGAAGGCAAATAGAGTCATGGCATGCATCTGAAGAGGAATAGGAGCATGTGATGAGAACATTGTTCTTCCTCTGTATAAAGCGCTGGTAAGGCCGCACTTAGAATATTGTGCACAGTTCTGGGCTCCGGTGCTCAGGAAAGACATATTGGAGCTAGAGAGGGTACAAAGGAGGGCGACTAAGGTAATAAAGGGAATGGAGGGACTAGAATACCCAGAGAGGTTGTCAAAATTAGGCCTATTTACGTTGGAAAAGAGAAGGCTTAGGGGAGACCTCATAAACATGTATAAATACATCAGGGGGCAGTACAGAGATCTCTCCCATGACCTGTTTATACCAAGGATGGTGACAAAGACGAGAGGGCACACTATGCGTCTGGAGGAAAGGAGGTTCCTGCACCAGCATAGAAGGGGATTCTTTACGGTCAGAGCCGTGAGACTCTGGAACTCTCTGGGAGAGGAAGTGGTGATGTCCAACTCACTTAACGAGTTCAAGAGAGGCCTGGACGCCTTTCTTGAGAACAATAAAATTACATCTTATGCTTAGTTAATTAATCCAGGGATTTAATCTGACTGCCAGATTGGTGTCGGGAAGTGAATTTTTCCTCAATGATGTAAATTGGCCTATACCGCATGTTTTTTTGTTGCCTTCCCCTGGATCAACGCTGCGGAATAGCTGCAGTGCACAAGAAATAGGCTGAACTGGATGGACGATTGTCTTTTTTCGGCCTTATAAACTATGGATTGATAGAGAAGAGAGGCCAAGGAATAGCAAGGGAATAGGTTTATTCGTTGGGCAGCAAAGTTTCAGATTGGAGGGGTGTGAGATTGTTGGAAAGAAGGCCACAGAGTAAGAGGTTGCAGTAGTCGAGGCGGGAGATGATGAGAGCGTGCACTGGTGATTTTGTAGATTCGTGGTTGAGGAATGTGTGGATCCGGGAGATGTTTTTGAGTTGGAGTCGTCAGGAAGTGGAAAGGGCTTGGATATGAGGTCTGAAGGAGAGATCAGAGTCCAGGGTTACCCCAAGGCAGTGACCTTGTGGGACTGGGGAAAGTGAGTAGCCATTGACGTTGATAGATAGGTCAGATGGGGGGTTGAATGAGATGGTGGAAAGATGATGAATTCTGTTTTATCCAGGAAATAGCAAAAGCAAAAAAAAAAAAAGGAAAATTGCTGGTCAGGAAGAGGTAAATCTAAATTATGTTCCTCCAGGGAACAGTGACAGAAGTTAAGTTATGTGAATATGTATTATATGATTATGTAATGCATTAGCCATGTATAAACACCATGAATTAAATATTAATAATGTATGTGTATCCATTTTTCCATAAATGCTAGGGCAGCTCCGGTCTACTGAGATAATTTTAGTTTTTTTTAATAACAAAAGTGTATTAATGAGACTTAACACTTTGGAATAAAATTCATAAATTCCGGGATCTGATGTAATAAGCATAAACAAAATCGCTGTGTAAGGTCTGATAAATATTTTGGTGTGTTTATTTCTCCTGTAAAATGTCCTCAGAGGAAGAAACGTATTGTTTTTGAATTATTACAGAGTTTCTGCTGTAGCGCTCTGCATAGTAATCAGTATTAAAAAAAAAAGCCTCTATTTTACCAACCACAATATTTTAATTAAGACTTGTGGTTTTGTACATTGCATCTCAGAGGAAATTACTTATGTAAAACTGACAGAACACTCGCTTGCGTGCTGGGATAAACAAATTATCGAGAAAAACTCAAACGGCGCTTTGCTGTTTTTGCACACTGTTCCTATCTAATTGAATAGATCATCTTGTGGTTTTGTTCCCAGCCCTGGCTTTAAATGTTGTTGCCAGGCCTAAATTAATTGCATGATTAAAGGGTTCACAGTTGAACTGAGGTTAACCTCAGATAGTGGAACAGTCTGGAAACAACGTAAAAGTTTCTTTCTTGTCTACAATGTCTTTGTTTGCATGTGATCACTAAGTTCCCTAGGGACACTATAAAAATGTATCACTTTAGTTGTACAAAAACTATCTTCATTTTGCTATTAGCATTGTGGTAATAATGGGTGAAGCCTGAAGACTTCATGCAGAATACCAAATTTTGGATTCATATAATCTAAAAATATTATAGGCTCTCATTTATGATCATTCGGATGACAGTTATTTAATGTGCATAACCAATATAAAATGGGGTTCTCAAGTTCTTAAATTGCTTTAATTAGTTAGACAGCATGAAAATAAGCAATTGACTTGATTTTTCTATCTGCTTTCATTTTCCGGCAATGAAAGCTTTTATCTTACATAGTGTACAGCTGGTTTCCATGGAGCCTGGCCTCTAGTGCCTGGCTGAGAGTGCGCAGTAGCTACACTCTAGGAGAGGCGTTAACTCTTAACATCCCAGTCATGCTCTATCCAGTAAATTGATTTCTATACGGCAGTTAGCTGCTCACCTCCCTCTCTCTTCCACTCACATTCTGAGTTAAACATTATAATAAGTACAAATTAAGCCAATTCTAGAAAAGACTGTGGGCATATATTGAGTATTATGAAAATTGCCTTTCCTGCATCTGGCCCTACCAACAGCTGGGGGGCTCCTAATTGGTGATGTTAGCTTCACAAGCCACACTTTCACAAGAGAGTATCGTTGGTGTATTTGGTGAAGTTTGATGGCAGAATTTGTGGGAGCTCTGTAATCATGTGATAAGAGCAAATAGCTGTTAGTTGTACTCGATGAGGGCTCAACCACATGGCTGTAAGGCTGTGTTATCTGTGCACTTTATTTAGTTACTCAATAACCATGATTTTTTTTATCACATTGTGGTATTTGCTTTTCTCAGATGTTACAGTCCTGCTCATTGTTATTGGCACCCATGAAGTTTAAGTACATAATGTGAAATATCTCCTGAAAAAAATGAATCAAGTGAAACAGTTTTTTTTTGCATAGAGCACTCATGTTAAATACAAAAGAGCAAATGATAAACAATAATTTAAAACCAAAAACAATGGGATGGAAAAATGGAAAAACCTAAAGCTTGCTGTGACACTTGTATTGGCACCCTTCACATTAATTTTGCATGGAAACACATTTTGACACGCCTGTGGTAAATCACAAAAGAGATTATCCTGTGATTAATTGTCGGTGCCCATATAACATGAATTAGCCAATGTCACAATAGTGAAGACAAAGGAGCTGTCTGAGGACATCAGAACTGCTATTATTAGCAAACACAAGACTTCCAAAGGGTATAAGGCCATCTCGAAAGACCTTGGTATCCCAGTTTCAATGGTCCGCAGTGTTATTAAGAAGTTTTCCAAGCATGGACTCATCGAGAACCTCCCTGGACGTGGGGGAAAGAGGAAAATTGACAGGAGATGTCTTCAAAGGCTGGTGAGAATGGTGCAAAAAACACCAAGTCAAACATCCAAAGGTCTGAACGACAACCTGGAACGGTCTGTTGGTCACGGTTTCAACAAGTACCATACACCTCACACTAAAAAAGCAGAGCTTTATGGGTGAAGGCCAAGGAAGCAAACATTGCTGAAGAAAATATATAATAGAGAATGACTGATCTTTGCCAAAGAGTACCTTGAAAAACCACAATCCTTCTGGGAAAATGCTCTGTGGACAGCTGAAACAAAAATAGAGCTTTTTAGCAATGCAAAGCAACAGTTTGTTTACAGACAGCACAATGAAGCTTATAAGGAAAAGAACACCTTACCAACAGATAGGCATGGTGGGGGATCCATAATGCTGTGGGATTGCTTTGCTGCGTCTGGTACTGGAGGCCATGAACATATCACAAATCATGAGATCCAAGAATTAGCAAGAGATTTTAGAGCGACATGTCCTACCCAGTGTAAGAAAACTTGGTTTGAGTCCACGATCATGGGTCCTCCAGCAAGACAATGACCCAAAGAACACATTCAAAAGTACACAGGATTGGTTGAAAAAAAAATTAACTGTTTTAAAACGGCCAGCAATGAGTCATATGACCTCAATCCCATTGAAAATCTTTAGGGTGAGCTGAAATCTGCCAATTGGAAAAAGAACCCTGCAAACATTCAAGAGCTTGAACAAACTGCAAAGGAAGAGTGGGAGAAAATTCCAGCTGAGAAGTGCAAGAAGCTTATAGATGGCTACAAGAAACGTTTGGGGCTGTCATCAATACCAAAGGGTGTGCAACCAAATATTAATAAAGGATGCCTTTATTGCTGCACATACTGTTTATTCTGTTTCTTCTTTGAAATTGCAACATGGAAGCTGAAAAACAATGTTTAAGGCTGCGTGCCCACTATGCATTTTTCAAGCGTTTTTGCCGCAGAATTTCCGCAGCGAAAACACTTAAAAAATGCTTGGTAATACATGCCCCATGGTCCCCAATAATAATCCGCATGTGCACTGCACATGCTGCAGAAATTTCAGCTACGGATTATCATTGCGGAAAAATACGCAGCATGTCCATTAATTTTGCGGACACGCAGCGTAATTGCTGCTATTGACTTGCATTGAATTGCTTAATATTCGCATGACTACTAGTGATGAGTGAGCATACTCGAAACTACTCAGTACTCACCTGAGCATCTCAGCACTCGAGATGCTCGGAGCTTGCCGAGTACTTGTGAGATGTTCTGGAGGATGCTCGGGTCCCCACTCTGCATGTTTGGCGCTCTTTAGATCGCCAATCAACATGCCGGGATTGCCTGCCATTCATTGTAATACCGCAGACATGGTGGTTGTGGCAATACAGTGATTGGATGGCCGCACACCGTCATCAGGTCTATATCAGACCTTGCGCCGCTGTGCTCATCACAGTCACTTCGGAATCAGACAGTGTAGGGAGAAGTGCTGCTGAGCTAAGGAGAGATTTGCTTGTGTATTAGGTAGTGTAGGGAGAAAAAACGCACATTACACATATCCATCTTAACAAATAGTCCTTTTGAGTAGTGTTGAGCCACCCCCGTAGTGTTCGAGTTCGGTTCGGTTCGTCGAACACCCGTTTGTTCGCCGAACTGTTCGTCGAACACCTTCGAACACCGTTAAAACCATTGACAGGCAACCAAAACACATAGAAACTGTTATGCACACGCCCGGGCTAAGCGGCGTGTGCGTGTGATTGGTAGTGATTCCACTGGACCGTGCCGGAGAGTGAATGCCTGGAGGGGCGTGACTAAGTATTCACCCGATCCGACCAGGGTCGCACGACGGCATACGACGCCAGTGCACCAAGGAGGAACCGAGCAGAGGGACCAGGTGCTACTCCAGGACAGACCCCGGACACGGCTGTTGACCCACACAGGGGAATACAGGAACAGGCTGGTAGGCTGGCACACAGACTGGAGGGTATAGGCAGGCACGACTGGTATGCAGGCAGGCGGGTATGCAAGCACAGCTAGAGTGCAGACAGGGAGGCACTAGCAGGTAGGAACACAGGCGGGATAGGGCCCAGTACACACTGGGACTCAGGAACATTACAGGCAGAGGGGTACAGGCAGGGCAGGACAGGACTGCCGGAGCAGCGGGCAGAAGCAGGGCAGGACAGGACTGCCGGAGCAGCGGGCAGAAGCAGGGCAGGACAGGACTGCCGGAGCAGCGGGCAGAAGCAGGGCAGGACAGGACTGCCGGAGCAGCGGGCAGAAGCAGGGCAGGACAGGACTGCCGGAGCAGCGGGCAGAAGCAGGGCAGGACAGGACTCTGTTCACACGGAACAGATAGGAAGGGAAAGACAGAGCCAGATACACACACAGTACTTGCAGAGACAACAAGCAGGAGATAGGTACGAGTTCAGACTCTGCAGAAAAAGGAAGGGAACGGACATAGAGGCAAAACAGGTAAAGGATAGGAGAGAGTTCAGACTGGAACTGAGTGTACGGAGGAGACCGACACTGCAGCGGGATACAGGAGCGGGTCTGGGAATACTGCCCCCAGAGAGGCGGGACGAACAGGCAAGGAGCGTGTTCAGACAGGACAGACAAGATACACAGAAAGGGCTCAGTTCAGACACGGGAACTAAAACCGCAAAGCAGGAGACATACAGGACTTAGTTCAGACACGGGAACTAATACCGCAAAGCAGGAGACATACAGGACTTAGTTCAGACACGGGAACTAATACCGCAAAGCAGGAGACATACAGGACACAGTTCAGACACGGGAGCTGAAACCGCAAAGCAGGAGAAATACAGGACTCAGTTCAGACACGGGAACTGATACAAAAAGCAGGAGACATACAGGACTTAGTTCAGACATGGGAACTAATACCGCAAAGCAGGAGACATACAGGACTAAGTTCAGACAGGCCTGGAAATACAGCCTCCAGGAAAGGCAGACAAGGAAACAAAGACGGGACCTGGCACCTTCAGAGTGCAAGCACACACTGAAGGAAAACACTATGCTCAGGCAGGGATAGAAGGGAGCTGCTGAGCTATATACCAAGTGACAGACAGCAATAGGCTGAGGACGCACAAGGGGTGTGACCCACAGCAGGTACAAAAAGCAGGAAGTGATCGGGCGCCGCCCTTAAGCAGCAAAGACAGACACAAACAGACAGCATGGAGGGAAGCCAGAGAGACATTCTGGACAGGAGATCAAGTGCGCCCTCTTGCACAGTGGGAGATGGACCACCATGCAAGGACGCCGCCAGGTATGTTACAGTACCTCCCCCCTTACGCCCCCTCTTCTTCAGGCCTGCCAGAATCTTCCGCAGGGAATTCGAGGGCCAGTCGTTCACTGGGTTGGAGGGGGACAGAGACTTAAGGGTAATCTCTGCTTCGAGGTACATCTTGTCAAGCTCACAGGAAGAAATAGACGGGTTATCAGGTACATAATGAGGAAAAGTCACTGTCTCTTTGTTATCTGGTGGTATCCCGGAGGATTCAGGAAACAACTGGAGGTCCTCCGCCGGGTCAGAAGAGTGCAGAGGCTCAGAGAAAACAACTGCTTCAGAGTACACTAGGTCGGACTCACTGGAGGAAGCAGGCGAGGTATCGGGTACCGAGTATAGGAAAGTCTCTGTCCATTCACCACCAGGTGGCACCCCGAAGGGTTCTGGAGACAGCTGGCGGTCCTCCGCCTGGTCAGAGGGGTGTAGAGACTCACGGGTAACCTCTGCTTCAGAGTACACTAGGTCGGACTCACTGGAGGAAGCAGGCGAGGTATCGGGTACCGAGTATAGGAAAGTCTCTGTCCATTCACCACCAGGTGGCACCCCGAAGGGTTCTGGAGACAGCTGGCGGTCCTCCGCCTGGTCAGAGGGGTGTAGAGACTCACGGGTAACCTCTGCTTCAGAGTACACTAGGTCGGACTCACTGGAGGAAGCAGGCGAGGTATCGGGTACCGAGTATAGGAAAGTCTCTGTCCATTCACCACCAGGTGGCACCCCGAAGGGTTCTGGAGACAGCTGGCGGTCCTCCGCCTGGTCAGAGGGGTGTAGAGACTCACGGGTAACCTCTGCTTCAGAGTACACTAGGTCGGACTCACTGGACGAAGCAAGCGAGGTATCAGATCCAGGATATAGGAAAGTCTCTGTCCATTCACCACCAGGTGGCACCCCGAAGGATTCTGAACACAACTGGAGGTCCTCCGCCTGGTCGGAGGGGTGTAGAGACTCAGGAGTAACCTCTGCTTCGGAGTACACTAAGTTGGACTCACTGGACGAAGCGAGCGAGGTATCAGGTACAGAGTATAGGAGAGTCTCTGTCCTTTCGCTACCAGGTAGCACCCCGAAGGGTTCAGGAGACAACTGGAGATCCTCCGCCTGGTCGGAGGGGTGTAGAGACTCGGAGGTAACTACCACTTTGGGGTACCCATTGTCAGGCTCACAGGACGAAGCGGACAAAGTATTGAGTACCGGGTGTAGAGAAGTCTCTCTCCATTTGTCATCGAGTGGTATCCCGGAGGGTTCAGGAGGCAACAGGGGATCCTCCGCCAGGTAGTAGAGGTGCACAGACTCTGAGGTAACCACAGCTTTGGAGCATCCTTGGACATGCACACCGGTTAAAGAGAAAGAAGCATCTGATGCCGGGTGCAGGAAGTTCTCCTGTGTGGAGTCTGGATGGGCAGAAGTCTCTTCGGCCAGGAGAACTGGTGCACTACCCACGCACATTACCCATTGGGGTTTCTCCGGGATACAGGGAGATGCGGCTTCAGTAGGGACTTCAAGGTTGGGGTCAGGAGGTCTCAGGGAGGACAGACCCTGGCGTGACGGCTTGCCTCTAAGTCTAGCACGTCTGGGCTGCCTCTTGAGGTTGAGAGAAGTATTCCGGAAAGCGTAGTCACCCTGTGAGGATTCTGGGTGGGCAGTAGTCTCATTGGGCTGGAGGACTATTGCGCTACCCACACACATTACCCGTCGGGGCTGCTCCGGGATATTGGGAAGTGAAGCTTCAGCAGGGGCTTCAGAGTTAGGGTCCTCGAAGACCATACGAAAGGCCACCAGGAAGGCCTGCAGGTCAAGGATGACAGGATCCCATGCTTCTCATAGGGGGGTGACCCATTTCAAGGCATCACCCGCTAGGTAGTCAATCATAAAGGCCACTTTAGCCCAATCGGAAGGAAAATAGAGAGGGTAGGCCTTAAAGTGTAACATGCATTGCTCCACAAATGCACGACACTGTCTTGGATCCCCATAGTAACGTGGCGGATCCGCAGGAACGAGGGCTGATAGATCCATCTGGACGGGTGCGTAATTCGCCTGGAAAAACTTCTCAAAGAGCGAAGGCCGTGGGGCTCAACGGGAACCATGGCCTGAGCATGCTGTTATGCACACGCCCGGGCTAAGCGGCGTGTGCGTGTGATTGGTAGTGATTCCACTGGACCGTGCCGGAGAGTGAATGCCTGGAGGGGCGTGACTAAGTATTCACCCGATCCGACCAGGGTCGCACGACGGCATACGACGCCAGTGCACCAAGGAGGAACCGAGCAGAGGGACCAGGTGCTACTCCAAGACAGACCCCGGACACGGCTGTTGACCCACACAGGGGAATACAGGAACAGGCTGGTAGGCTGGCACACAGACTGGAGGGTATAGGCAGGCACGACTGGTATGCAGGCAGGCGGGTATGCAAGCACAGCTAGAGTGCAGACAGGGAGGCACTAGCAGGTAGGAACACAGGCGGGATAGGGCCCAGTACACACTGGGACTCAGGAACATTACAGGCAGAGGGGTACAGGCAGGGCAGGACAGGACTGCCGGAGCAGCGGGCAGAAGCAGGGCAGGACAGGACTGCCGGAGCAGCGGGCAGAAGCAGGGCAGGACAGGACTGCCGGAGCAGCGGGCAGAAGCAGGGCAGGACAGGACTGCCGGAGCAGCGGGCAGAAGCAGGGCAGGACAGGACTGCCGGAGCAGCGGGCAGAAGCAGGGCAGGACAGGACTCTGTTCACACGGAACAGATAGGAAGGGAAAGACAGAGCCAGATACACACACAGTACTTGCAGAGACAACAAGCAGGAGATAGGTACGAGTTCAGACTCTGCAGAAAAAGGAAGGGAACGGACATAGAGGCAAAACAGGTAAAGGATAGGAGAGAGTTCAGACTGGAACTGAGTGTACGGAGGAGACCGACACTGCAGCGGGATACAGGAGCGGGTCTGGGAATACTGCCCCCAGAGAGGCGGGACGAACAGGCAAGGAGCGTGTTCAGACAGGACAGACAAGATACACAGAAAGGGCTCAGTTCAGACACGGGAACTAAAACCGCAAAGCAGGAGACATACAGGACTTAGTTCAGACACGGGAACTAATACCGCAAAGCAGGAGACATACAGGACTTAGTTCAGACACGGGAACTAATACCGCAAAGCAGGAGACATACAGGACACAGTTCAGACACGGGAGCTGAAACCGCAAAGCAGGAGAAATACAGGACTCAGTTCAGACACGGGAACTGATACAAAAAGCAGGAGACATACAGGACTTAGTTCAGACATGGGAACTAATACCGCAAAGCAGGAGACATACAGGACTAAGTTCAGACAGGCCTGGAAATACAGCCTCCAGGAAAGGCAGACAAGGAAACAAAGACGGGACCTGGCACCTTCAGAGTGCAAGCACACACTGAAGGAAAACACTATGCTCAGGCAGGGATAGAAGGGAGCTGCTGAGCTATATACCAAGTGACAGACAGCAATAGGCTGAGGACGCACAAGGGGTGTGACCCACAGCAGGTACAAAAAGCAGGAAGTGATCGGGCGCCGCCCTTAAGCAGCAAAGACAGACACAAACAGACAGCATGGAGGGAAGCCAGAGAGACATTCTGGACAGGAGATCAAGTGCGCCCTCTTGCACAGTGGGAGATGGACCACCATGCAAGGACGCCGCCAGGTATGTTACAGAAACACATAGAAAACACCTTCAAAGGTGTCCAAAAGCTGACAAACTGCTCAGAAGACATAACTAACACATGGAAAAGTGACAAGTACATATAGTCATGCGAAAAGAAAAGAGGTGGAGGAGTAAAAGGAGGGGGAGACACCTATATAGGCATGTCATGCCCTTCTATAATCCAAAAAGTGAGAAGCCGACAAGGCCAGTTCGTTCCTGCCCGTGCCACCTCCGTGTCGCCGGGTTTGTGCTAGAGCCGCGGTGGACCCTGACGGCTTGCCCCCCTCTCCCAATACTGGTGCCTGTCCACTGGTGGGTCGAGCCCCCCCGCAGTGTGGGGGGGGGGGTAACATCTGCAGAAGAAAGACCATCTTCCAGCCAAACTAAGATGTCGACTTCTTTTCGTGGACAATGTGATACGATCCCTTTCTTAGGGACACGCCCATCGCTACAAATTCCAGATGAGGCACAAAAACAGCAGGTGCTTCAGCGGATATCAAGTGCTCCTTCAAGTGGGCTCTCCTCCACCTCAATTTCAACATCACAAATACTCCAGTCCTCAGAGGTGTCACCCCAATCGCACTTGCTTCCTCACAGCTCCCAAGTCTCCAGCTGCCCGTCTGAGTATGGGGTAACACAGATGGTTGAGTCTGCAGAGCTGTTTACTCATACTATAGCCTGGAAAACGAAGGTCTGCTCCAGAGCTTCTGTTAATCCAGACGAGGAAATGATCTGCACTGATGCCCAGAATCTTTGTAAGTCGGATCCAGGACCAGATGAAGAAGGTTCTGAGCATAATGTAGACCCTCGTTCCCAAACTGTCACTCCTGTTGATGGAGACAATGATGAAGACGATGATGAGACTCAAATACCTGATTGGAGCGACAACTTGACTTTTTGGTCAGGGCAGGAAGAGGATGGCTTTGAGAACGACGGGTGTGATAACACACAGGGTTATGATGACGAGGTTGGAGATCCCACTTACTGTCAACCCACAGTCAGCCAGTCGATGAGGTCAATGGAGGAGGTGGAGGAGGATGTGACTAGCCCAGGGAATGGGGATGACTCGGTACCCGGGCCTTTGCCTGGCCTTGGGGATGTCGCGGTGGTCGGCTCCCTGGCCCGTACCCTGGGGTCACTCTTTAAAAGAGTGGATAATTGTTAATTTTATAAGAGTTCGTGACGCCACCTGTGGTATCTAGTGAGAAGCACCAGCGCTGCAGCAGTCCACTGAGACCCGTGATAAGGCAGCTCGATGGTATAGCTCCCCACAGGTGGAGCTAGGTCTCAGGGCAGCGTATGCAGGGGGAATGCAGGACAGGCGAGACCCAGCTGGGTCAGAGCAAGAACGGGAACGGACACAGTAGTCACTTCAGTACCTTTTACTGGAGGAAATTCAGGCACATCCCGGAGCACTGTAGGGTGAAGGGTGAATATCAGGATCCTCCCCAATGAGCGGGTGTAGGGCCTCCTGTTTCTTGCCTCTGCGTAGTAAGTTTCTGACCTGCCTGGAGCTAGGCCTAACTTTGTCTCTGTCCTGCGCTGGCTGACCTTGTGGTAGGGCCTTCTCTTGGAGTTCATGCTCCCACTATGCGGGGCCTAAGCATCTCCTGGCTCTGTTACGTATCAGCACCTTAGCGATCCTGGGACTTGTAGTTCTCCAGGGATTCCGGTTATGCCTTACTGAATCTAGCTAGCAGGAGCCTCGTGCTCCACTGCTGAACTATTAACTGAGTTCTCTAGACTAGATTGAGCTCCACTGCAGACTGACCTCTCTTAGGCTTCTCTACTGCAGGAACTCTTCAGAGGAACTGAACTGCCTAGCTCCACCTTCCCTATTTATATCCCTAACGGGCTCCCTCTGCTGGTCTGAGGTGGAAGGTGGAGATGTGTGAATGTTTATGGGGGCCTCTTGTGGAGAATTCCATCAATACACTCTTCTAGGATCTGTGATACCAAGCACAGCGGGGCGTCACAGATGCTATTGACGACAAGGTTAGGTTGCGCCTTCCTGGACAGAGACGGAGTACTGGAAGCACGTCAACAACTGCATCCTCAACCACAACTCTGCCTCTGACCACAAGTCGTAGTGGCTCTTCAGGTCGCATGGGCTCTAAGCCTTGCATAGCCTGGGCATTTATTCAGAATGATAAGGATGACCCAACTCGCGTTATCTGTAATATTTGTCACCAAAAGCTAAGTAGAGGCCAAAAAATCCATAGTTTGAGTACTTCATGCATGTACCGTCACATGGATATGAAGCATAAGTTGCAGTGGGAAGCTCACTGTGCTACAATGCGGCCTAGCAGGCCGGGCCAACCACCGTCTGCCCCATCTTGTGCATCCGCGGCCTCTTCATCCTCTGTGACTGGGGGGACAGCAGTCACACATGTTTTTGGACGCAGACCTGCCACCTCTTTACCCACAACAGCCAGCGTGATTGGCAGGTCGTCAGTTAATTGGGAAGTGGAAACACCTGCTGGTGTTGAGCGCTCTCTGACATCGAGAGCACCAACTTTGGATCAAGGCAACCTAACATGTCCGCCTGCATTTTCCTCACAGACCGGCAGTTTGCCGGGGACACCCTACTCAACCCCGTCTAAGCACAACAGCCAGCCCTCGGTCCCTCAGATGTGGAAAAGTAAAAGACCATTTCCTCCTAGCCATGAGAAAGCTAAGAGGTTGAATTTCACCATCTGCAAGCTTTTGGCTACAGAAATGCTGCCTTTCCGCCTGGAGGACACAGTGGATTTTTGAGACCTTATGTCCGTCGCAGTGCCCGAGTACCAGATGCCCAGTCGGCACTACTTCTCAAAGAAAGGTGTGCCTGCGCTCCACCAGCATGTCGCACACAACATCACTGCTTCTTTGAGAAACTCTGTGTGTGACAGGGTGCATTTCACCACAGACACTTGGACGAGTAGGCATGGACAGGGGCGTTACATGTCGCTGACTGGGCACTGGGTAACTATGGTGACAGCAGGACAAGGGGCTGCTGTCCAAGTCTTACCGTCCCCACGAGTTGTGCGTCAATCCTCTTTATATCGAAGTTCCTCCACTGCTTCTGCTTCCTCAACCTCCTCTCGGTCCTCCACCTGCACCCAAAGCCTGTCTGGTAATGCCACATGCTTTCTAACTGCGCAGATGAAATCCTGTACACCTCCTTACTATGCTGGCAGCAGGGCTCAAAGCATCAGTGTTTACTTTGAAATGTCTGGGAAATGTGAGTCACACAGCTGAGGAGTTGTGGTCAGCTCTGGAGACCCAGTTTCATGAATGGTTGTCTCCACTGGACCTGCAACCAGGGAAGGCCGTGTGCGACAATGCTGCAAACCTGGGTGCGGCCCTTCGCCGGGGCAATGTCACACACGTGCCTTGTATGGCTCACGTGTTGAACCTGGTTGTCCATAAATTGCTAGCCCACTATCCCGGACTAGATGGCCTTCTGTAGAGGGCACGGTCGCTGTGTGCTCACTTCCGCCTTTCACATCCCGCAGCTCAACGACTTACATCTCTACAGAAGTCGTTGGGCCTGCCAGTTCACCGGCTGAAATGCGATGTGCCGACACGGTGGAATTCAACTTTGACCATGTTGCAGCGACTGTGGCAGCACCGACAAGCCCTGGTGCAATACGTTCTGAAGTATAGCCTGGGCCAACGAGATCCAGAGGTGGGGCAAATCACGCTGCAGGAGTGGTCTCAGATAAGGGACCTATGAAGTTGACGCGCCCCCTGGGCCGTGGGGTACCCTGAGCCGGGAAGGTAGACGCTGGGGGTTGTAGTCACTGTGGCGGTGACCCGGTCCGTGATCCAGGGCGGTCAATCCAAGGGTAATTTGTATATATGGGTTTTATAATGTCCGACTACGCCACCTCTGGAGTGGGGCAAAAGGGGCCGCCGCTGCGGAACAGTCCTCTGAAGCTGGTGGTTTTGCAGCAATGGTATTATTACTCACCACAGGAAGAGTGTAGCTTCAGGGCAGTGTGGGTGGATGATGGTGGTTGTAGTGCAGGGAGTCAGTAATGAACACAGAGTCCCTGTGATGCAGTCCCAAGATCTTTACTCACAGTTGTTGCAGTCCAGATTACAGGTACCAGAGCAATCTCACCCGTCATGCTGTGCGTACTCAGTGAGGGGCTCAGTCCACCCCCAGATAGCTCCGGAGTACTGAGCAGGACCCCCTTCTGTGTGTCCTTTCTCTGGCCTTCTCCCTGCACCTCACACCCAGTGACACTTCTATCCGGTATCCTCGGGCCTTGGCGGGCGACTTGTGTTCCGTCCCCTGGGTCCTATGTGGCTACCTTCTTAGTGAGACTGGTGTGGACTTTTACCTGCAGTACATGAAATGCTGCAGCCTCCGGTTTCTAGTTGAGCCTTGCAGTTTCTCCGCTAGTTGAGGGACCGGTTCCCCTTATCTGGAGTGACCCCTCTACCTCCTGGTAGCAGCAAGAGTACGGGTGGCCTTCTGCACGGTCCGAAGCCCTAGGGTCCCTTCGGTTCCTGGAGCCTTCCTGCTCCCACTCCTCTCTTTTCTCCTTCAGTCCTGGGCCTCCAAGGCTAGGCCCGCCTCTGGAGCAGAGCTCATGCCGAGCCTCTGCTCCTGTCACTTTTCCTCCTCTGACTGGCTTGCTCTTTCTAAGATGGATTCCTATTTATACTCTCCCTGTCATGTGCTCCGCTAAGCTGCTCCCCTAAGCACCCACTACATAGGACCCTCCCACCAGCTAGGGACCTGGGACTGTGCTCTCCCTTAGGAGCAATATCGCCCTACCCCCACTGCGGGTATGTGTTGGATGCAGGTGTTAGGGTCCCGAGCCATATGCTTTCCTTACCTGAGGGTGAGATACCACACCTCTGGGTGAGATGCAGTAACTCTCTGGCGACTGAACCCTCAGGGGCGCCACACACCCTTCTGCACAGTTTTGAAATGGCGACGAAGATGTTTAGTGCTGACGACGATGCCATTATCAGCATGACTATTCCCGTGATTTACATGCTGGAGCACACATTAAACAGAATTCAGAGTCAGGTGGTGGGACAAGAGGAGGTGGAGGAAGTAGAGGAGGAGTCGTATGCGGAAGGGATAACATCTCCAAGGTCCAGACGGTTGGCAGCACCAAGGCGGCAGGCATGGGAGGGTGGGGGAGAGGGATTAACCAGGGCGCATGGTAGCAGCCAAACTGTTGAGGAAGGTGCAGGAGCCGAGGAAGAAGTGGAGGATGAACTGGCGATGGGCATGGAAGACTCATCAGATGAGGGAGACCTTGATCACATTTCTGTTTTGCGAGGTTGGGGGGAGAGGGCAGAGGAAGGAAGCATGATTCTTACCTCGCTACCAACACAACAAGGACTTGGTCCTCCTGGATGCGCAAGACACATGAGTGCCTTCTTGCTGCACTACCTGCAACATGACCCTCAGATTGTCAGAATTCGAAGTAATCCCGACTACTGGTTTGCCACACTCTTAGATCCCCGGTACAAAAGTAAATTTGCCGAAATAATTCCTGCCATAAAAAGGGATTGACGCATGCAGGAGTATCTGCAGACGCTGTTGCAGAATCTTACATGTGCTTTTCCACAAAACACCAGTGGTGCACGTAGAGAATCTCACAGTTCCAACTTGCCAACCGTGGGACTGTCGAGTCTTCATCTCTCAAACCGTAACAGTAACACACTATCTGCTGGTAACAGCAATTTTGTGGAATCGTTTCACCACTTTTTTAGACCATCCTTTGCAAGGCCACAGGAGACAAGAAGTCTGACACATAGTCAATGCCTAGAGAGGATGGTGCAGGAGTATCTCCAAGTGAACATTGAAGCCATGACTGTGTCACTGGACCCTTGCTCATTTTGGTATTCCAATCTGGAAAAATGGCCGGAGCTCGCCACTCACGCCTTGGAGATCTTGTCATGCCCTGCAGCCAGTGTTCTCTCTGAACGTGTGTTCAGCGCTGCTGGTGGTGTGCTGACAGATAAGCGCATGCGTCTGTCCACTGAGAATGTAGACAGACTCACGTTCATAAAGATGAACAAATCATGGATTCGCAAGGACTTTTCTACCCCTGTGTTATCCTTGGGAGACTAAAACCTTGAGGATTTGGTAAAATCACCTCACCAACCGTTTTAAGCAACTGTGCGGCAATTGATGCCACTTAACCCTAGAACGCATGACCATAAAAATCTACACTTTCATATACCTGGGGCCTTTTAAGCCTGTGTGCAAATAACATGGAATAACTCAAACTCAAATGACAAACAACTATATACATGAAGAATACCTAGAGTTTCAAAATTCTAACTAAAGTAATCTTGCAGAAAATAGAAAACAATTAATAGAGCGGGCCTGCGAGGCCCCAGGTATGCGTTCTAGGGTTAAGTGGTGTCTGTGCCACAATTTTGGGAAAAAATGGAGACTCTTTTTGGAGTCCCCTTGCTGTGTCTTACGTGACATTGGCATCGTCAATTCCAGGTGGGTTGGGTCGCTCCCCCCCCTTTTAACTGTAAGAAACTACATACACTATGGCTTGGGATAACACAGATGGTTGAGTCTGAAGAGCTGTTTACTCAGAGGTCTGCTCCAAATCTTCAGTGTCTGCTAGTCAGCGTAGAATTTTTAACTGCATCTAGCCTAGGCAATACTTTGGGCGTAGTAGCCCAGCTGTGAAGCAAGCTGCACCGCCTGTGTATCTAATAAGAATTTTTAAATGCATCTGGTCTAGGCAGACTGTGGGGACCCCCAACCAAACCCAGACGCTCAGCCCCCCTACCGCCCCCCTTTCCTTGACAATACAATAATGTAACTCTTACAACTGGATGGGTGAGGATTGGTCACAGCTTTATTAACTCTTTATACTCATTCCATTAGAAAGGCATTTTATTTCTAAAATAATTCAGCTTGTTGCAGCATGCCCTGGGTCTCCACTCCGGCAAGTTGGCCAACAAGTGTAACTCTCCAACATGTCCTTTCTATTTCCAGGCCACGGAGGATCCTGCGTACTCGTATGCAGGACTCTGACCCCCACCCATCACTCTTAACGCTTGTTCCACTCCGTCCTGGAGTCCTGACAGGAATATGTCCAGTACAATATCCATTAAGTGAACAACATCGGGCCGTATGAGGCCTGCTTTATCTCCTTCCAGTTGTCGGTGTCGTACCACTACACCGCCTCTGTCTCTTCTAAATTTTGCCATCCGAATATTTATTACCCGCCTTGTCCGTTCGATGGCCGTGATGTCTCGCGCACCTTGCCATACTGCTATCGGCACAATCTCTGACCATACTATAGCTAGTTTTGTGAAAAATTCTCTGAAGCTCTCAGTGTCTAGTTTCATTATTGCCATTAGTTATGCGCTGTTGTGATGACCTAGGTTGTTTCCCCCGGCCTGTATAACTAAGATGACCGGACATCTTGCCTCTCTCCCTACCTTGATTACCTCCATTAGTACCTGTGGCCATAGCAGGCCTCTAATACCTCTCTAGTTGAAATATGTGTTATTAAACTCTAACTTCCTCCCGCCTGGGCAGACTTTCGCCCTTTTTTCTGCCCAATACATATACGAGTGGCCTATCACCCACACTGTTGGCTTAGCGTCACCTGTAAAAGAAACAAACCATGTTAGGATAACAAGTTCGGTCTTATGTATCTTGCCAAACACGTGGATCGCCATCTCCCTATCCTCTGAACTTCCGTTTCTGACAGTCCTGCTCTTGCTGCTTCCGTGGCCGCGCCTATGCGGAATGAGTGTGTCCCGTAATCTTTGGGGTGGTTCCCTGCCGATGTTATGCATTTATTAAATATAGCTTGGAACTGGTATCTTGATAATGGCATTCCATCAATGTGTGATAGGAAGAAATTACTTTGTGATCTGATGGTTAGATATGTTTTTACTATTGTTACCCGACTCAGTGTACCGTTTGTGGGTTGTAGAAGTACCCACGTGCCCCTGCCCGCTGGAACCGTTTTCGATTTGTGTATGCGTAGACGTATTGCATTATTGGCTATGACTACGTCCTGGTGTAATAAGCCTCCACTAGTTGTAATTTTGGATTGAGGGACTAATTCGCTTATGCATAGCGCCCCGTAGAAGGCGATCACAAATGCAGTAGACAGTAGTGTTGCTTCAAATTGTGAGTGTCATGTTAATGGTGTTAGGGATATGATGTGAGAAATCAGTTTTAGTGACACGGGACGGGACGTCTACACTCCTGACTTGGCTGACCCCTTTTCCACCCTTTTATGGATTGTCTGATGATGAATCTTTGTCACATCTCCCCAATTCAGTAGTTGGAAGTGAAATGCTACTTCGGTCAGACACCGCTGCGCTGACGCCCCTGATATGCCCCTCATAATTAGCTGGTGGAGAAATTCTATGGTGACTTGTGATCTGGCTTGTTCACATTGGTCAACCCGTCTGCCTGCTACTAGTCGTGTCCACTCTTCCCATGCCTTACCGTATGCTTGCCACGTCGACGGGGCAACTGACGCTCTGATTAATGGCATCAACTATTCGCCACTAGATCCCATAGGGAGGGTGGGCAACTGTTGCCCGATGGGTGGACGTTGTGGAAGAGCTCTGTGAAAATCTGCCAATTGAATTGTTATAAAGCGTTAGCAGCAGCTTTAGACCCCTCAGCATAGTGGCTAGCGCGGACCCATACATTGTGTTTTAGGCACTGGAATTCTAGCCTGGGTAGTAGGCCTAGCACTGGGAGAGACGATGATGCCATCTTATTAATGCAGTGCGCTAGGCTGGTGTTTTTTGTTATGAAGCGTATATTTTTGTAAGCCAGGCGAGCGCCCCATATTTCTATTGCTACCACTATTGGGAAGAAAAAGTATTTTCAGGGCTAGATGCAGCTAAAAATTATTATTCATTTAAAAGCTGGTGGAGCTTGGTATAGATGGCCTAAAACAATGAGTCCCACACACTGCTAGAAGCCCAAATATTTTTTCAGAGCTAGATGCAGATAAAAATTATTTTTAATTTGCAACCTGATGGAGGTCAGTATAGATGGACTAATAGAGAAAGTCCCACACACTGCTAGAAGGCCAAATATTTTTTCAGAGCTAGATGCAGAAAAAAATTATATTCAATTTGCAACCTGATGGAGGTCAGTATAGATGGACTAATAGAACAAGTCCCACGCACTGCTAGAAGGCCAAATATTTTTTCAGAGCTAGATGCAGATAAAAATTATTTTTAATTTGCAACCTGATGGAGGTCAGTATAGATGGAGTAATAGAGAAAGTCCCACAAACTGCTAGAAGGCCAAATATTTTTTCAGAGCTAGATGCTGACAAAAAATTATTTTGAATTTGCAACCTGATGGAGGTCAGTATAGATGGACTAATAGAGAAAGACCCACACACTGCTAGAAGGCCAAATATTTTTTCAGAGCTAGATGCAGATAAAAATTATTTTTAATTTGCAACCTGATGGAGGTCAGTATAGATGGAGTAATAGAGAAAGTCCCACACACTGCTAGAAGGCCAAATATTTTTTCAGAGCTAGATGCAGACAAAATATTATTTTGAATTTGCAACCTGATGGAGGTCAGTATAGATGGACTAATAGAGAAAGTCCCACACACTGCTAGAAGCCCAAATATTTTTTCAGAGCTAGATGCAGATAAAAATTATTTTTCATTTGCAACCTGATGGAGGTCAATATAGATGGACTAATAGAGAAAGTCCCACACACTGCCAGAAGGCCAAATATTTTTTCAGAGCTAGATGCAGATAAAAATTATTTTTAATTTGCAACCTGATGGAAGTCAGTATAGATGGACTAATAGAGAAAGTCCCACACACTGCTAGAAGGCCAAATATTTTTTCAGAGGTAGATGCAGAAAAAAATTATATTCAGTTTGCAACCTGATGGAGGTCAGTATAGATGGACTAATAGAGAAAGTCCCACACACTGCTAGAAGGCCAAATATTTTTTCAGAGGTAGATGCAGAAAAAAATTATATTCAGTTTGCAACCTGATGGAGGTCAGTATAGATGGACTAATAGAACAAGTCCCACACACTGCTAGAAGGCCAAATATTTTTTCAGAGCTAGATGCAGATAAAAATTATTTTTCATTTGCAACCTGATGGAGGTCAGTATAGATGGATTAATAGAGAAAGTCCCACACACTGCTAGAAGGCCAAATATTTTTTCAGAGCTAGATGCAGACAAAAAAATATTTTTAATTTGCAACCTGTTGGAGGTCAGTATAGATGGACTAATAGAACAAGTCCCACACACTGCTAGAAGGCCAAATATTTTTTCAGAGGTAGATGCAGAAAAAAATTATATTCAGTTTGCAACCTGATGGAGGTCAGTATAGATGGACTAATAGAGAAAGTCCCACACACTGCTTGAAGGCCAAATATTTTTTCAGAGCTAGATGCAGATAAAAATTATTTTTAATTTGCAACCTGATGGAGGTCAGTATAGATGGGCTAATAGAGACAATCCCACACACTGCTAGAAGCCCAAATATTTTTTCAGAGCTAGATGCAGAAAAAAATTATATTCAATTTGCAACCTGATGGAGGTAAGTATAGATGGACTAATAGGACTAGTCCTACACACTGCTAGAAGGCCAAATATTTTTTCAGAGGTAGATGCAGAAAAAAATTATATTCAGTTTGCAATCTGATGGAGGTCAGTATAGATGGACTAATAGAACAAGTCCCACACACAGCTAGAAGGCCAAATATTTTTTCAGAGCTAGATGCAGAAAAAAATTATATTAAATTTGCTACCTTATGGAGGTCAGTATAGATGGACTAATAGAATGATGCTATGCCCAAAATGTTTTACTTCACTAGGTGCCGTAAAAAAATTGGTATTCTATACACAGGTGGTGTATCTTGCAACACAGATAGGCTACTCCACTGACTAACACACCCTGCAATAGGCCAAAAAGGATTAGCTTTGCTAGATTCAGCCAAATGCTGTGAAAAAAACTTGCACAGCACCGGCACAGACCTGCCTGGCAAAAAGTGATAGGAACTGATGTAACCTAGCCCTGAAAAGGACTGCAATTACAATTAGTCTTTACTCCCAACCTATCTATTTAAGAGCACAGACCTGCCTGATAAAAGTCGTATGAAATGATGTAACGTAGTCCTTAAAAGGACTGCAATCACAACTATTCCCTACTCCCAAGCTATTTGTAGATTTGTGCGAAAATTGGCTTGAAATTAACAAGGTATAGCGCACGCAGCAACAGCGGTGCCGTCTAACACGCAGCTGCAGCAGTGAGAAAATGGTGGCGACGGGGAAAATGGATGGGTCTTATAGGGCAAGGACATGTGACATACACTGCCAATGACACATGCCCTTGCTTGTGTGAAAAAAAGCACTTCGCTCCGTGTGTGCGCTGCTGATAGGCTGACAGATTGCACCTCCCCACTGTAAATGCGGGAAAGAGAAAAAAAAATGGAGATCTTCATTATTCCTGCAGAGATCCATCCCCTGCTCCTCCCCCCGCCCCGCTGTACACTCAAACTGCGTATTAACATTCATTTTCATCATTACTGAGAAAAAATCCAGTTATGATTTTGGTGCACGAACAGTTATCGAACATAACCTCGAACAGCCGAATTTTTCTCAAATCGTTCGTGTTCGCCGAACGGCTCGAACACCACCCAAAACAGCTCGAATTTGAGATTGGCGAACAGTTCGAGTTGAACAACGCTCAGCTCTACTTTTGAGGACTAACTAATCCATCTGCAGAGATATCAGGCAGGCAGGGTATATAGGCAAGCACTGTATATAGCAAAGTCAAGGGTTCACCTGCTCACCTGAGTTTTAGCGTTCTGGGCACGGAGCACGAGGAACCACTTCGAAGCCATGCAGGAAAAAGGAAGGAGAAGCTCCAGCCACAGATGAATTCCAAAAATAAGTAGTCTTTATTGAATAGAGATACAGATGCCTTAGCACATGTCCATTAAAAGCAACGCGTTTCGAACACCAATAGTGTGTTCTTTATCCAAGCTATATATGAGTGGCACAAAGCCAGTATATATATACAAGTAGACCAGTAAAAACAAAGCACTCGAATCACATAACAATTAAAAACCAATAAACGCTATAGGATAATGTCAGTATTGAGATAATCAAAAAACACATGTTTTGTTTGACACAACATCAGAAAAACAATTGTTCTTAAATACATGGAACAAAACATACAAAAAGTCTCAATGATAATGGAAAAGAAGTTCTCGTCGCATGTTGAGCCCATCTGGATGGCAGGTATTAAGAAAATACATACAGAATGCCTCCGATCCAAGAGATGTCTTCGATTATTACCACCTCTAGGATTAAGTATTAAGCATTCAATTCCATAAACTTGAAGTGAGGAAATATTTCTGTTATGAACTTGTATGAAATGCCTGGAAGCATGAGATATGTTGCGATTAGTAACATTGGTAATATCTCTGATATGTTCCGCAATGCGTTTTTTGAGTTTACGCACTGTAGATCCGACATATAATTTATTGCATCTTATGCATTCTATTATATATACCAAATAATCACTATTACAATTAATAAATTGTTTTATGTCATGCTGTTGGGTTTTTTCTGAATTAAAAAACTTTTTTGTTACTTTAACATAGCGACACATACCGCAACGATTTTGTCCACATCTAAAGAATCCTTTGCAATTTAGCCATGTATGGCGTTGCTTTTTTGGTTTCTGAAAGCTGGGGGATAACACATTACCTAAAATTTGAGCTCGTTTAGCCACTACTCTACATCCTGATTTAAGTATGGTAGCCAGTATATTGTCATCATACAAAATAGGTAAGCATTTCAAAATAATGTGTTTGATCTGGAAAAATTGAGGGCTAAATTTTAGAGAAATGATGGGTTTATTATTCTGGTTATTAATGGTAGCAGAGCTGGAAGCGATTCTTTGATTTGATGCCTGAATAAGGGTTTCTCTAGATTTATTTTTAACTGTATTCTCAGCTCTCTTTAATGTCCAAAAAGGATAACCTCTTTTAGTTAATTTCCTTTTGCACACCTTCATTTCTCTGTGAAGCTCAACAACATCACTGCAATTTCTTTTAGTACGGGTAAATTCCCCCACTGGAATGGCTTTAATAGTGGAGCATGATAAGTGAAAGACAAATTAAATACATTGGTGTTGAGGTATGTCACAAATTCAGGTATGGCAGACACATCACCGCACCAGGGGGCTAAGTATTCTCCCTCGATTGCTAATTTGGTTATGTCCTTTTGGGAACATGAGAGATTATACACAGTCTCCAATCCCTGGGCTCATTGTCTCTTTTGGTATGGCAGATACATCGACGACCTGATCTTCATCTGGCGCGGTGATGTGTCTGCCATACCTGAATTTGTGACATACCTCAACACCAATGTATTTAATTTGTCTTTCACTTATCATGCTCATTCTACATGCATTTCTTTTTTAGATCTTAATTTGAAAATCAACGAAGGTAAAATTACCACATCTACATTTGTCAAACCTATGGCAGGTAATAGTATCCTAGATGCTAAAAGTGGACATCCTCTCTCCACTATTAAAGCCATTCCAGTGGGGGAATTTACCCGTACTAAAAGAAATTGCAATGATGTTGTTGAGCTTCACAGTGAAATGGAGGTGTGCAAAAGGAAATTAACAAAAAGAGGTTATCCTTTTTGGACATTAAAGAGAGCTGAGAATATTGTTAAAAATAAATCTAGAGAAACCCTTATTCAGGCATCAAATAGAAGAATCGCTTCCAGCTCTGCTACCATTAATAACCAGAATAATAAACCCATCATTTCTCTAAAATTTAGCCCTCAATTTTTCCAGATCAAACACATTATTTTGAAATGCTTACCTATTTTGTATGATGACAATATACTGGCTACCATACTTAAATCAGGATGTAGAGTAGTGGCTAAACGAGCTCAAACTTTAGGTAATGTGTTATCCCCCAGCTTTCAGAAACCAAAAAAGCAACGCCATACATGGCTAAATTGCAAAGGATTCTTTAGATGTGGACAAAATCGTTGTGGTATGTGTCGCTATGTTAAAGTAACAAAATATTTTTTTAATTCAGAAAAAACCCAACAGCATGACATAAAACAATTTATTAATTGTAATAGTGATCATTTAGTATATATAATAGAATGCATAAGCTGCAATAAATTATATGTCGGATGTACAGTGAGTAAACTCAAAAAACGCATTGCGGAACATATCAGAGATATTACCAATGTTACTAATCGCAACTAGTGTTGAGCTACCCCCGTAGTGTTCGAGTTCGGTTCGGTTCGTCGAACACCCGTATGTTCGCCGAGCTGTTCGTCAAACACCTTCGAACACCGTTAAAACCAATGGCAGGCAAACAAAAACACATAGAAACACATAGAGAACACCTTCAAAGGTGTCCAAAAGCTGACAAACTGCTCAGAAGACACAACTAACACATGGAAAAGTGACAAGTACATATAGTCATGTGAAAAGAAAAGAGGTGGAGGAGTAAAAGGAGGGGGAGACACAGATATAGGCATGTCATGCCCTTCTAAAACCAAAAAAGTGCGAAACCGACACGGCCAGTCCGTTCCTGCCCGTGCGACCTCCGTGTCGCCGGGTTTGTGCCAGAGCCGCGGTGGACCCTGACGGCCAGCCCCCCTCTCCCAATACTGGTGCCTGTCCGCTGGTGGGTCGAGCGAGCCCCCCTGCGGTGGAGGCAGGTCTAATCTTTTTAATTTAAATTGTCTCTCTAATTTGAATGAGTACACTTTAAATCCTTTTACAAGGATCTATTGGAGGGCAAGTCTCATGCCAGCAGCCACGTAATTCCAGCTCCAGTAGCGTCCACTAAAGCTGCTGCAGTTAAAAAGCTTTTATAAGGATCGAGCTTGGCGGTCCACCGCAAGGCGTCCTACCGCCAGTCCCAGCCCCTGTGCCTTGGGGTGCCTCCCCGATGCTCTTCACTGAGTGTCCCGGGGGCCCGAAGCATTTTCTTTGAAAAAATTAAGTGTCCAAATTACAGGTGGTGTAGCTTGCTTAACAGCTGGGATAATCCGCTGACTAGCAGACACTGCTACTAGGCACAAAGTATTTCCTGGGCTAGATGCAGTTAAAAATTTGTAATTAGATACTCTCGTCGGATGCTGAGAAAGCATTCCATAGAGTCTCCTGGCACGCCATATATTATTCTCTTAAAAAGCTTGGGGTAGGGGTCAAGGGGACCCTTTCATAGCCAAAATCACGGCCCTGTATCGCAATACGTCACCTAGGCTGAAGATAAATGGAACATTTTCATCACCTTTCATAATCACCAATGGGACAAGGCATCGGTGTCCTCTGTCCCCTCTCTTATACATCCTAGTGATGGAGCACCTTCTCTCATCAATTCGCCATAACCCCAATATTAGGTGGATTGAGGTGGGAGGCACCGAGTACAAGTGCTCTGCATTTGCTGATGATGTCCTAGTATATATCACTCAATCACATAAAGTACAGACCAAAAGTTTGGACACACCTTCTCATTTAAAGATTTTCTGTATTTTCATAACTATGAAAATTGTACATTCACACTGAAGGCATCAGAACTATGAATTAATACATGTGGAATTATATATTTAACAAAAAGTGTGAAACAAGTGAAAATATGTGTTATATTCTAGGTTCTTCAAAGTAGCCACCTTTTGCTTTGATGACTGCTTTGCACACTCTTGGAATTCTCTTGATGAGCTTCAAGAGGTAGTCAACGGAAATGGTCTTCCAACAATCTTGAAGGAGTTCCCAGAGATGCTTAGCACTTGTTGGTCCTTTTGCCTTCACTCTGCGGTCCAGCTCACACCAAACCATCTCGATTGGGTTCAGGTCTGGTGACTGTGGAGGCCAGGTCATGTGGCGTTGCACCCCATCACTCTCCTTCTTGGTCAAATAGCCCTTATGCAGCCTGGAGGTGTGCTTGAGGTCATTGTCCTGTTGAAAAATAAATGATGGTTCAACTAAATGCAAACCGGATGGAATAGCGTGCTGCTGCAAAATGCTGTGGTAGCCATGCTGGTTCAGTATGCCTTCAATTTTGAATAAATCCCCAACAGTGTCACCAGCAAAGCACCCCCACACCATCACACCTCCTCCTCCATGCTTCACGGTGGGAACCAGGCATGTAGAGTCCATCCGTTCACATTTTCTGCGTCGCACAAAGACACGGTGGTTGGAACCAAAGATCTCAAACTTGGACTCCTCAGACCAAAGCACAGATTTCCACTGGTCTAATGTCCATTCCTTGTGTTCTTTATCCCAAACAAGTCTCTTCTGCTTGTTGCCTGTCCTTAGCAGTGGTTTCCTAGCAGCTATTTTACCATGAAAGCCTGCTGCACAAAGTCTCCTCTTAACAGTTGTTGTAGAGATGTGTCTGCTGCTAGAACTCTGTGTGGCATTGACTTGGTCTCTAATCTGAGCTGCTGTTAACCTGCGATTTCTGAGACTGGTGACTCGGAGAAACTTATCCTCAGAAGCAGAGGTGACTCTTGGTCTTCCTTTCCTGGGGCAGACCTCATGTGAGCCAGTTTCTTTGCAGCGCTTGATGGTTTTTGCAACTGCACTTGGGGACACTTTCAAAGTTTTCCCAATTTTTCCGACTGACTGACCTTCATTTCTTAAAGTAATGATGGCCACTCTTTTTTCTTTACTTGGAATTTGTATTATGGCAATAAAAAAGCAGCTAACAGTGTATTCAGTAGGACTATCAGCTGTGTATCCACCAGACTTCTGCATAACACAACTGATGGTCCCAACCCCATTTATAAGGCAAGAAATCCCACTTATTAAACCTGACAGGGCACACCTCTGAAGTGAAAACAATTTCCGGTGACTACCTCTTGAAGCTCATCAAGAGAATGCCAAGAGTGTGCAAAGCAGTCATCAAAGCAAAAGGTGGCTACTTTGAAGAACCTAGAATATAAGACATATTTTCAGTTGTTTCACACTTTTTTGTTAAGTTTATAATTCCACATGTGTTAATTCATAGTTTTGATGCCTTCAGTGTGAATGTATAATTTTCATAGCCATGAAAATACAGAAAAATCTTTAAATGAGAAGGTGTGTCCCAACTTTTGGTCTGTACTGTATATCCATCCCTGCTGTTATGGCTGAAATAGATCACTTTGTTACATGGTCAAATTTTAAAATCAATGCAGCGAAGTCTGAGGCCCTCGATGTCTCCCTCCCCAAATCCATACAGGATTCCATCCAGTCCAACTTTCCCTTTGCCTGGCCCTCACAGGGTATCAAATACTTAGGAACTCGTATTCATAGAGACCTCTCCTGTCTATGTTATCTTAATTCTGGGCCCTTTATTGAACAACTCCATACAGACCACGGTTGGCAAGTTAGAACTGTAAGATTCACTACGTGAACCACTGGTGTTTTGTGGAAAAGCACATGTACACTGTGTTCCAAATTATTATGAAAAAAGTGTTTAGGAGTGATAAGGTAAGAATTTTTTTGCTTGTCAGTTAAACTCATTGATGGTGATGTGTGTCAGGGCTCTTTATATCACTGTAAGCAATTGCAGACACCTGTGCTAATTAGTTTGGCAGGTGTGTCCAATGAAAGGCAAGACTACTTAAGAAGGCTGTCGCACATTATTAAGCAGCCTACATTTTCTGCCAAAATGAGAAAGAAAAAGGATGTGTCGGCTGCTGAGAAGCAACAAATTGTGGAGTGTTTAGGTCAAGGCATGACTACAATCAACATTGCCAAGACACTTCATCCTGATCATCGCACAATCAAGAAGTATGTAGCTGATTGACAGTACTCACGTGTGCGTGCTGATAAGGGAAAATTGAGGACTCTTTCCTACAGGCAATTATGTCAGGTTAAAAGAGCAGCAGCAAAAAAGCCTTGTCATAGCAGCAGACAAGTTTTTGAAGCTGCTGGTGCCTCCAACGTCCCCCGAACAACAAGATGCAGAGTCTTTCAGAGGTTTGCAGCTGTGCGCAAGCCATCCTGTCGACCTCCTCTATCCACTGCACGCAAGCAGAAACGGCTCCAGTGGGCCAAACAATACATGAAGACTGACTTCAAAACTGTTTTGTTCACCGATGAGTGCCGTGCAACGCTTGATGGTCCAGATGGATGGAGTGGAGGATGGCTGGTTGATGGACACCCCATGCAAACACGGCTACGGCGCCAACAAGGAGGAGGTGGAGTAATGTTTTGGGCTGGAATCATGGGGAGAGAGATTGTCGGCCCCTTTAGGATCCCTGAAGGAGTAAAGATGAACTCCATAATGTACGTGGAGTTTCTCAAACAGCACTTCCTGCCATGGTTCAAGAAGAAGAACCGTGTATTCCGCAGCAAGATCATTTTCAGGCAAGATAATGCACTTTCTCATGCTGCACATAACACATCTGCATCTCTGGCTGATATGGGCATAAAAGCGGACAAACTTATGGTGTGACCCCCATGCTCCCCTGACCTCAACCCCATTCAGAACCTCTGGAGCATCATCAAAAGGAGTGTCTATGATGGCGGGAGTCAGTTCACATCTAAGCAACAGCTCTGGGAGGGTATTCTGTCCTCATGCAAAACAATTGAAGCAGAAACCATCCAAAACCTCACAAATTCAATGGACGAGAGAGTTCAGAAGCTCCTTTCAAACAAGGGGTCCTATGTGCAAATGTAACATCACCTAGAATAAAGTTTTGAGTTGAAAACTGTTTGATTTCAGTTTGTAATAACCTGCTAATGCTTATAATTTCAAAAATGACCATTTTTTTGGTCTTTATTAAAATGAAAAGGTTGATCGAAGAGTGTGGGGGATCGAAGAGTGTGGCAACCCAGTAGTCAGGATTATTTCGAATTCTGACAATCTGAGGGTCATGTTGCAGGTAGTGCAGCAAGAAGGCACTCATGTGTCTTGCGCATCTAGGAGCCCCAAAATTATTTTCCATGCTAGATGCAGCTAAAAGTTATTATTAATTTGAAAGCTGGCGGAGCTTAGTATAGATGGCCTAATAGAATCAGTACTGCAAACTGCTACAAAGCCCAAATTATTTTCCAGCCAAGATACAGATAAACATGATTAGTAATTTTAAATCTGGTGGAGTTTAGTATAGATGGCCTAATAGAATCAGTACTGCACACTGCTACAAGGCCCAAATCATTTTCCAGCCAAGATACAAATAAACATGATTAGTAATTTGAAAGTTTAAAACGGTTGGTGAGGTGATTTTAACAAATGATCAAGCTTTTACTCTCCCCAGGATGACACAGGGGTAGAAAAGTCCTTTCGGATCCATGATTTGTTCATCTTTATGAACGTGAGTCTGTCTACATTATCAGTGGAGAGACGCGTGCGCTTATCTGTCAGCACACCACCAGCAGCGCTGAACACACATTCAGACAGAACGCTGGCTGCGGGGCATGACCAGATATCCAAGGCGTAAGTGGCAAGCTCCGGCCATTTATCCAGATTGGAAGCCCAAAAAGAGCAAGGGTCCAGAGACACAGTCATGGCTTCAATGTTTACTTGGAGATACTCCTGTACCATCGTCTCTAGGCGTTGACTATGTGTCAAGCTTCTTGTCTCCTGTGGCCTTGCAAAGGATGGGCTAAAAAAGTGGTGAAATGATTCCGCAAAATTGATGTTACCAGCAGATACTGTGTTTCTGTTACGTTTTGAGTGCTGAACACTCGACGGTCCCACGGTTGGCAAGTTGGAACTGTGAGATTTACTACGTGCACCACTAGTGTTTTGGGGAAAAGCACATGTAAGATTCTGCAACAGTCTCTGCTGATACTCCTGCATGCGTGCATCTCTTTCTATGGCAGGAATAATTTCTGCAAATTTACTTTTGTACCAGGGATCTAACAGTGTGGCAACCCAGTAGTCAGGATTATTTCTAATTCTCACAATTCGAGGGTCATGTTGCAGGTAGTGCAGCAAGAAGGCACTCATGTGTCTTGCGCATCCAGGAGCACCAAGTCCCTGTTGTGTTGGTGGCGAGGTAACAATCATGCTTCCTTCCTCTGCCATCTCCCCCCAACCTCGCACAACAGAAATATGATCAAGGTCTCCCTTATCTGATGAGTCTTCCATCAGTTCGTCCTCCACTTCTTCCTGGGCTCCTGCACCTTCCTCACTAGTTTGGCTGCTACCATGCGCCCTGGTAAAACCATCTCCCCCACCCTCACATGCCTGCCGCCTTGGTGCTGCCGACCGTCTGGACCTTGCAGATGTTAGCCCTTCCGCATACAACTCCTCCTCCTCTACTTCCTCCACCTCCTCTTGTGCCACCACCTGACTCCGAATTCTGTTTAACATGTGCTCCAGCATGTAAATCACCGGAATAGTCATGCTGATAATGGCATCGTCAGCACTAAACATCTTCGTCGCCATTTCAAAACTGTGCAGAAGGGTGCATAGATCCCTGATCTGAGACCACTCCTCCAGCGTGATTTGCCCCACGTCTGAATCTCGTTGGCCCAGGCTATACGTCAGAACGTATTGCACCAGGGCTTGTCGGTGCTGCCACAGTCGCTGCAACATGTGCAGAGTTGAATTCCACCGGGTAGGCACATCGCATTTTAGCCGGTGAAGTGGCAGGCCCAACGACTTCTGTAGAGATGTAAGTCGCTGAGCTGCGGGATGCGAACGGCGGAAGTGAGCACACAGCGACCGTGCCCTCTGCAGAAGGCCATCTAGTCCGGGATAGTGGGCTAAAAATTGCTGGACAACCAGGTTCAACACGTGAGCCATACAAGGCACGTGTGTGACATTGCCCCGGCGAAGGGCCGCACCCAGGTTTGCATCATGGCCTTCCCTGGTTTCAGGTCCAGTGGAGACAACCATTCATGAAACTGGTTTTCCAGAGCTGACCACAACTCCTCAGCTGTGTGACTCACATTTCCCAGACATTTCAAAGTAAAAACCGCCTGATGACATTGAGCCCTGCTGCCAGCATAGTAAGGAGGTGTGCAGGATCCCTTCTGTGCAGTTAGAAAGCTTGTGGCATGACCAGACAGGCTTTGGGTGCAGGTGGAAGACCGAGAGGAGGTTGAGGAGGCAGAAGCAGTGGAGGAACTTTGACATAAAGAGGATTGACGCACAACTCGTGGGGACGGCAAGACTTGGACAGCAGCCCCTTGTCCTGCTGTCGCCATAGTTACCCAGTGCCCAGTCAGCGACATATAATGCCCCTGTCCATGCCTACTCGTCCAAGTGTCTGTGGTGAAATGCACCCTGTCACACACAGAGTTTCTCAAAGAAGCGGTGGTGTGCCTGCTGGTGGAGCGCAGGCACACCTTTCTTTGAGAAGTAGTGCCGACTGGGCATCTGGTACTGGGGCACTGCGGCGGACATAAGGTCTCGAAAATCCTCTGTGTCCACCAGGCGGAAAGGAAGCATTTCTGTAGCCAAGAGCTTGCAGATGGTGAAATTCAACCTCTTAGCTTTCTCATGGCTAGTAGGAAATGGTCTTTTACTTGTCCACATCTGAGGGACCGAGGGCTGGCTGTTGTGTTTAGACGGGGTTGAGAAGGGTGTCCCCGGTAAACTGCCGGTCTGTGAGGAAGATGCAGGCGGACATGTTAGGTTGCCTTGATCCAAAGGTGGTGCTATCGATGTCGGACAGCGCTGAACACCAGCTGGTGTTTCCACCTCCAAAGAAAATGATGACCTGCCAATCACGCTGGCTGTTGCGGGTAAAGAGGTGGCAGGTCTGCGTCCCAAAACAGGTGTGACTGCTGTCCCCCCAGTCACAGAGGATGAAGAGGCTGCGGATGCACAAGATGTGGCAGACGGTGGTTGGCCCGGCCGGCTAGGCCGCATTGTAGCACAGTGAGCTTCCCACTGCAACTTATGCTTCATATCCATGTGCCGGTTCATGCATGAAGTACTCAAACTATGTATTTTTTGGCCTCTACTTAGCTTTTGCTGACAAATGTTACAGATAACACGAGTTGGGTCATCTTTATCGATCTGAAAAAATGCCCAGGCTATGCAAGGCTTAGCACCCATGCGACCTGAAGAGCCACCACGACTTGTGGTGAGAGGCAGAGTTGTGTTTGAGGATGCAGTTGTTGACGTGCTTCCAGTACTACGTCTCTGTCCAGGAAGGCGCAACCTGACCTCGTCGTCACTAGCATCCTCCTCCACCTCCTCTGCTGACCTCATCTCTTGGCTAACTGTGGGTTGACAGTAAGTGGGACCTCCAACCTCGTCATCATCACCCTGAAATTGAATTTGCCACCTGGTGGAGGTTAGTATAGATGGACTAATAGAACAAAACCCACACGCTGCTACAAGCCGAGATATTTTTTCAGAGCTAGATGCAGAAAAAAATTAGATTGAATTTGCAACCTGGTGGAGGTTAGTATAGATGGACTAATAGAATGATGCTATGCCCAAAAGGTTTTACTTCACTAGGTGCAGTAAAATATTTGTATTCTATACACAGGTGGTGTAGCTTGCAACACAGATAGGCTTCTCCACTGACTAACGCACACTGCAAGAGGACAAAAAGGATTTGCTTTGCTAGATTTAGCTAAATGCTGTGAAAAAAACTTGCACAGCACTGCCACAGACCTGCCTGGCAAAAAGTGATAGGAAGTGATGTAACCTAGCCCTGAAAAGGACTGCAATTACAATTAGCCTTTACTCCCAACCTATCTATTTAAGAGCACAGACCTGCCTGATAAAAGTCGTAGGAAATGATGTAACCTAGTCCTCAAAAGAACTGCAATCACAACTATTCCCTACTCCCAAGCTATCTGTAGATTTGTGCGAAAATTGGCTTGAAATTAACACTGAAAGTATAGCACACACAGCAACAGCGGAGCTGTCTAACACACAGCTGCAGCAGTGAGAAAATGGTGGCGACGGGGAAAATGGCCGGGTCTTATAGGGCAAGAACATGTGACATACACTGCCAATGACACATGCCCTTGCTTGTGTGAAAAAAAGCAGTTCGCTCCGTGTGTGCGCTGCTGATAGGCTGACAGATTGCACCTCCCCACTGTAAATGTGGGAAAGAGAAAAAAAAATGGAGATCTTCATTATTTCTGCAGAGATCCATCCCCTGCCCCTCCCCCGCCCCGCTGTACACTCAAACTGCGTATTAACATTAATTTTCAGCAGTACTGAGAAAAAATCCAGTTATGATTTTGGTGCACGAACAGTTATCGAACATAACCTCGAACAGCCAAATTTTTTTCAAATCGTTCGGGTTCGCCGAATGGCTCGAACACCGCCCAAAACAGCTCGAATTTGAGATTGGCGAACAGTTCGAGTAGAACACCGCTCATCTCTAATCGCAACATATCTCATGTTTCCAGGCATTTCCTACAAGTTCATAACAGAAATATTTCCTCACTTCAAGTTTATGGAATTGAATGCTTATTGCTTAATCCTAGAGGTGGCGATAATCGAAGACATCTCTTGGATCGGGAGGCATTCTGGATGTATTTTCTTAATACCTGCCATCCAGATGGGCTCAACATGCAACGAGAACTTCTTTTCCATTATTATTGACACTTTTTGTATGTTTTGTTCCATGTATTTAAGAACAATTGTTTTTCTGATGTTGTGTCAAACGAAACATGTGTTTTTTGATTATCTCAATACTGACATTATCCTATAGCGTTTATTGGTTTTTAATTGTCATGTGATTCGAGTGCTTTGTTTTTACTGGTCTACTTGTATATATATACTGGCTTTGTGCCACTCATATATAGCTTGGATAAAGAACACACTATTGGTGTTCGAAACGTGTTGCTATTAATGGACATGTGCTAAGGCATCTGTATCTCTATTCAATAAAGACTACTTATTTTTGGAATTCATCTGTGGCTGGAGCTTCTCCTTCCTTTTTACTGTATATAGCAGACTGCAGGTCATATAGCACAAGAGGCTCAATTCCAATTCTTCCTTCTGCTGCTGTTAGATATTTCTATACAAAGGTCCATTTCTCAGGGGCCAGGAATACTTTTTTCTGGATCTTAATCCTCATTATTTGCTTAAAAAACAATCCAGAGAACACCGCTTTTCTGCACCATTTGCTTGTTGGCACTGCAGAATACAGCCAGGTCCTTTCCATATTACAGCGCTAGAAAACCAGCTATTTAAAACTGTGTTTTTTCACACAGATCACATATACGTTGTCAGAAAATACTGCCATTTTTGGCCTCCATTCCAATTTTTTTTCACTGTGTCAGTGAAGTTTTTGACACCGGTTTGCTGTTCAAACTAGTTACCTACAGGCCAGGTATGTACAACTGTGTTTTCTCCTTCACACGGATCAAATATATGTTGTCAGAAAATACTGCCATTTCTGGCCTCCATTAAAATTTTATTTCAGTGTGTCAGTGAAGCAATTCACACCAGTTTGCTGTTCAAACTAGTTACCTACAGGCCAGGTATTTAAAACTCTGTTTTCTTCGTCACACGGATCACATATTAGTTCGCTCCAAACTCAATCATTTCTATTGAGTAGAGATGAGCGGTGTTCGACTAGAACTGTTCGCCAATCTCAAATTCGAGCTGTTTTGGGCGGTGTTCGAGTTGTTCGACGAACCCGAACGATTTGCAAAAAATTCGGCTGTTCGAGGTTATGTTCGATAACTGTTCGTGCACCAAAAGCGTGTCCTGCATGTCTGGCGCTATTTAGAGCACCAATCATGCAGGGATTGTCTGCCACTCACTGTAATGCCACAGCCATGGTGGTTGTGGCATTAGAGTGATTGCCCAAATCGATGGGAACTGTGCTCACAGTGAAACATGAAAAGCCGGCAATTCAGCAGCGGTACACCGATACCCGACAATTTAGAACCGAAAGAATAGAGCATCACACATAGATTAGATAGATAGAAACATGTCAGTCACATATATAAGAAATACAGTGACAGTGTTGATTACTGTACTTGTCATTTAGTGTAAAGGATTTATAAAAAAAAATATTAGTGTTTTCATGCACCGTCTCTTTAAAAAAGCCGGCCGGCAATTCAGCAGCGGTACCCGACAATTTAGAATAGAAGGAATAGAGAATCACACATAGATTAGATAGATAGAAACATGTCAGTCACATATATAAGAAGTACAGTGACAGTGTTGATTACTGTACTTGCCATTTAGTGTAAAGGATTTATTAAAAAAAAAATTGGCGTGGAATCCCCCATAATTTTAGTCTCTAGCGGAGGTTTAGCAGACGGCTGGGGCAGATGTTTGAAGCCTGGGAAGGGGTAATACCCACGGAGCTTCCCAGGCTACTAATATCAGCCCCCAGCTGAATGCCTAGCCTTTACTAGCTATTAAAATGGGGGACCCCCCAAAAAATTGACATGGGGTCCCCCCTATTTTAATAGCTAGCAAAGGCTAGGCAGACAGCTGGGGGCTGATAATAATAGCCCAGGAAGGGTGCCATGAATATTGGCCCCCTCCCAGGCTAGAAACACCAGCCGTCAGCCGCCCCAGAAATGGCACATCCATAGGATGCGCCAATTCTGGCACTTAGCCTCGCTGTTCCCACTGCCCTGTAGCGGTGGCAGTGGGGTAATAGGGCTGGGGTTGATGTCAGCTTATAATGCCAGCTGACATCAAGCCCAGGTTTGTAATGGAGAGGCGTCTATAAGACACCCCCATTACTAACCCCATAGTCAAAGTTAAAAAAAAACACAAACACCCAGAATAAAGTCCTTTAATTGAAATAAAGACACAATTCTTTATTGTTCTAAATTAAACCATACTTACCATCACGCCCATTCCAGCTGAAGCCAACGATCCCCTGCAATAAAAGAAAAATAATAAAGCAACATAATCCTTACCTTCCCATGGTTCCCACGACAGCTTCAGCTCTGCTACATCGAGATGACAGGCTGGACCGCCGCAGAAAGCTGCCATCCAGCCTGTCATCCCGCAGACACTGAGAAGCGCAGGCTTGCTTGCGCTGCTCAGCGTCTCTCTGTGACGGCATCCAGATGAGCCGAGTTCATGTCCAATGAACTCGGCTCACCTCATGCACGTCACTGACAGCGTGGGAAATTTCTCACGCTGAAGCGGTGAGTGCAGGAGAATTCTCCCGCGCTGTCAGTGACGTGTATAAGGTGAGCTCATGTCCAATGAACTCAGCTCACCTCCTGCACGTCACTGACAGCGTGGGAGAATTCTCCTGCACTCAGCGCTTCAGCGTGAGAATTCTCCCACGCTGAAGCGCTGAGTGCATGAGAATTTTCCCACGCTGTCAGTGACGTGCATAAGGTGAGCTCATGTCCAATGAACTCAGTTCACCTCCTGCACGTCACTGACAGCGTGGGAGAATTCTCCTGCACTCAGCGCTTCAGTGTGAGAATTCTCCCACGCTGAAGCGCTGAGTGCAGGAGAATTTTCCCACGCTGTCAGTGACGTGCATGAGGTGAGCCGAGTTCATTGGACATTAACTCGGCTCATCTGGATGCCCTCACAGAGAGACACTGTGGAGCGCAAGCAAGCCTGCGCTTCTCAGTGTCTGCGGGATGACAGGCTGGATGGCAGCGTTCTGCTGCGGTCCAGCCTGTCATCTCGATGTAGCAGAGCTGAAGCTGTCATGGGAACCATGGAAAGGTAAGGATGATGTTGCTTTATTATTTTTCTTTTATTTCAGGAGATTGTTGGCTTCAGCTGGAATGGGCGTGATGGTAAGTATGGTTTAATTTAGAACAATAAAGAATTGTGTGTTTATTTCAATTAAAGGACTTTTTTCTGGGTGTTGTGTTTTTTTTAAATACTTTACTAGAAATTCATGGTGGTCATGTCTAATATTGGCGTGACCCCATGAATTTCGGGCTTAGGGCCAGCTGATAATGCCAAGCTGGCCCTAACCCCTTTATTACCCAGTGAGCCACCGCATCAGGGCCCTGGATGAGTTGGGTACAGCGCCAGAAGATGGCGCTTCTATGAACGTGCCATTTTCCGGGGTGGCTGCGGACTGCAATTTGCAGCGGGGGTGGCCCAGAAAGCTTGGGCCTCCCTGCGCTGCGGATTCCAGCCCCCAGCTGCCTAGTTGCACCTGGCTGGACACAAAAACAGGGCGAAGCCCCACGTCAATTTTCTTTAAATTATTTCATGAAATAATTAAGAAAAAAAGGGCTTCCCTATATTGTTGTGTCCGGCCAGGTACAAATAGGCAACTGGTGGTTGGGGGCAGCCCGTTCCTGCCTGCTGCACCTGACTGGACACAAATATAGTGCGAAGCCCCACGTCAATTTTTTTAAATTATTTCATGAATTTCCTGAAATAATTTAAAAAAATTGAAGTGGGGCTTCGCACTATATTTGTGTCCAGCCAGGTACAGCAGGCAGGAACGGGCTGCCCCCAACCACCAGCTGCCTATTTGTACCTGGCCGGACACAACAATATAGGGAAGGCCTTTTTTTCTTAATTATTTCATGAATTTCATGAAATAATTAAAAAAAATTGAAGTGGGGCTTTGCACTATATTTGTGTCCAGCCAGGTACAGCAGGCAGGAACGGGCTGCCCCCAACCACCAGCTGACTATTTGTACCTGGCCGGACACAACAATATAGGGAAGGCCTTTTTTTCTTAATTATTTCATGCGGTCCAGCCAGTCATCTCGATGTAGCAGAGCTGGAGCTGTCCTGGGAACCATGGAAAGGTAAGGATGATGTTGGTTTATTATTTTATTTTTATTACAGGAGATCGTTGGCTTCAGCTGGAATGGGCGTGACGGTAAGTATGGTTTAATTTAGAACAATAAAGAATTGTGTGTTTATTTCAATTAAAGGACTTTATTCTGGGTGTTTGTGTTTTTTTTTAACTTTGACTATGGGGTTAGTAATGGAGGTGTCTTATAGACGCCTCTCCATTACTAACCTGGGCTTGATGTCAGCTGGCATTATAAGCTGACATCAACCCCAGCCCTATTACCCCACTGCCACCGCTACAGGGCAGTGGGAAGAGCGAGGCTAAGTGCCAGAATTGGCGCATCCTATGGATGCGCCATTTCTGGGACGGCTGACGGCTGGTGTTTCTAGCCTGGGAGGGGGCCAATATTCATGGCACCCTTCCTGAGCTATTAATATCAGCCCCCAGCTGTCTGCCTAGCCTTTGCTAGCTATTAAAATAAGGGGGACCCCACATCATTTTTTTGGGGGGGGTCCCCCATTTAATAGCTAGTAAAGGCTAAGTATTCAGCTGGGGGCTGATATTAGTAGCCTGGTAAGCTCCGTGGGTATTACCCCCTTCCGAGGCTTCAAACATCTGCCCCAGCCGTCTGCTTAACCTCCGCTAGAGCCTAAAATTATGGGGGATCCCACGCCAATTTTTATTTTAATAAATCCTTTATTTTAACACTAAATGACAAGTACAGTAACCAACACTGTCACTGTACTTATTATAAATGTGACTGACATGTTTCTATCTATCTAATCTATGTGTGAAGCTCTATCTTTCTGTTCTAAATTGTCGGGTCCCGCTGCTGAATTGCCGGCCGGCTTGTTTAAAAAGACAGTGCATGAAAACACTATTATTTTTTTAAATAAATCCTTTACACTAAATGACAAGTGCAGTAACCAACACTGTCACTGTGCTTCTTATATGTGTGACTGACCTGTTTCTATCTATCTAATCTATGTGTGATGCTCTATTCCTTCTTGTCTAAATTGTCGGGTACCGGTGTATGCCGCTGATGAATTTGCCGGCCGGCTTTTTTAAAGAGAGTGTCTTCTGAGCAGTTTGTCAGCTTTTGGACACCTTTGCAGGTGTTTTCTATGTGTTTCTATGTGTTTTTGTTTGCCTGCCATTGGTTTTAACGGTGTTCGACGGTGTTCTAAGGTGTTCGACGAACAGTTCCTCGAACATCCCGGTGTTCGACGAACCGAACCGAACCCGAACACTACGGGGGTGGCTCAACACTACTAGTGAGCGTGGAAGATACTGTCCTCCATTTAAAATGGGCAAGGCACGTGGCAAGGGATGGGGAACTGAACGTGATGGTGATGGTGCATGCTGAGGCCGAGCACAAGGCCGTGGGCAAGCTGAAATTGTGCCACAACAAACACCCACATCTTCTCACCCGACCTTCCTGTCCCAATTCCTAGGGGACTGCAGCACACCACTATTGAACCCAGAGCAGTGTCAAAAGGTTGTTGGTTGGAGAGCGGATAATGCTTCCAGTCACTTAGCCACCACCACCACCACTCTGTCTTCCACACTGTCAAGTCTCAGTAGCCATGAGTGTGGACCGCATATTCCTCACCCTGATCCTCCTTCCTCCAACCATGCCAAGTGCCCGGAGACAACTGATCCCACACTTGGACACTCTAAGAGCTGTTCACTTTTCCATTCATAGATTCGGGCCCCTCGCCCGGTCCACTTGAAGCGGGGCTAGAGAAGATCGCATGTAACGATGCCCTAATATTTGAGCAGCCACGGTCACACGAAGGCGACTGTGGGAAAGTGTCACAAGAGGTGGACGATGATGAGACACAATTGCCAGAAAGTCAGGAGGAGGACCAAGGTGCGGAAGTGGAAGATGAGGTGGTGAATGATATAGTAACTTACCCACCCTGGCAGGAGGACATGCAGAGTGAGGACAGCAGCACACAAGGGGAGGGAGGCAGAGCACCCCAACAGGCAGGAAGAAGCAGTGTTGTGGCCGCAGACAGAAGGCTAGCAACCGTTCCCCGTAACATCAACACGAAGGAAGTGGCCAGTACAACTGTTAGGTCTTCTCGAGTCTGGTTGTTTTTTAAAGACTCTGCCGATAACCCCAAAAAGGCCATTTGCACCACCTGACAGGCCAGCATCAGCAGGGGTGGCAAAACAACCAGCCTGACCACCACCAGCATGATCAGGCACATGGCAGCAAAGCACCAGACTTTGTGGGCCGATCCCCAGGGTCCAGGAACAGTTTCTGCAGGTGGCACCACTGCTTCTCCCGCTGTTGTGCATGCAATCCAATCCCCTGTCCATGGTGCATGCGAAGATGCCTCCTGCCCTGCACCTGTCGTTGCACACTCTCAAGTAGCAGCATCAGGAAGCACGTCCATGACCTTGTCCCAGCGCAGCGTTCAGTTGTCCATACCCCAGTCCTTGGAACGCAAGCGCAAATACGCAGCCAACGCCCCACAGGCCACACTACTAAATTTTCAAATTTCACGACTGCTTGCGCTCGAAATGTTGCCTTTTAGGCTCGCAGAGATGGAAGCATTCCGCAACCTGATGGCGGCAGCCGTCCCTCAGTACTCAGTCCCCAGCCGCCACTATTTCTTCCGGTGTGCCATCCTTGCATTACACAAGAACGTGTCCCAAAACATTAGCCGTGCCCTCAACAACGCAGTTGTAACATACCTGGCGGCATTGCAAAAAGAACTTCGGCACTCCATGCATGAATATATAAGAAATATTGTATCTAGACTAATGTCACTTTGAAAAATGAAGGTTTTTTGCGCATAATTTGGCCAATTTATGTGTGCCCATCAACCATGACAAGGTCACCTTCGTATGATGGGAAACTGCGCTACGCTACCACTGGATATGCCACTCTTGGGCTGTAAGCCTGTATGGACAATATGTCTCTGCTTGGGCTTTTAACCTACAATGTATGGGCTGGTAGAGCTAGTTAAAACCACCTGTGACTGAATGGGAGGGACACATGGTCAGAAAAAAAGGCTGACAAACTTCTAATAGTGTGAACACGTACCTGCTGCAATGTTCCAGGAGCGGGATCCCAAAAATGATTAATAGAAAAAAGAGAGGGGTCGCTCACTGGTCTATTCGGGTGCTCTGAAGAAAAAAGTAATCTCAATTGCAAAAAGAACTTCGGCACTCCATGCATGAATATATAAGAAATATTGTATCTAGACTAATGTCACTTTGAAAAATGAAGGTTTTTTTGCGCATAATTTGGCCAATTTATGTGTGCCCATCAACCACGACAAGGTCACCTTCGTATGATGGGAAACTACGCTACGCTACCACTGGATATGCCACTCTTGGGCTGTAAGCCTGTATGGACAATATGTCTCTGCTTGGGCTTTTAACCTACAATGTATGGGCTGGTAGAGCTAGTTAAAACCACCTGTGACTGAATGGGAGGGACACATGGTCAGAAAAAAAGGCTGTCAAACTTCTAATAGTGTGAACACGTACCTGCTGCAATGTTCCAGGAGCGGGATCCCAAAAATGATTAATAGAAAAAAGAGAGGGGTCGCTCACTGGTCTATTCGGGTGCTCTGAAGAAAAAAGTAATCTCAATTGCAAAAAGAACTTCGGCACTCCATGCATGAATATATAAGAAATATTGTATCTAGACTAATGTCACTTTGAAAAATGATGTTTTTTTGCGCATAATTTGGCCAATTTATGTGTGCCCATCAACCACGACAAGGTCACCTTCGTATGATGGGAAACTACGCTACGCTACCACTGGATATGCCACTCTTGGGCTGTAAGCCTGTATGGACAATATGTCTCTGCTTGGGCTTTTAACCTACAATGTATGGGCTGGTAGAGCTAGTTAAAACCACCTGTGACTGAATGGGAGGGACACATGGTCAGAAAAAAAGGCTGTCAAACTTCTAATAGTGTGAACACGTACCTGCTGCAATGTTCCAGGAGCGGGATCCCAAAAATGATTAATAGAAAAAAGAGAGGGGTCGCTCACTGGTCTATTCGGGTGCTCTGAAGAAAAAAGTAATTTCAATTGCAAAAAGAACTTCGGCACTCCACGCATGAATATATAAGAAATTGTATCTAGACTAATGTCACTTTGAAAAAGTTAATTTGGCCAATTTATGTGTGCCCATCAACCACGACAAGGTCACCTTCGTATGATGGGAAACTACGCTACCTGCGGGTTTTGCTCTGTTCTGCTTGTCTACCGCACCTGCGGGTTTTGCTCTGCTCTGCTTGTCTACCGCACCTGCGAGTTTTGCTCTGCTCTGCTTGTCTACCGCACCTACGGGTTTTGCTCTGCTCTGCTTGTCTACCGCACCTGCTGGTTTTGCTCTGCTCTGCTTGTCTACCGCACCTGCGGGTTTTGCTCTGCTCTGCTTGTCTACCACACCTGCCAGTTTTGCTCTGCTCTGCTTGTCTACCGCACCAGCGAGTTTTGCTCTGCTCTGCTTGTCTACCGCACCTACGGGTTTTGCGCTGCTCTGCTTGTCTACCGCACCCGCAGGTTTTGCTCTGCTCTGCTTGTCTACCGCACCTGCGGGTTTTGCTCTGCTCTGCTTGTCTACCTCACATGCGGGTTTTGCTCTGCTCTGCTTGTCTACCGCACCTGCGGGTTTTGCTCTGCACTGCTTGTCTACCGCACCTGCGGGTTTTGCTCTGCTCTGCTTCTCTACTGCACCTGCGGGTTCTGCACTGCTCTGCTTGTCTACCGCACCTGCGGGTTTTGCTCTGCTCTGCTTGTTTACCGCACCTGCGGGTTTTACTCTGCTCTGCTTGTCTACCGCACCTACGGGTTTTGCTCTGCTCTGCTTTTCGACCGCACCTGCGGGTTTTGCTCTGTTCTGCTTGTCTACCGCACCTGCGGGTTTTGCTCTGCTCTGCTTCTCTACCGCACCTGCGGCTCTGTTCCTGTCTCCCAGTCTGTACTGGTCCATTTCCTGCCTGCATTCCTACCTGCCAGTACCCACCTGTCTGCATACCAGCCGTGCCTGCCAGTACCCACCTGTCTGCATACCAACCGTGCCTGCCAATACCCAACTGTCTGCATACTAGCCATGCCTGCCAGTACCCACCTGTCTGTATGCCAGCCTAACCTGCCTGTTCCTGAATTCCCCAGTGTGGGTCAACAGCTGTGACCGGGGTCTGACCTGGAGTAGCACCTGGTCCCTCTGCTCAGTTCCTCCCTGGTTCACGGAGTCGACTGAGCCGCTGAGCGACCTTGGTCGGACTGAGTTGATACTTAGTCATGCCCCTCCAGGCACTCCTCAGTTCATGGTCCAGTGGGATCACTAAGCAAGCTCACGCCAGTCAGTCCGGGCGTGTGTGTAACAGCAGTTACCGGGAAAGTCCACCTAACCACGGACACGTGGACAAGTGCTTGTGGGCAGGGACGGTACATCTCGCTGACGGCAAACTGGGTTAACGTAGTGGAAGCCGGGACCCAGTCGGACCTTGTGACAGAACATGTCCTCCCGACGCCAAGGCATGCGGGCCCTAGGTCATTCAGGGTTGCCCCCACGGTCTACAGCTCCTGCACCTCATCCTCCTCTGCCTCTTCCACCTCTTCAGCCTCCATCTCCGAAATGACTACATCAGTTACAAGCTGGAAGCACTGCCGCACTGCCTCGGCCAAGCGGCAACAGTCTGTGCTGAAGCTAATATGCTTAGGTGACAAACCGCACAATGCTGAAGAGTTGTGGACAGCTCTGAAAGAGCAGGCAGATATGTGGCTCACACCGCTGAATTTACAGCCAGGCATGGTCCTGTGTGACAATGGCCGGTACCTGGTGGTGGCTCTGAGGCGAGGCGAGCTCACACACGTACCATGCCTGGCGGTTTTCCAAATCCTACCCGCAGCTGCCGGATCTGCTTGTTAAAGTACGCTGCCTGTGTGCCCATTTAAGAAAGTCACCTACAGCTTCCGCGCATCCTTGCCGTGTTTTAAGCAGCATATGCAGCTTCCGGCTCACGTACTGGTGTGTGATGTCCCCACGCATTGGAACTCTACACTGCAGATGTTGGGAAGGAATTGTGAGCAGAAGAGTTCAGTTGTTGAGTACCAGCAACAACAAGGCCATCAGTATTCAGTTCAGACTCCACACATAAGACCTCAAGAGTGAACATGGATGTCCGACATATGTACCGTCCTCCAAAACTTTGAGGACTCCACCAAGATGGTGAGCGGCGATGATGTCATAATTAGCGCCACCATCCCGATTCTCTGTCTTCTGAAACGCTCTCTGCTCACAGTCAAAGAGGATGAATTGCAGGCAGAGCACGATGAGATGGAGAAAGGAACCATACAGGGTGATTACACATAGCCCAGCCTCATCTCATCCCAACATGGATTGGGTGACAATGAGGAAGAGGAGGAGGAGGTGTTAGAACTCTCCTGTTATGCCCGTATTGCCTGTTTAAATTCTAAGGGAGTATTCCTATCTGCCACTACTGCTGCTCAGGATGAATTAATTGAATTTCGGGTATTTGTGGATTGTGGTTCTACTCTGAATGTGATTGATGGGGGATTCTTGGAAAAACTTAGATTAGAACCTAAAACTTTGTCATCCCCTATTGCTGTGGTTTCTGTTGATGGCTCTCCCTTGAAGAGTGTTACTCATAAGGTCTGTGAATTTCCCCTCACTATTAATGGTATTCACCAAGAAAATTTGGATTTGGTGGTATTGGATAATTTGCCTTCTCCAGTAATATTGGGGTTACCCTGGTTAAAATTGCACAATCCTGTACTGGATTGGTCTACCAATGAAATTAAGTCCTGGAGCCCTAAGTGTTATGACAAGTGTTGTAATGGACGTATTGCTGCTGTGGATAAAGGGGAATTGCCTGTACCTATTCAGGATTTTTGGAGAGTTTTTTCTGAGGAGGAGTCACAAATTTTGCCTCCCTAAAAGTCGTTTATTTAATCTTACTATTCCTGAGAGAAAGGCTTTGGAGGAATACATACAGACAAGCTTGGCCGCCGGTCACATTAGGGCTTCCAAGTCTCCTGTGGCTGTTGGATTTTTTTTTGTAAAAAAAAAAGATGGCGGTTTACGTCCTTGTCTGTACTTTCGTGAGATTAATAAAATTACTGTACGCAATCCTTACCCACTGCCATTGATTCCTGATTTATTTAACCAGTTACTGGGGGCCAAGTGGTTCTCTAAAATTGATCTCCGGGGAGCATACAATTTGTTGCGCATGAAGGAGGGTGATGAATGGAAGACGGCTTTTAACACTCCTGTGGGTCATTTTGAGAATCTGGTTATGCCTTTTAGTCTTACCAATGCTCCAGCATTTTTTCAGAATCTTATTAATGACATCCTTAGACCTTTAATCGGCAAAAATGTGGTTGTGTATTTGGATGACATTCTGATTTATTCGCCTGATCTGGAGTCTCATTGGCGGAGCGTACGTGAGGTATTACAGTTATTAATGGACAATTCGCTTTTTGCTAAGCTGAAGAAATGTGAGTTCGCTGTACAGAGAATTAGTTTTTTGGGCTACATTATCTCCAGTGAAGGTTTTGAGATGGACCCGGTTAAAGTTCAAGCTGTGCAGGAATTGCCTAGGCCTATTGGTTTGAAATCGATACAGAGGTTTTTGGGTTTCGCCAATTATTACAGAAAATTCATAAAAAATTTTTCTATTATTGTCAAACCGCTGACCGATCTCACCAGGAAAGGTGCTAATGCGGTTCAGTGGACTTCTGAGGCCATTGAAGCTTTTGTGTTTCTAAAGGAGAGGTTCACCTCTGCTCCCATCCTTATGCAGCCTGATCTGACTAAGCCGTTTTTGGTTGAGGTTGATGCTTCTTCGGTGGGGGTCGGTGCGGTGTTGTCTCAGGAAAACAAGGATGGAGTACATCCCTGTGCCTTTTTTTCAAAAAAATTTTCTGAGACTGAATTTAATTACGATATTGGTAATCGGGAATTGCTGGCGATTAAACTCGCATTTGAACACTGGCGTCACCTCTTGGAAGGTGCTGAATTTCCCATTCAGGTTTTCACTGATCATAAAAATCTGATCTATCTTGATGCTGCCAAGCGCTTGAATGCCCATCAGGCTAGGTGGGCACTTTTTTTCTCGCGGTTTAATTTTTCCGTTACTTACATCCCGGGTACCAACAATGTTAAAGCGGATGCTTAGTCTCGCAGCTTTTCTCCCATGGTCGGTGTTGAGGAGGAAGAGGAGAGCATTTTACAAGAAGGTGTTGTGATTGCTGCTTTGGACTCCGTTTTGGAGGATGAGATTCTTAAAGCTCAGGAGAATGCCCCATCTAACACTCCCCATGGGAGGTTGTTTGTGCCTAGGACCTTTAGGAGAGATTTGTTTGTTGAGTGTCATGAGTCTCGGTTGGCAGGTCATCCAGGAATTTCTGAGACCAAGAGACTTGTGGGTCGCAGTTTTTGGTGGCCTGGATGGCAGAAGGAAGTCAATAAGTGGGTGCGCCAATGTACTGTGTGTGCTAGATCCAAGTCTTCACATGCTCCTGCTGCGGGGTTGCTTTGCCCTCTGGAGGTTCCTAGTGCACCTTGGACACATCTGGCTATGGACTTTATTACTGACCTTCCCCCCTCTGAAGGTTTCACGGTCATCTGGGTGGTCGTGGACCGTTTTAGCAAGATGTCACTTGGTTCCCTTCATCAAACTGCCTTGCGCTAAGACACTCGCTAAGGCCTTTGTCAAGGAAATTGTCAGACTACATGGTGTTCCTACTGACATTGTTTCTGATAGGGGACCTCAGTTCGTGGCTCGTTTTTGGCGTGCCTTTTGTGACAGGTTGGGAGTTTATTTGTCGTTTTCATCTGGATATCATCCTGAGTCTAATGGCCAGACAGAAAGGAAGAACCAGGATGTTGAGCAGTTCTTGCGTTGTTTTGTGGCAGACAATCAAGAGGGGTGGTCTGAGTTTCTGCCACTTGCTGAATTTGCTCTTAACAACCATACATCCTCTTCGGCTGGGTGTTCGCCTTTTTTTTGTTGTTCTGGGAGACATCCGTCTTTTGGGTCATTCTCCAAATTGGTTTCGGCTGTGCCTGAGGAGGAGAGTTTTTCCGGTGATTTGGAGAGAGTTTGGACGGATGTGCGTGGTAATCTTCAGGAGGCTAACAAAAAATCTAAGAGGTACTTTGATAGGAAACGGCAAGAGGTTTTGTTTGCTGTTGGTGACATGGTTTGGTTGTCCTCTAAGAATCTGCGATTGAGGATTCCTTCTAAAAAATTGGGTCCCAAGTTCGTAGGGCCCTTTAAGGTGCTTCAGATAGTTAACCAATCTGCTGTTAGGTTGGAGGTTCCTACGTCCTGGAAGATTAACCCGGTGTTTCATGTTTCTCTGTTGAAAAAAGCTGATGTGTCTGATTGTGACGCCTCTGCCACTGTTCCTCCGGTGGTGGAGGACGGGAATATGAAATTTCCCGCATCCTAAATTCTAGACGGTATAGAGGGAGTTTGCAGTATCTCGTCGCTTGGAAGGGTTTCGGACCTGAGGATAACTCATGGGTGAGGGCGGATGATGTTTCTGCTTCCAGACTTGTCAGAGCGTTTCACAGGAGGTTTCCTGGAAGCCTGGGCCTAGGGGATCCGGAGGATCCTCTTAGAAGAGGGGGTACTGTTAGAACTCTCCTGTTAGTTTTTTTTTAGTTTGCTGGTCACATGACCATTTTTGCCTATTTAATCCGGCTCCGCCCTCCTGGTCTTACTGGACTTCATTGTATTTACTACTCTTGAGCTAGCTTGGTGCTCTGTTGCCGTTCTCTGTTAGTTTTGCTAGGTCTTCTGACCTCTATGGTTTTTGTTGTGTGTTTGTCTTTGACTGCTACTATTTCTGCTAGGAGGTGTCCAACTTATCCCAGTCCCTAGTTCTTGTAGGGATCCCTCCCTCACATCTATAGGTCTTCGTTCAGACTAGCCGAGGACTTTAGCGGGTCTGATCGCAGGATCAGGTACCCCGTTACATCGTAGGGATCTAGTTTAGGTCTATTGTAGGGACAGTTCTCCTGTCTTTCCTTAGTCCCTGTAGCAGATCATAATAGGAGGAGGAAGGACAGGAGCTAGTTTCATGCACTATAGACGGTACTACCTGCACAGATGTCATACTGTCTGTTCAGCGTGGATGGCCAGAGGACAGGGAGGAGGAGGAGAGCATGGTCAGTCATTCTCTTGGTGAGGACACGGAAGTCTTGCCTGTTAGTAGTCTGGCACGCATGGCTGAGTTTATGTTAAGTTGCCTTTCCCATGACCCTCGCGTACTCAAAATGTTGGGTGACAGTCATTACTGGTTGGTGACACTTCTACAATGAGAACTTTATATCTCTTATTCCTGATGCAGACAGGTCGATAAAAATGGGGCTGTACCAGAAGGACCTTGTTGCTGAACTATTAAAAAAATTTCCATCTGAAAACTGTGGCGGCAGAGGTCATACTTCATTGAACAACCAAGGAGTACAGGTGAGAGAGACACAATTTCAATCCAGCAGAGGCAGGGGAACACTGTCAAAGTTCTGGGAGAGTTTTCTCAGACCCTCCCATCGCACAGGCCCTGAGGCGCGGGGTACTCTCACAAAGAAGGGCAAAGTTTGGTAAGATGCTGAGGGAGTACCTTGCCATCAGTACCAACGTCCTTCGTGATTCCTCTGTGCCTTATAATTATTGGGTATCCAAGCTGGATACATGGAATGGACTGCCTTGGAGGTCCTGGCTAGTGTTGAGCCACCCCCGTAGTGTTCGAGTTCGGTTCGGTTCGTCGAACACCCGTGTGTTCGCCGAACTGTTCGTCGAACTGTTCGTCGAACACCTTCGAACACCGTTAAAACCAATGGCAGGCAAACAAAAACACATAGAAACACATAGAAAACACCTTCAAAGGTGTCCAAAAGCTGACAAACTGCTCAGAAGACACAACTAACACATGGAAAAGTGACAAGTACATATAGTCATGCGAAAAGAAAAGAGGTGGAGGAGTAAAAGGAGAGGGAGACACAAATATAGGCATGTCATGCCCTTCTAAAATCCAAAAAGTGAGAAGCCGACACGTTCAGTCCGCTCCTGCCCGTGCGACCTCCGTGTCGCCGGGTTTGTGCCAGAGCCGCGGTGAACCCTGACGGCCAGCCCCCCTCTCCCAATACTGGTGCCTGTCCGCTGGTGGGTCGAGCGAGCCCCCCTGTGGTGGAGGCAGCTCTAAGCTTTTTAATTTAAATTGTCTCTCTAATTTGAATGAATACACTTTAAATCCATTTACAAGGATCTATTGGAGGGCAAGTCTCATGCCAGCAGCCGCGGTAATTCCAGCTCCAGTAGCGTCCACTAAAGCTGCTGCAGTTAAAAAGCTTTTATAAGGATCGAGCTCGGCTGTCCACCGCAAGGCATCCTACTGCCAGTCCCAGCCCCTATGCCTTGGGGTGCCTCCTGATGCTCTTCACTGAGTATCCCATGGTCCCGAAGCATTTCCTTTGAAAAAATTAAGTGTCTAAACTACAGGTGGTGTAGCTTGCTTAACAGCCGGGATAATCCGCTGACTAGCAGACACTGCTACTAGGCACAAAGTATTTCCTGGGCTAGATGCAGTTAAAAATTTGTAATTAGATACTCTCGTTGGATGCTGAGAAAGCATTCCATAGAGTCTCCTGGCACGCCATATATGATTCTCTTAAAAAGCTTGGGGTAGGGGTCTAGGGGACCCTTTTATAGCCAAAATCACGGCCCTGTATCGCAATACGTCACCTAGGCTGAAGATAAATGGAACTGTAGCACCCTGAGGGCTCGGTTGCTACAGACGTATTGCACCTCACCCAGAGGTGTGATATCTCACTCTCAGGTAAGGATGGAGTGTGGATCAGGACCCGACACCTGCATGCATTACACCACATTGCCGTGGGGCAGGGCGACCAATATGCCCCTGAGATGGGCACGACAGTCCCTGTCCCTGGCTGGAGTGGGGGGAGGGAACACTGAGGAAGGGGAACCCTGTAGTGCAGGAGCAGGGAGGAAGCAGTTCCTGGGTGCATTGAGAAGGGAGTATAAAAGGTGGGCACTATCTTAGTTCAGTGCAGAGAAGTCTGAGCAGAAGTGGCAGGGAGCAGGGGCTCTGCATGAGCTCTGCTCCGGAGGCGGGCCTAGTAACAGAGGCCCAGGCCTGGAAGAGGGAGAAGGAAGGAAGAGGAGCGGAGAAGGCTCCAGGAACGAGGAATGAAGGGATCCCAGGGGTGCGGACGGGCGAGTCGCCACCGCACGCCCGAATCCACCTGCGTGGAGGGGTCAGGCCAAAGGGGGAGACCGGTCCCCGAACTAGTGGAGGCAGGAAACGACCCTCAGCTAGAAACCGGAGGCTCTGACATTTTATGTGGCGCAGCCCCTCGCTACACCCGCTAGGAAGGCACCACATAGGGTCAGGGAAACTGGCGCCAAGTTTACCAAGAGGATGCCCGAGGCAGCCGGACAGAAGTGTTGGTAAGAAAGGCCAGACAAAGGACACACAAAGGGGGTCCTGTGAAGTGCTCCAAAGTTATCTGGGAGTTGTCTGAGCCCCTCACCTGGTGAGCACAGTACGACGTGGGCAGCCGTTACCTGCAGACATGGTCTGGATAATAAGAACTGTGAGTAAAGGCCCTGGACTGCATCACTGACTCCGTGTCGTTATTGCTGCTGCCCTGCACCATCACCCCCATCCTCCGCATACACTGCCCTGAGGCTATACTCCTCCCGTGGGGAGTTATGCTACGCTCTGCTGCACCCACAACACCAGCCTCAGCGGTCTGCCCTGTAGCGGCGGTTCACTCTGACCGCAATCTACGGGTGGCGTAGTCGGACATTTAAACAGCAAAACCACATAAATAGTTCCGCCACTGGTTTGACCGCCCTGAGCCACGGAACTGGGTCGCCGCCACGAAGACTACAACCACCAGCATCCACCAAAAAGGGTCCGGCTCCGGGTGTCCCAAGGCCCAGGGGGTGCGTCAGAACATTTTCATCACCTTTCACAATCACCAATGGGACAAGGCAGGGATGTCCTCTGTCCCCTCTCTTATACATCATAGTGACGGAGCACCTGCTCTCATTAATTCGCCATAACCCCAATATTAGGTGGATTGAGGTGGGAGGCACCGAGTACAAGTGCTCTCTATTTGCTGATGATGTCCTAGTATATATCACTCAATCACATATAACCATCCCTGCTGTTATGGCTGAAATAGATCACTTTGTTACATGGTAAAATTTTAAAATCAATGCAGCGAAGTCTGAGGCCCTCGATGTCTCCCTCCCCAAATCCATATAGGATTCCATCCAGTCCAACTTTCCCTTTGCCTGGCCCTCACAGGGTATCAAATACTTAGGAATTCCTATTCATAGAGACCTCTCCCATCTATGTTATCTTAATTTTGGGCCCTTTATTGAACAATTCCATACAGACCACGGTTGGCAAGTTAGAACTGTAAGATTCACTACGTGAACCACTGGTGTTTTGTGGAAAAGCACATGTACACTGCGTTCCAAATTATTATGCAAAAAGTGTTTAGGAGTGATAAGGGAAGAATTTGTTTGTTTGTCAGTTAAACTCATTGATGGTGATGTGTGTCAGGGCTCTTTATATCACTGTAAGCAATTGCAGACACCTGTGCTAATTAGTTTGGCAGGTGTGTCCAATGAAAGGCAAGACTACTTAAGAAGGCTCTCTCACATTATTAAGCAGCCTACATTTTCTGCCAAAATGGGAAAGAAAAAGGATGTGTCGGCTGCTGAGAAGCAACAAATTGTGGAGTGTTTAGGTCAAGGCATGACTACAATCAACATTGTGCGATGATCAGGATGAAGTGTCTTGGCAATCAAGAAGTATGTAGCTGATTCACAGTACACACGTGTGCGTGCTGATAAGGGCAAATTGAGGACTCTTTCCTACAGGCAATTACGTCAGGTTGAAGGAGCAGCGGCAAAAAAGCCTTGTCATAGCAGCAGACAAGTTTTTGAAGCTGCTTGTGCCTCCAACGTCCCCCGAACAACAAGATGCAGGGTCCTTCAGAGGTTTGCAGCTGTGCATACGCCATCCTGTCGACCTCCTCTATCCACTTCACACAAGCAGAAACGGCTCCAGTGGGCCAAACATTACATGAAGACTGATTTCAAAACTGTGTGTTCACGGATGAGTGCCGTGCAGCGCTCGATGGTCCAGATGGATGGAGTGGAGGATGGCTGGTTGATGGACACCCCACGCAAGCACGGCTACAGCGCCAACAAGGAGGAGGTGGAGTAATGTTTTGGGCTGGAATCATGGGGAGAGAGATTGTCGGCCCCTTTAGGATCCCTGAAGGCGCTAAAGATGAACTCCATAATGTATGTGGATTTTCTCAAACAGCACTTCCTGCCATGGTTCAAGAAGAAGAACCGTGTATTTCACAGCAAGATCATTTTTCTGCATGATAATGCACCATCTCATGCTGCACATAAAACATCTGCATCTCTGGCTGATATGGGCATAAAAGGGGACAAACTTATGGTGTGACCCCCATGCTCCCCTGACCTCTACCCCATTCAGAACCTTTGGAGCATCATTAAAAGGAGTGTCTATGATGGCGGGAGGCAGTTCACATCTAAGCAACAGCTCTGGGAGGGTATTCTGTCCTCATGCAAAACAATTGAAGCAGAAACCATCCAAAACCTGACAAATTCAATGGACGAGAGAGTTCAGAAGCTCCTTTCGAACAAGGGGTCCTATGTGAAAATGTAACATCACCTAGAATAAAGTTTTGAGTTGAAAACTGTTTGATTTCAGTTTCTAACAACCTGCTAATGCTTATAATTTCAAAAATGACAATTTTTTTGGTCTTTATTAAAATGAAAAGGTTGATCGAAAAGTTTGGGGGATCTAAGAGTGTGGCAACCCAGTAGTCACGATTACTTCGAATTCTGACAATATGAGGGTCATGCTGCAGGTAGTGCAGCAAGAAGGCACTTATGTGTCTTGCGCATCTCGGAGCCCCAAAATTATTTTCCGGGCTAGATGCAGCTAAAAATTATTTTTAATTTTAAATCTGGTGGAGCTTATTATAGATGGCCTAATAGGATCAGTGCTGCACACTGCTACAAAGCCCAAATTATTTTCCAGTCAAGATACAGATAAACATGATTAGTAATTTGAAAGCTTAAAACGGTTGGTAGGGTGATTTTAACCAATCATCAAGCTTTTACTCTCCCCAGGATGACACAGGGGTAGAAAAGTTGTTTCGGATCCATGATTTGTTCATCTTTATGAACGTGAGTCTGTCTACATTATCAGTGGAGAGCCGCGTGCGCTTATCTGTCAGCACACCACCAGCAGCGCTGAACACACGTTCAGACAGAACGCTGGCTGCGGGGCATGACAAGATCTCCAAGGCGTAAGTGGCTAGCTCCGGCCATTTATCCAGATTGGAAGCCCAAAAAGAGCAAGGGTCCAGTGACACAGTCGTGGCTTCAATGTTTACTTGGAGATACTCCTGTACCATCGTCTCTAGGCGTTGACTATGTGTCAGACTTCTTGTCTCCTGTGGCCTTGCAAAGGATGGGCTAAAAAAGTGGTGAAATGATTCCGAAAAATTGATGTTACCAGCAGATACTGTGGTTCTGTTACGGTTTGAGTGCTGAACACTTGACGGTCCCATGGTTGGCAAGTTGGAACTGTGAGATTCACTACGTGCACCACTGGTGTTTTGTGGAAAAGCACATGTAAGATTCTGCAACAGTCTCTGCTGATACTCCTGCATGCGTGCATCCCTTTCTAAGGCAGGAATAATTTCGGCAAATTTACTTTTGTACCGGGGATCTAACAGTGTGGCAACCCAGTAGTCAGGATTATTTCTAATTCTCACAATTCGAGGGTCATGTTGCAGGTAGTGCAGCAAGAAGGCACTCGTGTGTTGCGCATCCAGGAGCACCAAGTCCCTGTTGTGTTGGTGGCGAGGTAACAATCATGCTTCCTTCCTCTGTCCTCTCCCCCCAACCTCGCACAACAGAAATGTGATCAAGGTCTCCCTCATCTGATGAGTCTTCCATCAGTTCGTCCTCCACTTCTTCCTGGGCTCCTGCACCTTCCTCACTAGTTTGGCTGCTACCATGCGCCCTGGTAAAACCATCTCCCCCACCCTCACATGCCTGCCGCCTTTGTGCTGCCGACCGTCTGGACCTTGCAGATGTTAGCCCTTCCGCATACAACTCCTCCTCCTCTACTTCCTCCACCTCCTCTTGTGCCACCACCTGACTCCGAATTCTGTTTAACATGTGCTCCAGCATGTAAATCACCAGAATAGTCATGCTGATAATGGCATCATCAGCACTAAACATCTTCGTCGCCATTTCAAAACTGTGCAGAAGGGTGCATAGGTCCCTGATCTGAGACCACTCCTCCAGCGTGATTTGCCCCACCTCTGGATCTCGTTGGCCCACGCTATACGTCAGAACGTATTGCACCAGGGCTTGTCGGTGCTGCCACAGTCGCTGCAACATGTGCAGAGTTGAATTCCACCGGGTAGGCACATCGCATTTTAGCCGGTGAAGTGGCAGGCCCAACGACTTCTGTAGAGATGTAAGTCGCTGAGCTGCGGGATGCGAACGGCGGAAGTGAGCACACAGCGACCGTGCCCTCTGCAGAAGGCCATCTAGTCTGGGATAGTGGGCTAAAAATTGCTGGACAACCAGGTTCAACACGTGAGCCATACAAGGCACGTGTGTGACATTGCCCCGGCGAAGGGCCGCACCCAGGTTTGCAGCATTGTCGCACACGGCCTTCCCTGGTTTCAGGTCCAGTGGAGACAGCCATTCATGAAATTGGTTCTCCAGAGCTGACCACAACTCCTCAGCTGTGTGACTCACATTTCCCAGACATTTCAAAGTAAAAACCGCCTGATGACGTTGAGCCCTACTGCCAGCATAGTAAGGAGGTGTGCAGGAGATTGTGGCATGACCAGACATGCTTTGGGTGCAGGTGGAAGACCAAGAGGAGGTTGAGGAGGCAGAAGCAGTGGAGGAACTTTGACATAAAGAGGATTGACGCACAACTCGTGGGGACGGCAAGACTTGGACAGCAGCCCCTTGTCCTGCTGTCACCATAGTTACCCAGTGCCCAGTCAGCGACATGTAACGCCCTTGTCCATGCCTACTCGTCCAAGTGTCTGTGGTGAAATGCACCCTGTCACACACAGAGTTTCTCAAAGAAGCGGTGATGTTGTGTGCGACATGCTGGTGGAGCGCAGGCACACCTTTCTTTGAGAAGTAGTGCCGACTGGGCATCTGGTACTGGGGCACTGCGACGGACATAAGGTCTCGAAAATCCTCTGTGTCCACCAGGCGGAAAGGCAGCATTTCTGTAGCCAAGAGCTTGCAGATGGTGAAATTCAACCTCTTAGCTTTCTCATGGCTAGGAGGAAATGGTCTTTTACTTGTCCACATCTGAGGGACCGAGGGCTGGCTATTGTGCTTAGACGGGGTTGATAAGGGTGTCCCCGGCACACTGCCGGTCTGTGAGGAAGATGCAGGCGGACATGTTAGGTTGCCTTGATCCAAAGGTGGTGCTATCGATGTCGGACAGCGCTCAACACCAGCTGGTGTTACCACCTCCAAAGAAAATGATGACCTGCCAATCACGCTGGCTGTTGCGGGTAAAGAGGTGGCAGGTCTGCGCCCCAAAACAGGTGTGACTGCTGTCCCCCCAGTCACAGAGGATGAAGAGGCCGCGGATGCACAAGATATGGCAGACGGTGGTTGGCCCGGCCGGCTAGGCCGCATTGTAGCACACTGAGCTTCCCACTGCAACTTATGCTTCATGTCCATGTGCCGGTTCATGCATGAAGCACTCAAACTATGTATTTTTTGGCCTCTACTTAGCTTTTGCTGACAAATGTTACAGATAACACGAGTTGGGTCATCTTTATCGATCTGAAAAAATGCCCAGGCTATGCAAGGCTTAGCACCCATGCGACCTGAAGAGCCACCACGACTTGTGGTGAGAGGCAGAGTTGTGTTTGAGGATGCAGTTGTTGACGTGCTTCCAGTACTACGTACTACGTCTCTGTCCAGGAAGGCGCAACCTGACCTCGTCGTCACTAGCATCTTCCTCCACCTCCTCTGCTGACCTCATCTCTTGGCTGACTGTGGGTTGACAGTAAGTGGGATCTCCAACCTCATCATCATCACCCTGTGTGTTATCACACCCGTCGTCCTCAGAGCCAACCTGTTCCTGCCCTGACAAAAAACTAAAGTTGTCGCTCCAATCAGGTATTTGAGTCTTATCATCGTCTTCCTCATTGTCTCCACCAACAGGAGTTACAGTTTGGGAATGAGGGTCTACATTATGGTCAGAACCTTCTGCGTCTGGTCCTGGATCCGACTCATAAAGATTCTGGGCATCAGTGCAGATCATTTCCTCGTCTGGATTCACAGAAGCGCTGGAGTCGACCTCTGATTCCCAGGCTATAGTATGAGTAAACAGCTCTGCAGACTCAACCATCTGTTCTACCTCATACTCAGACGGGCAGCTGGAGATTTGGGAGCTGTGAGGAAGCAAGTGCGATTTGGGTGACACCTTTGAGGACTGGAGTATTTGTGATGTTGAAGTTGATGTGGAGGAGAGCCCACTTAAAGGAGCACTTGATATCCATTGAAGCACCTGCTGTTTTTGTGCCTCATCTGGAATTTGTAGCGATTGGCGTGGCCGTAAGAAAGGGATCTTATCACATTGTCCGCTAGAAGAAGTAGACATTTTATTTTGGCTGGAAGATGGTCTTTCTTCTGCAGATGTTACTGTTGCTTTAACACCTACCCCACGGACACAACCTTTTTTCCCCTTCCCAACACGCCTATGCCCCTTTCCACCAGCAGCAGGCCTTTTTCCACTCATTTTGGTGGTTAACTAATTCACAACTCTGGAGTTGATTGCACAAAAAAACAATGGATGGTAACCGAGCAGAGCTGAGTGGCCAAACTGTGGTATTAGGCCAAAACTATTGGCTGGGTTAGATGCAGAAAAAAATCATATTCAATTTGCAACCTGATGGAGGTCAGTATAGATGGACTAATAGAGAAAGTCCGACACACTGCTAGAAGGCCAAATATTTTTTCAGAGCTAGATGCAGAAAAAAATTAGATTCAGTTTGCAACCTGATGGAGGTCAGAATAGATGGACTAACAGAGAAAGTCCCACACACTGCTAGAAGGCCAAATATTTTTCCAGAGCTAGATGCATACAAAAAATTATTTTGAATTTGCAACCTGATGGAGGTCAGTATAGGTGGACTAATAGAACAAGTCCCACACACTGCTAGAAGGCCAAATATTTTTTCAGAGCTAGATGCAGAAAAAAATTATATTCAGTTTGCAACCTGATGGAGGTCAGTATAAATGGATTAATAGAACAAGACCCACACACAGCTAGAAGCCCAATATTTTTTCAGAGGTAGATGCAGAAAAAAATATATTCAGTTTGCAACCTGATGGAGGTCAGTATAGATGGACTAACAAAGAAAGTCCCACACACTACTAGAAGGCCAAATATTTTTTCAGAGCTAGATGCAGAAAAAAATTATATTCAGTTTGCAACCTGATGGAGGTCTGTATAGATGGATTAATAGAACAAGACCCACACACAGCTAGAAGCCCAATATTTTTTCAGAGGTAGATGCAGAAAAAAATATATTCAGTTTGCAACCTGATGGAGGTCAGTATAGATGGACTAATACAACAAGTCCCACACACAGCTTGAAGCCCAAATATTTTTTCAGAGGTACTGTAGATGCAGATAAAAATTATTTTTAATTTGCAACCTGATGGAGGTCAGTATAGATGGACTAATAGAGAAAGTCCGACACACTGCTAGAAGGCCAAATATTTTTTCAGAGCTAGATGCAGAAAAAAATTATATTCAGTTTGCAACCTGATGGAGGTCTGTATAGATGGATTAATAGAACAAGACCCACACACAGCTAGAAGCCCAATATTTTTTCAGAGGTAGATGCAGAAAAAAATATATTCAGTTTGCAACCTGATGGAGGTCAGTATAGATGGACTAATACAACAAGTCCCACACACAGCTAGAAGCCCAATATTTTTTCAGAGGTAGATGCAGAAAAAAATATATTCAGTTTGCAACCTGATGGAGGTCAGTATAGATGGACTAATACAACAAGTCCCACACACAGCTAGATGCCCAAATATTTTTTCAGAGGTACTGTAGATGCAGATAAAAATTATTTTTAATTTGCAACCTGATGGAGGTCAGTACAGATGGACTAATAGAGAAAGTCCGACACACTACTAGAAGGCCAAATATTTTTTCAGAGCTAGATGCAGAAAAAAATTATATTCAGTTTGCAACCTGATGGAGGTCAGTATAGATGGATTAATAGAACAAGACCCACACACAGCTAGAAGCCAAATATTTTTTCAGAGCTAGATGCAGAAGAAAATTAGATTCAGTTTGCAACCTGATGGAGGTCAGTATAGATGGATTAATAGAACAAGACCCACACACAGCTAGAAGCCAAATATTTTTTCAGAGCTAGATGCAGAAAAAAATTGGATTCAGTTTGCAACCTGATGGAGGTCAGTATAGATGGACTAATAGAATGATGCTATGCCCAAAAGATTTTACTTCACTAGGTGCAGTAAAAAAAATTGGTATTCTATACACAGGTGGTATATCTTGCAACACAGATAGGCTACTCCACTGACTAACACACTCTGCAATAGGCCAAAAAGGATTAGCTTTGCTAGATTCAGCCAAATGCTGTGAAAAAAACTTGCACAGCACTGGCACAGACCTGCCTGGCAAAAACTGATAGGAACTGATGTAACCTAGTCCTGAAAAGGACTCCAATTACAATTAGTCTTTACTCCCACAACCTATCTATTTAAGAGCACAGACCTGCCTGATAAAAGTCGTAGGAAATGCTGTAACCTAGTCCTTAAAAGGACTGCAATCACAACTATTCCCTACTCCCAAGCTATCTGTATATTTGTGCGAAAATTGGCTTGAAATTAACAAGGTATAGCGCACACAGCAACAGCGGTGCCGTCTAACACGCAGCTGCAGCAGTGAGAAAATGGTGGCGACGGGGAAAATGGCTTGGTCTTATAGGGAAAGGACATGTGACATACACTGCCAATGACACATGCCCTTGCTTGTGTGAAAAAAAGCACTTCGCTCCGTGTGTGCGCTGCTGATAGGCTGACAGATTGCACCTCCCCACTGTAAATGCGGGAAAGAGAAAAAAAAATGGAGATCTTCATTGTTCCTTCAGAGATCCATCCCCTGCCCCTCCCCCCACCCCGCTGTACACTCAAACTGCGTATTAACATTAATTTTCATCATTACTGAGAAAAAATCCAGTTATGATTTTGGTGCACGAACAGTTATCGAACATAACCTCGAACAGCCGAATTTTTCTCAAATTGTTCGTGTTCGCCGAACGGCTCGAACACCGCCCAAAACAGCTCGAATTTGAGATTGGCGAACAGTTCGAGTAGAACAACGCTCATCTCTAGTCCTGGCCTGCCCTGCCACCAGAGTTTTATCAGAGCGGGTTTTTAGTGCCGCTGGTGGAATTATAACTGATAAGTGCATCCGCCTGTCAACTGAAAATGCTGACAGGCTGATTCTTATAAAAATGAACAAGGGCTGGATTGGCCAAGACTTCTCAACACCACCTAATGACAGCAGCGTAACATAAACTCAAATCCAGTGTCTTTGATTGGGAGGTGTATTCCCATGAACCTTTTCACACCCAGACATGGGTATACGCTTCCTGATTTTCGCTATTTGCTCTTGTTCTCCTTTTCCTCATCCTCCACCACCATATCACCAGGGTGACCGTAGTCCATGATGCAACACCCACATAATTTGTTTAAAGGGTGTTTATGATGCCTGTAAAAAAAAAAAAATTTTACAGTATGTTCATGTATACCCCCCAGGCGTAAATGTTTGTCAGCCCATGCTCTTAGTGCATGGGCATTACAAGTATAGGAAGCCCGCTCCTTTCTAATGGGAACATTTTTTTATGAAGCCCTCCTCCAAGTTTCTTCCAAGCGGCATTGGAGTGCCTCCAAATTTTTGGCAACCCTTGCATTCACTGCATAGGTCAACCCTATGGGAGACCCACTTCCTAATAATGGGAACATTGTTTTAAGGAGGCCCTCTGACCCCCATGTCTTTTCCAAGGGGCATTGAAGTGCCTCCAAATTTTTGGCAACCCTTACATTCACTGCATTGTTCAACACTATGGGAGACCCTTTTCTTAATAATGGGAACAAAGTTTTGAGGAGGCCCTCTGACCTCCATGTCTTTTCCAAGGGGCATTGAAGTGCCTCCAAATTTTGGGCAACCCTTACATTCACTGCATAGGTCAACCCTATGGGAGACCCACTTCCTAATAATGGGAACATTGTTTTGAGAAGGCTCTCTGATCTCCATGTCTTTTCCAAGGGGCATTGAAGTGCCTCCAAATTTTTGGCAACCCTTGCATTCATTGCATAGGCAAACACAATAGGAGACCCACTTCCTAGTAATGGGAACATTGTTTTCAGGAGGCCCTCCTCTAAATCTCTTCCAAGGGGTATTGGGGTGCATCCAAATTTTCAAAGTGGTATTGGGGTGCGTCCAAATTTTGGTCATCCCTGGCACTCACTGCATATGCAATAACAGTATAGGAGACCCACTCTTTAGTAATGGGAACAATAAAACATAGCCGGCTGATGGCTCTCTAAGAATAGTGAGGGCTGACTGCTGGTCCTTTAAGAATAGTAAAGGCCACCTGATGGCCCTTTAAAAATAGGCTTTGTGACTTTCAGAGTCCCTCCTTCATAAATGAAACACAATGTGTCTGATGATATCTCACACACCACATGGCCAGATAAGGCTGTAAAATGTTATAATGACATTCCCTGGTGTATGCATTTGTCACGGTTGAAAGCAATGCAAAAGTGAAAAAACGCATGAAAAACGCTACGTGTGACCATAGCCCAAGGTGTGGAGGAGCATTTTTGTTTTTGGTTCTTTATTTTGCCTTATATACAAGTCATTATCCTGGAAAGGATGTTCCTGAACATATTTCCCAGGAAAATCCATTTTGGTTTCGTTTTGGTATGTTTTATTGTGAGTCCGTAAAAGTGGCGTAATACCTCTGACAATGTTGTTGACTGAAGTGACCTGGGAGTCAGAAATGCTTCCAGGGGTCTTCCCCATGCTGTCCCCATGTTATTTGAGCACTGTTCCCGTCGATTTGGGCAATTTTTAGGCCCTCTGCAGACCGCTGGGAGGAGCCGCCTGAAAAATGCTCGAGTTTCCCATAGACTTACATTGGGTTCGTTGCTCGGGTCGAGCACCCGAGTATTCCAATGTGCTTGACGTGAGCATCGAGCACCTGAGCATTTTAGTGCTCGCTCATCACTAATGACTACATGTACACATGCGGATATTAAGCGATTCAATGTGCGGATGGTACCCGGGTCTGGAGAAGAGGAGACTCTCCTCCAGACCCGAGTACCATATTACCTGTTAAAAAAAGAATAAAAAATAAACATTATACTCACCTTCCGATGGCCCCTGGTCTCCTGTATGATGCGTCCTTGTACGGCTCGCGATGATCTAAAAGGACCAGCGGTGATGTCATTTAGTCATGTGACAGGTCACGCGACCGCTGACGTCGGCCAGTTGCATGGATTTATATAGTGTGACCAAGTTGTCAAGCACTTTTCCAAGTGATGCTAAAATCGCTTGGAAAAGCACTTGATAACCCGCATGCAGTAATGCATGCAAAAAACACTTGACAAACACTTCTACCTGGCAGGAAAAACGCATGTAAAATCCGCATGCGTTTTTCCTGCCAGGGAGATGCGGAAAAAATCTGCAGCATTTCTGCATCGTGGGCACTTAGCCCTATTGTTGTATTACTTTGGACCACTAATTAAAAAATCCTGAGCATATAACTTTGGTACATTTCCATTTATTTCTGAAGATATTGTACAGTCTATGAAAAAAATGAAACGGTGCCAATAATTGTGACCAGCACTGTACATAGATATGAGGCTCTCATGAAGAGAAATTATTTTCAGGGATTTCAACATCATAAAAAAGTTTCAAAGATCTAGTTTATAAGAATAAAGAGGGACATTCATTAAAAATTTCACTGGAAACACACAGGGCCTGATTCATCAAGGTATTTACGCAGGAATTCTGAAACAACTTGAAATATGACATTTTTGTGGAACTCAAAGCTGCATAAAAATGTCGCAACGCTTGTTTGCGAGACTCAGCCATCTCCGCCAAAGTGGACACCAGAAATGTGCACCAGACACAGGCTGAAATAACATTTTTGGCAGAAGCTCATGGCAGTTGTAAGATATGCCTAATTCAATAAAAGGTGTGCATGTGCTACTCTAGTGTCCCTTCATTAATGCTGGTGTGCCTAACTATGAATTGAGCCCATAATTGTGTAAAAATGCTGCAACTTTTAGTGTTTTTTTCTGAGATCATTTGTGTTGTCCTGAGGAAGGAGTCAGATGGACTCTGAAACGCGTTGACATGAAACCACTTTTTCATGATATCCCTTGCATCATGTTTAAATCAGCAGCGCATATCATGAATCCACTCTACCCTGGTATCTATCTGAAAACGCTTGTGGATATTGCAGCATCTGAATTTTTTTGCCTCAGTGGTTGTGTCTTATACAACATTATCAGGTGAGTTTATACTTGTTTTATCCTTACCAATTTACTTGGATAAGATCCTATTGTGCTTTGCATTTTTTATTTAGTGTTTTTTCTGTCATACTGCCCAAAAAATGGAACAAATGCATTAAAAAAAGGTGTTCCTCTTAAAACACCATTCCAGACTTTTTCTTATTGTAACACTGAAGTGGTGCTTCTAATGTAAGATCCCTGCCCCTAGTCTTATACTTACCAGCTGCCCTCTTCATCTTTTATCCACACCATTCCGGTTGATCCTCAGCACTAGAGATGAGCGTTGTTCTACTCGAACTGTTCGCCAATCTCAAATTCGAGCTGTTTTGGGCGGTGTTCGAGCTGTTCGGCGAACACGAACGATTTGAGAAAAATTCGGCTGTTCGAGGTTATGTGGGGGGAGGGGCAGGGGATGGATCTCTGCAGGAATAATGAAGATCTCCATTTTTTTTTCTCTTTCCCGCATTTACAGTGGGGAGGTGCAATCTGTCAGCCTATCAGCAGCGCACACACGGAGCGAAGTGCTTTTTTTCACACAAGCAAGGGCATGTGTCATTGGCAGTGTATGTCACATGTCCTTGCCCTATAAGACCAAGCCATTTTCCCCGTCGCCACCATTTTCTCACTGCTGCAGCTGCGTGTTAGACGGCACCGCTGTTGCTGTGTGCGCTATACTTTGTTAATTTCAAGCCAATTTTCGCACAAATCTACAGATAGCTTGGGAGTAGGGAATAGTTGTGATTGCAGTCCTTTTAAGGACTAGGTTACAGCGTTTCCTACGAATTTTATCAGGCAGGTCTGTGCTCTTAAATAGATAGGTTGTGGGAGTAAAGACTAATTGTAATTGGAGTCCTTTTCAGGACTAGGTTACATCAGTTCCTATCAGTTTTTGCCAGGCAGGTCTGTGCCAGTGCTGTGCAAGTTTTTTTCACAGCATTTGGCTGAATCTAGCAAAGCTAATCCTTTTTGGCCTATTGCAGAGTGTGTTAGTCAGTGGAGTAGAATATCTGTGTTGCAAGATATACCACCTGTGTATAGAATACCAATTTTTTTACTGCACCTAGTGAAGTAAAATCTTTTGGGCATAGCATGATTCTATTAGTCCATCTATACTGACCTCCATCAGGTTGCAATTTAAAAATAATTTTAATCTGCATCTAGCTCTGAAAAAATATTTGGGCTTCTAGCTGTGTGTGGGACTTGTTCTATTACTCCATCTATACTGACCTCCATAAGGTTGCAAATTGAATATAATGTTTTTCTGCATCTAGCTCTGAAAAAATATTGGGCTTCTAGCTGTGTGTGGGACTTGTTGTATTAGTCCATCTATACTGACCTCCATCAGGTTGCAAACTGAATATAATTTTTTTCTGCATCTAGCTCTGAAAAAATATTTGGCCTTCTAGCAGTGTGTGGGACTTTCTCTATTAGTCCATCTATACTGACCTCCATCAGGTTGCAAACTGAATATATTTTTTTCTGCATCTAGCTCTGAAAAAATATTGGGCTTCTAGCTGTGTGTGGGACTTGTTCTATTAATCCATCTATTCAGACCTCCATCAGGTTGCAAACTGAATATAATTTTTTTCTGCATCTAGCTCTGAAAAAATATTTGGCCTTCTAGCAGTGTGTGGGACTTTCTCTATTAGTCCATCTATACTGACCTCCATCAGGTTGCAAATTAAAAATAATTTTTATCTGCATCTACCTCTGAAAAAATATTTGGGCTTCTAGCTGTGTGTGGGACTTGTTCTATTAGTCCATCTATACTGACCTCCATCACGCTGCAAATTCAAAATAATTTTTTGTCTGCATCTAGCTCTGAAAAAATATTTGGCCTTCTAGCAGTGTGTGGGACTTTCTCTATTAGTCCATCTATACTGACCTCCATCAGGTTGCAAATTAAAAATAATTTTTATCTGCATCTAGCTCTGAAAAAATATTTGGGCTTCTAGCTGTGTGTGGGACTTGTTCTATTACTCCATCTATACTGACCTCCATCAGGTTGCAAATTGAATATAATTTTTTTCTGCATCTAGCTCTGAAAAAATATTGGGCTTCTAGCTGTGTGTGTGACTTGTTGTATTAGTCCATCTATACTGACCTCCATCAGGTTGCAAACTGAATATATTTTTTTCTGCATCTACCTCTGAAAAAATATTGGGCTTCTAGCTGTGTGTGGGACTTGTTCTATTAATCCATCTATACAGACCTCCATCAGGTTGCAAACTGAATATAATTTTTTTCTGCATCTAGCTCTGAAAAAATATTTGGCCTTCTAGCAGTGTGTGGGACTTTCTCTATTAGTACATCTATACTGACCTCCATCAGGTTGCAAATTAAAAATAATTTTTATCTGCATCTACCTCTGAAAAAATATTTGGGCTTCTAGCTGTGTGTGGGACTTGTTCTATTACTCCATCTATACTGACCTCCATCAGGTTGCAAATTGAATATAATTTTTTTCTGCATCTAGCTCTGAAAAAATATTGGGCTTCTAGCTGTGTGTGGGACTTGTTGTATTAGTCCATCTATACTGACCTCCATCAGGTTGCAAACTGAATATATTTTTTTCTGCATCTACCTCTGAAAAAATATTGGGCTTCTAGCTGTGTGTGGGACTTGTTCTATTAATCCATCTATACAGACCTCCATCAGGTTGCAAACTGAATATAATTTTTTTCTGCATCTACCTCTGAAAAAATATTTGGGCTTCTAGCTGTGTGTGGGACTTGTTCTATTAGTCCATCTATACTGACCTCCATCAGGTTGCAAACTGAATATATTTTTTTCTGCATCTACCTCTGAAAAAATATTGGGCTTGTAGCTGTGTGTGGGACTTGTTCTATTAGTCCATCTATACAGACCTCCATCAGGTTGCAAACTGAATATCATTTTTTTCTGCATCTAGCTCTGAAAAAATATTTGGCCTTCTAGCAGTGTGTGGGACTTTTTCTATTAGTCCACCTATACTGACCTCCATCAGGTTGCAAATTCAAAATAATTTTTTGTCTGCATCTAGCTCTGAAAAAATATTTGGCCTTCTAGCAGTGTGTGGGACTTTCTCTATTAGTCCATCTATACTGACCTCCATCAGGTTGCAAACTGAATATATTTTTTTCTGCATCTACCTCTGAAAAAATATTTGGGCTTCTAGCTGTGTGTGGGACTTGTTCTATTAGTCCATCTATACTGACCTCCATCAGGTTGCAAATTGAATATAATTTTTTTCTGCATCTAACCCAGCCAATAGTTTTGGCCTAATACCACAGTTTGGCCACTCAGCTCTGCTCGGTTCCCATCCATTGTTTTTTGTGCAAACAACTCCAGAGTTTTGAATTAGTTAACCACCAAAATGAGTGGAAAAAGTCCTGCTGCTGGTGGAAAGGGGAATAGGCGTGTTGGGAAGGGGAAAAAAGGTTGTGTCCGTGGGGTAGGTGTTAAAGCAACAGTAACATCTGCAGAAGAAAGACCATCTTCCAGCCAAACTAAAATGTCTACTTCTTTTAGCGGACAATGTGATAAGATCCCTTTCTTACGGCCACGCCAATCGCTACAAATTCCAGATGAGGCACAAAAACAGCAGGTGCTTCAACGGATATCAAGTGCTCCTTTAAGTGGGCTCTCCTCCACATCAACTTCAACATCACAAATACTCCAGTCCACAAAGGTGTCACCCCAATCGCACTTGCTTCCTCACAGCTCCCAAATCTCCAGCTGCCCGTCTGAGTATGAGGTAGAACAGATGGTTGAGTCTGCAGAGCTGTTTACTTATACTATAGCCTGGGAATCAGAGGTCGACTCCAGCGCTTCTGTGAATCCAGACGAGGAAATGATCTGCACTGATGCCCAGAATCTTTATGAGTCGGATCCAGGACCAGACGCAGAAGGTTCTGACCATAATGTAGACCCTCATTCCCAAACTGTAACTCCTGTTGGTGGAGAAAATGAGGAAGACGATGATGAGACTCAAATACCTGATTGGAGCGACAACTTTAGTTTTTTGTCAGGGCAGGAACAGGTTGGCTCTGAGGACGACGGGTGTGATAACGCACAGGGTGATGATGATGAGGTTGGAGATCCCACTTACTGTCAACCCACAGTCAGCCAAGAGATGAGATCAGCAGAGGAGGTGGAGGAAGATGCTAGTGACGACGAGGTCAGGTTGCGCCTTCCTGGACAGAGACGTAGTACTGGAAGAACGTCAACAACTGCATCCTCAAACACAACTCTGCCTCTCACCACAAGTCGTGGTGGCTCTTCAGGTCGCATGTGTGCTAAGCCTTGCATAGCCTGGGCATTTTTTCAGATCGATAAAGATGACCCAACTCGTGTTATCTGTAACATTTGTCAGCAAAAGCTAAGTAGAGGCCAAAAAATACATAGTTTGAGTACTTCATGCATGAACCGGCACATGGACATGAAGCATAAGTTGCAGTGGGAAGCTCAGTGTGCTACAATGCGGCCTAGCCGGCCGGGCCAACCACCGTCTGCCATATCTTGTGCATCCGCGGCCTCTTCATCCTCTGTGACTGGGGGGACAGCAGTCACACCTGTTTTGGGGCGCAGACCTGCCACCTCTTTACCCGCAACAGCCAGCGTGATTGGCAGGTCATCATTTTCTTTGGAGGTGGTAACACCAGCTGGTGTTGAGCGCTGTCCGACATCGATAGCACCACCTTTGGATCAAGGCAACCTAACATGTCCGCCTGCATCTTCCTCACAGACCGGCAGTTTGCCGGGGACGCCCTTATCAACCCCGTCTAAGCACAATAGCCAGCCCTCGGTCCCTCAGATGTGGACAAGTAAAAGACCATTTCCTCCTAGCCATGAGAAAGCTAAGAGGTTGAATTTCACCATCTGCAAGCTCTTGGCTACAGAAATGCTGCCTTTCCGCCTGGTGGACACAGAGGATTTTCGAGACCTTATGTCCGTCGCAGTGCCCCAGTACCAGATGCCCAGTCGGCACTACTTCTCAAAGAAAGGTGTGCCTGCGCTCCACCAGCATGTCGAACACAACATCACCGCTTCTTTGAGAAACTCTGTGTGTGACAGGGTGCATTTCACCACAAACACTTGGACGAGTAGGCATGGACAGGGGCGTTACATGTCGCTGACTGGGCACTGGGTAACTATGGTGACAGCAGGACAAGGGGCTGCTGTCCAAGTCTTGCCGTCCCCACGAGTTGTGCGTCAATCCTCTTTATGTCAAAGTTCCTCCACTGCTTGTGCCTCCTCAACCTCCTCTCGGTCTTCCACCTGCACCCAAAGCCTGTCTGGTCATGCCACAAGCTTTCTAACTGCGCAGAAGGGATCCTGCACACCTCCTTACTATGCTGGCAGTAGGACTCAACGTCATCAGGTGTTTTTTACTTTGAAATGTCTGGGAAATGTGAGTCACACAGCTGAGGAGTTGTGGTCAGCTCTGGAGAACCAATTTCAGGAATGGTTGTCTCCACTGGACCTGAAACCAGGGAAGGCCGTGTGCGACAATGCTGCAAACCTGGGTGCGGCCCTTCGCCGGGGCAATGTCACACACGTGCCTTGTATGGCTCACGTGTTGAAACCTGGTTGTCCAGCAATTTTTAGCCCACTATCCCAGAATAGATGGCCTCCTGCAGAGGTCGCTCACTTCCGCCGTTTGCATCCCGCAGCTCAGCGACTTACATCTCTACAGAAGTTGTTGGGCCTGCCACTTCACAGGCTAAAATGCGATGTGCCTACCCGGTGGAATTCAACTCTGCACATGTTGCAGCGACTGTGGCAGCACCGACAAGCCCTGGTGCAATACATTCTGACATATAGCTGGGCCAACGAGATCCAGACGTGGGGCAAATCACGCTGGAGGACTGGTCTCAGATCAGGGACCTATGCACCCTTCTGCACAGTTTTGAAACGGCGGCGAAGATGTTTAGTGCTGACGATGCCATTATCAGCATGACTATTCCGGTGATTTACATGCTGGAGCACATGTTAAACAGAATTCGGAGTCAGGTGGTGGCACAAGAGGAGGTGGAGGAAGTAGAGGAGGAGGAGTTGTATGCGGAAGGGCTAACATCTGCAAGGTCCAGACGGTCGGCAGCACCAAGGCGGCAGGCATGTGAGGGTGGGGGAGATGGTTTTACCAGGGCGCATGGTAGCAGCCAAACTAGTGAGGAAGGTGCAGGAGCCCAGGAAGAAGTGGAGGACGAACTGATGGAAGACTCATCAGATGAGGGAGACCTTGATCACATTTCTGTTGTGCGAGGTTGGGGGTAGAGGACAGAGGAAGGAAACATGATTGTTACCTCGCCACCAACACAACAGGGACTTGGTGCTCCTGGATGGGCAGCACACATGAGTGCCTTCTTGCTGCACTACCTGCAACATGACCCTCGAATTGTGAGAATTAGAAATAATCCTGACTACTGGGTTGCCACACTGTTAGATCCCCGGTACAAAAGTAAATTTGCAGAAATTATTCCTGCCATAGAAAGGGATGCACACATGCAGGAGTATCAGCAGAGACTGTTGCAGAATCTTACATGTGCTTTTCCACAAAACATCAGTGGTGCACGTAGTGAATCTCACAGTTCCAACTTGAAAACCGTGGGACCGTCAAGTGTTCAGCACTCAAACCATAACAGAACCACAGTATCTGCTGGTAACATCAATTTTTCGGAATCATTTCACCACTTTTTTAGCCCATCCTTTGCAAGGCCACAGGAGACAAGAAGTCTGACACATAGTCAACGCCTAGAGACGATGGTACAGGAGTATCTCCAAGTAAACATTGAAGCCATGACTGTGTCACTGGACCCTTGCTCTTTTTGGGCTTCCAATCTGGATAAATGGCCGGAGCTAGCCACTTACGCCTTGGAGATCTTGTCATGCCCCGCAGCCAGCGTTCTGTCTGAACGTGTGTTCAGCGCTGCTGGTGGTGTGCTGACAGATAAGCGCACGCGGCTCTCCACTGATAATGTAGACAGACTCACGTTCATAAAGATAAACAAATCATGGATCCGAAACGACTTTTCTACCCCTGTGTCATCCTGGGGAGAGTAAAAGATGGATGATTGGTTAAAATCACCCTACCAACCGTTTTAAGCTTTCAAATTACTAATCATGTTTATCTGTATCTTGGCTGGAAAATAATTTGGGCTTTGTAGCAGTGTGCAGCACTGAATCTATTAGGCCATCTATAATAAGCTCCACCAGATTTAAAATTACTAATCATGTTTATCTGTATCTTGGCTGGAAAATAATTTGGGCTTTGTAGCAGTGTGCAGCACTGATCCTATTAGGCCATCTATACTAAGCTCCACCAGATTTAAAATTAATAATAATTTTTAGCTGCATCTAGCCCGGAAAATAATTTTGGGGCTCCGAGATGCGCAAGACACATAAGTGCCTTCTTGCTGCACTACCTGCAACATGACCCTCATATTGTCAGAATTCGAAGTAATCATGACTACTGGGTTGCCACACTCTTAGATCCGCCAAACTTTTTGATCAACCTTTTCATTTTAATAAAGACCAAAAAGATGGTCATTTTTGAAATTATAAGCATTAGCAGGTTATTAGAAACTGAAATCAAACAGTTTTCAACTCAAAACTTTATTCTAGGTGATGTTACATTTTCACATAGGACCCCTTGTTCGAAAGGAGCTTCTGAACTCTCTCGTCCATTGAATTTGTCAGGTTTTGGATGGTTTCTGCTTCAATTGTTTTGCATGAGGACAGAATACCCTCCCAGAGCTGTTGCTTAGATGTGAACTGCCTCCCGCCATAATAAACACTCCTTTTGATGATGCTCCAGAGGTTCTGAATGGGGTAGAGGTCAGGGGAGCATGGGGGTCACACCATAAGTTTGTCCCCTTTTATGCCCATATCAGCCAGAGATGCAGATGTTTTATGTGCAGCATGAGATGGTGCATTATCATGCAAAAAAATGATCTTGCTGTGAAATACACGGTTCTTCTTCTTGAACCATGGCAGGAAGTGCTGTTTGAGAAAATCCACATACATTATGGAGTTCATCTTTAGCGCCTTCAGGGATCCTAAAGGGGCCGACAATCTCTCTCCCCATGATTCCAGCCCAAAACATTACTCCACCTCCTCCTTGTTGGCGCTGTAGCCGTGTTTGCGTGGGGTGTCCATCAACCAGCCATCCTCCACTCCATCCATCTGGACCATCGAGCGCTGCACGGCACTCATCCGTGAACAAAACAGTTTTGAAATCAGTCTTCATGTAATGTTTGGCCCACTGGAGCCGTTTCTGCTTGTGTGAAGTGGATAGAGGAGGTCGACAGGATGGCATATGCACAGCTGCAAACCTCTGAAGGACCCTGCATCTTGTTGTTCGGGGGACGTTGGAGGCACCAGCAGCTTCAAAAACTTGTCTGCTGCTATGACAAGGCTTTTTTGCCGCTGCTCTTTTAACCTGACGTAATTGCTTGTAGGAAAGAGTCCTCAATTTGCCCTTATCAGCACGCACACGTGTGTACTGTGAATTAGCTACATACTTCTTGATTGCCAAGACACTTCATCCTGACCATCGCACAATGTTGATTGTAGTCATGCCTTGACCTAAACACTCCACAATTTGTTGCTTCTCAGCAGCCGACACATCCTTTTTCTTTCCCATTTTGGCAGAAAATGTAGGCTGCTTAATAATGTGAGACAGCCTTCTTAAGTAGTCTTGCCTTTCATTGGACACACCTGCCAAACTAATTAGCACAGGTGTCTGCAATTGCTTACAGTGATATAAAGAGCCCTGACACACATCACCATCAATGAGTTTAACTGACAAACAAACAAATTCTTCCCTTATCACTCCTAAACACTTTTTGCATAATAATTTGGAACACAGTGTACATGTGCTTTTCCACAAAACACCAGTGGTTCACATAGTGAATCTTACATTTCTAACTTGCCAACCGTGGTCTGTATGGAGTTGTTCAATAAAGGGCCCAAAATTAAGATAACATAGATGGGAGAGGTCTCTATGAATAGGAATTCCTAAGTATTTGATACCCTGTGAGGGCCAGGCAAAGGGAAAGTTGGACTGGATGGAATCCTATATGGATTTGGGGAGGGAGACATCGAGGGCCTCAGACTTCGCTGCATTGATTTTAAAATTTGACCATGTAACAAAGTGATCTATTTCAGCCATAGCAGCATGGATGGATATATGTGATTGAGTGATATATACTAGGACATCATCAGCAAATAGAGAGCACTTGTACTCGGTGCCTCCCACCTCAATCCACCTAATATTGGGGTTATGGCGAATTGATGAGAGCAGGTGCTCCGTCACTAGGATGTATAAGAGAGGGGACAGAGAACATCCCTGCCTTGTCCCATTGGTGATTGTGAATGGTGATGAAAATGTTCTGACGCGCCCGCTGGGCCTTGGGACACCCGGAGCCGGACGCTTTTTGGTGGATGCTGGTGGTTGTAGTCTCCGTGGCGGCGACCCGGTTCCGTGGCTCAGGGTGGTCAAACCAGTGGCGGAACTATTTATGTGGTTTTGATGTTTAAATGTCCGACTACGCCACCCGTGGATTGCGGTCAGAGTGAACCGCCGCTCCAGGGCAGACCGCTGAGGCTGGTGTTGTGGGTTCAGCAGAGCGTAGCATAACTCCCCACGGGAGGAGTATAGCCTCAGGGCAGTGTATGCGGAGGATGGGGGTGATGGTGCAGGGCAGCAGCAGTAACGACACGAAGTCAGTGATGCAGTCCAGGGCCTTTACTCACAGTTCTTATTATCCAGACCACGTCTGCAGGTAACGGCTGCCCACGTCGTACTGTGCTCACCAGGTGAGGGGCTCAGACAACTCCCAGATAACTTTGGAGCGCTTCACAGGACCCCCTTTGTGTGTCCTTTGTCTGGCCTTTCTTACCAACCCTTCTGTCCGGCTGCCTCGGGCCTCCTCTTGGTAAACTTGGCGCCAGTTTCCCTGACCCTATGTGGTGCCTTCCTAGCGGGTGTAGCGAGGGGCTGCGCCAAATAAAATGTCACAGCCTCCGGTTTCTAGCTGAGGGTCGTTTCCTGCCTCCACTAGTTTCGGGGACCGGTCTCCCCCTTTGGCCTGACCCCTCCACGCAGGTGGATTCGGGCGTGCGGTGGCGACTCGCCCGTCCGCACCCCTGGGATCCCTTCATTCCTCGTTCCTGGAGCCTTCTCCGCTCCTCTTCCTTTCTTCTCCCTCTTCCAGGCCTGGGCCTCTGTTACTAGGCCCGCCTCCGGAGCAGAGCTCATGCAGAGCCCCTGCTCCCTGACACTTCTGCTCAGACTTCTCTGCACTGAACTAAGATGGTGCCCACCTTTTATACTCCCTTCTCAATGCACCCAGGAACTGCTTCCTCCCTGCTCCTGCACTACAGGGTTCCCCTTCCTCAGTGTTCCCTCCCCCCACTCCAGCCAGGGACAGGGACTGTCGTGCCCATCTCAGGGGCATATTGGTTGCCCTGCCCCACGGCAATGTGGTGTAATGCATGCAGGTGTCGGGTCCTGAGCCACACTCCATCCTTACCTGAGAGTGAGATATCACACCTCTGGGTGAGGTGCAATACCTCTGTAGCAACCGATCCCTCAGGGTAATACAGTTCCATTTATCTTCAGTCTAGGTGATGTATTGCGATACAGGGCCGTGATTTTGGCTATAAAAGGGTCCCCTAGACCCCTACCCCAAGCTTTTTAAGAGAATCATATATGGCATGCCAGGAGACTCTATGGAATGCTTTCTCAGCATCCAACGAGAGTATCTAATTACAAATTTTTAACTGCATCTAGCCCAGGAAATACTTTGTGCCTAGTAGCAGTGTCTGCTAGTCAGCGGATTATCCCGGCTGTTAAGCAAGCTACACCACCTGTAGTTTTGACACTTAATTTTTTCAAAAGAAATGCTTCGGGACCACGGGATACTCAGTGAAGAGCATCAGGAGGCACCCCAAGGCATAGGGGCTGGGACTGGCAGTAGGATGCCTTGCGGTGGACAGCCGAGCTCGATCCTTATAAAAGCTTTTTAACTGCAGCAGCTTTAGTGGACGCTACTGGAGCTGGAATTACGCGGCTGCTGGCATGAGACTTGCCCTCCAATAGATCCTTGTAAATGGATTTAAAGTGTATTCATTCAAATTAGAGAGACAATTTAAATTAAAAAGCTTAGAGCTGCCTCCACCACAGGGGGGCTCGCTCGACCCACCAGCGGACAGGCACCAGTATTGGGAGAGGGGGGCTGGCCGTCAGGGTTCACCGCGGCTCTGGCACAAACCCGGCGACACGGAGGTGGCACGGGCAGGAGCGGACTGAACGTGTCGGCTTCTCACTTTAGAAGGGCATGACATGCCTATATCTGTGTCTCCCCCTCCTTTTACTCCTCCACCTCTTTTCTTTTCGCATGACTATATGTACTTGTCACTTTTCCATGTGTTAGTTGTGTCTTCTGAGCAGTTTGTCAGCTTTTGGACACCTTTGAAGGTGTTCTCTATGTGTTTCTATGTGTTTTTGTTTGCCTGCCATTGGTTTTAACGGTGTTCGAAGGTGTTCGACGAACAGTTCGGCGAACACACGGGTGTTCGACGAACCGAACCGAACTCAAACACTACGGGGGTGGCTCAACACTACTCAGCACTTTGTGACCTGCTAGATCACTCCGAGCTGGAGGTCGAGCTGGAGGTCACTTTTATGAGAGCTAGTATGAGCCTCTCATAGACTTACATTCAGAGCTTGCCACTGTCACCTCTGACTTACAGTCAGTCACAAATTGCGGTCACAAGATGACGCTGCAGGACTTGCGCAGTGGCGGGACGAGCTGAGGACAGTGGAGGTGAGTATAGTATTAGGTGTAGGGACTTTTTGTTAGTTGCACCACTCCAGCGTTGCAATAAAAAAAACACTGAAGTGGTGCATTTTTGAATATGATATATCTGACTCCAATGGACGTCTGATCAAGACTAGTATATAAAACAGAAGTCTTGATAGATTTACCCCCAAAGTCTAAACAATTATTGAGTCCTTAAGGGTATTAGCTAAAAAAATAAGTGTAAAAAATAAATAAATAAATAGTGTTAACTTGATATTTGACAGTTTTGGAAGATTTATCCATAGTTAGATACATATTAGCTATTATTGTTTCAACTTACAAAATATTCGTTCTTCATTAGATGTCAATTAAAACATAATACATTTTTGAAGCTGTTTAGTCTTTTGATTTATAACCAGCTATTGTCTAATTTAGAATTAGCTGCCAACCATTGAGTTTCAAATAGTTAAGGGTTACAAAAACCTGAAAGCAAACTGAATCTCTATATATGGCACTGATGGAAATTGACAGCCAGTGTTCAAGCACCATGTAAGTGTCCATGTTTCAGCAATTCTGGGTATAAACATCATTATCCGGTGCCTTAATGCTGACAGATTTCATGTGCAATGAGCTGGCTAGATGCAATATAACATTCATGTACATTAGGTAAATTCTCATATCCTAACCAAGCCAATTAAAAATGAATGACAAAGAGGTTAGTAAGATGACAGCTATGTTGTATCAATGGTAATTAATTAGGTTTATAATTGCAGTATGCTGATGAGATACGTGGCAATATGTATAAAATAATGAATCTCATGTTTACAATGCAGCATTGTGTCAAACGTGCCATTGTTAAAGGATCTCAATATTTGTCTCCATGACCCATTGTTTGCTTCTTTCACACAACTCAAATCGTACATCAAATTAATATAAACAGTTATGCATCAGACATAAGCTTTTATATTAAATGATTTGTGTACACAAACAATATACAACAGGAGGAAAAAAAAACCTTAAAAGTAGGCTAAAATAGTGACATGATAAGATTTTTAGATAATACGCAACACATATTTTATAACGTGGTAATTATATATTTTTTTCTTATGAGTACTGTAGTGATTATGATGAATAATGGTACTGGATACAAACATAAAGATTTGTCTTTCATGAAGGAAAAAAAGAAGATAAATGTATGTGATTCAGAGTTTTTAAAGTGTGCATTTACATGTGCAGGTTCTCTAGTGTTTATTTTGCCTTTTTGGGATTGTAGCACAAAAGTCACAATCCACTTGCTTATGTAAGTACACCCTATATGCTGAGATGGGGATTTGAAAATAAATGTAGCTTTTAATAGGTTTTCTAGTTAGTACAACAAAAATAAAAGCTCTATGGCTAAAAATTACAATATTTTGATATTAAAGATTAAAGTAATACTGCGGTGATTTTTAATTAATCTATCCATGTGTACTTCTCAACATAAAAATTGAAACACCAAGAAGAAAAAGCCATGAAATTATGGAAATCACAGAATGGTTAGACCCGTCATTGATATGCAAATGTTGAAGGAATGTTAATAAATTTATTGGAACATGTCAATTTATTCTGTATTGAGTTCAAGCTATACGCTTAGAAATAGACGCTTGTACACACCTTGGCTGCTATCACTGAGGTTATTAATGGTTGTCTATGGAATGTTCTGGCATGATGAATGTACTTGGGCACAGAAATCATAAAGATCCGCTCCTAGCAGCTACCTTTGCAATTGCCAACCAATGACATCCTAGATGTGCTAGATGGTAGACAAGTCAGGAGATGCTGTAGTCTATGTTAGAGGCCGCACTTTGGAGTAATGGCTGCACCGATGGTTCCACTACCAAATATTGTAAGTGTAATGCTGTGTTTTTAGTGTATGAATGAAGACTTGAGGGGTCCAGCTACCGTATATTATGCCACCACATACCATAATCTCAGAAGTAGACCAATATGCGGTTCACTTGTGAAGGCTTTATCAGTTTACTGCTCATGGGGTCTCCATATGGAGACCGATGTCTGGAACGGAATAATTATGGTGGCTGGAATGGAGGCCTCTTCACTGTAGTGTTGAGCGAGTATGTTCTGTTAACCCTTTCGCCAAGTACGCTCGGGCCGAGCTCCGAGTATTTACAGCTGCTCGGTGATAAGGTTGAATCGCTCTCGTGTGCATGATTTGCGACTGTTTGACACCTTTAGTACATGTGAGGAATGTCTATTTCTTACACATTCCTCACATGTAATAAAACTGTCAAACAGTTGCAAATCATGCACACGAGAGCGATTCAACCTTATCACCGAGCAGCTGTAAATACTCGGTGCTCGGCCCGAGCATACTCGCCGAAAGGGTTAACAGAACATACTCGCTCATCTTCAGCAATGAATGTCACTGCTGTCTTGGATGCAATAAAAAACAGAGATTGTTCTGGAGCCTGCTTGTCCTAAATGTGCTAACCATGGCCTTTAGCTTTTCTGGAGTTGTCTACCAGAGAGAACATTTGGAATGTCATTGGTCGACAATTGAAAAGGAATCTTCCAGAAGTGGATCTTGATGATTTGTTTGCCTATGTGTGTTCAGTGTAGCAGAACATTCTGCAACTTTTAATAACCACATTGACAGCAACCAAGCAGTGTAAGTGCATATGATGAGGCATTCATACTCAACACTACATAAATCGAAAATATTTAGAAATTTGGTTTCCATTTTCCATCATTTGCATATCATCTTTTGATTCTGTGTTTTCCGTTTTTCATGATTTTTCCTTTTTGGCATTGCAATTTTAATGTTGAGGAGTTTATAGGTGTATATTTGCATGTTTGATTGCATGTTGCATTGCAGAGCTATTTTAGCAAAGGAAGTGTCTGCAGCTCAGTAAAAATCCAAAGTTTATAAAAAAAAAAGTCGCCATTTTCCGAGACCCGTCGCGTTTCCATTTTTCAGGATCTGGGGCCGAGTGAGGGCCTTATTTTTTGCGCGCCGAGCTGACACTTTTGCTGATATTATTTTTGGTCAGATACGATGTTTTGATCACCTGTTATTGCATTTTATTGCAGTGCTGCAGCGACCAAAAAAACATAATTCTGGCATTTTGATTTTTTTTCTCATTACGCAGTTTACCAATTTGATTAATTCTTTTTAGATATTGGTAGATTGGGGGTTTCTGAATCCAGTGATACCAAATATGTGTATATTTGTTTTTTTTATTGTTTTATTTTGAATGAAGCGAAAGGGAGGTGATTTAAACTTTTATATTTTTTAAATTTTTTAAATATTTTTAAAAACATTTTTTTTTTTACTTTTCACTTTCTTCAATAGTCTCTATGGGAGACTAGAAGCTGAAATTATCCTATCACCTGTGCTACACACAGGCAATCATCAGATTGCCTGTTTGTAGCAAAAATGCTCACTTGATATGAGCGCCAATCGCTGGGCGGCGTTCATAGCATCCCAGCAATGACAACCACAGAGGTGTCCTACAGACCTCAGGTTGTCATGCCAACCCATCGGCGACCCATGATCATGTGACATGGACTCTGAAGGGCGGGACTTATGACGTCCTTTTGCCGTGGCCATGGCTGCGGCCAAAGTGAGAGACACGATATGTGCCGTACATATATGGCTGACGTCCTTCTGCCGTGGCCATTGCTGCGGCCAAAGTGAGAGACACGATATGTGCCGTACATGTATGGCACATGTCGGAAAGGGGTTAAAACAGAAGAAAGAAGTATGTGAAAGTGAATAAACTGCAGACAGAGACACTGATTCTGTGTGAAAGTCTGAAGGGATTGTCTAAACAAAAAATAACCAAAAGAAATTCTGTCACGCTACTCACTGAGCAGGAAAGATTGAAGTGGTCACAAATGAAAAATGACCTACTGACCTGTCTACAACAGGTACCGATAGGAAAGAAGATTAGAACATAAGAGAGTAGATAATGTAAATATATTTAAATGACATAACATCACAATTCATAAATACATTGGAAAGACAACTAGTCCATTTGAAATAGTCCTGATGGTAATTTCATTAAGTGTGCACAATGGGTAGTGTTACTGCACCTCACATCAAGGCTGGCTCAGAAAAATGATGGTTTGAAGGAATAAAATGCTGATTGCATGTGGTACTTTTAATTGCTGTATGCCATGTGTCGTCGGTGTATGGAGCTGTAGAAGAAGCATCCCTGGATACCAAGCAGAAGATGGTTGGTGGGACTGAAGAATGCATGTAAAGTCACGGAGTCCCAAGAGGGCCAAAAAGAAAACCAACGCGTTTCGGAAAATACGCGGTTCCCCTTTGTCAGGATGTCACAGTGACGTCACACGCCTTCTTCATATGGCACACAGCAACTAAAGGTATCACATGCAATCAGCATTTTATTCCTTCAAATCATCATTTTTCTGAGCCAGCCGTGATTTGAGGTGCAGTCGCCGGGTCTCGCATTGCGCAGAGTGATCTGGCAACTCTGATGAGCGGTGACATCAGTAACATTATTGCTCTTCACAGTCGCCGGGCCTCGCTGAGCGCATCGTGAGCCGGATGCGGGGAACATCATGGGAATCGTTGAACTACATCTGACCTGCGTAGGAACTATCTAATGAAGTGGTAAACTTTCAGGTCAATGAAATCAGCCACCAATTCCACACAACAATGTTCTATAATAATAATAAATAATAATAATAATAATAATATAGATAGTGGTTATGTCGTATGCTAATAGATAATTTACGTTTCTGCCTTCTTATAGGTTTGTTTTCGGTTTCAATTGCTCATTATTTTAAAATCCATTGATTGCAATAAGTAATTGAAAATATTAATGGGCTGAAAACCTAAATTCTGCTTACAACTATGGGTTTCTATCAGTGCATTCAATTCCCTACATTCCTGGTTTCTTATCTAGGCTGATGCATTGTAATTGTGACAAAATATAATGCTGTCTTTTTTACATTTTCATCCTTTCAAGGTTAGAATATATCAAAATATGTGATTGATAGCTTGACACATCAATTATATATGTCTTCTTTTCGAACACTTTGTTGAAAAATTAAAAATATGCTTTTACTGGGGCCAAAACAATAAAGACCTGCGTATGTCTGAGTCAGACTTTTTTAAATTAATGCCCAATAAAAAATGAACATTGCACTCAAATGCCAAAAAAAGTTTTACTCTATATAATCAAAAATGGATGCTGATCAGCAATATTTCATTTATACTTGGAGGTTACTTGTTCTGCATTCTTCCATAAAACTAATAGACTGCATCAGAGATAGCCAATACGTCTTCAGGCATTGTACAAGTTTTGGATGCTTGTGGTTCTCAGGCACATGGAAAGACCATTGGCATGCTGGATATTATTTTATATAACAATGTAATGGATATTGGTTTACCTGGTTACCTAAACAAACTTTATTAAATTTACTTGTATGAATGCTCTTATTGGCCTCCCATGAATATTTTTTTCATTAAATGTGTGTATATGTGCATGTAGTGTATTGTGAGTGTATTCATATATTCACCTGCCGCAGCTTTCTCTGGGATCCAACGCCCTTCCACTCCTCTTCCGAGAGATGTCACTGCTCTGCAGACTGTCTGCAGAGCACAGCGTGACCCGGAAGTGGCTATCAGAACGAGACACCATAGACTTACATTGTAAAAGAGACCTCCGACTCTTGCATAGAGCGTAGGGTTATCAGGAAAGTCTGAATAATGCTGATGTCACTGAAAAGAGGAGCAGAACGGTGCTGGACCCTGGAGAAAGTGGCGGTAGGGGAGTATATTAATACACGCACACTACACTACATGCACATACACACACATTTAATAAAAAAAAATGTTCATGGGAGGGCTTCTTTAATAAAAAAATCAATTGCATTGAATTTAGTATATTTCTTTTGATACCTATGTGTATCCGCATAAGACACATTAATTGTGATCAGAATATTCATTCATTCCAGTCACCTACCTGACCACTACAGCCAATATATGCGTCAGTGCTCATGTAACTGAAAAACAGAACATCAACACCTCTTATCCTTGTGGAAACCGTTAGAATGGCCTGCACTAGAGCCACTGGTTTCCAGATGTACTTCCGAAGGGTGAAGGAAGGTGTGTTGTCCCTGGGGAGACAAGACTAGAAATATAAATATCAGGCAAGAATGTGGTCAGATACCAGCCAAGCATCAGAACAAGATATATTCACAATGTAGAAAGTGCATACTACAGAAGCAGTTAATCCTCTTGAAGGGTTAGAAGTAGTGATGAGTCAACGTGCTCAGATAAGAGGTTAGTCCTAACCGAGTATCTTCGGCATGCTCTTATATTATGTTCAAGTACCTGCATCTGCATGATTTGTGGCTGTTAGTCAGCCTCAACACATGCAATGACTGCCTGTTTGTTAGGGAATACTCAAGTGTTAAGGCTGTCTAACAGCCATAAATCATGCAGACGCAGAGACTCGAACATAATATACGAGCATGCCAAAAATACTCGGTTAGGACTCAAGCATGCTCGGTTAACCCCTTATCCGAGCATGTTTGCTCATCACTAGTTAAAAGGTTTTCTAGGCTAATATACTGAAATTATAATCCTCAAGTGAATACACAAGTAACAACTCTAACTGCAGACATCAAACTTCACATTCATAAAGAGCACCTAGCACTCCAGTGGGCTAGTCATTGTGCCACCTGACCGTTCTGCAGGTACTACTGATAAACTTATTTATTTATGTAAACATTGGGCAATGCCAATGGAATGGAATGGTGCATGACAAATGTGATGCCCATATATAAAATGAATTCTAGATCTTCCCTAGTTAATTATATATCAGTGACCATTATAAGAAATATTCTGTATTCTGTGTCTGTATATAGCTCAATATTAATAAATAATGTAATAAAAATGCATGATGACACTAAGTATAACATGGACTTAATGCAGGCAGTATTGTGGTGATGTTGGACACAGCATATATATTTATACTGTATACCGATATACAGGGTGGCCATTTATATGAATACACCTAAATAAAATGGGAATGGTTGGTGATATCAACTTCCTGTTTGTGGCACATTAGTATATGGGAGGGGGAAAACTTTTCCAGATGGGTGGTGACCATGGCGGCCATTTTGAAGTCAGACATTTTTGGATCCAACTTTATTTTTTTCAATGGGAAGAGGGTCATGTGACACATCAAACTTATTGAGAATGTCATAATAAAAACAATGGTGTGCTTGGTTTTAACGTAACTTTATTCCTTCATGAGTTTTTTACAAGTTTATGACCACTTGTAAAATGTGTTCAAAGTGCTGCCCATTGTGTTGGATTGTCAATGCAACCCTCTTCTCCCACTCTTGACACACTGATAGCAACACCGCAGAAGAAATGCTAGCACAGGCTTCCAGTATCCGTTGTTTCAGATGCTGCACATCTCGTATCTTCACAGCATAGACAATTGCCTTCAGATGACACCAAAGATATAAGTCTTAGGGTCTCAGATCGGGAGACCTTGGTGGTCATTCAGCTGGCCCACGACGACCAATCCACTTTCCAGGAAACTGTTCATGTAGGAATGCTCGGACCTGACACCCATAATGTGGTGGTGCACCATCTTGTTGGAAAAACTTAGGGAGTGTGCCATCTTCAGTGCATAAAGAGGGCAACACATCATCATGTAGCAATTTCAGATATCCAGTGGCATTGAGGTTTCCATTGATGAAGAATGGCCCCACTATCTCTGTACCCCATATACCACACCATACCATCAATTTTTGTGTTCCAACAGTCTTGGAGGGATCTATCCACTGTGGGTTAGTGTCAGACCAATAGCGGTGGTTTTGTTTGTTAACTTCACCATTCACAAAAAAGTTTGCCTCATCACTGAACAAAATGTTCTGTGTAAACTGAGGGTCCTGTTCCAATTTTTGTTTTGCCCATTCTGCAAATTCAGTTCCCCGATCTGGGTCATCCTCGTTGAGATGCTGCAGCAGCTGGATTTTGTAAGGGTGCCATTTGTGAGTAGCTATTATCCGCCGAAGGGATGTTCGACTGATGCCACTCTCCAGTGACATGCAGCGAGTGCTACCCTGTGGGCTCTTGCTGAATGAAGCTAGGACAGCCACTGATGTTTCTTCATTAGTGACAGTTTTCTTTCATCTACATTTTGGCAAATCCAACACTGAACCTGTTTCACGAAATTTGGCAAGCAGTTTGCTAACTGAAGCATGGGAGATGGGTGGTCTCGTAGGGTGTCTTGCATTGAAATCTGCTGCAATGAACTGGGTACTGCATTCACCAGACATCAATACAATTTCTATCCGCTCCTCACGTGTTAACCTCTGCGACATGTCAATGGCTGTAAACAAAGAGAAACTTGGAAATAACTCATGAAAGAATAAAGTTACATTAAAACCAAGCACACCATTGTTTTTCTTATGACATTCTCAATAAGTTTGATGTGTCACATGACCCTCTTCCCATTGAAAAAAGTAAAGTTGGATCCAAAATGGCCAACTTCATAATGGCCACCATGGTCACCACCCATCTGGAAAAGTTTTCCCCCTCCCATATACTAATGTGCCACAAACAGGAAGTTGATATCACCAACCATTCCCATTTTATTTAGGTGTATCCATATAAATGGCCAACCCTGTATGTATATACAGTGCCTACAAGTAGTATTCAACCCCCTGCAGATTTAGCTGGTTGACACATGCGAAATTAACTTGGCATTGTGACATTTGTACTGTAGATCAGCCTGGAAGTGGGAAACGCACTGCAGCAAATTTTGTTTTTGTTTTTTTTTTGTTTGTTTTTTTAAAACGTTAAAAGTTAATTCAGAGTGTCATTTATTATTCAACCCCTCAAACCACAAGAATTCTGTTTGGTCCCCCTAAAGTATTAAGAAGTAGTTCAGGCACCAAGAATAATGAGCTTCACATGTGTGGATTAAAGATCTCTTTTGCCAGCCTTTTCTGACTATTTAAGACCCTCCCCAAACTTGTGAACAGCACTCATGGTCAACATGGGAAAGACAAAGGAGCATTCCAAGGCCATCAGAGACAAGATCGTGGAGGGTCACAAGGCTGGCAAGGGGTAGAAAACCCTTTCCAAGGAGTTGGGCCTACCTGTCTCCACTGTCTCCACTGTTGGGAGCATCATCCGTAAGTGGAAGGCTTATGGAACTACTGTTAGCCTTCCACGGCCTGGACAGCCTTTGAAAGTGTCCTCCCGTGCTGAGGCCAGGCTTGTCCGAAGAGTCAAGGCTAACCCAAGGACAACAAGGAAGGAGCTCCGGGAAGATCTCATGGCAGTGGGGACATTGGTTTCAGTCAATACCATAAGTAACGTACTCCACCGCAATGGTCTCCGTTCCAGACGAGCCTGTATGGTACCTTTACTTTCAAAGCGTCATGTCAAGGCTCGTCTACAGTTTGCTCATGATCACTTGGAGGACTCTGAGACAGACTGGTTCAAGGTTCTATGGTCTGATGAGACCAAGATCGAGATCTTTGGTGCCAACCACACACGTGACGTTTGGAGACTGGATGGCACTGCATACGACCCCAAGAATACCATCCCTACAGTCAAGCATGGTGGTGGCAGCATCATGCTGTGGGGCTGTTTCTCAGCCATGGGGCCTGGCCATCTGGCCCGCATCCATGGGAAGATGGATAGCACGGCCTACCTGGAGATTTTGGCCAAGAACCTCCGCTCCTCCATCAAGGATCTTAAGATGGGTCATAATTTCATCTTCCAACAAGACAACGACCCAAAGCACACAGCCAAGAAAACCAAGGTCTGGTTCAAGAGGGAAAAAGTCAAGGTGTTGGAGTGGCCTAGTCAGTCTCCTGACCTTAACCCAATTGAAAACTTGTGGAAGGAGCTCAAGAATAAAGTCCACATGAGACACCCAAAGAACCTAGATAACTTGGAGAAGATCTGCATGGAGGAGTGGGCCAAGATAACTCCACAGACCTGTGCCGGCCTGATCAGGTCTTATAAAAGACGATTATTAGCTGTAATTGCAAACAAGGGTTATTCCACAAAATATTAAACATAGGGGTTGTATAATAATTGACCCACACTTTTATGTTTAAAATTTAATAAAATTCAACTGAGCAACATAACTTTTTGGTTTGTCAGATTTGTGCTTCTGTTCATAAAACCTACTCTCGTTTGCAGTTTGAAGGCTGTAACTTATTTGCATCTTATCAAACCAGCTAAATCTGCAGGGGGTTGAATACTACTTGTAGGCACTGTATATATATATATATATATATATATATATATATATATATATATATATATATACATATATATATATATATATATATATATATATATACAGTATATACATATATATATTGTGACAGAGTTACTGGTGATATATGTGAGGGGAGATATGTTTTACTACGGCTTTTAGCTTCAGTGAACTGAACCTTGAAGTTTCCTCCAGCATGTTATGTGCTGGGGGGGTTAAACCACCATTTAAAAGGGTTTGTTTTTTTGTGAATGACTATAGAGCGGGAGGGAGGTCATTCACCATATCTCCACCTCAAGGGTGTGGCTGGGGAAGTTAAATGCTCAGTCACTGTCATTCACAAAAAAACAAGCCTTTTTACAATGGTGGTTCAACCCCCCAGCACATAACATGCCAGAAGAAACTTCAAGGTTCAGTTCACTGAAGCTAACAGCCGCAGTAAAACATATCTCCCCTTACATATATCACCAGTGACTCTGTCTCAATATATAAATATATATTGGCTTTGGCTGCAGAATGTTGTCAATTATACCTATTCTCTTTGATAAAAATATGTTGAAGGACACAAGACAATGTTTTGATTGCATCAAAGTATTAGGAAAATATAGGTGATCTAATGGGAAACATTTCTTTGAGGATGTAAATGTCAGAGGCAAAAAGCCTCTTTCAAGAGGAAAGGAACTTGAACTCTAGCGCCACCTACTGGATATATCAATCCTAAGAGTCATAATTGACTCTTTAATAGGCCTTGCACATGATTTAGAAAAAAAAACCAAGCCCGACACTTCATTTACAGACATAGGTTTAAGGGAGATTGCATTTAATACTCTGCAGTCTGCAGACCTTTACGTCTTGAGAGTGTGATTATATTGCTTATTCCACACATTTGGAGCCTTTTGTTTGTTCTCTATGCATAAGTATGTTATTGTTTTTCCTCTTTTTTCTTATTATAGATGTTCTAAATAGTTTTGGAAACACGGAGTGTTATTTTAAAGCATATCATTCAATGTCCCTTTTTTGATTGATGCTAGACCTAATCATGCAATATAATACTGTCTATCAGAATGCTTATTACCAGAGTAATACTTTCTTTGTGCCCTTGTGCAGCTTATATCTGTTTTAAAGGTGACTGGTTAATGTATGATCACTTGGAATTCCACCTCTGGGACACCCACTGATCGCCAAAATAAGGGTTATGTGTCCAGTGCTTGAATGTTGCGATGGTCACACATGCGCATTACCTCTCCTTTTAATGTCATTGTGACTTATGGAAATAGCAAACAAAGTACAGCTATAATTTATTGGAGCAGTAAAGTGCATGTGAGCAGCCCTCCATTTAAACAGGGGATATCAAAATAGAGATGAGCAATTTTTTTTAAATTCATATACACAAGCTTTGCAAAATCCCCCTCCCCCCCAAATTCTATTTGTAGCGTATAATTTTGCAGTGAATTTAATAGCTAAAAAGGCTCTAATTGCCTGTGTGCATTACTCTAAATTCCCTTTTGAGTCTATTGAACCCCCCATTTTGAGCTCTGTAATGCAAACATAATCTTTTTACTGTTCAAGTGACCTCGACCTATCTGGCTAGAGAAAAATAGTAGATAAGCGGTAGTAACCAACTGCTTATTAAACCACACACAGCAGTTCAGGAAAGCCGAGCCACCAAAACAGCAGGTTCATACAGCTGTATGAAATCTTTGAGGGCTTGAAAAAGGTCAATTATGGCCTAAACGTTGCCTGCTGTGTCTTTCTGTGATGTTTTTAACTGACACGGAATAAAGAACAAGTTTTTATCAAGAACCTGCTGTTTTGATGCCTCGGTTTTCCTGAACTTTTATATTGCTTTTGGACCTGGCGGGAGGCCCAGTCGAGTTCAACACAAGTTCATCAACGGTGCATATGAATCTATCTTTTGACCACACAGAGCAGTTTCAGACTTTGTATGCTACTTATATTGTTTGAATGATCCAAAAATTATCAATTTTTGGGTCAGGTGCATGCATTGTTGTTGTTTATACACGTGGTGGTGCAAGCGGAACAAGTTGTGTCATTTTAATACAGTTAAGTGCAAAAATAATCCCTGTTTGGGGAGTATCAAGAGCTTAGCACTTTGCTAAACAAAGTCGTGCTAGTTTCTTCACAAGCCTTCCAAATATTAACCATTTAATTAGAGGAATAAAACAGGTGTACAGTTTTGAGCATAAATAAGTAATTTTTTCTCAACTAGGATTGAAAAATTATCTCTTTTGGGGGTCTACATGTACTGCTTTGAATTTAAAGAAGTTTTGGCTTCTCAACTGTGAGTGAAAAAAATCCTTTCTGGGTCCACAACAACTTTTCTAATCACAAAATGATGAATCAATTACCAAGGTTTTTATCAAGCTGTCCAAAAAATATCCTTTTTTTAGAGAAGCAAAACAGAAATACTGACATCAAAGTGAATAGGTTATGGCTTATTGTCACCAACTAGTGATGAGCGAGCATGCTCGCCACTGCTTGGTACTCGCCCGAGCATCTCAGTACTCGAGATGCTCGGAGCTCGCCGAGTACTTGCGCGATGCTCGGGCGGGAGCTCGGGTCCCCGTCCTGCATGTTTGGCGCTATTTAGAGCACCGATCATGCAGGGATTGTCTGCCACTCACTGTAATGTCGCAGCCATGGTGGTTGTGGCATTACAGTGATTGCCCAAATCGATGGGAACAGTGCTCACAGTGAAACATGAAAAGCCAGCAATTCAGCAGCGGCATACACCGGTACCCGACAATTTAGAACAGAAAGAATAGAGCATCACACATAGATTAGATAGATAGAAACATGTCAGTCACATATATAATAAGTACAGTGATAGTGTTGGTTACTGTACTTGTCATTTAGGGTTAAAATAAAGGATTTATTAAAAAAAAATGGCGTAGGGTTCCCCGTAATTTTAGTCTCTAGCGGAGGTTAAGCAGACGGCTGGGGCAGATGTTTGAAGCCTGGGAAGGGGGTAATACCCACGGAGCTTGCCAGGCTACTAATATCAGCCCCCAGCTGAATACCTAGCCTTTACCAGCTATTAATATGGGGGACCCCCCAAAAAAATGACGTGGGGTCCCCCCTATTTTCATAGCTAGCAAAGGCTAGGCAGACAGCTGGGGGCTGATATTAATAGCCTAGGCAGGGTGCCATGAATATTGGCCCCCTCCCAGGCTAGAAACACCAGCCGTCAGCCGTCCCAGAAATGGCGCATCCATAGAATGCGCCAATTCTGTCACTTAGCCTCGCTCTTCCCACTGCCCTGTAGCGGTGGCAGTGGGGTAATAGGGTTGGGGTTGATGTCGGCTTATAATGCCAGCTGACATCAAGCCCAGGTTAGTAATGGAGAGGAGTCTATAAGACACCCCCATTACTAACCCCATAGTCAAAGTTAAAAAAAAACACAAACACCCAGAATAAAGTCCTTTAATTGAAATAAACACACAATTTTTTAATGTTCTAAATTAAACCATACTTACCATCATGCCCATTCCAGCTGAAGCCAACGATCTCCTGCAATAAAAATAAAATAATAAACCAACCTCATCCTTACCTTTCCATGGTTCCCAGGACGGCTCCAGCTCTGCTACATTCACATGATAGGCTGGAGCGCAGCCGAAAGCTGCCACCCAGCTTGCCATGCCGCAGACACTGAGAAGCTCAGGCATGCTTGAGCTCCTCAGTGTCTGGCTGTGACGACATCCAGATGAGCCGAGTTCATGTCCAATGAACTCAGCTCACCTCATGCACGTCACTGACAGCGTGGGAGAATTCTCCTGCGCTCAGCGCTTGAGCAAGAGAATTCTCCCACGCTGGGACGGCATTGAGATGACAGGCTGGATCGCAGCTGAGCACTGCCATCCAGCATGCCATCCTTCATAGACACTGCAGAGCGCAGGCATGCTTGCGATCTGCAGTGTCTCTAAAGGATGACAAGCTGGATGGCAGCGCTCAGCTGCGATCCAGCCTGTCATCTCAATGCCATCCCAGCGTGGGAGAATTCTCCTGCTGAAGCACTGAGCGCAGGAGAATTCTCCCACGCTGTCAGTGACGTGCATGAGGTGAGCCGAGTTCATTGGAGATGAACTCGGCTCATCTGGATGCCGTCACAGCCAGACACTGAGGAGCTCAAGCATGCCTGTGCTTCTCAGTGTCTGCGGCATGGCAAGCTGGATGGCAGCTTTCGGCTGCGCTCCAGCCTATCATGTGAATGTAGCAGAGCTGGAGCCGTCCTGGGAACCATGGAAAGGTAAGGATGAGGTTGGTTTATTATTTTATTTTTATTGCAGGAGATCGTTGGCTTCAGCTGGAATGGGTGTGATGGTAAGTATGGTTTAATTTAGAACATTAAAGAATTGTGTGTTTATTTAAATTAAAGGACTTTACTCTTGGTGTTTGTGTTTTTTTTTAACTTTGACTATGGGGTTAGTAATGGAGAGTTGTCTACAAGACACCCCCATTACTAACCCCATAGTCAAAGTAAAAAAAAAACACGAACACCCAGAATGCTGTAATGGGGATGTCTTGTAGACGCCTCTCCATTACTAACCTGGGCTTGATGTCAGCTGGCATTATAAGCTAACATCAACCCCAACCCTATTACCCCACTGCCACCACTACAGGGCAATGGGAAGAGCGAGGCTAAGTGCCAGAATTGGCGCATCCTATGGATGCGCCATTTCTGGGGTGGCTGACGGCTGGTGTTTCTAGCCAGGGAGAGGGCCAATATTCATGGCACCCTTACTGGACTATTAATATCAGCCCCCAGCTGTCTGCCTAGCCTTTGCTAGCTAATAAAATAGGGGGGACCCCACGTCATTTTTTTGGGGGGTCCCCCATTTTAATAGCTGGTAATGGCTAGGTATTCAGCTGGGGGCTGATATTAGTAGCCTTGGAAGCTCCATGGGTATTACCCCCTTCCCAGGCCTCAAACATCTGCCCCAGCCGTCTGCTTAACCTCCGCTAGAGACTAAAATTACGGGGAACCCCACGCCATTTTTTTTTAATAAATCCTTTATTTTAACACTAAATGACAAGTACAGTAACCAACACTATCACTGTACTTATTATATATGTGACTGACATGTTTCTATCTATCTAATCTATGTGTGATGCTCTATTCTTTCTGTTCTAAATTGTCTGGTACCGGTGTATGTTGCTAATGAATTGCAGGCCTGCTTTTTTAAAGGGACAAGAACACTATTATTTTTTTTTAATAAATCCTTTATTTTAACACTAAATAACAAGTACAGTAACCAACACTATCACTGTACTTATTATATATGAGACTGACATGTTTCTATCTATCTAATCTATGTGTGATGCTGTATTCTTTCTGTTCTAAATTGTTGGGTACCGGTGTATGCCGCTGATGAATTGCCGGCCGGCTTTTTTAAAGAGAGGGGTGCATGAAAATTGGAGGGCACTAGTGTGTTCCAAGTGCCCTGCTATGTTTTTCATGCACCCTCCTATATACCCTGCCTGCCTGTCTGCCTATATATTCTGCCTGCCTGACGTTTAATTGAGCACCGTTCCCATCCAATGTGCTCGACGCGAGCTTCGAGCACCCGAGCATTTTAGTGCTCGCTCATCACTATCACCAACCCTTTTAAAAACTGAACCCTATGTAGAAAGCTGTTTCATGTTTGTGTTCTGTTAAGAGAGTACATTTCCCAGCATTAGTTCCTTTCTAGCACTATGAAACTGTGACGCCCCTGCAGGTTCAGTCACCACAGAGGTACTGCATCTCACCCAGAGGTGTGGTATCTCACACTCAGGTAAGGATAGAGTGCTGCTTGGGACCCTAACACCTGCATCCAGCACTACTCTACTCCAGACCAGCTGGAGGGGCAAGATGTGTCGCTCTTCCTGCTGAGCCCTGTCCCTGGCTGGAGTGGGGGGAACCAAGAGAGGGGGAACCATGTAGTGGGTGTGGGTGGAGGAAGTAAATCAGGGGAGCACTTGTTAGGAATAGTATAAAGAGGGAAGCCATCTTGAAAGGACAGATCAGTCTGAGAGGAGAAGTAGTGGGAGCCGGAGCTCTGCAGGAGCTCTGCTCAGGAGGAGGGCCTAGCCAGAGAGGCCCAAGACTGAGGAGAGAAAAAGGAGAGGAGCAGGAAAAAGGCTCCAGGAACGAAGAAGGGATCCCAGGGGTACGGGCAGTGCTGGAGGCCACCCGTATGCCCGAATCTGCCTGGCGGTGGAGGGATCAAGCCACAGAGGGGACTAGCCCCTAACTAGTGAGAATTACAAAGTTCAACTAGGAACCGGAGGCTTCTGTACTTTCAGGGTACAGTTGCCACATCCGCACGCAAGTCGCCAAAAAGGTAACCACATAGGATCCAGGGAACTCCAGGTTGCTCAGAAAGATCCGAGGATACCGGCTTGGGACATTGTTTGGCGAGGCGCAGGGCAAGAAGGGTGAGAGCCAGCGCAAGAAGACGGCTGAGAAGGGTATACAGAACGGGGTCCTGTCAGGCACTCTTGAAATACCTGGGAGTTTGCTGAACCCCTGCCTGGTGAACGCAGCGCAACGTGGGAGGTCGCAATCTGGAAAGTTGGAAAGTGTAACCTGAGGAACTTATCAACTGTGAGTAAACCCTGAGGACTGCACCCCACTGTCTTTGTTAAATTATTGCTGCGCCATCACTCCCTGCACTACAACGCCCAGCACAACCTACAACTTCTACACTGCCCTGGAGCTAAGCTCTACCTGTGGAGAGCCACACCATCCCTGCTGCAGTAACATCAGCTCCAGAGGACCTACTCCGCAACGGCGGCTCCCTTAGCCGCATACCACAGGTGGCATCACGAACTTTGTACATAAATCCCCTGTAAATATTCCCCTTATTGAATGACCGCCCTGGGTCACGGACGATGTCACCGCCACTGTGACATCTCCCCTAGCAATGACCGGCCCGGCACCGAGTACCCAACGGCCCAGGGGGCACGTCAAAACACTTTGGGCAGTTAAGAGATATGTGGCTGTGCAGTGACTGTTACAATGTTCCGTCCGTCAGAAGTCATAGTCTCACAAAGGCTACCAATGACAGACTTAGCACAAGCCATTCTGTCTTACAGATTCGAGAGAAACCCTGACCTTCACCTTTTAACGTCTCTTCAGGTATTTGGTTTAACAACTGGGTCCAGTGGATTTCTTCCATGGAAGGGCTGCCATCCAAAAGAGATAACCAGGGGCAGAAAGGGTCGCCAAGCCAACTCGACAAGGACAAAATCAGGAGACAAGCGGGTAGTCAAAATTCAAGTTGGAGTCAGAACATGGGAAATACAAATCCGCACACAGGAGTCAAGAAACGGGGAGTCTAGTACTAGCTGAACAATCTAAAAAATGACAGCTAGAAACTATATACTAGGGTTTATATAGAAGGGAGCCCCTGTAATGACCTGAGGTCCGAGAGAGATCCAGTGAGTCACAAACTGAGACAGAGACAGAAATAAACAACACTTTCTTTACTGAAACAGGGATTAGACTAAAATTCAGTATTGCATGAATCAGTCTCTGGTTCTGCCTGGGACACTGTCTCTACTAAATACACACAATCAGCAAAAGCTGAAATCAATGTGCCAATCTCAAGGTTTCCAGCTTATGTGAATTATTCTAAAGATCTGGAACAATTTTACCTAAGCAGAGGGTCAGTCTAGTGAGGGCGGTCTATAGGGACCCCCCTGAGATGGCACACTGAGTAGAGTCCTACCACTATTAACAATAACAATGGATGAAACTGTACCAATTTCTCTTATACCCCTATTATAAGGATACCCGGGTATCGTAAAGTTACGGTACCATTAACCTCAGATGTGGTCTATTACAGGCCTGTGAATCGCAGTGGCTGCAGCTAGTCCCGGAAAACTTTGGCCCCAAAGCAAAAACAAAGTTCACAATAACATCAAAGATTCATTGTCTTGTCGGCCGATGCCGAGCCCACATGCCGGGGACTTTAGTCCTGTAGCCTCAGGTTAAGGTCTGGGAAAATCTTTTCACAAGGCTTGTCAATATCCTCTCAGTGTGAATGGCACTGGACCCCTTCTCTCCTCTCGCAGTCACTCACTGTTTTCCAGACCACCGACCACGTGCTCTGTCACAGAGATGGATTCCTCAGTCTCTTTCCCTTCTCACTCGACACTTGGCTCCTTCAGCACAAAGTCTCTAGTCCACTCAGCATGGACTTCCACAAAACTCCAAAGAACCACACAGCTTTCCCCAGCTCAGCACTTGTTCTTAAGCAGGGACACAGCTTCACCAGGGGCAGGGGTTAACAATCTCCACAGGGAAGCTTGTAGAGACAGCGTCTTGTTGCAGCTCAGTTCTCACAGACTTCCTGTCTCGCCTCTCACACAGCAGACACCCTCAGAGCACACAGGGTCTCCAGATCTGCCCCTACTCATTAGCTCAGCCCGGCAAAAGTCACAGGGTACTAATGCTCTCCTGCTGATATCACTGTTCACACTCTCACATGCCACCCCACTAGAGGTTGGCATCCTCGACACACCTCTCCACTCAAAGTTGTCTTGTGCATAGTGCTGTGGAGGTATACCCGCCGTAGCTCGAGTAGTTCTCCTGGGACCCACCCCAACAGGCTCGGCTCCTGAGGGGGCAGAAGACTCTTCAATGGGAGCCAATGAAGCTGCTCCCTCCCGAGGTGTGGCGCCCTGTGCCACATCATACGGATCAGGTAACTGTCCTGATTCCCCGTTCTCTGAAGGACATACCACATTCTCAATACTCTCTCCACACGGGGACAGATTGATCACAGGGGGCAAGTAAGCAGGCGTGGAGGCAGACCCACCATCAAATTCAAGAGCATTAGGGATGCCCACCCCTCGGTACACGGCCTGTGGTTCCGTGGAAATGGGGACGGCATCTTTAAACCAGCACCATTGTAGTATGTTACGATGAAGATTACGGGTTGGTCCCCCTGTCCCCAATGGCTCAACCTCGTAGACTGGAATCTCAGGGCTCACCCATTTTTTTTACCAGGTACGGAGTCGCCTCCCACCGTTCACTCAGCTTTCCGAACCATCGTTTGATTCTCACTAACACTCTATCCCCCGGAGAGAAAGGCTCGGTTTGGATGGGATGCATGTCCCTATGGGTCATCTGACTGAGTCAATCACCCACCACCTGATACACCACCCTCAAGCATTGCCGGTGTTCCCGAACCCATTCTGATGCGGTCTGAGGGGGATTGGAGTAGGGATCTGGCATGCTCAAATCCTCAATATCCTGCCCTGACTTCCCGAACATCAACATGTGTGGTGAGTAGCCAGTAGTGCTGTGCACTCTATTATTGTAGGCCCACATCAATTCGGGGGATACTCAGGCTAGCGTACCTGTTATTAACCCTCTAACGTCCTCAACATCTGCAACAGAGTCCGATTAAAGCGCTCACAAGCTCTGTTACCTTGGGGATGGTAAGGTGTCGTTCTCGACTGTGCGACACCATACAGCTGGTACATCTCCTTCATCAATGCCCCCTGAAAACATGCCCCCTGATCTGAGCGTATTCTTTGCAGACACCCAAACACCTGGATGAAATGTAGACACACGGCTTCAGCCGCCGACTCCGCCGTCTGATCTCTTGTTGGCACTGCTACAGCATACTTGGTGAAGTGGTCTGTCATTACCAAGCAATAGGAATACCCAGACGTTGAGTATCCTTGAGTATCCTATCAAGACATAGTCAATCATGAGCAGCTCTAAAGGAGCGGAAGTCTTAATAGATTACGGGGCGCCCGCTGCTCAGGGCTCTTACTGAGCCCACAGACCCAACACTGCCGACACGCCTCTGTCAACATCTCGGCCAATTCAGGACAATAGAGGACTCGCTGTGGCCACTGGAGTGTCTTTTCACTCCCAAAGTGGGCCCCCTTCTCATGCGCCTCGCGAGCAACCACCGGACCCATCCCCATAGGGATCATTAGCTGGTACCGATGCTGCTGCTCAGATGGCAGGTACACCTTACGGTACAAGAGGCCCTGTTCCACACACAACTTATCCCACTGTCGCAGTAGTTTCATTCCTTCCACGGACAGCTGGGTCTTTTCCTCTGCACGTGGCCAGACCCCTTTTTGTACCCAATTGCGCACTAGTGCAATGTCAGGGCAATCGTTCTGGTCCTTCGCCCAATCAGAGGATGTTTTTCCCAGAACACACGGCATCCCTAACGCCACCCCACTTGAATGTACCACACTTCGGAAGATAGGTACCTACCCAAAGTCAGGGGTTTCAGTGTCCTCAAGCTGGTCATCAACATTTTCCCCCGAGGACCCAAGGGGCACCCTTGAGAGTGCATCCGCATTTCCGTTTTCCCGCCCAGAGCGAAACTTAATTCGATAGTTAAACTTAGCAAGGTGAGCGACCCACCGCTGCTCTAACGCTCCCAGCTTTGCATTTTCTAGGTGAGCCAGAGGGTTATTATCAGTCATGACTAGCAGCTCAGCTCCCGTTACATACTCAGCAAAGCGTTCTGTCATCGCCCACACCAGGGCCAGTAGCTCTAGGTGAAACGAGCTGTAGTTAGCTGGGTTGCGTTCAGTGTCTCTTAAAGACCTGCTGCCATAGGCGATTACTCGCTCCTGACGATCCTGAACTTGTACTAGTACCGCCCCCAGCCCATACAGACTGCCATCGGTGTATAACAGGAAAGGGGAATCAAGCCGGGCATACGCTTACAATGGAGCACTCGTTAGGGCGGCCTTCACCTCCTCAAATGCCTTTTGCTGCTGGGGTCCCCATGGGATGGGGCGATTTTGGGGGCCTTGTGCCGTCCCTCTTAGGAGCTCATTCAGGGGACTCACTACTTGTGAAAACATAGGTACAAATCGCCGATAGTACCCCGCTAAACCTAAGAAGGCCCGAACCTCTCACAGGGTACGGGGGGGGTGCCCACTCCTGCACAACCATGACCTTACTGGTCGCAGGCAGAACCCCATCCAGAGTCACCACGTGACATAAATACTCAATCTGACTCTGTAACAGTTGGCACTTCTTTGGTTTTATTTTTAGGTCATAACAACTGAGCCGCCGGAGAACTTGACGTAACTTCTCAAGATGGTCTTCAAATGAGGTCCCAAACACCACAATGTCATCTAGGTATATCAGGACTGATTCAAAATTCAGATCGCCTAAGCAATGTTCCATCAGGCGTTGAAAAGTTCCCGAGGTGTTAGTGAGCCAGAAGGGCATCCGGTTGAGTTCATAGAGCCCCATTGGTAGGAGAAACGCCGTCTTGGCCCGATCTTTTTCGGCCTTTGGTACCTGCCAATAGCCACTTGCTAAATCCAATGTCGAGAAATATTTGGCCCGACCCAATGCCGACAGAGATTCTTCTATGCGAGGTAATGGATATGCGTCCCTCACTGTGTGAGCATTCAATTTCCAATAGTCCACACAAAACCGAAGGGTCCCATCCTTCTTCCGCACCAAGACCACAGGAGCCGCCCAGGGGCTCTGGCTCTCTCGGATCACTTGGTTGTCAAGCATACTAGCCACCATGTGCTTCACCTCCTGATAGAGCGTTGGGGGAATTTGACGACAATGTTCCCTCATAGGAGGAGTATCCCCCGTGGGAATCTCATGCTCAATCGTCCAGGAACAGCCGAAATCCTCCGCATGTCGCAAAAAAGTCTCTTGGTGTTCCCACAAGACCTTCTCCAGCTGCTCCAATTGCAAGGGGGTCAGATCCTCCCGATTCAATCCCATCTGGTCCATGATCACACGACCTTTCCATTCTTCGGTAGGAGGTTTGGTCGGGCCTACTTCGACCGCGAATGTCCAGGAAGACTGTTCATCTGGGCGAAGTTCAAACACTGTCTTGTCAGGCACCTTCCCTGCTGGCACGAACAGTTCAGCCAGAATGGTCTCAGCAGGAATTTTAACAGCCTCATCTAAAACGTTGATACATCTGACTGGCACCCGTCTATTCTTCACAATCTCCAGAGACCGGGCCACATGCGCCTTGGCGAACGAGGACTTCTCTGGGGCTGGCTCGATGAGTACTTCAAGCCCATTCAGTCTCTGTGCAGCCCCCACCGGTAGCATTAACACTTCTTCATGCCGGGGTGCTAGCGAGATCGTGGTCCGCGATGGCACTCGGAACAGGCCCACCCGACCCCCAGGGACCGCACTCCTCAGGAGATCGCAACTCAGCACCAGACGGTGTAAAATACACTGGGTGGGTCGATGGTGGGTAGCAAGCGCCCAGTATCGGGGTCCCTCATTAGCATACATCTGATGATTTAAATCTCGCAGAACAATCATTCCGAGCGTCACCTCCATCCCTCTTCTAGGAGGGTGGTCCACCAGCACTATCCCTTTCTGACCCAGCTCTTGACAAAACATTTTCAGTTGCATCCACACGATCCCCTTCACCGTCAGTTGGCCATTTTTAGCAGCTGTAAGCCTTATCATTCGGCCATCCTTGGGAACCACGAGTTGACTGAAGTGCCTTTCGTACACCTCTAAGGGCATTATGGTACATTCGGATCCTGTGTCAACCAAGCATCTCATCTTCCGCCCTTCAAACTCTACTTCCAGCACTGGACTGCATGCGAACAAATCTTGTTCTTCCCGTCGAGGGCTTTGTGGGGGGTGGGCCGCTGCTGCTGCTTGCCCTCTCATGGCAGTGGCTGGGAGTTTAACACTGGCGAAGGAGGCTCCGGGGCTGCAGACATCCGGCAGTACAGGGAGATGTGTCCCCAACGCACACACCTCCACCAGGTGACTGCTCCTCGTGGATGAGAACTTGGATCATTCGAGGAGGGCGACCTGGCAGACTGTGGAACAACCATTCCAGAGGACGGGGCAGGTGTCCATTCCGTAGGAGTAGGGACCGGTCCAGCTCTGAGTTTAGACACCTCCAGCTTTAGCTCCTTCAGTTCGGCACGCAGAGCCTGTACAACGTTTACCAGTCCTCCCCCTCCTGAAACTGGTGCCGGACCTCCCTCCAGCTGTGCACTGTCCACTGCCCCCTTGGCCACCAGAGTAGACTCCTTCTCCCTTTCCACCGTGGCCCGATAAATCTGCCAGAAGGATAATTCCGGGGTAGCTCAGGACATCTCCATCAGTTTGTCTCAAAGGAGTCTATTGGCTAACCCCATTATGAATTGATCCCAGAGTAAGCGGTCTACCTCTCGGAATGCACCCATATCCCCTGGGTCTAGTCGCTGCACCTCATTCAACGTTTCCTGTAAAGTGTTCGAGTACTGCATCAAAGTCTCACATTCCCTTTGGGGCCGATTGAAAAACAAGGAAAGAAGCTGGGCCACACGAGCCCGGCCTCCTGAACTCCCCTCTAACAGCTCCAAAATTTTCTCTAACGTGCTCTTTTCTGACTCTGGACGTACCATCACCATCCGCCTGGCGTCACCCTCTAGTACATTTAATGCCAACTCTGCTCGTAATGCGGGGGCCAGATTACACATCTGCAGAACATTCTGGACCCTCTCAGCCCAATCCTGCAATGGCATGTTACGCCCGTCGTATTTCGGCATGTGCTGGAATAAAGCTCCTACCGGCACATATCCTCCCACAGTCATCGCGGCTGCCAGGGGTTCCGCTACTAGAGGGGGGCTGCTGGTGCGGCAGAGTCATTTCTTCCCTTGCCTCCATCCATGACAAGCTCAGGATCCTGCCGACTACGCCAAAAATGTAATGACCTGAGGTCCGAGAGAGATCCAGTGAGTCACAAACTGAGACAGAGACAGAAATAAACAACACTTTCTTTACTAAAACAGGGATTAGACTAAAATTCAGTATTGCATGAATCAGTCTCAGGTTCTACTTGGGACACTGTCCCTACTAGATACACATAATCAGCAAAAGCTGAAATCAATGTGCCAATCTCAAGGTTTCCAGCTTCTGTTTATTATTCTAAAGATCTGGAACAATTTTACCTAAACACAGGGTCAGTCTAGTGAGGGAGGTCTATAGGGACCCCATGAGATGGCACACTGAGTACAATCCTACCACTATTAACAATAACAATGCATGAAACTATACCAATTGCTCTTATACCCCTATTATAAGGATACCCGGGTATCTTAAAGTTACGGTACCGTTAACCTCAGATGTGGTCTATCACAGGCCTGTGAATCGCAGTGGCTGCAGCTAGTCCCGGAAAACTTTGGCGCCAAAACAAAAACAAAGTTCACAAAAACAGCAAAGGTTCCTTGTCTTGTCAGCCGATGCCGAGCCCACACGCCGGGGACTTTAGTCCTGTAGCCTCAGGTTAAGGTCTGGGAAAATCTCTTCACAAGGCTTGTCAGTAACCTCTCAATGTGAATGGCACCAGACCCCTTCTCTCCTCTCGCAGTCACTCACTCTTTTCCAGACCACCGAACACGTGCTCTGACACAGAGATGGATTCCTCAGTCTCTTTCCCTTTTCACTCGACATTTGGCTCCTTCAGCACAAAGTCTCTAGTCCGCTCAGCATGGACTTCCACAAAACTCCAAGGAGCCACACAGCTTTCCCCAGCTCAGCACTTGTTCTTAAGCAGGGACACAGCTTCACCAGGGGCAAGGGTTAACAATCTCCACAGGGAAGCTTGTAGAGACAGCGTCTTGTTGCAGCTCAGTTCTCACAGACTTCCTGTCTCACCTCTCACACAGCAGACACCCTCAGAACTCACAGGGTCTCCAGCTCTGCCCCTGCTCTGAGCTCTGCCCAGCAAAAGTCACAGGGTCCTAATGCTCTCCTGCTGCTATCACAGTTCACACTCTCACACCCCGCCCATGGCTCCCAGCAGAGAGGTAATTATGTACCAGCTTACTGCATAAACACAAGTGTATGGAAATTGGAAACTAGTCTCAGCAATCTGAAACCTAAACATCCACACACTGTCAGCGTCCAACAGTAACCGTAGTGTTAGTGCGGCACCGCCTAGTAACCAGGGTAGGGGTTAAAGCAGTATGTTCAGATACAGATGTGGCAGACAAGAGCAGCATGCTTAAGATAATTAAAGGCAGGCAAAGAGATGGATGGCAGTTTAGGGGCAGTGATGACAGCTTTGACAGTGGCAGTACAGTCTAGCACAATGAAATACAGTGTGGTGGTGGGAAATGTGTGGCTGGTGTGGCTGTATAGTGACTGCAGAGGGAGAAGATTGGTTGAAAGTTAGGATGGCGCAGTCAAAGAGATGTGTGGCTGTTTAGGGTCAGCAACAGCAGTCCTGGCAATAGCAGTATTACAGCATAGATGACATGGGTGACAGGAAATTGCTGCTTGGTTGAGTGTGGATGATTGGCACTGGCAGCAGCAATATAGAAGACAGACAATGGCAATTTTAAGAATATATGTGGCAGAAGTTATGTGCCATTATTTTTTATTTATTTATTCATTAAAAAATAGGATGGGACCAGAAAATCTGGGAAGAATCATATCCCAAAAGCAAGCACCTGCAACTGATTACAGAGTTCAGGTGGTGTGTATATGCATGTAATATTGAACTATTAGACCAATGAAGTGGGTTAAAAAATATTTTAACTAATGTGAATACTTTAGTAGTTAAAAAATTATGTTTTAGTTTCAGAGTTATGGAGATTTATCTTTTTAAAAACAACAAAAAATAAAAATAGATAAAAAAATGGCTTGCGCATCTCAAAATACTAGAATCACATTTTCAGTGATGCACAAGCCATGAATTCAGAATTTGATTTTATTTGCAAAATAAGCAATATTGACCCTCCTTGCTTGAACTGTGTAAAAAATAATCAGTTATTAAGGTATTGTTACTGCAGTATATTGCATATCAATCAATTCACAATCACACTGTACAGTACAGTATGGTACATCAGCACTGAATTTTTTTTTGTAACTTCACAAATTTGTTTTTAAATGCTTTTTATCAAGTCTATTGAAATGTGCCCCAATCTGGAATATTTGGCGTTATACCAGATACTATAAAATCATAATCTTTCCCCTACAATGATTAGTTATGGCTGGCTGATAGGAGGTTGAGCTGAATGATTTTTTTCTTCCTTCTTATGATTTCTCAGCACTGAAGTAGAACACCACTATCACATTAGGCCTTTCTATCCTTATCCTGTGTGCTATGAGCTGCTATCTGTATACCGCAGAAGTATAAAATGTAGAGATGAGCGTTGTTCTACTCGAACTGTTCGCCAATCTCAAATTCGAGCTGTTTTGGGCGGTGTTCGAGCCGTTCGGCGAACACGAACGATTTGAGAAAAATTCGGCTGTTCGAGGTTATGTTCGATAACTGTTCGTGCACCAAAATCATAACTGGATTTTTTCTCATTAATGATGAAAATTAATGTTAATACGCAGTTTGAGTGTACAGCGGGGTGGGGGGAGGGGCAGGGGATGGATCTCTGCAGGAACAATGAAGATCTCCACTTTTTTTTCTCTTTCCCGCATTTACAGTGGGGAGGTGCAATCTGTCAGCCTATCAGCAGCGCACACACGGAGCGAAGTGCTTTTTTCACACAAGCAAGGGCATGTGTCATTGGCAGTCTATGTCATATGTCCTTGCCCTATAAGACCAAGCCATTTTCCCCGTCGCCACCATTTTCTCACTGCTGCAGCTGCGTGTTAGACGGCACCGCTGTTGCTGTGTGCGCTATACCTTGTTAATTTCAAGCCAATTTTCGCACAAATCTACAGATAGCTTGGGAGTAGGGAATAGTTGTGATTGCAGTCCTTTTAAGGACTAGGTTACAGCATTTCCTACGACTTTTATCAGGCAGGTCTGTGCTCTTAAATAGATAGATTGTGGGAGTAAAGACTAATTGTAATTGGAGTCCTTTTCAGGACTAGGTTACATCAGTTCCTATCAGTTTTTGCCAGGCAGGTCTGTGCCAGTGCTGTGCAAGTTTTTTTCACAGCATTTGGCTGAATCTAGCAAAGCTAATCCTTTTTGGCCTATTGCAGAGTGTGTTAGTCAGTGGAGTAGCCTATCTGTGTTGCAAGATATACCACCTGTGTATAGAATACCAATTTTTTTACTGCACCTAGTGAAGTAAAATCTTTTGGGCATAGCATCATTCTATTAGTCCATCTATACTGACCTCCATCAGGTTGCAAATTGAATATAATTTTTTTCTGCATCTAGCTCTGAAAAAATATTGGGCTTCTAGCTGTGTGTGGGACTTGTTGTATTAGTCCATCTATACTGACCTCCATCAGGTTGCAAACTGAATATATTTTTTTCTGCATCTACCTCTGAAAAAATATTGGGCTTCTAGCTGTGTGTGGGACTTGTTGTATTAATCCATCTATACAGACCTCCATCAGGTTGCAAACTGAATATATTTTTTTCTGCATCTACCTCTGAAAAAATATTGGGCCTTCTAGCAGTGTGTGGGACTTTCTCTATTAGTCCATCTATACTGACCTCCATCAGGTTGCAAATTAAAAATAATTTTTATCTGCATCTAGCTCTGAAAAAATATTTGGCCTTCTAGCAGTGTGTGGGACTTTCTCTATTAGTCCATCTATACTGACCTCCATCAGGTTGCAAATTAAAAATAATTTTTATCTGCATCTACCTCTGAAAAAATATTTGGGCTTCTAGCTGTTTGTGGGACTTGTTCTATTAATCCATCTATACAGACCTCCATCAGGTTGCAAACTGAATATAATTTTTTTCTGCATCTAGCTCTGAAAAAATATTTGGCCTTCTAGCAGTGTGTGGGACTTGTTCTATTAGTCCACCTATACTGACCTCCATCAGGTTGCAAATTCAAAATAATTTTTTGTCTGCATCTAGCTCTGAAAAAATATTTGGCCTTCTAGCAGTGTGTGGTACTTTCTCTATTAGTCCATCTATACTGACCTCCATCAGGTTGCAAACTGAATATATTTTTTTTCTGCATCTACCTCTGAAAAAATATTGGGCTTGTAGCTGTGTGTGGGACTTGTTCTATTAATCCATCTATACAGACCTCCATCAGGTTGCAAACTGAATAAAAAAATTTTCTGCATCTACCTCTGAAAAAATATTTGGGCTTCTAGCTGTGTGTGGGACTTGTTCTATTAGTCCATCTATACTGACCTCCATCAGGTTGCAAATTGAATATAATTTTTTTCTGCATCTAACCCAGCCAATAGTTTTGGCCTATTACCACAGTTTGGCCACTAAGCTCTGCTCGGTTCCCATCCATTGTTTTTTTGTGCAAACAACTCCAGAGTTGTGAATTAGTTAACCACCAAAATCAGTGGAAAAAGGCCTGCTGCTGGTGGAAAGGGGAATAGACGTGTTGGGAAGGGGAAAAAAGGTTGTGTCCTTGGGGTAGGTGTTAAAGCAACAGTAACATCTGCAGAAGAAAGACCATCTTCCAGCCAAACTAAAATGTCTACTTCTTTTAGCGGACAATGTGATAAGATCCCTTTCTTACGGCCACGCCAATCGCTACAAATTCCAGATGAGGCACAAAAACAGCAGGTGCTTCAACGGATATCAAGTGCTCCTTTAAGTGGGCTCTCCTCCACATCAACTTCAACATCACAAATACTCCAGTCCTCAAAGGTGTCACCCCAATCGCACTTGCTTCCTCACAGCTCCCAAATCTCCAGCTGCCCATCTGAGTATGAGGTAGAACAGATGGTTGAGTCTGCAGAGCTGTTTACTCATACTATAGCCTGGGAATCAGAGGTCGACTCCAGCGCTTCTGTGAATCCAGACGAGGAAATGATCTGCACTGATGCCCAGAATCTTTATGAGTTGGATCCAGGACCAGACGCAGAAGGTTCTGACCATAATGTAGACCCTCATTCACAAACTGTAACTCCTGTTGGTGGAGACAATGAGGAAGACGATGATAAGACTCAAATACCTGATTGGAGCGACAACTTTAGTTTTTTGTCAGGGCAGGAAGAGGTTGGCTCTGAAGACGACGGGTGTGATAACGCACAGGGTGATGATGATGAGGTTGGAGATCCCACTTACTGTCAACCCACAGTCAGCCAAGAGATGAGGTCAGCAGAGGAGGTGGAGGAAGATGCTAGTGACGACGAGGTCAGGTTGCGCCTTCCTGGACAGAGACGTAGTACTGGAAGCACGTCAACAACTGCATCCTCAAACACAACTCTGCCTCTCACCACAAGTCGTGGTGGCTCTTCAGGTCGCATGGGTACTAAGCCTTGCATAGCCTGGGCATTTTTTCAGATCGATAAAGATGACCCAACTCGTGTTATCTGTAACATTTGTCAGCAAAAGCTAAGTAGAGGCCAAAAAATACATAGTTTGAGTACTTCATGCATGAACCGGCACATGGACATGAAGCATAAGTTGCAGTGGGAAGCTTAGTGTGCTACAATGCGGCCTAGACGGCCGGGCCAACCACCGTCTGCCATATCTTGTGCATCCGCGGCCTCTTCATCCTCTGTGACTGGGGGGACAGCAGTCACACCTGTTTTGGGGCGCAGACCTGCCACCTCTTTACCCGCAACAGCCAGCGTGATTGGCAGGTCATCATTTTCTTTGGAGGTGGTAACACCAGCTGGTGTTGAGCGCTGTCCGACATCGATAGCACCACCTTTGGATCAAGGCAACCTAACATGTAAGCCTGCATCTTCCTCACAGACCGGCAGTTTGCCGGGGACACCCTTATCAACCCCGTCTAAGCACAATAGCCAGCCCTCGGTCCCTCAGATGTGGACAAGTAAAAGACATTTCCTCCTAGCCATGAGAAAGCTAAGAGGTTGAATTTCACCATCTGCAAGCTCTTGGCTACAGAAATGCTGCCTTTCCGCCTGGTGGACACAGAGGATTTTCGAGACCTTATGTCCGTCGCAGTGCCCCAGTACCAGATGCCCAGTCGGCACTACTTCTCAAAGAAAGGTGTGCCTGCGCTCCACCAGCATGTCGCACACAACATCACCGCTTCTTTGAGAAACTCTGTGTGTGACAGGGTGCATTTCACCACAGACACTTGGACGAGTAGGCATGGACAGGGGCGTTACATGTCGCTGACTGGGCACTGGGTAACTATGGTGACAGCAGGACAAGGGGCTGCTGTCCAAGTCTTGCCGTCCCCACGAGTTGTGCGTCAATCCTCTTTATGTCAAAGTTCCTCCACTGCTTCTGCCTCCTCAACCTCCTCTCGGTCTTCCACCTGCACCCAAAGCCTGTCTGGTCATGCCACAAGCTTTCTAACTGCGCAGAAGGGATCCTGCACACCTCCTTACTATGCTGGCAGTAGGACTCAACATCATCAGGCGGTTTTTACTTTGAAATGTCTGGGAAATGTGAGTCACACAGCTGAGGAGTTGTGGTCAGCTCTGTAGAACCAATTTCATGAATGGTTGTCTCCACTGGACCTGAATCCAGGGAAGGCCGTGTGCGACAATGCTGCAAACCTGGGTGCGGCCCTTCGCCGGGGCAATGTCACACACGTGCCTTGTATGGCTCACGTGTTGAACCTGGTTGTCCAGCAATTTTTAGCCCACTATCCCAGACTAGATGGCCTTCTGCAGAGGGCACGGTCGCTTTGTGCTCACTTCCGCCGTTCGCATCCCGCAGCTCAGCGACTTACATCTCTACAGAAGTCGTTGGGCCTGCCACTTCACAGGCTAAAATGCGATGTGCCTACCCGGTGGAATTCAACTCTGCACATGTTGCAGCGACTGTGGCAGCACCGACAAGCCCTGGTGCAATACGTTCTGACATATAGCCTGGGCCAACGAGATCCAGACGTGGGGCAAATCACGCTGGAGGAGTGGTCTCAGATCAGGGACCTATGCACCCTTCTGCACAGTTTTGAAATGGCGACGAAGATGTTTAGTGCTGACGATGCCATTATCAGCATGACTATTCCGGTGATTTACATGCTGGAGCACATGTTAAACAGAATTCGGAGTCAGGTGGTGGCACAAGAGGAGGTGGAGGAAGTAGAGGAGGAGGAGTTGTATGCGGAAGGGCTAACATCTGCAAGGTCCAGACGGTCGGCAGCACCAAGGCGGCAGGCATGTGAGGGTGGGGGAGATGGTTTTACCAGGGCGCATGGTAGCAGCCAAACTAGTGAGGAAGGTGCAGGAGCCCAGGAAGAAGTGGAGGACGAACTGATGGAAGACTCATCAGATGAGGGAGACCTTGATCACATTTCTGTTGTGCGAGGTTGGGGGGAGAGGACAGAGGAAGGAAGCATGATTGTTACCTCGCCACCAACACAACAGGGACTTGGTGCTCCTGGATGCGCAACACACATGAGTGCCTTCTTGCTGTACTACCTGCAACATGACCCTCGAATTGTGAGAATTAGAAATAATCCTGACTACTGGGTTGCCACACTCTTAGATCCCAGGTACAAAAGTAAATTTGCAGAAATTATTCCTGTCAAAGAAAGGGATGCACGCATGCAGGAGTATCAGCAGAGACTGTTGCAGAATCTTAAATGTGCTTTTCCACAAAATACCAGTGGTGCACGTAGTGAATCTCACAGTTCCAACTTGCCAACCGTGGGACCGTCAAGTGTTCAGCACTCAAACCGTAACAGAACCACAGTATCTGCTGGTAGCATCAATTTTGCGGAATCATTTCACCACTTTTTTAGCCCATCCTTTGCAAGGCCACAGGAGACAAGAAGTCTGACACATAGTCAATGCCTAGAGACGATGGTACAGGAGTATCTCCAAGTAAACATTGAAGCCATGACTGTGTCACTGGACCCTTGCTCTTTTTGGGCTTCCAATCTGGATAAATGGCCGTAGCTAGCCACTTACGCCTTGGAGATCTTGTCATGCCCCGCAGCCAGCGTTCTGTCTGAACGTGTGTTCAGCGCTGCTGGTGGTGTGCTGACAGATAAGCGCACGCGGCTCTCCACTGATAATGTAGACAGACTCACGTTCATAAAGATGAACAAATCATGGATCCGAAACGACTTTTCTACCCCTGTGTCATCCTGGGGAGAGTAAAAGCTTGATGATTGGTTAAAATCACCCTACCAACCGTTTTAAGCTTTCAAATTACTAATCATGTTTATCTGTATCTTGGCTGGAAAATAATTTGGGCTTTGTAGCAGTGTGCAGCACTGATTCTATTAGGCCATCTATAATAAGCTCCACCACATTTAAAATTACTAATCATGTTTATCTGTATCCTGACTGGAAAATAATTTGGCCTTTGTAGCAGTGTGCAGCACTGATCCTATTAGGCCATCTATACTAAAGCTTCACCAGATTTAAAATTAATAATAATTTTTAGCTGCATCTAGCCCGGAAAATAATTTTGGGGCTCCGAGATGTGCAAGACACATAAGTGCCTTCTTGCTGCACTACCTGCAGCATGACCCCCATATTGTCAGAATTCGAAGTAATCATGACTACTGGGTTGCCACACTCTTAGATCCCCCAAACTTTTCGATCAACCTTTTCATTTTAATAAAGACCAAAAAAATGGTCATTTTTGAAATTATAAGCATTAGCAGGTTGTTAGAAACTGAAATCAAACAGTTTTCAACTCAAAACTTTATTCTAGGTGATGTTACATTTTCACATAGGACCCCTTGTTCGAAAGGAGCATCTGAACTCTCTCGTCCATTGAATTTGTCAGGTTTTGGATGGTTTCTGCTTCAATTGTTTTGCATGAGGACAGAATACCCTCCCAGAGCTGTTGCTTAGATGTGAACTGCCTCCCGCCATCATAGACACTCCTTTTAATGATGCTCCAAAGGTTCTGAATAGGGTAGAGGTCAGGGGAGCATGGGGGTCACACCATAAGTTTGTCCCCTTTTATGCCCATATCAGCTTCTTCTTGAACCATGGCAGGAAGTGCTGTTTGAGAAAATCCACATACATTATGGAGTTCATCTTTAGCGCCTTCAGGGATCCTAAAGGGGCCGACAATCTCTCTCCCCATGATTCCAGCCCAAAACATTACTCCACCTCCTCCTTGTTGGCGCTGTAGCCGTGTTTGCGTGGGGTGTCCATCAACCAGCCATCCTCCACTCCATCCATCTGGACCATCGAGCGCTGCACGGCACTCATCCGTGAACAAAACAGTTTTGAAATCAGTCTTCATGTAATGTTTGGCCCACTGGAGCCGTTTCTGCTTGTGTGAAGTAGATAGAGGAGGTCGACAGGATGGCGTATGCACAGCTGCAAACCTCTGAAGGACCCTGCATCTTCTTGTTCGGGGGACGTTGGAGGCACCAGCAGCTTCAAAAACTTGTCTGCTGCTATGACAAGGCTTTTTTGCCGCTGCTCTTTCAACCTGACGTAATTGCCTGTAGGAAAGAGTCCTCAATTTGCCCTTATCAGCACGCACACGTGTGTACTGTGAATCAGCTACATACTTCTTGATTGCCAAGACACTTCATCCTGATCATCGCACAATGTTGATTGTAGTCATGCCTTGACCTAAACACTCCACAATTTGTTGCTTCTCAGCAGCCGACACATCCTTTTTCTTTCCCATTTTGGCAGAAAATGTAGGCTGCTTAATAATGTGAGACAGCCTTCTTAAGTAGTCTTGCCTTTCATTGGACACACCTGCCAAACTAATTAGCACAGGTGTCTGCAATTGCTTACAGTGATATAAAGAGCCCTGACACACATCACCATCAATGAGTTTAACTGACAAACAAACAAATTCTTCCCTTATCACTCCTAAACACTTTTTGCATAATAATTTGGAACACAGTGTACATGTGCTTTTCCACAAAACACCAGTGGTTCACGTAGTGAATCTTACAGTTCTAACTTGCCAACCGTGGTCTGTATGGAGTTGTTCAATAAAGGGCCCAAAATTAAGATAACATAGATGGGAGAGGTCTCTATGAATAGGAATTCCTAAGTATTTGATACCCTGTGAGGGCCAGGCAAAGGGAAAGTTGGACTGGATGGAATCCTATATGGATTTGGGGAGGGAGACATCGAGGGCCTCAGACTTCGCTGCATTGATTTTAAAATTTGACCATGTAACAAAGTGATCTATTTCAGCCATAACAGCATGGATGGATATATGTGATTGAGTGATATATACTAGGACATCATCAGCAAAGAGAGAGCACTTGTACTCGGTGCCTCCCACCTCAATCCACCTAATATTGGGGTTATGGCGAATTGATGAGAGCAGGTGCTCCGTCACTAGGATGTATAAGAGAGGGGACAGAGAACATCCCTGACTTGTCCCATTGGTGATTGTGAAAGGTGATGAAAATGTTCTGACGCGCCCCCTGGGCCTTGGGACACCCGGAGCCGGACCCTTTTTGGTGGATGCTGGTGGTTGTAGTCTCCGTGGCGGCGACCCAGTTCCGTGGCTCAGGGCGGTCAAACCAGTGGCGGAACTATTTATGTGGTTTTGATGTTTAAATGTCTGACTACGCCACCCGTGGATTGCGGTCAGAGTGAACCGCCGCTCCAGGGCAGACCGCTGAGGCTGGTGTTGTGGGTGCAGCAGAGCGTAGCATAACTCCCCACGGGAGGAGTATAGCCTCAGGGCAGTGTATGCGGAGGATGGGGGTGATGGTGCAGGGCAGCAGCAGTAACGACACGGAGTCAGTGATGCAGTCCAGGGCCTTTACTCACAGTTCTTATTATCCAGACCACGTCTGCAGGTAACGGCTGCCCACGTCGTACTGTGCTCACCAGGTGAGGGGCTCAGACAACTCCCAGATAACTTTGGAGCGCTTCACAGGACCCCCTTTGTGTGTCCTTTGTCTGGCCTTTCTTACTAACCCTTCTGTCCGGCTGCCTCGGGCCTCCTCTTGGTAAACTTGGCGCCAGTTTCCCTGACCCTATGTGGTGCCTTCCTAGCGGGTGTAGCGAGGGGCTGCGCCACATAAAATGTCACAGCCTCCTGTTTCTAGCTGAGGGTCGTTTCCTGCCTCCACTAGTTTCGGGGACCGGTCTCCCCCTTTGGCCTGACCCCTCCACGCAGGTGGATTCGGGCGTGCGGTGGCGACTCGCCCGTCCGCACCCCTGGGATCCCTTCGTTCCTCGTTCCTGGAGCCTTCTCCGCTCCTCTTCCTTCCTTCTCCCTCTTCCAGGCCTGGGCCTCTGTTACTAGGCCCGCCTCCGGAGCAGAGCTCATGCAGAGCCCCTGCTCCCTGCCACTTCTGCTCAGACTTCTCTGCACTGAACTAAGATGGTGCCCACCTTTTATACTCCCTTCTCAATGCACCCAGGAACTGCTTCCTCCCTGCTCCTGCACTACAGGGTTCCCCTTCCTCAGTGTTCCCTCCCCCCACTCCAGCCAGGGACAGGGACTGTCGTGCCCATCTCAGGGTCATATTGGTCGCCCTGCCCCACGGCAATGTGGTGTAATGCATGCAGGTGTCGGGTCGTGATCCACACTACATCCTTACCTGAGAGTGAGATATCACACCTCTGGGTGAGGTGCAATACCTCTGTAGCAACCGAGCCCTCAGGGTGCTACAGTTCCATTTATCTTCAGCCTAGGTGACGTATTGCGATACAGGGCCATGATTTTGGCTATAAAAGGGTCCCCTAGACCCCTACCCCAAGCTTTTTAAGAGAATCATATATGGCGTGCCAGGAGACTCTATGGAATGCTTTCTCCTGGATTGGATTTTAGAAGGGCATGACATGCCTATATCTGTGTCTCCCCCTCCTTTTACTCCTCCACCTCTTTTCTTTTCGCATGACTATATGTACTTGTCACTTTTCCATGTGTTAGTTGTGTCTTCTGAGCAGTTTGTCAGCTTTTGGACACCTTTGAAGGTGTTTTCTATGTGTTTCTATGTGTTTTTGTTTGCCTGCCATTGGTTTTAATGGTGTTCGAAGGTGTTCGACGAACAGTTCGTCGAACACACGGGTGTTCAACGAACCGAACCGAACTCGAACACTACGGGGGTGGCTCAACACTAATAAAATGGTGCTCATTTGCTAGAACCTATCTTATTCTGACTGTGATAGCGCCCCTGACGGGCTGGGCTAGGCCATGTAACTTGATTTATTCAGGGCAATATGCCGCACATGCTGTGAGAATTCAAAAATAGTTTGAGGTCTACTTTCTAAAAATCGAAAAACTCCTTTAAGAACCCCTTTGGAACTTGCAGGGATACTTCCGTTAGCATTTATGAAAACACTATGGCTGTCACTTTTGCTGACACTGTTTTTGCAATAAACTTTTCCTTTAAACTTCAGACTTTTATCTGAAAAAGTGAAACCCACAGTGAACTGCTAAAAAACCTGCAGTTTTGTTCTGGTATTAAATGTGAACGATAATAACACTTTTTTTTCTTAAAGAAACTGTTAATTTTTAGAACTGTTTCTATAAAAAACACAAAACACAATAGAGGCAGTACAAATAAAACGTTTTAACGTGTTGTTTACAATGATGATGTTTTCCCTATTTAGAGAGCAAAAAATGGGAAAAGAGAATGATAAATAGAAAAAAATGTACCCTATTATAAGATAATGTATTTCATTGCATTGTTTGCTTTTTAGTTTATACTACTGAATATGTAAAGGATTTTCTGAAACAAGGGGATTGTGAGTTCATTTACAGTATTTACAGCTTTTATTCAGCTATGGCATTAAAAAAATATTGGATATCTGACAGGCTCATAACTATTGTAATGGTTAATAGACATACAAGGAAATGATAACGCTTTAGGGATTTTATAGAACAATCACCAGAAATATTTGTTTAAAAGATCGCTTCAATTTTACCATGGCTTAAGACTGCGTAGTTGTACTTATAGACAAACAAGTATTAAATGACTGTGCCTGGCTTATGTGAGCATTACTCATTATCACGTTCTAAGAAGAAATTCCACAGCCTGATCCAAAAAACAAGTATTCTAAATAGAGATGAGCGGTGTTCGACTAGAACTGTTCGCCAATCTCAAATTCGAGCTGTTTTAGGCGGTGTTCGAGTTGTTCGACGAACCCGAACGATTTGCAAAAAATTCGGCTGTTCGAGGTTATGTTCGATAACTGTTCGTGCACCAAAAGCGTGTCCTGCATGTCTGGCGCTATTTAGAGCACCAATCATGCAGGGATTGTCTGCCACTCACTGTAATGCCACAGCCATGGTGGTTGTGGCATTACAGTGATTGCCCAAATCGATGGGAACAGTGCCAACAGTGAAACATGAAAAGCCGGCAATTCAGCAGCGGCATACACCGGTACCCGACAATTTAGAACCGAAAGAATAGAGCTTCACACATAGATTAGATAGATAGAAACATGTCAGTCACATATATAAGAAGTACAGTGACAGTGCTGCTTACTGTACTTGTCATTTAGCGTAAAGGATTTATCAAAAAAAATAATAGTGTTTTCATGCACCGTCTCTTTAAAAAAGCCGGCCGGCAATTCAGCAGCGGTACCCGACAATTTATAACAGACAGAATAGAGCTTCACACATAGATTAGATAGATAGAAACATGTCAGTCACATATATATGAAGTACAGTGATAGTGTTGGTTACTGTACTTGTCATTTAGTATTAAAATAAAGGATTTATTATTAAAAAAATTGGCGTGGGGTTCCCCTTAATTTTAGGCTCTAGCGGAGGTTAAGCAGACGGCTGGGGCAGATGTTTGAAGCCTGGGAAGGGGGTAATACCCACGGAGCTTCCCAGGCTACTAATATCAGCCCCCAGCTGAATACATAGCCTTTACTAGCTATTAAAATGGGGGACCCCCCCAAAAAAATGACGTGGGGTCCCCCCTAATTTAATAGCTAGCAAAGGCTAGGCAGACAGCTGGGGGCTGATATTAATAGCCCAGGAAGGGAGCCATGAATATTGGCCCCCTCCCAGGCTAGAAACACCAGCCGTCAGCCGCCCCAGAAATGGCGCATTCATAGGATGCGCCAATTCTGGCACTTAGCCTCGCTCTTCCACGCTGCCCTGGTGCGGTGGCAGGGGGTAATAGGGTTGGGGTTGATGTCAGCTTATAATGCCAGCTGACATCAAGCCCAGGTTAGTAAAGGAGAGGCGTCTATAAGACACCCCCATTACTAACCCCATAGTCAAAGTTAAAAAAAGCACAAACACCCAGAATAAAGTCCTTTAATTGAAATAAAGACACAATCCTTTATTGTTCTAAATTAAACCATACTTACCGTCACGCCCATTCCAGCTGAAGCCAACGATCTCCTGCAATAAAAGAAAAATAATAAAGCAACCTCATCCTTACCTTTCCATGGTTCCCACGACAGCTTCAGCTCTGCTACATCGAGATGACAGGCTGGACCGCAGCAGAACGCTGCCATCCAGCCTCTCATCCCGCAGACACTGAGAAGCGCAGGCTTGCTTGCACTGCTCAGCGCCTCTCTGTGACGACATCCAGATGAGCCGAGTTCATGTCCAATGAACTCGGCTCACCTCATGCACGTCACTGACAGAGTGGGAAAATTCTCAAGCTGAAACGGTGAGTGCAGGAGAATTCTCCCACGCTGTCAGTGACGTGCATAAGGTGAGCTCATGTCCAATGAACTCAGCTCACCTCCTGCACGTCACTGACAGCGTGGGAGAATTCTCCTGCACTCAGCGCTTCAGCGTGAGAATTCTCCCGCTGAAGCGCTGAGTGCAGGAGAATTTTCCCACGCTGTCAGTGACGTGCATAAGGTGAGCTCATGTCCAATGAACTCAGCTCACCTCCTGCACGTCACTGACAGCGTGGGAGAATTCTCCTGCACTCAGCGCTTCAGTGTGAGAATTCTCCCACGCTGAAGCGCTGAGTGCAGGAGAATTTTCCCACGCTGTCAGTGACGTGCATGAGGTGAGCCGAGTTCATTGGACATTAACTCGGCTCATCTGGATGCCCTCACAGAGAGACACTGTGGAGCGCAAGCAAGCCTGCGCTTCTCAGTGTCTGCGGGATGACAGGCTGGATGGCAGCGTTCTGCAGCGGTCCAGCCTGTCATCTCGATGTAGCAGAGCTGAAGCTGTCATGGGAACCATGGAAAGGTAAGGATGATGTTGCTTTATTATTTTTCTTTTATTTCAGGAGATCGTTGGCTTCAGCTGGAATGGGCGTGATGGTAAGTATGGTTTAATTTAGAACAATAAAGAATTGTGTGTTTATTTCAATTAAAGGACTTTTTTCTGGGTGTTGTGTTTTTTTTAAATACTTTACTAGAAATTCATGGTGGTCATGTCTAATATTGGCGTGACCCCATGAATTTCGGGCTTAGGGCCAGCTGATAATGCCAAGCTGGCCCTAACCCCTTTATTACCCAGTGAGCCACCGCATCAGGGCCCTGGATGAGTTGGGTACAGCGCCAGAAGATGGCGCTTCTATGAACGCGCCATTTTCCGGGGTGGCTGCGGACTGCAATTTGCAGCGGGGGTGGCCCAGAAAGCTTGGGCCTCCCTGCGCTGCGGATTCCAGCCCCCAGCTGCTTAGTTGTACCTGGCTGGACACAAAAACAGGGCGAAGCCCCACGTCAATTTTCTTTAAATTATTTCATGAAATAATTAAGAAAAAAAGGGCTTCCCTATATTGTTGTGTCCGGCCAGGTACAAATAGGCAGCTGGTGGTTGGGGGCAGCCCGTTCCTGCCTGCTGTACCTGGCTGGACACAAATATAGTGCGAAGCCCCACGTCAATTTTTTTTAAATTATTTCATGAATTTCCTGAAATAATTTAAAAAAATTGAAGTGGGGCTTCGCACTATATTTGTGTCCAGCCAGGTACAGCAGGCAGGAACGGGCTGCCCCCATCCACCAGCTGACTATTTGTACCTGGCCGGACACAACAATATAGGGAAGCCCTTTTTTTCTTAATTATTTCATGAATTTCATGAAATAATTAAAAAAAATTGAAGTGGGGCTTCGCACTATATTTGTGTCCAGCCAGGTACAGCAGGCAGGAACGGGCTGCCCCCATCCACCAGCTGCCTATTTATACCTGGCCGGACACAACAATATAGGGAAGCCCTTTTTTTCTTAATTATTTCATGAATTTCATGAAATAATTAAAAAAAATTGAAGTGGGGCTTCGCACTATATTTGTGTCCAGCCAGGTACAGCAGGCAGGAACGGGCTGCCCCCAACCACCAGCTGCCTATTTGTACCTGGCCGGACACAACAATATAGGGAAGCCCTTTTTTTCTTAATTATTTCATGAATTTCATGAAATAATTAAAAAAAAAGTTTGTGGGGCTTCGCCCTATTTTTGTGTCCAGCCAGATACAACTAGGCAGCTGGGGGCTGGAATCTGCAGCGCAGGGAGGCCCAAGCTTTCTGGGCCCCCCCCCCCGCTACAAATTGCAGTCCGCAGCCACCCCGGAAAATGGCGCGTTCATAGAAGCGCCATCTTCTGGCGCTGTACCCAACTCATCCAGGGCCCTGGTGCGGTGGCTCACTGGGTAATAAAGGGGTTAGGGCCAGCTTGGTATTATCAGCTGGCCCCAAGCCCAAAATTCATGGGGTCACGCCAGTATTAGACATGACCGCCATGAATTTCTAGTAAAGTATTTAAAAAAAACACAACACCCAGAATAAAGTTCTTTAATTGAAATAAAGACACAATTCTTTATTGTTCTAAATTAAACCATACTTACCATCACACCCATTCCAGCTGAAGCCAACGATCTCCTGCAATAAAAGAAAAATAATAAACCAACCTCATCCTTACCTTTCCATGGTTCCCACGACAGCTTCAGCTCTGCTACATCGAGATGACTGGCTCGACCGCAGCAGAACGCTGCCATCCAGTCTGTCATCCCATAGACACTGAGAAGCGCAGGCATGCTTGCGCTCCTCACTGTCTCGCTGTGACGGCATCCAGATGAGCCGAGGTCATGTCCAATGAACTCGGCTCACCTCATGCACGTCACTGACAGCGTGGGAAAATTCTCACGCTGAAGTGCTGAGTGCAGGAGAATTCTCCCACGCTGTCAGTGATGTGCATGAGGTGAGCTCATGTCCAATGAACTCAGCTCACCTCCTGCACGTCACTGACAGCGTGGGAAAATTCTCCTGCAATCAGCGCTTCAGCGTGAGAATTTTCCCACGCTGTCAGTGACGTGCATGAGGTGAGCCGAGATCATTGGACATGAACTCGGCTCATCTGGATGTCGTCACAGAGAGACGCTGAGCAGCGCAAGCAAGCCTGCGCTTCTCAGTGTCTGCGGGATGACAGGCTGGATGGCAGAGTTCTGCTGCGGTCCAGCCTGTCATCTCGATGTAGCAGAGCTGAAGCTGTCGTGGGAACCATGGAAAGGTAAGGATGAGGTTGCTTTATTATTTTTCTTTTATTGCAGGAGATCGTTGGCTTCAGCTGGAATGGGCGTGATGGTAAGTATGGTTTAATTTAGAACAATAAAGGATTGTGTCTTTATTTCAATTAAAGGACTTTATTCTGGGTGTTTTTGTTTTTTTTAACTTTGACTATGGGGTTAGTAATGGGGGTGTCTTATAGACGCCTCTCCATTACTAACCTGGGCTTGATGTCAGCTGACATTATAAGCTGACATCAACCCCAGCCCTATTACCCCCTGCCACCGCACCAGGGCAGCGTGGAAGAGCGAGGCTAAGTGCCAGAATTGGCGCATCCTATGAATGCGCCATTTCTGGGGCGGCTGACGGCTGGTGTTTCTAGCCTGGGAGGGGGCCAATATTCATGGCTCCCTTCCTGGGCTATTAATATCAGCCCCCAGCTGTCTGCCTAGCCTTTGCTAGCTATTAAATTAGGGGGGACCCCACGTCATTTTTTTGGGGGGGTCCCCCATTTTAATAGCTAGTAAAGGCTATGTATTCAGCTGGGGGCTGATATTAGTAGCCTGGGAAGCTCCGTTGGTATTACCCCCTTCCCAGGCTTCAAACATCTGCCCCAGCCGTCTGCTTAACCTCCGCTAGAGCCTAAAATTAAGGGGAACCCCACGCCAATTTTTTTAATAATAAATCCTTTATTTTAATACTAAATGACAAGTACAGTAACCAACACTATCACTGTACTTCATATATATGTGACTGACATGTTTCTATCTATCTAATCTATGTGTGATGCTCTATCTTTCTGTTATAAATTGTCGGGTACCGCTGCTGAATTGCCGGCCGGCTTTTTTAAAGAGACAGTGCATGAAAACACTATTATTTTTTTAAATAAATCCTTTACACTAAATGACAAGTACAGTAAGCAACACTATCACTGTACTTATTATATATGTGACTGACATGTTTCTATCTATCTAATCTATGTGTGAAGCTCTATTCTTTCTGTTCTAAATTGTCGGGTACAGATGCTGAATTGCCGGCCGGCTTTTTTAAAGAGACGGTGCATGAAAACACTAATATTTTTTTTAATAAATCCTTTACACTAAATGACAAGTGCAGTAACCAACACTGTCACTGTGCTTCTTATATGTGTGACTGACATGTTTCTATCTATCTAATCTATGTGTGAGGCTCTATTCCTTCTTGTCTAAATTGTCGGGTACCGGTGTATGCCGCTGCTGAATTTGCCGGCCGGCTTTTTTAAAGAGAGTGTCTTCTGAGCAGTTTGTCAGCTTTTGGACACCTTTGCAGGTGTTTTCTATGTGTTTCTATGTGTTTTTGTTTGCCTGCCATTGGTTTTAACGGTGTTCGACGGTGTTCTAAGGTGTTCGACGAACAGTTCGACGAACAGTTCCTCGAACATCCCGGTGTTCGTCGAACCGAACCGAACCCGAACACTACGGGGGTGGCTCAACACTAATTCTAAACTCTATGCAATCATGTCTGAGTACGAAAATGAAGCTTCTGCAGATTTATCTCGTTCTATGTAATGCAATTTTTTTAAGTATTTCTCATAAATCTGACATCGAACCATCATGATTGATGTCATATTTCTAGACCCCTACCAATCAAAAATGCAGATCGTATTTAGGCAACCATCTTTGAAGAAACTGTAAAAAAAAAAGAAAAAAGTAATTGGATCTGGACTGATATTTTAATACATTACACAGCTCCAATAATTCTGTGATATGATAATGACTCAATGTATTACAGACTTATTATAAATGAGTTTTCAAATTGTATCTGAAGAACAAAATAGGAAGTGTAAATGAGATGCAGACACTGGAAGTCCTTTATAATTAAATAATATCTTTAAGATCAGAACTTAGAATTCTGGTTAAGCGTTAACCACATTTCTACAAGTTATGATTTTAAAATATAATTCTATCTATCTATCTACAGTGCTGGCCAAAAGTATTGGCACCCTTGCAATTCTGTCAGATAATACTCAGTTTCTTCCTGAAAATGATTGCAATCACAAATTCTTTGGTATTATTCTCTTCATTTAATTTGTCTTCAATGCAAAAAACACAAAAAGAATTGTCCTAAAGCCAAATTGGATATAATTCCACACCAAACCTAAAAAAGAGGGGTGGACAAAAGTATTGGCACCGTTTGAAAAATCATGTGATACTTCTCTAATTCGTGTAATTAACAGCACCTGTAACTTACCTGTGGCACCTAACAGGTGTTGGCAACAACTAAATCACACTTGCAGCTAGTTAACATGGATTAAAGTTGCCTCAACCTCTGTCCTGTGTCCTTGTGTGTACCACATTGAGCATGGAGAAAAGAAAGAAGACCAAAGAACTGTCTGAGGACTTGAGAAACCAAATTGTGAGGAAGCATGAGCAATCTCAAGGCTACTAGTCTATCTCCAAAGACCTGAATGTTCCTGTGTCTTCCGTGCGTAGTGTCATCAAGAAGTTTAAAGCCCATGGCACTGTGGCTAACCTCCCTAGATGTGGACGGAAAAAAAAAATTGACGAGAGATTTCAACGCAAGATTGTGCGGATGGTGGATAAAGAACCTCGACTAACATCCAAACAAGTTCAAGCTGCCCTGCAGGGACTGTATGGTAGGATACCCAGGAAGACCCCACTTCTTACCCCGAGACATAAAAAAGCCAGGCTGGAGTTTGGCAAAACTTACCTGAGAAAGCCTAAAACGTTTTGGAAGAATGTTCTCTGGTCAGATGAGACAAAAGTAGAGCTTTTTTGGAAAAAGCATCAACATAGAGTGTACAGGAAAAAAAAGAGGCATTCAAAGAAAAGAAAACGGTCCCTACAGTCAAACATGGCGGAGGTTCCCTGATGTTTTGGGGTTGCTTTGCTGCCTCTGGCACTGGACTGCTTGACCGTGTGCATGGCATTATGAAGTCTGAAGACTACCAACAAATTTTGCAGCATAATGTAGGGCCCAGTGTGAGAAAGCTGGGTCTCCCTCAGAGGTCATGGGTCTTCCAGCAGGACAATGACCCAAAACACACTTCCAAAAGCACTATAAAATGGTTTGAGAGAAAGCACTGGAGACTTCTAAGGTGGCCAGCAATGAGTCCAGACCTGAATCCCATAGAACACCTGTGGAGAGATCTCAAAATTGCAGTTTGGAGAAGGCACCCTTCAAATATCAGGGACCTGGAGCAGTTTGCCAAAGAAGAATGGTCTACAATTCCAGCAGAGCATTGTAAGAAACTCATTGATGGTTACCGGAAGCGGTTGTTCGCAGTTATTTTGGCTAAAGGTTGTGCAACCAAGTATTAGTCTGAAGGTGCCAATACTTTTGTCCGGCCCTTTTTTGGAGTTTTGTGTGAAATGATCAATGATTTGATTTTTGCTTCATTCTCTTTTATGTTTTTTCCTTGCAAGCAAATTAAATGAAGAGAATAATACCAAAGAATTTGTGATTGCAATCATTTTCAGGAAGAAACTGAGTATTATCTGACAGAATTGCAGGGGTGTCAATACTTTTGGCCAGCACTCTATCTATCTATCTATCTATCTATCTATCTATCTATCTATCTATCTATCTATCTATCTATCTATCTATCTATCTATCTATCTAACTATCTATCTATCTATCTACATATCTATCTATCTACAAACAAAAGAATACAGCAGCATACTATAAATGCTGAGATGTATGCAAATTTTGAATATATGAATTTCGAAATACATTACTGCTATATGGAATATACTCATAAAAATTAAGGTACTTAGCACATAAACTGGCCAATTCATGAGAGCTCACCAGGCACGGCAAGGTGACCTTTCTTTGATGGGGCCCAAACCTAAAATTTGTCAAACTTTCCTCTCCCGGGCTAAACGCCTACAAATCAATCTATCCATCTATTTATCTACATCTTTCTGAGAAGGATTGCAGGGCAGGCCACGAAAACAATAAGATATATTTATGAATAAGATAAGACTATAAGAAATTTATTTTATAGCCAGATCATATTTACAACAGAATATAGAATATATCAGAAGTTTAAAGTTCAACATTTTCCCATTCCATAGAAAAAATAATAACTCATTTAGATATTATGACAGCAACACATCTTAAGATGGGACAAAGTTAACAAAAGGCCAGAAAAGAAAGTGGTAATAAAGAAAAACAGCTGAAGGGTCAGTTATCAACTAGGTCACATGACTGTGTATAAAAAGAGCATGTTAGAGAGGCAGAGTGATTCAAAAGCAAAGATGGTCAGAGGTTCACCAAGCTGTGAACAACCACTTCAAAATTATGTGCAACAATTTCAATTCTTCAGCGTAAAATTACAAAGTCTTTCAATATCCCACCATCTACAGTACATAATATTACCAGGCGACGCCGCATTGAAAACAGACATGACTCGTCATGCAAATCACTGCATGTGCTCAGGAATACTTCCAGAAATCATTGTCTATGAACACAGTTTGCGGTGCAATCCACAGATGAAGATTAAAGCTCTAGAATGTAAAGAAGACGCTGTATTAACACAATGCAGCTGCCTTTTCTCTTGGCCAAAGCTCACTTAAAATGAAATGAGACAAAATGGAAAATTGTTTTATGTTCAGAAGAATCAAAGCTTGAAATTCCTAATGAACTCCAGAGACGCTGTGTCCTGCAGGCTCAAGAGGAGAGGAACCATCCAGTTGTCGTCTGCCCAAAGTTCAAACTCCTGCATTTCTGATAGTATGTGGTTGCATTAGTGCCTATGGCATGGGCAACTTACACATATTAAAAGGAGCTATCACTTCTGACTATTATATAGAGATTTTGGAACACTATCTGCTCACATCCAAACAATGTCTATTTCAGATAAGGCCTTCAATATTTCAGCAAGACAATGCTAACCACATAAAGCATCCATCACAACAGCATGGCTTCACAGAAGAAGAGTTCGGGTGATGACCAGGCTGCCTGCAGTTCAGACCTTTTACCGATGGAAAACATTTGGTGCATTATGAAACAAAAAATCCAGCAAAGACTCTGAAATGGATTTGAAAAACACTCAACTTTTAACTTCTAATATGTGCTCTATCATCTGTTGTGAATAAAATACTGTTATATTTCATTTCCAAATCATTGCATCCTATTCTTGCTCTTTCACATTTTACAAAGTGTTCCGAATTTTTGGAATTGGGCTTGTATATTTAAATAGCTACTGCAGCTAGTTATCCTTATTTCAGAATGAAGCAAACCTGCCAACATGCACATCACCATCTTTTCTCAATTTTTTTTGTTAATCTAAAATACTGTATTTTCTCTGAGCTTCACACAATATCACAGCTTGAAATTTCGTCTCTTCACTTGGGACTGTAAAAATAGATAACAAAACCAGTGGGTTCCAACAGCAATGCAAACATAAATCAAATGAGTGGATGCTAAAATGCTCAGCTATATATGTATTGGTGTTGTTAATATTTCAGATTTTATTACATTTGCTGACTAAAGTGCAAAGATTTTTACAAGAATAACATTATCTGGGTATTGCACCCATAATTTTGTTACTTCCAACTACTTACAAAATAGATAACTTCTTTTTAGCATTTATCTTCATTAGTGAACCAACAATTAAATAAACAAAGCTCTAAATACCTCAATTAGTGTTGAGCCACCCCCGTAGTGTTCGAGTTCGGTTCGGTTCATCGAACACCCGTATGTTCGCCGAACTGTTCGTCGAACTGTTCGACGAACACCTTCGAACACCATTAAAACCAATGGCAGGCAAACAAAAACACATAGAAACACATAGAAAACACCTTCAAAGGTGTCCAAAAGCTGACAAACTGCTCAGAAGACATAACTAACACATGGAAAAGTGACAAGTACATATAGTCATGCGAAAAGAAAAGAGGTGGAGGAGTAAAAGGAGGGGGAGACACAGATATAGGCATGTCATGCCCTTCTAAAACCCAAAAAGTGAGAAGCCGACACGGCCAGTCCGTTCCTGCCCGTGCGACCTCCGTGTCGCTGGGTTTGTGCCAGAGCTGCGATGGACCCTGACGGCCAGCCCCCCTCTCCCAATACTGGTGCCTGTCCGCTGGTGGGTCGAGCGAGCCCCCCTGCGGTGGAGGCAGGTCTAAGCTTTTTAATTTAAATTGTCTCTCTAATTTGAATGAGTGCACTTTAAATCCTTTTACAAGGATCTATTGGAGAGCAAGTCTGATGCCAGCAGCTGCGGGAATTCCAGCTCCAGTAGCGTCCACTAAAGCTGCTGCAGTTAAAAAGCTTTTATAAGGATCGAGCTTGGCGGTCCACCGCAAGGCGTTCTACCGCCAGTCCCAGCCCCTGTGCCTTGGGGTGCCTCCTGATGCTCTTCACTGAGTGTCCTGGGGGCCCGAAGCATTTCCTTTGAAAAAATTAAGTGTCCAAACTACAGGTGGTGACGCTTGCTTAACAGCTGGGATAATCAGCTGACTAGCAGACACTGCTACTGGGCACAAAGTATTTCCTGGGCTAGATGCAGTTAAAAATTTGTAATTAGATACTCTCATTGGATGCTGAGAAAGCATTCCATAGAGTCTCCTGGCACGCATTATATTATTCTCTTAAAATACTTGGGGTAGGGGTCTAGGGGATCCTTTTATAGGCAAAATCACGACCCTGTATCGCAATACGTCACCTAGGCTGAAGATAAATGGAACATTTTCATCACCCTTCATAATCACCAATGGGACAAGGCAGGGATGTCCTCTGTCCCCTCTCTTATACATCCTAGTGACGGAGCACCTGCTCTCATCAATTCGCCATAACCCCAATATTAGGTGGATTGAGGTGGGAGGCACTGAGTACAAGTGCTCTGCATTTGCTGATGATGTCCTAGTAAATAGCACTCAATCACATATATCCATCCCTGCTGTTATGGCTGAAATAGATCACTTTGTTACATGGTCAAATTTTAAAATCAATGCAGCGAAGTCTGAGGCCCTCGATGTCTCCCTCCCCAAATCCATACAGGATTCCATCCAGTCCAACTTTCCCTTTGCCTGGCCCTCACAGGGTATCAAATACTTAGGAATTCCTATTCATAGAAACCTCTCCCATCTATGTTATCTTAATTTTGGGCCCTTTATTGAACAACTCCATACAGACCACGGTTGGCAAGTTAGAACTGTAAGATTCACTACGTGAACCACTGGTGTTTTGTGGAAAAGCACATGTACACTGTGTTCCAAATTATTATGCAAAAAGTGTTTAGGAGTGATAAGGGAAGAATTTTTTTGTTTGTCAGTTAAACTCATTGATGGTGATGTGTCATGGCTCTTTATATCACTGTAAGCAATTGCAGACACCTGTGCTAATTAGTTTGGCAGGTGTGTCCAATGAAAGGCAAGACTACTAAAGAAGGCTGTCACACATTATTAAGCAGCCTACATTTTCTGCCAAAATGGGAAAGAAAAAGGATGTGTCGGCTGCTGAGAAGCAACAAATTGTGGAGTGTTTAGGTCAAGGCTTGACTACAATCAACATTGCCAAGACACTTAATTCTGATCATCGCACAATCAAGAAGTATGTAGCTGATTCACAGTACACACGTGTGCGTGCTGATAAGGGAAAATTGAGGACTCTTTCCTACAGGCAATGACATCAGGTTAAAAGAGCAGCGGCAAAAAAGCCTTGTCATAGCGGCAGACAAGTTTTTGAAGCTGCTGGTGCCTCCAATGTCCCCCGAACAACAAGATGCAGGGTCCTTCAGAGGTTTGCAGCTGTGCGTAAGCCATCCTGTCGACCTCCTCTATCCACTGTACACAAGCAGAAACGGCTCCAGTTGGCCAAACAATACATGAAGACTGACTTCAAAACTGTTTTGTTCACCGATGAGTGCTGTGCAACCCTCGATGCTCCAGATGGATGGAGTGGAGGATGGCTGGTTGATGGACACCCCATGCAAACACCGCTACGGCGCCAACAAGGAGGAGGTGGAGTAATGTTTTGGGCTGGAATCATGGGGAGAGAGATTGTCGGCCCCTTTAGGATACCTGAAGGGGTAAAGATGAACTCCATAATGTATGTGGAGTTTCTCAAACAGCACTTCCTGCCATGGTTCAAGAAGAAGAACCGTGTATTCCGCAGAAAGATCATTTTCATGCATGATAATTCACCGTCTCATGCTGCACATAACACATCTGAATCTCTGGCTGATATGGGCATAAAAGGAGACAAACTTATGGTGTGACTCCCATGCTCCCCTGACCTCAACCCCATTGAGAACCTCTGGAGCATCATCAAAAGGAGTGTCTATAATGGCGGGAGGCAGTTCACATCTAATCAACAGCTCTGGGAGGGTATTCTGTCCTCATGCAAAACAATTGAAGCAGAAACCATCCAAAACCTGACAAATTCAGTGGACGAGAGAGTTCAGAAGCTCCTTTCGTACAAGGGGTCCTATGTGCAAATGTAACATCACCTAGAATAAAGTTTTGAGTTGAAAACTGTTTGATTTCAGTTTCTAATAACCTGCTAATGCTTATAATTTCAAAAATGACCATTTTTTTGTTCTTTATTAAAATGAAAAGGTTGATCGAAGAGTGTGGGGGATCTAAGAGTGTGGCAACCCAGTAGTCAGGATTATTTCGAATTCTGACAATCTGAGGGTCATGTTGCTGGTAGTGCAGCAAGAAGGCACTCATGTGTCTTGCGCATCTAGGAGCCCCAAAATTATTTTCTGGGCTAAATGCAGCTAAAAATTAGTATTAATTTGAAAGCTGTTGGAGCTTAGTATAGATTGCCTAATAGAATCAGTACTGCAAACTGCTACAAAGCCCAAATTATTTTCCAGCCAAGATACAGATAAACATGATTAGTATTTTTAAATCTGGTGGAGTTTAGTATAGATGGCCTAATAGAATCAGCACTGCACACTGCTACAAGGCCCAAATTATTTTCCAGCCAAATACAGATAAACATGATTAGTAATTTGAAAGCTTAAAGCGGTTGTTGAGGTGATTTTAACAAATCTTCAAGCTTTTACTCTCCTCAGGATGACACAGGGGTAGAAAAGTCCTTTCGGATCCATGATTTGTTCATCTTTATGAACGTAAGTCTGTCTACATTATCAGTGGAGAGCCGCATGCGCTTATCTGTCAGCACACCACCAGCAGCGCTGAACACACATTCAGACAGAACGCTGGCTGCGTGGCATGACAAGATCTCCAAGGCGTAAGTGGCGAGCTCCGGCCATTTATCCAGATTGGAAGCCCAAAAAGAGCAAGGGTCCAGTGACACAGTCATGGCTTCAATGTTTACTTGGAGATACTCCTGTACCATCGTCTCTAGGCGTTGACTATGTGTCAGACTTCTTGTCTCCTGTGGCCTTGCAAAGGATGGGCTAAAAAAGTGGTGAAATGATTCCGCAAAATTGATGTTACCAGCAAATACTGTGTTTCTGTTACGTTTTGAGTGCTGAACACTCGACGGTCCCACGGTTGGCAAGTTGGAACTGTGAGATTCAGTACGTGCACCACTGGTGTTTTGGGGAAAAGCACATGTAAGATTCTGCAACAGTCTCTGCTGATACTCCTGCATGCGTGCATCTCTTTCTATGGCAGGAATAATTTCTACAAATTTACTTTTGTACCGGGGATCTAAGAGTGTGGCAATCCAGTAGTCGGGATTATTTCTAATTCTCACAATTCGAGGGTCATGTTGCAGGTAGTGCAGCAAGAAGGCACTCATGTGTCTTTCGCATACAGGAGCATCAAGTCCCTGTTGTGTTGGTGGAGAGGTAACAATCATGCTTCCTTCCTCTGCCCTCTCCCCCGAACCTCGCACAACAGAAATGTGATCAAGGTCTCCCTCATCTGATGAGTCTTCCATCAGTTCGTCCTCCACTTCTTCCTGGGCTCCTGCACCTTCCTCACTAGTTTGGCTGCTACCATGCGCCCTGGTAAAACAATCTCCCCCACCCTCACATGCCTGCCGCCTTGGTGCTGCCGACCGTCTGGACCTTGCAGATGTTAGCCCTTCCGCTTACAACGCTTCCTCCTCTACTTTCTCTACCTCCTCTTGTGCCACCACCTGACTCTGAATTCTGTTAAACATGTGCTTCAGCATGTAAATCACCGGAATAGTCATGCTGATAATGGCATCGTCAGCACTAAACATCTTCGTCGCCCTTTCAAAACTGTGCAGAAGGGTGCATAGGTCCCTGATCTGAGACCACTCCTCCAGCGTGATTTTCCCCACCTCTGGATCTCAATGGCCCAGGCTATACGTCAGAACGTATTGCACCAGGGCTTGTCGGTGCTGCCACAGTCGCTGCAACATGTGCAGAGTTGAATTCCACAGGGTAGGCACATCGCATTTTAGCTGGTGAAGTGGCAGGCCCAACGACTTCTGTAGAGATGTAAGTCACTGAGCTGCGGGATGAGAACGGCGGAAGTGAGCACACAGCGACCGTGCCCTCTGCAGAAAGCCATCTAGTCCGGGATAGTGGGCTAAAAATTGCTGGACAACCGGGTTCAACACGTGAGCCATACAAGACACGTGTGTGACATTGCCCCGGCGAAGGGCCACACCCAGGTTTGCAGCATTGTCACACATGGCCTTCCCTGGTTGCAGGTCGAGTGGAGACAACCATTCATGAAATTGGTTCTCCAGAGCTGACCACAACTCCTCAGCTGTGTGACTCACATTTCCCAGATATTTCAAAGTAAAAACCGCCTGATGATGTTGAGCCCTGCTGCCAGCATAGTAAGGAGGTGTGCAGGATTCCTTCTGCGCAGTTAGAGAGCTTGTGGCATGACCAGACAGGCTTTGGGTGCAGGTGGAGGACCGAGAGGAGGTTGAGGAGGCAGAAGCAGTGGAGGAACTTCGAGATAAAGAGGATTGACGCACAACTCGTGGGGATGGCAAGACTTGGACAGCAGCCCCTTGTCCTGCTGTCACCATAGTTACCCAGTGCCCAGTCAGCGACATGTAACGACCCTGTCCATGCCTACTCGTCCAAGTGTCTGTGGTGAAATGCACCCTGTCACACACAGAGTTTCTCAAAGAAGCGGTGATGTTGTGTGTGACATGCTGGTGGAGCGCAGGCACACCTTTCTTTGAGAAGTAGTGCCGACTGGGCATCTGGTACTGGGGCACTGCGACGGACTTAAGGTCTCGAAAATCCTCTGTGTCCACCAGGCGGAAAGGTAGCATTTCTGTAGCCAAGAGCTTGCAGATGGTGAAATTCAACCTCTTAGCTTTCTCATGGCTAGGAGCAAATGGTCTTTTACTTGTCCACATCTGAGGGACCGAGGGCTGGATGTTGTGCTTTGACGGGTTTGAGAAGGGTGTCCCCGGCAAACTGCCGGTCTGTGAGGAAGAAGCAGGCGGACATGTTAGGTTGCCTTGATCCAAAGGTGGTGCTATCGATGTCGGACAGCGCTCAACACCAGCTGGTGTTTCCACCTCCAAAGAAAATGATGACCTGCCAATCACGCTGGCTGTTGCGGGTAAAGAGGTGGCAGGTCTGCGTCCCAAAAGACGTGTGACTGCTGTCCCTCCAGTCACAGAGGATGAAGAGGCCACGGATGCTCAAGATGTGGCCGACGGTGGTTGGTCCGGCCGGCTAGGCCGCATTGTAGCACAGTGAGCTTCCCACTGCAACTTATGCTTCATGTCCATGTGCCGGTTCATGCATGAAGTACTCAAACTATGTATTTTTGGGCCTCTACTTAGCTTTTGCTGACAAATGTTACAGCTAACACGAGTTTTGTCATCTTTATCGATCTGATAAAATGCCCAGGCTATGCAAGGCTTAGCACCCATGCGACCTGAAGAGCCACCACGACTTGTGGTCAGAGGCAGAGTTGTGTTTGAGGATGCAGTTGTTGACATGCTTCCAGTACTACGTCTCTGTCCAGGAAGGCGCAACCTGACCTCTTCGTCACTAGCATCCTCCTCTACCTCCTCTGCTGACCTCATCGACTGGCTGACTGTGGGTTGACAGTAAGTGAGATCTCCAACCTCATCATCATCACCCTGTGTGTTATCACACCCGTCGTCCTCAGAGCCAACCTCTTCCTGCCCTGACAAAAAACTCAAGTTGTCGCTCCAATCAGGTATTTGAGTCTCATCATTGTCTTCCTCATTGTCTCAACAACAGGAGTTACAGTTTGGGAACGAGGGTCTACATGATGGTCATAACCTTCTGTGTCTGGTCCTGGATCTGACTCATAAAGATTCTGGGCCTCAATGCAGATCATTTCCTCATCTGGATTCACAGAACCTCTGATTCCCAGGCTATACTATGAGTAAACAGCTCTGCAGACTCAACCATCTTTTCTACCCCATACTCAGACGGGCAGCTGGAGACTTGGGAGCTGTGAGGAAGCAAGTGCGATTGGGGTGACACCTCTGAGGACTGGAGTATTTGTGATGTTGAAGTTGAGGTGGAGGAGAGCCCACTTAAAGGAGAACTTTATATCCATTGAATCACCTGCTGTTTTTTTACCTCATCTGGAATTTGTAGCGATTGGCATTGCCGTAAGAAAGGGATCTTATCACATTGTCCGCTAAAAGAAGTAGACATCTTAGTTTCGCTGGAAGATGGTCTTTATTCTGCAGATGTTACTGTTGCTTTAACACCTACCCCACGGACACAACCTTTTTTTTCCCTTCCCAACATGCCTATTTCCCTTTCCTCCAGCAGCAGGCCTTTTTCCACTCATTTTGGTGGTTAACTAATTCACAACTCTGGAGTTGTTTGCACAAAAAACAATGGATAGGAGCGGAGCAGTGCTGAGTGGCCAAACTGTGGTATTAGCCCAAAAGTATTGGCTGGGTTAGAAGCAGATAAAAATTATATTGAATTTGCAACCTGGTGGAGGTTAGTATAGATGGACTAACAGAACAAGTCCCACACACTGCTACAAGCCAAAATATTTTTTCAGAGCTAGATGCAGATAAAAATTATATTGAATTTGCAACCTGGTGGAGGTTAGTATAGATGGACTAATAGAACAAGTCCCACACACTGCTACAAGCCGAAATATTTTTTCAAAGCTAGATGCAAAAAAAAATTATATTGAATTTGCAACCTGGTGGAGGTTAGTATAGATGGACTAATAGAACAAGTCCCACACACTGCTACAAGCCGAAATATTTTTTCAGAGCTGGATGCAGATAAAAATTACATTGAATTTGCAACCTGGTGAAGGTTAGTATAGATGGACTAACAGAACAAGTCCCACACACTGCTACAAGCCGAAATATTTTATCAGAGCTAGATGCAGAAAAAAATTATATTGAAATTGCAACCTGATGGAGGTTAGTATAGATGGACTAATAGAACAAGTCCCACACACTGCTACAAGCCGAAGCCCAAATATTTTTTCAGCGCTAGATGCAGATAAAAATTATATTGAATTTGCAACCTGGTGGAGGTTAGTATAGATGGACTAATAGAACAAGTCCCACACACTGCTACAAGCCCAAATATTTTTTCAGAGCTAGATGCAGATAAAAATTATATTGAATTTGCAACCTGGTGGAGGTTAGTATAGATGGACAAATAGAACAAGTCCCACACACTGCTACAAGCGAAATATTTTTTAAGAGCTAGATGCAGAAAAAAATTATATTGAATTTGCATCCTGGTGGAGTTTAGTATAGATGGACTAATTGAACAAGTCCCACACACTGGTATCAGCCGAAATATTTTTTCAGAGCTAGATGCAGATAAAAATCATATTGAATTTGCAACCTGGTGGAGGTTAGTATGGATGGACTAATAGAACAAGTCCCACACACTGCTACAAGCCAAAATATTTTTTCAGAGCTAGATGCAGATAAAAATTATCTTGAATTTGCAACCTGGTGGAGGTTAGTATATATGGACTAATAGAAAAAGTCCCACACACTGCTACAAGCTGAAATATTTTTTCAGAGCTAGATGCAGAAAAAAATTATATTGAATTTTCAACCTGGTGGAGGTTAGTATAGATGGACTAATAGAACAAGTCCCACACACTGCTACAAGCCGAAATATTTTTTCAGAGCTAGATGCAGAAAAAATTATATTGAATTTGCAACCTGGTGGAGGTTAGTATAGATGGACTAATAGAACAAGTCCTACACACTGCTACAAGCCGAAATATTTTTTCAGAGCTAGATGCAGAAAAAAATTATATTGAATTTGCAACCTGGTAGAGGTTAGTATAGATGGACTAGTAGAACAAGTCCCACACACTGTTACAAGCCGAAATATTTTTTCAGAGCTAGATGCAGAAAAAAATTATATTGAATTTGCAACCTGGTGGAGGTTAGTATAGATGGACTAATAGAACAAGTCCCACACACTGCTACAAGCCGAAATATTTTTTCAGAGCTAGATGCATAGAAAAATTATATTGAATTTGCTACATGGTGGAGGTTAGTATAGATGGACTAATAGAACAAGTCCCACACACTGCTACAAGCCGAAGCCCAAATATTTTTTCAGAGCTAGATGCAGATAAAATTACATTGAATTTGCAACCTGGTGGAGGTTAGTATAGATGGACTAATAGAACCAGTCCCACACACTGCTACAAGCCGAAGCCCAAATGTTTTTTTAGAGCTAGATGCAGATAAAAATTATATTGAATTTGCAACCTGGAGGAGGTTAGTATAGATGGAATAATAGAACAAGTCCCACACACTGCTACAAGCGAAATATTTTTTCAGAGCTAGATGTAGGAAAAAATTATATTGAATTTGCAACCTGATGGAGGTTAGTATAGATGGACTAATAGAACAAGTCCCACACACTGCTACAAGCAAAATATTTTTTCAGAGCTAAATGCAGAAAACAATTATATTGAATATGCAACCTGGTGGAGGTTAGTATAGATGGACTAATAGAACAAGTCCCACACACTGCTACAAGCCGAAATATTTTTTCAGAGCAAGATGCATAGAAAAATTATATTGAATTTGTAACCTGGTGGAGGTTAGTATAGATGAACTAATAGAACCAGTCCCACACACTGCTACAAGCCGAAGCCCAAATATTTTTTTAGAGCTAGATGCAGATAAAAATTATATTGAATTTGCAACCTGGAGGAGGTTAGCATAGATGGACTAATAGAACAAGTCCCACACACTGCTACAAGCGAAATGTTTTTTCAGAGCTAGATGCAGGAAAAAATTATATTGAATTTGCAACCTGATGGAGGTTAGTATAGATGGACTAATAGAACAAGTCTCACACACTGCTACAAGCGAAATATTTTTTCAGAGCTAGATGCAGAAAAAAATTATATTGAATTTGCAACCTGGTGGAGGTTAGTATAGATGGACTAATGGAACAAGTCCCACACACTGCTACAAGCCGAAGCCCAAATATTTTTTCAGAGCTAGATGCAGATAAAAATTATATTGAATTTGCAACCTGGAGGAGGTTAGCATAGATGGACTAATTGAACAAGTCCCACACACTGCTACAAGCGAAATGTTTTTTCAGAGCTAGATGCAGGAAAAAATTATATTGAATTTGCAACCTGATGGAGGTTAGTATAGATGGACTAATAGAACAAGTCCCACACACTGCTACAAGCGAAATATTTTTTCAGAGCTAGATGCAGAAAAAAATTATATTGAATTTGCAACCTGGAGGAGGTTAGCATAGATGGACTAATAGAACAAGTCCCACACACTGCTACAAGCCGAAATATTTTTTCAGAGCTAGATGCAGAAAAAAATTATATTGAATTTGCAACTTGGTGGAGGTTAGTATAGATGGACTAATAGAACAAGTCCCACACACTGCTACAAGCCGAAATATTTTTTCAGAGCAGGATGCAGATAAAAATTATATTGAATTTGCAACCTGGTGGAGGTTAGTATAGATGGACTAATAGAACAAGTCCCACACACTGCTACAAGCCGAAATATTTTTTCAGAGATAGATGCAGAAAAAAATTATATTGAATTTGCAACCTGGTGGAGGTTAGTATAGATGGACTAATAGAAAAAGTCTCACACACTGCTACAAGCCCAAATATTTTTTCAGAGCTAGATGCAGATAAAAATTATATTGAATTTGCAACCTGGTGGAGGTTAGTATAGATGGACTAATAGAACAAGTCCCACACACTGCTGCAAGCAAAATATTTTTTCACAGCTAGATGCAGAAAAAAATTATATTGAATTTGCAACCTGGTGGAGTTTAGTATAGATGGACTAATTGAACAAGTCCCACACACTGGTACCAGCCGAAATATTTTTTCAATGCTAGATGCAGATAAAAATTATATTGAATTTGCAACCTGGTGGAGGTTAGCATGGTTGGACTAATAGAACAAGTCCCACACACTGCTACAAGCCGAAATATTTTTTCAGAGCTAGATGCAGAAAAAAATTATATTGAATTTGCAACCTGGTGGAGGTTAGTATAGATGGACAAATAGAACAAGTCCCACACACTGCTACAAGTCAAAATATTTTTTTCAGAGCTAGATGCAGATAAAAGTTATATTGAATTTGCAACCTGGTGGAGGTTAGTATATATGGACGAATAGAAAAAGTCCCACACACTGCTACAAGCTGAAATATTTTTTCAGAGCTAGATGCAGAAAAAAATTATATTGAATTTTCAACCTGGTGGAGGTTAGTATAGATGGACTAATAGAACAAGTCCCACACACTGCTACAAGCAAAATATTTTTTCAGAGCTAGATGCAGAAAAAAATTATATTGAATTTGCAACCTGGTGGAGGTTAGTATAGATGGACTAATAGAACAAGTCCCACACACTGCTACAAGCCGAAATATTTTTTCAGAGCTAGATGCATAGAAAAATTATATTGAATTTGCTACATGGTGGAGGTTAGTATAGATGGACTAATAGAACAAGTCCCACACACTGCTACAAGCCGAAGCCCAAATATTTTTTTAGAGCTAGATGCAGATAAAAATTATATTGAATTTGCAACCTGGAGGAGGTTAGCATAGATGGACTAATAGAAAAAGTCCCACACACTGCTACAAGCGAAATGTTTTTTCAGAGCTAGATGCAGGAAAAAATTATATTGAATTTGCAACCTGATGGAGGTTAGTATAGATGGACTAATAGAACAAGTCCCACACACTGCTACAAGCCGAAATATTTTTTCAGAGCTAGATGCAGAAAAAAATTATATTGAATTTGCAACCTGGTGGAGTTTAGTATAGATGGACTAATTGAACAAGTCCCACACACTGGTACCAGCCGAAATATTTTTTCAGAGCTAGATGCAGATAAAAATTATATTGAATTTGCAACCTGGTGGAGGTTAGCATGGATGGACTAATAGAACAAGTCCCACACACTGCTACAAGCCGAAATATTTTTTCAGAGCTAGATGCAGAAAAAAATTATATTGAATTTGCAACCTGGTGGAGGTTAGTATAGATAGACTAATAGAACAAGTCCCACACACTGCTACAAGTCAAAATATTTTTTTCAGAGCTAGATGCAGATAAAAGTTATATTGAATTTGCAACCTGGTGGAGGTTAGTATATATGGACGAATAGAAAATGTCCCACACACTGCTACAAGCTGAAATATTTTTTCAGAGCTAGATGCAGAAAAAAATTATATTGAATTTTCAACCTGGTGGAGGTTAGTATAGATGGACTAATAGAACAAGTCCCACACACTGCTACAAGCAAAATATTTTTTCAGAGCTAGATGCAGAAAAAAAATTGTATTGAATTTGCAACCTGGTGGAGGTTAGTATAGATGGACTAATAGAACAAGTCCCACACACTGCTACAAGCCGAAATATTTTTTCAGAGCTAGATGCATAGAAAAATTATATTGAATTTGCTACATGGTGGAGGTTAGTTTAGATGGACTAATAGAACAAGTCCCACACACTGCTACAAGCCGAAGCCCAAATATTTTTTCAGAGCTAGATGCAGATAAAAATTATAATGAATTTGCAAACTGGTGGAGGTTAGTATAGATGGACTAATAGAACAAGTCCCACACACTGCTACAAGCAAAATATTTTTTCAGAGCTAGATGCAGGAAAAAATTATATTGAATTTGCAACCTGATGGAGGTTAGTATAGATGGACTAATAGAACAAGTCCCACACACTGCTACAAGCAAAATATTTTTTCAGAGCTAAATGCAGAAAAAAATTATATTGAATTTGCAACCTGGTCGAGGTTAGTATAGATGGACTAATAGAACAAGTCCCACACACTGCTACAAGCCGAAGTCCAAATATTTTTTCAGAGCTAGATGCAGATAAAAATTATATTGAATTTGCAACCTGGTGGAGGTTAGTATAGATGGACTAATAGAACCAGTCCCACACACTGCTACAAGCCGAAGCCCAAATATTTTTTTAGAGCTAGATGCAGATAAAAATTATATTGAATTTGCAACCTGGAGGAGGTTAGCATAGATGGACTAATAGAACAAGTCCCACACACTGCTACAAGCAAAATGTTTTTTCAGAGCTAGATGCAGGAAAAAATTATATTGAATTTGCAACCTGATGGAGGTTAGTATAGATGGACTAATAGAACAAGTCCCACACACTGCTACAAGCGAAATATTTTTTCAGAGCTAGATGCAGAAAAAAATTATATTGAATTTGCAACCTTGTGGAGGTTAGTATAGATGGACTAATAGAACTAGTCCCACACACTGCTACAAGCCGAAATATTTTTTCAGAGCTAGATGCAGAAAAAAATTAAATTGAATTTGCAACCTGGTGGAGGTTAGTATAGATGGACTAATAGAACAAGTCCCACACACTGCTGCAAGCAAAATATTTTTTCAGAGCTAGATGCAGAAAAAAATTATATTGAATTTGCAACCTGGTGGAGTTTAGTATAGATGGACTAATTGAACAAGTCCCACCACTGGTACCAGCCGAAATATTTTTTCAATGCTAGATGCAGATAAAAATTATGTTGAATTTGCAACCTGGTGGAGGTTAGTATGGATGAACTAATAGAACAAGTCCCACACACTTCTACAAGCCGAAATATTTTTTCAGAGCTAGATGCAGAAAAAAATTATATTGAATTTGCTACATGGTGGAGGTTAGTATAGATGGACTAATATAACAAGTCCCACACACTGCTACAAGCCGAAGCCCAAATATTTTTTCAGAGCTAGATGCAGATAAAAATTATAATGAATTTGCAACCTGGTGGAGGTTAGTATAGATGGACTAATAGAACAAGTCCCACACACTGCTACAAGCAAAATATTTTTTCAGAGCTAAATGCAGAAAAAAATTATATTGAATTTGCAACCTGGTCGAGGTTAGTATAGATGGACTAATAGAACAAGTCCCACACACTGCTACAAGCCGAAGCCCAAATATTTTTTCAGAGCTAGATGCAGATAAAAATTATATTGAATTTGCAACCTGGTGGAGGTTAGTATAGATGGACTAATGGAACCAGTCCCACACACTGCTACAAGCCGAAGCCCAAATATTTTTTTAGAGCTAGATGCAGATAAAAATTATATTGAATTTGCAACCTGGAGGAGGTTAGCATAGATGGACTAATAGAACAAGTCCCACACACTGCTACAAGCGAAATGTTTTTTCAGAGCTAGATGCAGGAAAAAATTATATTGAATTTGCAACCTGATGGAGGTTAGTATAGATGGACTAATAGAACAAGTCCCACACACTGCTACAAGCGAAATATTTTTTCAGAGCTAGATGCAGAAAAAAATTATATTGAATTTGCAACCTGGTGGAGGTTAGTATAGATGGACTAATAGAACAAGTCCCACACACTGCTACAAGCCGAAATATTTTTTCAGAGCTGGATGCAGATAAAAATTATATTGAATTTGCAACCTGGTGGAGGTTAGTATAGATGGACTAATAGAACAAGTCCCACACACTGCTACAAGACGAAATATTTTTTCAGAGCTAGATGCAGAAAAAAATTATATTGAATTTGCAACCTGGTGGAGGTTAGTATAGATGGACTAATAGAAAAAGTCTCACACACTGCTACAAGCCCAAATATTTTTTCAGAGCTAGATGCAGATAAAAATTATATTGAATTTGCAACCTGGTGGAGGTTAGTATAGATGGACTAATAGAACAAGTCCCACACACTGCTGCAAGCAAAATATTTTTTCAGAGCTAGATGCAGAAAAAAATTATATTGAATTTGCAACCTGGTGGAGGTTAGTATAGATGGACTAATAGAACAAGTCCCACACAATGCTACAAGTCAAAATATTTTTTTCAGAGCTAGATGCAGATAAAAGTTATATTGAATTTGCAACCTGGTGGAGGTTAGTATATATGGACGAATAGAAAAAGTCCCACACAGTGCTACAAGCTGAAATATTTTTTCAGAGCTAGATGCAGAAAAAAATTATATTGAATTTTCAACCTGGTGGAGGTTAGTATAGATGGACTAATAGAACAAGTCCCACACACTGCTACAAGCAAAATATTTTTTCAGAGCTAGATGCAGAAAAAAATTATATTGAATTTGCAACCTGGTGGAGGTTAGTATAGATGGACTAATAGAACAAGTCCCACACCCTGCTACAAGCCGAAATATTTTTTCAGAGCTAGATGCATAGAAAAATTATATTGAATTTGCTACATGGTGGAGGTTAGTATAGATGGACTAATAGAACAAGTCCCACACACTGCTACAAGCCGAAGCCCAAATATTTTTTCAGAGCTAGATGCAGATAAAAATTATAATGAATTTGCAACCTGGTGGAGGTTAGTATAGATGGACTAATAGAACAAGTCCCACACACTGCTACAAGCAAAATATTTTTTCAGAGCTAGATGCAGGAAAAAATTATATTGAATTTGCAACCTGATGGAGGATAGTATAGATGGACTAATAGAACAAGTCCCACACACTGCTACAAGCAAAATATTTTTTCAGAGCTAAATGCAGAAAAAAATTATATTGAATTTGCAACCTGGTCGAGGTTAGTATAGATGGACTAATAGAACAAGTCCCACACACTGCTACAAGCCGAAGCCGAAATATTTTTTCAGAGCTAGATGCATAGAAAAATTATATTGAATTTGCTACATGGTGGAGGTTAGTATAGATGGACTAATAGAACAAGTCCCACACACTGCTACAAGCCGAAGCCCAAATATTTTTTTAGAGCTAGATGCAGATAAAAATTATATTGAATTTGCAACCTGGAGGAGGTTAGCATAGATGGACTAATAGAACAAGTCCCACATACTGCTACATGCGAAATGTTTTTTCAGAGCTAGATGCAGGAAAAAATTATATTGAATTTGCAACCTGATGGAGGTTAGTATAAATGGACTAATAGAACAAGTCCCACACACTGCTACAAGCGAAATATTTTTTCAGAGCTAGATGCAGAAAAAAATTATATTGAATTTGCAAACTGGTGGAGGTTAGTATAGATGGACTAATAGAACAAGTCCCACACACTGCTACAAGCCGAAATATTTTTTCAGAGCTAGATGCAGAAAAAATTTTTATTGAATTTGCAACCTGGTGGAGGTTAGTATAGATGGACTAATAGAACAAGTCCCACACACTGCTACAAGCCGAAATATTTTTTCAGAGCTGGATGCAGATAAAAATTATATTGAATTTGCAACCTGGTGGAGGTTAGTATAGATGGACTAATAGAACAAGTCCCACACACTGCTACAAGACGAAATATTTTTTCAGAGCTAGATGCAGAAAAAAATTATATTGAATTTGCAACCTGGTGGAGGTTAGTATAGATGGACTAATAGAAAAAGTCTCACACACTGCTACAAGCCCAAATATTTTTTCAGAGCTAGATGCAGATAAAAATTATATTGAATTTGCAACCTGGTGGAGGTTAGTATAGATGGACTAATAGAACAAGTCCCACACACTGCTACAAGCAAAATATTTTTTCAGAGCTAGATGCAGAAAAAAATTATATTGAATTTGCAACCTGGTGGAGGTTAGTATAGATTGACTAATAGAACAAGTCCCACACACTGCTACAAGCCGAAATATTTTTTCAGAGCTAGATGCATAGAAAAATTATATTGAATTTGCTACATGGTGGAGGTTAGTATAGATGGACTAATAGAACAAGTCCCACACACTGCTACAAGCCGAAGCCCAAATATTTTTTCAGAGCTAGATGCAGATAAAAATTATAATGAATTTGCAACCTGGTGGAGGTTAGTATAGATGGACTAATAGAACAAGTCCCACACACTGCTACAAGCAAAATATTTTTTCAGCGCTAGATGCAGGAAAAAATTATATTGAATTTGCAACCTGATGGAGGTTAGTATAGATGGACTAATAGAACAAGTCCCACACACTGCTACAAGCAAAATATTTTTTCAGAGCTAAATGCAGAAAAAAATTATATTGAATTTGCAACCTGGTCGAGGTTAGTATAGATGGACTAATAGAACAAGTCCCACACACTGCTACAAGCCGAAGCCGAAATATTTTTTCAGAGCTAGATGCATAGAAAAATTATATTGAATTTGCTACATGGTGGAGGTTAGTATAGATGGACTAATAGAACAAGTCCCACACACTGCTACAAGCCGAAGCCCAAATATTTTTTTAGAGCTAGATGCAGATAAAAATTATATTGAATTTGCAACCTGGAGGAGGTTAGCATAGATGGACTAATAGAACAAGTCCCACACACTGCTACAAGCGAAATGTTTTTTCAGAGCTAGATGCAGGAAAAAATTATATTGAATTTGCAACCTGATGGAGGTTAGTATAAATGGACTAATAGAACAAGTCCCACACACTGCTACAAGCGAAATATTTTTTCAGAGCTAGATGCAGAAAAAAATTATATTGAATTTGCAAACTGGTGGAGGTTAGTATAGATGGACTAATAGAACAAGTCCCACACACTGCTACAAGCCGAAATATTTTTTCAGAGCTAGATGCAGAAAAAAATTATATTGAATTTGCAACCTGGTGGAGGTTAGTATAGATGGACTAATAGAACAAGTCCCACACACTGCTACAAGCCGAAATATTTTTTCAGACCTGGATGCAGATAAAAATTATATTGAATTTGCAACCTGGTGGAGGTTAGTATAGATGGACTAATAGAACAAGTCCCACACACTGCTACAAGCCGAAATATTTTTTCAGAGCTAGATGCAGAAAAAAATTATATTGAATTTGCTACATGGTGGAGGTTAGTATAGATGGACTAATAGAACAAGTCCCACACACTGCTAGAAGCCGAAGCCCAAATATTTTTTCAGAGCTAGATGCAGATAAAAATTATAATGAATTTGCAACCTGGTGGAGGTTAGTATAGATGGACTAATAGAACAAGTCCCACACACTGCTACAAGCAAAATATTTTTTCAGAGCTAGATGCAGGAAAAAATTATATTGAATTTGCAACCTGATGGAGGTTAGTATAGATGGACTAATAGAACAAGTCCCACACACTGCTACAAGCAAAATATTTTTTCAGAGCTAGATGCAGAAAAAAATTATATTGAATTTGCAACCTGGTGGAGGTTAGTATAGATGGACTAATAGAACTAGTCCCACACACTGCTACAAGCCGAAATATTTTTTCAGAGCTAGATGCAGAAAAAAATTATATTGAATTTGCAACCTGGTGGAGGTTAGTATAGATGGACTAATTGAACAAGTCCCACCACTGGTACCAGCCGAAATATTTTTTCAATGCTAGATGCAGATAAAATTATGTTGAATTTGCAACCTGGTGGAGGTTAGTATGGATGAACTAATAGAACAAGTCCCACACACTGCTACAAGCCGAAATATTTTTTCAGAGCTAGATGCAGAAAAAAATTATATTGAATTTGCTACATGGTGGAGGTTAGTATAGATCGACTAATATAACAAGTCCCACACACTGCTACAAGCCGAAGCCCAAATATTTTTTCAGAGCTAGATGCAGATAAAAATTATAATGAATTTGCAACCTGGTGGAGGTTAGTATAGATGGACTAATAGAACAAGTCCCACACACTGCTACAAGCAAAATATTTTTTCAGAGCTAAATGCAGAAAAAAATTATATTGAATTTGCAACCTGGTCGAGGTTAGTATAGATGGACTAATAGAACAAGTCCCACACACTGCTACAAGCCGAAGCCCAAATATTTTTTCAGAGCTAGATGCAGATAAAAATTATATTGAATTTGCAACCTGGTGGAGGTTAGTATAGATGGACTAATAGAACCAGTCCCACACACTGCTACAAGCCGAAGCCCAAATATTTTTTTAGAGCTAGATGCAGATAAAAATTATATTGAATTTGCAACCTGGAGGAGGTTAGCATAGATGGACTAATAGAACAAGTCCCACACACTGCTACAAGCGAAATGTTTTTTCAGAGCTAGATGCAGGAAAAAATTATATTGAATTTGCAACCTGATGGAGGTTAGTATAGATGGACTAATAGAACAAGTCCCACACACTGCTACAAGCGAAATATTTTTTCAGAGCTAGATGCAGAAAAAAATTATATTGAATTTGCAACCTGGTGGAGGTTAGTATAGATGGACTAATAGAACAAGTCCCACACACTGCTACAAGCCGAAATATTTTTTCAGAGCTGGATGCAGATAAAAATTATATTGAATTTGCAACCTGGTGGAGGTTAGTATAGATGGACTAATAGAACAAGTCCCACACACTGCTATAAGACGAAATATTTTTTCAGAGCTAGATGCAGAAAAAAATTATATTCAATTTGCAACCTGGTGGAGGTTAGTATAGATGGACTAATAGAAAAAGTCTCACACACTGCTACAAGCCCAAATATTTTTTCAGAGCTAGATGCAGATAAAAATTATATTGAATTTGCAACCTGGTGGAGGTTAGTATAGATGGACTAATAGAACAAGTCCCACACACTGCTGCAAGCAAAATATTTTTTCAGAGCTAGATGCAGAAAAAAATTATATTGAATTTGCAACCTGGTGGAGTTTAGTATAGATGGACTAATTGAACAAGTCCCACACACTGCTACAAGCCGAAGCCCAAATATTTTTTTAGAGCTAGATGCAGATAAAAATTATATTGAATTTGCAACCTGGAGGAGGTTAGCATAGATGGACTAATAGAACAAGTCCCACACACTGCTACAAGCGAAATGTTTTTTCAGAGCTAGATGCAGGAAAAAATTATATTGAATTTGCAACCTGATGGAGGTTAGTATAGATGGACTAATAGAACAAGTCCCACACACTGCTACAAGCGTAATATTTTTTCAGAGCTAGATGCAGAAAAAAATTATATTGAATTTGCAACCTGGTGGAGGTTAGTATAGATGGACTAATAGAACTAGTCCCACACACTGCTACAAGCCGAAATATTTTTTCAGAGCTAGATGCAGAAAAAAATTATATTGAATTTGCAACCTGGTGGAGGTTAGTATAGATGGACTAATAGAACAAGTCCCACACACTGCTGCAAGCAAAATATTTTTTCAGAGCTAGATGCAGAAAAAAATTATATTGAATTTGCAACCTGGTGGAGTTTAGTATAGATGGACTAATTAAACAAGTCCCACCACTGGTACCAGCCGAAATATTTTTTCAATGCTAGATGCAGATAAAAATTATGTTGAATTTGCAACCTGGTGGAGGTTAGTATGGATGAACTAATAGAACAAGTCCTACACACTGCTACAAGCCGAAATATTTTTTCAGAGCTAGATGCAGAAAAAAATTATATTGAATTTGCTACATGGTGGAGGTTAGTATAGATGGACTAATATAACAAGTCCCACACACTGCTACAAGCCGAAGCCCAAATATTTTTTCAGAGCTAGATGCAGATAAAAATTATAATGAATTTGCAACCTGGTGGAGGTTAGTATAGATGGACTAATAGAACAAGTCCCACACACTGCTACAAGCAAAATATTTTTTCAGAGCTAAATGCAGAAAAAAATTATATTGAATTTGCAACCTGGTCGAGGTTAGTATAGATGGACTAATAGAACAAGTCCCACACACTGCTACAAGCCGAAGCCCAAATATTTTTTCAGAGCTAGATGCAGATAAAAATTATATTGAATTTGCAACCTGGTGGAGGTTAGTATAGATGGACTAATAGAACCAGTCCCACACACTGCTACAAGCCGAAGCCGAAATATTTTTTTAGAGCTAGATGCAGATAAAAATTATATTGAATTTGCAACCTGGAGGAGGTTAGCATAGATGGACTAATAGAACAAGTCCCACACACTGCTACAAGCGAAATGTTTTTTCAGAGCTAGATGCAGGAAAAAATTATATTGAATTTGCAACCTGATGGAGGTTAGTATAGATGGACTAATAGAACAAGTCCCACACACTGCTACAAGCGAAATATTTTTTCAGAGCTAGATGCAGAAAAAAATTATATTGAATTTGCAACCTGGTGGAGGTTAGTATAGATGGACTAATAGAACAAGTCCCACACACTGCTACAAGCCGAAATATTTTTTCAGAGCTGGATGCAGATAAAAATTATATTGAATTTGCAACCTGGTGGAGGTTAGTATAGATGGACTAATAGAACAAGTCCCACACACTGCTACAAGACGAAATATTTTTTCAGAGCTAGATGCAGAAAAAAATTATATTCAATTTGCAACCTGGTGGAGGTTAGTATAGATGGACTAATAGAAAAAGTCTCACACACTGCTACAAGCCCAAATATTTTTTCAGAGCTAGATGCAGATAAAAATTATATTGAATTTGCAACCTGGTGGAGGTTAGTATAGATGGACTAATAGAACAAGTCCCACACACTGCTGCAAGCAAAATATTTTTTCAGAGCTAGATGTAGAAAAAAATTATATTGAATTTGCAACCTGGTGGAGTTTAGTATAGATGGACTAATTGAACAAGTCCCACACACTGCTACAAGCCGAAGCCCAAATATTTTTTTAGAGCTAGATGCAGATAAAAATTATATTGAATTTGCAACCTGGAGGAGGTTAGCATAGATGGACTAATAGAACAAGTCCCACACACTGCTACAAGCGAAATGTTTTTTCAGAGCTAGATGCAGGAAAAAATTATATTGAATTTGCAACCTGATGGAGGTTAGTATAGATGGACTAATAGAACAAGTCCCACACACTGCTACAAGTGTAATATTTTTTCAGAGCTAGATGCAGAAAAAAATTATATTGAATTTGCAACCTGGTGGAGGTTAGTATAGATGGACTAATAGAACTAGTCCCACACACTGCTACAAGCCGAAATATTTTTTCAGAGCTAGATGCAGAAAAAAATTATATTGAATTTGCAACCTGGTGGAGGTTAGTATAGATGGACTAATAGAACAAGTCCCACACACTGCTGCAAGCAAAATATTTTTTCAGAGCTAGATGCAGAAAAAAATTATATTGAATTTGCAACCTGGTGGAGTTTAGTATAGATGGACTAATTAAACAAGTCCCACCACTGGTACCAGCCGAAATATTTTTTCAATGCTAGATGCAGATAAAAATTATGTTGAATTTGCAACCTGGTTGAGGTTAGTATGGATGAACTAATAGAACAAGTCCCACACACTGCTACAAGCCGAAATATTTTTTCAGAGCTAGATGCAGAAAAAAATTATATTGAATTTGCTACATGGTGGAGGTTAGTATAGATGGACTAATATAACAAGTCCCACACACTGCTACAAGCCGAAGCCCAAATATTTTTTCAGAGCTAGATGCAGATAAAAATTATAATGAATTTGCAACCTGGTGGAGGTTAGTATAGATGGACTAATAGAACAAGTCCCACACACTGCTACAAGCAAAATATTTTTTCAGAGCTAAATGCAGAAAAAAATTATATTGAATTTGCAACCTGGTCGAGGTTAGTATAGATGGACTAATAGAACAAGTCCCACACACTGCTACAAGCCGAAGCCCAAATATTTTTTCAGAGCTAGATGCAGATAAAAATTATATTGAATTTGCAACCTGGTGGAGGTTAGTATAGATGGACTAATAGAAACAGTCCCACACACTGCTACAAGCCGAAGCCCAAATATTTTTTTAGAGCTAGATGCAGATAAAAATTATATTGAATTTGCAACCTGGAGGAGGTTAGCATAGATGGACTAATAGAACAAGTCCCACACACTGCTACAAGCGAAATGTTTTTTCAGAGCTAGATGCAGGAAAAAATTATATTGAATTTGCAACCTGATGGAGGTTAGTATAGATGGACTAATAGAACAAGTCCCACACACTGCTACAAGCAAAATATTTTTTCAGAGCTAGATGCAGAAAAAAATTATATTGAATTTGCAACCTGGTGGAGGTTAGTATAGATGGACTAATAGAACAAGTCCCACACACTGCTACAAGACGAAATATTTTTTCAGAGCTGGATGCAGATAAAAATTATATTGAATTTGCAACCTGGTGGAGGTTAGTATAGATGGACTAATAGAACAAGTCCCACACACTGCTACAAGACGAAATATTTTTTCAGAGCTAGATGCAGAAAAAAATTATATTGAATTTGCAACCTGGTGGAGGTTAGTATAGATGGACTAATAGAAAAAGTCTCACACACTGCTACAAGCCCAAATATTTTTTCAGAGCTAGATGCAGATAAAAATTATATTGAATTTGAAACCTGGTGGAGGTTAGTATAGATGGACTAATAGAACAAGTCCCACACACTGCTGCAAGCAAAATATTTTTTCAGAGCTAGATGCAGAAAAAAATTATATTGAATTTGCAACCTGGTGGAGTTTAGTATAGATGGACTAATTGAACAAGTCCCACACACTGGTACCAGCCGAAATATTTTTTCAATGCTAGATGCAGATAAAAATTATATTGAATTTGCAACCTGGTGGAGGTTAGCATGGATGGACTAATAGAACAAGTCCCACACACTGCTACAAGCCGAAATATTTTTTCAGAGCTAGATGCAGAAAAAAATTATATTGAATTTGCAACCTGGTGGAGGTTAGTATAGATGGACTAATAGAACAAGTCCCACACAATGCTACAAGTCAAAATATTTTTTTCAGAGCTAGATGCAGATAAAAGTTATATTGAATTTGCAACCTGGTGGAGGTTAGTATATATGGACGAATAGAAAAAGTCCCACACACTGCTACAAGCTGAAATATTTTTTTAGAGCTGGATGCAGAAAAAAATTATATTGAATTTTCAACCTGGTGGAGGTTAGTATAGATGGACTAATAGAACAAGTCCCACACACTGCTACAAGCAAAATATTTTTTCAGAGCTAGATGCAGAAAAACTTATATTGAATTTGCAACCTGGTGGAGGTTAGTATAGATGGACCAATAGAACAAGTCCCACACACTGCTACAAGCCGAAATATTTTTTCAGAGCTAGATGCATAGAAAAATTATATTGAATTTGCTACATGGTGGAGGTTAGTATAGATGGACTAATAGAACAAGTCCCACACACTGCTACAAGCCGAAGCCCAAATATTTTTTCAGAGCTAGATGCAGATAAAAATTATAATGAATTTGCAACCTGGTGGAGGTTAGTATAGATGGACTAATAGAACAAGTCCCACACACTGCTACAAGCAAAATATTTTTTCAGAGCTAGATGCAGGAAAAAATTATATTGAATTTGCAACCTGATGGAGGTTAGTATAGATGGACTAATAGAACAAGTCCCACACACTGCTACAAGCCGAAGCCCAAATATTTTTTCAGAGCTAGATGCAGATAAAAATTATATTGAATTTGCAACCTGGAGGAGGTTAGCATAGATGGACTAATAGAACAAGTCCCACACACTGCTACAAGCGAAATGGTTTTTCAGAGCTAGATGCAGGAAAAAATTATATTGAATTTGCAACCTGATGGAGGTTAGTATAGATGGACTAATAGAACAAGTCCCACACACTGCTACAAGCGAAATATTTTTTCAGAGCTAGATGCAGAAAAAAATTATATTGAATTTGCAACCTGGTGGAGGTTAGTATAGATGGACTAATAGAACTAGTCCCACACACTGCTACAAGCCGAAATATTTTTTCAGAGCTAGATGCAGAAAAAAATTATATTGAATTTGCAACCTGGTGGAGGTTAGTATAGATGGACTAATAGAACAAGTCCCACACACTGCTGCAAGCAAAATATTTTTTCAGAGCTAGATGCAGAAAAAAAATTATATTGAATTTGCAACCTGGTGGAGTTTAGTATAGATGGACTAATTGAACAAGTCCCACCACTGGTACCAGCCGAAATATTTTTTCAATGCTACATGCAGATAAAAATTATGTTGAATTTGCAACCTGGTGGAGGTTAGTATGGATGAACTAATAGAACAAGTCCCACACACTGCTACAAGCCGAAATATTTTTTCAGAGCTAGATGCAGAAAAAAATTATATTGAATTTGCTACATGGTGGAGGTTAGTATAGATGGACTAATATAACAAGTCCCACACACTGCTACAAGCCGAAGCCCAAATATTTTTTCAGAGCTAGATGCAGATAAAAATTATAATGAATTTGCAACCTGGTGGAGGTTAGTATAGATGGACTAATAGAACAAGTCCCACACACTGCTACAAGCAAAATATTTTTTCAGAGCTAAATGCAGAAAAAAATTATATTGAATTTGCAACCTGGTCGAGGTTAGTATAGATGGACTAATAGAACAAGTCCCACACACTGCTACAAGCCGAAGCCCAAATATTTTTTCAGAGCTAGATGCAGATAAAAATTATATTGAATTTGCAACCTGGTGGAGGTTAGTATAGATGGACTAATAGAACCAGTCCCACACACTGCTACAAGCCGAAGCCCAAATATTTTTTTAGAGCTAGATGCAGATAAAAATTATATTGAATTTGCAACCTGGAGGAGGTTAGCATAGATGGACTAATAGAACAAGTCCCACACACTGCTAAAAGCGAAATGTTTTTTCAGAGCTAGATGCAGGAAAAAATTATATTGAATTTGCAACCTGATGGAGGTTAGTATAGATGGACTAATAGAACAAGTCCCACACACTGCTACAAGCGAAATATTTTTTCAGAGCTAGATGCAGAAAAAAATTATATTGAATTTGCAACCTGGTGGAGGTTAGTATAGATGGACTAATAGAACAAGTCCCACACACTGCTACAAGCCGAAATATTTTTTCAGAGCTAGATGCAGAAAAAAATTATATTGAATTTGCAACCTGGTGGAGGTTAGTATAGATGGCCTAATAGAACAAGTCTCACACACTGCTACAAGACCAAATATTTTTTCAGAGCTAGATGCAGATAAAAATTATATTGAATTTGCAACCTGGTGGAGGTTAGTATAGATGGACTAATAGAACAAGTCCCACACACTGCTGCAAGCAAAATATTTTTTCAGAGCTAGATGCAGAAAAAAATTATATTGAATTTGCAACCTGGTGGAGTTTAGTATAGATGGACTAATTGAACAAGTCCCACCACTGGTACCAGCCGAATTATTTTTTCAATGCTAGATGCAGATAAAAATTATATTGAATTTGCAACCTGGTGGAGGTTAGTATGGATGAACTAATAGAACAAGTCCCACACACTGCTATAAGCCGAAATATTTTTTCAGAGCTAGATGCAGAAAAAAATTATATTGAATTTGCAACCTGGTGGAGGTTAGTATAGATGGACTAATAGAACAAGTCCCACACACTGCTACAAGCCGAAATATTTTTTCAGAGCTAGATGCATAGAAAAATTATATTGAATTTGCAACATGGTGGAGGTTAGTATAGATGGACTAATAGAACAAGTCCCACACACTGCTACAAGCCGAAGCCCAAATATTTTTTCAGAGCTAGATGCAGATAAAAATTATATTGAATTTGCAACCTGGTGGAGGTTAGTATAGATGGACTAATAGAACCAGTCCCACACACTGCTACAAGCCGAAGCCCAAATATTTTTTTAGAGCTAGATGCAGATAAAAATTATATTGAATTAGCAACCTGGAGGAGGTTAGTATAGATGGACTAATAGAACAAGTCACACACACTGCTACAAGTGAAATATTTTTTCAGAGCTAGATGCAGAAAAAAATTATATTGAATTTGCAACCTGATGGAGGTTAGTATAGATGGACTAATAGAACAAGTCCCACACAGTGCTAGAAGCCCAAATATTTTTTCTGAGCTAGATGCAGAAAAAAATGATATTGAATTTAAAACCTGGTGGAGGTTAGTATAGATGGACTAATAGAACAAGTCAAACACACTGCTACAAGCCGAAATATTTTTTCTGAGCTAGATGCAGAAAAAAATTATATTGAATTTGCAACCTGGTGGAGGTTAGTATAGATGGACTAATTGAACAAGTCCCACACATTGCTACAAGCGAAATATTTTTTCAGAGCTAGATGCAGAAAAAAATTATATTGAATTTGCAACCTGGTGGAGGTTAGTATAGATGGACTAATAGAACAAGTCCCACACACTGCTACAAGGCGAAATATTTTTTAAGAGCTAGATGCAGAAAAAAGTTATATTGAATTTGCAACCTGGTGGAGGTTAGTATAGATGGACTAACAGAACAAGTCCCACACACTGCTACAAGCCAAAATATTTTTTCAGAGCTAGATGCAGAAAAAAATTATATTCAATTTCATACCTGGTGGAGGTTAATATAGATGGACTAATAGAACAAGTCCCACACACTGCTACAAGCCGAAGCCCAAATATTTTTTCAGAGCTAGATGCAGATAAAAATTATATTGAATTTGCAACCTGGTGGTGGTTAGTATAGATGGACTAATAGAGCAAGACTCTCACACTGCTTCAAGCCGAAATATTTTTTCACAGCTAGATGCAGAAACAAATTATATTGAATTTGCAGCCTGGTGGAGGTTAGTATAGATGGACTAATTGAACAAGTCCCACACTCTGCTACAAGCCGAAATATTTTTTCAGAGCTAGATGCAGAAAAAAATTATATTGAATTTGCAATCTGGTGGAGGTTAGTATTGATGGACTAATAGAACAAGTCCCACACACTGCTACAAGCCGAAATATTTTTTCAGAGCTAAATGCATATAAAAATTATATTGAATTTGCAACCTGGTGGAGTTTAGTATAGATGGACTAATAGAGCAAGACTCACACACTGCTACAAGCTGAAATATTTTTTCAGAGCTGGATGCAGAAAAAAATTATATTAAATTTGCAACCTGGTGGAGGTTAGTATAGATGGACTAATTGAACAAGTCCCACACACTGCTGCAAGCCAAAATATTTTTTCAGAGCTAGATGCAGAAAAAAATTATATTGAATTTGCAACCTGGTGGAGGTTAGTATAGATGGTCTAATAGAACAATTCCCACACACTGCTGCAAGCTGAAATATTTTTTCAGAGCTAGATGCATATAAAAATTATATTGAATTTGCAACCTGGTGGAGGTTAGAATATATGGACTAATAGAACAAGTCCCACAAACTGCTACAAGCCGAAATATTTTTTCAGAACTAGATGCAGAAAAAATTATATTGAATTTGCAACCTGGTGGAGGTTAGTATAGATGGACTAATAGAACAAGTCCCACACACTGCTACAAGCCGAAATATTTTTTCAGAGCAAGATGCAGAAAATAATTATATTGAATTTGCTACCTGGTGGAGGTTAGTATAGATGGACTAATAGAACAAGTCCCACACACTGCTACAAGCCGAAGCCCAAATATTTTTTCAGAGCTTGATGCAGATAAAAATTATATTGAATTTGCAATCTGGTGGAGGTTAGTATAGATGGACTAATAGAACAAGTCCCACACACTGCAACAAGCTGAAATATTTTTTCAGAGCTAGATGCAGATAAAAATTATATTGAATTTGCAACCTGGTGGAGGTTAGTATAGATGGAATAATTGAACAAGGGTCACATATTGCTACTAGCGAAATATTTTGTTCAGAGCTAGATGCAGAAAAAAATTATATTGAATTTGTAACCTGGTGGAGGTTAGTACAGATGGACAAATAGAACAAGTCCCACGCACTGCTACAAGCCGAAATATTTTTTCAGAGCTAGATGCAGAAAAAAGTTATATTGAATTTGCAACCTGGTGGAGGTTAGTATAGATGGACTAATAGAACAAGTCCCACACACTGCTACAAGCCAAAATATTTTTTCAGAGCTAGATGCAGAAAAAAATTGTATTCAATTTGCTACCTGGTGGAGGTTAGTATAGATGCACTAATAGAACAAGTCCCACACACTGCTACAAGCCGAAGCCCAAATATTTTTTCAGAGCTAGATGCCGATAAAAATTATATTGAATTTGCAACCTGGTGGTGGTTAGTATAGATGGCCTAATAGAACAAGACTCTCACACTGCTTCAAGCCGAAATATTTTTTCAGAGCAAGATGCAGAAAATAATTATATTGAATTTGCTACCTGGTGGAGGTTAGTATAGATGGACAAATAGAACAAGTCCCACACTTTGCTACAAGCCGAAGCCCAAATATTTTTTCAGAGCTAGATGCAGATAAAAATTATATTGAATTTGCAACCTGGTGGAGGTTAGTATAGATGGAATAATAGAACATGACTCACACACTGCTACAAGCCGAAATATTTTTTCAGAGCTAGATGCAGAAAAAAATTATATTGAATTTGCAACCTGGTGGAGGTTAGTATGGATGGACAAATAGAACAAGTCCCACACACTGCTGCAAGCCGAAATATTTTTTCAGAGCTAGATGCAGATCAAAAATTATATTGAATTTGCAACCTGGTGGAAGTTAGTATAGATGGACTAATACAACAAGTCCCACACACTGCTGCAAGCCGAAATATTTTTTCAGAGCTAGATGCAGATAATAATTATATTGAATTTGCAACCTGGTGGAGGTTAGTATATATGGACTAATAGAACAAGTCCCACACACTGCTACAAGCCGAAATATTTTTTCAGAGCTAGATGCAGAAAAAATTATATTGAATTTGCAACCTGGTGGAGGTTAGTATAGATGGACTAATAGAACAAGTCCCACACACTGCTAGAAGCCCAAATATTTTTTCAGAGCTAGATGTAGAAAAAAATTATATTGAATTTGCAACCTGGTGGATTTTAGTATAGATGGACTAATAGAACAAGTTCCACACACTGCTACAAGCCGAAATATTTTTTCAGAGCTAGATGCAGAAAATAATTATATTGAATTTGCAACATGGTGGAGGTTAGCATAGATGGACTAATAGAACAAGTCCCACACACTGCTAGAAGCCCAAATATTTTTTCAGAGCTAGATGTAGAAAAAAATTATATTGAATTTGCAACCTGGTGGATTTTAGTATAGATGGACTAATAGAACAAGTCCCACACACTGCTACAAGCGAAATGTTTTTTCAGAGCTAGATGCAGGAAAAAATTATATTGAATTTGCAACCTGATGGAGGTTAGTATAGATGGACTAATAGAACAAGCCCCACACACTGCTACAAGCGTAATATTTTTTCAGAGCTAGATGCAGAAAAAAATTATATTGGATTTGCAACCTTGTGGAGGTTAGTATAGATGGACTAATAGAACTAGTCCCACACACTGCTACAAGCCGAAATATTTTTTCAGAGCTAGATGCAGAAAAAAATTATATTGAATTTGCAACCTGGTGGAGGTTAGTATAGATGGACTAATAGAACAAGTCCCACACACTGCTGCAAGCAAAATATTTTTTCAGAGCTAGATGCAGAAAAAAATTATATTGAATTTGCAACCTGGTGGAGTTTAGTATAGATGGACTAATTGAACAAGTCCCACCACTGGTACCAGCCGAAATATTTTTTCATTGCTAGATGCAGATAAAAATTATGTTGAATTTGCAACCTGGTGGAGGTTAGTATGGATGAACTAATAGAACAAGTCCCACACACTGCTACAAGCCGAAATATTTTTTCAGAGCTAGATGCAGAAAAAAATTATATTGAATTTGCTACATGGTGGAGGTTAGTATAGATGGACTAATATAACAAGTCCCACACACTGCTACAAGCCGAAGCCCAAATATTTTTTCAGAGCTAGATGCAGATAAAAATTATAATGAATTTGCAACCTGGTGGAGGTTAGTATAGATGGACTAATAGAACAAGTCCCACACACTGCTACAAGCAAAATATTTTTTCAGAGCTAAATGCAGAAAAAAATTATATTGAATTTGCAACCTGGTCGAGGTTAGTATAGATGGACTAATAGAACATGTCCCACACACTGCTACAAGCCGAAGCCCAAATATTTTTTCAGAGCTAGATGCAGATAAAAATTATATTGAATTTGCAACCTGGTGGAGGTTAGTATAGATGGACTAATAGAACCAGTCCCACACACTGCTACAAGCCGAAGCCCAAATATTTTTTTAGAGCTAGATGCAGATAAAAATTATATTGAATTTGCAACCTGGAGGAGGTTAGCATAGATGGACTAATAGAACAAGTCCCACACACTGCTACAAGCGAAATGTTTTTTCAGAGCTAGATGCAGGAAAAAATTATATTGAATTTGCAACCTGATGGAGGTTAGTATAGATGGACTAATAGAACAAGTCCCACACACTGCTACAAGCGAAATATTTTTTCAGAGCTAGATGCAGAAAAAAATTATATTGAATTTGCAACCTGGTGGAGGTTAGTATAGATGGACTAATAGAACAAGTCCCACACACTGCTACAAGTCGAAATATTTTTTCAGAGCTGGATGCAGATAAAAATTATATTGAATTTGCAACCTGGTGGAGGTTAGTATAGATGGACTAATAGAACAAGTCCCACACACTGCTACAAGACGAAATATTTTTTCAGAGCTAGATGCAGAAAAAAATTATATTGAATTTGCAACCTGGTGGAGGTTAGTATAGATGGACTAATAGAAAAAGTCTCACACACTGCTACAAGCCCAAATATTTTTTCAGAGCTAGATGCAGATAAAAATTATATTGAATTTGCAACCTGGTGGAGGTTAGTATAGATGGACTAATAGAACAAGTCCCACACACTGCTGCAAGCAAAATATTTTTTCAGAGCTAGATGCAGAAAAAAATTATATTGAATTTGCAACCTGGTGGAGTTTAGTATAGATGGACTAATTGAACAAGTCCCACACACTGGTACCAGCCGAAATATTTTTTCAATGCTAGATGCAGATAAAAATTATATTGAATTTGCAACCTGGTGGAGGTTAGCATGGATGGACTAATAGAACAAGTCCCACACACTGCTACAAGCCGAAATATTTTTTCAGAGCTAGATGCAGAAAAAAATTATATTGAATTTGCAACCTGGTGGAAGTTAGTATAGATGGACTAATAGAACAAGTCCCACACAATGCTACAAGTCAAAATATTTTTTTCAGAGCTAGATGCAGATAAAAGTTATATTGAATTTGCAACCTGGTGGAGGTTAGTATATATGGACGAATAGAAAAAGTCCCACACACTGCTACAAGCTGAAATATTTTTTCAGAGCTAGATGCAGAAAAAAATTATATTGAATTTTCAACCTGGTGGAGGTTAGTATAGATGGACTAACAGAACAAGTCCTACACACTGCTACAAGCAAAATATTTTTTCAGAGCTAGATGCAGAAAAAAATTATATTGAATTTGCAACCTGGTGGAGGTTAGTATAGATGGACTAATAGAACAAGTCCCACACACTGCTACAAGCCGAAATATTTTTTCAGAGCTAGATGCATAGAAAAATTATATTGAATTTGCTACATGGTGGAGGTTAGTATAGATGGACTAATAGAACAAGTCCCACACACTGCTACAAGCCGAAGCCCAAATATTTTTTCAGAGCTAGATGCAGATAAAAATTATAATGAATTTGCAACCTGGTGGAGGTTAGTATAGATGGACTAATAGAACAAGTCCCACACACTGCTACAAGCAAAATATTTTTTCAGAGCTAGATGCAGGAAAAAATTATATTGAATTTGCAACCTGATGGAGGTTAGTATAGATGGACTAATAGAACAAGTCCCACACACTGCTACAAGCAAAATATTTTTTCAGAGCTAAATGCAGAAAAAAATTATATTGAATTTGCAACCTGGTCGAGGTTAGTATAGATGGACTAATAGAACAAGTCCCACACACTGCTACAAGCGAAATATTTTTTCAGAGCTAGATGCAGAAAAAAATTATATTGAATTTGCAACCTGGTGGAGGTTAGTATAGATGAACTAATAGAACAAGTCCCACACACTGCTACAAGCCGAAATATTTTTTCAGAGCTAGAGGCAGAAAAAAATTATATTGCATTTGCAACCTGGTGGAGGTTAGTATAGATGGACTAATAGAACAAGTCTCACACACTGCTACAAGCCCATATATTTTTTCAGAGCTAGATGCAGATAAAAATTATATTGAATTTGCAACCTGGTGGAGGTTAGTATAGATGGACTAATAGAACAAGTCCCACACACTGCTGCAAGCAAAATATTTTTTCAGAGCTAGATGCAGAAAAAAATTATATTGAATCTGCAACCTGGTGGAGTTTAGTATAGATGGACTAATTGAACAAGTCCCACCACTGGTACCAGCCGAATTATTTTTTCAATGCTAGATGCAGATAAAAATTATATTGAATTTGCAACCTGGTGGAGGTTAGTATGGATGAACTAATAGAACAAGTCCCACACACTGCCACAAGCCGAAATATTTTTTCAGAGCTAGATGCAGAAAAAAATTATATTGAATTTGCAACCTGGTGGAGGTTAGTATAGATGGACTAATAGAACAAGTCCCACACACTGCTACAAGCCGAAATATTTTTTCAGAGCTAGATGCATAGAAAAATTATATTGAATTTGCAACATGGTGGAGGTTAGTATAGATGGACTAATAGAACAAGTCCCACACACTGCTACAAGCCGAAGCCCAAATATTTTTTCAGAGCTAGATGCAGATAAAAATTATATTGAATTTGCAACCTGGTGGAGGTTAGTATAGATGGACTAATAGAACCAGTCCCACACACTGCTACAAGCCGAAGCCCAAATATTTTTTTAGAGCTAGATACAGATAAAAATTATATTGAATTAGCAACCTGGAGGAGGTTAGTATAGATGGACTAATAGAACAAGTCCCACACACTGCTACAAGTGAAATATTTTTTCAGAGCTAGATGCAGAAAAAAATTATATTGAATTTGCAACCTGATGGAGGTTAGTATAGATGGACTAATAGAACAAGTCCCACACAGTGGTAGAAGCCCAAATATTTTTTCTGAGCTAGATGCAGAAAAAAATGATATTGAATTTAAAACCTGGTGGAGGTTAGTATAGATGGACTAATAGAACAAGTCCCACACACTGCTACAAGCCGAAATATTTTTTAAGAGCTAGATGCAGAAAAAAGTTATATTGAATTTGCAACCTGGTGGAGGTTAGTATAGATGGACTAACAGAACAAGTCCCACACACTGCTACAAGCCAAAATATTTTTTCAGAGCTAGATGCAGAAAAAAATTATATTCAATTTCATACCTGGTGGAGGTTAATATAGATGGACTAATAGAACAAGTCCCACACACTGCTACAAACCGAAGCCCAAATATTTTTTCAGAGCTAGATGCAGATAAAAATTATATTGAATTTGCAACCTGGTGGTGGTTAGTATAGATGGACTAATAGAACAAGACTCTCTCACTGCTTCAAGCCGAAATATTTTTTCACAGCTAGATGCAGAAACAAATTATATTGAATTTGCAGCCTGGTGGAGGTTAGTATAGATGGACTAATTGAACAAGTCCCACACTCTGCTACAAGCCGAAATATTTTTTCAGAGCTAGATGCAAAAAAAAATTATATTGAATTTGCAATCTGGTGGAGGTTAGTATTGATGGACTAACAGAACAAGTCCCACACACTGCTACAAGCCGAAATATTTTTTCAGAGCTAAATGCATATAAAAATTATATTGAATTTGCAACCTGGTGGAGTTTAGTATAGATGGACTAATAGAGCAAGACTCACACACTGCTACAAGCTGAAATATTTTTTCAGAGCTGGATGCAGAAAAAAATTATATTAAATTTGCAACCTGGTGGAGGTTAGTATAGATGGACTAATTGAACAAGTCCCACACACTGCTGCAAGCCAAAATATTTTTTCAGAGCTAGATGCAGAAAAAAATTATATTGAATTTGCAACCTGGTGGAGGTTAGTATAGATGGTCTAATAGAACAATTCCCACACACTGCTGCAAGCTGAAATATTTTTTCAGAGCTAGATGCATATAAAAATTATATTGAATTTGCAACCTGGTGGAGGTTAGAATATATGGACTAATAGAACAAGTCCCACAAACTGCTACAAGCCGAAATATTTTTTCAGAACTAGATGCAGAAAAAATTATATTGAATTTGCAACCTGGTGGAGGTTAGTATAGATGGACTAATAGAACAAGTCCCACACACTGCTAGAAGCCCAAATATTTTTTCAGAGCTAGAGGAAGCAAAAAATTATATTGAATTTGCAACCTGGTGGAGGTTAGTATAGATGGACTAATAGAACAAGTCCCACACACTGCTACAAGCCGAAATATTTTTTCAGAGCAAGATGCAGAAAATAATTATATTGAATTTGCTACCTGGTGGAGGTTAGTATAGATGGACTAATAGAACAAGTTCCACACACTGCTACAAGCCGAAGCCCAAATATTTTTTCAGAGCTTGATGCAGATAAAAATTATATTGAATTTGCAATCTGGTGGAGGTTAGTATAGATGGACTAATAAAACAAGTCCCACACACTGCAACAAGCTGAAATATTTTTTCAGAGCTAGATGCAGATAAAAATTATATTGAATTTGCAACCTGGTGGAGGTTAGTATAGATGGACTAATTGAACAAGGGTCACATATTGCTACTAGCGAAATATTTTGTTCAGAGCTAGATGCAGAAAAAAATTATATTGAATTTGTAACCTGGTGGAGGTTAGTACAGATGGACTAATAGAACAAGTCCCACGCACTGCTACAAGCCGAAATATTTTTTCAGAGCTAGATGCAGAAAAAAGTTATATTGAATTTGTAACCTGGTGGAGGTTAGTATAGATGGACTAATAGAACAAGTCCCACACACTGCTACAAGCCAAAATATTTTTTCAGAGCTAGATGCAGAAAAAAATTATATTCAATTTGCTACCTGGTGGAGGTTGGTATAGATGCACTAATAGAACAAGTCCCACACACTGCTACAAGCCGAAGCCCAAATATTTTTTCAGAGCTAGATGCCGATAAAAATTATATTGAATTTGCAACCTGGTGGTGGTTAGTATAGATGGCCTAATAGAACAAGACTCTCACACTGCTTCAAGCCGAAATATTTTTTCAGAGCTAGATGCAGAAAAAATTATATTGAATTTGCAACCTGGTGGAGGTTAGTATAGATGGACTAATAGGACAAGTCCCACACACTGCTAGAAGCCCAAATATTTTTTCAGAGCTAGATGTAGAAAAAAAAAATATTGAATTTGCAACCTGGTGGATTTTAGTATAGATGGACTAATAGAACAAGTCCCACACACTGCTACAAGCCAAAATATTTTTTCAGAGCAAGATGCAGAAAATAATTATATTGAATTTGCTACCTGGTGGAGGTTAGTATAGATGGACAAATAGAACAAGTCCCACACTTTGCTACAAGCCGAAGCCCAAATATTTTTTCAGAGCTAGATGCAGATAAAAATTATATTGAATTTGCAACCTGGTGGAGGTTAGTATAGATGGAATAATAGAACATGACTCACACACTGCTACAAGCCGAAATATTTTTTCAGAGCTAGATGCAGAAAAAAATTATATTGAATTTGCAACCTGGTGGAGGTTAGTATGGATGGACTAATAGAACAAGTCCCACACACTGCTGCAAGCCGAAATATTTTTTCAGAGCTAGATGCAGATCAAAAAGTTATATTGAATTTGCAACCTGGTGGAGGTTAGTATAGATGGACTAACAGAACAAGTCCCACACACTGCTACAAGCCAAAATATTTTTTCAGAGCTAGATGCAGAAAAAAATTATATTCAATTTCATACCTGGTGGAGGTTAATATAGATGGACTAATAGAACAAGTCCCACACACTGCTACAAGCCGAAGCCCAAATATTTTTTCAGAGCTAGATGCAGATAAAAATTATATTGAATTTGCAACCTGGTGGTGGTTAGTATAGATGGACTAATAGAACAAGAGTCTCTCACTGCTTCAAGCCGAAATATTTTTTCACAGCTAGATGCAGAAACAAATTATATTGAATTTGCAGCCTGGTGGAGGTTAGTATAGATGGACTAATTGAACAAGTCCCACACTCTGCTACAAGCCGAAATATTTTTTCAGAGCTAGATGCAGAAAAAAATTATATTGAATTTGCAATCTGGTGGAGGTTAGTATTGATGGACTAATAGAACAAGTCCCACACACTGCTACAAGCCAAAATATTTTTTCAGAGCTAAATGCATATAAAAATTATATTGAATTTGCAACCTGGTGGAGTTTAGTATAGATGGACTAATAGAGCAAGACTCACACACTGCTACAAGCTGAAATATTTTTTCAGAGCTGGATGCAGAAAAAAATTATATTAAATTTGCAACCTGGTGGAGGTTAGTATAGATGGACTAATTGAACAAGTCCCACACACTGCTGCAAGCCAAAATATTTTTTCAGAGCTAGATGCAGAAAAAAATTATATTGAATTTGCAACCTGGTTTAGGTTAGTATAGATGGTCTAATAGAACAATTCCCACACACTGCTGCAAGCTGAAATATTTTTTCAGAGCTAGATGCATATAAAAATTATATTGAATTTTCAACCTGGTGGAGGTTAGAATATATGGACTAATAGAACAAGTCCCACAAACTGCTACAAGCCGAAATATTTTTTCAGAACTAGATGCAGAAAAAATTATATTGAATTTGCAACCTGGTGGAGGTTAGTATAGATGGACTAATAGAACAAGTCCCACACACTACTAGAAGCCCAAATATTTTTTCAGAGCTAGATGAAGCAAAAAATTATATTGAATTTGCAACCTGGTGGAGGTTAGTATAGATGGACTAATAGAACAAGTCCCACACACTGCTACAAGCCGAAATATTTTTTCAGAGCAAGATGCAGAAAATAATTATATTGAATTTGCTACCTGGTGGAGGTTAGTATAGATGGACTAATAGAACAAGTCCCACACACTGCTACAAGCCGAAGCCCAAATATTTTTTCAGAGCTTGATGCAGATAAAAATTATATTGAATTTGCAATCTGGTGGAGGTTAGTATAGATGGACTAATAAAACAAGTCCCACACACTGCAACAAGCTGAAATATTTTTTCAGAGCTAGATGCAGATAAAAATTATATTGAATTTGCAACCTGGTGGAGGTTAGTATAGATGGACTAATTGAACAAGGGTCACATATTGCTACTAGCGAAATATTTTGTTCAGAGCTAGATGCAGAAAAAAATTATATTGAATTTGTAACCTGGTGGAGGTTAGTACAGATGGACTAATAGAACAAGTCCCACGCACTGCTACAAGCCGAAATATTTTTTCAGAGCTAGATGCAGAAAAAAGTTATATTGAATTTGTAACCTGGTGGAGGTTAGTATAGATGGACTAATAGAACAAGTCCCACACACTGCTACAAGCCAAAATATTTTTTCAGAGCTAGATGCAGAAAAAAATTATATTCAATTTGCTACCTGGTGGAGGTTGGTATAGATGCACTAATAGAACAAGTCCCACACACTGCTACAAGCCGAAGCCCAAATATTTTTTCAGAGCTAGATGCCGATAAAAATTATATTGAATTTGCAACCTGGTGGTGGTTAGTATAGATGGCCTAATAGAACAAGACTCTCACACTGCTTCAAGCCGAAATATTTTTTCAGAGCTAGATGCAGAAACAAGTTATATTGAATTTGCAGTCTGGTGGAGGTTAGTATAGATGGACTAATTGAACAAGTCCCACACACTGCTACAAGCCGAAATATTTTTTCAGAGCTAGATGCAGAAAAAATTATATTGAATTTGCAACCTGGTGGAGGTTAGTATAGATGGACTAATAGGACAAGTCCCACACACTGCTAGAAGCCCAAATATTTTTTCAGAGCTAGATGTAGAAAAAAAATATATTGAATTTGCAACCTGGTGGATTTTAGTATAGATGGACTAATAGAACAAGTCCCACACACTGCTACAAGCCAAAATATTTTTTCAGAGCAAGATGCAGAAAATAATTATATTGAATTTGCTACCTGGTGGAGGTTAGTATAGATGGACAAATAGAACAAGTCCCACACTTTGCTACAAGCCGAAGCCCAAATATTTTTTCAGAGCTAGATGCAGATAAAAATTATATTGAATTTGCAACCTGGTGGAGGTTAGTATAGATGGAATAATAGAACATGACTCACACACTGCTACAAGCCGAAATATTTTTTCAGAGCTAGATGCAGAAAAAAATTATATTGAATTTGCAACCTGGTGGAGGTTAGTATGGATGGACTAATAGAACAAGTCCCACACACTGCTGCAAGCCGAAATATTTTTTCAGAGCTAGATGCAGATCAAAAATTATATTGAATTTGCAACCTGGTGGAGGTTAGTATAGATGGACTAATACAACAAGTCCCACACACTGCTGCAAGCCGAAATATTTTTTCAGAGCTAGATGCAGATAATAATTATATTGAATTTGCAACCTGGTGGAGGTTAGTATATATGGACTAATAGAACAAGTCCCACACACTGCTACAAGCCGAAATATTTTTTCAGAGCTAGATGCAGAAAAAATTATATTGAATTTGCAACCTGGTGGAGGTTAGTATAGATGGACTAATAGAACAAGTCCCACACACTGCTAGAAGCCCAAATATTTTTTCAGAGCTAGATGTAGAAAAAAATTATATTGAATTTGCAACCTGGTGGATTTTAGTATAGATGGACTAATAGAACAAGTCCCACACACTGCTACAAGCCGAAATATTTTTTCAGAGCTAGATGCAGAAAATAATTATATTGAATTTGCAACATGGTGGAGGTTAGCATAGATGGACTAATAGAACAAGTCCCACACACTGCTAGAAGCCCAAATATTTTTTCAGAGCTAGATGTAGAAAAAAATTATATTGAATTTGCAACCTGGTGGATTTTAGTATAGATGGACTAATAGAACAAGTCCCACACACTGCTACAAGCCGAAATATTTTTTCAGAGCTAGATGCAGAAAATAATTTCTTTTAATTTGCTACCTGGTGGAGGTTAGTATAGAAGGACTAATAGAACAAGTCCCACACATTGCTACAAGCCGAAGGCCAAATATTTTTTCAGAGCTAGATGCAGATAAAAATTATATTGAATTTGCAACCTGGTGGAGGTTAGTATAGATGGAATAATAGAACAAGACTCACACACTGCTACAAGCCGAAATATTTTTTCAGAGCTAGATGCAGAAAAAAATTATATTGAATTTGCAACCTGGTGGAGGTTAGTATAGATGGACTAATAGAACTAGTCCCACACGCTGCTACAAGCCGAAGCCAAAATATTGTTTCAGAGCTAGATGCAGATAAAAATTATATTGAATTTGCAACCTGGTGGAGGTTAGTATAGATGGACTAATAGAACAAGTCCCACACACTGCTACAAGCCGAAATATTTTTTCAGAGCTAGATGCAGAAAAAAATTATATTGAATTTGCAACATGGTGGAGGTTAGCATAGATGGACTAATAGAACAAGTCCCACATACTGCTACAAGCCAAAATATTTTTTCAGAGCTAGATGCAGATAAAAATTATATTGAATTTGCAACCTGGTGGAGGTTAGTATAGATGGACTAATAGATTCATGCTATGCCCAAAAGGTTTTACTTCACTAGGTGCAGTAAAAAAATTTGTATTCTATACACAGGTGGTGTAGCTTGCAACACAGATAGGCTTCTCCATTGACTAACACACACTGCAAGAGGACAAAAAGGATTTGCTTTGCTAGATCTAGCCAAATGCTGTGAAAAAAACTTGCACAGCACTGGCACAGACCTGCCTGGCAAAAAGTGATAGGAACTGATGTAACCTAGCCCTGAAAAGGACTGCAATTACAATTAGTCTTTACTCCCAACCTATCTATTTAAGAGCACAGACCTGCCTGATAAAAGTGATAGGAACTGATGTAACCTAGCCCTGAAAAGGACTGCAATCACAATTAGTCTTTACTCCCAACCTGTCTATTTAAGAGCACAGACCTGCCTGATAAAAGTCGTAGGACATGATGTAACCTAGTCCTTAAAAGGACTGCAATCACAACTATTCCCTACTCCCAAGCTATCTGTAGATTTATTCGAAAATTGGCTTGAAATTAGCAAAGTATAGCGCACACAGCAACAGCGGTGCCGTCTAACATGCAGCTGCAGCAGTGAGAAAATGGTGGCGACGGGGAAAATGGCTGGGTCTTACAGGGCAAGGACATGTGACATACACTGCCAATGACACATGCCCTTGTTTGTGTGAAAAAAATCAGTTCGGTCCTTGTGTGCGCTGTTGATAGGCTGACAGATTGCACCTCCCCACTGTAAATGCGGGAAAAAGAAAAAAAATGGAGATCTTCATTATTTATGCAGAGATCCATCCCCTGCCCCTCCCCCCGCCCCGCTGTACACTCAAACTGCGTATTAACATTATTTTCAGCATTACTGAGAAAAAATCCAGATATGATTTTGGTGCACGAACAGTTATCGAACATAATCTCGAACAGCCAAATTTTTTTCAAATTGTTCGTGTTCGCCGTACGGCTCGAACACCGCCCAAAACAGCTTGAATTTGAGATTGGCGAACAGTTCGATTCGAACACTGCTCATTTCTAACCTCAATATCAATCCCTTTATACATGGAATTTTAATGTGCTTAATTAGCATTTACCATACATACAGAGTAGTCTCACAGCACAAAATCACTAAAGACAGTTATCGCACGTTATGGATGAAGTTTATTAAAGCACCACTCCAGCAATTTTTTTTAGTGCTGGAGTGACGCTTTAAGTTTAAGTCCCCTGACCCCAGTGATATACTCACCCTCTGGCATCTTTTCCTGTTTTCAGCACCACTCCGGTGCCATGGCGCCATCTTGTGAGTGCAGCTTCTAACAGTCGAAAATCAGAGGCTCCACTCACAAGCTCTCAATACAATTCTATGAGAGCCAGAATGAGGCTCTCATAGACTTGTATTGAAAAGTGACCTCCGACCCGCTCCAGCACACACTGGAAGGCGCTGGCAGGTCCCTTTTCACAAGAGACAGACCAGAGCGGCGGGGAAACTGATGAAGGCGGTGGAAGGTGAGTATATGACGGGGGGCAGGGGACTTACAGTTAAAATACCACTCCAGCGGTGCAATAAAATAATGCTGGAGTGGTGCTTTAAACAAGACCAGCAGGAAGCACAGGAGTAGCAGTACTGGAATGACGGCACATTAAATTGGTAAGTAGCAATAAAAAACTTGAATTTGTGATGTTTTATGATTTTTTTTTTACCAAACGATATGTGGAATACACTGAGATCTCCTAAGACTTTATCAAACCCCTTTCATACTCTTTAACAAAAACACAGCTTTAGTTAAGTCAAAATGACCTCACCATAAAAATGGACGATAATGTTCAAACAGTTCATAGTGCACTGACTGACTTTTCATGGTTTTTAAAATTAAAAAATCAATCCAAAGGTTATTCCCCCTAGTTATTTATAATCAAGCAGACCAACCTGTCCAAAACACAGACTCAAGCTGCTAATAGTGTTTCCAGAGGTAACATCATCCTGCTGTTACTAAGACAAGGGATGTATCATATATTCTATAACACCCTTCTTTCCTTCCCATTTACATGCTTTCCAAAGAAATGGGAGGCCAATTATGGCTTGTGTTTAGTAGTATTACTGCCAGGACGAGTGGGACCAGTGTTAGTGATGGTGGTTTCACTGCTATTTGCATCATATCAATTTTTCATCTTTACTGGTAAGAATTCCTTTTGTATTATTATTTCCACAACTGCCCATGTTTCCAGCTTTTTTTTTAAACTCCAGAGTGTATAGACCAGACTTGCTTGTGTAATGAATTTATTGATTAAAAAAACCCTTAAATCTGATTCAAGCAAGGAAAATCTGGCAATGGCTCATCCATTTGCCACATAAAGATGTAAAAAGGGCTAAGGCATATACAATACCAGCTGCCAGACTGAGCACAATAGTACAGTTTTCATGAAGGTAATTGTAATTGTGTTTGATTTTGTTAACTTTTAAAACTTCAAAGCTGCCATGGAAACTGCTTTGTGTGATCAGAGTCTGCTGCTTTATATCAGCAGGAACACTACTCACTGTATTTGATGTATTCTTGTGAAACACATTATACTATGTAAGAGTTACATAAAAGAAACATTAGGTTCTTAAATATAGATTAGTCTAATTTTTTTCAATTTTTTTCAGGATAGGTTTAGAGTTGCATTTATTTTTAGCACATCAACTTCATCAACAGACTAACAGTGGCTATTAAAGAACAGGTCCATATTTCTATATACATTAACATATACACTGGTGAGAAAAAGGGTAAGAATGTTTTAAACTTTTGACTTTCAGGCTCCAGATCTCACCATCTACTACTGCCTTGAACGTGAGATTACCATCATTTTATAGACAATCATATTGGCTATCTCATACATAAATTTGACTTGAAACTATTTAGCATATGATTAGTTATGCAGATTCTTGTCATGTCACTGCATTGTTACTGTTTTACTCCTAAAAATCTAAATTATAATTTTTACTATTTTGTAATCCACCTTTGTCTTTCAACACTACCTGAATCCTTCTGGGCATGCCCTTGATTAGATTCAAGCATGTGTTGACCGAAATCTGGTCCCAGGTCTCTTCTACACATTCCCAAAGTTGGTGCATACTGGTCAACTCACTTGGTTATGTAAACAGATTTCCTCAACTCTACCCTCAAGTGTTCAATTGGGTTGAAGTCTGGGTACTGTGGGGGCCAATGCAGCACCTCTACTTCATTGTTATTGAACCATTTCTTCGCAAATCTCGACATATTCTTCGGATCGTTGACCTGCTGGAACATTATGTCATCCTTTCATACCTATAGTACTCGAGTGTAGTAATGAGCGAGCACTAAAATGCTCGGGTACTCATTGTTCGGGTCGAACAAATTGGAATGCTTGAGTGCTTGGAACGAGTAAAGAGCCCAATGTCAGTTTATGGGAAACTCAAACATTTTTCCGGCGGCCCCCCGGCGGTCTGCAGGGGGCCTAGAAATTGCGGAAATCGATGGGAACAGCATGGGGAAACCCCTGGAAGCATTTCTGACTCCAAGGTCACTGCTGTGAACAATGTTGTCAGAGGTATTATGCCACTTTTACGGACTCACAATAAAACATGCAAAAACGAAACCAAAATGGATTTTCCTGGGAAATGTATTAAAGAACATCCTGACCAGGCTAATGACTTGTATATAAGGCAAAATAAATAACCAAAAACAAAAATGCTCCTCCACACCTTGGGCTATGTTCACACGTAGCACTTTTGATGCGTTTTTGCACTTTTGCATTGCTTTCAACCAAAACAAATGCATTCACTGGGAAATGTCATTTTAACATTTTACCACCTTATCTGGCCATGTGGTGTGTGACACATCATCAGACACATGTATACAGTGCTGAAAAGACATGGGAACAGCATGAGGAAGACCCTTGGAAGCATCTCTGACTCTCAGGTCACTGCCTAAAAGTGTGTCCATCATAAGTGATCCTTGGTGCATGCGAAGATGCCTCCCGCTATGCACCTTTCGATGCAGACTTGCAACAATCACCTTCCACGTCCTTGTCCCACCGCATCTTTCAGTTATCCCTACCCCATTCTTTGGAATGCAAGCGTAGGTATGCAGCCAGCCACTAACCCACCTACAGGCTGCAATACTATACTGCCACATTTTTGGACAGCTGTTTGTGCTTGAAATGTGGCCTTTTTGGTTCATGGAGGATGAAGCTGTCCACAACCTCATGGGGGCAGCGACCGGGTGTCCATACTCGGTCCCCAGCCGCCACTATTTCCAGGTGTCGTCTCCGCCTTCCAATAGCATGGGTCACACAACATTACCCGTGCTCTCCCCAGTGGAGTTACTGTATGGACCGCCTAACCACAAACACATGGTCAAGTGAATGTGGCCAGGGACGGTACGGAGCCAGTCCACAGCTTTTTTTGCTGAGAGTTGTATTTCATAACAGCCATATCCTTTAGCTTGGTGAAAGGACTTGGGAAACCGTATCTACTCCAGCTGTAATTTCTCCCAGGAAGTCCTCTAAAGCTGCTTGCACTTGAAATGTGGCCTTTTAGGCTCGTGGAGGCGGAAGCTGTCCACAACCTGCCAAAATACTGCCCAAATAAATTAGTTTTTCACAAAGGAGCTGAAGATAGAGTGGCAGTAGGTGCAAGTTTCTCCAGCCTGTTAGATATCAGAGGTTGAACGGCAGCACATTGGCTCAGTGGTTATCACTGAAGCCTTGCAGCGCTGGGATCCTGGGTTCAAATCCAAGCAAGACCAACATCTGAAAGGATTTTGTATGTTCTCGGCATGTTTGCATGGGTTTCCACCTCAGTAAAAAAGGAGCCATAGAGTGTCCGGGAACCTTCCCCCACACTTTTCTTAGCCATGACTGCTTCTCGGTAGGGTTGGATGGTTCCACCAGAGAATCCTTTTGTGGGCCCTGGCTTCTCCATCAGGAGAGTTCATTATAGCGCAAACTTTGCAGCAGCTATGGGGCTCTTGAGCGGGGGCGAAAGAGGAGCCGTGAGACTCAAAACCTCTGGTGGGCCCTATGTTTTTCAGTTTGAAACTGCTTCTTGGTGGGAATTGTATTTCACCACTTCCATATTGCTTAGCTCGGTGAAAGGACTGGCATAGAGGGAAACCGTATCTACAGGTTGGGCCATTTATATGGATACACCTAAATTAAATGGGAATGGTTGGTGATATCAACTTCCTGTTTGTGGCACATTAGTATACGGGAGGGGGAAAACCTTTCCAGATGGGTGGTGACCATGGTGGCCATTTTGAAGTCGGCCATTTTGGGTCCAACTTTATTTTTTTCAATGGGAAGAGGGCCATGTGACACATCAAGCTTATTGAGAATTTCATAAGAAAAACAAGGTGTGCTCGGTTTTAACGTAACTTTATTCTTTCATGAGTTTTTTTACAAGTTTATGACCACTTATAAAATGTGTTCAAAGTGCTGCCCATTGTGTTGGATTGTCAATGCAACCCTCTTCTCCCACTCTTGACACACTGATAGCAACACCGCAGAAGAAATGTTAGCACAGGCTTCCAGTATCCGTTGTTTCAGATGCTGCACATCTCGTATCTTGATGGTATGGTGTGGTTTATGGGGTACAAAGATAGTGGGGCCATTCTTCATCAATGGAAACCTCAATGCCACTGGATATCTGAAATTGCTACATGATGATGTGTTGCCCTCTTTATGCACTGAAGATGGCACATTCCCTGAGTTTTTCCAACAAGATGGTGCACCACCACATTATGGGAGTCAGGTCTGAGCATTCCTACATGAACAGTTTCCTGGAAAGTGGATTGGTCATCGTGGGCCAGTTGAATGGCCACTAAGTTCTCCTGATCTGACCCCCTTAGACTTTTATCTTTGTGGTCATCTGAAGACAATTGTCTATGCTGTCAAGATCCAAGATGTGCAGCATCTGAAGCAACGGATACTTGAAGACTGCTAGCATTTCTTCTGCGGTGTTGCTATCAGTGTGTCAAGAGTAGGAGAAGAGGGTTACGTTGACAATCCAACATAATGGGCAGCACTTTGAACACATTTTATAAGTGGTCATAAATTTGTAAAAAACTCATGAAAGAATAAAGTTACGTTAAAACCGAGCACACCATTGTTTTTTTATGAAATTCTCAATAAGGTTGATGTGTCACATGACCCTCTTTCCAATAAAAAAAATAAAGTTGGATCCAAAATGGCCAACTTCAAAATGGCCACCATGGTCACCACTCATCTGGAAAAGTTTTCCCCCTCCCATATACTAATGTGCTACAAACAGGAAGTTGATATCACCAACTATTCCCATTTAATTTGGGTGTATCCATATAAATGGCCCACCCTGTACTCCCGCTTTCATTTCGCCATCACCAGGTTTTGCCCATTGTGACACACGACCATGCCTGGCTGTATGCTCAGTGGTGAGAGCCACAGATCAGGCTGCTGTGTTAAAGCTTTCAACAACTTTGCAGCGATGGGCGGTTTGTCACCTAAGCATTAAGCATGTTATCTTCAGCACAGCCTGTTGCCGCCTGGCCAAGGCAGTACTGCAATGCTTTCAGCTTGTGACTGATGTGGTCATTTCGGACATGGAGGCCGAACTGGAGGAGGATTTGCAGGAGCCAAACAATGTGATTACATTGAAGTTTCATTGGGGACTCTGGTTTTTATTCTAAAGAAAGATCCTACTGTTTTTTTCTTTTACGCTATTTTTTAAGACAAATGTGTAGCACCCTGAGGATTCGGCTGCTACAGGGGTATTGCACCTCAACCCAGAGGTGTGATATTCCACTCCCGGATAAGGATGGAGAGTGGAACTGAGCTCGGTAGGCTGCATGCACTACACACATCCCATTTCCGAGGAGCAGACCGACGGTACTCCCACTTAGAAATGTGCAGGTACGACCGAGTCTGTTCCTGGCTGGAGTGGGAGGGGGGTGGTACATCCCAAGTAGTGTAGGGGCAGATAGGGGGAGCAGCCTGGGTAAAGATAGGAGCTCATTGGGTGCTGGTCACCTGAGCTCACACATAGAGGGTGTATATAAGGTGGGCACCAACTAAGAACAGGGTCAGTTGCAGAGAGAAAGTCAGCGAGCAGAGGAGAACAGAGACCCAGAGTGAGAGAGGAGAAGAGAGAGAGACCCAGAGGGGGAAACAGAAGAAAAGGACTCCAAGAACCCAACTTAAATCCCCGGGTGAAGAGTCGGCACTGGGTACCGGAACCCAAGCTGGTGGGGGCAAAAACACTCCCCAGCCAGAGACCGGAGACCGTGGGCAGCGTTTGCCACGGTCACCCACCACATCCACCACGAAGGCATACCACGTGGAGGGTCAGGGAACCCAAGGCCAAGGGTCTCCCAGCAGAAGGCCCGAGGGAGCTGGACCTGGGTGGATCAATAGTGGGGACGGCCAGAGAAAGGACAGAAGGAGAGCTCAGGGTCACGCTCCGGACTTATTTGGGAGTTGGCTGGATCCAGAACCTGGTGGACGCAGCACGGCTCGGGAGGTCACTCGAAGCTGGAGTGACCGGAACATCAGCAGTGAGTAAACATCCTAAACTGCATAACCCGACTCTGTCTCTGATTGCCGTCTACACTGCATCACCACAACTCCCATCCTCTGCACCTGATCCCCCTGAGGCTATACCCCACCCGTTGGGGGTTATATCACCAAAGCTGCACCTACACCACCAGCCTCAGCGGACCCTGCTGCAGCGGCGGCCACAGTGACCGCAACACAACGGGTGGCGTAGTCGACATTAAGAACTTAGTAACATCTGTAGGACTGCCACATACAACTCAGTTTGACACCCTGGGCACGGACCGGGTCACAGCCACTCGGAAGACTACAACTCCCATCTGATCCGGCTCCGGATATTCCCCCTAAAGAATATGGCCCAGGGGGCGCGTCAAATGCATTAAGCAAAAAATGTCATTTTAACATTTTACAACCTTATCTGGCCATATGGTATGTGACACATCATCAGACACATCATATTTCATTTATGATGGAGAGACTCTGAAAGTCACAAAGTCTATTTTTTTAGGGCCATGAGGCGGCCCTTACTATTCTAAAAGGGCCAGCAGTTGGCCCTCGCTATTGTTAGAGAGCCATCAGCTGGCTATGCTTTGTTGTTCCCATTAGTAACGAGTGGGTCTCCTATACTGTTATGGTGTATGTAGTGACGGCAAGGGCTGCCAAAAATTTGGAAAAACTCCAATGCCCCTTGCAAAAGACGTAGAGATCACAGAGCCTCCTTAAAACAATGTTCCCATTATTACGAAGTGGGTCTCCCATAGTGTTTGCCTATGCAGTGAAGCAACGGCTGCCAAAAATTTTAAGGAACTCCAATGCCCCTTGCAAGAGGCGTAGAGGTCAGAGAGCCTCCTTAAAACAATGTTCCCATTAATGGGAAGTGGGTGTCACGGGTGTGTTGCCACGAAGATCGTCACGAGTACACAGCCTGACTTCTCGCAGCTGACTTGTTGGTGCTTTGTGTTTTTCGGCAGTGAAGGAGTTAATTCTCTCTCTCTCTGGGCTAGCTGAGGTCCAGCCTTGCCCAGCTGCAATCAATGCTTCTTTTGTGAGACTCCTTCATATTCCTGCAGGTCTGTTTGGGAGGTGTCGGTGAAAGCTTTTCATTCAGACTTACAGAGCGGATCGTGGTGTTTGGAGTTGCTGAGATAAGTGTATTTGGAAGTGTTTTTTCCCTTTCCTCGCTTTATCATTTATCTCCTTTCCCGTTGGTGTTCCCTCTGTTGTAGTTGTGTAGAATTTGTATGCAAGGTGGTTTTGGTTTTTCCCTTGTACTGTCTCGTTCGTCTAAATACTGTGTGTGGGCATATTATTTCTGGTTCCCAATTGTTGTGATCGGGGTCCTTCTCAGGACTAGATTACTGAGGTGCAGGGATCCTCAGGAGGTAGGGGTTACGCTGGCGGCCTGGACCTCTGTACCTTTAACAGTACCTCCAGGTTGAGGGATTAGTCAGGGCCCCAGCTTAGGGTCAGCTTAGGCCCCCTACCTCCAGTATTCTGTGACAGTGTGACATTTTCACCGACCAACTTAGTTTTTCTCCAGCTACCATGGATCCAGTAGCCGGTCTAGCTCGGCAGTTGCAGAGTTTGTCCATGGGGCTGGCGGACGTTAGGTCCAAGGTTTTGCATCCTCTGGAGCAAGCCGGACCAGAACCTAAAGTAGCTCTCCCTGACAGGTTCACTGGGGGGCGGGACAAGTTTTTTGTTTTCCGGGAGGCATGCAAATTGTACTTTCGGCTGCGGCCTCGGTTATCGGGCAGCGAAGAACAAAGGGTGGGAATTGTCATCTCGCTCCTACAAGGGGACCCACAATCTTGGGCGTTCTCTCTTCCCCCAAGCTCCCCGGTTCTCCAGTCAGTGGATAGGTTTTTCGCTGCTCTGGGACTCGTATATGATGACCCAGATCGGATCTCCCTTGCTGAGTCTAAGTTACGGAGGATTCAGCAGGGAGATCGTCCGGCGGAGGAATTCTGTTCGGAGTTCCGTAGGTGGGCCACGGACACCCAGTGGAATGACCCGGCTCTTAGGAGCCAGTTTTGTCATGGTTTATCCGACAAATTACAGGATGTTTTGGCACAGTATGACTCTCCCGCGTCACTGGAAGCCGCTATGGCCCTTGCCATTCGCATTGACAGACGGCTTCGGGAGAGGTGCGGGATAACTCTACCCCCTGTAATGTCTCCACCTCCTACAAGGTCCCCTCATATGGTGGTTCCCCTGGTCAGTCCGGAGGAGCCTATGCAATTAGGAGGGACATCATTTTGGGGAAGGGGACCGGTGGAGCGCCATAAGACAGGAAGGTGTTTCCTCTGCGGGAAAAAGGGACATTTTATTGGGGGGTGTCCATCCCGTCCCTTGCAGAGTAAAGAGTCGTCGAAAAAACTGTTGATCCCAGGTTGTGTGGTGGACGGCAATCTGGGAGTAGGTATTTCGTCCCTAGGTTCGTCTCAGTTTCTCGTACCGGCGGAGGTGGTGGTGGGTGCGAGAACTGAGAGGATATCTGTTCTTCTGGATAGTGGGGCCGGGGCTAATCTGGTTGATGCTCGGTTTGCCCGGGTTCAAGGTATGCGATTGAGTGAGTTGGCTAAACCCATCCCCATATTCTCGATCGATGCCAGGCCTCTCGGTCAGGGAAGTTTTTTGCAAGCTGTGCATGGCGTAAAACTTCAAGTGGGGGCAATACATAAAGAACTGTTGTCTTGCTACGTGTTGGAGGGTCTTCCCACTCCTATAGTGTTGGGCCTTCCTTGGTTAGCTAAGCATAACCCGGTTATTAATTGGCAAACCAGAGAGATAAGCCAATGGAGTAAATTCTGTAATAAAAACTGCATGAACACGGTCATCGGTGCGGTTACTCCTTGGGTCTTACCTCCATTTCTGGCGGACTTTGAGGATGTATTCTCAGAGAATGGGTGTCAGGAACTACCTCCTCATCGCGAGTATGACTGTTCTGTAAAACTGCTCCCTGAGGCCAAGTTACCTAAAGCTAGGTTGTATAACCTTTCTGGTCCTGAGAGGCAGGCCATGAAGGATTATATTTCTGAAAGTCTGGCTAAGGGGCATATTAGACCTTCATCTTCACCGGTGGCCGCGGGGTTCTTCTTTGTTAAGAAGAAAGATGGAGGCCTACGCCCTTGCCTGGATTTCCGTGAACTTAATCGGATTACGGTCCGAGATCCGTATCCGCTCCCACTTATTCCCGATCTCTTTAATCAGATCGTGGGCGCCAAATGGTTCTCTAAGTTGGATCTCAGGGGGGCGTACAATCTGATTAGGATGAAGGAGGGGGATGAGTGGAAGACGGCTTTTAACACTCCGGAGGGGCATTATGAGAACCTTGTCATGCCATTCGGTCTGACTAATGCCCCGGCGGTGTTTCAACACTTTGTTAATGATATTTTTCGCCACCTGGTGGGACAGTTTGTTGTCATATATCTGGATGATATCTTAATTTACTCGCCGGATCTGGTGTCTCATCAGGAGCACGTTAGACAGGTGTTACAGATCTTGTGGGATAATAAACTGTATGCCAAGTGGGAAAAGTGTGTGTTCGCCGTACAGGAACTCCAGTTTTTAGGCTTCCTGGTTTCAGCGTCCGGTTTTCGTATGGACCCTGGGAAAGTGCGGGCAGTTCTTGAGTGGGATCGGTCCTGAGAATCTTAAGGCACTACAACGTTTCCTGGGGTTTGCTAACTATTACCGGAAGTTCATTCGTAATTTCTCGTCCATGGTTAAGCCTCTCACAGACATGACTAAAAAGGGGACGGATTTTTCTAGGTGGTCTGACAAGGCTTGTCAAGCATTCTCCTCCTTGAAAAAATGTTTTGCCTCGGCACCCATACTCATTCAACCTGATGCGTCTCAGCCATTCTTTGTAGAGGTAGACGCTTCCGAGGTAGGGGTGGGAGCAGTATTGTCACAGGGTTCGTCCCCTGGTAAGTGGCATCCGTGCGCCTTTTTCTCTAAAAAATTGTCGTCCGCTGAGAGGAATTACGATGTCGGCAATAGGGAACTCTTGGCCATTAAGTTAGCTTTTGAGGAGTGGCGCCATTTTTTGGAGGGGGCAGTTCATCCGGTCACCGTCATCACCGATCACAAGAACCTGCTATATCTGGAGTCCGCTAAACATCTGAATCCCAGACAAGCTAGGTGGTCATTGTTTTTTACCAGGTTTAATTTCGTCGTTACATATCGTCCTGGGTCTAAAAATGTAAAGGCGGATGCCTTATCTCGTAGTTTCCCTGGGGCCGGGAATACGGACGACCCGATTCCTATTCTTCAGGAGGGGGTGGTGGTTTCGGCAGTATGCTCTGAGCTGGAGGAGGAGATATTGGAGGCTCAGGGGGACGCCCCTGTTGGACCTCCGGGGAGACTGTTCGTTCCAGATCAGTTGCGACAAAAGGTGATCGAGGCACACCATAACTCAGTTTTTGCAGGACACCCGGGGAGTAAAGCAACTGTGGATCTCCTCTCGCGTCGGTTTTGGTGGCCTAACTTACATAAAGAGGTGGTAACTTTTGTCGCGTCCTGTGGGGTTTGTGCGCGCTCTAAGACCTCACATACCCGTCCGTCTGGGGCCCTTTTACCTTTGAAGATCCCGGAGCGTCCTTGGACTCATCTGTCTATGGACTTTATTACGGACCTCCCTCCGTCTTCGGGTAAAACGGTCATACTCGTTGTAGTGGACAGGTTCAGCAAGATGGCACATTTTATCGCTCTTCCGGCTCTCCCTAATGCTAAAACTCTTGCGCAGGTGTTCATTGGGGAGATTGTGAGGCTTCACGGGGTACCCTCCGAGGTGGTGTCTGATCGGGGGTCTCAGTTTGTGTCCAAGTTCTGGAAGGCGTTTTGTGCACGGCGGGGGATGCATTTGTCATTCTCGTCGGCTTTTCATCCTCAGACCAATGGTCAGACGGAACGTATGAACCAGAGCTTGGAGACATATCTTCGGTGTTTTGTGTCAGAGAACCAGGAGGACTGGGCTTCTTTCCTACCTCTGGCAGAGTTTGCTCTCAATAATAGGCGGAGCGAGTCCACTGGTAAGTCCCCGTTTTTTGGGGCATATGGTTTTCACCCCCAGTTTTGTACTTTCAGTAGGGGGGGCTCTTCGGGGGTTCCGGAGGAGGAACGATTTTCCTCATCTCTCGCTTCAGTATGGAGAGGGGTGCTGAAGAATCTGAATACTATGGGGAACCGATACAAACGTATGGCTGATAGGAGGAGAGTGTCTGGTCCGGACCTAAGTGTGAACGATCAGGTATGGTTGTCTACCAGGAATATTAAACTTAAGGTTCCCTCCTGGAAACTGGGTCCCAGGTTCATCGGGCCGTACAGAATCAGTTCTGTTATTAATCCGGTGGCATTCCGTCTTGACCTCCCCCCTACGTTTAAAATTCACAACGTGTTTCACAGATCATTGCTTAAGAGGTATGTGGCGCCGGTGGTACCGTCACCTTTACCTCCCCCTCCTGTGGTTGTCAATGGTAACTTGGAGTTCCAGGTATCGAGGGTCATTGATTCACGCTTTAATCGCCGGTCCCTTCAGTACTTGGTTCATTGGAAGGGGTATGGTCCTGAGGAGAGGATGTGGGTTCCTGCGTCGGATATTAACGCAGACCGATTAGTTCGGGCCTTCCACACGACTCACCCGAATAAACCTGGCCCTGAGGGTCCGGAGGCCCCTCGTAGAAGGGGGGGTACTGTCACGGGTGTGTTGCCACGAAGATCGTCACGAGTACACAGCCTGACTTCTCGCAGCTGACTTGTTGGTGCTTTGTGTTTTTTCGGCAGTGAAGGAGTTAATTCTCTCTCTCTCTGGGCTAGCTGAGGTCCAGCCTCGCCCAGCTGCAATCAATGCTTCTTTTGTGAGACTCCTTCATATTCCTGCAGGTCTGTTTGGGAGGTGTCGGTGAAAGCTTTTCATTCAGACTTACAGAGCGGATCGTGGTGTTTGGAGTTGCTGAGATAAGTGTATTTGGAAGTGTTTTTTCCCTTTCCTCGCTTTATCATTTATCTCCTTTCCCGTTGGTGTTCCCTCTGTTGTAGTTGTGTAGAAGTTGTATGCAAGGTGGTTTTGGTTTTTCCCTTGTACTGTCTCGTTCGTCTAAATACTGTGTGTGGGCATATTATTTCTGGTTCCCAATTGTTGTGATCGGGGTCCTTCTCAGGACTAGATTACTGAGGTGCAGGGATCCTCAGGAGGTAGGGGTTACGCTGGCGGCCTGGACCTCTGTACCTTTAACAGTACCTCCAGGTTGAGGGATTAGTCAGGGCCCCAGCTTAGGGTCAGCTTAGGCCCCCTACCTCCAGTATTCTGTGACAGTGTGACAGTGGGTCTCCCATAGTGTTTGCCTATGCAGTGTAGCAACGGCTGCCAAAAATTTGGAGGAACTCCAATGCCCCTTGCAAGAGATGTAGATATGTTGATATGGTTCATATGGTGATGACATGGTGGAGGAGGATGAGGATGCAGAGAAGGAGGAGGAAAAGAGCAAATATACAAAATCAGGAAGCGTATACCCATATCTGGGTGTGAAGACAGAGGTGCATGGGAATAGAGTTAGACCTCCCCCCAAAAAACACTGTATTTTAATTTATGTTACACTGCTATCATTCGGTGGTGTTTAGAATCCAGCCCTTGTTCATTTTTATAAGTGTCAGCCTGACAGCATTTTCAGTTGACAGGCGGATGCGCCTATCGGTTATACTTCCACTGACGGCATTAAAAACCCGCTCTGACAAAACGCCAGCAGCAGGGCAGGCCAGGAACTCTAAGGCATACAGAGCCAATTCATGCCACGGGTCCAGCTTGGATACCCAATAATTATAAGGCACAGAGAAATCCCGGAGGACGTTGGTACAGTCGGCAAGGTACTCTCTCACCATTTTCCAAATCTATGCACTCCTTGTGAGAGTACCTCCGCCTTAGGGCCTGTGCGATGGGATGGTCTGAGAAAACTGTCCTAAAACTGTGACAGTGTTCCCCTTCCTCTGCTGGATTGCTTTTGTGGCTCTCTCACCTGTACTCCTTGGTTGTCCAATGAACTGTGACCTCTGCCGCCAGCATTTTCAGATGGGAATTTTTCAGTAATTCCGCAACAAGGGCCTTCTCGTCTGCCCTATTTTAGTAGGCCTGTCCTGTAAAAGAATAAGAAACAAAAAGTTCTCCCTGTAGCGTGGGTCTAGAAGCGTCACCAAGCAGTAATGACTGTCACCCAAAATTTGAACAATTCGAGGGTCACGGGAAAGGCAGCATAACATAAACTCAGCCATGTGTGCCAGACTGCAAAGAGGCAAGACTTCCGTGTCCTCACCAAGAGGACGAATGACCTTGCTCTCCTCTTCATTCTCCTCCTCTTCCTCCTCCTCCCTGTCCTCAGGCCATCCATGCTGAACAGACGGTATGACAGTTAGTACCGTCTATAGTGGACAGATAGTACCGTTTATAGCGCAGGAATCTAGCTCCTGTTCTTCTTCCTCCTCTTCCTCATTGTCACTAGAGATGAGCGGTGTTCGACTTGAACTGTTCGCAAATCTCAAATTCGAGCTGTTTTGGGCGGTGTTCGAGACGTTCAGCGAACACGAACAATTTGAAAAAAATTTGTCTGTTCGAGATTATGTTCGATAACTGTTAGTGCACCAAAATCATAACTGGATTTTTTCTCAGTAATGCTGAAAATTAATGTTAATACGCAGTTTGAGTGTACAGTGGGGCGGGGGGAGGGGCAGGGGATGGATCTCTGCAGGAATAATGAAGATCTCCATTTTTTTTCTCTTTCCCGCATTTACAGTGGGGAGGTGCAATCTGTCAGCCTATCAACAGCGCACACACGGAGCAAACTGCTTTTTTTCACTTGTTTGCATTCTGTGCAATTTAAGGGTGTGGCATGCCCTTTGTTGAGCTGATTGGTATATATGTAGCTTACCACGGGCCTAGGTGGTCTGGAGTTGGGACCCGGTCCTATTTGTCTACCCTTTTATATGCATTACTTCAACTTTGATATACAGTAAGGTTTTTAATATAGGCAGTATAGGTACCGTCCCAATTTGGGGTCACCTTGCCGCTGGTGGGACGGCTTGTATACTTTTTTTGATCAAAAATAGTTCACTAAGTACCCTATATTTATTATGCAACTTTGCTTTACATTTATATATAATTATGGTAGGGTATGAGATATATTTTTGTCTTGCTTCTTTTTTGCTAGTGTGAACATGCCTCTGTTTCTTGTATGTCTGCCATCTTAGACCTCAGTTCACATTGTCTGTTTTTTTTCACACAAGCAAGGGCATGTGTCATTGGCAGTGTATGTCACATGTCCTTGCCCTATAAGACCCAGCCATTTTCCCCGTCGCCACCATTTTCTCACTGCTGCAGCTGCGTGTTAGACGGCACCGCTGTTGCTGTGTGCGCTATACTTTGATTGTTAATTTCAAGCCAATTTTGGCACAAATCTACAGATAGCTTGGGAGTAGGGAATAGTTGTGATTACAGTACTTTTGAGGACTAGGTTACATCATTTCCTATGACTTTTATCAGGCAGGTCTGTGCTCTTAAATAGATAGGTTGGGAGTAAAGACTAATTGTAATTGCAGTCCTTTTGAGTGCTAGGTTACATCAGTTCCTATCACTTTTTGCCAGGCAGGTCTGTGCCAGTGCTGTGCAAGCTTTTTTTCACAGCATTTGGCTAAATCTAGCTAAGCAAATCCTTTTTGGCCTCTTGCAGTGTGTGTTAGTCAGTGGAGTAGCCTATCTGTGTTGCAAGCTACACCACCTGTGTATAGAATACAAATTTTTTTACTGCACCTAGACAAGTAAAACCTTTTGGGCATAGCATCATTCTATTAGTCCATCTATACTAACCTCCATCAGGTTGCAAATTCAAAATAATTTTTATCTGCATCTAGCTCTGAAAAAATATTTGGGCTTGTAGCAGTGTGTGGGACTTGTTCTATCAGTCCATCTATACTAACCTCCACCAAGTTTCAAATTCAAAATAATTTTAATCTGCATCTAGCTATGAAAAAATATTTGGGCTTGTAGCAGTGTGTGGGACTTTATTATTATTATTTATTATTATAGCGCCATTTATTCCATGGCGCTTTACATGTGAAAAAGGGGTATAATACAAGAACAATTACAATAATCTTGAACACAATGTGACAGCGACTGGTACAGAAGGAGCGAGGACCCTGCCCATGAGGGCTCACAATCTACGAGGGATGGGTGAGGATACAGTAGGTGAGGGTAGAGCTGTTCGTGCAGCGGTATGGTGGAGCTGTGGTTACTGCAAGTTGTAGGCTTGTCGGAAGAGGTGGGTCTTCAGGTTCCTTTTGAAGGTTTCCACGGTAGGCGAGAGTCTGATACATTGGGGTAGAGAGTTCCAGAGTAGGGTGGAAGAACGGGAGAAATCTTGTATACAGTTGTGGGAGGAGGAGATTAGAGGGGAGTAGAGAAGGAGATCTTGCGAGGATCGGAGGTTGCGTGCAGGTATGTAACGGGAGACTAGGTCGAAGATATATGGAGGAGACAGGTTGTGAATGGCTTTGTATGTCATGGTTAGGGTTTTGAACTAGAGTCTCTGAGCAATGGGGAGCCAGTGAAGAGATTGACAGAGAGGAGAGGCCGGGGAATAGCGGGGGGACAGTTTGATTAGTCGAGCAGCAGAGTTTAGGATAGATTGGAGGGGTGCGAGAGTGTTAGAGGGGAGGCCACAGAGCAGGAGGTTGCAGTAGTCGAGGCGGGAGATGATGAGGGTGTGCACTAGTGTTTTTGCAGATTCATGGTTTAGGAATGTGCGGATCCGGGAGATATTTTTGAGTTGGAGTCGTCAGGAAGTGGAATGGGATTGAATATGTGGTTTGAAGGAGAGTTCCGAGTCCAGGGTTACCCCAAGGCAGCGAGCTTGAGGGACTGGGGAGTGTGGGCAGCCATTGATGTTGATAGAGAGGTCAGTTGGGAGGGTTAAATGAGATGGCGGAAAGATGATGAATTCTGTTTTGTCCATGTTAAGTTTTAGAAATCTGGCAGAGAAGAAGGCTGAAATAGCAGACAGACATTGTGGGATTTTTGTTAATAAGGAGGTGATATCGGGTCCAGAGAGGTAGATCTGTGTGTCATCAGCATAGAGGTGATAATGAAAGTCATGAGACTCTATGAGCTGTCCCAGGCCTAAGGTGTAGATGGAGAAGAGGGGTCCTAGAACTGAACCTTGGGGGACACCGACAGATAGGGGGCGAGATGAAGAGGTGGTGTGTGAGTGGGAGACACTGAATGTCCGGTCTGTTAGGTATGAGGAGATCCAGGATAGGGCCAAGTCTGTGATGCCGAGAGATGAGAGAGTCTGGAGTAAGAGGGAATGGTCCACTGTGTCAAAGGCAGATGACAGGTCTAGGAGGAGGAGGACAGAGTAGTGTCGCTTAGATTTGGCGGTTAGTAGGTCGTTTGTGACTTTAGTCAGTGCAGTTTCAGTAGAATGGTGTGGTCGGAAACCAGATTGTAGGCGGTCAGAGAGGGAGCAGGAGGAGAGGTGGGAGGACAGTTCAGAATGGACTTGTTGTTCCAGTAGTTTTGAGGCATAGGGGAGAAGTGATATGGGGCGATAGCTAGACACAGAGGATGGGTCAAGGGAGGGCTTTTTGAGGATGGGTGTGATTGAGGCATGTTTGAAGCATGAAGGGAAGACACCATTTGTTAGTGACAGGTTGAAGAGGTGGGCTAGGGCTGGGATGAAGATAGTGGTAAGGTTTGGGATGAGGTGGGACGGGATTGTGTCAAGTTTACAGGTGGTGAGGTGTGATTTGGAGAGTAAGGAGGAAAGTTTATCTTCAGAAATGGTGGAGAATGTGGTTTTGAAGGAGGAGGGTTGAGTAGGTGTGGGGAGGGGCGGTGGGGGCTTTAGGCAAAAACTTTGTCTGATGGTGTCAATCTTCTGCTTGAAGAATGAGGCAAAGTCTTCGGCTGAAATAAGAGGAGAGGGAGGAGGCACTGGGGGACGGAGGAGAGAATTGAAGGTGTTGAATAGTTGTTTGGGGTTGTGAGACAGGGAGGATATGAGAGATGCAAAGTATGTTTGTTTTGCTGCAGCGAGTGTGGACTTGAAGGTAGTGAGGGACTGTTTGAATGCGATAAAGTGCTCATGGGAGTGGGACCTTTTCCATCTACGTTCAGCAACCCTGGAGGCCCGTCGCAGTTATTTAGTTAGGCTGGTGTGCCAGGGTTGTCTTTTGATTGTGCGAGCCTTGGTATGCGTGAGGGGGGCGACCGAATCGAGAGCTGCAGCTGTTGTGGTGTTGTATAAAGTGGCAGCAGCATCTGCATCATGTAAGGAACTAATGTCTGTAAGAGGGAGGAGGGATTCAGAGAGAGAGTGTAGGTCAAGGTGTTTGAGCTTTCTATGAGGGTATGCAAGTTTGTGGAGTGGGGATTGTTGCCCTGGGGAGGAGAGAGAAGAGAATGTGAGTAGGTTGTGGTCAGAAAGAGGGGGAGGTGAGTTAGAGAGGTTAGATAGGGAACAGAGGCGGGTGAAGATGAGGTCCAGCGTGTGGCCGTCTTTGTGGGTGGGTGTGGAAGACCACTGAGTAAGACCAAAGGAGGAAGTGAGGGATAGAAGCTTAGAGGCAGCTGAGAGGGAAGTGTCAATGGGAATGTTAAAGTCGCCCATGAGGGTAGTGGAGATGTCAACGGAGAGGAAATGAAGTAGCCAGGTGGTGAAGTGGTCAAAGAAAGTGGTGGTTGATCCTGGGGGGCGGTAAATGACAGCTAGTTGGAGGTCGGAAGGGGAGTAGATGCGCACGCAGTGCACTTCAAAAGAGGGGAGAGTAATTGCGGGCGGCGGTGGGATATGGGTGAAGGAGCAGTTATCTGAGAGGAGGAAACCTATTCCTCCACCGTGCTTGCCGGTGGGGCGGGGGGTATGGGAGAGGTGGAATCCGCTATACGAAACTGCAGCAGGAGAGGCTGTGTCGGATGGGGTGAGCCATGTTTCAGTGATGCCGAGGAAGGAAAGCTTGTTAGTGATGAAGAGATCGTGAATGTAGGAAAGTTTATTGCAGACAGAGAGAGCGTTCCATAGAGCTCCTGTTAGTGGAACTGGGGAAGCGGGGGCTGGGCGTATAGGTATAAGGTTAGAAGGGTTACGAGAGTTTGGGATAGATCGTGGGTAGGAGGTGGAAGTGATTGTAGGGATGTGGTGAGGAGGGCCGGGATTTGGAGAGATGTCGCCGGCAGTAAGGAGGAGCAGAGAAAGCGTTATTAGGTGGGAGCAGGAGAGGGCACGAGGTGGCTGTCTGTGTTTGGAGACAAAGGATTGTAAGTTGTGGAATAGCTCTGAGGAGGAGGTGAGATGGGTGGGGAGAATGGAGGGAGAGATGAAGAGTTCCTTACTAGGTATAGGGATTAGGGGTGGTTGAAAGAAGTGAAGGATTAAGGGGGTGAGAGTGAAAACAAAAACAAACATTGTTTACTGTGACATGGTATCCAGTTACCTTCAGTTCCCTTCAGGTTCAATTCAGCAGGATTAATTCAAATTTCAGACACTTCAGCTCATGGACACTTAAGCTGAGGGACACAGACTGAAGTCTGACACAGAATCCTAGTTCTCAATATATAAGCTACAGAATGCATTCAGCTGTGAAGCAGATGGGAGTGGTCTGTGCTCATCTTGATCAGCTGATTCGATTGAACCAGATGCTGGATGCTCAAAACAGAGTAAACAAGGCCATAAATGAAAGTGGGGGTGGCTGGGTCACATACCAGTGGGACATAGGGGTAGAGAAATATAGAGAAATCTGCATGGGAGTCAAGACGGAAAAGCTGGGTGACGTACCATTAGAGAATTGGAACAGAACGGTATAGGGAAGACAGCATGGAATTCAGCATGGGAAAAGCTGGGTGACGTACCATTAGAGAATTGGAACAGAACGGTATAGGGAAGACAGCATGGAATTCAGCATGGGAAAAGCTGGGTGACGTACCATTAGAGAATTGGAACAGAACGGTACTTGTTCTATTAGTCCATCTATACTAACCTCCACCAGGTTGCAAATTCAAAATAATTTTTATCTGCATCTAGCTCTGAAAAAATATTTGGGCTTGTAGCAGTGTGTGGGGCTTGTTCTATTAGTCCATCTATACTAACCTCCACCAGGTTTCAAATTCAAAATAATTTTTATCTGCATCTAGCTCTGAAAAAATATTTGGGCTTGTAGCAGTGTGTGTGACTTGTTCTATTAGTCCATCTATACTAACCTCCACCAGGTTGCAAATTCAAAATAATTTTTATCTGCATCTAGCTCTGAAAAAATATTTGGGCTTGTAGCAGTGTGAGGGACTTGTTCTATTAGTCCATCTATACTAACCTCCACCAGGTTGCAAATTCAAAATAATTTTTATCTGCATCTAGCTCTGAAAAATTATTTCGGCTTGTAGCAGTGTGAGGGACTTGTTCTATTAGTCCATCTATACTAACCTCCATCAGGTTTCAAATTCAAAATAATTTTTATCTGCGTCTACCTCTGAAAAAATATTTGGGCTTGTAGCAGTGTGTGGGACTTGTTGAAATTAGTCCATCTATACTAACCTCCACCAGGTTGGAAATTCTAAATTATTTTTATCTGCATCTAGCTCTGAAAAAATATTTCGGCTTGTAGCAGTGTGTGGGACTTGTTCTATTAGTCCATCTGTACTAACCTCCACCACCTGTGTATGTAATAAGATTGTTTTACTGCATCTAACCCAGCCAATACTTTTGGGTTAATACCACAGTTTGGCCACTCAGCTCTGCTCGCTTACCATCCATTGTTTTTTGTGCAAACAACTCCAGAGTTGTCAATTAGTTAACCACCAAAATGAGTGGAAAAAGGCCTGCTGCTGGTGGAAAGGGGAATAGGCATGTTGGGAAGGGAAAAAAAGGTTGTTTCCGTGGGGTAGGTGTTAAAGCAACAGTAACATCTGCAGAAGAAAGACCATCTTCCAGCCAAACTAAGATGTTGTAGCATCGGCGTCCCTGCCTTCTGCGAGGCAGGGACGCCGTCCCTCTCACTTCCGCGCTCCTCGCGTGGGCCCCTCCAGCGCTCCTGTCTCTGTCGGCGCAGCGGCGTCCCTGCCCCATGTCAGACAGGGACGCCGTCTCTCCCGCCCCCCGGCTCCTGGCGCGGCTTCTCCCTGCGCTCCGTTCCCTGCTGTGGCCGGCGTGCGCTCCTCCTCCAGCAGAGTGCTGAGGGTGCGCGTGCGCGCACTCCCCCCCTCTTAAAGGGACAGCGCGCGTCTTCCTAAATAGTCCCCGGCCAATGGCTAAAGGACTTCCCACATTTAAGGCACCTCCTTCAAAATGGAGGTGCCCGAGCAAAGTTGTTTGCACTGTGTCTTACCTGTGCTTCAGCCCTCAGGTTCCGCTCTTAGTCTGACTTCTCGTCCTGCCTGCCAGCCTGTTATCCGCCTGTTACCTGCCGAGCCTGCCAGCCTGCTCACCTGGAGCGCTCACCTGTTACCTGCCTCGTCTGTCAGAACGCTCACCTGGGAGCGTCCACCAGTTACCTGCCAATTAACTGCCTCATCTGCCTACCCGCTCACCTGGGAGCGCCCACCAGTTACCTGCCTGTTACCTGCCTTGTCCGTTAGCCAGCTCAACTGGGAGCACCTGTTTGCTTTCTGCCAGCCTGCCAGGAGACCCTGCCGTCACTTGCTGTGACCACCTTCCTGGTAGACCTAAAGACTGCTACTTGCCCTGCTTTCTCGAACTGTGACCTCCTGTTAGCTACCAGAGACTTCCGCCTGCTTGCCGTGTCCATCCACCATTCTGGTCAGTCCCAGCCCTCTGACCCGTGGGAGCCACCTGCTCTCCTACAAGGTCGTCCCCAGAGTAGCACCTGGTCCCTCTGCCCGGATCCTCCCTGGTCACGGTGTCGTTAGCTGCCGTACGACCAGGGTCGGCTCGGGTGGATACTTAGTCAAGCCCCTCTGGGTCCCTCCTTGCTCCTCGGCACAGAGGTTCCACCACCTGGACCCGTAACAGTTTGCTCGGGACATGGAACCCGGTGGCACCCAAGCTCCCTCGCTCTCTGACCTATACCATGAAGTCTCCCATCAGAGATCCCAGCAGGAGTCCATCCTGAACCACCTGCGGAATGTCAACTCCCGCCTGGACACACTGACTGCTCCACCAGCAACCACCGCTAGTGTCACGACTCGCACCCCGGCAGCGCCGCTGCTTACCAATACCATGGCATCCTGTCCCGGATCCCGGCTTTCTGCACCTCCTCGTTTTGGAGGCGATCCCGCTCAAGCTCAGATCTTCATAAACCAGTGCACCCTGCACTTTGAACTCTTGGCTCACCAGTTTATCTCCGACCGGGCCAAAGTGGCATTCATTATGTCCCATCTCACAGGGGAGACACTGGCTTGGCTAAATCCCCTATGGGAAAGAGGAGACCCCCTGGTGTCCAACCTGTCAGCCTTTCTCACGGCTTTCTGGAAAGTCTTCGACGAACCAGGGCAAAAGACCTCATCTGCCTCCTCTCTGCTACGCCTCCGCCAGGGGAGTCTCACCGTGGGCCAATATGCCATACGGTTCCGTACCCTTGCTTCCGAGCTTGCCTGGGATAACGAGGCCCTAGTGTCTTCTGGGAAGGCCTATCTGGCCGGATTAAAAATGAACTCGCCGGTCGTGACATTCCTACCTCCCTGGATGACTTAGTAACACTTGCCACCCAGATTGACATCCGGTTCCAGGAGCATACCAAAGAGGTCACCCGTGAGAGGAGGTTTCCCCATCTTGCTCCCACTCGTCTCTTCCTCTGTAACTCCCCGGGCACACTCGCCAGAGCCCATGCAGCTCGACCAGACCAAGATGGTCAAAACCCGTCAAGAGTCACGCCGTACCGAGGGGAGCTGTTTCTACTGTGGCAGTAAGGAGCACCAGATCCGTTCCTGTCCGGAGAGGCTGGGAAACACCAGTGTCTAGGATCGCTCGGAGAGGTCGTCCTAGACAAAAGTAAACCCCCTCCATCTCTAATGCTGTCGGTCTCTATCATCTGCGGGGAGAACCGCTACTTTGAACTAGCTCAACTCGATTCTGGAGCTGCCAGTAACCTCATTTCCCAGTCCCTGGTAGAGAAATACCGCATTCCCACTAAACCTTTGGCTGAACCCTTATCTGTTGTCTCCGTGGATGGAGGGCTCTTACCACTAACCATCCAACTCATCACCGAACCCATGACTCTGCAGGTGGGAATGCTGCACTCTGAGAGGATCTTCTTCCATGTTCTACCTGGACTCTCTCACGCCCTTTTGTTAGGCTTTCCTTGGCTCCAGAGACATGCATCCGTGCAGAATTGGCAGACCGGAGAGGTTCTTCGCTGGGGGGCAGGATTGTCATAAGACTTGTTTAGTTCCTGTTTGTCCTGATCGTCCTTCTCCTACTCAAGCCAATCTACCCGGCCTACCGGCTCCTTATTGGTCTTATGCTGATGTTTTCAACAAGAAAGAAGTAGAGACATTACCTCCCCATAGACCATACGATTGCCCAATCGACCTGGTACCCGGCGCTACTCCACCCCGTGGGCGTATTTACCTGTTGTCCGCTGCCGAGACCCGGGCCATGTCTGAATATATCGAGGAAAATCAGGCCCGGGGATTTATCCGGAAATCTACCTCTCCGGTAGGAGCAGGCTTCTTCTTCATTAAAAAGAAGGATGGCTCACTCCGTCCCTGTTTAGACTATAGAGGTCTTAACCAGATCACGGTGAAGAATAAATACCCCCTTCCGCTCATTCCTGAATTATTTGACCGTCTGAGGGGTGCCAGAATCTTCACCAAGCTGGATCTCCGTGGGGCGCATAACTTGGTCCGTATCCGCCAGGGGGATGAATGGAAGACGGCATTCAACACCCGGGATGGCCACTATGAATATCTCGTAATGCCCTTCGGCCTCTCTAACGCTCCCGCCGTCTTTCAAGAGTTGTTCAATAACATCTTCCGTGACCTTCTCTACTCCTGCGTGGTGGTGTACCTGGACAACATCTTGATCTTCTCTCCGGATCTTCCCACACATCGGAGGGACGTTCGTCAGGTCCTGCCCAGGCTCAGGCAGAACCACCTCTACGCAAAATTTGAGAAGTGCCTCTTTGAGCGGTCCTCGCTTCCATTTCTGGGCTACGTCATCTCCCAGACCGGCCTACGAATGGATCCTGAGAAACTTTCTGCCATCCTGAAGTGGCCCCGACCGGAGGGGTTGAAGGCTATTCAGCGGTTCCTGGGCTTCGCCAGTTACTACCGCCTCTTCATTCCGCACTTCTCTTCCCGGACTGCCCCTATCTCCGCGCTCACCCGTAAGGGCGCTAGTCCCAAAGAGTGGCCGCCCGAGGCTGAAGAGGCCTTCCTTTCTTTGAAACAAGCTTTCTCCTCCGCTTCTGTGCAGCACCGTCCGGACTGCAACAAACAATTCTTCTTAGAAGTAGATGCTTCCTCCTCCGCAGCTGGAGCGGTGCTCACCCAAAAGTCGCCATCCGAGAGAATGGTAACCTGCGGCTTCTTCTCCAAACTCTTCTCCTCGTCTGAGCGCAATTATTCTATAGGAGACCGAGAATTGTTAGCCGTTAAATTGGCACTGGAGGAGTGGCGTTACCTGCGCGAGGGGGCTCTTCACCCGGTAATAATTTATACGGACCACAAGAACTTGGCTTACCTACAGAGTGCCCAAAGAATTAACCCGCGCCAGGCCTGGTGGTCCTTGTTCTTCGCCCGCTTTGATTTCATTCTTCATTTCCGCCCAGCAGACAAAAATATCAAAGCCGATGCCTTGTCCCGTTCCTTTCTGTTCTCCGATTTAGAGGAGGAGCCTAAGCACATCATCGACCCCGCCAAGGTAATGCAAGTGGCTCCCTTGGATCTGAATAGTCTTCCACCTGGTAAGACGTTCGTGACAGTACCTGATCGAGAGAAGGTTCTGCACTGGGGACATTCGTCTAAGCTAGCCGGCCATGCTGGCCAAAAGAAGACCCTCCAGCTTATTGCCCGGCATTACTGGTGGCCTTCCCTGCGCAAGGAGGTAATAGACTTTGTCTCGGCCTGTGCATCCTGCACCCGCAACAAGGTTCCTAGACATCTGCCAGCCGGCCGCCTTCTGCCTCTTCCCGTACCTGCTGCCCCGTGGCAACACATCGCCATGGACTTTATAACGGATCTCCCTGTCTCTGCTGGTTGTACGGTCATTTGGGTGGTCGCTGATCGCTTCTCTAAAATGGCTCACTTCATTCCCCTGCCGGGTCTTCCGTCTGCATCAGAGTTGGCTAAGGACTTTATTCATCAAATTTTCCGTCCCCATCGTCTTCCTCTCCACATCGTGTCCGATCGAGGGGTTCAGTTCACCTCTCGCTTCTGGAGAGCCACGTGTAAACTGCTGGGGGTCACCTTGGACTTCTCTTCTGCTTATCACCCACAGTCCAATGGTCAAGTAGAGCGGATCAGCCAAATCTTAACCAGTTACCTCCGGCACTTTGTTAATGCCCACCATTCCGATTGGGTGGATCTTTTACCGTGGGCCGAATTCTCCTACAATAATCACGAGAGTGAATCCTCTTCCAAATCCCTGTTTTATACAGTCTACGGCCAACATCCCCGGATCCCGTTTCCTGTCTCCGCCTCGGTGGACAACCCGTCCGCAGAATCTCTTGTTAGCGAATTCTCCACCATTTGGGAGAGTACCAGATCCGCACTTCTTCTGTCCTCTGAGCGGATGAAGAGACAGGCTGACAAGGGACGTCTGGATCCGCCTCAATTCCGTCCTGGAGATAAGGTCTGGCTCTCGTCCAAATTTGTCCGGCTCAAGATTCCTTCCTACAAGTTAGGGCCCCGGTTCCTCGACCCACTGGAAGTTATCAAGCAAATCAACCCGGTGGCCTATAAATTGAAACTCCCGGCCAACTTGCGGATCCCCAACTCCTTCCAAGTATCTCTCATCAAACCCGTGGTACTTAACTCTTTTTCCAAGTCTTCAGGTACGCCTCCTGCCCCGGTTTCCGCTGAAGACGAGTTTGAGGTAGAGAGCATTCTGGCCTCCAAGAGGGTAAGAGGAAAGACATTTTTTCTAGTGGATTGGAAGCGGTTTGGTCCTGAGGAGAGAACGTGGGAGCCTCGGGAGGACATTCATACCCCGCTCATCCTTGATAAATTTCTTTGTGGCCTAAAGAGGAGGGGGCGTAAGGGGGGGTACTGTAGCATCGGCGCCCCTGCCTTCTGCTAGGCAGGGACGCCGTCCTGCTCACCTCCGCGCTCCTCGCGTGGGCCCCTCCAGCGCTCCTGTCTCTGTCGGCGCAGCGGCGTCCCTGCCCCATGTCAGACAGGGACGCCGTCTCTCCCGCCCCCGGCTCCTGGCGTGGCTTCACCCTGCTTAGGGCACGCGCACCCCCCCCCCTCTTAAAGGGACAGCGCGCGTCTTCCTAAAGTGTCCCCGGCCAATGGCCAGAGGACTTCCCACATTTAAGGCACCTCCTCCAAAATGGAGGTGCCCGAGCAAAGTTGTTTGCACTGTGTCTTACCTGTGCTTCAGCCCTCAGGTTCCGCTGCTAGTCTGACTTCTTGTCCTGCCTGCCAGCCTGTTATCCGCCTGTTACCTGCGGAGCGTGCCAGCCTGCTCACCTGTAGCGCTCACCTGTTACCTGCCTCGTCTGTCAGACCGCTCACCTGGGAGGGTCCACCAGTTACCTGCCTGTTACCTGCCTCGTCTGTCAGACCGCTCACCTGGTAGCGTCCACCAGTTACCTGCCTGTTACCTGTCTCGTCTGTCTGACCGCTCACCTGGGAGCGTCCACCAGTTACCTGCCAGTTAACTGCCTCGTCTGCCTACCCGCTCACCTGGGAGCGCCCACCAGTTACCTGCCTGTTACCTGCCGTGTCCGTCAGCCCGCTCAACTGGGAGCACCTGTTTGCTTTCTGCCAGCCTGCTGGGAGACCCTGCCGTCACTTGCTGTGACCACCTTCCTGGTAGACCTAAAGACTGCTACTTGCCCTGCTTTCTCGAACTGTGACCACCTGTTAGCTACCAGAGACTTCCGCCTGCTTGCCGTGTCCATCCACCATACCGGTCAGTCCCAGCCCTCTGACCCGTGGGAGCCACCTGCTCTCTTACAAGGTCGTCCCCAGAGTAGCACCTGGTCCCTCTGCCCGGATCCTCCCTGGTCACGGTGTCGTTAGCTGCCGTACGACCAGGGTCAGTTCGGGTGGATACTTAGTCAAGCCCCTCTGGGTCCCTCCTTGCACCTCGGCACAGAGGTTCCACCACTCGGACCCTTAACAGATGTCTACTTCTTTTAGCAGACAATGTGATAAGATCCCTTTCTTACGGCCACGCCAATCGCTACAAATTCCAGATGAGGCACAAAAACAGCAGGTGCTTCAACGGATATCAAGTGCTCCTTTAAGTGGGCTCTCCTCCACTTCAACTTCAACATCACAAATACTCCAGTCCTCAGAGGTGTCACCCCAATCTCACTTGCTTCCTCACAGCTCCAAAGTCTCCAGCTGCCCGTCTGAGTATGGGGTAGAACAGATGGTTGAGTCTGCAGAGCTGTTTACTCATACTATAGCCTGGGAATCAGAGGTCGGCTCCAGAGCTTCTGTGAATCCAGACGAGGAAATGATCTGCACTGATGCCCAGAATCTTTATGAGTCGGATCCAGGACCAGACGCAGAAGGTTCTGACCATAATGTAGACCCTCGTTCCCAAACTGTAACTCCTGTTGGTGGAGACAATGAGGAAGACGATGATGAAACTCAAATACCTGATTGGAGCGACAACTTGAGATTTTTGTCAGGGCAGGAAGAGGTTGGTTCTGAGGACGACGGGTGTGATAACACATAGGGTGATGATGACGAGGTTGGAGATCCCACTTATTGTCAAACCACAGTCAGCCAGTCGATGAGGTCAGCAGAGGAGGTGGAGGAGGATGCTAGTGACGACGAGGTCAGGTTGCGCCTTCCTGGACAGAGACATAGTACTGGAAGCACGTCAACAACTGCATCCTCAAACACAACTCTGCCTCTGACCACAAGTCGTGGTGGCTCTTCAGGTCGCATGGTTGCTAAGCCTTGCATAGCCTGGGCATTTTTTCAGATCGATAAGGATGACCCAACTCGTGTTATCGATAGCACCACCTTTGGATCAAGGCAACCTAACATATCTGCCTGCATCTTCCTCCCAGACCGGCAGTAGGCTGGGGACACCCTTCTCAACCCCGTCTAAGCACAACAGCCAGCCCTCGGTCCCTCAGATGTGGACAAGTAAAAGACCATTTCCTCCTAGCCATGAGAAAGCTAAGAGGTTGAATTTCACCATCTGCAAGCTCTTGGCTACAGAAATGCTGCCTTTCTGCCTGGTGGACACAGAGGATTTTTGAGACCTTATGTCCGTCGCAGTGCCCCAGTACCTGATGCCCAGTCGGCACTACTTCTCAAAGAATGGTGTGCCTGCGCTCCACCAGCATGTCGCACACAACATCACCGCTTCTTTGAGAAACTCTGTGTGTGACAGGGTGCATTTCACCACAGACACTTGGACGAGTAGGCAAGGACAGGGGCGTTACATGTCGCTGACTGGGCACTGGGTAACTATGGTGACAGCAGGACAAAGGGCTGCTGTCCAAGTCTTGCCATCCCCACGAGTTGTGCGTCAATCCTCTTTATCTCAAAGTTCCTCCACTGCTTCTGCCTACTCAACCTCCCCTCGGTCCTCCACCTGCACCCAAAGCCTGTCTGGTCATGCCACAAGCTTTCTAACTGCGCAGAAGGGATCCTGCACACCTCCTTACTATGCTGGCAGCAGGGCTCAACGTCATCAGGCGGTTTTTACTTTGAAATGTCTGGGAAATGTGAGTCACACAGCTGAGGAGTTGTGGTCAGCTCTGGAGAACCAGTTTCATGAATGGTTGTCTCCACTGGACCTGCAACCAGGGAAGGCCGTGTGCGACAATGCTGCAAACCTGGGTGCGGCCCTTCGCCGGGGCAATGTCGCACACGTGCCTTGTATGGCTCACGTGTTGAACCTGGTTGTCCAGCAATTTTTAGCCCACTATCCCGGACTAGATGGCCTTCTGCAGAGGGCACGGTCGCTGTGTGCTCACTTCCGCCGTTGGCATCCCGCAGCTTAGCGACTTACATCTCTACAGAAGTCGTTGGGCCTGCCACTTCACCGGCTAAAATGCGATGTGCCTACCCGGTGGAATTCAACTCTGCACATGTTGCAGCGACTGTGGCAGCATCAACAAGCCCTGGTGCAATATGTTCTGACGTATAGCCTGGGCCAACGAGATCCAGAGGTGGGGCAAATCACGCTGGAGGACTGGTCTCAGATCAGGGACCTATGCACCCTTCTGCACTGTTTTGAAATGGCGACGAAGATGTTTAGTGCTGACGATGCCATTATCAGCATGACTATTCCGGTGATTTACATGCTGGAGCACATGTTAAACAGAATTCGGAGTCAGGTGGTGGCACAAGAGGAGGTGGAGGAAGTAGAGGAGAAGGAGTTGTATGCGGAAGGGCTAACATCTGCAAGGTCCAGACAGTTGGCAGCAGCAAGGTGGTAGGCATGTGAGGGTGGGGGAGATGGTTTTACCAGGGCGCATGGTAGCAGCCAAACTAGTGAGGAAGGTGCAGGAGCCCAGGAAGAGGTGGAGGACGAACTGATGGAAGACTCATCAGATGAGGGAGACCTTGATCACATTTCTGTTGTGCGAGGTTGGGGGGAGAGGGCAGAGGAAGGAAGCATGATTGTTACCTCGCCACCAACACAACAGGGACTTGGTGCTCCTGGATGCGCAAGACACATGAGTGCCTTCTTGCTGCACTACCTGCAACATGACCCTCGAATTGTGAGAATTAGAAATAATCCTGACTACTGGGTTGCCACACTGTTAGATCCCCGGTACAAAAGTAAATTTGCAGAAATTATTCCGGCCATAGAAAGGGATACACGCATGCAGGAGTATCAGCAGAGACTGTTGCAGAATCTTACATGTGCTTTTCCACAAAACACCAGTGGTGCACGTAGAGAATCTCACAGTTCCAACTTGCCAACCGTGGGACAGTCGAGTGTTCAGCACTCAAAACATAACGGAAACACAGTATATGCTGATAACATCAATTTTGCGGAATCTTTTCACCACTTTTTTAGCCCATCCTTTGCAAGGCCACAGGAGACAAGAAGTCTGACACATAGTCAACGCCTAGAGACGATGGTACAGGAGTATCTCCAAGTAAACATTGAAGCCATGACTGTGTCACTGGACCCTTGCTCTTTTTGGGCTTCCAATCAGGTTAAATGGCCGGAGCTCGCCAATTATGCCTTGGAGATCTTGTCATGCCCCGCAGCCAGCATTCTGTCTGAACATGTGTTCAGCGCTGCTGGTGGTGTGCTGACAGATAAGTGCACGCGGCTCCCACTGATAATATAGACAGACTCACGTTTATAAAGATGAACAAATCATGGATCCGAAAGGACATTTCTACCCCTGTGTCATCCTGGGGAGAGTAAAAGCTTAATGATTTGTTAAAATCACCTCACCAACCGTTTTAAGCTTTCAAATTACTAATCATGTTTATCTGTATCTTGGCTGGAAAATAATTTGGGCCTTGTAGCAGTGTGCAGTACTGATTCTATTAGGCCCTCTATACTAAACTCCACCAGATTTAAAATTACTAATCATGTTTATCTGTATCTTGGCTGGAAAATAATTTAGGCCTTGTAGCAGTGTTCAGTACTGATTCTATTAGGCCATCTATACTAAGCTCCACCAGCTTTCAAATTAATAATTATTTTTAGCTGCATCTAGCCCGGAAAATAATTTTGGGGCTCCTAGATGCGCAATACACATGAGTGCCTTCTTGCTGCACTACCTTTAACATGACCCTCAGATTGTCAGAATTCGAAATAATCCTGACTACTGGGTTGCCACACTCTTAGATCACCCACACTCTTCGATCAACCTTTTCATTTTAATAAAGAACAAAAAAATGGTCATTTTTGAAATTATAAGCATTAGCAGGTTATTAGAAACTGAAATCAAACAGTTTTCAACTCAAAACTTTATTCTAGGTGATGTTACATTTGCACATAGGACCCTTTGTTTGAAAGGAGCTTCTGAACTTTCTCGTCCATTGAATTTGTCAGGTTTTGGATGGTTTCTGCTTCAATTGTTTTGCATGAAGACAGAATACCCTCCCAGAGCTGTTGCTTAGATGTGAACTGCCTCCCGCCATCATAGACACTCCTTTTGATGATGCTCCAGAGGTTCTCAATGGGGTTGAGGTCAGGGGAGCATAGGGGTCACATCATAAGTTTGTCCCCTTTTATGCCCATATCAGCCAGAGATGCAGATGTGTTATGTGCAGCATGAGACGGTGCATTATCATGCATGAAAATGATCTTTCTGCGGAATACACGGTTCTTCTTCTTGAACCATGGCAGGTAGTGCTGTTTGAGAAACTCCACATACATTATGGAGTTCATCTTTACCCCTTCAGGGATCCTAAAGGGGCCGACAATCTCTCTCCCCATGATTCCAGCCCAAAACATTACTCCACCTCCTCCTTGTTGGCGCCTTAGCCGTGTTTGCATGGGGTGTCCATCAACCAGCCATCCTCCGCTCCATCCATCTGGACCATCGAGCATTGCACGGCACTCATCGGTGAACAAAACAGTTTTGAAGTCAGTCTTCATGTATTGTTTGGCCCACTGGAGCCATTTCTGCCTGTGTACAGTGGATAGAGGAGGTCGACAGGATGGCGTATGCACAGCTGCAAACCTCTGAAGGACCCTGCATCTTGTTGTTCGGGGGACATTGGAGGCACTAGCAGCTTCAAAAAGTTGTCTGCTGCTATGACAAGGCTTTTTTGCCGCTGCTCTTTTAACCTGATGTAATTGCCTGTAAGAAAGAGTCCTCAATTTTCCCGTATCAGCACACACACATGTGTACTGTGAATCAGCTACATACTTCTTGATTGTGCGATGATCAGGATGAAGTGTCTTGGCTATGTTGATTGTAGTCATGCCTTGACCTAAACACTCCACAATTTGTTGCTTCTCAGCAGCCGACACATCCTTTTTCTTTCCCATTTTGGCAGAAAATGTAGGCTGCTTAATAATGTGAGACAGCCTTCTTATGTAGTCTTGCCTTTCATTGGACACACCTGCCAAACTAATTAGCACAGGTGTCTGCAATTGCTTACAGTGATATAAAGAGCCATGACACACATCACCATCAATGAGTTTAACTGACAAACAAAAAAATTCTTCCCTTATCACTCCTAAACACTTTTTGCATAATAATTTGGAACACAGTGTACATGTGCTTTTCCACAAAACACCAGTGGTTCACGTAGTCAATCTTACAGTTCTAACTTGTCAACCGTGGTCTGTATGGAGTTCTTCAATAAAGGGCCCAAAATAAATATAACATAGAAGGGATAGGTCACTATGAATACGAATTCCTAAGTATTTGATACCCTGTGATGGCCAGGCAAAGGGAAAGTTGGACTGGAAGGAATCCTGTATGGATTTGGGGAGGGAGACATCGAGGGCCTCAGACTTCGCTGCATTGATTTTAAAATTTGACCATGTAAGAAAGTGATCTATTTCAGCCATAACAGCAGGGATGGATATATGTGATTGAGTGATATATACTAGGACATCATCAGCAAATGCAGAGCACTTGTACTCGGTGCCTCCCACCTCAATCCACCTAATATTGGGGTTATGGCGAATTGATGAGAGCAGGTGCTCCGTCACTAGGATGTATAAGAGAGGGGACAGAGGACATCCCTGCCTTGTCCCATTGGTGATTATGAATGGTGATGAAAATGTTCCATTTATCTTCAGCCTAGGTGACGTATTGCGATACAGGGCCGTGATTTTGCCTATAAAAGGGTCCCCTAGACTCCTACCCCAAGCTTTTTAAGAGAATAATATATGGCATGCCAGGAGACTCTATGGAATGCTTTCTCAGCATCCAACGAGAGTATCTAATTACAAATTTTTAACTGCATCTAGCCCAGGAAATACTTTGTGCCTAGTAGCAGTGTCTGCTAGTCAGCGGATTATCCCAGCTGTTAAGCAAGCTACACCACCTGTAGTTTGGACGCTTAATTTTTTCAAAAGAAATGCTTCGGCCCCCGGGACACTCAGTGAAGAGCATCGGGGAGGCACCCCAAGGCACAGGGGCTGGGACTGGCGGTAGGACGCCTTGCGGTAGACCGCCAAGCTCGATCCTTATAAAAGCTTTTTAACTGCAGCAGCTTTAGTGGACGCTACTGGAGCTGGAACTCTTTTTTTATTTATAAAAGTACAAAAACAAAACAAAAATACAAACCACAAATACAAACATTATACAAGAAAAACCAAAAACCCCAGCAAGACAAGCCCAAATCCAAAATTATACAGAGTCCAACAAACTAACACATGACACTTGAACAAAATGTCCTCATTTTTCCAAAAGACCCCCCAGCAAGGGAAGACCTTCCGTACCTACCAGCCAGGCCATGCCCTAAAGCGCACAAGACCCCTAACATCCGCAACATTCATACCTGCACATTCACACCTAACCCCAAAAATGAAAACGAAATAACTGGCCCACCGCCCAAAGTAAGAGATGGGCCACCCGGCCAAAACTAACACTCTGCACACATAATTTATTTATTTATTTTTTTAATCTTTTTTTTTTATTTTTATTTATTTTTTTATTTATTTATTTTTTTCCCACCACCATTTTTAAACACCCAAGGTCCCACGAAAGTCTGTGGCCTCTTAACACCATCAAGGTCCCACGAAAGTTTGTGGCCATATACACGCAAAAAGGGTCCTTTTTCCCGCATACCGGAGGACGTCCTTTTACAAAACACCCCTTCCCCCTCCCCCCCTGAAACCCCCACCCAACCTAAAACTACAGCCCCCCATGCGCAATACACATAAATATACATACAATACACATATACATACAATACACAACATAACAAGTCTGTTTTCACAATATACTTAGCAATGACATGATAACCACAAAGAATCAACCATAAATCAAAAATCAGACCCAAGTTCAGTGCTTGCAAGCCCTATATTCCGATTCCGATACCGCAAAACAAAAACCTTCAATGTGAGGGGAGCAGCCCACCACCAGGGAACTGGAGACTACAGAGGCTCTCACCCTAATCTAACACACAACACCCTGTCCCTCCCTATTAAAGAAAAAGAAAACTATGTCCCTACCGCCCTACTAATCTTTCCCTAACTGTCCCTACCTGTCCCTCACTGACCCTCACTACCAACCTAATACTAACTAACTATTCCTAAGGACTGTTCCTATCTGTCCCTCCCTGACCCTACACAACTATCTGACCCTACAAATAAATATAAAATATAGAAAGGGACTAAACTAACCCTATCACAGACACATGTACCCTAACTCTCCCTAGGGCACATTAAATGAGAACCCCCTCCATAGAAGGGAAGCCCTCCCTGCACCCAGCCTCTCATACTCCAGTGAACGCAATTTTGCCAGGTCACCCAGGATGTTCCTAATCACCTCTTCCCGGGGGAGGGCTTTCTGCTGGGTGGACACTAAACACCGTGCATTCCACATGTAAAACCTAGTCACTAGGCTAACTAAGAAAACAGTGCCCCTATCTCGGCCCCCAAGGGACCTGAATGCCCCATAGGCCCACTCCGCATAGGAAAGGCCTGCCAGCCTGGACCAGCCAATGGAAGCACCCACCCTACTGTAGACCTCTGTATTAAAGGGGCACTGAAGCAGGAAGTGCTCCATGCTCTCGAGCATGCCGCCACACTCCTCGCGGGGACAATCCCGGTCATCAGAGTTCCTGTACTTCAGGTTGTCCCTCACATACAGTCTCCCATGGAAGCAGCGCCAAGCCAAGTCCCAAAACTTCAAGGGGATCCGCTTAGAGTTCAATAACCCAAGCCCTACCTCCAGATCCCGGCTCGGGCAATCCTTGAACGCCAGGGGCTTCTGAAAGTGGGTCAACAGGACCCTATTGTCAAGTAACCTCCTTGACAAGGTTCTGATCTCCCACACTCCCAGACCCCACCGGCGGATCACCTTCAGAACCGGGGTAGCATAAGCCGGAAGATGCCCATGAGGCTTTCTAAGGTCCTTCACCTGCCCTCCTGTCTCCCATTCCTGGAAGAAAGGCCGAAACCACCCCCTACAGGAGAATACCCACGGAGGAGCCCTCTCTAACCAGAGGTTGGCGATGTTTGCCTTAATAAAGGTGTTTACTAGGAACACCACTGGGTTGACCATACCCAACCCTCTTAGTCTCCTCGTGCGGTACGTGACCTCCCTCTTGATTAGGTTCAGCCTATTCCCCCATAATAGTTGGATGAACAGGCTGTAGACCCATGTCCAAAGAGGCTCTGGCAAGATGCAGACGCTGCCCAGATATATTAATAAAGGGAGCAAATAACCCTTGGCCAGTCTAACCCTTTCCCTCAGGGTCAAGGACCAACCCTTCCACTGATCCACCTTCTGGGCGGCGATCTTAAGTCTGCCCTCCCAATTTTGCTGGGGATAGTCCCCCGGGCCGAAACTGATGCCTAAAATTTTTGCTGTGGCCTGAGGCCCTGGAAGGGTGTCCAGGAGATCAAAACTAGGATCTCCCCCTCCCAGCCAGAGACTCTCACACTTATCCCGGTTGATCATGGACCCGGATGCCACAGAGTAGCGCTCAACCTCAGACATGACCCAATCTGCCTCCCCTCTCGAGGATACAAAAAGGGAAACATCATCGGCGTATGCCACTACCCTCAAGGTGGCCTCTGGCTCCGCCTCGTCCATCCTGACTCCCACCAATGGTCCATGCTCCACCCTCCTTAGAAGGGGGTCGATCGCGAACACGTATAACAGTGGGCTCAGAGGACAGCCCTGGCGGACACCAGAATTCACCTCAAAAGGGTGTCCGACCCAACCGTTCACGAGCGGAAAAGTCTGTGCACCATTGTATAACACTCTCAACCAATCAACAAACCTCCCGAGCAGACCGTACCTCAGAAGGACGGACCAGAGGTACTCATGGTTAACCCGGTCAAAGGCTTTCGCCTGGTCTAAGGACAGCAAGTACCCCTTCCAGTGACCTGCCCTGCTCTGCTCCACTGCCTCCCGGACACCGAGAACAGCACTAAATGTACTGCGGCCTGGAACAGAGCAGTGCTGGGCCCCCGAAAGGAGCCAGGGTGCAAATTTCACCAACCGATTAAAAAGCACCTTTGCCAGAACCTTTTGGTCCGTATTGAGAAGCGCTATGGGACGCCAATTCTCAATACGGGACGAGTCTTTACCCTTTGACAGGATAATCAGGGCTGACTTCCTCATTGAACTGGACATAGTGTCCGAGGAGAGACACTCATTAAACACCTCAGTCAAGAGGGGGACCAAAGAGTCCCTAAAGGTCTTGTAAAACTCGGATGTTAAGCCATCCGGACCAGGTGACTTTTTGGGCCGAAGACCATCAATCGCCCGTCTCACTTCCTCTTCCCTGATTACTTCTGCCAAAACATGAAGAGAGGGGTCATCCCCTTGCTGGGGATGGTTTCAGCCAGGAAAGCCGACATCTCATCCCGATCAGGTACCCTCCTCCCCAAGAGGTGCGAGTAAAAGATCTGACCACCTCCAGGATCCCTGATTTGGATCTGTTCAGGGACCCCGTACTGTCGATCAGTCCTATTACCACCTTACAACTCACTGACATCCTGCAGTTCCTGTAAGAGTCGGGTGAGCGGTATCTCCCGAAATCCCTCTCAAAAACCAAGGATGTGTGCCTATCATACTGACACCCCTTGAGCAAGGTCTTCACCCTGGAGATTTCCTCACAGTCCCCTCCAGTCAAGACGAGCTGCTCGAGTTTCCTCCCCAGATCGTGATACAGGCGGTACCTGTTCAGGCCCCAGAGGCTCGAGAGCTGACGGAAGAACCTTGCTGTTATGTTCTGCTACCAAAGCTAAGGAAAGAGAGGAGATCTGTCCCTACTATGAGACTCAGCTGAATCCCTACGATGTAACAGGGAACCTGATCCTGCGATCAGACCTGCTAAAGTCCTAATCTAGTCTGTACGAAGACCTATAGATGTGGGGAGGGAATCCCTACAAGTACAAAGGACTGGGAGGAATATGGGACACCTCCTAACAGAAATAGTAGCAGACAGACGAACAAACAAAATAGATAGAACATAGAGGTCCGTAGACCAAGCAAACTAACAGAGTTAGATACAGAGCACAGGCTAGCTAGAAAGTAGATATACAATGAAGTCCAGCAAAGCCAGAAGGGCGGAGCAGGACTAAATAGGCCAACAAGGTCATGTGACCAGCAAAGGAAAAAAAACCTAACAGCAAGGTTCTAACAGTACCCCCCCTTCTAAGAGGATCCTCCGGATCCCCTAGGACCAGGCTTATCAGGAAATCTCCTGTGAAACGCTCTGATAAGTCTGGACGCAGAAACATCATCTGACCTCACCCAAGAGTTACCCTCGGGTCCGAAACCTTTCCAGGCCACAAGATACTGCAAACTACCTCTATACCGTCTAGAGTCAAGGATGCGAGAAATTTCATATTCCCCGTCCTCCACCACCGGAGGAACAGAGGCAGAGGCGTCACCATCCGACACAACAGCTTTTTTTAACAGAGAGACATGAAAGACCGGATTAATTCTCCAGGAGGTAGGAACCTCCAACCTAACAGCAGATTGGTTGACAACCTGAAGCACCTTAAAGGGCCCTACAAACTTGGGACCCAATTTCTTAGAAGGAATCCTCAACCGCAGATTCCTAGAGGACAACCAAACCATGTCACCAACAGCGAACAAAACCTCCTGTCGTTTCCTATCAAAGTAGTCTTTAGATTTTCTGTTGGCCTCCTGAAGATTACCACGCACATCCATCCAAACTCTTTCCAAATCACCGGAAAAATTCTCCTCCTCAGGCACGGCAGATCCCAACTTGGAGAACGACCCAAACGACGGATGTCTCCCAGAACAACAAAAAAAAGGCGAACAACCAGCAGAAGAAGATGTATGATTGTTCAGAGCAAATTCGGCAAGTGGCAGAAACTCAGACCACCCCTCTTGATTGTCTGCCACAAAACAACGCAAGAACTGCTCAACATCCTGGTTTTTCCTTTCTGTCTGGCCATTAGATTCAGGATGATATCCGGACGAAAACGACAAACGAATTCCCAACCTGTCACAAAAGGCACGCCAAAAACGAGCCACGAACTGAGGACCCCTATCAGAAACAATGTCAGTAGGAACGCCATGAAGTCTGACAATTTCCTTGACAAAGGCCTTAGCGAGAGTTTTAGCGCAGGGCAGTTTGACGAAGGGAACCAAGTGACACATCTTGCTAAAACGGTCCACGACCACCCAGATGACAGTAAAACCCTCAGAGGGGGGAAGGTCAGTTATAAAGTCCATAGCCAAATGTGTCCAAGGAGCACTGGGGACCTCCAAAGGACAAAGCAACCCCGCAGCAGGAGTATGTGAGGACTTAGATCTAGCACATATAGTACATTGGCGCACCCACTTAATGACTTCCTTCTGCCATCCAGGCCACCAAAAACTGCGACCCACCAGTCTCTTGGTCTCAGAGATTCCGGGATGACCTGCCAACCGAGATTCGTGACACTCAACAAACAAATCTCTCCTAAAGGTCTCAGGCACAAACAACCTCCCATGAGGAGTGTTAGATGGGGCATTCTCCTGAGCTTTAAGAATCTCATCTTCCAAAACGGAGTCTAAAGCAGCTATCACAACACCTTCTTGTAAAATGTTTTCCTCTTTCTCAGCACCGACTATGGGAGAAAAACTGCGAGACAAGGCATCCGCCTTAACATTCTTAGTACCAGGGATGTAAGTAACGGAGAAATTAAACCGCGAGAAAAACAGTGCCCACCTAGCCTGACGGGCATTCAGGCGCTTGGCAGCATCAAGATATATCAGATTTTTATGATCCGTAAGAACCTGAACGGGAAATTCCGCACCTTCCAAGAAGTGGCGCCAGTGTTCAAATGCGAGTTTAATAGCCAATAATTCCCGATTACCAATATCGTAATTGAATTCAGTCTCCGAAAATTTTTTTGAAAAAAAGGCACAGGGATGTAATCCATCCCCGTTATCCTGAGACAATACTGCGCCAACCCCCACAGAGGAAGCATCAACCTCAACCAAAAACGGCCTAGTAACATCAGGCTGCATAAGGATGGGAGCAGAGGTGAACCTCTCCTTGAGATACACAAAAGCTTCAATGGCCTCAGAAGACCATTGAACCGCATCAGCACCTTTCCTGGTGAGATCAGTCAGAGGTTTGACAATACTAGAAAAAATTTTTATGAACTTTCTATAGTAATTGGCGAAACCCAAAAACCTCTGTATCGATTTCAAACCAATAGGCCTAGGCCATTCCTGCACAGCCTGAACCTTAACCGGATCCATCTCAAAACCTTTGCTGGAGATAATGTAGCCCAAAAAACTAATTCTCTGTACAGCGAACTCACATTTCTCCAGCTTAGCAAAAAGCGAATTGTCCATTAATAACTGTAATACCTCACGCACGCTCCGCCAATGAGACTCCAGATCTGGCGAATAAATCAAAATGTCATCCAAATACACAACCACATTTTTACCGATCAAAGGTCTAAGGATGTCATTAATCAGATTCTGAAAAAATGCAGGAGCATTAGTAAGACCAAAAGGCATAACCAGATTCTCAAAATGACCCACAGGAGTGTTAAAAGCAGTCTTCCATTCATCACCCTCCTTCATGCGCAACAGATTGTATGCCCCCTTAAGGTCAATTTTAGAGAACCACTTGGCCCCCAATAACTGGTTAAACAGATCAGGAATCAATGGCAGTGGGTAAGGATTGCGTACCGTAATTTTGTTAATCTCACGAAAATCCAGACAAGGACGTAAACCGCCGTCCTTTTTTTTTACAAAAAAAAATCCAACCGCCACAGGAGACTTAGAGGGCCTAATGTGACCGGCGGCCAAGCTTGTCTGTATGTATTCCTCCAAAGCCTTCCTCTCAGGAATAGTAAGGTTAAATAAACGACTCTTAGGAAGAGTCGCTCCAGGGACAAATTCAATAGAACAATCATAGTCTCTATGGGGAGGCAAAACCTGTGATTCCTTCTCAGAAAAAACTCTCCAAAAATCCTGAATAGGAACAGGCAATTCTCCCCTATCCAAAGCTGCAATACGCCCGTTACAACACTTGTCATAACATTTATGGCTCCAGGATTTAATTTCACTGGTAGACCAATCCAGTACAGGATTGTGAAATTTTAACCAGGGCAAACCCAATATTACTGGAGAAGGCAAGTTATTCAACACTACCAAATCCAATTTCTCATGGTGAACACCATTAATAGTGAGAGGAAATTCACTGACCTTGAGAGTAATATTCTTCAAAGGGGAGCCATCCACAGAAACCACAGCAATGGGGGATGACAAAGGTTCAGGTTTTAAATTGAGTTTTTCCACGAATCCCCCATCAATTACATTCAGTGTAGACCCGCAATCAACAAACACCCGAAATTCCATTAATTTTTCCTGAGCAATCGTGGAAGCAGCTAAAAATATACCCTTGGAATTTAAACAGGCAATACGGGCGTGACTGACCATTTTTTTTTCTTTCTTCATACGAAGCTCACAGCCTTTAATCAAATGACCAGATTTTCCGCAATAGAAACACAAGCCTTGCGAAAAACGACGGTCTTTTTCTTGAGAGCGAGGTGCCACCGATCCAATCTCCATTGGTTCACCACTGTTAGTACACATATTATCATAACCAGAAACTGACATAGCAGAGGATTTGCTCTCATTAACCCTAGCACGCAGTCTTCTATCCACCCGTATAGCTAATTGCATAGCCTGTTGCAAATCTTCAGGTGTAGGATAAGCAATTAGCAGGTCTTTAACCCTTTCACTGAGCCCAGCAAGAAATAGACTTTTCAGAGCAGAATCGTTCCACCCTGTTTGAGTGGACCAACGACGAAAATGTGTACAATATTTTTCCACATTACCCGATCCTTGTTTTAGACGTCTCAACTCAGTCTCAGCTGATGCGACACGGTCAGGATCATCATATAATAGTCCCAAAGCAGAAAAAAAAACTATCCACTGATCTGAAGCATGAATCACTAGGTTGCAAAGAAAAGGCCCACTCCTGAGGCTCTTTGCGCAAAAGTGACATTATGAACCCTACGCGCTGGGATTCATCCCCAGAGGACTTAGGTCTCAAACGAAAATACAATAAGCAAGCATTTTTAAATGAAAAAAATTCTCGGTGTTCACCAAAAAACAAATCCGGCAAACATACCTTAGGCTCCAAGAAATGTGCTCCAGGACAGTTACTCACGTGCTGACGGAGCTCGGCCACCTCCAGAGAGAGTCCCTGCAGGTGATGAGCCAAATCCTGAACCGACACCATGATGGAACAGAAAAATCTTTCCTTAGAGAATTTGCTGGCTGGACTTACTGTTATGTTCTGCTACCAAAGCTAAGGAAAGAGAGGAGATCTGTCCCTACTATGAGACTCAGCTGAATCCCTACGATGTAACAGGGAACCTGATCCTGCGATTAGACCTGCTAAAGTCCTAATCTAGTCTGTACGAAGACCTATAGATGTGGGGAGGGAATCCCTACAAGTACTAAGGACTGGGAGGAATATGGGACACCTCCTAACAGAAATAGTAGCAGACAGACGAACAAACAAAATAGATAGAACATAGAGGTCCGTAGACCAAGCAAACTAACAGAGTTAGATACAGAGCACAGGCTAGCTAGAAAGTAGATATACAATGAAGTCCAGCAAAGCCAGAAGGGCGGAGCAGGACTTAATAGGCCAACAAGGTCATGTGACCAGCAAAGGAAAAAAAACCTAACAGCAAGGTTCTAACACTTGCAACCCTGCTTTTGAAGATCTCCCACCACTCAGACTTATTACTACAGAGACCCAAAAGAGGTACCTGGCTCTGAAGAAATTCCTCAAAGGATTGTTTTACATCCGCTTCTTCCAACAGGGACGAATTCAGCTTCCATAGGCCTCTCCCCATCTGGGGGGTCTCTGTAACATTCAAGGAAAAGAAAATTAAACAGTGGTCGGAGAATTCCACCTCAACAGTGGACACTGCAGAAGAGACGGCCTCCTCCTTTAAAAAAAACCTATCTATCCTAGACCTACTGCTACCCCTATGAAAGGTGATACCCCCGTGACCTGGGGTGTGCCGGATGTGGACATCCACCAGGCGAGCTTCACTTGCTATGCTATTCAGGGCTATGCTATCATAAGCCAGCCGGTCTCCGGGGCCTCCCCTTTCACGGGATCTCGTTATAGTGTTAAAATCCCCACCAAAGACCACCTGCCGGCTCGTAAAAAGATAGGGCTTGACCTTCATGAAGAGACATTTACAGTCCCACTTAGACTGCGGGGCATAGATATTAATGAGCCGGAGCTCCTGTCCCCTCATGAAGACGTCAAGAACCAAGCACCTCCCCATTTCTACCTCAATTACCCGTCTGCATTCCACCGAAGCGGCCTTAAAAATGACCGCTACCTCGCTATACGGCTCGGCCACAAGAGACCAGTATGAGGGCCCACACCTCCACTCCCTCTTTGCTTTATAAATGGCCCCCATGTCCGTTAGTCTGGTCTCCTGCAAAAATAAAATGTCAGCCTCAACTTGGGTGAAAAAATCAAAGGTCGTAAATCTGGCCGCCTCTGACTTTATACTGGCGAGATTAATCGACGCCAGAGTCAACGGAGTAGGTTCCGCCATCATGGGTGATTGAGTTAGATGGCCTTCTTTTTCACCGTACCCCCCTTCTTCTTCTCGCTGTCTGAGGAGGAGCCCGAGTCACCCCTCCTCTTTAGAGATACCGAGGTGTCCATGCCCGCCCCTCCAGCATCGGACACCTCCTTCCCAGCACAGGATTCCTCACCTCTGGACCCCGGGGCAGTCCCCCCCCAGGGGTAACCGAGTCCCCCGGGGGACCGACCCCGCCGCCCTCTGAAGGCACCTCAGATGTTGTCTCCGTCTCCTTACCCCTGACCTCCGACACAGCAGAGTCATCGAGGGCTTGGAACCGATTAGAGAGGGGGATCAGAGGGGAGCTGGTAAGCCCTTCCGTAGGCACCGTAGCGGTCGGGGTGGGGGCTTTAGATTTTTTTTCCCTTTTCCTGTTCTTTTTCCTCCGACTACTGGTACTTTTGTCACCCGATTTTTTTTGGCTGCTCCACCACCTCCTCATCCAGACTTTCATACTGGGAGGAGTTATCGGAAGCAGCCGCCTCCTCTCTCTCCATCCTCCTGTTCTCCTCGCTCACCGCCTCCTCCCCCAGGGCCTCAGAGGCTTCGCCTGCAACCTCCGTGGAGGGGACAGCCATCACCCCAGTCGCCTGAGGCTTATCCTGCCCCCTACCCCTTCGGCGCCCCACCTGTTGCCACTGGTGGGCAGATGTATTCGCCTCGACCTTCTTCACTGACCCCTCAGCTCCCCTACCGCCCCCACCTCCAGTTCCAGCAGAAGATGCACCACCGGGGACCCCCCCACGGCTCTCCCCCTCCAGGCCAGAGATGGTGTTGGAAAAGGAACGGGGGCAGCGGCTATACGGGTGACCTAGATCACCACACAGGTGACATCTAATGTCACCACAGGCCGCGGCCAGATGACCTACCCCGCCACACAAGGCACATTTCTGCACCTTGCAGCCCGCGCTGAAGTGGCGGGGGTCACCGCACCTGTGGCAGACCTTCGGTTGCCCCTGGTAGAAGATCAGGATCCTGTCCCTCCCCAGAAAAGCTGAGGAGGGGATGTGGGTGACAGTACCACCTGAAACCTTCAACCTCATCATGAAGGTCCAGCCCCCTGACCAAATGCCGAACTCGTCCCTGTTCTTCTTTGGGACCTCCGTGACTTCCCCATAGCGAGAAAGCCACGTCATTATATCGATCCCAGAGAGTGACTCGTTACTTGTTAGAATGGTTACCCTCTTTACGCCATTTTGGCGAGACACTGCCTGCACAGCAAAGTCTTGCCAGCCGGGCTTCCCCTTCACCAGTTCAAAATTCGACCATAAAAGCTCTAAGCCCTCCGGCCGAACAAAACTGATGTCAAAGATGGGGGTACCAAAAGGATGGATCAGGGCAAAGATGTCATTCGCCCTAAAGTCCATCTTCAGGAGGAGCTCCACGACCCTCGCTCTTGGCGGGCATGCTTCACTGCCCCTCCACCGAAGACGGACCACATTCCTCCTGGCCACCCCCTGCCCGGCTGTCGGGAGGGACCATACCGTTTCACCCTCCCTTTTATCTTGGAAGGCAGCCTGGCCGTGCCTATCCAGCCAAAAGGCCAGGTCCACCTCTCTTCCCTCTACCATGATCGTCCGTTCTCCCTCTTTGAGAGCCTCCAGGAAACGGCGTCGCAAGTCACCATCCCTGAGGTCCAGGGGCGAGGAAACCCCCCGAGAAGACCCCGAGGCCCCGGCCACTACCCCCGCAAAACTCCGGGGACTCGCGGCCGGGGGCGCAGATGGAACAGCCCCCTCCCCGTGCTCCCCACTACCCACAGACGCTCCATTCATGCCCCCTACAAAAGACACTCCCCCATTTGCATCCTCAGCCACAGCCACTTCCAAACCCACACCATCACCATTTGTATCCACGGTCACCCCACTCGCCCTGCTCCCACTCCCATGCGCTCTGGGGTCAACGTTTTTCTTTTTCTGGGTGCACTTTCTGGGCACAGTTTCACCACAGTCCATATTATCAGTGACAGTACTGCCACCTGCTGGTGGCGTCTTCCCGGCCGGGGGGTTCTGCACACTCAGTGCTGCTGGCCCTTTAAGTACCACACTGCATGGTTTAAGTAGGGGAGCACTACTGCTCCCAGTATGCCTGGAGCTTCCTGTCTTACAGGCAGGAAAAGAGGCAGGTGTAGCTTCTCCCCCTGCACCAACCAGCCCTGCTGCAGCCCTTTTGGAGACCAGCACTGCCAGAGCCCCTGCCCCAGGTAAGCCCCCAGACACAGGGGACCCCGACACGCAGGCACCTGTATTCACCACGGCTGCAGCCCCCCCACTGGCACTGACCGCAGCTGTGGTCTCTGCTGCTCCAGGAGCAGCCACCGGCACTGGCGCTAAGCCCCGCCCCCTGGTCGTGGCCACACCCACATGGGCTGACCCGGCCTGGGAAGCCACGCCCCCAGCGTCCGGCAGCACAGTACTGCTCACTGTGGCCACTCCTACATGGGCGGGGGATGCCAGAGAGGCCACGCCCCCCGAAAACGGCCACGAGGGGACCCTCAAAGCCGACCCGGAGCCGGGTCTACTCTCAGGGGTCCCCGGTCCAGCGGCACCAATTCCCGGAGGCACAGCACCCCCCACTGTCACTCCCTTGGCCACAAAGAGCTTGGCCGCAGCAACTTCGGCGGACGGCCCCAGGCTAGGCCACTCCCCCTCGGCGTCCACCGGTGGCGGAGCCCCCAGCACCGACCCATTACTGGGCCCCTGCGCCGGGGGCCCCGACTTCGCCACGGACCCCGCCAGGGGAGCAGGCCCCACCACCTTCCTTTTACAAACCGGCTCTGCCGGAGTCGCAGGCCCAGCACTTTTTGCCCTGCCAGATGCCGTACCAGGTGCCTGGGTCCCCAAAAGCGATCCAGATTTTTTAACGGATCCGTGAGTGAGGGACCCAGACACTTTCCCAGCACACACCGCCGGAGATGCGGCCCCGGGCTGCCGGTGTGCCGCCAGCCCCCCGCACGCCAGAAGGCACACCAGGTGCCAGGCCAGCCTCCTCTCTCACAGGGGACCCAGCCTGAGCACCACCATGGTTTTTGCCCGCCGCCGGGCCGCCCTCCGTGCCATGCTCCATGTCAGACTCATCCGACACACCACCTTCATTACTGCAAACAGAGGCGGCGCTCTGCGTGCCATGGCCTATAGTCTCCCCGCTCCCTCGCTGCGGACCCACAACAGGGCCCGAGCCGGGGTGGGTAGCGGGTGCCGCACAACGGGACCGGGGGGCCCCAGAGAGGGGGACAAACACAAATTTATGTGCAACAGATGATATTTTTTTTTTCCTTGCCTTCTTTGCTTTCCTCTTCATCCCCCTCCCGGTTGCCTCGTCCTCGCAGATCTCATCCCCGAACATCAGCTGATTAAAACGTACCGGGGACTCGATCTGCCGGATCTGCTTCATGACGAGGCAGCCCCCCTCACTGCTTGTACTACCACCCCCCTCATCCTCCCCCTCGCTCCCGCTGCCCTCTGAAGGGCTAGAATCTGACGGGAGAGCCATCTGCTCAGGGGCTATCCCGCTATGCGACGCCTGGAGATCACTTACCAGGCCACCAGATGGTGGGTAGGGCGCGACTTCTTCCTCACAGTCCTCTTCCTCCTCCTCATCCTCTACCGCCACCATCTGGCTGGAGCTCCGCGACCCCTCCAGAGATCCACCGGCCATGGCTCTGAACCGGTCATCATTCACGAGTTTTTCTCGGAATGGCCCGCTGCCGGTCAAGATGGTACACCGCCGATTCTCCACCTCCTCAATGGTTTTCTTGATCTTCCTGACCGCGGCGGATAGCTCAGGCTTCTTGCTGCTAGAGGCCCTTTCGGACCTCTCCTGAGCTACCCTCAACTCCCCCCAGAGGGATTTTAACTTCCTAGAGGCGTCCTCATACTCGCAGAGAAGCGCATGAATGCGGGAGCCATAGCTGACTGTGGACTCCTTCGCCACCTTGGTGCCCCATTCAAGGGGCACCGCTGCAGCACCCCTGCTCGTACGCGGCCGTGGCCTCGGGGGTCCCTCTGGACTTCATGCTGGACCCCCTGCCTTTTCCAGACCTGGTCATCCCGGCCGGGATGGTATTCCTCCCGCCCCCCGCCGGCTTGGACCGGGGGGCAGGAGCCGGGGGCCCAGCCCCGGAAGCCAATCCCAGGACAAGCCTGCTTTCCTGGGAAGGGGGCAGACAAAAAGTACCAGATGGAAAAGCAAAACCTCCCTTCCCAGGAGCTCTCTCCACACCCCAAACACAGCAGCACACGGCAGGCTCCGCCTCTTCCTCTTCCTGCTACCGTGGCTGCTGGCATGAGACTTGCCCTTCAATAGATCCTTGTAAAAGGATTTAAAGTGTACTCATTCAAATTAGAGAGACAATTTAAATTAAAAAGATTAGACCTGCCTCCACCACAGGGGGGCTCGCTCGACCCACCAGTGGACAGGCACCAGTATTGGGAGAGGGGGGCTGGCCGTCAGGGTCCACCGCGGCTCTGGCACAAACCTGGCGACACGGAGGTCGCACGGGCAGGAACGGACTGGCCGTGTCGGCTTCGCACTTTTTTGGTTTTAGAAGGGCATGAAATGCCTATATCTGTGTCTCCCCCTTCTTTTACTCCTCCACCTCTTTTCTTTTCGCATGACTATATGTACTTGTAACTTTTCCATGTGTTAGTTGTGTCTTCTGAGCAGTTTGTCAGCTTTTCGACACCTTTGAAGTGTTTTCTATGTGTTTTCTATGTGTTTCTATGTGTTTTTGTTTGCCTGCCATTGGTTTTAACGGTGTTCGACGGTGTTCAACGAACAGTTCGGCGAACATACGGGTGTTCGACGAACCGAACCGAACTTGAACACTACGGGGGTGGCTCAACACTAATTGTCACCCAATCCACACTGGGATGAGATGAGGCTGGCCTGTGTGTTATCACCCTGTATGGTTCCTTGCTCCATCTCATCGTGCTCTGCCTGCAATGCATCCTCTTTAATTGAGAGCAGAGAGCATTTCAGAAGACAGAGAAGCGTGATGGTGACACTAATTATGGCATCATCGCTGCTCACCATCTTGGTGGAGTCCTCACAGTTTTGGAGGATGGTACATATGTCTGACATCCATGTCCACTCCTGAGGTTTTATGTGTGGAGTCAGACCTGAAAATTGATGGCCTTGTTGATGCTGGTAGTCAACAACTGCCCTCTTCTGCTCACAAATCCTTTCCAACATCTGCAGTGCAGAGTTCCAACATGTGGGGACATCGGAGATCATTTGGCAAGCTGGAAGTTGCAAACACAGCTGAAGCTCGGTAAGGGCAGCAGAAGCTGTACCTGACTTTCTAAAATGGGCACACAGGCGGCATACTTTGACAAGCAGATCCAACAGATTCGTGTAAGTTTTGAGAAACCGCTGAACTACGAGGTTAAGCACATGGGCCAGGCATGGTACTCTTGTGAGCTCGCATCGCCTCAGAGCTGCCACCAGGTTCCGGCCAATGTCACATGCCTGGCTGTAGGTTCAGCGGTATCTGCCTGCTCTTTCAGAGCTGTCCACAAGTCTTCAGCATTGTGCTGTTTGTCACCTAAACATATTAGCTTCAGCACAGCCTGTTGCCGCTTGGTTGAGGCAGTAATGCAGTGCTTCCAGCTTGTGACTGATGTGGTCATTTCAGAGATGGAGGCTGAAGAGGAGAAGGATGAGGTGCAGGAGCTGTAGAATGTGGAGGAAACCCTGATTGACCCAGGGCCCGCAATCCTCGGCGTTGGGAGGACATGTTCCGTCCCAAGGTCCAACTGGGTCCCGGCTTCCACTATGTTAACCCAGTGTGCCATCAGCGAGATATACTGTCCCTGCCCAAAAGCTCTTGTCCATGTGTCCGTGGTTATATGGACTTTCCCAGTAACTGCATTGTTGAGGGCACTGCTAATGTTGAGGGACACGTAGTTGTGTAATGTGGGTATGGCACACCAGGAGAAATAGTGGTGGCTGGGGACCAAGTACCGAGGGACGTCCGCCGCCATTAGGTTGCGGAAAGCTTCCATATCCATGAGCCTAAAAGGCAACATTTCGAGCACAAGCACTCGTGAAATGTGTGAATTTAGTAGTGTGGCCTGTGGGGCATTAGCTGCGTATTTGCGTTTGCGTTCCAAGGACTGGGGTATAGACAACTGAACGCTGCTCTGGGACAAGGATGTGGACGTGCTTGCTGATGGTGCTCGTTTAGAGTGTTCAATGACAGGTGCTGGGCAGGAGGCATCTTCACATGCGCCATGGACAGGGTATGGGCATGCACGCACAACAGCAGAACAAGCAGAGTTGTCACCCGCAGACACTGTTGCTGGACCCTAGGGTTCGGCCCATTTAGTCTTTCCTGCCATGTGCCTGATCATGCTGGTGGTGGTCAAGCTGCTAGTTTTGCTATCCCTGCTGAAGCTGCCCTGGCAGGTGATGCAAATTGCCTTTTTGGGGTTATCGGCAGAGTCTTTAAAAACAACCAGACTCAGGAAGACCTAACAGTTGCACTAGCAACTTCCGTCATGTTGACGTTACGAGGGACGCTTTTCCGCCTGGTGTCTGCAGCCACCACACTGCTTCTTCCTGCCTGTCGTGGTGCTACGCCTCCTTCCCCCTGTGTGCTGCTGTCCTTGCTCTGTGTGTCCCCCTGCCAAGTTGAGTCAGTTACTATATCATCCACCACCTCGTCTTCCACTTCTGCACCCTGGTCCTCCTTCTGACTTTCTGGCAATTGTGTCTCATCATCATCCACCTCTTGTGACAGTTTCCCACCGTGGCCTTTGTGTGACGATGGCTGCTCAAATATTTGGGCATTCCTACATGCAATCTCCTCTTGCCCCGCTTCAAGTGGACCAGGTGAGAGGCCCGAATCTATAAATGGAAAAGTGAACAGCTCTTCGGAGTTTCCAAGTGTGGGATCAGTTGTCTCCGGGCACTCGGCATCAGGGTGAGGAATATGCGGTCCAGACTCACGGCTACTGATACTTGACCGTGTGGAAGACAGGGTGGTGTTGGTGGCCAAGTGACTGGAAGCATTATCTGCTATCCAACCAATAACCTTTTCACATTGCTCTGTGTTCAATAGTGGTGTTCTGTGGTCCCCTATTAATTGGGATAGAAAGGTCGAGAGACAAGATGTGGGTGTTTGTTGTGGCACAATTTCAGCTTGCCCACGGCCTTGGCCTCATCCTCTACATGCACCATCATCACTATCACGTCCAGTTCCCCGTCCCTTGCCATGCGCCTTGCCCATTTTAAATGGGGGACAATATTTTCCACGTTCACTACAAATGACTGGATTTGAATCGCAGTGATGTGATCCGTGTGACGGAAGACCACAGTTTTAAATAGCTGGCCTGTAGGTTACTATTTTTCACATCGACCTCTTGTCAATAGCTTCACTGACACACTGCAACAAAATTTAAATGGAGGCCAGAAATGGCTGAATTTGGAGCGAACTTATATGTGATATGTGTGATGGAAAACCACAATTTTAAATATCTGGCCTGTAGGTTACTATTTTTCACAGCTACCTGGTGTCAATAACTTCACTGACACACTGCAACAAAATTAAATGGAGGCCAATATTTTCCATGTTCACTACCAATTTCTGGATTTTTATCACTGTAATATGGAAAGAATCTGGCTGTATTCTGCAGTGGCAACAAGCAAATGGAACAGAAAAACGTGTATTCTGGATTGCTTTTTAAGCAAAAAATCAGGATTAAGATAAAAAAAAATTATCCCTGGCCCCTGATACCTAGGGCTATATCTAGAAATATCTGTAACAGAAGCAGCAGACAGAACTGGAATGGAGCCTCTTGTGCTGTATGCACTGCAGTCTGCCACATACACTGCCCGCAGTGGATTAGTCCTCAGAAGGACTGTTAGCTCAGTTGGACATATATATATATATGTTGTGGAATACCTATACTATCTATAAACAAGCAAATCTCTCCCTGACGCAGCAGCATCTCTCCCTACTCTGCCTGATTCCGGGGTAGACTGTGACAAGCATGGTGATACCCGGTCTTATTTACACCTGATGACGCTGTGCGGCCAGCCAATCACTGTAATGCCCACAACCAATATGGCTACGGCATTACAGTGCGTGGCAGGCAATCACTGCATGTTCATTGTCTCTCTAAAGATCACCAAACATGCAGGGAGGAGACCCGAGCTCCTGCCAGAGCAACCTGGAAATATTCATCAAGCGCCGAGCATCTCGAGTAGAGATGAGCGGTGTTTGACTCGAACTGTTCGCCCATCTCAAATTCGAGCTGTTTTGGGCGGTGTTCGAGCCGTTCGGCGAGCACGAACAATTTGAAAAAAATTCGGCTGTTCGAGGTTATGTTCGATAACTGTTCGTGCACCAAAATCATAACTGGATTTTTTCTCAGTAATGCTGAAAATTAATGTTAATACACAGTTTGAGTGTACAGCGGGGCGGGGGGAGGGGCAGGGGATGGATCTCTGCATGAATAATGAAGATCTCCATTTTTTTTTCTCTTTCCAGCATTTACAGTGGGGAGGTGCAATCTGTCAGCCTATCAGCTGCGCACACACGGAGCGAACTGCTTTTTTTCACACAAGCAAGGGCATGTGTCATTGGCAGTGTATGTCACATGTCCTTGCCCTATAAGACCCAGCCATTTTCCACGTAGCCACCATTTTCTCACTGCTGCAGCTGCATGTTAGACGGCAATGCTGTTGCTGTGTGCGCTATACTTTGAGTGTTAATTTCAAGCCAATTTTCGCACAAATCTACAGATAGCTTGGGAGTAGGGAATAGTTGTGATTGCAGTCCTTTTGAGGACAAGGTTACATCATTTCCTACAACTTTTATCAGGCAGGTCTGTGCTCTTAAATAGATAGGTTGGGAGTAAAGACTAATTGTAATTGCAGTCCTTTTCAGGGCTAGGTTACATCAGTTCCTATCACTTTTTGCCAGGCAGGTCTGTGCCAGTGCTGTGCAAGTTTTTTTCACAGCATTTGGCTAAATCTAGCTAAGCAAATCCTTTTTGGCCTCTTGCAGTGTGTGTTAGTCAGTGGAGTAGCCTATCTGTGTTGCAAGCTACACCACCTGTGTATAGAATACAAATTTTTTTACTGCACCTAGCCAAGTAAAACCTTTTGGGCATAGCATCATTCTATTAGTTCATCTATACTAACCTCCACCAGGTTGCAAATTCAAAATAATTTTTATCTGCATCTAGCTATGGAAAAATATTTGGGCTTGTGCTTGTAGCAGTGTGTGGGACTTGTTCTATTAGTCCATCTATACTAACCTCCACCAGGTTACAAATTTAAAATAATTTTTATCTGCATCTAGCTCTGAAAAAATATTTCGGCTTGGGCTTGTAGCAGTGTGTGGGACTTGTTCTATTAGTCCATCTATACTAACCTCCACCAGGTTGCAAATTCAAAATTATTTTTATCTGCATCTAGCTCGGAAAAAATATTTGGGCTTGGGCTTGTAGCAGTGTGTGGGACTTGTTCTATTAGTCCATCTATACTAACCTCCACCAGGTTGCAAATTCAAAATAATTTTTAGCTGCATCTAGCTCTGAAAAAATATTTGGGCTTGGGCTTGTAGCAGTGTGTGGGACTTGTTCTATTAGTCCATCTATACTAACCTCCACCAGGTTGCAAATTCAAAACAATTTTTATCTGCATCTAGCTCTGAAAAAATATTTGGGCTTTGGCTTGTAGCAGTGTGTGGGACTTGTTCTATTAGTCCATCTATACTAACCTCCACCAGGTTGCAAATTCAAAATAATTGTTATCTGCATCTAGCTCTGAAAAAATATTTGGGCTTGGGCTTGTAGCAGTGTGTGGGACTTGTTCTATTAGTCCATCTAAACTAACCTCCACCAGGTTGCAAATTCAAAATAATTTTTAGCTGCATCTAGCTCTGAAAAAATATTTGGGCTTGGGCTTGTAGCAGTGTGTGGGACTTGTTCTATTAGTCCATCTATACTAACCTCCACCAGGTTGCAAATTCAAAACAATTTTTATCTGCATCTAGCTCTGAAAAAATATTTGGGCTTTGGCTTGTAGCAGTGTGTGGGACTTGTTCTATTAGTCCATCTATACTAACCTCCACCAGGTTGCAAATTCAAAATAATTGTTATCTGCATCTAGCTCTGAAAAAATATTTGGGCTTGGGCTTGTAGCAGTGTGTGGGACTTGTTCTATTAGTCCATCTAAACTAACCTCCACCAGGTTGCAAATTCAAAATCATTTTTATCTGCATCTAGCTCTGAAAAAATATCTGGGCTTGTAGCAGTGTGTGGGACTTGTTCTATTAGTCCATCTATACTAACCTCCACCACCTGTGTATGTAATAAAATTGTTTTACTGCATCTAACCCAGCCAATACTTTTGGGCTAATGCCACAGTTTGGCCACTCAGCTCTGCTCGATTCCCATCCATTGTTTTTTGTGCAAACAACTCCAGAGTTGTGAATTAGTTAACCACCAAAATGAGTGGAAAAAGGCCTGCTGCTGGTTGAAAGGGGAATAGGCATGTTGGGAAGGGAAAAAAAGGTTGTGTCCGTGGGGTAGGTGTTAAAGCAACAGTAACATCTGCAGAAGAAAGACCATCTTCCAGCCAAACTTAGATGTCTACTTCTTTTAGCGGACAATGTGATAAGATCCCTTTCTTACGGCCATGCCAATCGCTACAAATTCCAGATGAGGCACAAAAACAGCAGGTGCTTCAACGGATATCAAGTGCTCCTTTAAGTGGGCTCTCCTCCACCTCAACTTCAACATCACAAATACTCCAGTCCTCAGAGGTGTCACCCCAATCGCACTTGCTTCCTCACAGCTCCAAAGTCTCCAGCTGCCCGTCTGAGTATGGGGTAGAACAGATGGTTGAGTCTGCAGAGCTGTTTACTCATACTATAGCCTGGGAATCACAGATCGGCTCCAGAGCTTCTGTGAATCCAGACGAGGAAATGATCTGCACTGATGCCCAGAATCTTTATGAGTCAGATCCAGGGCAAGACGCAGAAGATTCTGACCATAATGTAGACCCTCGTTCCCAAACTGTAACTCCTGTTGGTGGAGACAATGAGGAAGACGATGATGAGACTCAAATACCTGATTGGAGTGACAACTTGAGGTTTTTGCCAGGGCAGGAAGAGGTTGGCTCTGAGGACGACGGGTGTGATAACACACAGGGTGATGATGACGAGGTTGGAGATCCCACTTACTGTCAACCCACTGTCAGCCAGTCGATGAGGTCAGCAGAGGAGGTGGAGGAGGATGCTAGTGACGACGAGGTCAGGTTGCGCCTTCTTGGACAGAGACGTAGTACTGGAAGCACGTCAACAACTGCATCCTCAAACACAACTCTGCCTCTGACCACAAGTCGTGGTGGCTCTTCAGGTCGCATGGGTGCTAAGCCTTGCATAGCCTGGGCATTTTTTCAGATCGATAAGGATGACCCAACTCGTGTTATCTGTAACATTTGTCAGCAAAAGCTAAGTAGAGGCCAAAAAATACATAGTTTGAGTACTTCATGCATGAACCTGCACATGGATATGAAGCATAAGTTGCAGTGCGAAGCTCACTGTGCTACAATGCGGCCTAACCGGCCGGGCCAACCACCGTCGGCCACATCTTGCGCGTCCGCGGCTTCTTCATCCTCTGTGACTGGGGGGACAGCAGTCACACCTGTTTTGGGACGCAGACCTGCCGCCTCTTTACCCGCAACAGCCAGCGTGATTGGCAGGTCATCATTTTCTTTGGAGGTGGAAACACCAGCTGGTGTTCAGCGCTGTCCGACATCGATAGCACCACCTTTGGATCAAGGCAACCTAACATGTCCGCCTGCATCTTCCTCACAGACCGGCAGTTTGCTGGAGACACCCTTCTCAACCCCATCTAAGCACAACAGCCAGCCCTCGGTCCCTCAGATGTGGACAAGTAAAAGACCATTTCCTCCTAGCCATGAGAAAGCTAAGAGGTTGAATTTCACCATCTGTAAGCTCTTGGCTGCAGAAATGCAGCCTTTCCGCCTAGTGGACACAGAGGATTTTCGAGACCTTATGTCCATCGCAGTGCCCCAGTACCAGATGCCCAGTTGGCACTACTTCTCAAAGAATGGTGTGCCTGCGCTCCACCAGCATGTCGCACACAACATCACCGCTTCTTTGAGAAACTCTGTGTGTGACAGGGTGCATTTCACCACAGACACTTGGACGAGTAGGCATGGACAGGGGCGTTACATGTCGCTGACTGGGCACTGGGTAACTATGGTGACAGCAGGAGAAGGGGCTGCTGTCCAAGTCTTGCCGTCCCCATGAGTTGTGCGTCAATCCTCTTTATCTCGAAGTTCCTCCACTGCTTCTGCCTCCTCAACCTCCTCTCGGTCCTCCACCTGCACCCAAAGCCTGTCTGGTCATGCCACAAGCTTTCTAAATGCGCAGAAGGGATCCTGCACACCTCCTTACTATGCTGGCAGTAGGGCTCAACGTCATCAGACGGTTTTTACTTTGAAATGTCTGAGAAATGTGAGTCACACAGCTGAGGAGTTGTGGTCAGCTCTGGAGAACCAGTTACATGAATGGTTGTCTCCACTGGACCTGAAACCAGGGAAGGCCATGTGCGACAATGCTGCAAACCTGGGTGCGGCCCTTCGCCGGGGCAATGTCACACATGTGCCTTGTATGGCTCACGTGTTGAACCTGGTTGTCCAGCAATTTTTAGCCCACTATCCCGGACTAGATGGCCTTCTGCAGAGGGCATGGTCGCTGTGTGCTCACTTCCACCGTTGGCTTCCCGCAGCTCAGCAACTTACATCTCTACAGAAGTCGTTGGGCCTGCCACTTCACCGGCTAAAATGCGATGTGCCTACCCCGTGGAATTCAACTCTGCACATGTTGCAGCGACTGTGGCAGCACCAACAAGCCCTGGTGCAATATGTTCTGACGTATAGCCTGGGCCAACGAGATCCAGAGGTGGGGCAAATCAAGCTGGAGGAGTGGTCTCAGATCAGGGACCTATGCACCCTTCTGCACAGATTTGAAATGGCGACGAAGATGTTTAGTGCTGATGATGCCATTATCAGCATGACTATTCCGGTGATTTACATGCTGGAGCACATGTTAAACAGAATTCTGAGTCGGTTGGTGGCACAAGAGGAGGTGGAGGAAGTAGAGGAGGAGGAGTTGTATGAGGAAGGGCTAACATCTGCAAGGTCCAGATGGTCGGCAGCACCAAGGCGGCAGGCATGTGAGGGTGGGGGAGATGGTTTTACTAGGGCGTATGATAGCAGCCAAACTAGTGAAGAAGGTGCAGGAGCCCAGGAAGAAGTGGAGGACGAACTGATGGATGACTCATCAGATGAGGGAGACCTTGATCACATTTCTGTTGTGCGAGGTTGGGGGGAGAGGGCAGAGGAAGGAAGCATGATTGTTACCTCGCAACCAACACAACATGGACTTGGTGCTCCTAGATGCGCAAGACACATGAGTGCCTTCTTGCTGCACTACCTGCAACATGACCCTCTAATTGTGAGAATTTGAAATAATCCCGACTACTGGGTTGCCACACTGTTAGATCCCCGGTACAAAAGTAAATTTGCAGAAATTATTCCTGCCATAGAAAGAGATGCACGCATGCAGGAGTATCAGCAGAGACTGTTGCAGAATCTTACATGTGCTTTTCCCCAAAACACTAGTGGTGCACGTAGTGAATCTCACAGTTCCAACTTGCCAACCGTGGGACCATCGAGTGTTCAGCACTCAAAACTTAACAGAAACACAGTATCTGCTGGTAACATCAATTTTGCGGAATCATTTCACCACTTTTTTAGCCCATCCTTTGCAAGGCCACAGGAGACAAGAAGCCTGACACATAGTCAACGCCTAGAGACGATGGTACAGGAGTATCTCCAAGTAAACATTGAAGCCATGACTGTGTCACTGGACCCTTGCTCTTTTTGGGCTTCCAATCTGGATAAATGGCCGGAGCTCGCCACTTACGCCTTGGAGATTTTGTCATGTCCCGCAGCCAGCATTCTGTCTGAACGTGTGTTCAGCGCTGCTGGTGGTGTGCTGACAGATAAGCGTACGCGGCTCTCCACTGATAATGTAGACAGACTCACGTTCATAAAGATGAACAAATCATGGATCCGAAACGACTTTTCTACCCCTGTGTCATCCTGGGGAGAGTAAAAGCTTGATGATTTGTTAAAATCACCTCACCAACCGTTTTAAGCTTTCAAATTACTAATCATGTTTATCTGTATCTTGGCTGGAAAATAATTTGGGCCTTGTAGCAGTGTGCAGTACTGATTCTATTAGGCCCTCTATACTAAACTCCACCAGATTTAAAATTACTAATCATGTTTATCTGTATCTTGGCTGGAAAATAATTTAGGCCTTGTAGCAGTGTTCAGTACTGATTCTATTAGGCCATCTATACTAAACTCCACCAGATTTAAAATTACTAATCATGTTTTTCTGTATCTTGGCTGGAAAATAATTTGGGCCTTGTAGCAGTGTGCAGTACTGATTCTATTAGGCCATCTATAATAAACTCCACCAGATTTAAAATTACTTATCCTGTTTATCTGTATCTTGGCTGGAAAAAAATTTGGGCCTTGTAGCAGTGTGCAGTACGGATTCTATTAGGCCATCTATACTAAACTCCACCAGATTTAAAATTGCCAATCATGTGTATCTGTATCTTGGCTGGAAAATAATTTGGGCCTTGCAGCAGTTTGCAGTACTGATTCTATTAGTCCATCTATATTAAGCTCCACCAGCTTTCAAATTAATAATAATTTTATCTGCATCTAGCCCGGAAAATAATTTTGGGGCTCCTAGATGTGCAGGACACATGAGTGCCTTCTTGCTGCGCTACCTGCAACATGACCCTCAGATTGTCAGAATTTGAAATAATCCTGACTACTGGGTTGCCACACTCTTAGATCCCCCACACTCTTCGATCAACCTTTTCATTTTAATAAAGAACAAAAAAAAGGTCATTTTTGAAATTATAAGCATTAGCAGGTTATTAGAAACTGAAATCAAACAGTTTTCAACTCAAAACTTTATTCTAGGTGATGTAACATTTGCACATAGGACCACTTGTTCAAAAGGAGCTTCTGAACTCTCTCATCCATTGAATTTGTCAGGTTTTGGATGGTTTCTGCTTCAATTGTTTTGAATGAGGACAGAATACCCTCCCAGAGCTGTTGCTTAGATGTGAACTGCCTCCCGCCATCATAGACACTCCTTTTGATGATGCTCCAGAGGTTCTCAATGGGGTTGAGGTCAGGGGAGTATGGGAATCACACCATAAGTTTGTCCCCTTTTATGCCCATATCAGCCAGAGATGCAGATGTGTTATGTGCAGCATGAGACGGTGCATTATCATGCATGAAAATGATCTTGCTGCGGAATACACGGTTCTACTTCTTGAACCATGGCAGGAAGTGCTGTTTGAGAAACTCCACATACATTATGAAGTTTATTTTTACCCCTCTAGGGGCCGACAATCTCTCTCCCCATGATTCCAGCCCAAAACATTACTCCACTTCCTCCTTGTTGGCGCCGTAGCCGTGTTTGCATGTGGTGTCCAACAACCAGCCATCCTCCACTCCATCCATCTGGACCATCAAGCGTTGCACGGCACTCATCGGTGAACAAAACAGTTTTGAAGTTAGTCTTCATGTATTTTTTGGCCCACTGGAGCCATTTCTGCTTGTGTACAGTGGATAGAGGAGGTCAACAGGATGGCTTACACACAGCTGCAAGCCTCTGAAGGACCCTGCATCTTGTTGCTCGGGGGACGTTGGAGGCACCAGCAGCTTCAAAAACTTGTCTGCTGCTATGACAAGGCTTTTTTGCCGCTGTTCTTTTAACCTGACTTAATTGCCTGTAGGAAAGAGTCCTCAATTTTCCCTTATCAGCACGCACACGTGTGTACTGTGAATCAGCTACATACTTCTTGATTGTGCGATGATCAGGATGAAGTGTCTTGGCAATGTTGATTGTAGTCATGCCTTGACCTAAACACTCCACAATTTGTTGCTTCTCAGCAGCCGACACATCCTTTTTCTTTCCCATTTTGGCAGAAAATATAGGCTGCCTAATAATGTGGGACAGCATTCTTAAGTAGTCTTGCCTTTCATTTGGACACACCTGCCAAACTAATTAGCACAGGTGTCTGCAATTGCTTACAGTGATATAAAGAACCCTGACACACATCACCATCAATGAGTTTAACTGACAAACAAAAAAATTCTTCCCTTATCACTCCTAAACACTTTTTGCATAATAATTTGTTACACAGAGTACATGTGCTTTTCCGCAAAACACCAGTGGTTCACGTAGTGATTCTTACAGTTCTAACTTGCTAACCGTGGTCTGTATGGAGTTGTTCAGTAAAGGGCCCAAAATTAAGATAACATAGATGGGAGAGGTCTCTATGAATACGAATTCCTAAGTATTTGATACCCTGTGAAGGCCAGGCAAAAGGAATGTTGGACTGGATGGAATCCTGTATGGATTTGGGGAGGGAGACATCGAGGGCCTCAGACTTTGCTGCATTGATTTTAAAATTTGACCTTGTAAGAAAGTGATCTATTTCAGCCATAACAGCAGGGATGGATATATGTGATTGAGTGATATATACTAGGACATCATCAGCAAATGCAGAGCACTTGTACTCGGTGCCTCCCACCTCAATCCACCTAATATTGGGGTTATGGCGAATTGATGAGAACAGGTGCTCCGTCACTAGGATGTATAAGAGAGGGGACAGAGGACATCCCTGCCTTGTCCCATTGGTGATTATGAAAGGTGATGAAAATTTTCCATTTATCTTCAGCCTAGGTGACGTATTGCGATACAGGGCCATGATTTTGCCTATAAAAGGGTCCCCTAGACCCCTACCCCAAGCTTTTTAAGAGAAAAATATATGGCGTGCCAGGAGACTCTATGGAATGCTTTCTGAGCATCCAACAAGAGTATCTAATTACAAATTTTTAACTGCATCTAGCCCAGGAAATACTTTGTGCCTAGTAGCAGTGTCTGCTAGTCAGTGGATTATCCCAGCTGTTAAGCAAGCTACACCACCTGTACTTTGGACACTTAATTTTTTCAAAGTAAATGCTTCGAGCCCCCGGGACTCTCAGTGAAGAGCATCGGGGAGGCACCCCAAGGCACAGGGGCTGGGACTGGCGGTAGGACGCCTTGCGGTGGACCGCCAAGCTTGATCCTTATAAAAGCTTTTTAACTGCAGCAGCTTTAGTGGACGCTACAGGAGCTGGAACTCTTTTTTTATTTAGAAAAATACAAAACACATACAAAACACAAATATAACCACCGATACAAACATCATACAGAAAAACAATAAACCGCAACAAAACATAGCCCAAATCCTAAATCCCAGAGTCCAGTTAAAATAACATATAACATATAACATGGAAAAGTCTCTCACTCTCCAGGAGATCCCCCAGCTGGGGAAGACCTTAACTTGCCTCTCTATACAACAACCCCTACCATTCGGCACATTCATACCTGCACATTCACACCTGACCCCTAAGAAAACCAAAAGACTGGCCCATCGCCCAAACAAATAAAGATAGGCCACCTGGCCAAAAACGTAATATTTATATTACTATGCACACAAATTATTATTTTTTTTTATTTATTTATTTTTTTTAAATTTCCCCCCCACCACCATTTTTTGAACACCCAAGGTCCCACGATAGTCTGTGGCCTCAACACGCTTTACAAGGTCCCACGAAAGTTTGTGGCCTTTTTCCACACACAAAGGGTCCTTTTTCCCGCATCCCGTAGGACGTCCATATTCTCAAAAACCCCTCCCCCCTCCCCCCCGAAACCCCCCACCCAACCTACACTAAACCCCCCCACGTGCAAAATACACATACATATACATACAAGACACATTACTATACATATATATACAATACACAACATAACTATAATAATATACACCACATAACAATATAACTACTAACCATATATTTACATTTTTCCCAATCATGAACCAAAATCAGACCCAAGTTCAGTGCTTGCAAGCCCTATATTCAGGTTTCCAATACCGTAAAACAAAACTCTACAATGTGAGGGGAGCAACCAACCACCAGGAAACTGGAGACTACAGAGGCTCTCACCCTAATCTAACACACGACACCCTGTCCCTCCCTATTAAAGAAAAAACACAAAAAAATAAAAAAATAAAAATCTGCCCCTACCTCCCTACCAATCTTTCCCTACCTGTCCCTACCTGTCCCTCACTGACCCTCACTAGCAACCTAATACTAACTACCTATCCCTGAAGACTGTCCCTGCCTTTCCCTCCCTGACCCTACACACCTATCTGACCCTACAAATAAATATAAAATATAGAAAGAGACTAACTCACCCTATCACATACACACGTAACCTAACTCTCCCTAGGGCACAGTAAATGAGAACCCCCTCCATAGAAGGGAAGCCCTCCCTGCACCCAGCCTCTCATACTCCAGCGATCGCACTTTTGCCAGGTCACCCAGGATGTTCCTAATCACCTCTTCCCGGGGGAGGGCTTTCTGCTGGGTGGACACTAAACACCGTGCGTTCCACGTGTAGAACCCAGTCACTAAGCTAACTAAGAAAACAGTGCCCCGATCTTGGCCACCAAGGGACCTGAATGCCCCATAGACCCACTCCGCATAGGAAAGGCCTGCCAGCCTGGGCCAGCCAATGGAAGCACCCACCCTACTGTAGACCTCTGTATTAAAGGGACAACGAAGCAGGAAGTGCTCCATGCTTTCAAGCATGCCGCCACACTCCTCGCGGGGACAATCCCGGTCATCAGAGTTCCTGTACTTCAGGTTGTCCCTCACATACAGTCTCCCATGGAAGCAGCGCCAAGCCAAGTCCCAAAACTTCAAGGGGATCCGCTTAGAGTTCAATAACCCAAGCCCTACCTCCAGATCCCGGCTTGGGCAATCCTTGAGCGCCAGGGGCTTCTGAAAGTGGGTCAACAGGACCCTATTGTCAAGTAACCTCCTTGACAAGGTCCTGATCTCCCACACTCCCAGACCCCACCGGCGGATCACCTTCAGAACCGGGGTAGCATAAGCCGGAAGATACCCATGAGGCGTTCGAAGGTCCTTCACCTGCCCTCCTGTCTCCCATTCCTGGAAGAAAGGCCGAAACCACCCCCTACAGGAGAATACCCACGGAGGAGCCCTCTCTAACCAGAGGTTGCTAATGTTTGCCTTAATAAAGGTGTTTACAAGGAACACCACTGGGTTGACCATACCCAACCCTCCTAGTCTCCTCGTGCGGTACGTGACCTCCCTCTTGATTAGGTTCAGCCTATTCCCCCATAATAGTTGGAAGAACAGGCTGTAGACCCGTGTCCAAAGAGGGTCTGGCAAGATGCAGACGCTGCCCAGGTATATTAATAAAGGGAGCAAAAACCCTTTGGCCAGGCTAACCCTTTCCCTCAGGGTCAAGGACCAACCCTTCCACTGATCCACCTTCTGGGCGGCGATCTTAAGTCTGCCCTCCCAATTTTGCTGGGGATAGTCCCCCGGGCCGAAACTGATGCCTAAAATTTTTGCTGTGGCCTGAGGCCCTGGAAGGGTGTCTGGGAGATCAAAACTAGGATCTCTCCCTCCCAGCCAGAGACTCTCACACTTATCTCGGTTGATCATGGACGTGGATGCCACCGAGTAGCGCTCAACCTCAGACATGACCCAATCTGCCTCCCCTCTCGAGGATACAAAAAGGGAAACATCGTCGGCGTACGCCACTACCCTCAAGGTGGCCTCCGGCTCTGCCTGATCCATCCCGACCCCCACCAACGGTCCACGCTCCACCCTCCTTAGAAGGGGGTCGATCGCGAACACGTATAACAGTGGGCTCAGAGGACAGCCCTGGCGGACACCAAAATTCACCTCAAAAGGGTGTCCGACCCAACCGTTCACGAGCGGAAAAGTCTCTGCCCCATTGTATAACACTCTCAACCAATCAACAAACCTCCCGGGCAGACCGTACCTCAGAAGGATGGACAAGTGGTAGTCATGGTTAACCCGGTCAAAGGCTTTCGCCTGGTCTAAGGACAGCAAGTACCCCTTCCAGTGACCTGCCCTGCTCTGCTCCACTGCCTCCCGGACACCGAGAACAGCACTAAATGTACTGCGGCCTGGAACAGAGCAGTGCTGGGCCCCCGAAAGGAGCCAGGGTGCAAATTTCACCAACCGATTAAAAAGCACCTTTGCCAGGACCTTTCGGTCCGTATTGAGAAGCGCTATGGGATGCCAATTCTCAATACGGGACGAGTCTTTACCCTTTGACAGAATAATCAAGGCTGACTTCCTCATTGAACTGGGCAGAGTGTCCGAGGAGAGACACTCATTAAACACCTCAGTCAAGAGGGGGACCAAAGAGTCCCTAAAGGTCTTGTAAAACTCGGATGTTAAGCCATCCGGACCAGGCGACTTTTTGGGCCGAAGCCCATCAATCGCCCGTCTAACTTCCTCTTCCCTGATTGCTTCTGACAAAACATGAAGAGAGGGGTCATCCCCTGGCTCAGGGATGGTTTCAGCCAGGAAAGCCGACATCTCATCCCGATCAGGTTCCCTCCTCCCCAAGAGGTGCGAGTAGAAGGATCTGACCACCTCCAGGATCCCTGATTTGGATCTGTTCAGGGACCCCGTACTGTCGATCAGTCCTATTACCACCTTACAACTCACTGACATCCTGCAGTTCCTGTAAGGGTCGGGCGAGCGGTACCTCCCGAAATCCCTCTCAAAAACCAAGGATGTGTGCCTATCATACTGGCACCCCTTGAGCAAGGTCTTCACCCTGGAGATTTCCTCGCGGTCCCCTCCAGTCGAGACGAGCTGCTCGAGTTTCCTCCCCAGATCCCGATACAGGCGGTACCTGTTCAGGCCCCTGAGGCTCGAGAGCTGACGGAAGAACCTTGCAACCCTTCTTTTGAAGATCTCCCACCACTCAGACTTAGTACTACAGAGACCCAAGAGAGGTACCTGGCTCTGAAGAAATTCCTCAAAGGATTGTCTTACATCCGCTTCTTCCAACAGGGACGAATTCAGCTTCCATAGGCCTCTCCCCATCCGGGGGGTCTCTGTAACATTCAAGGAAAAGAAAATGAAACAGTGGTCGGAGAATTCCACCTCAACAGCGGACACTGCAGAAGAGACGGCCTCCTCCTTTAAAAAAAACCTATCTATCATAGACCTACTGCTACCCCTATGAAAGGTGAAACCCCCGTGACCTGGGGTGGGCCGGATGTGGACATCCACCAGGCGAGCTTCACTTGCTATGCTATTCAGGGCTATGCTATCATAAGCCAGCTGGTCTCCAGGGCCTCCCCTATCACGGGATCTAGTTATAGTGTTAAAATCCCCTCCGAAGACCACCTGCGGGCTCATAAAAGATAGGGCTTGACCTTCAGGAAGAGACATTTACAGTCCCACTTAGACTGCGGGGCATAGATATTAATGAGCCGGAGCTCCTGTCCCCTCATGAAGATGTCAAGAACCAAGCACCTTCCCATTTCTACCTCAATCACCCGTCTGCATTCTACCGAAGCGGCCTTAAAAAGGACCGCTACCCCGCTATATGGCTCGGCCGCAAGAGACCAGTATGAGGGCCCACACCTCCACTCCCTCTTTGCTTTATAAATGGCCCCCATGTCCGTTAGTCTGGTCTCCTGCAAAATTAAAATGTCAGCCTCAACTCGGGTGAAAAAATCAAAGGCCGTAAATCTGGCCTCATCTGACTTTATACTGGCGACATTAATCGACGCCAGAGTCAACGGGGTAGGTTCCGCCATCATGGGTGATTGAGTTAGATGGCCTTCTTTTTCACCGTACCCCCCTTCTTCCTCTCGCTGTCTGAGGAGGAGCCCGAGTCACCCCTTCTCCTTAGGGATACCGAGGTGTCCATGCCCGCCCCTCCAGCATCGGACACCTCATTCCCAGCACAGGTTTCCTCGCCTCTGGACCCCGGGGCAGTCCCTCCCCAAGGGGCAACTGAGTCCCCCGGGGGACGGACCACGCCGCCCTCTGAAGGCACCTCAGATGTTGTCTCCGGCTCCTTACCCCCGACCTCCGACACAGCAGAGTCATCGAGGGCTTGGAACCGATTGGAGAGGGGGATCAGAGGGGAGTCGGTAAGCCCTTCCGTAGGCACCGTAGCGGTCAGGGGGGTGGGGGCTTTAGATTTTTTTACCCTTTTCTTGTTCTTTTTCCTCCGACTACTGGTACTTTTGTCACCCGATTTTTTTGGCTGCTCCACCACCTCCTCATCCAGACTTTCATACTGGGAGGAGTTATCAGAAGCAGCCGCCTCCTCCCTCTCCATCCTCCTGATCTCCTCGCTCACCGCCTTCTCCCCCAGGGCCTCAGAGGCACCGGCTGCAGCCTCCAGGGAGGGGACAGTCATCACCCCAGTCGCCTGAGGCTTATCCTGCCCCCTGTCCCTTCGGCGCCCCACCTGTTGCCACTGGCGGGCAGATGTATTCGCCTCGCCTTTCCTCACTGACCCCTCAGCTCCTCTCCCGCCCCCACCTCCAGTTCCAGCAGAGGATGAACCACTGGGGACCCCCCCACGGCTCTCCCCTGCCTTACCAGAGATGGTGTTGGAAAAGGAATGGGGGCAGCGGCTATACGGGTGACCTAGATCACCACACAGGTGACACCTAATGTCACCACAGGCCACGGCCAGATGACCTACCCCGCCACACAAGGCACATTTCTGCACCTTGCAGCCTGCACTGAAGTGGCGGGGGTCACCGCACCTGTGGCAGACCTTCGGTTGCCCCTGGTAGAAGATCAGGATCCGGTCTCTCCCCAGGAATGCCGAGGAGGGGATGTGGGTGACAGTACCACCTGAAACCTTCAACTTCATCATGAAGGTCCAGCCCCCTGACCAAATGCCGAACTCGTCCCGGTTATTTATAGGGACCTCCGTGACTTCCCCATAGCGAGAAAGCCACGTCATAATATTAATCCCAGAGAGTGACTCGTTATTTGTTAGAACGGTCACCCTCTTTACGCCATTTTGGCGAGACACCGCCTGTACAGCAAAGTCTCGCCAGCCAGGCTCTCCCTTCACCAGTTCAAAATTTGACCAGAAAAGCTCTAAGCCGTCTGGCCGAACAAAACTGATGTCAAAGATGGAGGTACCAAAAGGATGGATCAGGGCAAAGATGTCAATCGCCCTGAAGTCCATCTTCAGGAGGAGCTCCACGACCTTCGCTCTAGGCGGGCACGCTTCACTGCCCCTCCACCGAAGACGGACCACATTCCTCCTGGCCACCCCCTGCCCAGCTGTCGGGAGGGACCACACTGTTTCCCCCTCCTTTTTATCTTGGAAGGCGGCCTGGCCGTGCCTGTCCAGCCAAAAGGCCAGGTCCACCTTTCTTCCCTCTACCGTGATCGTCCGTTCTCCCTTCTTGAGGGCCTCCAGAAAACGGCGTCGCAAGTCACCGTCCCTGAGGTCCAGAGGCGAGGAAACCCCCCGAGAGGACCCCGAGGCCCCGGCCACTACCCCCGCAAAACTCCGGGGGCCCGCGGCCAGGGGGGCAGATGGACCAGCCCCCTCCCCTTGCTCCCCACTACCAACAGACACACCATTTACACTCCCTACCGCAGACACACCCCCATTTGCATCCTCAGCCACCAGCACGTCTATACCCACACCATCCCCATTTGCATCCAAAATTACCCCACTCGCCCCGCTCCCACTCCCATGCGCAATGGGGTCGATGTGCTTTGTTTTTTGGGCACACTTACTATGCACTGCTTTATTTCCACCTTCCACGTTACCAGTGCTGTTGGTATTGCCATCCGCAGGTGGCGTCTTCCCTGCCGGGGGGTTCTGCACACAGTGTGCTGCCGACCCTTTAAGGACCACACTGCATGCCTTAAACAGTGCAGCACCACTGCTCCCAGTATTCCTGGAGCTTCCTGCTTTACTGGCAGGAAGAGAGCCAGGCGTAGCTCCTCCCCCTGCAACTTCCAGCCCTGATGCAGCTTTCCTGGACACCTGCACTGCCGGAGCCCCTGCCCCAGGTAAGCCCCCAGACACAGGGGACCCCGACACACAGGCACCCACAGCAGCCCCCACATTGATGCTGACCGCAGCTGCAGCCCGTGCGGCTCCAGGAGCATCGCCGGCCGCCGGCGCTAAGCCCCGCCCACCGGGCGAGGCCACACCCACATGGGCAGACCCGGCCCAGTAAGCCACGCCCCCAGCGCCTGGCAGCACAGCACAGCTCTTTGGAGCTACTCCTACATGGGCGGGCCCTGCCTGCAAAGCCACGCCCCCTGCACCTGGCCGCACAGTGCTGCCCTCTGAGGCCACTCCCACATGGGCGGGGGACTCTAGGGAAGCCACACACCCCGAAAACGGCTGCGACGGGACCACCAAAGCTGACCCGGAGCCGGGTCTACTCTCAGGGGTCCCCAGTCCAGCGGCACCAATTCCTGGAGGCACAGCACCCCCCACCATCACTCCCTTGGCCACAAAGAGCTTGGCCACAGCAACTCCAGCGGCCGGCCCCAGGCTAGGCCACTCCCCCTCGGCGTCCACCGGCGGCGGAGCCCCCGGCGCTGACCCATTACTGGGCCCCTGCGCCGGGGGCCCCGACTTCGCCGCGGACCCCGCTAGGGGAGCAGGCCCCGCCATCTTCTTTTTATGAGCCTGCTCTGCCGGAGTCGCCGGCCACGCACCTTTTGCCTTGCCAGATGCCTTACCAGGTGCCTGGGTTCCCAAAGGTGATCCAGTATTTTTAACGGATCGGTGAGTGGGGGGCCCAGACACCTTCCCAGCACAAGCCGCCGGAGATGCGGCCCCGGCTGCCGGTGTGCCGCCAGCAGTGCGGGTGGCAGCGGCAGTTACGCTTGCCGCCCCCCGCATGCCAGCAGGCACACCAGGTGCCAGGCAAGTCCCCTCCCTCACAGGGGACCCAGCCTGAGCACCACCACAGGTTTTGCCCGCCGCTGGGCCGCCCTCCGTGCCATGCTCCATGTCAGACACATCCGACACACCACCTTCATTACTACAAACAGAGGCGCACTCTGCGTGCCTTGGCCTACATTCTCCCCGCTCCCTTGCTGCGGACCCACAACAGAGCCCGAGCCGGGGTGGGTAGCGGGTGCTGCACAAAGGGACCGGGGGGCCCCAGAGAGGGGGACATACACAGACTTATGTGCCACAGATGTTTTTTGCTTTTTCTTTACTTTCTTCCTCTTCGTCCCCCTCCCGGTTGCCTCGTCCTCACAGATCTCGTCCCCGAACGTCAGCTGGTTAAAACGTACCGGGGACTCAATCTGCCTGATCTGCTTCATGACGAGGCAACCCCCCTCACTGCTGCTACTACCGCCCTCCTCATCCTCCCCTTCGCTCCCGCTGCCCTCTGAAGGGCCAGAATCAGACGGGAGAGCCATCTGCTCAGGGGCTATCCTGCTATGCGATGCCTGGAGATCACTTACCAGTAGTGTTGAGCCACCCCCGTAGTGTTCGAGTTCGGTTCGGTTCGTCGAACACCCGTGTGTTCGCCGAACTGTTCGTCGAACTGTTCGTCGAACACCTTCGAACACCGTTAAAACCAATGGCAGGCAAACAAAAACACATAGAAACACATAGAAAACACCTTCAAAGGTGTCCAAAAGCTGACAAACTGCTCAGAAGACACAACTAACACATGGAAAAGTGACAAGTACATATACACATGCGAAAAGAAAAGAGGTGGAGGAGTAAAAGGAGGGGGAGACACAGATATAGGCATGTCATGCCCTTCTAAAATCCAAAAAGTGAGAAACCGAGACGGCCAGTCCGCTCCTGCCCGTGCCACCTCCGTGTCGCCGGGTTTGTGCCAGAGCCGCGGTAAACCCTGACGGCCAGCCCCCCTCTCCCAATACTGGTGCCTGTCCGCTGGTGGGTCGAGCGAGCCCCCCTGTGGTGGAGGCAGCTCTAAGCTTTTTAATTTAAATTGTCCCTCTAATTTGAATGAATACACTTTAAATCCATTTACAAGGATCTATTGGAGGGCAAGTCTCATGCCAGCAGCCGCGTAATTCCAGCTCCAGTAGCGTCCACTAAAGCTGCTGCAGTTAAAAAGCTTTTATAAGGATCGAGCTCGGCTGTCCACCGCAAGGCATCCTAGTGCCAGTCCCAGCCCCTATGCCTTGGGGTGCCTCCTGATGCTCTTCACTAAGTATCCCGTGGTCCCGAAGCATTTCCTTTGAAAAAATTAAGTGTCCAAACTACAGGTGGTGTAGCTTGCTTAACAGCCGGGATAATCCGCTGACTAGCAGACACTGCTACTAGGCACAAAGTATTTCCTGGGCTAGATGCAGTTAAAAATTTGTAAGTAGATACTCTCGTTGGATGCTGAGAAAGCATTCCATAGAGTCTCCTGGCACGCCATATATGATTCTCTTAAAAAGCTTGGGGTAGGGGTCTAGGGGACCCTTTTATAGCCAAAATCACGGCCCTGTATCACAATACGTCACCTAGGCTGAAGATAAATGGAACTGTAGCACCGAGGGCTCGGTTGCTACAGACGTATTGCACCTCACCCAGAGGTGTGATATCTCACTCTCAGATAAGGATGGAGTGTGGATCAGGACCCGACACCTGCATGCATTACACCACATTGCCGTGGGGCAGGGCGACCAATATGCCCCTGAGATGGGCACGACAGTCCCTGTCCCTGGCTGGAGTGGGGGGAGGGAACACTGAGGAAGGGGAACCCTGCAGTGCAGGAGCAGGGAGGAAGCAGTTCCTGGGTGCATTGAGAAGGGAGTATAAAAGGTGGGCACCATCTTAGTTCAGTGCAGAGAAGTCTGAGCAGAAGTGGCAGGGAGCAGGGGCTCTGCATGAGCTCTGCTCCGGAGGCGGGCCTAGTAACAGAGGCCCAGACCTGCAAGAGGGAGAAGGAAGGAAGAGGAGCGGAGAAGGCTCCAGGAACGAGGAATGAAGGGATCACAGGGGTGCGGACGGGCGAGTCGCCACCGCACGCCCGAATCCACCTGCGTGGAGGGGTCAGGCCAAAGGGGGAGACCGGTCCCCGAACTAGTGGAGGCAGGAAACGACCCTCAGCTAGAAACCGGAGGCTCTGACATTTTATGTGGCGCAGCCCCTTGCTCCACCCGCTAGGAAGGCACCACATAGGGTCAGGGAAACTGGCGCCAAGTTTACCAAGAGGAGGCCCGAGGCAGCCGGACAGAAGTGTTGGTAAGAAAGGCCAGACAAAGGACACACAAAGGGGGTCCTGTGAAGCGCTCCAAAGTTATCTGGGAGTTGTCTGAGCCCCTCACCTGGTGAGCACAGTACGACGTGGGCAGCCGTTACCTGCAGACGTGGTCTGGATAATAAGAACTGTGAGTAAAGGCCCTGAACTGCATCACTGACTCCGTGTCGTTACTGCTGCTGCCCTGCACCATCACCCCCATCCTCCGCATACACTGCCCTGAGGCTATACTCCTCCCGTGGGGAGTTATGCTACGCTCTGCTGCACCCACAACACCAGCCTTAGCGGTCTGCCCTGTAGCGGCGGTTCACTCTGACCGCAATCCACGGGTGGCGTAGTCGGACATTTAAACATCAAAACCACATAAATAGTTCCGCCACTGGTTTGACCGCCCTGAGCCACGGAACCGGATCGCCACCACGAAGACTACAACCACCAGCATCCACCAAAAAGGGTCCGGTTCCGGGTGTCCCAAGGCCCAGGGGGTGCGTCAGAACATTTTCATCACCTTTCACAATCACCAATGGGACAAGGCAGGGATGTCCTCTGTCCCCTCTCTTATACATCCTAGTGACGGAGCACCTGCTCTCATCAATTCGCCATAACCCCAATATTAGGTGGATTGAGGTGGGAGGCACCGAGTACAAGTGCTCTCTATTTGCTGATGATGTCCTAGTATATATCACTCAATCACATATATCCATCCCTGCTGTTATGGCTGAAATAGATCACTTTGTTACATGGTAAAATTTTAAAATCAATGCAGCGAAGTCTGAGGCCCTCGATGTCTCCCTCCCTAAATCCATATAGGATTCCATCCAGTCCAACTTTCCCTTTGCCTGGCCCTCACAGGGTATCAAATACTTAGGAATTCCTATTCATAGAGACCTCTCCCATCTATGTTATCTTAATTTTGGGCCCTTTATTGAACAATTTCATACAGACCACGGTTGGCAAGTTAGAACTGTAAGATTCACTACGTGAACCACTGGTGTTTTGTGGAAAAGCACATGTATACCGCGTTCCAAATTATTATGCAAAAAGTGTTTAGGAGTGATAAGGGAAGAATTTGTTTGTTTGTCAGTTAAACTCATTGATGGTGATGTGTGTCAGGGCTCTTTATATCACTGTAAGCAATTGCAGACACCTGTGCTAATTAGTTTGGCAGGTGTGTCCAATGAAAGGCAAGACTACTTAAGAAGGCTCTCTCACATTATTAAGCATCCTACATTTTCTGCCAAAATGGGAAAGAAAAAGGATGTGTCGGCTGCTGAGAAGCAACAAATTGTGGAGTGTTTAGGTCAAGGCATGACTACAATCAACATTGTGCGATGATCAGGATGAAGTGTCTTGGCAATCAAGAAGTATGTAGCTGATTCACAGTACACACGTGTGCGTGCTGATAAGGGCAAATTGAGGACTCTTTCCTACAGGCAATTACGTCAGGTTGAAAGAGCAGCGGCAAAAAAGCCTTGTCATAGCAGCAGACAAGTTTTTGAAGCTGCTTGTGCCTCCAACGTCCCCCGAACAACAAGATGCAGGGTCCTTCAGAGGTTTGCAGCTGTGCATACGCCATCCTGTCGACCTCCTCTATCCACTTCACACAAGCAGAAACGGCTCCAGTGGGCCAAACATTACATGAAGACTGATTTCAAAACTGTTTTGTTCACGGATGAGTGCCGTGCAGCGCTCGATGGTCCAGATGAATGGAGTGGAGGATGGCTGGTTGATGGACACCCCACGCAAACACGGCTACAGCGCCAACAAGGAGGAGGTGGAGTAATGTTTTGGGCTGGAATCATGGGGAGAGAGATTGTCGGCCCCTTTAGGATCCCTGAAGGCGCTAAAGATGAACTCCATAATGTATGTGGATTTTCTCAAACAGCACTTCCTGCCATGGTTCAAGAAGAAGAACCGTGTATTTCACAGCAAGATCATTTTTCTGCATGATAATGCACCATCTCATGCTGCACATAAAACATCTGCATCTCTGGCTGATATGGGCATAAAAGGGGACAAACTTATGGTGTGACCCCCATGCTCCCCTGACCTCTACCCCATTCAGAACCTTTGGAGCATCATTAAAAGGAGTGTCTATGATGGCGGGAGGCAGTTCACATCTAAGCAACAGCTCTGGGAGGGTATTCTGTCCTCATGCAAAACAATTGAAGCAGAAACCATCCAAAACCTGACAAATTCAATGGACGAGAGAGTTCAGAAGCTCCTTTCGAACAAGGGGTCCTATGTGAAAATGTAACATCACCTAGAATAAAGTTTTGAGTTGAAAACTGTTTGATTTCAGTTTCTAACAACCTGCTAATGCTTATAATTTCAAAAATGACCATTTTTTTGGTCTTTATTAAAATGAAAAGGTTGATCGAAAAGTTTGGGGGATCTAAGAGTGTGGCAACCCAGTAGTCATGATTACTTCGAATTCTGACAATATGAGGGTCATGCTGCAGGTAGTGCAGCAAGAAGGCACTTATGTGTCTTGCGCATCTCGGAGCCCCAAAATTATTTTCCGGGCTAGATGCAGCTAAAAATTATTTTTAATTTTAAATCTGGTGAAGCTTATTATAGATGGCCTAATAGGATCAGTGCTGCACACTGCTACAAAGCCCAAATTATTTTCCAGTCAAGATACAGATAAACATGATTAGTAATTTGAAAGCTTAAAACGGTTGGTAGGGTGATTTTAACCAATCATCAAGCTTTTACTCTCCCCAGGATGACACAGGGGTAGAAAAGTCGTTTCGGATCCATGATTTGTTCATCTTTATGAACGTGAGTCTGTCTACATTATCAGTGGAGAGCCGCGTGCGCTTATCTGTCAGCACACCACCAGCAGCGCTGAACACACGTTCAGACAGAACGCTGGCTGCGGGGCATGAGAAGATCTCCAAGGCGTAAGTGGCTAGCTTCGGCCATTTATCCAGATTGGAAGCCCAAAAAGAGCAAGGGTCCAGTGACACAGTCGTGGCTTCAATGTTTACTTGGAGATACTCCTGTACCATCGTCTCTAGGCGTTGACTATGTGTCAGACTTCTTGTCTCCTGTGGCCTTGCAAAGGATGGGCTAAAAAAGTGGTGAAATGATTCCGCAAAATTGATGTTACCAGCAGATACTGTGGTTCTGTTACGGTTTGAGTGCTGAACACTTGACGGTCCCACGGTTGGCAAGTTGGAACTGTGAGATTCACTACGTGCACCACTGGTATTTTGTGGAAAAGCACATGTAAGATTCTGCAACAGTCTCTGCTGATACTCCTGCATGCGTGCATCCCTTTCTATGGCAGGAATAATTTCTGCAAATTTACTTTTGTACCGGGGATCTAACAGTGTGGCAACCCAGTAGTCAGGATTATTTCTAATTCTCACAATTCGAGGGTCATGTTGCAGGTAGTGCAGCAAGAAGGCACTCATGTGTGTTGCGCATCCAGGAGCACCAAGTCCCTGTTGTGTTGGTGGCGAGGTAACAATCATGCTTCCTTCCTCTGTCCTCTCCCCCCAACCTCGCACAACAGAAATGTGATCAAGGTCTCCCTCATCTGATGAGTCTTCCATCAGTTCGTCCTCCACTTCTTCCTGGGCTCCTGCACCTTCCTCACTAGTTTGGCTGCTACCATGCGCCCTGGTTAAACCATCTCCCCCACCCTCACATGCCTGCCGCCTTGGTGCTGCCGACCGTCTGGACCTTGCAGATGTTAGCCCTTCCGCATACAACTCCTCCTCCTCTACTTCCTCCACCTCCTCTTGTGCCACCACCTGACTCCGAATTCTGTTTAACATGTGCTCCAGCATGTAAATCACCGGAATAGTCATGCTGATAATGGCATCGTCAGCACTAAACATCTTCGTCGCCATTTCAAAACTGTGCAGAAGGGTGCATAGGTCCCTGATCTGAGACCACTCCTCCAGCGTGATTTGCCCCACCTCTGAATCTCGTTGGCCCAGGCTATACGTCAGAACGTATTGCACCAGGGCTTGTCGGTGCTGCCACAGTCGCTGCAACATGTGCAGAGTTGAATTCCACCGGGTAGGCACATCGCATTTTAGCCGGTGAAGTGGCAGGCCCAACGACTTCTGTAGAGATGTAAGTCGCTGAGCTGCGGGATGCGAACGGCGGAAGTGAGCACACAGCGACCGTGCCCTCTGCAGAAGGCCATCTAGTCTGGGATAGTGGGCTAAAAATTGCTGGACAACCAGGTTCAACACGTGAGCCATACAAGGCACGTGTGTGACATTGCCCCGGCGAAGGGCCGCACCCAGGTTTGCAGCATTTTCGCACACGGCCTTCCCTGGTTTCAGGTCCAGTGGAGACAACCATTCATGAAATTGGTTCTCCAGAGCTGACCACAACTCCTCAGCTGTGTGACTCACATTTCCCAGACATTTCAATGTAAAAACCGCCTGATGACGTTGAGCCCTACTGCCAGCATAGTAAGGAGGTGTGCAGGATCCCTTCTGCGCAGTTAGAAAGCTTGTGGCATGACCAGACAGGCTTTGGGTGCAGGTGGAAGACCGAGAGGAGGTTGAGGAGGCAGAAGCAGTGGAGGAAAAATGACATAAAGAGGATTGACGCACAACTCGTGGGGACGGCAAGACTTGGACAGCAGCCCCTTGTCCTGCTGTCACCATAGTTACCCAGTGCCCAGTCAGCGACATGTAACGCCCCTGTCCATGCCTACTCGTCCAAGTGTCTGTGGTGAAATGCACCCTGTCACACACAGAGTTTCTCAAAGAAGCGGTGATGTTGTGTGCGACATGCTGGTGGAGCGCAGGCACACCTTTCTTTGAGAAGTAGTGCCGACTGGGCATCTGGTACTGGGGCACTGCGACGGACATAAGGTCTCGAAAATCCTCTGTGTCCACCAGGCGGAAAGGCAGCATTTCTGTAGCCAAGAGCTTGCAGATGGTGAAATTCAACCTCTTAGCTTTCTCATGGCTAGGAGGAAATGGTCTTTTACTTGTCCACATCTGAGGGACCGAGGGCTGGCTATTGTGCTTAGACGGGGTTGATAAGGGTGTCCCCGGCAAACTGCCGGTCTGTGAGGAAGATGCAGGCGGACATGTTAGGTTGCCTTGATCCAAAGGTGGTGCTATCGATGTCGGACAGCGCTCAAGACCAGCTGGTGTTACCACCTCCAAAGAAAATGATGACCTGCCAATCACGCTGGCTGTTGCGGGTAAAGAGGTGGCAGGTCTGCGCCCCAAAACAGGTGTGACTGCTGTCCCCCCAGTCACAGAGGATGAAGAGGCCGCGGATGCACAAGATATGGCAGACGGTGGTTGGCCCGGCCGGCTAGACCGCATTGTAGCACACTGAGCTTCCCACTGCAACTTATGCTTCATGTCCATGTGCCGGTTCATGCATGAAGTACTCAAACTATGTATTTTTTGGCCTCTACTTAGCTTTTGCTGACAAATGTTACAGATAACACGAGTTGGGTCATCTTTATCGATCTGAAAAAATGCCCAGGCTATGCAAGGCTTAGCACCCATGCGACCTGAAGAGCCACCACGACTTGTGGTGAGAGGCAGAGTTGTGTTTGAGGATGCAGTTGTTGACGTGCTTCCAGTACTACGTCTCTGTCCAGGAAGGCGCAACCTGACCTCGTCGTCACTAGCATCTTCCTCCACCTCCTCTGCTGACCTCATCTCTTGGCTGACTGTGGGTTGACAGTAAGTGGGATCTCCGACCTCATCATCATCACCCTGTGCGTTATCACACCCGTCGTCCTCAGAGCCAACCTGTTCCTGCCCTGACAAAAAACTAAAGTTGTCGCTCCAATCAGGTATTTGAGTCTTATCATCGTCTTCCTCATTGTCTCCACCAACAGGAGTTACAGTTTGGGAATGAGGGTCTACATTATGGTCAGAACCTTCTGCGTCTGGTCCTGGATCCGACTCATAAAGATTCTGGACATCAGTGCAGATCATTTCCTCGTCTGGATTCACAGAAGCGCTGGAGTCGACCTCTGATTCCCAGGCTATAGTATGAGTAAACAGCTCTGCAGACTCAACCATCTGTTCTACCTCATACTCAGACGGGCAGCTGGAGATTTGGGAGCTGTGAGGAAGCAAGTGCGATTTGGGTGACACCTTTGAGGACTGGAGTATTTGTGATGTTGAAGTTGATGTGGAGGAGAGCCCACTTAAAGGAGCACTTGATATCCGTTGAAGCACCTGCTGTTTTTGTGCCTCATCTGGAATTTGTAGCGATTGGCGTGGCCGTAAGAAAGGGATCTTATCACATTGTCCGCTAAAAGAAGTAGACATTTTAGTTTGGCTGGAAGATGGTCTTTCTTCTGCACCTACCCCACGGACACAACCTTTTTTCCCCTTCCCAACACGCCTATTCCCCTTTCCACCAGCAGCAGGCCTTTTTCCACTCATTTTGGTGGTTAACTAATTCACAACTCTGGAGTTGTTTGCACAAAAAAACAATGGATGGTAACCGAGCAGAGCTGAGTGGCCAAACTGTGGTATTAGGCCAAAACTATTGGCTGGGTTAGATGCAGAAAAAAATTATTTTTAATTTGCAACCTGATGGAGGTCAGTATAGATGGACTAATAGACCAAGTCCCACACACCGCTAGAAGCCCAAATATTTTTTCAAAGCTAGATGCAGAAAATTTTTTTATTCAATTTGCAACCTGATGGAGGTCAGTATAGATGGACTAATAGACCAAGTCCCACACACTGCTAGAAGCCCAAATATTTTTTCAGAGCTAGATGCAGAAAAAAATTATTTTTAATTTGCAACCTGATGGAGGTCAGTATAGAAGGACTAATAGAACAAGTCCCACACACTGCTAGAAGCCCAAATATATTTTCAGAGCTAAATGAAGAAAAAAAATATTTTTAATTTGCAACCTGATGGAGGTCAGTATAGATGGACTAATAGACCACGTCCCACACACTGCTAGAAGCCCAAATATTTTTTCAGAGCTAGATGCAGAAAAAAAATATTTTTAATTTGCAACCTGATGGAGGTCAGTATAGATGGACTAATAGACCAAGTCCCACACACCGCTAGAAGCCCAAATATTTTTTCAGAGCTAGATGCAGAAAATTTTTTTATTCAATTTGCAACCTGATGGAGGTCAGTATAGATGGACTAATAGACCAAGTCCCACACACTGCTAGGAGCCCAAATATTTTTTCAGAGCTAGATGCAAAAAAAAATTATTTTTAATTTGCAACCTGATGGAGGTCAGTATAGATGGACTAATAGACCAAGTCCCACACACCGCTAGAAGCCCAAATATTTTTTCAGAGCTAGATGCAGAAAAAAATTATATTCAGTTTGCAACCTGATGGAGGTCAGTATAGATGGACTAATAGAATGATGCTATGCCCAAAAGATTTTACTTCACTAGGTGCAGTAAAAAAATTGGTATTCTATACACAGGTGGTATATCTTGCAACACAGATAGGCTACTCCACTGACTAACACACTCTGCAATAGGCCAAAAAGGATTAGCTTTGCTAGATTCAGCCAAATGCTGTGAAAAAAACTTGCACAGCACTGGCACAGACCTGCCTGGCAAAAACTGATAGGAACTGATGTAACCTAGTCCTGAAAAGGACTCCAATTACAATTAGTCTTTACTCCCACAATCTATCTATTTAAGAGCACAGACCTGCCTGATAAAAGTCGTAGGAAATGCTGTAACCTAGTCCTTAAAAGGACTGCAATCACAACTATTCCCTACTCCCAAGCTATCTGTATATTTGTGCGAAAATTGGCTTGAAATTAACAAGGTATAGCGCACACAGCAACAGCGGTGCCGTCTAACACGCAGCTGCAGCAGTGAGAAAATGGTGGCGACGGGGAAAATGGCTTGGTCTTATAGGGCAAGGACATGTGACATACACTGCCAATCACACATGCCCTTGCTTGTGTGAAAAAAAGCACTTCGCTCCGTGTGTGCGCTGCTGATAGGCTGACAGATTGCACCTCCCCACTGCAAATGCGGGAAAGAGAAAAAAAAATGGAGATCTTCATTGTTCCTGCAGAGATCCATCCCCTGCCCCTCCCCCCGCCCCGCTGTACACTCAAACTGCGTATTAACATTAATTTTCATCATTACTGAGAAAAAATCCAGTTATGATTTTGGTGCACGAACAGTTATCGAACATAACCTCGAACAGCCGAATTTTTCTCAAATTGTTCGAGTTCGCCGATCGGCTCGAACACCGCCCAAAACAGCTCGAATTTGAGATTGGCGAACAGTTCGAGTAGAACAACGCTCATCTCTACTTACCAGGCCACCAGATGGCGGGTAGGGTGCGACCTCCTCCTCACAGTCCTCTTCCTCCACCACCGCCACCTGGCTGGAGCTCCGTGACCCCTCCAGAGATCCACCGGCCATGGCTCTGAATCGGTCATCATTCTCGAGTTTTCCCGGAATGGCCCGCTGCCGGCCAGGATGGTACACCGCCGGCTCTCCACCTCCTGAATAATTTTCTTGATCTTCCTGACCGCGGCGGATAGCTCAGGCTTTTTGCTGCTAGAGGCCCTTTCGGACCTCTCCTGAGCTACCCTCAACTCCCCCCAGAGGGATTTTAGCTTCCGAGAGGCGTCCTCATACTCGCAGAGGTGCGCATGGATGCGGGAGCCATAACTGACCGTGGACTCCTTCGCCACCTTGGTGCCCCAATCAAGGGGCACCGCTGCAGCACCCCTGCTCGTACTCGGCCTACCTCCGGGGGGAGGAGCCGCCGTGACCGTGGCCTCGGGGGTCCCTCTGGTCTTCATGCCGGACCCCTTGCCTTTTCCGGACCTGGTCCTGGTCATCCCGGCCGGGATGGTATTCCTCCCGCCCCCCGCCGGCTTGGACTGGGGGGCAGGAGCCTGGGGCCCAGCCCTGGAGGCCAATCCACGAACAAGCCTGCTTTCCTGGGAAGGGGGCAGACAAAAAGTCCCAGATGGAAAAACAAAACCTCCCTTCCCAGGAGCTCTCTCCACACCCCAAACACAGCAGCACACGGCAGGCTCCGCCTCTTCTTCTTCCTGCTACCGCAGCTGCTGGCATGAGACTTGCCCTCCAATAGATCCTTGTAAAAGGATTTAAAGTGTAACCATTCAAATTAGAGAGACAATTTAAATTAAAAAGATTAGAGCTGCCTCCACCGCAGGGGGGCTCGCTCGACCCACCAACGGACAGGCACCAATATTGGGAGAGGGGGGCTGGCCGTCAGGGTCCACCGCGGCTCTGGCACAAACCTGGCGACACGGAGGTCGCACGGGCAGGAACGGACTGGCCGTGTCGGCTTCACACTTTTTTGGTTTTAGAAGGGCATGACATGCCTATATCTGTGTCTCCCCCTCCTTTTACTCCTCCACCTCTTTTCTTTTCGCATGACTATATGTACTTGTCACTTTTCCATGTGTTAGTTGTGTCTTCTGAGCAGTTTGTCAGCTTTTCGACACCTTTGAAGTGTTTTCTATGTGTTTTCTATGTGTTTCTATGTGTTTTTGTTTGCCTGCCATTGGTTTTAATGGTGTTCGAAGGTGTTCGATGAATAGTTCGATTAACCGAACCGAACTCGAACACTACGGGGGTGGCTCAACACTTATCTCGAGCAGTGAGATGCTCGGGCGAGTACCGAGTAGTGGCAAGCACGTTCGCTCATCACTACTCGAGTGTACAAAGTAACTCATCTTGTAGGATACTCATATATAGCTCAGTATTAAGACCACCATGGAGAACAGGTTGTAATTTGTAGTATACAGAAAGAAAAAGATTTTTCCACCACTAGGATTAAAACAATGCAGTGACATGACAAGAATCTGCATAACTAATCGTATGCTAAATAGTTGCATGTCAAATTTATTTATGAGATAGCCAAGATGATTGTCTATAAAATTATGGTAATCTCACATTCAAAGCAATAGTGTATAGTGAGATATGGAGTCTGAAAGTCAAAAGTTCAAAACATTGTTACCTTTTGCTTGTCAGTACATATGAAATAGGTAACATAACTGTTTTCACAGTATATAATTTTAAAGTAACAATTTAATCTCCAACCACAATGTAAAAAATTTACATTAGTGGACAGTTAAATCTCTTGATTTATACCTATTCAAAAGTTTTGATGAAGAACTACTACCAAAAAGACAGCCTTCTATTTATAGCTGCTGGTGATGAGCGAGCATGCTAGTTTCTCGAGATTTACGAGCATGCTCGGGTGTTTTCCGAATATCTTCGGCATGCTCGAATGTTATATTTAAGTCACTCCGTGTGCATGATTTGCGACTGTTTAACAGCTTTAATACATGTGAGGAATGCCTGTTTGCTAGGCATTGCTCACATGTATTAAAGCTGTCAAACAGTCGCAAATCATGCACACACAGTGACTCAAGCATAATATTCGAGCACATCGCAAATACTCGGCAACAACCCGACCATGCTCGCCGAAAGGGTTAACAGAACACATTCGCTCATCACTAATTGCTGCACTTTAAGGAGAGAATAATTGGTCAAAAATATTGTGCAATCAGTTTGTAGCAAGTTAACAGATAAATATACAGTTTGATGTGTAAAGACATAGGCTCTAAATCATCAAAGTGTTTACACCTGAAAACTGTCATAAAACACTGAAAAGTTGCAAAATTGTGCAAAAAATTTGCGACTTTTGACATTTCACACCAGTTTTAGGTACCTCTGCCAAAAAGAGCAAAGCTGGGGAGTAGCTGGAGTGAGCGGGGCATGGCTCAAGTTCATGTAAGTGGTGGCATTTTCCTGAATGGAGTAACATTTTTGATGAGGTGCAAGGAGGCGCACTCTACTGATAAGATGTGCCAAATTGATTATGTTAATGAATTGTGGATGTGACTGTTTTTGTGTTCAGCTCTGTGAATCTGTCCACACATCATATGGGTGCAGGAGCTCTGTGCATTTTCATGAGTTAGTCTGGTCCATAGAATGGATAGGACTAGTGCATGCTCCTTTCTTTTCCATGTGGTCCTGAGGTCAATGTGGAAAACAGCTCTTGTCCACTGACACAAAGGTTAACATTTGGTCCATGTGAGGTACGTTGTACACATGGGCCAAAAATACATTCATGAAGCCTTAGGAAAGTTCCTGGTGGTTACACTAAGCACAGTTTTAGGGTGATATTAACCAGATGGGTTCCTTTTTGGAACCTGTCAGATCAGTCTCATATTTATATGGAAAAGTGTAGTCACTTAACTTGTCCATATACAGATATTCAGTAACAAGGGACTTGCAAGCATGAGGACCCTTGACGTGGGGTGCGATCTTGAATATTTTGGCCAAAATATCGACCAAAACCTCATATATTATAAATAGAGATGAGCGTTGTTCTACTCGAACTGTTCGCCAATCTCAAATTCGAGCTGTTTTGGGCGGTGTTCGAGCCGTTCGGCGAACACGAACAATTTGAGAAAAATTCGGCTGTTCGAGGTTATGTTCGATAACTGTTCGTGCACCAAAATCATAACTGGATTTTTTCTCAGTAATGATGAAAATTAATGTTAATACGCAGTTTGAGTGTACAGCGGGGTGGGGGGAGGGGCAGGGGATGGATCTCTGCAGGAACAATGAAGATCTCCATTTTTTTTTCTCTTTCCCGCATTTACAGTGGGGAGGTGCAATCTGTCAGCCTATCAGCAGCGCACACACGGAGCAAAGTGCTTTTTTTCACACAAGCAAGGGCATGTGTCATTGGCAGTGTATGTCACATGTCCTTGCCCTATAAGACCAAGCCATTTTCCCCGTCGCCACCATTTTCTCACTGCTGCAGCTGCGTGTTAGACGGCACCGCTGTTGCTGTGTGCGCTATACCTTGTTAATTTCAAGCCAATTTTCGCACAAATCTACAGATAGCTTGGGAGTAGGGAATAGTTGTGATTGCAGTCCTTTTAAGGACTAGGTTACAGCATTTCCTACGACTTTTATCAGGCAGGTCTGTGCTCTTAAATAGATAGATTGTGGGAGTAAAGACTAATTGTAATTGGAGTCCTTTTCAGGACTAGGTTACATCAGTTCCTATCAGTTTTTGCCAGGCAGGTCTGTGCCAGTGCTGTGCAAGTTTTTTTCACAGCATTTGGCTGAATCTAGCAAAGCTAATCCTTTTTGGCCTATTGCAGAGTGTGTTAGTCAGTGGAGTAGCCTATCTGTGTTGCAAGATATACCACCTGTGTATAGAATACCAATTTTTTTACTGTACCTAGTGAAGTAAAATCTTTTGGGCATAGCATCATTCTATTAGTCCATCTATACTGACCTCCATCAGGTTGCAAATTGAATATAATTTTTTTCTGCATCTAGCTCTGAAAAAAATATTGGGCTTCTAGCTGTGTGTGGGACTTGTTGTATTAGTCCATCTATACTGACCTCCATCAGGTTGCAAACTGAATATATTTTTTTCTTCATCTACCTCTGAAAAAATATTGGGCTTCTAGCTGTGTGTGGGACTTGTTCTATTGATCCATCTATACCGACCTCCATCAGGTTGCAAACTGAATATATTTTTTTCTGCATCTACCTCTGAAAAAATATTGGGCTTCTAGCTGTGTGTGGGACTTGTTGTATTAGTCCATCTATACTGACCTCCATCAGGTTGCAAACTGAATATATTTTTTTCTGCATCTACCTCTGAAAAAATATTGGGCTTCTAGCTGTGTGTGGGACTTGTTCTATTAATCCATCTATACAGACCTCCATCAGGTTGCAAACTGAATATATTTTTTTCTGCATCTACCTCTGAAAAAATATTGGGCTTCTAGCTGTGTGTGGGACTTGTTGTATTAGGCCATCTATACTGACCTCCATCAGGTTGCAAACTGAATATATTTTTTTCTGCATCTACCTCTGAAAAAATATTGGGCTTCTAGCTGTGTGTGGGACTTGTTCTATTAATCCATCTATACAGACCTCCATCAGGTTGCAAACTGAATATATTTTTTTCTGCATCTACCTCTGAAAAAATATTGGGCTTCTAGCTGTGTGTGGGACTTGTTGTATTAGTCCATCTATACTGACCTCCATCAGGTTGCAAACTGAATATATTTTTTTCTGCATCTACCTCTGAAAAAATATTGGGCTTCTAGCTGTGTGTGGGACTTGTTCTATTAATCCATCTATACAGACCTCCATCAGGTTGCAAACTGAATATATTTTTTTCTGCATCTACCTCCGAAAAAATATGTGGCCTTCTAGCAGTGTGTGGGACTTAATCTATTAGTCCATCTATACTGACCTCCATCAGGTTGCAAACTGAATATAATTTTTTTCTGCATCTAGCTCTGAAAAAATATTTGGCCTTCTAGCAGTGTGTGGGACTTTCTCTATTAGTCCATCTATACTGACCTCCATCAGGTTGCAAATTAAAAATAATTTTTATCTGCATCTACAGTACCTCTGAAAAAATATTTGGGCTTCTAGCTGTGTGTGGGACTTGTTCTATTAGTCCATCTATACTGACCTCCATCAGGTTGCAAATTGAATATAATTTTTATCTGCATCTAGCTCTGAAAAAATATTTGGCCTTCTAGCAGTGTGTGGAACTTTCTCTATTAGTCCATCTATACTGACCTCCATCAGGTTGCAAATTGAATATAATTTTTATCTGCATCTAGCTCTGAAAAAATATTTGGCCTTCTAGCAGTGTGTGGGACTTTCTCTATTAGTCCATCTATACTGACCTCCATCAGGTTGCAAATTAAAAATAATTTTTATCTGCATCTACCTCTGAAAAAATATTTGGGCTTCTAGCTGTGTGTGGGACTTGTTCTATTACTTCATCTATACTGACCTCCATCAGGTTGCAAACTGAATATATTTTTTTATGCATCTACCTCTGAAAAAATATTGGGCTTCTAGCTGTGTGTGGGACTTGTTGTATTAGTCCATCTATACTGACCTCCATCAGGTTGCAAATTAAAAATAATTTTTTGTCTGCATCTAGCTCTGAAAAAATATTTGGCCTTCTAGCAGTGTGTGGGACTTTCTCTATTAGTCCATCTATACTGACCTCCATCAGGTTCCAAATTAAAAATAATTTTTATCTGCATCTACCTCTGAAAAAATATTTGGGCTTCTAGCTGTGTGTGGGACTTGTTCTATTAATCCATCTATACAGACCTCCATCAGGTTGCAAACTGAATATAATTTTTTTCTGCATCTAGCTCTGAAAAAATATTTGGCCTTCTAGCAGTGTGTGGGACTTGTTCTATTAGTCCACCTATACTGACCTCCATCAGGTTGCAAATTCAAAATAATTTTTTGTCTGCATCTAGCTCTGAAAAAATATTTGGCCTTCTATCAGTGTGTGGGACTTTCTCTATTAGTCCATCTATACTGACCTCCATCATGTTGCAAACGGAATATATTTTTTTTCTGCATCTACCTCTGAAAAAATATTGGGCTTGTAGCTGTGTGTGGGACTTGTTCTATTAATCCATCTATACAGACCTCCATCAGGTTGCAAACTGAATAAAAAATTTTTCTGCATCTCCCTCTGAAAAAATATTTGGGCTTCTAGCTGTGTGTGGGACTTGTTCTATTAGTCCATCTATACTGACCTCCATCAGGTTGCAAATTGAATATAATTTTTTTCTGCATCTAACCCAGCCAATAGTTTTGGCCTAATACCACAGTTTGGCCACTCAGCTCTGCTCGGTTCCCATCCATTGTTTTTTTGTGCAAACAACTCCAGAGTTGTGAATTAGTTAACCACCAAAATGAGTGGAAAAAGGCCTGCTGCTGGTGGAAAGGGGAATAGGCGTGTTGGGAAGGGGAAAAAAGGTTGTGTCCGTGGGGTAGGTGTTAAAGCAACAGTAACATCTGCAGAAGAAAGACCATCTTCCAGCCAAACTAAAATGTCTACTTCTTTTAGCGGACAATGTGATAAGATCCCTTTCTTACGGCCACGCCAATCGCTACAAATTCCAGATGAGGCACAAAAACAGCAGGTGCTTCAACGGATATCAAGTGCTCCTTTAAGTGGGCTCTCCTCCACATCAACTTCAACATCACAAATACTCCAGTCCTCAAAGGTGTCACCCCAATCGCACTTGCTTCCTCACAGCTCCCAAATCTCCAGCTGCCCGTCTGAGTATGAGGTAGAACAGATGGTTGAGTCTGCAGAGCTGTTTACTCATACTATAGCCTGGGAATCAGAGGTCGACTCCAGCGCTTCTGTGAATCCAGACGAGGAAATGATCTGCACTGATGCCCAGAATCTTTATGAGTTGGATCCAGGACCAGACGCAGAAGGTTCTGACCATAATGTAGACCCTCATTCCCAAACTGTAACTCCTGTTGGTGGAGACAATGAGGAAGACGATGATAAGACTCAAATACCTGATTGGAGCGACAACTTTAGTTTTTTGTCAGGGCAGGAACAGGTTGGCTCTGAGGACGACGGGTGTGATAACGCACAGGGTGATGATGATGAGGTTGGAGATCCCACTTACTGTCAACCCACAGTCAGCCAAGAGATGAGGTCAGCAGAGGAGGTGGAGGAAGATGCTAGTGACGACGAGGTCAGGTTGCGCCTTCCTGGACAGAGACGTAGTACTGGAAGCACGTCAACAACTGCATCCTCAAACACAACTCTGCCTCTCACCACAAGTCGTGGTGGCTCTTCAGGTCGCATGGGTGCTAAGCCTTGCATAGCCTGGGCATTTTTTCAGATCGATAAAGATGACCCAACTCGTGTTATCTGTAACATTTGTCAGCAAAAGCTAAGTAGAGGCCAAAAAATACATAGTTTGAGTACTTCATGCATGAACCGGCACATGGACATGAAGCATAAGTTGCAGTGGGAAGCTCAGTGTGCTACAATGCGGCCTAGCCGGCCGGGCCAGCCACCGTCTGCCATATCTTGTGCATCCGCGGCCTCTTCATCCTCTGTGACTGGGGGGACAGCAGTCACACCTGTTTTGGGGCGCAGACCTGCCACCTCTTTACCCGCAACAGCCAGCGTGATTGGCAGGTCATCATTTTCTTTGGAGGTGGTAACACCAGCTGGTGTTGAGCGCTGTCCGACATCGATAGCACTACCTTTGGATCAAGGCAACCTAACATGTCCGCCTGCATCTTCCTCACAGACCGGCAGTTTGCCGGGGACACCCTTATCAACCCCGTCTAAGCACTAGTGTTGAGCCACCCCCATAGTGTTCGGGTTCGGTTCGGTTCATTGAACACCGGGATGTTCGAGGAACTGTTCGTCGAACTGTTCGTCAAACACCTTAGAACACCGTCGAACACCGTTAAAACCAATGGCAGGCAAACAAAAACACATAGAAACACATAGAAAACACCTGCAAAGGTGTCCAAAAGCTGACAAACTGCTCAGAAGACACTCTCTTTAAAAAAGCCGGCCGGCAAATTCAGCAGCGGCATACACCGGTACCCGACAATTTAGACAAGAAGGAATAGAGCATCACACATAGATTAGATAGATAGAAACATGTCAGTCACACATATAAGAAGCACAGTGACAGTGTTGGTTACTGCACTTGTCATTTAGTGTAAAGGATTTATTAAAAAAAATATTAGTGTTTTCATGCACCGTCTCTTTAAAAAAGCCGGCCAGCAATTCAGCATCTGTACCCGACAATTTAGAACAGAAAGAATAGAGCTTCACACATAGATTAGATAGATAGAAACATGTCAGTCACATATATAATAAGTACAGTGATAGTGTTGCTTACTGTACTTGTCATTTAGTGTAAAGGATTTATTTAAAAAAATAATAGTGTTTTCATGCACTGTCTCTTTAAAAAAGCCGGCCGGCAATTCAGCAGCGGTACCTGACAATTTAGAACAGAAAGATAGAGCATCACACATAGATTAGATAGATAGAAACATGTCAGTCACATATATATGAAGTACAGTGATAGTGTTGGTTACTGTACTTGTCATTTAGTATTAAAATAAAGGATTTATTATTAAAAAAATTGGCGTGGGGTTCCCCTTAATTTTAGGCTCTAGCGGAGGTTAAGCAGACGGCTGGGGCAGATGTTTGAAGCCTGGGAAGGGGGTAATACCCACGGAGCTTCCCAGGCTACTAATATCAGCCCCCAGCTGAATACATAGCCTTTACTAGCTATTAAAATGGGGGACCCCCCCAAAAAAATGACGTGGGGTCCCCCCTAATTTAATAGCTAGCAAAGGCTAGGCAGACAGCTGGGGGCTGATATTAATAGCCCAGGAAGAGAGCCATGAATATTGGCCCCCTCCCAGGCTAGAAACACCAGCCGTCAGCCGCCCCAGAAATGGCGCATTCATAGGATGCGCCAATTCTGGCACTTAGCCTCGCTCTTCCACGCTGCCCTGGTGCGGTGGCAGGGGGTAATAGGGTTGGGGTTGATGTCAGCTTATAATGCCAGCTGACATCAAGCCCAGGTTAGTAATGGAGAGGCGTCTATAAGACACCCCCATTACTAACCCCATAGTCAAAGTTAAAAAAAACACAAACACCCAGAATAAAGTCCTTTAATTGAAATAAAGACACAATCCTTTATTGTTCTAAATTAAACCATACTTACCATCACGCCCATTCCAGCTGAAGCCAACGATCTCCTGCAATAAAAGAAAAATAATAAAGCAACCTCATCCTTACCTTTCCATGGTTCCCACGACAGCTTCAGCTCTGCTACATCGAGATGACAGGCTGGACCGCAGCAGAACGCTGCCATCCAGCCTGTCATCCCGCAGACAATGAGAAGCGCAGGCTTGCTTGCGCTGCTCAGCGTCTCTCTGTGACGACATCCAGATGAGCCGAGTTCATGTCCAATGAACTCGGCTCACCTCATGCACGTCACTGACAGCGTGGGAAAATTCTCACGCTGAAGCGCTGATTGCAGGAGAATTTTCCCACGCTGTCAGTGACGTGCAGGAGGTGAGCTGAGTTCATTGGACATGAGCTCACCTCATGCACATCACTGACAGCGTGGGAGAATTCTCCTGCACTCAGCACTTCAGCGTGAGAATTTTCCCACGCTGTCAGTGACGTGCATGAGGTGAGCCGAGTTCATTGGACATGACCTCGGCTCATCTGGATGCCGTCACAGCGAGACAGTGAGGAGCGCAAGCATGCCTGCGCTTCTCAGTGTCTGCGGGATGACAGACTGGATGGCAGCGTTCTGCTGCGGTCCAGCCTGTCATCTCGATGTAGCAGAGCTGAAGCTGTCGTGGGAACCATGGAAAGGTAAGGATGAGGTTGGTTTATTATTTTTCTTTTATTGCAGGAGATCGTTGGCTTCAGCTGGAATGGGTGTGATGGTAAGTATGGTTTAATTAAGAACAATAAAGAATTGTGTCTTTATTTCAATTAAAGGACTTTATTCTGGGTGTTGTGTTTTTTTTAAATACTTTACTAGAAATTCATGTCGGTCATGTCTAATACTGGCGTGACCCCATGAATTTTGGGCTTGGGGCCAGCTGATAATACCAAGCTGGCCCTAACCCCTTTATTACCCAGTGAGCCACCGCACCAGGGCCCTGGATGAGTTGGGTACAGCGCCAGAAGATGGCGCTTCTATGAACGCGCCATTTTCCGGGGTGGCTGCGGACTGCAATTTGTAGCGGGGGGGGGCCCAGAAAGCTTGGGCCTCCCTGCGCTGCAGATTCCAGCCCCCAGCTGCCTAGTTGTACCTGGCTGGACACAAAAATAGGGCGAAGCCCCACGTACTTTTTTTTTAATTATTTCATGAAATTCATGAAATAATTAAGAAAAAAAGGCCTTCCCTATATTGTTGTGTCCGGCCAGGTACAAATAGGCAGCTGGTGGTTGGGGGCAGCCCGTTCCTGCCTGCTGTACCTGGCTGGACACAAATATAGTGCGAAGCCCCACTTCAATTTTTTTTAATTATTTCATGAAATTCATGAAATAATTAAGAAAAAAAGGGCTTCCCTATATTGTTGTGTCCGGCCAGGTACAAATAGGCAGCTGGTGGATGGGGGCAGCCCGTTCCTGCCTGCTGTACCTGGCTGGACACAAATATAGTGCGAAGCCCCACTTCAATTTTTTTAAATTATTTCAAGAAATTCATGAAATAATTTAAAAAAAATTGACGTGGGGCTTCGCACTATATTTGTGTCCAGCCAGGTACAGCAGGCAGGAACGGGCTGCCCCCAACCACCAGCTGCCTATTTGTACCTGGCCGGACACAACAATATAGGGAAGCCCTTTTTTTCTTAATTATTTCATGAAATAATTTAAAGAAAATTGACGTGGGGCTTCGCCCTGTTTTTGTGTCCAGCCAGGTACAACTAGGCAGCTGGGGGCTGGAATCCGCAGCGCAGGGAGGCCCAAGCTTTCTGGGCCACCCCCGCTGCAAATTGCAGTCCGCAGCCACCCCGGAAAATGGCGCGTTCATAGAAGCGCCATCTTCTGGCGCTGTACCCAACTCATCCAGGGCCCTGATGCGGTGGCTCACTGGGTAATAAAGGGGTTAGGGCCAGCTTGGCATTATCAGCTGGCCCTAAGCCCGAAATTCATGGGGTCACGCCAATATTAGACATGACCACCATGAATTTCTAGTAAAGTATTTAAAAAAAACACAACACCCATAAAAAAGTCCTTTAATTGAAATAAACACACAATTCTTTATTGTTCTAAATTAAACCATACTTACCATCACGCCCATTCCAGCTGAAGCCAACGATCTCCTGAAATAAAAGAAAAATAATAAAGCAACATCATCCTTACCTTTCCATGGTTCCCATGACAGCTTCAGCTCTGCTACATCGAGATGACAGGCTGGACCGCAGCAGAACGCTGCCATCCAGCCTCTCATCCCGCAGACACTGAGAAGCGCAGGCTTGCTTGCGCTCCACAGTGTCTCTCTGTGAGTGCATCCAGATGAGCCGGGTTAATGTCCAATGAACTCGGCTCACCTCATGCACGTCACTGACAGCGTGGGAAAATTCTCCTGCACTCAGCGCTTCAGCGTGGGAGAATTCTCACACTGAAGCGCTGAGTGCAGGAGAATTCTCCCACGCTGTCAGTGACGTGCAGGAGGTGAGCTGAGTTCATTGGACATGAGCTCACCTTATGCACGTCACTGACAGCGTGGGAATATTCTCCTGCACTCAGCGCTTCAGCGTGGGAGAATTCTCACGCTGAAGCGCTGAGTGCAGGAGAATTCTCCCACGCTGTCAGTGACGTGCAGGAGGTGAGCTGAGTTCATTGCACATGAGCTCACCTTATGCACGTCACTGACAGCGTGGGAGAATTCTCCTGCACTCACCGCTTCAGCGTGAGAATTTTCCCACGCTGTCAGTGACGTGCATGAGGTGAGCCGAGTTCATTGGACATGAACTCGGCTCATCTGGATGTCGTCACAGAGAGACGCTGAGCAGCGCAAGCATGCCTGCGCTTCTCAGTGTCTGCGGGATGAGAGGCTGGATGGCAGCGTTCTGCTGCGGTCCAGCCTGTCATCTCGATGTAGCAGAGCTGAAGCTGTCGTGGGAACCATGGAAAGGTAAGGATGAGGTTGCTTTATTATTTTTCTTTTATTGCAGGAGATCGTTGGCTTCAGCTGGAATGGGCGTGACGGTAAGTATGGTTTAATTTAGAACAATAAAGGATTGTGTCTTTATTTCAATTAAAGGACTTTATTCTGGGTGTTTGTGTTTTTTTTAACTTTGACTATGGGGTTAGTAATGGGGGTGTCTTATAGACGCCTCTCCATTACTAACCTGGGCTTGATGTCAGCTGGCATTATAAGCTGACATCAACCCCAACCCTATTACCCCCTGCCACTGCACCAGGGCAGCGTGGAAGAGCGAGGCTAAGTGCCAGAATTGGCGCATCCTATGAATGCGCCATTTCTGGGGCGGCTGACGGCTGGTGTTTCTAGCCTGGGAGGGGGCCAATATTCATGGCTCCCTTCCTGGGCTATTAATATCAGCCCCCAGCTGTCTGCCTAGCCTTTGCTAGCTATTAAATTAGGGGGGACCCCACGTCATTTTTTTTGGGGTGTCCCCCATTTTAATAGCTAGTAAAGGCTATGTATTCAGCTGGGGGCTGATATTAGTAGCCTGGGAAGCTCCGTGGGTATTACCCCCTTCCCAGGCTTCAAACATCTGCCCCAGCCGTCTGCTTAACCTCCGCTAGAGCCTAAAATTAAGGGGAACCCCACGCCAATTTTTTTAATAATAAATCCTTTATTTTAATACTAAATGACAAGTACAGTAACCAACACTATCACTGTACTTCACATATATGTGACTGACATGTTTCTATCTATCTAATCTATGTGTGAAGCTCTATTCTGTCTGTTATAAATTGTCGGGTACCGCTGCTGAATTGCCAGCCGGCTTTTTTAAAGAGACGGTGCATGAAAACACTATTATTTTTTTTGATAAATCCTTTACGCTAAATGACAAGTACAGTAAGCAACACTGTCACTGTACTTCGTATATATGTGGCTGACATGTTTCTATCTATCTAATCTATGTGTGAAGCTCTATTCTGTCTGTTATAAATTGTCGGTACCGCTGCTGAATTGCCGGCCGGCTTTTTTAAAGAGACGGTGCATGAAAACACTATTATTTTTTTGGATAAATCCTTTACGCTAAATGACAAGTACAGTAAGCAGCACTTTCACTGTACTTCGTATATATGTGGCTGACATGTTTATATCTATCTAATCTATGTGTGAAGCTCTATTCTTTCGGTTCTAAATTGTCGGGTACAGGTGTATGCCGCTGCTGAATTGCCGGCTTTTCATGTTTCACTGTTGGCACTGTTCCCATCGATTTGGGCAATCACTGTAATGCCACAACCACCATGGCTGTGGCATTACAGTGAGTGGCAGACAATCCCTGCATGATTGGTGCTCTAAATAGCGCCAGACATGCAGGACACGCTTTTGGTGCACGAACAGTTATCGAACATAACCTCGAACAGCCGAATTTTTTGCAAATCGTTCGGGTTCGTCGAACAACTCGAACACCGCCCAAAACAGCTCGAATTTGAGATTGGCGAACAGTTCTAGTCGAACACCGCTCATCTCTACTAAGCACAATAGCCAGCCCTCGGTCCCTCAGATGTGGACAAGTAAAAGACCATTTCCTCCTAGCCATGAGAAAGCTAAGAGGTTGAATTTCACCATCTGCAAGCTCTTGGCTACAGAAATGCTGCCTTTCCGCCTCGTGGACACAGAGGATTTTCGAGACCTTATGTCCGTCGCAGTGCCCCAGTACCAGATGCCCAGTCGGCACTACTTCTCAAAGAAAGGTGTGCCTGCGCTCCACCAGCATGTCGCACACAACATCCCCGCTTCTTTGAGAAACTCTGTGTGTGACAGGGTGCATTTCACCACAGACACTTGGACGAGTAGGCATGGACAGGGGCGTTACATGTCGCTGACTGGGCACTGGGTAACTATGGTGACAGCAGGACAAGGGGCTGCTGTCCAAGTCTTGCCGTCCCCACGAGTTGTACGTCAATCCTCTTTATGTCAAAGTTCCTCCACTGCTTCTGCCTCCTCAACCTCCTCTCGGTCTTCCACCTGCACCCAAAGCCTGTCTGGTCATGCCACAAGCTTTCTAACTGCGCAGAAGGGATCCTGCACACCTCCTTACTATGCTGGCAGTAGGGCTCAACGTCATCAGGCGGTTTTTACATTGAAATGTCTGGGAAATGTGAGTCACACAGCTGAGGAGTTGTGGTCAGCTCTGGAGAACCAATTTCATGAATGGTTGTCTCCACTGGACCTGAAACCAGGGAAGGCCGTGTGCGACAATGCTGCAAACCTGGGTGCGGCCCCTCGCCGGGGCAATGTCACACACGTGCCTTGTATGGCTCACGTGTTGAACCTGGTTGTCCAGCAATTTTTAGCCCACTATCCCAGACTAGATGGCCTTCTGCAGAGGGCACGGTCGCTGTGTGCTCACTTCCGCCGTTCGCATCCCGCAACTCAGCGACTTACATCTCTACAGAAGTCGTTGGGCCTGCCACTTCACCGGCTAAAATGCGATGTGCCTACCCGGTGGAATTCAACTCTGCACATTTTGCAGCGACTGTGGCAACACCGACAAGCCCTGGTGCAATACGTTCTGACGTATAGCCTGGGCCAACGAGATCCAGAGGTGGGGCAAATCACGCTGGAGGAGTGGTCTCAGATCAGGGACCTATGCACCCTTCTGCACAGTTTTGAAATGGCGACGAAGATGTTTAGTGCTGACGATGCCATTATCAGCATGACTATTCCGGTGATTTACATGCTGGAGCACATGTTAAACAGAATTCGGAGTCAGGTGGTGGCACAAGAGGAGGTGGAGGAAGTAGAGGAGGAGGAGTTGTATGCGGAAGGGCTAACATCTGCAAGGTCCAGACGGTCGGCAGCACCAAGGCGGCAGGCATGTGAGGGTGGGGGAGATGGTTTTACCAGGGTGCATGGTAGCAGCCAAACTAGTGAGGAAGGTGCAGGAGCCCAGGAAGAAGTGGAGGACGAACTGATGGAAGACTCATCAGATGAGGGAGACCTTGATCACATTTCTGTTGTGCGAGGTTGGGGGGAGAGGACAGAGGAAAGAAGCATGATTGTTACCTCGCCACCAACACAACAGGGACTTGGTGCTCCTGGATGTGCAACACACATGAGTGCCTTCTTGCTGCACTACCTGCAACATGACCGTCGAAATGTGAGAATTAGAAATAATCCTGACTACTGGGTTGCCACACTGTTAGATCCCCGGTACAAAAGTAAATTTGCAGAAATTATTCCTGCCATAGAAAGGGATGCACGCATGCAGGAGTATCAGCAGAGACTGTTGCAGAATCTTACATGTGCTTTTCCACAAAATACCAGTGGTGCACGTAGTGAATCTCACAGTTCCAACTTGCCAACCGTGGGACCGTCAAGTGTTCAGCACTCAAACCGTAACAGAACCACAGTATCTGCTGGTAACATCAATTTTGCGGAATCATTTCACCACTTTTTTAGCCCATCCTTTGCAAGGCCACAGGAGACAAGAAGTCTGACACATAGTCAACGCCTAGAGACGATGGTACAGGAGTATCTCCAAGTAAACATTGAAGCCATGACTGTGTCACTGGACCCTTGCTCTTTTTGGGCTTCCAATCTGGATAAATGGCCGGAGCTAGCCACTTACGCCTTGGAGATCTTGTCATGCCCCGCAGCCAGCGTTCTGTCTGAACGTGTGTTCAGCGCTGCTGGTGGTGTGCTGACAGATAAGCGCACGCGGCTCTCCACTGATAATGTAGACAGACTCACGTTCATAAAGATGAACAAATCATGGATCCGAAAGGACTTTTCTACCCCTGTGTCATCCTGGGGAGAGTAAAAGCTTGATGATTGGTTAAAATCACCCTACCAACCGTTTTAAGCTTTCAAATTACTAATCATGTTTATCTGTATCTTGGCTGGAAAATAATTTGGGCTTTGTAGCAGTGTGCAGCACTGATTCTATTAGGCCATCTATAATAAGCTCCACCAGATTTAAAATTACTAATCATGTTTATCTGTATCTTGACTGGAAAATAATTTGGGCTTTGTAGCAGTGTGCAGCACTGATTCTATTAGGCCATCTATAATAAGCTCCACCAGATTTAAAATTACTAATCATGTTTATCCGTATCTTGACTGGAAAATAATTTGGGCTTTGTAGCAGTGTGCAGCACTGATCCTACAGTTATATGAAAAAGTTTGGGCACCCCTATTAATCTTAAGCTTTTTGTTTTATAAAAATTGGTGTTTTTGCAACAGCTATTTCAGTTTGATATATGTAATAACTGTTGGACACAGTAATGTTTCTGCCTTGAAATGAGGTTTATTGTACTAACAGAAAATGTGCAATCTGCATTCAAACAAAATTTGACAGGTGCATAAGTATGGGCACCCTTATCATTTTCTTGTTTTAAATACTCCTACCTACTTTTTACTGACTTACTAGAGCACTTTTTTTGGTTTTGTAACCTCATTGAGCTTTGAACTTCATAGCCAGGTGTATGCAATCATGAGAAAAGCTACTTAAAGTGGCCACTTGCAAGTTGTTCTCCTGTTTGAATCTCCTCTGAAGAGTGGCATCATGGGCTCCTCAAAACAACTGTCAAATGATCTGAAAACAAAGATTATTCAACATAGTTGTTCAGGGGAAGGACAAAAAAGCTGTCTCAGAGATTTAACCTGTCAGTTTCCACTGTGAGGAACATAGTAAGGAAGTGGAAGAACACAGGGACAGTTCTTGTTAAGGCCAGAAGTGGCAGGCCAAGAAAAACATCAGAAAGGCAGAGAAGAAGAATGGTGAGATCAGTCAAGGACAATCCTCAGACCACCTCCAGAGAGCTGCAGCATCAACTTGCTGCAGATGGTGTCACTGTGCATCGGTCAACTATACAACACACTTTGCACAAGGAGAAGCTGTATGGGAGAGTGATGCGAAAGAAGCCATTTCTGCAAGCACGCCACAAACAGAGTCGGCTGAGGTATGCAAAAGCACATTTGGAGAAGCCAATTTCTTTTTGGAAGAAGGTCCTGTGGACTGATGAAACCACGATTGAGTTGTTTGGTCATACAAAAAGGCGTTATGCATGGCGGCAAAAAAACACAGCATTCCAAGAAAACACTTGCTACCCACAGTAAAATTTGGTGGAGGTTCCATCATGCTTTGGGGCTGTGTGGCCAATGCCGACACCGGGAATCTTGTTAAAGTTGAGGGACGCATGGATTCCACTCACTATCAGCAGATTCTTGACAATAATGTTCAAGAATCAGTGATAAAGTTGAAGTTACGCAGGGGATGGATCTTTCAGCAAGACAATGATCCAAAACACCGCTCCAAATCTACTCAGGCATTCATGCAGAGGAACAATTACAATGTTCTGGAATGGCCATCCCTGTCCCCAGACCTGAATATCATTGAACATCTGTGGGATCATTTGAAGAGGGCTGTCCATGCTCAGCGACCATCAAACTTAACTGAACTGGAATTGTTTTGTCTAGAGGAATGGTCAAAAATACCTTCATCCAGGATCCAGGAACTCATTAAAAGCTACAGGAAGCGACTAGAGGCTGTTATTTTTGCAAAAGGAGGATCTACTAAATATTAATGTCACTTTTCTGGTGAGGTGCCCATACTTATGCACCTGTCAAATTTTGTTTGAATGCAGATTGCACATTTTCTGTTAGTACAATAAACCTAATTTCAAGGCAGAAACATTACTGTGTCCAAAAGTTATTACATATATCTAACTGAAATAGCTGATGCAAAAACACCAATTTATATAAAACAATAAGCTTAAGATTAATAGGGGTGCCCAAACTTTTTCATATAACTGTATTAGGCCATCTATACTAATGCTTCACCAGATTTAAAATTAATAATAATTTTTAGCTGCATCTAGCCCGGAAAATAATTTTGGGGCTCCGACATGCGCAAGACACATAAGTGCCTTCTTGCTGCACTACCTGCAACATGACCCTCATATTGTCAGAATTCGAAGTAATCATGACTACTGGGTTGCCACACTCTTAGATCCCCCAAACTTTTCGATCAACCTTTTCATTTTAATAAAGACCAAAGAAAATGGTCATTTTTGAAATTATAAGCATTAGCAGGTTGTTAGAAACTGAAATCAAACAGTTTTCAACTCAAAACTTTATTCTAGGTGATGTTATATTTTCACATAGGACCCCTTGTTCGAAAGGAGCTTCTGAACTCTCTCGTCCATTGAATTTGTCAGGTTTTGGATGGTTTCTGCTTCAATTGTTTTGCATGAGGACAGAATACCCTCCCAGAGCTGTTGCTTAGATGTGAACTGCCTCCCGCCATCATAGACACTCCTTTTAATGATGCTCCAAAGGTTCTGAATGGGGTAGAGGTCAGGGGAGCATGGGGGTCACACCATAAGTTTGTCCCCTTTTATGCCCATATCAGCCAGAGATGCAGATGTTTTATGTGCAGCATGAGATGGTGCATTATCATGCAAAAAAATGATCTTGCTGTGAAATACACGGTTCTTCTTCTTGAACCATGGCAGGAAGTGCTGTTTGAGAAAATCCACATACATTATGGAGTTCATCTTTAGCGCCTTCAGGGATCCTAAAGGGGCCGACAATCTCTCTCCCCATGATTCCAGCCCAAAACATTACTCCACCTCCTCCTTGTTGGCGCTGTAGCCGTGTTTGCGTGGGGTGTCCATCAACCAGCCATCCTCCACTCCATCCATCTGGACCATCGAGCGCTGCACGGCACTCATCCGTGAACAAAACAGTTTTGAAATCAGTCTTCATGTAATGTTTGGCCCACTGGAGCCGTTTCTGCTTGTGTGAAATGGATAGAGGAGGTCGACAGGATGGCGTATGCACAGCTGCAAACCTCTGAAGGACCCTGCATCTTGTTGTTCGGGGGACGTTGGAGGCACCAGCAGCTTCAAAAACTTGTCTGCTGCTATGACAAGGCTTTTTTGCCACTGCTCTTTAAACCTGACGTAATTGCCTGTAGGAAAGAGTCCTCAATTTGCCCTTATCAGCACGCACACATGTGTACATTGAATCAGCTACATACTTCTTGATTGCCAAGACACTTCATCCTGATCATCGCTCAATGTTGATTGTAGTCATGCCTTGACCTAAACACTCCACAATTTGTTGCTTCTCAGCAGCCGACACATCCTTTTTCTTTCCCATTTTGGCAGAAAATGTAGGCTGCTTAATAATGTGAGACAGCCTTCTTAAGTAGTCTTGCCTTTCATTGGACACACCTGCCAAACTAATTAGCACAGGTGTCTGCAATTGCTTACAGTGATATAAAGAGCCCTGACACACATCACCATCAATGAGTTTAACTGACAAACAAATTCTTCCCTTATCACTCCTAAACACTTTTTGCATAATAATTTGGAACACAGTGTACATGTGCTTTTCCACAAAACACCAGTGGTTCACGTAGTGAATCTTACAGTTCTAACTTGCCAACCGTGGTCTGTATGGAGTTGTTCAATAAAGGGCCCAAAATTAAGATAACATAGATGGGAGAGGTCTCTATGAATAGGAATTCCTAAGTATTTGATACCCTGTGAGGGTCAGGCAAAGGGAAAGTTGGACTGGATGGAATCCTATATGGATTTGGGGAGGGAGACATCGAGGGCCTCAGACTTCGCTGCATTGATTTTAAAATTTGACCATGTAACAAAGTGATCTATTTCAGCCATAACAGCATGGATGGATATATGTGATTGAGTGATATATACTAGGACATCATCAGCAAATAGAGAGCACTTGTACTCGGTGCCTCCCACCTCAATCCACCTAATATTGGGGTTATGGCGAATTGATGAGAGCAGGTGCTCCGTCAGTAGGATGTATAAGAGAGGGGACAGAGAACATCCCTGCCTTGTCCCATTGGTGATTGTGAAAGGTGATGAAAATGTTCTGACGCGCCCCCTGGGCCTTGGGACACCCGGAGCCGGACCCTTTTTGGTGGATGCTGGTGGTTGTAGTCTCCGTGGCGTCGACCCGGTTCCGTGGCTCAGGGCGGTCAAACCAGTGGCGGAACTATTTATGTGGTTTTGATGTTTAAATGTCCGACTACGCCACCCGTGGATTGCGGTCAGAGTGAACCGCCGCTCAAGGGCAGACCGCTGAGGCTGGTGTTGTGGGTGCAGCAGAGCGTAGCATAACTCCCCACGGGAGGAGTATAGCCTCAGGGCAGTGTATGCGGAGGATGGGGGTGATGGTGCAGGGCAGCAGCAGTAACGACACGGAGTCAGTGATGCAGTCCAGGGCCTTTACTCACAGTTCTTATTATCCAGACCACGTCTGCAGGTAACGGCTGCCCACGTCATACTGTGCTCACCAGGTGAGGGGCTCAGACAACTCCCAGATAACTTTGGAGCGCTTCACAGGACCCCCTTTGTGTGTCCTTTGTCTGGCCTTTCTTACCAACCCTTCTGTCCGGCTGCCTCGGGCCTCCTCTTGGTAAACTTGGTGCCAGTTTCCCTGACCCTATGTGGTGCCTTCCAAGCGGGTGTAGCGAGGGGCTGCGCCACATAAAATGGCACAGCCTCCTGTTTCTAGCTGAGGGTCGTTTCCTGCCTCCACTAGTTTCGGGGACCGGTCTCCCCCTTTGGCCTGACCCCTCCACGCAGGTGGATTCGGGCGTGCGGTGGCGACTCGCCCGTCCGCACCCCTGGGATCCCTTCGTTCCTCGTTCCTGGAGCCTTCTCCGCTCCTCTTCCTTCCTTCTCCCTCTTCCAGGCCTGGGCCTCTGTTACTAGGCCCGCCTCCGGAGCAGAGCTCATGCAGAGCCCCTGCTCCCTGCCACTTCTGCTCAGACTTCTCTGCACTGAACTAAGATGGTGCCCACCTTTTATACTCCCTTCTCAATGCACCCAGAAACTGCTTCCTCCCTGCTCCTGCACTACAGGGTTCTCCTTCCTCAGTGTTCCCTCCCCCCACTCCAGCCAGGGACAGGGACTGTCGTGCCCATCTCAGGGGCATATTGGTCGCCCTGCCCCACGGCAATGTGGTGTAATGCATGCAGGTGTCGGGTCCTGATCCACACTACATCCTTACCTGAGAGTGAGATATCACACCTCTGGGTGAGGTGCAATACCTCTGTAGCAACCGAGCCCTCAGGGTGCTACAGTTCCATTTATCTTCAGCCTAGGTGACGTATTGCGATACAGGGCCGTGATTTTGGCTATAAAAGGGTCCCCTAGACCCCTACCCCAAGCTTTTTAAGAGAATCATATATGGCGTGCCAGGAGACTCTATGGAATGCTTTCTCAGCATCCAACGAGAGTATCTAATTACAAATTTTTAACTGCATCTAGCCCAGGAAATACTTTGTGCCTAGTAGCAGTGTCTGCTAGTCAGCGGATTATCCCGGCTGTTAAGCAAGCTACACCACCTGTAGTTTGGACACTTAATTTTTTCAAAGGAAATGCTTCGGGACCACGGGATACTCAGTGAAGAGGATCAGGAGGCACCCCAAGGCATAGGGGCTGGGACTGGCAGTATGATGCCTTGCGGTGGACAGCCGAGCTCGATCCTTATAAAAGCTTTTTAACTGCAGCAGCTTTAGTGGACGCTACTGGAGCTGGAATTACGCGGCTGCTGGCATGAGACTTGCCCTCCAATAGATCCTTGTAAATGGATTTAAAGTGTATTCATTCAAATTAGAGAGACAATTTAAATTAAAAAGCTTAGAGCTGCCTCCACCACAGGGGGGCTCGCTCGACCCACCAGCGGACAGGCACCAGTATTGGGAGAGGGGGGCTGGCCGTCAGGGTTCACCGCGGCTCTGGCACAAACCCGGCGACGCGAAGGTGGCACGGGCAGGAGCGGACTGAACGTGTCTGCTTCTTACTTTTTGGATTTTAGAAGGGCATGACATGCATATATCTGTGTCTCCCCCTCCTTTTACTCCTCCACCTCTTTTCTTTTCGCATGACTATATGTACTTGTCACTTTTCCATGTGTTAGTTGTGTCTTCTGAGCAGTTTGTCAGCTTTTGGACACCTTTGAAGGTGTTTTCTATGTGTTTCTATGTGTTTTTGTTTGCCTGCCATTGGTTTTAATGGTGTTCGAAGGTGTTCGACGAACAGTTCGACGAACAGTTCGGCGAACACACGGGTGTTCGACGAACCGAACCGAACTCGAACACTACCGGGGTGGCTCAACACTAATTATAAATAAGTATTTTTGCACTTTTTATTCCACGGTGAAGCCAGGTCCATTTGCGCTGGCATTGTAAACTAGGGTGTCTGTTCTCATGGGGTGCACTCAGATAGTACTGGGCAGCCCGCTTAATCTGATAGTATGGGTGTAACTAATAGACTGTCAGCCAGATACTGTGCACCACCCATGTGTGAACAGCACCCTTTACAAACATTTTTGTGTGCAATTGTAATACTAAGCAATCACCCCCTCCATGAAATGGGAGGTTGTGAGTGATTGTCTCATCAGTATTTTGCACCTGTGTTGCTGCCATCTTTATTATATGGGTTTGCATCCTGGTAGTGCACTAGTTCTGAGATCTGGCAGGTAAACACTCTTGCCTTTTTTGCTGCGTTTTTTTCTTGAATCTTGGGGGGGGAATTTTAATTCTTCTTATTGTGGCTTTGCTTTGCGTTTATTCTAAAAAGAACACAACTATGTTGTCACCTTCATTATAAATGTAAACTAAAAAGCAAATGTGAACATAAACAGACTAAATACTGATGAAAAATGTAAACACTTGCAAACATAACTTACATAAACTGCATTAATTAATCAGTTAACTCTTAGAATATATATGTTGGTGATAATGAACAATAATGCACTCCCATTATATGAGCTGTTTATGTGGCAGCGGAGCACCTTCAGTAACATTCTTATCCTACTAAGGTGTAAGAAGGAAAGATACAAAAAATCATTTGTGCCGACTGCTATGGGAATGTATAACAATTACCTAAGTGGAAAATCCTTGAAGTGATATGTTGTTGTATTGGGTACCAAGTGTATGTAACCTGTGGATAATTGGGTATGGCCTGTGTATAACCTGTCAGGAATAATAATAATGTATGACATTCTTCTGTTAATTCTACTGTTTTGTTTTTAGTAAGTAATTTCATGTTCTTGTTTATGTTGTGTGTCTGTGATACTACAATTTCCCTCTGGATCAATAAAGTGTATCATATTGTAAGAAGCACCACACTTTTTCTGACTGACACTACTTTCCTTTATTTTTAAGAATTATTTTTAGTGTTGTTTTTATATAACCGATCTCCCCATTTTCTCTTTTCTAGTAAGGACATTGTTAGAAATGCTTGGCAGGTAAATGTTCTAGACAGCACCTTCAACAGGGCATTATTTTGGTGTGGCATATACAGATGTAAAATTTAACTTGTAAAAAAAAATATAAAAATAGTTTATGACTTGAACACTTTGTGAGGGAGAATATTGCAGTTAACTGTCTGGATTTTGGGAAATGTTCTTTTGTCTTTTGAAAAAACATTATTCCTTCCTTTATCTAAAGTGATTACACAAGAAATGCAAAAACTCAGTACAGTCTTGTGACACGCAACCCACTTTCTCTTACTGACACTGCTTTTTCATTTTTTTTTTCAGTAAAAAAGATTGAGCAGAGTGGCTTGCTGCTTTCTAGTGCATGAAGAATGGTGAAAAAATGTTTAATTCAAGTGCAGAAGGACAGATGTCAGCTGCACCATATCAATGATCAATCACACTGAGGAAAGCTGGCAACAGCAGCAGTGCCAGCAGTCTGATTACTACACTGATCATTTTCACTGCTGTTGTTGTACAACACACTATGTCTAGAATATGTGTTCAATGTATTAAGGCTTTTTCGCTCTATCTCTAAGGGCTTGTGCAGACAAGCATATTTTTAGTCAGAGCGCAATCCAACAAAACATTAGATTGAACTCGGACCATTGTTAATCTATAAGGTAGTGCACTTGACCTCCTTTTTTTCCGGACAGAGTCTGCGATTTTCAGATCACACTTGGCCATGTAAGTCAGTAACACGGAGGAAAAAATCAAATCACACTTGGATGACATCTGAGTGCAGTCTGACTGGCAGAATGGAAAAGATGGAGACATTTTTATTTCCATCTTCTCCTCATGTGAGAAAAGTGGATCAAACTCTGATCAGATTGTGATTAGCATCATCAAACCGATTTTCTTGGATGAGAAAAAATATGGTCCTGTGACTCTAGCTTAATGCTGAGATGTGCGCTCTGAAGTTCTCTTGTATCTGTACAAAAATAAAGAAAACAATTAATAGGAAATTCATCTATTAGTATAATACTAACATAAACAATATTGAAGTTTTAACTCTGTATAAAGCAGGTTTAACTTCAACCTAATGCCACAATGTAAAAATATTTCTGTCTGCTTACAAAAATTGTCAGTATTGACCGTAGTAACCAATAAGATCATTGCATAACAATATATGTTTCAGTTTGTTTGAGACAAGAACTGCATTATGGATGTACATTATGGTGTCCATGCATTGCCACTTTCACTGTCCATAGGCATAAGAATTATTGGGTGTGCTCACCAGAAGCATGTCAGCCAATGTTGCTAATTATAACACCTATATAACAGATTTTAAATATGACTAAATAATGTTTTGGATTTTTATGGAATCTCTTTTACATTGCTGGATTTAACCTTCTATATTCTAGCTCCATATGAATCATAAAGAATAATATCTGGTATCAGATAATATCACTTTTTATAGATTGCACAATGTCTGATCTTTTTAAGACAGGATATCTCACAAGTTTATAGCAGAGTTTAAGAAATTTATGAAATATCTATTTATGGAACCAAGTGACTTCACCTCCATGTTGATTGCTAGATTTCCAAAGGTTGAAACATTTCTTTAGCTTCATCTTAGAGCTGTAAGACCATTTTCTTTAGTAACTTTCAGAGGCTGCAAATCCCCTTGAGAGAAAGTTAGAGAACAAGTGGAAACGAAGTATAAATGTTTTTTTGGCACGTCTTGAAAATCACACGAGTCTCTCTTGCAAGACCATTATCCTTCAGAGCACAAAATCTTGCAGAATGTTCATTTCCTTGGAAATGTTTAATTTTAGTTGTACATCTGGTATTTAACCCCTTGTGGTTATTCTCAGAATCTTAAAATATTGATCCCAGCAAATAACACCAGATGAATACATACAATACATAGAATGATACATTTGAGGCTCCTCAGCTCTGATGTAGAAAATCTTGCTATAGGTTTTTCTTGAGGCTTCAGTAACATTCTTCCTCAGCAGGGCTCGGGGATTAGTGGAAACTGTGTCTATTGATATTGCTATTGCTATGTTTCATACAATAGGATCTTTACTTTTATTTTACTTGCTGTTTACCGGTATGAAACTTACTATTCTATGCTGCCAATATCTACTTAAACAATAAAGGAAAACTAAAGGAAACCTCATTAACTTTCATAAAGTCCTCCAGGGGTACAGCACAAACGCTTATGACAAAGCCATAAACAGAATGCACGCTGCTGTAAACGGGGCTGGGGAAGGACTTACGGGGCATCTAAGCTCAATTATTAAATATATCACTCCTGCTCACACAGGACAGTTCTGCAAATGTAATATTATATTGAACAATGATTTCTGGAACTTCGATGCTGTCGGGGAAAGTCTTGTCTGTGCAAAGGTGGGAAAGAAACAATAGATTTTGTTATAATGTTATTTATGTTACATGCAAGGACGGACATATCATTGGTGCAACCTCTGCGGCCACACAGTGGCCCAAGAGGAATGGAGCCCACTTCCACCTCCAAAGCAAGTGGAATTGATGAGCTATTAAGTTGCAAAGGGACCATAAATTGTTCTCGCACACGGGCCCATTTTTGTCAGTGGTCATAGTGACCTAAGACACTGTGCGCGCCTGTCTGTGGGCACTGTGCTCACTATGACAACATGTCTGTGTCTGCACCTGATAGCTGCTCCCGCCTTGCTACCTGGGCAGCACACCTAGAGAATACTCACATGTGCTACCTGACTCTTGAGCAGCACATAGTGAATTCCTGCGACCTTTGAATAAAGGCCAGTCCATGATGATCAACCATGTAAACATGTTGAATCCTCAATGAATGGCTCAAATATCTTTACACCCAGCCCAAAGTATTCTTCATTCTGTTTCAGAAACACACTTTTGCCAGATGAAAGACTATTTTGGACTTATGCAGTGGTGCACATACCATTAGTGCAAAATATGCAGCCACAGAGGGGCACAAGAAGCAAGGAGGCCCACTAGCACCCCCAACGTTGGTGAAATTGTGCATTATGATAAGATAGTCTACTATAAAGGGCCCAAATATTGTTCTGACATAGGGGCCCACTTCTGTCTGTGTCCGCCCCTGGCTATATGTATGTGTCTGCTATACAGCAATAATCATAAACCTCTGCACCTCATTCATGGCTAATATAGGAACATTCGACTGTCTGTGGCAACCAAAAGTAATTTACTCATAGAAAAACATCAGGTGTTAAATCTTTATATCATTCTAAGCCAGCAGGGTCTGCCTCTGTCACCAGGTGGCACCACACTTAGTCTGCGTACGGCGCTGACGAAGGATGAGGCAGCTATTCTAGCATCACTGGGCAGTGCAGGCATGGTACAGCCAAGTATAAAACACTTACCAGAACCAAAGTTATATATATGAGCCATAGTCCATACATGGGATCTCCCAAAATTATTATAGCAACAATAAAGAACCAAACGGAGCAAAACCAAAAGAGAGTAAATAAAAATATATGTATGAAATAAGATACATTTCTATTAGATAATATTAAAAACATGCAAAAAATGCCAACAGAATTAATAGTGATTGGATAAGACACACAGACATGTGGCGGACCTGGCACCACAATGATGTAAGTATAGTGTGAGTGAACACCTGAGTGTATTATAAATGCAGAAAAAATAGTATGTCTGCAAAAATATTTAAGGCATGGGGATCCCAAATGGGAAAACTATCCAAGCCAGGACATAAACGCTGAATCAGCGATTGCATACCCAATGCATAGTACCACATGATCATAGTGCAGAATAGTATGCATGGTGTAATGCAGCGACTTGCTGGCATTACGGTAATGGTCCAGGATGTGTTTTACCTGACCATGTACCTTCCCCCTCAGGTGACTGGTCACCTGACTGTGACATAGCACAGGTCCTGCGCGCACAGAATGTCTGTCTGATCACATGACTGTGACATCAGCAAGGTCCTGTCTGTGTGTGTGTGTGTGCACGGGATGGATATATAAACCCTGCTTGATGGGAGACAGGTGTGTTCGGTGTGTTGGGCGTGAGGCCTGTTCCCTGTGTGTGTGGGACACCGTGATACAGTGAAGCCTGGCATTCTGAAAGGTCGAGGCTGGATCTTGTGTAGATGCCAGTGGCCTTGGAAGGCAGCGGCTTGGTGAAGAGTCCGGAAAGGAGCAGACTGGATGTGTGTGAGTGAAACATTCCAGTAGCCTTAGCCGGGACGACGGCTGAGACCCCCACCTGGGAAAGCCTTAAAGCCACAGTGGTGGCGGATTAAGTGGACTGCAGCAGCTAAAACCCGGCAAAGGTAATACACTTTGTTATATGGACACTTGTATGGACATTGCTAAAGTATTACCTTGCTGAAGGCTGTAACTTGGGCCAAGTGGGCCTGTCTGCCACTTGGGCTCGTGGACATTATATGTGTGAACTGTGGTTTATGAAGTGCAATAAACTGCAGCATTGTGAAATACCGGAAAGACATTGCTGGTGTGCATTAATTGACCCGGTGCAGCGAGTATCCCCCATTATGATGACTAGTGCTGCCTTACATAGGTCATGTGTCAACAAACTAAAGTAGCACACATCAGGACAGTATTCTCACCCATGAAATGCTGTGGCGACAGATACATCCAAAACAAGGAGCCCCTACGCGCATTTTGCGTAGGCTTCGTCGGGAGGCTATGGTACAGCCAAGTATATTGGAATGATAGGGACTTGTGGTGAAAACCAGCCAAGGACCATGTTTGTTTTCACAGAAAAGCAAGTCAGCAGGTTTAATTAGCTTCCTGTTGTGTCCTACAAAGCAGAACAACACCCTATTTTAACTGCCAGCAGTCAGTTTGAAGTTGATAATTATAAGTGTATACTTACCCTGGTTTGTGTCTCCATTTAAAGGGGTTATCCACCTCTCAGACAATCCCATCTCAACCAGCATATTTGACACCAGTAAAATGACAACACTTATACTCCCTCAAGTTCCGGTGCCGGAGCGGTTGCAATGATGTCGGAATTCACTCTTCTGGGGATCACGTCAAATTGCTATATCAGTGCAATTCCTGTGCCCAATCACCGCTGGCTTCACTTTCACTTCCTCTTGCTGTCTTATTTGTCCAAAGGCGGGGAGAATGAAGCCAGCGGTGATTGGGAGCAGGGATTGCATGTCATATCAATATGACGTGATCCCCGGAAAATCAAGTACTAAAACTGCTGGAATATTGCTGGTACCAGAAGTGAGTATACAGTGCTGGCCAAAAGTATTGGCACCCCTGCAATTCTGCCAGATAATACTCAGTTTCTTCCTGAAAATGATTGCAATCACAAATTCTTTAGTCTTATTATCTTCATTTAATTTGCTTGCAAAGAAAAAACACAAAAGAGAATGAAGCAAAAATCAAATCATTGATCATTTCACACAAAACTCCAAAAATGGGCCAGACAAAAGTATTGGCACCCTCAGCCTAATACTTGGTTGCACAACCTTTAGCCAAAATAACTGCGAACAACCGCTTCCGGTAACCATCAATGAGTTTCTTACAATGCCCTGCTAGAATTGTAGACCATTCTTCTTTGGCAAACTGCTCCAGGTCCCTGATATTTGAAGGGTGCCTTCTCCAAACTGCCATTTTGAGATCTCTCCACAGGTGTTCTATGGGATTCAGGTCTGGACTCATTGCTGGCCACCTTAGAAGTCTCCAGTGCTTTCTCTCAAACCATTTTATAGTGCTTTTGGAAGTGTGTTTTGGGTCATTGTCCTGCTGGAAGACCCATGACCTCTGAGGGAGACCCCGCTTTCTCACACTGGGCCCTACATTATGCTGCAAAATTTGTTGGTAGTCTTCAGACTTCATAATGCCATGCACACGGTCTAGCAGTCCAGTGCCAGAGGCAGCAAAGCAGCCCCAAAACATCAGGGAACCTCCGCCATTTTTGACTGTAGGGACCGTGTTCTTTTCTTTGAATACCTCTTTTTTCTTCCTGTACACTTTATGTTGATGTTTTTTCCCAAAAAGCTCTACTTTTGTCTCATCTGACCAGAGAACATTCTTCCAAAACGTTTTAGGCTTTCTCAGGTAAGTTTTGGCAAACTCCAGCCTGTTTTTTTTATGTCTCGGGGTAAGAAATGGGGTCTTCCTGGGTATCCTACCATACAGTCCCTTTTCATTCAGACGCCGACGGATAGTACGGGTTGACACTGTTGTACCCTCGGACTGCAGGGCAGCTTGAACTTGTTTGGATGTTAGTCGAGGTTCTTTATCCACCATCCGCACAATCTTGCATTGAAATCTCTCGTCAATTTTTCTTTTCCGTCCACATCTAGGGAGGTTAGCCCCAGTGCCATGGGCTTTAAACTTCTTGATGACACTGCGCACGGAAGACACAGGAACATTCAGGTCTTTGGAGATGGACTTGTAGCCTTGAGATTGCTCATGCTTCCTCACAATTTGGTTTCTCAAGTCCTCAGACAGTTCTTTGGTCTTCTTTCTTTTCTCCATGCTCAATGTGGTACACACAAGGACACAGGACAGAGGTTGAGTCAACTTTAATCCATGTTAACTGGCTGCAAGTGTCATTTAGTTATTGCCAGCACCTGTTAGGTGCCACATGATTTTTCAAAGGGTGCCAATACTTTTGTCCACCCCCTTTTTTAGGTTTGGTGTGGAATTATATCCAATTTGGCTTTAGGACAATTCTTTTTGTGATTTTTCATTGAAGACAAATTAAATGAAGAGAATAATACCAAAGAATTTGTGATTGCAATCATTTTCAGGAAGAAACCGAGTATTATCTGACAGAATTGCAGGGGTGCCAATACTTTTGGCCAGCACTGTAAGTGTTGTTATTTTACTGGGGGCAAATATGTTGATTGAGATGGAATCGTCTGAAATGTAGACAACCCCTTTAAAACCCTACTGCCTGTCTTGGCTTATTTTATTCCTGTTGCTGATCTTGGCCTGCCTTAAACCTCCCTTTGCCTAATTATTCTGACTTTGATTTTCCCCTCCTGGTTCTGACCTTAGTTATCTCCTGATATCATTTGTGTTTTCTCATTTTGTCTTGTACCTCTACTTTCTAGTTTTTACCCGGTTGGTCAACTTTCCTCTGCCAGTTCATTCCACCGGCCAGTAACTTCTCTGTGGATGCAATCCAGCGGTCCATTTTGTAAGTTCACATCCCATTATAAGAGATGAAGGCTTGTTAAAGAGTTAAAGCAAAATGAGTCCCTTTTGTAAAGTCTATCCATGCAAACACTTTTAAAAGCTGCCAGGTTTCCTCAAGCAATTCACCTTTATAGCTGCACGCAATTTCATCTCTATATATTTTCTTCTTCCACCGCAGATCAAAGTAAAAAAAAAATAGAAATAATAGTGTTAGCCCATTTTAGTTATTTCACCAAAAAGTTAATGACAAACAGCACCTAGCATGAGCCCATCTTTATTTTTATTTTTTTTAAATACACGTATATACACGTGCACCAACTGCATATAAGTTGTGTGAATAGTTAATTCTTATGGAAGAAATCCGTTTGATCTTGTAGCTGTGTTTTTAAGGACACCTTGTCATTTTATATTAGTAAGTTTTAAATACTGAGAAGAGAATTTAACCCCCTGCTGGGAAAACATGGCTTAGCAGAAGTTTTACATCCAGCCTCATTGATCCACAGATTATCTCAAATCGGAGATTGAACTCCCTTCGGGAGCTGCAGGGAGGGAAAGCTAATGTGAGAAAGTGTGTAGATTTTATTCTTTTGACTCCAAGGCTATACAGATCAAATCTGGCAAGTTGGAAGCAAGGGAGTTGTCTTCCTACTTTATATTTTTACATTTGTTGTTTCTTGATGTCAATATTCACAATCTATAACACACTGCAAGACGCAGAACAGACACACTGATACAGCCTTTGCATTCATTAATGGGATTTACCATTCTCCTGTTAGAAATGTTCAGGCATTCGTAAAACATTTATGCCCATAATTCAGAGTACATATGCCTAAAGTTTTTTAGATAATATTATAACTTTTGTGCTGAGGTATCTTTTTGTAACTCGTAAAATATGTGAGAACTTCGTGAAAAAAATACATAGAAGCAAAAGGAATTAAGGTTAACATTACAGAACAGGCTAATAGCTATTGAAACTTGTCAGTAATTCTACTTAGAAAGCTGCGGTGATTAAGTGGGAGTATGTTGATTAGCTGGACTTTGACAAGGATTATTCGATTGTGGCAGACGGGGGTTTCATAAGGAATTGCCTGAGTCTTAAGATGGAACTACAGCTTGACATGTCAGGGAATTTGGGACTTCTTCACTCTGGATTTAAACAGATTTTTTTTTTTAACAAAAGCCATTTAATTTACAAAACAACTAATAACTAGTGTTGAGCCACCCCCGTAGTGTTCGAGTTTGGTTCGGTTCGTCGAACACCCGTGTGTTCGCCGAACTGTTCGTCGAACTGTTCGTCGAACACCTTCGAACACCGTTAAAACCAATGGCAGGCAAACAAAAACACATAGAAACACATAGAAAACACCTTCAAAGGTGTCCAAAAGCTGACAAACTGCTCAGAAGACACAACTAACACATGGAAAAGTGACAAGTATATATAGTCATGCGAAAAGAAAAGAGGTGGAGGAGTAAAAGGAGGGGGAGACACAAATATAGGCATGTCATACCCTTCTAAAATCCAAAAAGTGAGAAGCCGACACGTTCAGTCCGCTCCTGCCCGTGCCACCTCCGTGTCGCCGGGTTTGTGCCAGAGCCGCGGTGAACCCTGACGGCCAGCCCCCCTCTCCCAATACTGGTGCCTGTCCGCTGGTGGGTCGAGCGAGCCCCCCTGTGGTGGAGGCAGCTCTAAGCTTTTTAATTTAAATTGTCTCTCTAATTTGAATGAATACACTTTAAATCCATTTACAAGGATCTATTGGAGGGCAAGTCTCATGCCAGCAGCCGCGTAATTCCAGCTCCAGTAGCGTCCACTAAAGCTGCTGCAGTTAAAAAGCTTTTATAAGGATCGAGCTCGGCTGTCCACCGCAAGGCATCCTACTGCCAGTCCCAGCCCCTATGCCTTGGGGTGCCTCCTGATGCTCTTCACTGAGTATCCCGTGGTCCCGAAGCATTTCCTTTGAAAAAATTAAGTGTCCAAACTACAGGTGGTGTAGCTTGCTTAACAGCCGGGATAATCCGCTGACTAGCAGACACTGCTACTAGGCACAAAGTATTTCCTGGGCTAGATGCAGTTAAAAATTTGTAATTAGATACTCTCGTTGGATGCTGAGAAAGCATTCCATAGAGTCTCCTGGCACGCCATATATGATTCTCTTAAAAAGCTTGGGGTAGGGGTCTAGGGGACCCTTTTATAGCCAAAATCACGGCCCTGTATCACAATACGTCACCTAGGCTGAAGATAAATGGAACTGTAGCACCCTGAGGGCTCGGTTGCTACAGAGGTATTGCACCTGACCCAGAGGTGTGATATCTCACACTCAGGTAAGGATGGAGTGTGGATCAGGACCCGACACCTGCATGCATTACACCACATTGCCGTGGGGCAGGGCGACCAATATGCCTCTGAGATGGGCACGACAGTCCCTGTCCCTGGCTGGAGTGGGGGGAGGGAACACTGAGGAAGGAGAACCCTGTAGTGCAGGAGCAGGGAGGAAGCAGTTCGTGGGTGCATTGAGAACGGAGTATAAAAGGTGGGCACCATCTTAGTTCAGTGCAGAGAAGTCTGAGCAGAAGTGGCAGGGAGCAGGGGCTCTGCAAGAGCTCTGCTCCGGAGGCGGGCCTAGTAACAGAGGCCCAGGCCTGGAAGAGGGAGAAGGAAGGAAGAGGAGCGGAGAAGGCTCCAGGAACGAGGAATGAAGGGATCCCAGGGGTGCGGACGGGCGAGTCGCCACCGCACGCCCGAATCCACCTGCGTGGAGGGGTCAGGCCAAAGGGGGTGACCGGTCCCCGAAACTAGTGGAGGCAGGAAACGACCCTCAGCTAGAAACCGGAGGCTCTGACATTTTATGTGGCGCAGCCCCTCGCTACACCCGCTAGGAAGGCACCACATAGGGTCAGGGAAACTGGCGCCAAGTTTACCAATAGGAGGCCCGAGGCAGCCGGACAGAAGGGTTGGTAAGAAAGGCCAGACAAAGGACACACAAAGGGGGTCCTGTGAAGCGCTCCAAAGTTATCTGGGAGTTGTCTGAGCCCCTCACCTGGTGAGCACAGTACGACGTGGGCAGCTGTTACCTGCAGACGTGGTCTGGAAAATAAGAACTGTGAGAAAAGGCCCTGGACTGCATCACTGACTCCGTGTCGTTACTGCTGCTGCCCTGCACCATCACCCCCATCCTCCGCATACACTGCCCTGAGGCTATACTCCTCCCGTGGGAAGTTATGCTACGCTCTGCTGCACCCACAACACTAGCCTCAGCGGTCTGCCCTGCAGCGGCGGTTCACTCTGACCGCAATCCACGGGTGGCGTAGTCGGATATTTAAACATCAAAACCACATAAATAGTTCCGCCACTGGTTTGACCGCCCTGAGCCACGGAACAGGGTCGCCGCCACGAAGACTACAACCACCAGCATCCACCAAAAAGGGTCCGGCTCCGGGTGTCCCAAGGCCCAGGGGGTGCATCAGAACATTTTCATCACCTTTCACAATCACCAATGGGACAAGGCAGGGATGTCCTCTGTCCCCTCTCTTATACATCCTAGTGACGGAGCACCTGCTCTCATCAATTCGCCATAACCCCAATATTAGGTGGATTGAGGTGGGAGGCACCGAGTACAAGTGCTCTCTATTTGCTGATGATGTCCTAGTATATATCACTCAATCACATATATCCATCCATGCTGTTATGGCTGAAATAGATCACTTTGTTACATGGTCAAATTTTTAAATCAATGCAGCGAAGTCTGAGGCCCTCGATGTCTCCCTCCCCAAATCCAAATAGGATTCCATCCAGTCCAACTTTCCCTTTGCCTGGCCCTCACAGGGTATCAAATACTTAGGAATTCCTATTCATAGAGACCTCTCCCATCTATGTTATCTTAATTTTGGGCCCTTTATTGAACAACTCCATACAGACCATGGTTGGCAAGTTAGAACTGTAAGATTCACTACGTGAACCACTGGTGTTTTGTGGAAAAGCACATGTACACTGTTTTCCAAATTATTATGCAAAAAGTGTTTAGGAGTGATAAGGGAAGAATTTGTTTGTTTGTCAGTTAAACTCATTGATGGTGATGTGTGTCAGGGCTCTTTATATCACTGTAAGCAATTGCAGACACCTGTGCAAATTAGTTTGGCAGGTGTGTCCAATGAAAGGCAAGACTACTTAAGAAGGCTGTCTCACATTATTAAGCAGCCTACAGTTTCTGCCAAAATGGGAAAGAAAAAGGATGTGTCGGCTGCTGAGAAGCAACAAATTGTGGAGTGTTTAGGTCAAGGCATGACTACAATCAACATTGTGCGATGATCAGGATGAAGTGTCTTGGCAATCAAGAAGTATGTAGCTGATTCACAGTACACACGTGTGCGTGCTGATAAGGGCAAATTGAGGACTCTTTCCTACAGGCAATTACGTCAGGTTAAAAGAGCAGCGGCAAAAAAGCCTTGTCATAGCAGCAGACAAGTTTTTGAAGCTGCTGGTGCCTCCAACGTCCCCCGAACAATAAGATGCAGGGTCCTTCAGAGGTTTGCAGCTGTGCATACGCCATCCTGTCGACCTCCTCTATCCACTTCACACAAGCAGAAACGGCTCCAGTGGGCTAAACATTACATGAAGACTGATTTCAAAACTGTTTTGTTCACGGATGAGTGACATGCAGCGCTCGATGGTCCAGATGGATGGAGTGGAGGATGGCTGGTTGATGGACACCCCACGCAAACACGGCTACAGCGCCAACAAGGAGGAGGTGGAGTAATGTTTTGGGCTGGAATCATGGGGAGAGAGATTGTCGGCCCCTTTAGAATCCCTGAAGGCGCTAAAGATGAACTCCATAATGTATGTGGATTTTCTCAAACAGCACTTCCTGCCATGGTTCAAGAAGAAGAACCGTGTATTTCACAGCAAGATCATTTTTTTGCATGATAATGCAACATCTCATGCTGCACATAAAAAATCTGCATCTCTGGCTGATATGGGCATAAAAGGGGACAAACTTATGGTGTGACCCCCATGCTCCCCTGACCTCTACCCCATTCAGAACCTCTGGAGCATCATCAAAATTAGTGTCTATGATGGCAGGAGGCAGTTCACATCTAAGCAACAGCTCTGGGAGGGTATTCTGTCCTCATGCAAAACAATTGAAGCAGAAAACATCCAAAACCTGACAAATTCAATGGACGAGAGAGTTCAGAAGCTCCTTTCGAACAAGGGGTCCTATGTGAAAATGTAAAATCACCTAGAATAAAGTTTTGAGTTGAAAACTGTTTGATTTCAGTTTCTAATAACCTGCTAATGCTTATAATTTCAAAAATGACCATTTTTTTGGTCTTTATTAAAATGAAAAGGTTGATCGAAAAGTTTGGGGGATCTAAGAGTGTGGCAACCCAGTAGTCATGATTACTTCGAAATCTGACAATATGAGGGTCATGTTGCAGGTAGTGCAGCAAGAAGGCATTTATTTGTCTTGCGCATCTCGGAGCCCCAAAATTATTTTCCGGGCTAGTTGCAGCTAAAAATTATTATTAATTTTAAATCTGGTGGAGCTTAGTATAGATGGCCTAATAGGATCAGTGCTGCACACTGCTACAAAACCCAAATTATTTTCCAGCCAAGATACAGATAAACATGATTAGTAATTTTAAATCTGGTGGAGCTTATTATAGATGGCCTAATAGAATCAGTGCTGCACACTGCTACAAATCCCAAATTATTTTCCAGCCAAGATACAGATAAACATGATTAGTAATTTGAAAGCTTAAAACGGTTGGTAGGGTGATTTTAACCAATCATCAAGCTTTTACTCTCCCCAGGATGACACAGGGGTAGAAAAGTCGTTTCGGATCCATGATTTGTTCATCTTTATGAACGTGAGTCTGTCTACATTATCAGTGGAGAGCCGCGTGCGCTTATCTGTCAGCACACCACCAGCAGCGCTGAACACACGTTCAGACAGAATGCTGGCTGCGGGGCATGACAAGATCTCCAAGGCGTAAGTGGCTAGCTCCGGCCATTTATCCAGATTGGAAGCCCAAAAAGAGCAAGGGTCCAGTGACACAGTCATGGCTTCAATGTTTACTTGGAGATACTCCTGTACCATCGTCTCTAGGCGTTGACTATGTGTCAGACTTCTTGTCTCCTGTGGCCTTGCAAAGGATGGGCTAAAAAAGTGGTGAAATGATTCCGCAAAATTGATGTTACCAGCAGATACTGTGGTTCTGTTACGGTTTGAGTGCTGAACACTTGACGGTCCCACGGTCTGTGAGATTCACTACGTGCACCACTGGTGTTTTGTGGAAAAGCACATGTAAGATTCTGCAACAGTCTCTGCTGATACTCCTGCATGCGTGCATCCCTTTCTATGGCAGGAATAATTTCGGCAAATTTACTTTTGTACTGGGGATCTAACAGTGTGGCAACCCAGTAGTCAGGATTATTTCTAATTCTCACAATTCGAGGGTCATGTTGCAGGTAGTGCAGCAAGAAGGCACTCATGTGTGTTGCGCATCCAGGAGCACCAAGTCCCTGTTGTGTTGGTGGCGAGGTAACAATCATGCTTCCTTCCTCTGTCCTCTCCCCCCAACCTCGCACAACAGAAATGTGATCAAGGTCTCCCTCATCTGATGAGTCTTCCATCAGTTCGTCCTCCACTTCTTCCTGGGCTCCTGCACCTTCCTCACTAGTTTGGCTGCTACCATGCGCCCTGGTAAAACCATCTCCCCCACCCTCACATGCCTGCCGCCTTGGTGCTGCCGACCGTCTGGACCTTGCAGATGTTAGCCCTTCCGCATACAACTCCTCCTCCTCTACTTCCTCCACCTCCTCTTGTGCCACCACCTGACTCCGAATTCTGTTTAACATGTGCTCCAGCATGTAAATCACCGGAATAGTCATGCTGATAATGGCATCGTCAGCACTAAACATCTTCGTCGCCATTTCAAAACTGTGCAGAAGGGTGCATAGGTCCCTGATCTGAGACCACTCCTCCAGCTTGATTTGCCCCACCTCTGGATCTCGTTGGCCCAGGCTATACGTCAGAACGTATTGCACCAGGGCTTGTCGGTGCTGCCACAGTCGCTGCAACATGTGCAGAGTTGAATTCCACCGGGTAGGCACATCGCATTTTAGCCGGTGAAGTGGCAGGCCCAACGACTTCTGTAGAGATGTAAGTCGCTGAGCTGCGGGATGCGAACGGCGGAAGTGAGCACACAGCGACCGTGCCCTCTGCAGAAGGCCATCTAGTCTGGGATAGTGGGCTAAAAATTGCTGGACAACCAGGTTCAACACGTGAGCCATACAAGGCACGTGTGTGACATTGCCCCTGCGAAGGGCCGCACCCAGGTTTGCAGCATTGTCGCACACGGCCTTCCCTGGTTTCAGGTCCAGTGGAGACAACCATTCATGAAATTGGTTCTCCAGAGCTGACCACAACTCCTCAGCTGTGTGACTCACATTTCCCAGACATTTCAAAGTAAAAACCGCCTGATGACATTGAGCCCTACTGCCAGCATAGTAAGGAGGTGTGCAGGATCCCTTCTGCGCAGTTAGAAAGCTTGTGGCATGACCAGACAGGCTTTGGGTGCAGGTGGAAGACCGAGAGGAGGTTGAGGAGGCAGAAGCAGTGGAGGAACTTTGACATAAAGAGGATTGACGCACAACTCGTGGGGACGGCAAGACTTGGACAGCAGCCCCTTGTCCTGCTGTCACCATAGTTACCCAGTGCCCAGTCAGCGACATGTAACGCCCCTGTCCATGCCTACTCGTCCAAGTGTCTGTGGTGAAATGCACCCTGTCACACATAGAGTTTCTCAAAGAAGCGGTGATGTTGTGTGCGACATGCTGGTGGAACGCAGGCACACCTTTCTTTGAGAAGTAGTGCCGACTGGGCATCTGGTACTGGGGCACTGCGACGGACATAAGGTCTCGAAAATCCTCTGTGTCCACCAGGCGGAAAGGCAGCATTTCTGTAGCCAAGAGCTTGCAGATGGTGAAATTCAACCTCTTAGCTTTCTCATGGCTAGAAGGAAATGGTCTTTTACTTGTCCACATCTGAGGGACCGAGGGCTGGCTATTGTGCTTAGACGGGGTAGATAAGGGTGTCCCCGGCAAACTGCCGGTCTGTGAGGAAGATGCAGGCGGACATGTTAGGTTGCCTTGATCCAAAGGTGGTGCTATCGATGTCGGACAGCGCTCAACACCAGCTGGTGTTACCACCTCCAAAGAAAATGATGACCTGCCAATCACGCTGGCTGTTGCGGGTAAAGAGGTGGCAGGTCTGTGCCCCAAAACAGGTGTGACTGCTGTCCCCCCAGTCACAGAGGATGAAGAGGCCACGGATGCACAAGATATGGCAGACGGTGGTTGGCCCGGCCGGCTAGGCCGCATTGTAGCACACTGAGCTTCCCACTGCAACTTATGCTTCATGTCCATGTGCCGGTTCATGCATGAAGTACTCAAACTATGTATTTTTTGGCCTCTACTTAGCTTTTGCTGACAAATGTTACAGATAACACGAGTTGGGTAATCTTTATCGATCTGAAAAAATGCCCAGGCTATGTAAGGCTTAGCACCCATGCGACCTGAAGAGCCACCACGACTTGTGGTGAGAGGCAGAGTTGTGTTTGAGGATGCAGTTGTTGACGTGCTTCCAGTACTACGTCTCTGTCCAGGAAGGCGCAACCTGACCTCGTCGTCACTAGCATCTTCCTCCACCTCCTCTGCTGACCTCATCTCTTGGCTGACTGTGGGTTGACAGTAAGTGGGATCTCCAACCTCATCATCATCACCCTGTGCATTATCACACCCGTCGTCCTCAGAGCCAACCTGTTCCTGCCCTGACAAAAAACTAAAGTTGTCGCTCCAATCAGGTATTTGAGTCTCATCATCGTCTTCCTCATTGTCTCCACCAACAGGAGTTACAGTTTGGGAATGAGGGTCTACATTATGGTCAGAACCTTCTGCGTCTGGTCCTGGATCCGACTCATAAAGATTCTGGGCATCAGTGCAGATCATTTCCTCGTCTGGATTCACAGAAGCGCTGGAGTCGACCTCTGATTCCCAGGCTATAGTATGAGTAAACAGCTCTGCAGACTCAACCATCTGTTCTACCTCATACTCAGACGGGCAGCTGGAGATTTGGGAGCTGTGAGGAAGCAAGTGCGATTGGGGTGACACCTTTGAGGACTGGAGTATTTGTGATGTTGAAGTTGATGTGGAGGAGAGCCCACTTAAAGGAGCACTTGATATCCATTGAAGCACCTGCTGTTTTTGTGCCTCATCTGGAATTTGTAGCGATTGGCGTGGCCGTAAGAAAGGGATCTTATCACATTGTCCGCTAAAAGAAGTAGACATTTTAGTTTGGCTGGAAAATGGTCTTTCTTCTGCCGATGTTTCTGTTGCTTTAACACCTACCCCACGGACACAACCTTTTTTCCCCTTCCCAACATGCCTATTCCCCTTTCCACCAGCAGCAGGCCTTTTTCCACTCATTTTAGTGGTTAACTAATTCACAACTCTGGAGTTGTTTGCACAAAAAAACAATGGATGGGAACCGAGCAGAGCTCAGTGGCCAAACTGTGGTATTAGGCCAAAACTATTGGCTGGGTTAGATGGAGAAAAAAATTATATTCGATTTGCAACCTGATGGAGGTCAGTATAGATGGACTAATAGAACAAGTCCCACACACAGCTAGAAGCCCAAATATTTTTTCAGAGGTAGATGCAGAAAAAAAATATATTCAGTTTGCAACCTGATGGAGGTCAGTATAGATGGACTAATAGAGAAAGTCCCACACACTGCTAGAAGGCCAAATATTTTTTCAGAGCTAGATGCAGACAAAAAATTATTTTGAATTTGCAACCTGATGGAGGTCAGTATAGGTGGACTAATAGAACAAGTCCCACACACTGCTAGAAGGCCAAATATTGTTTCAGAGCTAGATGCAGAAAAAAATTATATTCAGTTTGCAACCTGATGGAGGTCAGTATAGATGGACTAATAGAACAAGTCCCACACACAGCTTGAAGCCCAAATATTTTTTCAGAGGTAGATGCAGAAAAAAATTATTTTTAATTTGCAACCTGATGGAGGTCAGTATAGATGGACTAATAGAGAAAGTCCCACACACTGCTAGAAGTCCAAATATTTTTTCAGAGCTAGATGCAGATAAAAATTATTTTTAATTTGCAACCTGATGGAGGTCAGAATAGATGGACTATTAGAGAAAGTCCCACACACTACTAGAAGGCCAAATATTTTTTCAGAGCTAGATGCAGAAAAAAATTATATTCAATTTGCAACCTGATGGAGGTCAGTATAGATGGACTAATAGAACAAGTCCCACACACAGCTAGAAGCCCAAATATTTTTTCAGAGGTAGATGCAGATAAAAATTATTTTCAATTTGCAACCTGATGGAGGTCAGTATAGATGGACTAATAGAGAAAGTCCCACACACTGCTAGAAGGCCAAATATTTTTTCAGAGCTAGATGCAGATAAAAATTATTTTTAATTTGCAACCTGATGGAGGTCAGTATAGATGGACTAATAAAACAAGTCACACACACTGCTAGAAGCCCAAATATTTTTTCAGAGCTAGATGCAGAAAAAAATTATATTCAATTTGCAACCTGATGGAGGTCAGTATAGATGGACTAATAGACCAAGTCCCACACACCGCTAGAAGCCCAAATATTTTTTCAGAGCTAGATGCAGAAAAAAATTATATTCAATTTGCAACCTGCTGGAGGTCAGTATAGAAGGACTAATAGAACAAGTCCCACACACTGCTAGAAGCCCAAATATTTTTTCAGAGCTAAATGAAGAAAAAAATTATTTTTAATTTGCAACCTGATGGAGGTCAGTATAGATGGACTAATAGACCAAGTCCCACACACTGCTAGAAGCCCAAATATTTTTTCAGAGCTAGATGCAGAAAAAAATTATATTCAGTTTGCAACCTGATGGAGGTCAGTATAGATGGACTAATAGAATGATGCTATGCCCAAAAGATTTTACTTCACTAGGTGCAGTAAAAAAATTGGTATTCTATACACAGGTGGTATATCTTGCAACACAGATAGGCTACTCCACTGACTAACACACTCTGCAATAGGCCAAAAAGGATTAGCTTTGCTAGATTCAGCCAAATGCTGTGAAAAAAACTTGCACAGCACTGGCACAGACCTGCCTGGCAAAAACTGATAGGAACTGATGTAACCTAGTCCTGAAAAGGACTCCAATTACAATTAGTCTTTACTCCCACAATCTATCTATTTAAGAGCACAGACCTGCCTGATAAAAGTCGTAGGAAATGCTGTAACCTAGTCCTTAAAAGGACTGCAATCACAACTATTCCCTACTCCCAAGCTATCTGTATATTTGTGCGACAATTGGCTTGAAATTAACAAGGTATAGCGCACACAGCAACAGCGGTGCCGTCTAACACGCAGCTGCAGCAGTGAGAAAATGGTGGCGACGGGGAAAATGGCTTGGTCTTATAGGGCAAGGACATGTGACATACACTGCCAATCACACATGCCCTTGCTTGTGTGAAAAAAAGCACTTCGCTCCGTGTGTGCGCTGCTGATAGGCTGACAGATTGCACCTCCCCACTGCAAATGCGGGAAAGAGAAAAAAAAATGGAGATCTTCATTGTTCCTGCAGAGATCCATCCCCTGCCCCTCCCCCCGCCCCGCTGTACACTCAAACTGCGTATTAACATTAATTTTCATCATTACTGAGAAAAAATCCAGTTATGATTTTGGTGCACGAACAGTTATCGAACATAACCTCGAACAGCCGAATTTTTCTCAAATTGTTCGTGTTCGCCGACCGGCTCGAACACCGCCCAAAACAGCTCGAATTTGAGATTGGCGAACAGTTCGAGTAGAACAACGCTCATCTCTACTAATATCTGTAAGAAATATATTTTCAAGGTAAGGATCAAAACAATTGCTTTTGTATTATAAGAATAGGTGCATATAATAGAGTTTTATTGTATTAGAATATAAATATAATAATTTAGGTTATTTGTAAATATGAATTAATACTTTGTAACATATATGTTTCCAATGTAAAAATTAATCAATTCTAGACTAACGTTTGAAAACTTCAGACTTCTTTTATTTTTTTAATTCTGAAAAAATAAATCAATTAACAGAAGCCATTTGGTCTGGGGGAATAAAGAGGTCTAAACTGTAACTTATTTAATTTACCAAAATAGTACAAGAATCACAGCTAGAGACCAAATCTTTTGACATACAAATTTGCCAGCTTTGCCTATTTAAAAAAAAAAGCTGCAAAGCCTCCAATTGTCCCGAAAAGACATGTAAGACATTCTGAGGCTCTTTAGCACAAACACAGCCTGGAAATATCAAAGTGACTTCTATGTCTGTAGGAAATGAATGGGAACTAGTAGTAACTAGGGATGAGTGGACCCATGGAAGTTCGAGTTCTGGTATCCAACCAAACTTTGGTCCAAAGTTCGGTTCGGGTACCAGAACTGTACCTGAACTTGAACCTGAACACGAACCCCATTGCAATCAATGGGGACCCGAACTTTGGAGCTGCAAAATCTCTCTCTCTCCCGAACTGTGAAATGGACTTCCAGAAGAAGTGCGTGTTCTGAGTTCAGCACTGAACACTAGGTGTCCAGTATGCACCCTGAGCTTTGCAGTTCGGGTTCGCTCATATCTAGTGGTAACCAACAACCTGTTTCTCACATATTAACCGGTTCCCAACCGCCCACTGTACAGAAACGTCCGCGCTGCCTGGGCTCTGTGCAGCGCGGATGTTTAAAAACCGTGGGTGGTCTCGCAGCACTCAGGACCCCCAGGGTCCTGCAAGCGCTGCGATTCCGGTGCAGAGCGTTAGCTCTGACAGGGAACATCATCGGGACCTGATTGGATCAGGTCCCAGTGATGTTAACCCTTTGCTGTCTTCTATATGCTGCGATCTATAGTGATCGCGGCATATAGGAGACAGCAGGAGGAGAGGGGATCGTCTTACTTACCTCCGAAGACCTCCGATTCCTTCCAGGACCTGGGGTTGCTATGGCAGCTGGAGGTCACATGACTGCCTCCAGCTCTGCCATATATGGTGTCCTGTCTGGCTCAGCCTGCAAGCTGAGCCAGACAGGAGACTCTGACTGAAACAGGGAAGATCTCATGTAATGTAATGTAATATATATGTCTATTACATTACATGAGATCAGTGATCAGAAAAATAAAAATTAATGTCCCATACAGGGACTAAGTAAAAATGTAAAAAAAAAGTAAAAAAAAAAGTTTTTAAACTGTTAAAAAAAAAATCACAAAATAAATAAAAATAAATAAATAAAATATTAAACCAATAAATCCGAATATTTTTACAAAACCAAAAAAAGAACACATATTTGGTATCGCCGCGTCCAAAACAACCCGAGCTATAAAACTGTCACACTAATTGACTCTTTCTGTGCACACCGTAATAAAAATAAATAAAAAACGGAGCAAAAAAATATGCTTTTTCATGATATTGCCAATCAAAAAGTGGAAAAAGATGTGATCAAAAAGCAAAATAGAAATAAAAATGGTACCGCTGAAAACTTCATCTTGTTCCGCAAAAAACAAGCCGCCATACAGCTCCATCAGTCGAAAAATAAAAAAGTTATAGTGCTCAGAATAAAGCAATGCAAAAAAAATATTTTTTTCTATAAATTTGTTTTATTGTGTAAAAGCGCCAAAACATAAAAAAATATACAGTAAGTGTAGTATCGCTGTAAACGTACTGACCCGAAGAATAACGCTGCCTGATCACTTTTACCACACGCAGAACGGCATAAAAAAAACCCTCAAAGAACAATTCCTGAATTCGTTTTTGTTAATTTTACCTCCCAAAAAACGGAATAGAAAGCGATCAAAAAATGTCACGTACCCAAAAATGGTACCAATAAAAATGTCAACTCGTCCCGCAAAAAACAAGCCATCACATGACTGTCGGCCGAAATATGGAAAAATTATAACTCTCAAAATATGGTGATGCAAAAACTAGATTTTACAAAAAAAAGCGTCTTTTAGTGTGTCACAGCTGTCAGTCATAAAAACCCGATATAAATCTGGTATCTCTGTAATCGCACCGACCCGAAGAATAAAGTAATCTCATCAATTATACCACACGAGGAGCGGCGTAAAAAATAAATAAAACCAATTCTTCACCTGCTACTGATTTGTTTATTATGTCTCCGAAAGATTGCAGTAAGGCTCTGCTCACATTTATCCTGCGCTCTGCGCTGAGCACTTCCACCGGAGTTTCCGTGTAAATCTCTGAAATACGTGATTCAGCCAGAACCCATGATGGAAGATTACCTGTAATGAGGCAGATATAGGCCACTGTGGACGCCGTCTAGCCTGGGATCCCACGGTGTCATTTGTTTTAGGCGTGCAAAAAAGTGCGGTTGGCCAGTTTTGTGCACTTCTGAAAAAAAGGACACCGCTAAACAGAGGCCAGACGGAGTCCAGAGTAACTCTGCTGCCTCATTACAGTGAATGGATCCCGCAGGGGTTTCATCTGAATTATATCACTTGGAAATTTAGATGGAAACCCCGATGTAAGTGCTCAGCCTAGAGCGCCGGATAAATGTTACATAAAATGTTCCCAATAAAAGCTTCAACTCAGTCCTCAAAAAAAGCTAGTCCCCACTCAGGTCTGTCATCTGTTAAAAATATAAGGGACTTCCAAGTTACTGGTAGCAGAAAGGCTCTGGAAAAGCGAAATGGCCCTTGCCCCCCAAAAGAAATTCAGAAAATGTTGTGCTCCCAAATCCAAATGCCTATTCTACAATAATTTGTTCTCCAATTGTCAAATAGCACTCCGTCCCCCCCAGATCTCGCCGTATGGCTGAGCGGTACGATACAGCCACATATGGGGTATTGCCACTATTAGAAGAAATTGTGTGACACATTTCGGCACCATTTTTACCCATTGCCCTGTGAGAAAATGTAAAATCTGAGGGTAAAACATTTTTTTGTGGTAAAAATATAATTATGCTTTTTTCACTGCCCAATGGTATAAATTTAAAAATTAAAAAATACTCACTACTTCCCTAGATGAATTCCTTGAGAGGTGTAGTTTACAAAATGGGGTCACTTGTGGGGGTTTCTGCTGTTTCGGCATGTCAGCGACTCTTCAAATGTGACATGGTGTCTGCCACCTATCCCAGCCAACATAGCGCTCCTTTCTCTTCCGAACCCTGCCGTACACCAAAGCAGTGGTTTTCCCCCACATATGGGGTATCGGCGTACTCAGGAGAAATTGAACAACAAATTTCATGGTGCAATTTATCCTATTACCCTTATGATAATGCAAAATTAAGAGATGAAAAACGGTTTTGTGGGAAAAATTAGAAAATTTTATTTTTACAGCTCAATATTATAATCTTCTGTGAAGCACCTTGGGGTTCAAGGTGCTCACCACACATCTAGATAAGTTCCCTAAGGGGTCTCGTTTCCAAAATGGTGTCACTTGTGGGGGGTTTCCACTGTTTAGGCACTTCAGAAGCTCTCCAAACGCAACATGGCGTCCGCTAATTATTCAGACAAATTTTACATTCAAAAAGTCAAATGGCGCTCCTTCCCTTTCAAACCCTGCCGTGCGCCCAAACAGTGGTTTGCCTCCACATATGGGGTATCAGCGTGTTCAGGAGAAATTGCACAACAAATTTCATGTTGCAATTTTTCCTATTACCCTTATGATAATGCAAAATTAAGGGATGAAAAACGTTTTTGTGGGAAAAATGTGAAAATTTTATTTTTACAGCTCAATATTATAAACTTCTGTGAAGCACCTTGGGGTTCAAGGTGCTCACCACACATCTAGATAAGTTCCCTAAGGGGTCTAGTTTCCAAAATGGTGTCACTTGTGGGGGGTTTCCACTGTTTAGGCACTTCAGGAGCTCTCCAAACGCAACATGGCGTCCGCTAATTATTCAGACAAATTTTATATTCAAAAAGTCTAATGGCGCTCCTTCCCTTCCGAACCCTGCAGTGCGCCCAAACAGTGGTTTTCCCTCACATATGGGGTATCGGCACGCTCAAGAGAAATTGCACAAAAAAATTTGTGGTCCATTTTTTCCTGTTACCCCTGTGAAAATAGAAAAAATTGGGTCTAAAGTAACATTTTTGTGAAAAAAGTTAAATGTTAATTTTTTTTCTTCCACATTCCAAAAATTCCTGTGAAGCACCTGAACGGTTAATAAAGTTCTTGAATGTGGTTTTGAGCACCTTGAGGGGTGCAGTTTTTATAATGGTGTCACTTTTTGGTATTTTCTGTCATAAAGACCCCTCAAAGTGACTTCAAATATGATGTGGTCCCTAAAAAAAGTTTTTGTAAATTTTGTTGGAAAAATGAGAAATCTCTGGTCAACTTTTAACCCTTATAGCTCCCTAACAAAAAAAATTTTGGTTCCAAAATTGTGCTGATGTAAAGTAGACATGTGGGAAATGTTATTTATTAACTATTTTGTGTGACACATCTCTCTGATTTAAGGGCATGAAAATTCAAAGTTAGAAAATTGCAAAATTTTCAAAATTTTCGCCAAATTTCCAATTTTTTCACAAATAAACTTAAGTTATATCGAAGAAATTTTACCAGTATCATGAAGTACAATATGTCACGAAAAAAAATTCTCAGAATCAGGGGAATACATTGAAGCGTTCCAGAGTAATTACTTCATAAAGTGACAGTGGTCAGAATTGAAAAAATTGGCCCGGTCACGAAGGCAAAAACAGGCTCTGGTGCGAAGTGGTTAATCTTCCTCACTCCTGTGCTGTCACGCACGCTTTCTGTAAAGTTTGTTCAGTGCTTTATAGCTTTCTCTCCCTATCTCTATGGCTAAACTATTACCTGTGACATTCTCTCACTATCCATATTCACAAAAAAAGCTGCATTTCCTGCTCCTGCTTTTATATGGGCTTCCTGATTGGCACAGCCCTCCATGTGCTCACCAGAGGTAGCCAGACTGCCATTAGCTACCAAGATGAGATCCTCAGACCCCTTGTGAGACCATATGCTGGTGCGGTTGGCCCTGGGTTCCTCCTAATGCAGGACAATGCCAGACCTCATGTGTCAGCAGTTCCTGCAAGATGATGGCATTGAAGCTGTGGACTGGCCCACCCATTCCCCAGACCTGAATCCGATTGAGCACATCTGGGACATCATGTCTCGCTCCATCCACAAATGTCACGTTGCACCACAGACTGTCCAGGAGTTGGCGGATGCTTTAGTCCAGGTCTGGGAGGAGATCCCACTGAAGACCATCCGCAACCTCATCAGGACTATGCCCAGGTATTGTAGGGAGGTCATACAGGCACGTGGAGGCCACACACAATACTGAGACTCATTTTGACTTGTTTTAAGGACATTACATCAAAGTTGGATCAGCCTGTAGTGTGTTTTCCACTTTCATTTTTGGGGGTGACTCCAAATCCAGGCCTCCATTGGTTAATAAATTTGATTTCCATTGATGATTTTTGTGTGATTTTGTTGTCAGCACATTCAACTTTGTACAGAACAAAGTATTCAATGAGAATATTTCATTCATTCAGATCTAGAGTGTGTTATTTGAGTGTTCCCTTTATTTTTTTGAGCAGTGTATTTTTTTTGTAACCTTTTGTCAGAGTTCTACTATTCAACAAGATGGCATCTGCAGCTGGCCACCATTTTGATGAATTCTCTGGGAGAAAATGTAAAAAAATTGTATCATTTGGAATGTGGAGCTTTGTAAAATTTGAGTACAATTCTATTCCACTTGAATAAATTTGTCCATCTCTATATATAACTATACAGTGAATCGTGTCATCTGCAAATACAGAGAAAAGTTAAAACCGAGGATAAAAAAAAGTAAGCAAATACTCTGCAGTAAATAAATAGCAATAGTGCATGAAAATAACATATGGTACTTATTCAACATTCTTTTGATAAAAAACATAAAAGCCATCCCACCACATCAAGGTGACACTACTTTTGATGGTCTTAAACTCTAGTATTAAAAATTTACCATATGTTAAATGACATAAATGTGAATTAGGACCAAGCAGGACCGATACCCCGACTAATGGATATCCAGCCATGGGGAGCTATATAAATGTAATGTCCAGCTCAAAGAAAAGGGAGGCCATGCTCTTATTTGTACATAGTTCAAAAACCTGAAACAAAAGCCTAAAGAAATTAACTGGAATATAAGTTGGTATGTATACAATGTGTAGGCGCATGTTCACGTTGGCCACTAAAGAGACAAAACCTAAGACAAAATCAAAGTAAGTGAATACCCTGCAATAAATAAATAAATAGCAATAGTGAATGAAAATAACATAAGGTACTTATTTAACATAATTTTGATAAAAAAAATCGTAAAAGTCATCCCACCATAGTAAATTTAGTGGCCAGTGTGAACATACACCTACAAGTTGCATGCATACCAACTTATGTCCCGTAGAAGTGTTATGTTAAGCCAAACGGACATCATCCAGAAAGCACTCGCTTCCTCCCGCTCATGTTTTAATGATGTGACAATAAAGGAAGATTTTATGGATGATGAGCTCCAGTTTTTTCACATATTTTCCAATTTTGGCTCCTCAATCGAGTTGAGCACCACGTGTTCCACCTGCTGTAATGTGTGCCCTGCTTCAGATTAGGAGGGGTCCTGGTCGTGTCGATTTTTTTGTTTTTTCTCTTCATTAAAAAATGGAGACTTTGTCGAAAAATAGGAAGTTGCTCATCCGTGCGCAGACATTTTCAGCTACTTTCTGAAGCTCAATTTTCCAATTGTCCCTTTTTTAGTGTAGAAAAAAAACAGTTTTTAGCCAAGGTTAGTAAATGCAATTTCTTGAATAGATAATTATCCTCTCCTCCTCAATGAAAATACAATACAATACAATACAATGACTCAATAGCAATACATTATTTATAATATGTCAATTAAGGAATTCTTGACGGATATAATGAGGACAAGTACCACTTGTATATTTTAAAATTGCAATTATCAGACAAACGCACAATGAATTTTGTGAATAGACATCTTTCATTGTTAGCTAAAAAAAAGTAATAACTATTCAAAGAAATACTATGTTCGAATTCCTTTTGTTTTTAAAGGTTCATATTTTTGTTAGCAGGAATAGTTTTGTCTATGTCTATATACAAACTTCTAAAATACATAAACCCCAATAGCAACTTGATAGCTTCATTTATGTAAACCTGTTCAGTCAGAATTAGAGATGAGCGTTGTTCTACTCGAACTGTTCGCCAATCTCAAATTCGAGCTGTTTTGGGCGGTGTTCGAGCCGGTCGGCGAACACGAACAATTTGAGAAAAATTCGGCTGTTCGAGGTTATGTTCGATAACTGTTCGTGCACCAAAATCATAACTGGATTTTTTCTCAGTAATGATGAAAATTAATGTTAATACGCAGTTTGAGTGTACAGCGGGGCGGGGGGAGGGGCAGGGGATGGATCTCTGCAGGAACAATGAAGATCTCCATTTTTTTTTCTCTTTCCCGCATTTGCAGTGGGGAGGTGCAATCTGTCAGCCTATCAGCAGCGCACACACGGAGCGAAGTGCTTTTTTTCACACAAGCAAGGGCATGTGTGATTGGCAGTGTATGTCACATGTCCTTGCCCTATAAGACCAAGCCATTTTCCCCGTCGCCACCATTTTCTCACTGCTGCAGCTGCGTGTTAGACGGCACCGCTGTTGCTGTGTGCGCTATACCTTGTTAATTTCAAGCCAATTTTCGCACAAATATACAGATAGCTTGGGAGTAGGGAATAGTTGTGATTGCAGTCCTTTTAAGGACTAGGTTACAGCATTTCCTACGACTTTTATCAGGCAGGTCTGTGCTCTTAAATAGATAGATTGTGGGAGTAAAGACTAATTGTAATTGGAGTCCTTTTCAGGACTAGGTTACATCAGTTCCTATCAGTTTTTGCCAGGCAGGTCTGTGCCAGTGCTGTGCAAGTTTTTTTCACAGCATTTGGCTGAATCTAGCAAAGCTAATCCTTTTTGGCCTATTGCAGAGTGTGTTAGTCAGTGGAGTAGCCTATCTGTGTTGCAAGATATACCACCTGTGTATAGAATACCAATTTTTTTACTGCACCTAGTGAAGTAAAATCTTTTGGGCATAGCATCATTCTATTAGTCCATCTATACTGACCTCCATCAGGTTGAAAACTGAATATAATTTTTTTCTGCATCTAGCTCTGAAAAAATATTTGGGCTTCTAGCAGTGTGTGGGACTTGGTCTATTAGTCCATCTATACTGACCTCCATCAGGTTGCAAATTAAAAATAATTTTTTTCTTCATTTAGCTCTGAAAAAATATTTGGGCTTCTAGCAGTGTGTGGGACTTGTTCTATTAGTCCTTCTATACTGACCTCCAGCAGGTTGCAAATTGAATATAATTTTTTTCTGCATCTAGCTCTGAAAAAATATTTGGGCTTCTAGCGGTGTGTGGGACTTGGTCTATTAGTCCATCTATACTGACCTCCATCAGGTTGCAAATTAAAAATAATTTTTTTCTGCATCTAGCTCTGAAAAAATATTTGGGCTTCTAGCAGTGTGTGGGACTTGGTCTATTAGTCCATCTATACTGACCTCCATCAGGTTGCAAATTAAAAATATTTTTTTTCTTCATTTATCTCTGAAAAAATATTTGGGCTTCTAGCAGCGTGTGGGACTTGTTCTATTAGTCCATCTATACTGACCTCCATCAGGTTGCAAATTAAAAATATTTTTTTTCTGCATCTAGCTCTGAAAAAATATTTGGGCTTCTAGCAGTGTGTGGGACTTGGTCTATTAGTCCATCTATACTGACCTCCATCAGGTTGCAAATTAAAAATAATTTTTTTCTTCATTTAGCTCTGAAAAAATATTTGGGCTTCTAACAGTGTGTGGGACTTGGTCTATTAGTCCATCTATACTGACCTCCATCAGGTTGCAAATTAAAAATAATTTTTTTCTGCATCTAGCTCTGAAAAAATATTTGGGCTTCTAGCAGTGTGTGGGACTTGGTCTATTAGTCCATCTATACTGACCTCCATCAGGTTGCAAATTAAAAATAATTTTTTTCTTCATTTAGCTCTGAAAAAATATTTGGGCTTCTAGCAGTGTGTGGGACTTGGTCTATTAGTCCATCTATACTGACCTCCATCAGGTTGCAAATTAAAAATAATTTTTTTCTTCATTTAGCTCTGAAAAAATATTTGGGCTTCTAGCAGTGTGTGGGACTTGTTCTATTAGTCCTTCTATACTGACCTCCAGCAGGTTGCAAATTGAATATAATTTTTTTCTGCATCTAGCTCTGAAAAAATATTTGGGCTTCTAGCGGTGTGTGGGACTTGGTCTATTAGTCCATCTATACTGACCTCCATCAGGTTGCAAATTAAAAATAATTTTTTTCTGCATCTAGCTCTGAAAAAATATTTGGGCTTCTAGCAGTGTGTGGGACTTGGTCTATTAGTCCATCTATACTGACCTCCATCAGGTTGCAAATTAAAAATAATTTTTTTCTTCATTTATCTCTGAAAAAATATTTGGGCTTCTAGCAGCGTGTGGGACTTGTTCTATTAGTCCATCTATACTGACCTCCATCAGGTTGCAAATTAAAAATAATTTTTTTCTGCATCTAGCTCTGAAAAAATATTTGGGCTTCTAGCAGTGTGTGGGACTTGGTCTATTAGTCCATCTATACTGACCTCCATCAGGTTGCAAATTAAAAATAATTTTTTTCTGCATCTAGCTCTGAAAAAATATTTGGGCTTCTAGCAGTGTGTGGGACTTGGTCTATTAGTCCATCTATACTGACCTCCATCAGGTTGCAAATTAAAAATAATTTTTTTCTGCATCTAGCTCTGAAAAAATATTTGGGCTTCTAGCAGTGTGTGGGACTTGGTCTATTAGTCCATCTATACTGACCTCCATCAGGTTGCAAATTAAAAATAATTTTTTTCTTCATTTAGCTCTGAAAAAATATTTGGGCTTCTAGCAGTGTGTGGGACTTGGTCTATTAGTCCATCTATACTGACCTCCATCAGGTTGCAAATTAAAAATAATTTTTTTCTTCATTTAGCTCTGAAAAAATATTTGGGCTTCTAGCAGTGTGTGGGACTTGTTCTATTAGTCCTTCTATACTGACCTCCAGCAGGTTGCAAATTGAATATAATTTTTTTCTGCATCTAGCTCTGAAAAAATATTTGGGCTTCTAGCAGTGTGTGGGACTTGGTCTATTAGTCCATCTATACTGACCTCCATCAGGTTGCAAATTGAATAAAAAAAATTTCTGCATCTAGCTCTGAAAAAATATTTGGGCTTCTAGCGGTGTGTGGGACTTGGTCTATTAGTCCATCTATACTGACCTCCATCAGGTTGCAAATTAAAAATAATTTTTTTCTGCATCTAGCTCTGAAAAAATATTTGGGCTTCTAGCAGTGTGTGGGACTTGGTCTATTAGTCCATCTATACTGACCTCCATCAGGTTGCAAATTAAAAATAATTTTTTTCTTCATTTAGCTCTGAAAAAATATTTGGGCTTCTAGCAGTGTGTGGGACTTGGTCTATTAGTCCATCTATACTGACCTCCATCAGGTTGCAAATTAAAAATAATTTTTTTCTGCATCTAGCTCTGAAAAAATATTTGGGCTTCTAGCAGTGTGTGGGACTTGGTCTATTAGTCCATCTATACTGACCTCCATCAGGTTGCAAATTAAAAATAATTTTTTTCTTCATTTAGCTCTGAAAAAATATTTGGGCTTCTAGCAGTGTGTGGGACTTGTTCTATTAGTCCTTCTATACTGACGTCCAGCAGGTTGCAAATTGAATATAATTTTTTTCTGCATCTAGCTCTGAAAAAATATTTGGGCTTCTAGCGGTGTGTGGGACTTGGTCTATTAGTCCATCTATACTGACCTCCATCAGGTTGCAAATTAAAAATAATTTTTTTCTGCATCTAACCCAGCCAATAGTTTTGGCCTAATACCACAGTTTGGCCACTCAGCTCTGCTCGGTTACCATCCATTGTTTTTTTGTGCAAACAACTCCAGAGTTGTGAATTAGTTAACCACCAAAATGAGTGGAAAAAGGCCTGCTGCTGGTGGAAAGGGGAATAGGCGTGTTGGGAAGGGGAAAAAAGGTTGTGTCCGTGGGGTAGGTGCAGAAGAAAGACCATCTTCCAGCCAAACTAAAATGTCTACTTCTTTTAGCGGACAATGTGATAAGATCCCTTTCTTACGGCCACGCCAATCGCTACAAATTCCAGATGAGGCACAAAAACAGCAGGTGCTTCAACGGATATCAAGTGCTCCTTTAAGTGGGCTCTCCTCCACATCAACTTCAACATCACAAATACTCCAGTACTCAAAGGTGTCACCCAAATCGAACTTGCTTCCTCACAGCTCCCAAATCTCCAGCTGCCCGTCTGAGTATGAGGTAGAACAGATGGTTGAGTCTGCAGAGCTGTTTACTCATACTATAGCCTGGGAATCAGAGGTCGACTCCAGCGCTTCTGTGAATCCAGACGAGGAAATGATCTGCACTGATGCCCAGAATCTTTATGAGTCGGATCCAGGACCAGACGCAGAAGGTTCTGACCATAATGTAGACCCTCATTCCCAAACTGTAACTCCTGTTGGTGGAGACAATGAGGAAGACGATGATAAGACTCAAATACCTGATTGGAGCGACAACTTTAGTTTTTTGTCAGGGCAGGAACAGGTTGGCTCTGAGGACGACGGGTGTGATAACGCACAGGGTGATGATGATGAGGTCGGAGATCCCACTTACTGTCAACCCACAGTCAGCCAAGAGATGAGGTCAGCAGAGGAGGTGGAGGAAGATGCTAGTGACGACGAGGTCAGGTTGCGCCTTCCTGGACAGAGACGTAGTACTGGAAGCACGTCAACAACTGCATCCTCAAACACAACTCTGCCTCTCACCACAAGTCGTGGTGGCTCTTCAGGTCGCATGGGTGCTAATTCTTGCATAGCCTGGGCATTTTTTCAGATCGATAAAGATGACCCAACTCGTGTTATCTGTAACATTTGTCAGCAAAAGCTAAGTAGAGGCCAAAAAATACATAGTTTGAGTACTTCATGCATGAACCGGCACATGGACATGAAGCATAAGTTGCAGTGGGAAGCTCAGTGTGCTACAATGCGGTCTAGCCGGCCGGGCCAACCACCGTCTGCCATATCTTGTGCATCCGCGGCCTCTTCATCCTCTGTGACTGGGGGGACAGCAGTCACACCTGTTTTGGGGCGCAGACCTGCCACCTCTTTACCCGCAACAGCCAGCGTGATTGGCAGGTCATCATTTTCTTTGGAGGTGGTAACACCAGCTGGTCTTGAGCGCTGTCCGACATCGATAGCACCACCTTTGGATCAAGTCAACCTAACATGTCCGCCTGCATCTTCCTCACAGTCCGGCAGTTTGCCGGGGACACCCTTATCAACCCCGTCTAAGCACAATAGCCAGCCCTCGGTCCCTCAGATGTGGACAAGTAAAAGACCATTTCCTCCTAGCCATGAGAAAGCTAAGAGGTTGAATTTCACCATCTGCAAGCTCTTGGCTACAGAAATGCTGCCTTTCCGCCTGGTGGACACAGAGGATTTTCGAGACCTTATGTCCGTCGCAGTGCCCCAGTACCAGATGCCCAGTCGGCACTACTTCTCAAAGAAAGGTGTGCCTGCGCTCCACCAGCATGTCGCACACAACATCACCGCTTCTTTGAGAAACTCTGTGTGTGACAGGGTGCATTTCACCACAGACACTTGGACGAGTAGGCATGGACAGGGGCGTTACATGTCGCTGACTGGGCACTGGGTAACTATGGTGACAGCAGGACAAGGGGCTGCTGTCCAAGTCTTGCCGTCCCCACGAGTTGTGCGTCAATCCTCTTTATGTCATTTTTCCTCCACTGCTTCTGCCTCCTCAACCTCCTCTCGGTCTTTCACCTGCACCCAAAGCCTGTCTGGTCATGCCACAAGCTTTCTAACTGCGCAGAAGGGATCCTGCACACCTCTTTACTATGCTGGCAGTAGGGCTCAACGTCATCAGGCGGTTTTTACATTGAAATGTCTGGGAAATGTGAGTCACACAGCTGAGGAGTTGTGGTCAGCTCTGGAGAACCAATTTCATGAATGGTTGTCTCCACTGGACCTGAAACCAGGGAAGGCCGTGTGCGACAATGCTGCAAACCTGAGTGCGGCCCTTCGCCGGGGCAATGTCACACACGTGCCTTGTATGGCTCACGTGTTGAACCTGGTTGTCCAGCAATTTTTAGCCCACTATCCCAGACTAGATGGCCTTCTGCAGAGGGCACGGTCGCTGTGTGCTCACTTCCGCCGTTCGCATCCCGCAGCTCAGCGACTTACATCTCTACAGAAGTCGTTGGGCCTGCCACTTCACCGGCTAAAATGCGATGTGCCTACCCGGTGGAATTCAACTCTGCACATGTTGCAGCGACTGTGGCAGCACCGACAAGCCCTGGTGCAATACGTTCTGACGTATAGCCTGGGCCAACGAGATTCAGAGGTGGGGCAAATCACGCTGGAGGAGTGGTCTCAGATCAGGGACCTATGCACCCTTCTGCACAGTTTTGAAATGGCGACGAAGATGTTTAGTGCTGACGATGCCATTATCAGCATGACTATTCCGGTGATTTACATGCTGGAGCACATGTTAAACAGAATTCGGAGTCAGGTGGTGGCACAAGAGGAGGTGGAGGAAGTAGAGGAGGAGGAGTTGTATGCGGAAGGGCTAACATCTGCAAGGTCCAGACGGTCGGCAGCACCAGGGCGGCAGGCATGTGAGGGTGGGGGAGATGATTTTACCAGGGCGCATGGTAGCAGCCAAACTAGTGAGGAAGGTGCAGGAGCCCAGGAAGAAGTGGAGGACGAACTGATGGAAGACTCATCAGATGAGGGAGACCTTGATCACATTTCTGTTGTGCGAGGTTGGGGGGAGAGGACAGAGGAAGGAAGCATGATTGTTACCTCGCCACCAACACAACAGGGACTTGGTGCTCCTGGATGCGCAACACACATGAGTGCCTTCTTGCTGCACTACCTGCAACATGACCCTCGAATTGTGAGAATTAAAAATAATCCTGACTACTGGGTTGCCACACTGTTAGATCCCCGGTACAAAAGTAAATTTGCAGAAATTATTCCTGCCATAGAAAGGGATGCACGCATGCAGGAGTATCAGCAGAGACTGTTGCAGAATCTTACATGTGCTTTTCCACAAAACACCAGTGGTTCACGTAGTGAATCTTACAGTTCTAACTTGCCAACCGTGGTCTGTATGGAATTGTTCAATAAAGGGCCCAAAATTAAGATAACATAGATGGGAGAGGTCTCTATGAATAGGAATTCCTAAGTATTTGATACCCTGTGAGGGCCAGGCAAAGGGAAAGTTGGACTGGATGGAATCCTATATGGATTTAGGGAGGGAGACATCGAGGGCCTCAGACTTCGCTGCATTGATTTTAAAATTTTACCATGTAACAAAGTGATCTATTTCAGCCATAACAGCAGGGATGGATATATGTGATTGAGTGATATATACTAGGACATCATCAGCAAATAGAGAGCACTTGTACTCGGTGCCTCCCACCTCAATCCACCTAATATTGGGGTTATGGCGAATTGATGAGAGCAGGTGCTCCGTCACTAGGATGTATAAGAGAGGGGACAGAGGACATCCCTGCCTTGTCCCATTGGTGATTGTGAAAGGTGATGAAAATGTTCTGACGCACCCCCTGGGCCTTGGGACACCCGGAGCCGGACCCTTTTTGGTGGATGCTGGTGGTTGTAGTCTTCGTGGCGGCGATCCGGTTCCGTGGCTCAGGGCGGTCAAACCAGTGGCGGAACTATTTATGTGGTTTTGATGTTTAAATGTCCGACTACGCCACCCGTGGATTGCGGTCAGAGTGAACCGCCGCTACAGGGCAGACCGCTAAGGCTGGTGTTGTGGGTGCAGCAGAGCGTAGCATAACTCCCCACGGGAGGAGTATAGCCTCAGGGCAGTGTATGCGGAGGATGGGGGTGATGGTGCAGGGCAGCAGCAGTAACGACACGGAGTCAGTGATGCAGTTCAGGGCCTTTACTCACAGTTCTTATTATCCAGACCACGTCTGCAGGTAACGGCTGCCCACGTCGTACTGTGCTCACCAGGTGAGGGGCTCAGACAACTCCCAGATAACTTTGGAGCGCTTCACAGGACCCCCTTTGTGTGTCCTTTGTCTGGCCTTTCTTACCAACACTTCTGTCCGGCTGCCTCGGGCCTCCTCTTGGTAAACTTGGCGCCAGTTTCCCTGACCCTATGTGGTGCCTTCCTAGCGGGTGGAGCAAGGGGCTGCGCCACATAAAATGTCAGAGCCTCCGGTTTCTAGCTGAGGGTCGTTTCCTGCCTCCACTAGTTCGGGGACCGGTCTCCCCCTTTGGCCTGACCCCTCCACGCAGGTGGATTCGGGCGTGCGGTGGCGACTCGCCCGTCCGCACCCCTGGGATCCCTTCATTCCTCGTTCCTGGAGCCTTCTCCGCTCCTCTTCCTTCCTTCTCCCTCTTGCAGGCCTGGGCCTCTGTTACTAGGCCCGCCTCCGGAGCAGAGCTCATGCAGAGCCCCTGCTCCCTGCCACTTCTGCTCAGACTTCTCTGCACTGAACTAAGATGGTGCCCACCTTTTATACTCCCTTCTCAATGCACCCAGGAACTGCTTCCTCCCTGCTCCTGCACTGCAGGGTTCCCCTTCCTCAGTGTTCCCTCCCCCCACTCCAGCCAGGGACAGGGACTGTCGTGCCCATCTCAGGGGCATATTGGTCGCCCTGCCCCACGGCAATGTGGTGTAATGCATGCAGGTGTCGGGTCCTGATCCACACTCCATCCTTATCTGAGAGTGAGATATCACACCTCTGGGTGAGGTGCAATACGTCTGTAGCAACCGAGCCCTCGGTGCTACAGTTCCATTTATCTTCAGCCTAGGTGACGTATTGTGATACAGGGCCGTGATTTTGGCTATAAAAGGGTCCCCTTGACCCCTACCCCAAGCTTTTTAAGAGAATCATATATGGCGTGCCAGGAGACTCTATGGAATGCTTTCTCAGCATCCAACGAGAGTATCTACTTACAAATTTTTAACTGCATCTAGCCCAGGAAATACTTTGTGCCTAGTAGCAGTGTCTGCTAGTCAGCGGATTATCCCGGCTGTTAAGCAAGCTACACCACCTGTAGTTTGGACACTTAATTTTTTCAAAGGAAATGCTTCGGGACCACGGGATACTTAGTGAAGAGCATCAGGAGGCACCCCAAGGCATAGGGGCTGGGACTGGCACTAGGATGCCTTGCGGTGGACAGCCGAGCTCGATCCTTATAAAAGCTTTTTAACTGCAGCAGCTTTAGTGGACGCTACTGGAGCTGGAATTACGCGGCTGCTGGCATGAGACTTGCCCTCCAATAGATCCTTGTAAATGGATTTAAAGTGTATTCATTCAAATTAGAGGGACAATTTAAATTTAAAAGCTTAGAGCTGCCTCCACCACAGGGGGGCTCTCTCGACCCACCAGCGGACAGGCACCAGTATTGGGAGAGGGGGGCTGGCCGTCAGGGTTCACCGCGGCTCTGGCACAAACCCGGCGACACGGAGGTGGCACGGGCAGGAGCGGACTGGCCGTCTCGGCTTCTCACTTTTTGGATTTTAGAAGGGCATGACATGCCTATATCTGTGTCTCCCCCTCCTTTTACTCCTCCACCTCTTTTCTTTTCGCATGACTATATGTACTTGTCACTTTTCCATGTGTTAGTTGTGTCTTCTCAGCAGTTTGTCAGCTTTCGGACACCTTTGAAGGTGTTTTCTATGTGTTTCTATGTGTTTTTGTTTGCCTGCCATTGGTTTTAACGGTGTTCGAAGGTGTTCGACGAACAGTTCGACGAACAGTTCGGCGAACACACGGGTGTTCGACGAACCGAACCGAACTCGAACACTACGGGAGTGGCTCAACACTAGTCAGAATGCATTGGGTTACATTTCCAAATGGATCTGGCACAACTCTCATGGCTTCCTTATCAATGAACCATGCAATAAATCTATATGACATCAAAACCTCTATCTTTGATCATATATAAAATATTGTACATAGTTTTTAATTTCCTCCTTCCTTTTTTTTTATTGCTATCTGTTGTGGAAATAGTTAGAATTGGAGATGAGCAGAATGATCCGTGAAGGATCAAATCAAATTTCCTGAAAATCTTGCTTCCATGTGAATTCACTTTGTGATTTTGATTCATGAGTAGGGATGAGCGGACCCATGGAAGTTCGGATTCTGGTATTTCAATGTTCGGCTCGTGTACCAGAACTGTACCAGAACTTGAACCAGGATCTGAACCCCATTGAAAACAATGGGGACCTGAACTTTTGAGCTGCAATATTCTCTCTCTCTCTGTAACTCACTTCCCTCTGAACTCCGAACTATGCAGCAGACTTCCAGGAGAAGTCTGTGTTCGGCGTTCAGCACCAGACACTAACTGTCTGGTACTAACGCCAAACTTTTAAGTTCGAGTTCTCTCATTTCTATTCGTGAGGATCAAAGAAAAAAAAACATGCCCGACACCATTGCACTACAGAAGCATCTTCGGACAAGCTAATTACAATTTGCACAACCTTCTCCATAATGCCTTGAAGCTATGACATTACATCCTAATTTATTGAGGATAGCTGGGCTATTGGAGATGAGCAGGTCACAGTGCAGCACAGTCAGGCAGTGGACGGTAAGCATGTCTTGTATGGTAGAGATGGATTCCAGCTCCAGATTCTCTGAGTAACTGAAATTTAAAAAAAAAAAAATCACTCTCTCATTTATTCAACACAAAACAATTTTTTGGGGAAAATTTGGCAAATACATCAAATTCAAATTTCAAACTATCGGTTCATCTTTAGTTAAAGCAAATATAAAATATGCATTTTGTAGACGTGCTTTACTAATTTATATAGCGTCATTAATTTCCACTGCGATTTACAGACATCATCACCACTGTCCACATAGGGTATTTAAATTATAATTGCCCAATCAGTATGGCTGTGAAGTGTGAAAGGAAACCCACACAGACACAGGAAGAACGTACAAACTCCTTGCAGATGTTGTCCTTGGTGGGATTTGAACCCAGGACCCCAGCACTGCAAGGCTACAGTGCTAGCCACTGATCCACTGTGATGCCCTATGAAATAAGACAGTATGGTTATAGCAAAAAAATAAATATGTGATTATTTGTGCACATGTTCTTAAAAGCTTGTCACCCATTTATTGCTGGTTAATGATTATGATTATGTCCTTAGAATCAAGACATAGTGCTAGATTCGTTACTTTGGAGAACTTCTCAATTTAATTTGCTTGCAAGGGTCATCCACTGAATAGGTGATAACTTGCAGTTTGCTGTGGTATCACCACATTTGTTTGCTACCTGACTTGTAGTGACAGTCTCTTAGTCAATATTTATTGCCACACATGAGTGACCATTACTTCAATCAAAAGGGGCACTTTAGAGCCCCACTTTCAGGATCAATGTGGGGTCCATGAGTTGGGATCCACAGCAATGCGCAAATTATCATTTAACTGTCAATAGGTGATAATTTACTAAGTTGGGACACCCCTTTTAAACAAACTTTAATAAACATAGCCAAGTTTGGAAGATCCAGGCCATTGTTATTTTTCAATTACTGATTTGTCATGGGAAATTTTTCTGTTTACTACAATAAAAAGTATAAAAGAGAACAATCGCTAATTCGCTATAACTTCAGCTTCCTATATTGTAAATTCTTTAACAAAAAACAATATAAATATGTGTCCTGAGAAGACACTTAAGAGAAGACAACTGAATGTCTGGCAATTTACAAAGAGTAAGAAAAACTTCCCAGCTTGTGCTACTGTGTAAAACAAGACTTTATCACTAGGGATATTTCCAGGCTCCTTAATATGTGTATGTCATGTATTTCTTGTGTTCATTGTAAAGCTGAATGGCAATTAGTCATTTTCTTCTGAAAAGTAATTTTCCTACAATAGGAAAAAACCCTGCTGAAAATATCAGGTTGATATAGTTGATTTAATTAATCAAACTTTCCGTCTTGTACATTGACAGTAATTTTAGCAGGAAATTGTACTGTATTTTGTACTTGGGCCACAGATCAAATTATAGTGCTAAATTAGGTCAGTCAGGAATCATTATTATCTAACCAGGCTTACGAAAAATCTCTCCTGCTTCCCTTACCCTGGCTTATGGGTAAAAACTGCTAGTTTCTTCTTTCCTTTAATTCAAACCAACAGGCGACCAGATTTCATATCTTAAACGGTAAGTTAGTTTGAGGGACTGTCAAGAAACACATTTACAAGGCAATTTATCTGTACTATCTTACCCTTGTATAATGAGGCATCGACAGTCATCTAAAATATGTGACCTACGTCTGTTCAATATATTTTAATGAGCAAATCGTGTATAAATTCAATCCTTCAGAGGTCATTTGAAGAGTAGCTAGTTCAGGGCTGTGCACACACGGATAAGAAATTCACTGATCCTTGTTTTATATCCTCTGAACCCAGATCCTCAACTGGGAAATGCATCACTTAGAAAGAAATGTATTGATGATTTAATCTCTTTGACAATGTACATAAATAATGGTTACCAGTCAATAATTCTACCTCTACTATACAGTCGGGACATTTCTGGCTGTTTTGATTTTGAAACATTTGGTAGTACTAATTTTGCAACTTAGTTAATCATATAAGTGCAATTATTTTACCAAAACCACACGAATTAAAAAATCCATATCTTAACTGCAAGCATATGAATGGCAGAAAATATCACACAGATGCATAGTATCTATTTTCACAGTCTTGGAAGTGCCTGAAAATGTGATTTTTTTTTTGTCACCTTAACATATGTTCCTACAATGAGTATAGGGAGACTTTTTGATATTGGAGATCTTCTGCGCAATTTCTGCACCTATTTCGTAAACTAAGTTACTTATGTTTTTAAATTGCGTTTTAAGTGTTTTTATCTCGTTTTTGACACTGCAGTTTTTATGTTTTTGAGACTTTCTGGTATCTAACTAAACTTTATTGATGCAGTCATGTGCACATTACATGCATTTTTTTATATGCGTTGTAACGTGCTATGGGCGTTGTAGGGTGGCATTGCAGTGACATAGACGGAAACAGACCATATAAAGGAAATGTGGGGCTTTTATTTTCAACCAAAATGCAACAAACAATAAAGCAACCTAAAAACAACAAAGACTTGCCCGGCTAGGCGCTAACACACCATATCTCTGATTAACGCTACCAGGGATGTGTGCGGGGCTTGGGTTTCCAGCAACTTAGCGTTTAGCACATTTAACCACTGTGTATATCCTTCCCAGAAACACACCATATCAGTCCAGAGGCTGTGTCCTCCCTGAAGCTTTTCCTCAGCCTTTTATGTGTCTCTAATGAGGCAACCTCTCTCAGATGAGCTGGCTTAGCCTTCAGCACTACCCATACTGGAGCCGGAGTTTGAGTGATAAGTCCCACTGCCAAAATCTATTCATCAATCATATAAAAACCAGCTTGGAACTACCATGAATATAACGGCTCAGCAGCTAAGCTACTGCACCAACCAGTACTACCTAGCTTTTAATTTCTCGTCCAGCTTTACTTTCTGGGAGAGATATACACTCTGTCCAGTACCCTCCCTGTCGGCTGCCTACATATCCCCCCCCTCTTCTCTAGATTGGAGTTCTGTGCACTTTGAGCCATCATACAATGAATTATTGGTAATGCCCATGTATTTCCTGTGATTTCCCTGGTCTATGTTCTATGGAGAAATTAAAATTCTGCAGCGAGTGAAACCACCTTGTCACCCTAGCATTCTTTTCCTTATTATGTTTCATCTACGTCAGTGGGTCAAGAACTACTTTTTAAAATCTGGTGTAATTAACATGGGTTGCTCACCCAGCTCTGACTTAAGGCACTGAAAGGCTTGTTCCGCTTTCAGAGACCATGACACCATTAAGGATTTCACTCCCCTTGGATTTCACTCCCCTTGTCAGGTCCGTCAATGGTGCTGCTCTTGAGGCAAAATTTAGTATTAACCTCCTATAGTAGCCGGTGATCCCTAAAAAAGCCTGCACTTGTAAAATGCAGGGACACAGTATGCAACAGCGGAGACACAGGCAGAACAACAGTATATTTATTTTATAACAACTAATATTAATTGTAAAACATGTATTATATAGTAACAACGTTTGACAGTAAAATAAGCAGTAAATCAAATAACAGAATAAATTATCAGAATACACTAGAATTCAGGGGCTGGTAGTTTAAAATGATCTACTGGAGGGAAGGGGAACAAGACTGTCATTAACTATACTTGGCGAGGGACAGTCTTTTAAAGCTTTGGCAGTACTCTGTTCCTATCACAACTTGCTGCCCGTTTCCCCCGTAACTCTATATCCTTCACAGACACCTAGTGTGAATAGCTTGACTAAAACACTGCAACGGAATAAAAATGAAAGAAATGTTTGATTTTGGAACACTCTTATAGGTGTTATGTCTGACAGAGAACCATGGTTTTAAATAGTAGGCCTGTAATTTGCTAATACTATACTTCATAGACACCTAGTGTGAACAGCTTGACCGACACACTGCAACGGAATGAAAATGGAAGAAATGTCAGATTTTGGAACACTCCTATAGGTGTTATGTCTGACAAAGAACCACGGTTTTATATAGCAGGCCGGTAACTTGCTAACACTATCCTTAACAGACACCTAGTGTGAATAGCTTGACCGGCACACTGCAACGGAATGAAAATGGTAAAAATGTCAGATTTTGGAACACTCTTATAGGTGTTATGTCTGACAGAGAACCACGGTTTTAAAAAGCAGGCCTGTACTTTGCTAATACTATTCTTCACAGACACCTAGTGTGAATAGCTTGACCGATACACTGCAACGGAATGAAAATTGTAAAAATGTCAGATTTTGGAACACTCTTATAGGGGTTATTTCTGTCAGAGAACCATGGTCTTAAATAGCAGGCCTGTAATTTGCTAATACTATCCTTCAAAGACACATACTGTTAATAGCTTGATCGACACAATGCAATGCAATGAAAATGGAAGAAGTGTCAGATTTTGGAACACTTTTATAGGTGTTATGTCTGACAGAGAAACACAGTTGTAAATAGCAGGCCTGTAATTTGTTAATACTATCCTTCACAGACAACTAGTGTGAATAGCTTGACCGACATACTGCAACGGAATGAAAATGGAAGAAATGTCAGATTTTGGAACACTTTTATAGGTGTTGTGTCTGACAGAGAACCAAGGTTTTAAACAGCAGGCCTGTAACTTGCTAATTCTGTCCTTAACAGACACCTAGTGTGAATAGCTTGACCAACACACTGCAACGGAATAAAAATGGAAGAAATGTCAGATTTTGGAACACTCTTATAGGTGTCATGTCTGACAGAGAACCTCGGTTTTAAATAGCAGTCCTGTAATTTGCTAATACTATCCTTCACAGACAACTAGTGTGAATAGCTTGACCGACATACTGCAACGGAATGAAAATGGAAGAAATGTCAGATTTTGGAACACTTTTATAGGTGTTGTGTCTGACAGAGAACCAAGGTTTTAAACAGCAGGCCTGTAACTTGCTAATTCTGTCCTTAACAGACACCTAGCGTGAATAGCTTGACCAACACACTGCAACGGAATGAAAATGGAAGAAATGTCAGATTTTGGAACACTCTTATAGGTGTCATGTCTGACAGAGAACCTCGGTTTTAAATAGCAGTCCTGTAATTTGCTAATACTATCCTTCACAGACACCTAGTGTGAATAGCTTGACCGACACACTGCAACGGAATGAAAATGGAAGAAATGTCAGATTTTGGAACACTCTTATAGGTGTTATGTCTGACAGAGAACCACGGTTTTAAATAGCAGGCCTGTAATTTGCTAATACTCTCCTTCACCGACACCTAGTGTGAATAGCTTGATCGACACAATGCAATGGAATGAAAATGGAAGAAATGTCAGATTTTGGAACACTCTTATAGGTGTTATGTCTGACAGAGAAACACGGTTGTAAATAGCAGGTCTGTAATTTGTTAGAACTATCCTTCACAGACACCTAGTGTGAATAGTTTGACCGACACACTGCAACAGAATGAAAATGGAAGAAATGTCAGATTTTGGAACACTCTTATAGGGGTTATGTCTGACAGAGAACCACGGTTTTAAAAAGCAGGCCAGTAATTTGCTAATACTATCCTTCACAGACACCTAGTGTGAATAGCTTGGCTGACACACTGCAACAGAATGAAAATGGAAGAAATGTCTGATTCTGGAACACTCTAATAGGTGTTATGTCTGACACAGAACAACAGTTTTAAATAGCAGGACTTTAATTTGCTAATACTATCCTTCACAGACACCTAGTGTGAATAGCTTGACCGACTCACTGCAACGGAATGAAAATGGAAGAAATGTCAGATTTTGGAACACTCTTATAGGTGTTATGTCTGACAGAGAACCACGGTTTTAAAAAGCAGGCCTGTAATTTGCTAATACTATCCTTCACAGACACCTAGTGTGAATAGCTTGACTGACACACTGCAACAGAATGAAAATGGAAGAAATGTCTGATTCTGGAACACTCTAATAGGTGTTATGTCTGACACAGAACAACAGTTTTAAATAGCAGGACTTTAATTTGCTAATACTATCCTTCACAGACACCTAGTGTAATTAGCTTGACCGACACACTGCAACTGAATGAAAATGGAAGAAATGTCAGATTTTGGAGCACTCTTATAGGTGTTATGTCTGACAGAGAAACATGGTTGTAAATAGCAGGTCTATAATTTGCTAATAAAATTCTTCACAGACACCTAATGTTAATAGCTTGATCGACACACTGCAATGGAATGAAAATGGAAGAAATGTCAGATTTTGGAACACTCTTATAGGTGTTATGTCTGACAGAGAACCGCGGTTTTAAATAGCAGGCCTGTAATTTGCTAATCCTATCCTTCACAGACACCTAGTGTGAATAGCTTGACTGACACACTGCAACTGAATGAAAATGGAAGAAATGTCAGATTTTGGAGCACTCTTATAGGTGTTATGTCTGACAGAGAAACATGGTTGTAAATAGCAGGTCTATAATTTGCTAATAAAATTCTTCACAGACACCTAATGTTAATAGCTTGATCGACACACTGCAATGGAATGAAAATGGAAGAAATGTCAGATTTTGGAACACTCTTATAGGTGTTTTGTCTGACAGAGAACCACGGTTTTAAATAGCAGGCCTGTAATTTGCTAATACTATTCTTCACAGACACCTATTGTTAATAGCTTGATCGACACATTGCAACGCGATGAAAATGGAAGAGATGTCAGATTTTGGAACTCTTTTATATGTGTTATGTCTGACAGAGAACAACAGTTTTAAATAGCAGGCCTGTAATTTGCTTATCCTATCCTTCACAGACACCTAGTGTGAATAGCTTGACCAACACACTGCAACGGAATGAAAATGGAAGAAATGTCATATTTTGGAACACTCTTTTGGTGTTATGTCTGATCGAGAACAATGGTTTTAAACAGCAGGCCTGTCATTTGCTAATACTATCCTTCACAGACACCTAGTGTGAATAGCTTGACCGATACACTGCAACGGAATGAAAATGGAAGAAATGGCAGATTTTGGAACACTCTTATAGGTGTTATGTCTGACCGAGAGCCACGGTTTTAAATAGCAGGCCTGAAATTTGCTAATGCTATCCTTCTCAGACACCTAGTGTGAATAGCTTGACTAACACACTGCAATGGAATGAAAATGGAAGAAATGTCATATTTTGGAACACTCTTATAGGTGTTATGTCTGACCGAGAGCCACGGTTTTAAATAGCAGGCCTAAAATTTGCTAATGCTATCCTTCTCAGACACCTAGTGTGAATAGCTTGACTAACACACTGCAATGGAATGAAAATGGAAGAAATGTCATATTTTGGAACACTCTTATAGGTGTTATGTCTGACCGAGAGCCACGGTTTTAAAAAGCAGGCCTGTAATTTGCTAATACTATCCTTCACAGACACCTAGTGTGAATAGCTTGATCGACACAATGCAATGGAATGAAAATGGAAGAAATGTCAGATTTTGGAACACTCTTATAGGTGTTATGTCTGACAGAGAAACACAGTTGTAAATAGCAGGTCTGTAATTTGTTAGAACTATCCTTCACAGACACCTAGTGTGAATAGTTTGACCGACACACTGCAACAGAATGAAAATGGAAGAAATGTCTGATTCTGGAACACTCTAATAGGTGTTATGTCTGACACAGAACAACAGTTTTAAATAGCAGGCCTTTAATTTGCTAATACTATCCTTCACAGACACCTAGTGTGAATAGCTTGACCGACACACTGCAACGGAATGAAAATGGAAGAAATGTCTGATTTTGGAACACTCTTATAGGTGTTATGTCTGATAGAGAACCATGATACCACCGGTACAGAACCTTGCAGTACCCCACTGTTGACCATATCCCATTTCGATAGAAATAATTTGTGGAATATCTCCCACCCGACTGTGTATATGAAAGACATCAATTCTCAGTTTTTTTTTTAAATAAGTGGTTTTTATTTGACGCGTTTCAAAGTGCCAAGCGCTTCTTCTTGAAAAAATGACCACATACAAGCATCTGACATACAGGACAGTTTTTAACGGATTGATTTTTAAATGAAGGTGCCAAACCAACACATGACAGTGTGTGCTGTATATCCCATTTAGAGAATGTACCATTTACGACTCTTTGGTTCCTGTCTTTTTGCCTGTTCCTTACCCATCTGCATATAGTTTCCTCTAGTCCCTGCTCCTGTAGCATTAATATAAGGCTGATGTGTGGATCTGTATCAAATATCTTTGCAAAGACCAGATAAATCACATCAGTCGAATGACCAACATCCAGATTTGCACTTGCCTCTTCATAGAAACCCAACATGTTGGTTAGACATGACTTATCTTTCATGCATCCACGCTGGCTGTCGGTTATTATATTATTCTCTGCAATATATTTTTGCAGGTTATCTCTTATAATGCCCTTAAAAATTTTGCACACCACCGATGTCAGACTTAGCAGATGGTAGTTACCTGGATCCACCTTCTTACTTTTCTTAAATATAGGTACCATGTCAGCCATCCTCCAATCCTGTGGCACCAATCCTGTTACAATAGAGTCTAAGAAGATGAAATACAGTGGTCTGTCAATTACTGAGCTCAATTCCCTCAGTATCCGTGGATGAATGCCATCTGGCCTGGGGGATTTGTCAATATTTAAATTTCCTCCAATTCAGTTGTAATTTTCTTTGTATTTGATTAGTTATATTGCTTGGTGAACTTTGATTTGTGCTTTGCTGAATGATACCTGATGACACACCGATGACGTCATGCCAGCCCTGACATATCAAATGCCACACTAGGCATGGTGGAAATTAAGAGATTTGCCGGCTTTCCATCTAGCTGTCAGGTACCGCTGACCTGAAAGCTGGACCAGAATCCCACAACTCGATCTGCTCATCTCTAGTGTTAATCAAAAGTACAACACGTCCTGCAAAAAAAAGTTCTCATACAACTATGATGAATAAAGAAATGTTATGGATCTTAGAATGAGTGAGGGTGTGGAACGAAAGTGTGAAAAGAGTATATGACTTAGTCATGAATGGTTAAGTAACGTTTATTAATATAGAAACTGGGTATGTCTTTTTTTAAAAATGTTTCCAACTGTATAAAATGCAGCACTGGAACAAATTTTATAAGGTTTATAAATAGTTTCCTATTTCATTTAACTTAAGAATTTTTGTAGCATACTATGTTGTCTGTGAACATACAGTACTGCTAGAGTCATACCAATGAAGTCAATCGTGAAAAATGTGAACTATTCTTTTACAGTGTTTGCTACATCACATATGGCCTGTTTTTAATCTGTAAGTGGGCAGTACAACTATATTAAAGCTTTAAGGTTTGTTTTTTCTTTTAAAGAAAATGCTTTCTATCCACTTGCTTCATCTTTCTCTCTGTTATTTCTTTACACACATTTATCCAGGGTAGACAATGTAATATGTTTCTCGCATATACTGTAGACATCAGTTATTAGATATACCGCATTTTTCGGACCATAAGATGCACTTTTTCCCCCAAATTTGGGAGGAAAATGGGGGGTGCGTCTTATGGTCCGAAAGTAACTTACTGGTGGTGGTGGAGTGGGATCGGCGGTGGCAGTAGCAGCAGGTGGTGACAACAGCGGCAGCAGAAGAGAGATCTGCTTGGGAGCTGGGGCCTTGCCGGGAACCGGGGCTGGTGTCTTGCTGTGAGCGGTGTGAGCAGCTTCCGGTGTGCGTGGCCATCTTTCTGAAGCTGATCTACAGGAAAATAGCCGCTGGAGCATGCACATGCACTCTGCCACGCCGGCGGCCATTTTTCTGTAGATCTCAGCTTCAGAAAGATGGCCGCTTGCACCGGAAGCCACTCACGCCACTCTACTCACAGCAAGACACTGGCCCCGGTACCAGGCCCCAGCCACCACTCACCCAGGCCCCAGCCACCACTCACCGAGGCCCCAAGCTCCAGTGCCAGCCACCACTCACACAGGCCCCCAGGCCCCCAGCGCCAGCCACCACTCACCCAGGCACCCAAGCCCCCAGTGCCAGCCACCACTCACCCAGGCACACAAACCACCAGTCCACCAGTACCAGTCCCCCAGGCCACCAGGAACCCAGCGCATCCCACCAGCGCCAGGCTCGGCTTACTGAAGGACCCTGCCTCCTGTGACCCCCGCACCACCGCCCCTCCAGGTAAGATACCTATTCAGACTATAAGACAGACCCTCATCAAATCCAAAAATTTTTTTTCCTATTTTCCACCCAAAATTTGGTGTGCGTCTTATGGTCCAGTGCGTCTAATAGTCCGAAAAATACAGTACCTCCTGTGTCTCCAAGTAATCTCAACGCTGGATAAATTATGTAACATATGATCAATATCATCCAAACTGAAAACATTATTTTAAGTATATCATGGCCAAATCATTGTGGTATGTTTTGTGGATCGTGCTCCCCAAAAAAAACGGACTTGTCTCCGTGTGGAGCACACAGACACACGGTCCACAAAAACGCACTGAGGTGTACACAGACCCATTCATTTGAATGGGTCTGCGTGTGTCAGTGTCTCCGGTACGTGTGGAAACTGTCACGACTCATACCAGAGATACTGATGTGTGAAAGAGCCCTAATAGTGACAGAAATTTCTGACACAGATCTTTTACTTGTTAACTCCTTATGACTGCATATATTATGGCTATGTTTACACAGAGATTTTCTATGTGTTTTTGAGCATATTCCATGACAAAACCCACAAAGCAGCTTCCATAATTTTTTCCCTCTGCTTGGTCTGAAAAAAATTACCCTTACTGAGTACCACATTTTTAATCTTGATTTCTTTTAGTGTTTCTTAAAGCCATAAAGTTGCCATTTGAAATGACTTTAGTTTTGTGTCTGTGATCTGCTTTTTTTCAACAACTGAATGAATGTCCTCCGAGCCTGGTGATTCCATTTTTGCCAGGGGTTGTAATCTCCCATGGAGACTATTGAAACATGTAAAAAGTAAAAAAAAAAAGTTTTTAAAAATATAAAAAAAATCCCATTCAAAATAAAACAAAAAATAATCAAATAAACACATATTTGGTATGGCCACGTTCAGAATCGCCCGATCTATCAAAATAAAAAATAATTAATCTGATTTGTAAACGGCGTAACGAAAGAAAAAAATTAAAAACGCCAGAATTACGTTTTTTGGGTTGCCAAAACATTGCAATAAAATGCAATAACGGGCGATCAAAACATTATATCTACCCCAAAATGGTAGCGATAAAAATGTCAGCTTGACACCACTTAAATAAAAAAGAACCTGTACATGTTTGATATCTATGAACTTTTAATGACATGGAGAATCATAATGTCCGGTCAGTTTTAGCATTCAGTGAACGAGATAAAAAAATCCCACAAAGCAACTGTGGAATTGCACTTTTTTTTTTGCAATTTCACCGCATTTGGAATTTTTTTTCCTGTTTTCCAGTACATGATATGGTAAAACCAATTGTGTCGTTCAAAAGTACAACTCATATGGCCTTATTGACAAAAAAATAAAAAAGTTATGGCTCTGGGAAGAAGGGGAGCAACAAAAATAAATGCAAAAACGAAAAGTGGCCCAGTCATGATGGGATTAAAACAGCATAAAAAACACATATTCTTACAAAACCATCCGTTATTTATAAGCGTTTATTTAGATATTGATTTCAGAAAAATGCATGTCAAATACACGTCAAAAACTCTGTGTGAGCAAATCCTAAAAGGGCATAAAATAAGCATTTCCTTTTTATTTCACGTCTTCCACACTTCATTCAACATATCAAGAAATGGCAAACAGACAACGAAAATCCTAGGGATTGCTAAACCACATAGCAGATAAGTCTGATTGACAGCTTATGCTCTGTTCACACCTGGAAGTTACAGGTGTGAAGAAGAGAGCCTACTGTGGATAAAGACAGACATAACACAACATCTGTCTATCTATCTATCTATCTATCTATCTATCTATCTATCTATCTATATCTTCTATTTGTCTCACTAACATTATATACATGAATACATAAGAGAAAATCTCCATTTAGAAATAGTGGAAGAATAATTTGCAAGTGAAGATATTTAGGAAATGTTGATCAATGATATTTTAACACAAACACATCTGTTTCCAAATTAATCATATCCCTAAACACATACAGATTATATTTTATGGGTGCTGTCAAAACAATAGGCAAGGCAGCAGCCTGCGTGAGCTCATCTAATGCAGACAAAATGTCTTTTTCTAGACAGGATTTGTGACAAGTATGAAATATGGGAACAGAACAAGTGAGAAGATGATATTTCAGACTTCGCGGATATTTATAGATATTACATGACACGATGGCATCACCATCATAGCGAGATCTAAACAGGAAACAGACACAGCAAAAGGTTTCCAGACTTAAGTCTTTTTCCAAGAAACAATAATATAAAAATGTAAAATTAACTAAAATATTTATGACAAGAATTTGTTTCCTGATTCTGGGTAAATTTATTAATGATACATTGAATCATAAATATCACAGTACTTTACGGATCTGTTAGTATAACACATGCTGACAAGTAGCAGGATGCATGCTGTTCCTGTTGTCATTTTCCATTTTCAGAACAAAAATGTGAAATATACACATGTCCGTATAGAAGGGTTTTTTTATTTACCCAAAATTTATAAAGGGATCACACATGGTCACACCAGATTCTGCTCCAGTGGGGATTATAATCTTATTATCTTATCTCAAGTATACACTTCATAGACAGCGAGCCTAAGGTTATATTGACACATGCCGATTTTCTGGTGTTTCTATCCGTGATTGTCTCAGTATCATGACAAAAAAATCTAGTTATGCAAAACCACAGCAAAAAAAAAATGGAAACAAGAAATGCTTTTATTTTTAAACCAATTCTAGGTAGAAGACATACATTTTATACCATCTATGTATGAAATGCATTTATAGACAAAGCATTTTTTATCTACAACCATGCAACTAAATATTAAAACAGCATTGGTCTTTTTAAGCCCTTCCCATGATGTTAGGGGTCCCTTTAACTTTTTTTCTTTTTTTTTTCCAAAAAAAAAACAATAGGAGATCACAATGACTAAAGCACAAGTTAAAGAGGTTGTCCAGGACTTTAACATTGATAGCTTGTCCCTATTGATTTGAATCGGTCACGCATGTGTAGTACACGTTTGTGGCCACATACAGTCAATGGAGCTTTGCAGCTCCACAACTGAGCAGTTCCGGCCGCTGCCTACACCAGGAACAACTGATCGGCGGGGTTGTCAGGTGTTGCACCCCCACCTATCAGACATTGATGACCTATCCTGTGGATAAGCCATCATTCTTACCATCCCGGACAACCCATTTAAACCCAAAATAACAAATTGAAAACAATCCAGTACAGTTACATGTTAAAACAATACAGTAACTGGCAAGACATCGGCACTAGTGTTGAGCGAGTATGTTCTGTTCCGAGTAAGCTCGGGCCGAGCTCCGAGTATTTATAGCTGCTCGGTGATATGGTTGAATTGCTCCCGTGTGCATGATTTGCAACTGTTTGACAGCTTTATTACATGTGAGGAATGTGTAAGAAATAGACATTCCTCACATGTAATAAAGCTGTCAAACAGTTGCAAATCATGCACACGGGAGCGATTCAACCATATCACCGAGCAGCTGTAAATACTCAGAGCTCGGCCCGAGCATACTCGCCTAAAGGGTTAATAGAACATACTCGCTCAACACTAATCGGCACACTAGGATATCGTAGACTTCCCTAGATCTGCCCCAGGAATTTCTTTGAAAAAATAAAACACCAAAAAAAAAAAAAACACAGTAACTAGGTACTGCTAGCAATCACATGGAATAAAATGGGTTACATAGGGGAGAATATGAGGTAAGGTAGATGGACATTAAAAAAAAGGGAGGTTGTACCCCCCCAACCATGATGTGAAGGCACATCCTAGAAATAATCATGACGACTAGCAGCCTAATATTTAGGGTAAAACATTTTTTTATATGGGCGTAAACTGATTCTGTCCTGGTCCAAGAAATAATCACCAACCATATAAGGATAAAAGATTTACGGAATATACACAAAAAAGGTGTTTATTCACTGGCTGCCTATGTTATGTTTCTACCATTACAACTGGAGTGGAACAGGCAAAATTTGAATTTAACTGTTTATACAAATGTTCCTAGGAAATTTGATTCACAGAGAAGTTATTCTCCATAAATTAAATGTCTCTATTCTGCAGGGTCTCTGCAGACCCCAGAGCATAATAAACGTAATATGTAAAAAATAAGAAAAATTCTTAAACTCACAAAACCGATCACCTCTGTGGCTCCTCCACTCCTCACTATCACCTGTATGGTCCTCATCATATGCTCTGATCACTGCCGCAAGTGCTGAATCCCTGAGCCTCTTTGCGAATTCTGGCTCTGATGAGACCTGGAATGGTTCTATGTAAGCATGTTGGAAGGTCACGACATCATGATGTCTCAATGTTTTTTTGTTTTTTTAAACCTTTTGATGGCTCTTGATGGTTCTGGAAAATTAACAAGATTTGTTAAATTGGAGTAGAGTTCAATTTCACTCAAATATAGTCTCTCATCTGTAATTACTACCATCATTTTGACTATTGCTCGTCTTTGTCCGATATGACCATCACATGTTAAGATGCGGCAAAATAGCCTTTTAATTTCATTTTTTTAATGTAAACTAAAAGGCCATTTCTGATTTTTTATTTTTAACCTTGACTTCTATTTAATTTTTCACTTGAGCAAAACAGATTGTCAAACTAGTTACATATTCTGAACTTTGATCTTTTAAACTTTACATTGAGTAGGAAACCAATGTAGGAATGTTCCTCCTCAACAATTACGTCAAGTTTAGTGTCATTATGAATGTTAATTGATGCCAGTCATTACGAAATGTAAATTACCAAACTAACTTGCCCCATGGTTGCAAACGCAAATAATCTTAAACAAGTGGTTCTGAGTAGGTAAATGTCATGTTTCCACCTCATGCTTTTTGATTACATCATTCATTATTTTTCTAATTGTCTTAGGCTCATTAAACAGAATCTCCACAGTCTTTTAGATTGAAGATTTTGGAGTTACTTGTGTATGATTAATAGTATTCTCACAATAACATTTTATCTACCTCACATCAACGGTAATTACAGGATTAATTTAAACGTAGTGGGAATGTGAATGCACCACAACCCATATTTTACCTTACTGCACCATGGACAACAAAATATATTTATAATAATAATAATCTTTATTTTTTTATATAGCGCTAACATATTCCGCAGCGCTTTACATACATTATCGTCGCTGTCCCCCCATCGGGGCTCACAATCTAGATTCCCTATCAATATGTTTTTGGAGAGTGGGAGGAAACCAGAGAACCCGGAGGAAACCCACACGAACACGGGGAGAACATACAAACTCCTTGCAGATGTTGTCCTTGGTGGGATTTGAACCCAGGACCCCAGCGCTGTAAGGCTGCAGTGCTAACCACTGCGCCACCGTGCTGCCCTATCAAATCAAAACTTATTTTTAAAAAGTGGTATTATATGTAATATTGCACTTATTTTGCTCATTATTCATGTTCCAACATATTTCAGGGAGCTGCACAAAGATTTTGAGTTGTTCTCACCATTGATCCATACTGTCATTTGGGCAACCTACAAACAAACAAGCAAATACAACTGCATTCTAAATGTGCTAATGTATAGGGGAACATTGGATATCTTAATTTTGAGCTGCATTACTATCATGTGGACTATACTTAGAAATTGGAAGCAAGCAGCCAAGGGTTGACCAAATTGTGTGAGCCCATCAGTCTGTGTCAAGTTGCCTGCTTTGGTTGGGAACTTACACTATCAGACTTACCTAACCAGGACCTAAGTCTTCAAATATAAAAGGCAGGTGGCATCCAGGTCTAATTTAAAACTGGCTGTCTTTAGAGCTGTAGCCTACCTTTATATTAACAATATAGTACTGGTCAAAAGTTTGGACATGCCTGTTCATGCAATGGTTTTCCTTGCTCATATTGAAATGTGCACATTGTATATTCAGACTGAAGATTGCAAACGATGAAGGGACACATATGGAAACAAGGAATAAACAGACATGTGTGAAACAAACCAAAGTGGTGTGTTAAATATTAGATTCCTCAAATTATCCTTCTTTCTTTGATGACAGCTTAAACACAGTGATCTATTTTAAGTGGTTATTTCTGTTAATGTTGATGATTATGGCCTACAGCCAATGAAAATGCAAAAGTCATTTTCTCAGTAAATTAGAATAATTAACAAAAAACACCTGCAAAGGCTTCCTAAGTGTTTAAAAAGGTCCCTTTATCTGTTTCAGTAGGCTCCACAATCATCGGGAAGACTGTTGACTTGACAGATGTCTAGAAGGCCGTCATTGACACACTCCACAAGGAGGGCAAGCCAAAAAAGGTCATTGCTAAATAAGCTGGATGTTCACAGAGTGCTGTATCCAAGCATATTAATGGAAAGTTGAGTAGAAGGAAAAAGTGTGGTAGAAAAAGGTGCACAAGCTACAGGGATAACCGCAGTCTTGAAAGGATTGTTAAGAAAAGGCCATTCAAAAATTTGGGGGCGATTCACAAGGAGTGGACTGCTACTGGAGTCATTGCTTCAAGAGCCACCACACACAGACGTATCCAGAACATGGGCTACAAGTGTCGTATTCCTTGTGTCAAGCCACTCAAGACCAATAGACAACGCCAGAAGCGTCTTATCTGGGCCAAGGAGAAAAAGACCTGGACTGTTGCTCAGTGGTCCAAGGTGTTGTTTTCAGATGAAAGTAAATTTTGCATTTCATTTGGAAATCAAGGTCCCAGAGTCTGGAGGAAGAGTGGAGAGGCCACAATCCAAGCTGTTTGAGGTCAAGTGTGAAGTTTCCACAATCAGTGATGGTTTGGGGAGCCATGTCATCTGCTGGTGTAGGTCCACTGTGTTTTATCAAGACCAAAGTCAGCACAGCCGTCTACCAGGAAATTTTACAGCACTTCATGCTTCACTCTGCCGACAAGCTTTTTGGAGATGGAAATGTCATTCTCCAGTAGGACTTGGCACCTGTCCACACTGCCAAAAGTACCAATACCTGGTTTAAAAACAACAGTATCACTGTGCTTGATTGGCTAGCAAACTCGCCTGACCTTAACCCCATAGAGAATCTATGGGGTATTGTCAAGAGGAAGATGAGAGACACTAGACCCAACAATGCAGATGAGCTGAAGGCCGCTATCAAAGCAACCTGGGCTTCCATAACACCTCAGCAGTGACACAGGCTGATCGCCTCCATGCCACGCCGCATTGATGCAGTAATTGATGCAAAAGGAGCCCCGACCAAGTATTGAGCGCATTTTCTGAACATGCATTTCAGTCGGCCAACATTTCGGATTTTAAAAACATTTTTCAAGCTGTTATAAAGTATTCTAATTTACTGAGATAATGACTTTTGTGTTTTTATTGGCTGTAAGCCATAATCATCAACATTAACAGAAGTAAACACTTGAAATAGATCACTCTGTTTGTAATGACTCTATAATATACGAGTTTCACTTTTTGTACTGAAGAACTGAAATAAATTCACTTTTTGACGATATTCTAATTTTGTGAGAAGCACCTGTATATAGATAGATAGATAGATAGTATATACATATATATGTACAGTGTTCACCACTGAGTACATCCCCTTTGTAAAGTTATATTTTAATAAATATCTCACTGAATACAAGATTAATTTCCAAACTTTTGACAAGACAAAAGTTTCATAGAACATTTTTTTTAACCCATAACATGAAAGTAAGGTTAATAATGTTACTTTCATTACAAAAACTTCAGTTTTACTCAAATTAGTTGATGCAAAAAAAATGCAGCCCACATCAAAAACTATTACACCTAGCACTTTGTATGACCTCCATGATTTCCAAGGAAAACACCATGTTTTTTAGGAATGAACAAGTTTGCGAGATATTTTGCACTTCTATCTTTTTCCATTTTTTCAAGAACAACCTCTTTTAGAGCCTTGATGCTGGATGGAGAGTGACGCTCAACTTGTCTCATCAGAATTTCCCATGAGTGTCCAGCTGGGTTCAGATCAGGAGACATACTTGGCCACTGAATCACTTTCACCCTGTTCTTCAGAAATGCAACAGATGTGTGTTTTAGATCATTGTCATGTTGGAAAAGTGCACGTCTACCAAGGGCACAGAGTGATGGTAGCATCTTCCATTTCAATATAGAGCAGCACATCTGTGAATTCATGATTAGAGATGAGCGGTGTTAGAATCGAACTGTTCGCCAATCTCAAATTCGAGCTGTTTTGGGCGGTGTTCAAGCCGTTCGACGAACCTGAACGATTTGAAAAAAATCCGGCTGTTCAAGGTTATGTTCGATAACGGTTCGCGCACCAAAATCGTAACTGGATTTTTTCACAGCAATGCTGATAATCAATGTTGATAATCAATGTTAATACACAGCTTGAGTGTACAGCGGAGCGGGGGGAGGGGCATGGGATGGATCTCTGCAGAAATAATGAAGATCTCCATTTTTTTTCTCTTTCCCGCATTTACAGTGGGGAGGTGCAGTCTGTCAGCCTATCAGCAGCGCACAAACGGAGTGAAGTGCTTTTTTTCACACAAGCATAAGACCCAGCCATTTTCCCCGTCGCCACCATTTTCTCACTGCTGCAGCTGCGTGTTAGACGGCACCGCTGCTGCTGTGAGCGCGCTATACAGTATAACTGTGTGAATTGCAAGCAAATTTTATCTGAAATAGACAGATAGCTTGGGAGTAGGGACTAGTTCTAATTGCAGCCCTTTTGAGGGCTAGGTTACAGCATTTCCTACAACTTTTAGCAGGCAGGTCTGTGCTCTTAAATAGACAGATAGGTTTCGAGTAGTGACTAGTAATTGCAGCCCTTTTGAGGGCTAGGTTATATCAGTTCCTATCACTTTTTGCCAGGCAGGTCTGTTTTAGTGCTACTGTACAAGTGTTTTTCACAGCATTTGGCTAAATCTAGCTAAGCAAATCCTTTCGGGCCTCTTGCAGCGTGTGTTAGTCAGTGGAGTAGCCAATCTGTGTTGCAAGCTACACCACCTGTGTATGTAATACAAATTTTTTACTGCACCTAGCCAAGTAAAACCTTGTGGGCATATTAGCAGTGTGTGGTACTCATTCTATTAGGCCATCTATACTAAACTCCACCAGCTTTCAAATTACTAATAATTTTTAGCTGCATCTTGCCTGTAAAATAATTTTGGGCATAGTAGCAGTGTGTGGTACTCATTCTATTAGGCCATCTATACTAAGCTCCACCAGCTTTCAAATTACTAATAATTTTTAGCTGCATCTTGCCTGGAAAAGAATTTTGGGCATATTAGCAGTGTGTGGTACTCATTCTATTAGGCCATCTATACTAAGCTCCACCAGCTTTCAAATTACTAATAATTTTTAGCTGCATCTTGCCTGTAAAATAATTTTGGGCATAATAGCAGTGTGTGGTACTTATTCTATTAGGTCATCTATACTAAGCTCCACCAGCTTTCAAATTACTAATAATTTTTAGCTGCATCTTGCCTGTAAAATAATTTTGGGCATAGTAGCAGTGTGTGGTACTCATTCTATTAGGCCATCTATACTAAGCTCCACCAGCTTTCAAATGACAAATAATTTTTAGCTGCATCTTGCCTGGAAAATAATTTTGGGCATATTAGCGGTGTGTGGTACTCATTCTATTAGGCCATCTATACTAAGCTCCACCAGCTTTCAAATTACTAATAATTTTTAGCTGCATCTTGCCTGTAAAATAATTTTGGGCATGGTAGCAGTGTGTGGTACTCATTCTATTAGGCCATCTATACTAAGCTCCACCAGCTTTCAAATTACTAATAATTTTTAGCTGCATCTTGCCTGGAAAATAATTTTGGGCATATTAGCAGTGTGTGGTACTCATTCTATTAGGCCATCTATACTAAGCTCCACCAGCTTTCAAATTACTAATAATTTTTAGCTGCATCTTGCCTGGAAAAGAATTTTGGGCATATTAAAAGTGTGTGGTACTCATTCTATTAGGCCATCTATACTAATCTCCACCAGCTTTCAAATTACTAATAATTTTTAGCTGCATCTTGCCTGTAAAATAATTTTGGGCATAGTAGCAGTGTGTGGTACTCATTCTATTAGGCCATCTATACTAAGCTCCACCAGCTTTCAAATTACTAATAATTTTTAGCTGCATCTTGCCTGTAAAATAATTTTGGGCATAGTAGCAGTGTGTGGTACTCATTCTATTAGGCCATCTATACTAAGCTCCACCAGCTTTCAAATTACTAATAATTTTTAGCTGCATCTTGCCTGGAAAAGAATTTTGGGCATATTAGCAGTGTGTGGTACTCATTCTATTGGGCCATCTATACTAAGCTCCACCAGATTTCAAATTACTAATAATTTTTAGCTGCATCTTGCCTGGAAAATAATTTTGGGCATATTAGCAAAGTGTGGTACTCATTCTATTAGGCCATCTATACTAAGCTCCACCAGCTTTCAAATTACTAATAATTTTTAGCTGCACATGTTAAACAGAATTTGGAGTCTGGTGGTGGGACAAGAGGAGGTGGAGGAAGTAGAGGAGGAGTTGTATGCGGAAGGGCTAACATCTGCATGGTCTAGACGGTCGGCAGCACCAAGGCGGCAGGCATGGGAGAGTGAGGGAGAGGGATTAACCAGGGCGCATGGTAGCAGCCAAACTAGTGAGGAAGGTGCAGGAGCCCAGGAAAAAGTGGAGGACGAACTGGCGATGGGCATGGAAGACTCATCAGATGAGGGAGACCTTGATCACATTTCTGTTGTGCGAGGTTGGGGAGAGAGGGCAGAGGAAGGAAGCATGACTCTTATCTCGCCACCAACACAACAGTAATTTGGTGCTCCTGGATGCGCAAGACACATGAGTGCCTTCTTGCTGCACTACCAGCAACATGACCCTCGAATTGTCAGAATTCGAAATAATCCTGACTACTAGGTTGCCACACTCTTAGATCCCCGGTACAAAAGTAAATTTGACAAAATAATTCCTGCCATAGAAACGGATTCACGCATGCAGGAGTATCAGCAGAGACTGTTGCAGAATCTTACATGTGCTTTTCCACAAAACACCAGTGGTGCAAGTAGTGAATCTCACAGTTCTAACTTTCCAACCGTGGGACTGTAGAGTCTTCAGCACTCAAACCGTAACAGAAACACAGTATCTGCTGGTAACAGCAATTTTGCGGAATCCTTTCACCACTTTTTTAGCCCATCCTTTGCAAGGCCACAGGAGACAAGAAGTCTGACACATAGTCAACGCCTAGAGACGATGGTACAGGAGTATCTCCAAGTGAACATCGAAGCCATGACTGTGTCACTGGACCCTTGCTCTTTTTGGGCTTCCAATCTGGATAAATGGCCGGAGCTCACCACTCACGCCTTGGAGATCTTGTCATGCCCCGCAGCCAGCGTTCTCTCTGAACGTGTGTGCAGCGCTGCTGGTGGTGTGCTGACAGATAAGCGCATGCGGCTGTCCACTGACAATGTAGACAGACTCACGTTCATAAAGATGAACAAATCATGGATCCGCAAGAACTTTTCTACCCCTGTGTCATCCTGGGGAGAGTAAAAGCTTGAGGATTTGTTAAAATCACCTCACCATCCGTTTTAAGCAACTCTGTGGCAATTGATGCCACTTAAGTGGTGTCTGTGCCCCAAATTTTTGGAAAAAATGGAGACTCTTTTTGGAGTCCCCTTGCTGTGCTTTACGTGACGTTGGCATCGTCAATTACAGGTGGGTTGGGTCTCACCCCCCCTTTTAACCGTAAGAAACTACATACACTATGGCTTGGGGTAACACAGATGGTTGAGTCTCAAGAGTTGTTTACTCAGAGGTCTGCTCCAAAGCTTCAGTGTCTGCTAGTCAGGGTAGTAACCCAGCTGCAAAGCAAGCTGCACCGCCTGTGTATCTAATAATGATTTTTAACTGCATCTAGCCTAGGCAGACTGTGGTGACCCCCAACCACACCCAGACGCTCAGCCCCCTACCGCCCCCCTTTCATTGACAATACAATCATGTAACTCTTACAACTGGATGGGTGAGGATCGGTCACAGCTTTATTAACTGTTTATACTCATTACATGAAAAAGGCATTTATTTCTAAAATAATTCAGCTTGTTGCAGCATGCCCTGTGTCTCCAGTCTCCACAACGGCAAGTTGGCCAACAAGTTTAACTCTCCAACATGTCCTTTCTATTTCCAGGCCACGGAGGATCCTGCGTACTCGTATGCAGGACTCTGACCCCCATCCATCACTCTTAACGCTTGTTCCACTCCATCCTGGAGTCCTGACAGGAATATGTCCAGTCCAATATCCATTAAGTGAACACAGTCGGGCCGTATGAGGCCTGCTTTATCTCCTTCCAGTTGTCCGCCTCTGTCTCTTATAAATTTTGCCATCCAAATATTTATTAGCCTCCTTGTCTGTTCGATGGCCGTGATGTCTCGGGCACCTTGCCATACCGTGCTCGGCACAATCTCTGACTATTTTTGTGAAAAATTCTCTGAAGCGCTCAGTGTCTAGTTTCATTATTGCCATTAGTTATGAGCTCTTGTGATAACCTAGGTCGTTTCCCCCGGCCTGTATAACTAAGATGACCAGACCACTTGCCTCTCTCTCTACCTTGATTACCTCCATTAGTACCTGTGGCCATTGCAGGCTTCTAATACCTTTCCAGTTCATATATGTGTTATGAAACTCAAATTTCCTCCCGCCTGGGCAGACTGACAGTCCTGCTCTTGCTGCTTCTGTGGCCGCGCCTATGCGGAATGAGTGTGTCCCATAATCTTTGGGGTGGTTCCCTGCCGATGTTATGCATTTGTTAAATATAGCTTGGAACTGGTATCTTGATAATGGCGTTCCATCAATGTGTGATAGGAAGAAATTACTTTGTGATATGATGGTAATATATGTTTTTACTATTGTTACCCGACTCAGCGTACCATTTGTGGGTTGTAGAAGTAGTCAAGTGCCCGTGCCCGCTGGAACCGTTTTCGATTTGCATATGAGTAGACGTATTGCATTATTGGCTATGACTACGTCCTGGTGTAATAAGCCTCCACTGGTGTTAATTTTGGATTGAGGGACTAATTCACTTATGCATAGAGCCCCGAAGAAGGCGATCGCAAATACAGTAGACAGTTGTGTTGCTTCGAATTGTGAATATCATGTTAATGGTGTTAGGGATATGATGTGAGAAATCAGTTTTAGTGACACGGGACGTGACGTCTACACTCCTGACTTGGCTGACCCTTTTTCCACCTTTTATGGATTGTCTGATGATGAATCTCTTTGTCACATGTCCCCAATTCAGTAGTTGGAAGTGAAATGCTACTCCGGTCAGCCACCGCTGCGCTGACGCCCTTGATATGCCCCTCATCATTAGCTGGTGGAGAAATTCTATGGTGACTTGTAATCTGGCTTGTTCACATTGGTCAACCCGTCTGCCTGCTACTAGTCGTGTCCACTGTTCCCATGCCTTACCGTATGCTTGCCACATCGACGGGGCAACTGACGCTCTGATTAATGGCATCAACTATTCTCCACTAGATCCCATAGGGAGGCTGGGCAACTGTTGCCTGATGGGTGGGCGTTGGGGAGGAGCTCTGTGAAAATCTGCCAATTGAATTGTGATAAAGCGTTAGCAGCAGCTTTAGACCCCTCAGCATCGTGGCTAGCGCGGATCCTTACATTGTGTTTTAGGCACAGGAATGCTAGCTGGCATAGTAGGCCTAGCACTGGGAGAGACGATGATGCCATATTATTAATGAAGTGCGCTAGGCTGGTGTATTTTGTTATGAAGCGTATATTTTTGTTAGCCAGGCGCGCGCCCCATATTTCTATTGCTACCACTATTGGAAACAGTTCCAGGACTGTCTGATTTTTTGTCAGCACTTGTTCTGCCCAATACAGAGGCCATAAGCTTGTGCACCATTGGTTATTTAGTATCGCTGCATATACGCCTGATTCTGCCGCCTCGGTGAATAATATTAGTTGAATGGTGGACTGTCCTGCTGACATAAATAACGTGTGACCGTTGAATGATTGTAAGAAGGTTTTCCACACCTCTAAGTCCACCCCTAGCTGCCTGCTGATTCTGATTGTATGACTCGGTTTAGATGCCCCTTTTGTTGCGGGCGATAAATGAAGAGAAAAAACCCTTCCGACTGGCATCACACGGCTCGCAAACACGAGGAGACCTAGTAATACTTGCATCTGCTGTAGTGTTACTTTCCATACTGCGCAAAAAACCTAGATCAGGTGTAATGTTTTGGTATTTTTTCCCATGGGAGGCGGAACAACCTTGCTGTGGTGCCGATTTCGATGCCTAAGAACGATTTTTTTTAGTTGTGGGGCCTATGTTTTTGGTTGGGCATAATGGGACTCCAAACCGACGGGAGATGTTTGTGAATTCGTTGAGTAAGGGGCAGCGAAAGTGGATGACCAATCGCCACATGGCAGAAAAAGAAAGGAAAAAATCAGCTCATCCACCTAGAAGATCAACAGCACGGAGCCAGGAGTGCTACCAGACGAACATGAGGAACCAGGAAGATCCAGCTGAACAAATCTTCTAAAATCCACTTTTTATTGGGTCATACAAAAAATATTTTAAAAGTCCACCTTGGAGAAGAACAGCAAACGCGTTTCGAACTAAAGGTTCTTAATCATTGCATTCCAAAAAAACAGCAAGGAAGTGGTATTTATATGTCATGTCCTTCTATGCACCTGTTCAAGGCTGAGTTAATCAGAAATTTAAACACACATACCATGTTAAAATCGTATAGCATAGAAACAATGCATATAAATGTAAATAATCCAAAAGAAAAAGAAAAGAAGAAAAAAGGAACATATATATATAATAATAATCTATAAATGATCATTCATAATGATACATCAAATCATGTCTGATGTTTAAACCCGCTGGTACACGTGTATTTAAAGTACAAATCCACCAACTTTCTCTATTAAGGAGCTTTCTCCTATAATCATCCACCAAATCTCCACTAATCGCCACAGCCCACGGAGGGGCCACCACAGTCAGTGAATCCTTCCTTATTTAGTATAGAGTCTACCAATACTTTGGGCGTATTAGTCCAGCTGCGAAGCAAGCTGCACCACCTGTGTATCTAATAATAATTTTTAACTGCATCTAGCCTAGGCAGACTGTGGGGACCCCCAACCAAACCCAGACGCTCTGCATCTAACCCAGCCAATCATTTGATAGTATTGCTAGTAGCAGAGTTGCATGGGCTCTAAACCTTGCATAGTCTGTGCATTTTTTCAGATCGATAAGGATGACCCAACTCGTGTTATCTGTAACATTTGTCACCAAAAGCTAAGCAGATGCCAAAAAATCCATAGTTTGAGTACTTCATGCATGAACCGTCACATGGATATGAAGCATAAGTTGCAGTGCGAAGCTCACTGTGCTACAATGCGGCCTAGCGGGCCGGGACAACCACCATCTGCCCCACCTGTGTCATTCTGGGGAGACTAAAAGCTTGAGGATTTTGGAAAATCACCTCACCAACCATTTTAAGCAACTCTGGGACAATTGATGCCACTTAAGTGGTGTCTGTGCCACAATTTTGGGAAAAAATGGAGACTCTTTTTGGAGTCCCCTTGCTGTGTTTTACATGACGTTGCCATCGTCAATTCCAGGTGGGTCGGGTCTCTCCCCCACCTTTTAACCGTAAGAAACTACATACACTATGGCTTGGGGTAACACAGATGGTTGAGTCTGAAGAGCTCTTTACTCATACTATAGTCTGGGAATCAGAGGTCTGCTCCAAAGCTTCAGTGTCTGCTAGTCAGCGGAGTAGCCACCGCCTGTAGATCTAATTACAATTTTTTTTTTCAAATTCAAGTTTTTTTTTATTTTTGTGTTGAAAAAGTACAAGAAAATACAATATACATAGTAAAAGGGGTAGTATAACTATAAATCTATGCATAACTACAGTACATTGGGGGGTACAGGGAGGGTTTTCCATCAATATCCAGATCAAGCATGTATTTTTCTATATGAAAGAGAGAGAGAGAGGGAGCGGACCACGGCAGACCACCAATCAATAGAGTGCGATTATGATCATTGTTGTGCCGACATCACGGATAACTTTAGTTGGGCTAGATGGTAGACGTCAGAGTTTTGCAAATCAATCCAATCCCTCCAAATCACACAGTATCTATCAACATCAGCCGGTGAGATGGCAATCAGATGCTCCATCCTATTAAGGAGGGAGATCTCCGCAAACCATTCCTCCACAGTGGGTGGGTCTCTGCTTTTCCAGTGTCGTGGAATGACATTCTTAGCCGCCTGTATTAGGTAGCCTATTGATGACCTTTTATATCTACGTTTACTTATTGGCAACATTGATAAAAGGAGGGCTTCTGGCGTATCAGGGATAGTCAATCCAGTTATTTTCTCAATCATGGGAACCACCTTTGCCCAAAATGCATTTATTATGGGGCATGCCCACCATATGTGCGACATTGTCCCTTCCCCCTCCCCACATCTCCAACGTTTATCTGAGACCACTGGATAGCATCTATGAAGGACTGCTGGTACCCGGTACCATCTAGAGATAATTTTTAAGGAGGTTTCCTGAGCTTTGGACCCTATTGAGGTTTTATGTGTTAGGAAGAAACATTTATCCCATTGTGAGTCAGAGAAGGACTTTCCCAGTTCCCTTTCCCATGCACCGCAGAATCCTGGCCTATTGTCAGTTACCTGGGCAATGAGGAGATTATACAGTAGGGAGATGGAGTGTGTAGGGGGTGACAATGATAGGCTCAATTTTTCAAAGTTTGTGAGATCTCTATGAAGATGTGTGCACTTCTTCACAGTTGAATAGAAGTGTTGTAACTGGCTATATTCAAAATTAGCCTTTGGGGAAGTGGCTCTTCCCTGTAACAAGTCATTGAGGGGGAGCAGCGAAGTATTGGAGATGACATGAGAAAATAATATCGGATGGGATTTATTTGAACTGAGAAATCTATTTGCAGATTGTCCTGGTGGGAAATCTGGATTATCTGAAATCGGGAGCAAGGGGCCCTGGGGGTCGATTGAGGATAAGCTTTTTTTTTGGGATCTCAAAGCCAAAGCAGTGGCATAAGTACTATATGACATGAGGCCAAGAGAGGGGACAATTAAATGGGCGCACCATGGGAGAGTGGTAAGAGCTTTAGGACAAATGGATTGAGCTATTTTGACCCACAATTTCCCCTCTGAATGATGGAAGAAGTCCAGGATTCTAGCGTGTACTGCTGCCATGTAATACCTTCTACAATCTGGAAGGCTAAGGCCCCCTTTTGTTTGTGTCTGATCAGAACATCCCCCCGAATGCGTGGACGCCCACTTGCCCAGATAAATCTGCAAAAGCTACTGCGTAGTCTTTTCCAAAAATTTGAGGGAATTACCACGGGAATGGTTTGGAAGAGGTATAAGAGTTTAGGTAGGACGTTCATTTTTAGTATATTTATTCTGCCGAACCAGGAAAAATCCTTCACCATCCAAGAAGTAAGATCTCTATGGAGTTGTTCAATAAAGGGCCCAAAATTAAGATAAAATAGACGGGAGAGGTCTCTATGAATACGAATTCCTAAGTATTTGATACCCTGTGAGGGCCAGGCAAAGGGAAAGTTGGACTGGATGGAATCCTGTATGGATTTGGGGAGGGAGACATCAAGGGCCTCAGACTTCGCTGCATTGATTTTAAAATTTGACCATGTACCAAAGTGATTTATTTCAGCCATAACAGCAGTGATGGATATATGTGGTTGAGTGATATATACTAGGACATCATCAGCAAAGGCAGAGCACTTGTACTCGGTGCCTCCCACCTCAATCCCCCTAATATTGGGGTTATCGTGAATTGATGAGAGCAGGTGCTCCATCACTAGGATGTATAAGAGAGGGGACAGAGGACATCCCTGCCTTGTCCCATTGGTGATTATGGAAGGTGATGATAATGTTCCATTTATCTTCAGCCTAGCTGACGGATTGCGATACAGGGCAATGATTTTGGCTATAAAAGGGTCCCCTACCCCAAGCTTTTTAATAATATAAGAATAATATATGGCGTGCCAGGAGACTCTATGGAATGCTTTCTCAGCATCCAACGAGAGTATCTAATTACACATTTTTAACTGCATCTAGCCCAAGCAATACTTTGTGCCTAGTAGCAGTGTCTGCTAGTCAGCGGATTAACCCAGCTGTTAAGCAAGCTACACCACCTGTAGTTTGGACACTTAATTTTTCAAAGGAAATGCTTCGGGCCCCCGGGACACTCAGTGAAGAGCATCGGGGAGGCACCCCAAGGCACAGGGGCTGGGACTGGTGGTAGGACGCCTTGCGGTGGACCGCCAAGCTCGATCCTTGTAAAAGCTTTTTAACTGCAGCAGCTTTAGTGGACGCTGCTGGAGCTGGAATTACCGCGGCAGCTGGCATGAGACTTGCCCTCCAATAGATTCTTGTAAAAGGATTAAAAGTGTACTCATTCAAATTAGAGAGACAATTTAAATTAAAAAGATTAGACCTGCCTCCACCGCAGGGGGGCTCGCTCGACCCACCAGCGGACAGGCACCAGTATTGGGAGACAGGGGCTGGCCGTCAGGGTCCACCGCAGCTCTGGCACAAACCCGGCGACACGGAGGTCGCAAGGGCAGGAATGGACTGGCCGTGTCAGCTTCGCACTTTTTTGGTTTTAGAAGGGCATGACATGCCTATATCTGTGTCTCCCCCTCCTTTTACTCCTCCACCTCTTTTCTTTTCTCATGACTATATGTACTTGTCACTTTTCCATGTGTTAGTTGTGTCTTCTGAACAGTTTGTCAGCTTTTGGACACCTTTGAAGTGTTTTCTATGTGTTTTCTATGTGTTTCCATGTATTTTTGTTTGCCTGCCATTGGTTTTAACGGTGTTCGAAGGTGTTCGACGAACAGTTTGACGAACAGTTCGGCGAACATACGGGTGTTCGACGAACCGAACCAAACTCGAACACTACGGGGGTGGCTCAACACTATTCATGATACCATCAATGAAATGCAGCTCCCCGATATCAGCAGCACTTCGGCAGCAGAAAGGGATATCTGCTGCAATGTGATAAATGGTAGTGGATATATTTTGTGATTCGTACAAAGCAAATTATTTGGGTCAATCAAATTCCTCAAAGTTCAACATTAATTTGATTTCCAGTGAATCAATTTGCTCATCTCTATCAATAAACTATAACAATATCAGTTTAATGGATACATACCCTCTTCTCAATTACGGGACTGAAGTTCTGTTTTTCCAGATCACACTGGGGTTTATGTATGAGCTGGAAGTCACTTATAGGGCAGTTGTAGACGACCGTTTTCTCCACATGTGAGAAAATATGTCCAATTATTCTAATCACACTCTGATCAGACTCTGATCAGAGAGTGATCAGAGTTTGATCCGATTTTCTCTATGGGGGAGAAAATGTTTTTTTCTAGATTTTCTCTATAATGTCAGTCCGTGAAAATCAGACTACGCTCAGTTATTATCTGAGCATGACCCAATTTTTTTTTCATGGACCCACAAAGCTGAATGGGCGAGTGCCATTCGATTCTCGGAAGCAAATCGTGCATGCTGCAATATTTTTTTTACCTCGGACCACTAGGTCAGAGGAAAAAAAACAGACGTGCACAGCCCCACACAGTAACATGGGTGCGAGTGCAATCCATCAAAACCAAGGATAGCACTCATCCAAGTTATATGATCATCTGCACGAGCCTTTACAATGGAAGTCTATGGAGCCTCGTTCTAGGGAATACAGTTTGTGGGAGTGCGTCTTTATACTCAAGGTAAGCAATAACATATGAAGTCAAAGTTGTCCATTGCTTTTATATTACCTACTTACTGGTATCCAAAGAAGCACATAAAATTAAAATATAACAGCTGTGTGAGATAACAAAGCCCAAGAATAATGTAATGCATAACATGAAACAGTTTGTAGACCATATGTTATCAAACACGCTTTCATATGATATATTTTCTAAGGTGTCACGGCTTGCTCTAAATTTAAAAGATGTTTTTATACATAAGTATTGTTTTCTAATACTTTAAAGTTGCATTTGTCTTAATGCAGTATATTATGGTCAACTTTGTAGACGCCTCTACTGCAAGTTCACGTGAGTAATGCCACTTTAAACTATATTGATATTTTCTTTAAAGGCTGGAATTTGTAACCTGCACCATCTTTTTCTTCTTTGTAACATTTTATTACTGAGCAAGCGTTTGTCTTCTCCTTGTCAAAATATACCGTTCCTCTGTACAAAATTTCATAGTTCTGCTCAACAGCTTCTCTCAGAATTTCTACAGAACAGCAGTCTTAAGTGAAAATAACTGTCTCATTTCATGTTAATTACTTCTCCAAAACTTAAATTTATTTTGAGAGTATGTGTTCTTTGTAGGTATCACCCTGTGGTCTTACGTCTTAATGTGCCATCTGGATGAGTACCTTCCCATTAGTCAAAAGTAACTATGTGTTAGTATTTGCATTTATATTGCATTTAGGTGTAATGCATCTCATAGCACAGAAATAGCAGTCGATATTATGCTCGCTGTTTCCCCCGCACTTTTGAAGGTACTGCTTTATTCTTAATCAAAGGATTTGCCAGAAAAGCTGCCTCAGCCAGCAGAATTTTACTGGAATAAATGTAAAGTTATATGAAGTATTAAGTAATTACATGTTGAAAATTACATCTTCCAAACAAAGTGAATTATTAGTAATGGCCCATTGATCAGGACTCCTCTGTTCTCAGTGCTGTGATGATTCTAATCATTGGGTACCCACAATGTGTCCAAATGCTTTAAGATTCACATCTCTCAATTAATTTATTCTAAATGCTAAATTATTCTTTCCTAAGGAGGATCTGTTAACACAATTGAAGTTATTTTTGTTTTTATTACAAGTGGCATCCTTGTAGTTATAAAAATGAGTATCAAATGCCATATTCCACAATGATGCAGGCAGACATTATTTTCCAAATTAGAGTTATTGTACTCTGTCATTGTGCTCTCCACAAGCGCCATGCATGACCACATGCGGAGGGTACACAGACACAATTTTGCCAATGTGCGTTTAGACATAGCCGATTTTCAATGTAGACATGTAGCATGCACTACTTATGTCCCTTTTACAGACTAGAACAGTGCATGCATTATAAAGACTGTTCCTGCACCTGTACGCAATGGGGATAAGCACAAAGAGCTGCACACAATAAGCCAGTCACGTCCACAATTTGCGTATGTGATTGGCCTTATTTCAAATATGATCCAGGTCTTAATGATAATACTAAATATCCTTAATATCCTTAACTTATATTTAGATTATACTATATGATTTATTGCCATATGCCCACTAAAGTTTATAGTTCCACTTCAGTGTTTTTTTATTTCCACGCTGGAGTGGCGCTTTAAATGTAATCCCCCCGTCCCTGATTATATACTCACCCTCTGGTGTTTTCACCATTCTTTGCCATCTTGTGAGTGCAGCTTCTGACTGGCCGGAAATCAGACACTATGTCACAAGCTCTCAATGCAAGTCTATGAGAGCAAGAATGAAGCTGTCATAGAGATGTATTGAAAAGTGACCTCTACGTCGCTCCATGAAACACTGGAGCAGTGGGCAGGTCACTTTTCGCCAGAAACTGACGGTAGCAACGCTGAAAAATGATGAAGGTGGCGGTAGGTGAGTATAAGACCGGAAGCAGGGGAATTACATTTAAAACACCACTCCAGCGGTGCAATAAAAAAAACGCTGGAGTGGTGCTTTAATTGTTAATGAGAATTACATAAATGAAGCCACAGACTCTCTTCAGCAGAAAAATTCTGAATGACCAGGAAATGGAAACTTTATTCTGAAAGCCCATAGGATTGTATTCCAGAGCTAATATTTTGGTACTAAATGTCTCCGAACACTGTGAACTGTCAGTTGTCCAGGTGAAACACACGGGATAGATAGCCTAAGTATTACTGGCAGTTTATTTGAATATATTGGTCAGTATTCTCTTATCTATTTATTTATTTTACTCACTTATATAACACCATTAATTCCAGAGCGCTTTACAGACAATATGGGCACTGTCCCCAGTGGGGCTCACAATCTAAATTCCCTATCAGTATGTTTTTTGAGTCTGGGAGGAAACCAGAGAACCCGGAGGAAACCCAGACAGACATGGGGAGAACACACAAACTCCTTGCAGATGTTGTCTTTGGTGTTATTTGAACCCAGGACCCCAGCGCTGAAGGGCTGCAGTGCTAACCACTGAGCCACCGTGCTGCCCCTGACAAGTGACTAGGAGCCCACAAAAATATTCTCTGGATGATTTTTAAAAGCCATACTTGAATAATATTTTATTACTGGGCAGACCAATCTTTACTTTTTAGTAAAAACAATTGTAAGACTAATCTGAATCTGCTGTGAATGACACAAACAATGTGCAACCTATAGAAGTAGATAATTATAATGTATGGAAATCAGCATATAGTTTGTAGAAGGTGGTAACACATTAGAATTGATTCAAATAATCAAGAATGGGAGAGCTGAAACCCAACTTGATTTTTTATTCATTTATTTATTTATTTTTGGAGATCTTACAAAAAAATGACGGACAGCCAACAATTTTTATGGGCACATTGTAAAACCACAATAAATCATTAAGATTATAAGTGACATATGTCTTCAGCACATAATTCTGATATGAAGACATTTGCTTTGTTCACTGAACTGTAAAATGATAAATACAGTCATAATGATCTGTGTAAGTTTCTCCAGCTTCAAAAAATTACAGACGCATCAATTTTTTTATGGACAGGGTATTTTTGCAGACTGCACAGGAATTTCTGGACAGTTTGCAGCTCTGCTGAAAACTTTAAATTGTTTTTGTTGAGCTCACTAACCAATATCAGGTTATTTTTGTTAAAAACTTATACATCTTCACCCGTATAAGTATATGCTGCTTCTATAACATGCTCCTTTGGGAATTCTCTAGAGCACCTATCGTATAGCTTTCAGGGCTCCAGAAATGCAACCATTAAATAGATGGCATAATGTATATAAATCAATATGTAGAATAATAGAGAAAGCTTGTGAGTTGCGTTACACCTACAGGATGGACCACCATGCCATTATGTCTCAGCATTAGGGTCTATATCTTTTTTTTTTTTTCTTATGCAGCCTCCATTTTTTTCTACCAAGTTTACATTTAATTGGCCTCTACAATTCTTCTTTGTAAATTTATTAGAAAGTGCTTTTAAGGAAACTTTGACTTGCACTTGGATACAAACCCCCTTTGTGCGGTTCTGATTCAGCCTTTTAGAGCTGCAGAATATGTATTCATATATTTCATAACTGAAAAAAAATGCAGTTTATAATTGTCATGATCATCTGTTTCCCCTGTGCTTGCAATACTAAACAAAAATGATTGAATTTATTGTGAATTGTTTCTTACCTACAGACCCCCTGTTTCCCACCTGTGTTTTGCACTGGATAATGCTTATGGGGCCTCATCCAACAACACTGTAAAATTTTCTTTGTCGACTAGAATAACCAATCAGAGCACAACTTTCATTGTACTAGAGCAGTGTAAGGTGATTGAGGACCATCATGTCGATTACTCCCAGTCAATGGTACAGTATTCTTTGTGGAGGGCAGCAGTACTGTGTGCAAGGGTGTCCATTATGGTATATTTGATTCAAAGAACAGTGATAGTAGAGGCTTATGTACAGTACAAAAAGGGTCATTCATAGAAATACAAAACTATTCTAATGGTCAATTACTGGTCCTTCCCATTCCATCACAAAGCAAGCTTTGAAGCCAAATTATTTTTCATCAGCCTTCTTCATTTCTGCCCACTTGGCACCACCTACCTTTCCTGAGTTGACAGCTCCCCCCTCTGCTCCTTTTGGGATTGTTGGTGGATAGGCACACTTATCAGTCAAAAAGAGGAAGGTGACACTGCATCGAGATGTGATGCACTCAAATTGCCTTGAGAAGTCCCCAGAGCACTTTCAGATTAAAGAAAACATGTCAGCATTATTTTGTAGTATACAGTAAAGACATGGCTATAATGGCGCTGTAATACCGATTAAAATGATACCTTTGGTGAAAAAAAAAAAAATTTGTTGTTTTTCTGTATTCACTATTTGAGGTTTTCTGCTAATTAGATTTCAGTGCACAGGGGCCGGACTGTGCACTGCATCATCTCCTCCCTGTCTGTAATTCAATGGCCACCTCCGCCTGCCTCTGGTCTGTGGATGACCATCCTTCTCTGTTTGAAATCTCAGCAGTGACCTGACCACAGAGAGGAAGAAGGGCCGGGGAATCAAAGACAGGGAGGAGAAGACCCAGTGTACAGTCCGGCCTTTGTGCCACAAAATCTATTTAGAAGAAATCTTCAAATGGTGATTAAAGAAGAATCACAAAGTAGATTTCTTCACCAAAGGTTTTCAATTTAATCTGTATTACAGCACCATTACAGTCATGTCTTTAATTTACATTACAAAATCATTCTGACAGGTTCTCTTTAATTTGCATGTGACTTCAAGCTTGAATTCTCAGTGTTGGAATATCAGATTACTACATAACATTTGTTGAATGCTCATTCCTTTTGTGAAATGATCTATTATGCTGCACAAACGATCATTGTTCTCAGTACCACATCATCCTGTATAAACAGTAACTGCACTGTCAAGAATAATGGCATCCTGTGCACACTGAACAATCTATTACAGATTGCTAGGTGCTAGAGATAGATGCATTTGTTCGAGTGGAATTAAATTTTACTCAAATTTAACAAAAATCCATGTTTTCCAGAATATGTTTTCTTTTTGCAATTTGCTTAACATGAACTAAGCAATATGGCGGTCATGCAGGCTGTGATTTGCTTGATAGAGCCAGCGAAAATTTAAAAATACTCAATAACCCAATACTCACCTCACAGTTCACATTTCTGACCTCCTCGACTGTGCGCTACCTGCGGGTCCTTTGAAGCTCTTCTTTCCACTGTTGTGCCCCACATCTGTGGCTTCATTCCTTTAGACTGGAACTTAAGGGTGTGACTAGGCTTCAAAGGTCATTTTACTTTATAGTGTTGTGAAGTCACCGCATGCACCGTGGTGGACTGAATTGTAAAAGAGTGGCGAAGCTGTCAACACACCATCCTTGAAGACCCTATTGTAATATAATAGCTTGCCATGTTTTGAATGTTGTTTTATCTATTTTATGGCCTATAGTACCTAGCTGACCAGTGAATAGTGTTAATTATTGGGGCTAGCCCATGGTGGGAGGAGTTACATTGGCAAAAGGAACTCAGTTCCTGTTGTTAGGCAGATTGGGAAGAGTACTGAACAGAGAAGGGCCTATGATACTAATGTTAGCAGACCTGCATTGAAAAGGGTGTAGTGTGTGAAGAAGGGAGACCACCATACTCTGATAGCATGTTATCAAGTAAACAACAATTAAGTGTCAGAAGGATTCCTTATCTCAGGCAAGTGGGGCCTACAGCAAACATTATCTTTACTGGATAAGTAGAAGTGTAGCTAGACCTGAGGGTCATAGAGGAGAAGATGGCCAAGCTAGGACACCTGTTCTCCTATGCAGAACTGAAGATGCAGTGGTGCATCAAGGAACATGTGGCCCTCATCTAATGGACTTTGAGAATAGTAGTGAGGAGTAGTAGCAACACACCTCAGCCAGTAAGGTCCTCATACAAAGGAAAGATGGAGGTTCCTAGAGTGGTTTGCTGGACTAATGCAACATGTAATAGAAATGATATACCGCCATATGAAAGCCGGAAGCTTCTGCCTCTGGATTGTGCAGAAGTTGTATTCGTTAAGTGTTGTGCCTGCTATCTTATGTTATGTATATACTTCTCATAAGTTTGTTCAGTAAATGTTATTTTTGGACTCTGGTCTCCCTCATTCATCTTTACCTCATTGGGTCCTAGTTTGCCATGTCAAGTGGCAGTATGCAGTCTGCAGTGGCATATCACTAAGGTAAAAGCACACACACACAGCCAGGATACCCATTTTCCTGTAGCGTGGCAGAATGAGGATCCAAACCTCGACCACAGCTGCCCTGCTCATTACATTAGGATGGACAGTGAGCAGCGGGGGAAGCTGGAAAGTTGAGTAGTGAGGTAACTGGATTATTGTTTCTTTTTTTTAACCTTTTGCTGGTCTTATACAGTTCAGCAAAATGAGATAAGGCTAAAATCTAGGTACAAATTAGATAAAAGATAGATTAGATTAGATATGCATAATTTGGAAAATTCGAATCTTGCCAGATATGCTCATGTTTACTCAGTGTGCATCATTAATAGTTGTTTGCATGTATAATCAAGCAAGTAAATATCTGACGATCAGCAAATAAGTTTACTGGCACTGTTTAGTTAGTGTAAGCAAACTTTTAATAGGAAAAAGATGAGCACAGTCACATAAAAAGCAACAAGAAAAACACAGACAAAGTCTGCTGCAGCTTTCTAGTAAGTATTTGTTTCACCCGAGTGTTGGATTTACAACTGCGCTTCTTAGTACTGTTGTATGACATTCTCCATGCTAATATTTTTAAACACGGAGAACAAGAATACACAATAGAAGACATATAATGGCCAGAAATAGTGTTATTCCTCATGTATACACATGGCAGCTTAGGGTGCTTTCACATTGCGCTGTGTCCCTGTCGGGGCATACGTCCTAAAATTCCCCGCAAAACGGGGTCTGGACGTATGCTGTGACGGGAGCTATAGACCGCAATGGTGACGGCAGAGGTAACGTGAGCTCTGCCGTGCACTTTTTTGGAAGTGTATGCCCACAGGAGGCGGACACTCAGACATAGGCTGATGCTGAAGAGTTCTGAAGTGGTCAGCAATGAGTCCGGATCTAAATCCTACTGAACACCTGTAGAGATATCTTTAAATAGAGATGAGCAAAACCGAACTGCAAAGTTCGTGGTTCATACTGGATACCTATTGTCCGGTGATGAACTCTGAACACGGACTTCTCCTGGAAGTCAGTTTTACAGTTCGGGAGTTCAGAGAGGAGAGAGAGAGAAAGAGATTAGTGATGAGCGAGCATGCTTGCCACTGCTCGGTACTCGCCCGAGTATCTCACTGCTTGAGATGCTCGGCGCTCTGCAAGTATTTCCTGGATGCTTGGGCGGGAGCTCGGGTCCCCTCCCTGCATGTTTGGTGCTCTTTAAAGAGCTAATGAACATGCAGGGATTGCCTGCCACACACTGTAATGCCGTAGCCATGTTGGTTGTGGCATTACAATGATTGGCTGGCCGCACAGTGTCATCAGGTCTATATAAGACCTGGCGCCGCCATACTCGTCACAGTCTATCCCGGAAACAGGCAGTGTAGGGAGAGATGCTGCTGAGCCTGGGAGAGATTTGCTTGTTTATTAGTTAGTGTATGTATACCACAACATCTATATACAGGGTGGTCCAAAAGTAGGTGGCCAGAAAATAATAACATTTATTTTGATTTATATATAAAATTATATTTACTAACACAAGCATAACATTGACAATTAAATTTTATTCTGAACAATAATACGAAAGCCCTTAAATTTTATCAACGCAGGCACTCAAACTGTTTTCCATTACAATTTGCACAGCTTTGAAGTCCGCCTCTTACGCTTCGACAAACTTTTTTGTACAAGTCTCTTTGGGTATTAATTTCTTGAAATGCATCTCTTATGTAATTTTTCAAATCACTGACACTTTTTGGTATTCGACTATAAACTTTGTCCTTGAGTACTCCCCAAAAGAAAAAATCCATTGGGGTCAAGTCTGGTGAACATGCCGGCCAATCACGTGGGCCTCTTCGGCCAATCCATTTATTAGGAAATGTTTCATCAAGATACTCGCGGACTACTCTTGAATAATGTGGAGGGGCCCCATCTTGTTGGAAATAAAGGTCATTTGAATTAGGCTGTTGCTGTAACTGGGGAACAACTTGATTCATTAGAATTTCGAGATACTTATCTCCTGTGACTGTTCCATCAAAAAATATTGGTCCTAAAATACCAAAACTTGAAATACCACCCCAAACATTGACACCAGGCTCATTTAGTTGTTGCTCTAATGTTAAATGCATGTTCTCATTATACCAGTAAATACAATTATGTCTGTTAATATGGCCGGATAATTTGAAAGAAGCTTCATCACTCCACATAATGTTATCTAAAATTACTGGATTTTCTTCAATTTCGTTAAGCATAATCTCACTAAATTACAGCCGCCTGTCTGGATCATCCTCCAATAAACCATGAATTAGACGTGGGCGATAAGCTTTCCACCCAATAGATTTTAGGATTCGCATGATAGAAGCTCGTGAAATTCCCAATTCCAAAGAGGCTCTTCTGGTGGACTTGTGAGGAATGAAAAGTGGAATATGATTTGTTGCTAAGGCCAACTGAGCCAGTTTCACTTTACACCATGTTTGATAAATCTCCCCCTTTATAACCTTATTACACTTTCTGTCCACCTACTTTTGGACCACCCTGTATATCCATCTGAACTAACAGTCCTTCTGAGGACTAATCCAGCTGCATCTATTCAGTGGTGACAGCAGGAGATAGGCAGGCAGTGAATGTGGCAGACTGCAGTGCATATAGCAAAAGGGTCCACTGAACGCCCTGTTAGTCTAGGTATTCCACAACACATATATACATAAATATATATATATATATGTATATATATATCAGAGCTAGGCAGGCAGGCAGTGTATGTGGCAGACTGCACTGCCTATAGCCAAAGAGGGTCCATTCCAGTTCTGTCTGTTGCTGCTGTTACAGATATTTTTAGAAATAGCCCCAGGTCTCAGGGGCCAGGGATAATTTTTTTTTATTTTGTAGTGAACGTGGAAAATATTGGCCTCCATTTAAATTTTGTTGCAGTGTGTTAGTAAAGTTATTGACACGAGGTTGCTGTGAAAAATAGTAACCTACAGGCCAGCTATTTAAAACTGTGGTTTTCTGTCACGCGTATCACATATAAGTTCGCTCCAAATTCAGCCATTTCTGGCCTCCATTTAAATTTTGTTGCAGTGTGTCAGTGAAGTTATTGACACGAGGTCGCTGTGAAAAATAGTAACCTACAGAACAGCTATTTAAAACTGTGGTTTTCAGTCACATGTATCACATATAAGTGTGCTCCAAATTCAGCCATTTCTGGCCTCCATTTAAATTTTGTTGCAGTGTGTCAGTGAAGTTATTGACACGAGGTCGCTGTGAAAAATAGTCTCCTACAAGTCAGCTATTTAAAACTGTGGTTTTCCGTCACACGTATCACATATAAGTGTGCTCCAAATTCAGCCATTTCTGGCCTCCATTTAAATTTTATCGCTGTGTGTCAGTGAAGATATTAACACCAGGTCGCTGTGAAAAAAAAAAACCTGCAGGCCAGATATGTAAAACTGTGGCTTTCCATCACACGTATCACATATCACTGCGGTTCAAATCCAGCCATTTGTAGTGAACGTGGAAAATATTGTCCTCCATTTAAAATGGGCAAGGCACATTGCAAGGGACTGGGAAGTGGACGTGATGGTGATGGTGCATGCACAGGACGAGGTCGAGGCCGTGGGCAAGCACAAATTGTGCCACAACAAACACCCACATCTTGTCACTCGACCTTCCTGTCCCAATTAATAGGGGACCGCAGAACACCACTATTGAACACAGAGCAGTGTGAAAAGGTTATTGGTTGGATAGCAGATAATGCTTCCAGTCACTTAGCCACCACCACCACCCTGTCTTCCACACGGTCAAATCTCAGTAGCTGTGAGTCTGGACTGCATATTTCTCACCCTGATCCTCCTTCTTCCAACCATGCTGAGTGCCCGGAGACAACTGATTCCACACTTGGACACTCAGAAGAGTGGGGCAAGAGGAGATCGCATGTAGCGATGCCCAAATATTTGAGCAGCCACGGTCACACTAAGGCAAAGGTGGGAAGCTGTCACAAGAGGTGGATGATGATGAGACACAATTGCCAGAAAGTCAGGAGGAGGACCAGGGTAAGGAATTGGAAGATGAGATGGTGGATGATGAAGTCACTGACCCAACCTGGCAAGGTGACATGCAGAGCGAGGACAGCAGCACACAGGGGGAGGGAGGCGTTGCAGTACAACAGTCAAAAACAAGCAATGTGGTGGCCGCAGACAGAAGGCGGGCAACCGTTCCACGTAACATCAACACGACAGAAGTTGCCAGTACAACTGTTAGATCTTCCCAAGTCTGGTTGTTTTTTAAAGACTCTGCCGATAACCCCAAAAAGGCCATTTGCACCACCTGCCTGGCCAGCATCAGCAAGGGTAGCAAAACTAGCAGCCTGACCACCACCAGCATGATCAGGCAAATGGCAGCAAAGCACCCGACTAAGTGGGCCAAATCCTCAGGGTCCAGCAACAGTGTCTTCAGGTGACCCCACTGCTTGTTCCGTTGTTGTGTGTGCACGCCAATCCCCTGTCCATGGCACATGCCAAGATGCCTCCCTCCACCCTGCAACTTTCATTGAACACTCTCAACTAGCACCATCAGCAAGCACATCCACGTCCTTGTCCCAGCGCAGCGTTCAGTTGTCCCTACCTCATTCCTTGGAACACAAGTGCAAATACGCAACTAACGCCCCACAGGCCACACTACTAAATTCACACATTTCGCGAATGCTTGCACTCGAATGGTTGCCTTTTAGGCTCGTGGAGGCGGAAGCTTTCCGCAACCTGATGGCTGCGGCCGTCCCTCTGTACTCAGTCCCCAGCCGCCACTATTTCTCCCTGTGTGCCGTCCCCGCTTTACACAAGCACATGTTCCACAACATTAGCCGTACCCTCAACAATGCATTTACTGGTAAAGTCTACCTAACCATGGACACGTGAACAAGTGCTTGTGGGCAGGGCCTGTATATCTCGCTGACGGCACACTGGGTTAAGCCAGGACCCAGTCGTACCTTGGGACGGAACACGTCCTTCCGATGCCGAGGATTGCGGGCCCTGGGTCAATCAATGATGCCCCCACATTCTACAGCTCCTGCACCTCCTCCTCCTCCTTTTCAGCCTCCATCTCCAAAATGACCACATTAATCGCAAGCTGGAAGCACTGTGGCACTGCCTTGGCTAAGCGACAACAGGCTGTGCTGAAGCTAATATGCTTAGGTGACAAACCACACAATACTGAAGAGTTGTGGACAGCTCTGAAAGAGCAGGCAGAACTGTGGCTGACACCGCTGATCCTACAGCCAGGCATGGTCGTATGTGACAATGGCTGGAATCTGATGGCGGCTCTGAGGCGAGGCGAGCTCACACACGTACCATGCCTGGCCCATGTGCTTAACGTCGTGGTTCAGTGGTTTCTCAAAACCTACCCAGATCTGCTGGTTCTGCTTGTCAAAGTACGCCGCCTGTGTGCCCATTTTAGAAAGTTAGCTAAAGCTTCTGCCATTCTTGATGTGCTTCAGCAGCATTTGCAACTTTTGGCTCACTGACTGGGGTGTGTCCCCATGCATTGGAACTCTACATTGCAGATGTTGGGAAGGATTTGTGAGCAGAAGAGGGCAGCTGTTGACTACCAGCATCAACAAGGCCGTCGGTATTCAGGTCAGACGCCACACATAAGACCTCAGGAGTGAACATGGATGCTAGACATCTGTACCATCCTCCAAAACTTTGAGGACTCCACCAAGATGATGAGCGGCTATGATGCCATAATTAGCGTCACCATCCTGCTTCTCTGCCTTCTGAAATGCTCTCTGCTCTCAATTAAAGGGGATGCATTGCAGGCGGAGCACGATGAGATGGAGCAAGGAAACATACAGGGTGATTACACACAGCCCAGCCTCATTTCATCCCAACGTGGATTGGGTGACAATGAGGAAGAGGAGGAGGAGGAGAAAAAACAGGAGCTAGTTTCCTGCGCTATCGAAGGTACTACCTGCACAACTGTCATATCGTCTGTTCAGCGTGGATGGCCTGAGGACAGGGAGGAGGAGGAAGAGGAGGAGGATAAGGAGTAGAGCATGGTCAGTTGTCCTCTTGGTGAGGACACAGAAGTCTTGCCTCTTTGCAGTCTGGCACACATGGCTGAGTTTATGTTATGCTGTCTTTCCCGTGACCCTCACGTTGTTCAAATTTTGGGTCACAGTCACTACTGGTTGGTGATGCTTCTAGACCCACGCTACTGGGAGAATATTATGTCTCTTATTCCCTTGCATGACAGGCCTAATAAAATGGTGCAGTACGAGAAGGCCCTTGTTGCGGAATTATTAAAAAAATTCCCATCTGAAAACGCTGGCGGCAGAGGGCACAGTTCATTGTACAACCAAGGAGTAGAGGTGAGAGAGCCTTAAATGCAATCCAGCAGAGGCAGGGGAACACTGTCAAAGTTCTGGGACATTTTTCTCAGACCCTACCATCGCACAGGCCCTGAGGCGCAGGGTACTCTCACAAGGAGGGAAAAGTTTCGGAGTATGGAGAGGGAGCACCTTGCCGACCATACCACAATGTCCTTCCTCCGTGATTCCTCTGTGCCTTATAATTATTGGGTATCCAAGCTGGACACGAGGCATGAACTGGCTCTCTACGCCTTGTAGTTCCTGGACTGCCCTGCCTCTAGCATTTTGTCAGAGTGGGTTTTTAGTGCCGCTGGCGGAATTAAAACCGATAGGCACATCCACCTGTCAACTGAAAATGCTGTCCGGCTGACTATTATAAAAATGAATAAGGGCTGAATTGGGCCAGACTTCTCAACACCACTGAATGATAGTAGTGTAACATAAACTCAAATACAGTGTCATGGGTATACGCTTCCTGATTTTGTCTATTTGCTCTTATTCTCCCCCTTCTCCGCATCCTCATCCTCGACCACCATATCACCACCATATGTGCCATATCAACATATCTACGTCTCTTGCAAGGGGCATTGGAGTTTCTCCAAATTTTTGGAAGCCGTTGCTTCACTTCATAGGCAAACACTATGGGAGAGCCACTTCCTAATAATGGGAACATTGTTTTTAGGAGACTCTCTGGCCTCTACATCTCTTGCAAGGAGCATTGGAGTGCCACCAAATTTTTGACAGCCATTGCAGTCACGGCATAGGCAAACAGTATGGGAGACCCTCTTCTTTCTAATGGGAATATGTCGTTACTGTGGAATTCCTGAGAAGGAACTTGGTGATGGCTTCGCTACTGGTACTGGGGGCTATGCTAATACCATGGTGTCGTACCATAGTTCACTGGAAATATTACAGGCTTGTTGGAGGCAAGCAGATTCCAACAGAAAAGAACCAACAGTAATGTTCAGGGACCCTTGCTTGTGGAAGGCGGAGACGATACCGGGAGAAATAGTGGCGGCTCGGGATCGAGTATAGACACCCAGCCGCCGACGGCATAAGGTTGTGGACTGGCTCCATACCGTCCCTGGCCACATTCACTTGACCACGTGTTTGTGGTTAGGCAGTCCTTCCCAGTAAGTGCACTGGGGAGGGCACGGGTAATGTTATGAGTCCTGTGCTTGTGGAAGGCAGAGACGACACCGGGAGAAACAATGTCCATACTCGGTCCCCAGCCGCCACCATGAGGTTGTGGACAGCTTCCTCCTCCATGAGCCTAAAAGGCCACTTTTCAAGTGCAAGCAGCTTTAGAGGACTTCCTGGGAGAAATGACAGCTGGAGTAGATACGATTCCCCAAGTCCTTTCACCAGGCTAAAGAATATGGCTGTGGTGAAATACAACTCTCAGCAAAAAATGCTGTGGACTGGCTCCATACTGTCCCTGGCCACATTCACTTGACCACATGTTTGTGGTAACAGGGTTCTTCCCAGTAAGTCCACTGGGGAGGGCACGGGTAATGTTGTGGGACCCACGCTTGTGGAAGGCGGAGACGACACAGGGAGAAATAATGACTGGGGACCGAGTATGGACACCCGGCCGCCGCCATGAGGTTGTGGACAGTTTCTGTCTCCCCGAGCCTAAAAGGCCACATTTCAAGTGCAAGCAGCTGTCCAAAAATGTGGCAGTATACAGTAGTATTACAGCCTGTGGGTGGGTGGCTGGCTGCATACTGGCGCTTGCATTCCAAGGAATGGAGTAGGGATAACTGAATGCTGCACTGGGACAAGGACGTGGACGGTGATTGTTGCAAGTCTGCAATGACAGGTGCATGGCGGGAGGCATCTTCGCATGCGCCAAGGATCACTTATGATGGGCACACTTTTAGGCAGTAACCTGGGAGTCAGAGATGCTTCCAGGGGTCCTCCCCATGCTGTTCCCATGTCTTTTCAGCACTGTATGCATGTGTCTGATGATGTGTCACACACCACATGGCCAGATAAGGTGTTAAAATGTTAAAATGACATTTCCCAGTGAATGCATTTGTCTTGGTTGAAAGCAATGCAAAAGTGCAAAAACGCATCAAAAACGCTACATGTGAACATAGCCCAAGGTGTGGAGGAGCATTTTTTATTTGGTTATTTATTTTGCCTTATATACAAGTCATTACCCTGGTCCTGATGTTCTTTAACATATTTCCCAGTAAAATCCATTTTGGTTTCGTTTTTGCATGTTTTATTGTGAGTCTGTAAAAGTGGCGTAATACTCTGACCACGTTGTTGATAGCAGTGACCTGGGAGTCAGAAATGCTTCCAGGGGTCTTCTCCACCATGCTGTTCCCATGTAATCTGAGCACTATTCCCATCGATTTCTGCAATTTCTAGGCCCTCTGCAGACCGCCGGGGGGGCTGCCTGAAAAATGCTCGAGTTTCCCATAGACTTACATTGGGCTCGTTGCTCTGGTTGAGCACCTGAGCATTCCAATTTGCTCGACCCGAGCAATGAGCACCTGAGCATTTTAGTGCTCGCCCATCACTAAAAGCGATAGATTTTCCAGTTCCAAAGTTCAGGTCCCTTTTGATTTCTATGGGGTTCGGGTTTAGGTTAAAATTTAAGTTTGGATACATTTCTGGTATCCGAACTTAATTTTGGACTAAAGTTCAGTTGAACCCTATGAACCCGAACTTCCACGGGTCCGCTTGTCCCTAATCTTAAAATTGCTGTTAGGAGAAGGCGCCTTCAAATATGAGAGACATGGAGCAGTTTGCAAAGAAGAGCAGTCCAAAATTCCAGTTGAGAGGTGTAAGAATCTTGTTGATGGTTAGAGGAGCGATTGAGTGCATTTATTTATTCCAAAAGGTGTGCAACCGAATATTAAGTTGAAGGTGCCAATAATTTTGTCTGGCCCATTTTTGAGGTTTTGTTTGAAATTATGTCCAATTTGCCTTTTTTCTCTGTTTTTCTGTATTCTTCCAATACACACAAAGGAAATAAACATGTGTATAACAAAACATGGGTCATTTCAATAATTTTCTGGAATAAATACTTCATTTTCTGGAGCAATTTCAAGGGTACCAACACTTTTGGCTATGACTGTATAAAAAAAACTTTAGGCAAGAAATTAACTTGTTAAAAAAAAGTATAAAGAATCTAAGTTTCTACAAAAAGGTTCAAAGGAAAAATCTAATAAAAAACAGCTTATCTTTGCACATTACTATTAATACCAGAATGTCTGCTCAATGTAATGTTGAAGAACTGTACAGATTATGAACGTGATATAATATGCAGGTGAAATTACATTTTTATGTCAATCTAAATACGCAAAATAATCCCTTTCCTGTATTTAATTAAAATCAACAAAGCAGAAAAATAATATAACATCTGTATAGGAGATACATTCTTTATACATTACAACTCATCTCTCTGATCCTCACAATCGAATTTACGTTGTCTGATTTCAGTCTACTCCAGTAAAAACAAAGATAAATGAGGAATATATAAATATGAAAAATAAACACAAATTATTACACATCCATGATAGTCTATACATTTTCTATATGTACATTAATCATGTTTTCTGGACTAGTAAAGTCCACGAAACTTAATAAGCTTAAACAAAATTTTCATCCAACGAAGGTTGAAAGATCTAATTCATCTTCATTAGGTCAAAAATGAGATATTTAGTCTGATATGTTTGTGCTGAGAGTAGTAATTCTGTAACCTTTTCATGGTTATGTAGGCATTGTAATACTACTATATGTCACCATCTAGAATATATTGTGCTTAAGGAAATTTTGGACATGCAGTAGGTCAGAAAGTAGCAATGAAACATAAAGTAACTTGACCACGTACAGTATGTATGTAAAATGAAATTCATTTGTTCTTGTTGGTGACTCAGAGATGCAAAGAACTGTACATTTCGTAGTGTCACTTTTATGATATATTTCAACAGATCAATGTGATTTAACTTGTCATTGTAATATATATGTGTGTGTATATATATACGTATATATATATACATATACAATATATGTATATATCTGTGCATGTATATGTGTGTGTATATGTATATATACAGTACAGACCAAAAGTTTGGACACACCTTCTAATTTAAAGATTTTTCTGTATTTTCATGACTATGAAAATTGTACATTCACACTGAAGGCATCAAAACTATGAATTAACACATGTGGAATTATATACTTAAAAAGTGTGAAACAACTGAAAATGTCTTATATTCTAGGTTCTTCAATGTAGCCACCTTTTGCTTTGATGACTGCTTTGCACACTCTTGGCATTCTCTTGATGAGCTTCAAGAGGTAGTCACCGGAAATGGTTTTCACTTCACAGGTGTGCCCTGTCAGCTTTAATAAGTGGGATATCTTGCCTTATAAATGGGGTTGGGACCATCAGTTGTGTTGTGTAGAAGTCTGGTGGATACACAGCTGATAGTCCTACTGAATAGACTGTTAGAATTTGTATTATGGCAAGAAAAAAGCAGCTAAGTAAAGAAAAACGAGTGGCCATCATTACTTTAAGAAATGAAGGTCAGTCAGTCCGAAAAATTGGGAAAACTTTGAAAGTGTCCCCAAGTGCAGTTGCAAAAACTATCAAGCACTACAAAGAAACTGGCTCAAATGAGGACCGCCCCAGGAAAGGAAGACCAAGAGTCACCTCTGCTTCTGAGGATAAGTTTATCCGAGTCACCAGCCTCAGAAATTGCAGGTTAAAAGCAGCTCAGATTAGAGACCAGGTCAATGCCACACAGAGTTCTAGCAGCAGACACATCTCTTCAACAACTGATAAGAGGAGACTTTGTGCAGCAGGCCTTCATGGTAAAATAGCTGCTAGGAAACCACTGCTAAGGACAGGCAACAAGCAGAAGAGACTTGTTTGGGCTAAAGAACACAAGGAATGGACATTAGACCAGTGGAAATCTGTGCTTTGGTCTGATGAGTCCAAATTTGAGATCTTTGGTTCCAACCACCGTGTCTTTGTGCGACGCAGAAAAGGTGAACGGATGGACTCTACATGCCTGGTTTCCACTGTGAAGCATGGAGGAGGAGGTGTGATGGTGTGGGGGTGCTTTGCTGGTGACACTGTTGGGGATTTATTCAAAATTGAAGGCATACTGAACCAGCATGGCTACCACAGCATCTTGCAGCGGCATGCTATTCCATCTGGTTTGCGTTTAGTTGGACCATCATTTATTTTTCAACAGGACAATGACCCCAAACACACCTCCAGGGTGTGTAAGGGCTATTTGACCAAGAAGGAGAATGATGGGGTGCTACGCCAGATAACCTGGCCTCCACAGTCACCAGACCTGAACCCAATCGAGATGGTTTGGGGTGAGCTGGACCGCAGAGTAAAGGCAAAAGGGCCATCAAGTGCTAAGCATCTCTGGGAACTCCTTCAAGATTGTTGGAAGACCATTTCCGGTGACTACCTCTTGAAGCTCATCAAGAGAATCCCAAGAGTGTGCAAAGCAGTCATCAAAGCAAAAGGTGGCTCCTTTGAAGAACCTTGAAAATAAGACATATTTTCAGTTGTTTCACACTTTTTTGGTTAAGTATATAATTCCACATGTGTTAATTCATAGTTTTCATGCCTTAAGTGTGAATGTACAATTTTCATAGTCATGAAAATACAGAAAAATCTTTAAATGAGAATGTGTGTCCAAACTTTTGGTCTGTACTGTATATATACAAAGTATGTCTAATAATCTAACCATATAAAGGTAAAAAGTCATTTTGATGTCCTGTGGTTTTTGTAACATGGAATTGCTTCCTACTGTGATGTGCATTATTATATATTAGGTTTATAATTCTGGGACACTTATCTGCATTAGGTTACCCTATTGCTCCAGTGTTTTTATAGCAGCATGTTAGTTCACATTTTATGGTTAACATGTTTTCAACGTATTATTTTCTTAAAATGCAAAAAAAAAAACGAGAATCTTCCCTAGCCCAGCTCTGAACTACAGACCATAATTAAGGTTTGAAACTTTCTGTTGACTTTTTATTAACCCATCCATGGGGAGTTTAGGCACAACAGTTATTCGTTATGAACAGTATGGGAGCTGTGAGACACATTCCCTTCAAACTCATGCATTTACAATCCTACCTAACATAAAAGCTATATCAGGCATGGTCAAAGAGTTCATTTACTGTCCCAGAAGTAAGCTACTGTGATATTTTTGCAATGTCCCCGGGTGCACATATATATTTGCAGCAATTGAAAAACACAGAAAACCTTTTAAATAAAAGCAGAGTTCTGAAAGAGGTGAAAAGTAAAAGGATTCAAATATAAAGCCTTTATCCATACATCATACACAGTATATGGATTAAGAAAAAAAAACATTAAAATCATTATTTTTTTAACAATCCACTTAAGAATATATTTCTATTCAATCATGGAACACTATAATAAGGATCTTCCTTATACCTAGTATTTTAAAAGCTGAGAATAAGGACACTATATATTAATTTATATCTTGTAAATGGCTGCAGATAATCTTAAAGGTGTATTCCCATCTTCAAGTTACTATCCCCATATGTAGTAGGTGTAATAATAATAATATTAGCAAATACCTTCAATTAGAAACATAGTATAGTTTTTCTGCTTTGCTATGTCTCTTTCCTCATGTTCAGACATTGCAGGACCTTAGGTATCCATGGTTACAGCCACTGATATAGTGACAGTTAGTTAGCTAGTTGCTAGTGGTCGTAACCATGGATACCTAAGGTCCTGCAATGTCTGCACATGAGGAAAGAGACATAGCGAATCAGAAGAACTATACTACATTTCCAATTAGAGATATTTGCTAATATTATTATTATTACACCTACTACATATTGGGATAGGATCTTGGAGATGGGAATACCCCTTTAAGAATAACATTAGATTTGCTGTCAAGAATATACTATGATTTTGTATGTAAAGTTGGTTCAGCAATTGCATTTGTTCACATCACAGATAATCAAATAAAGAGATCCGTTACGAATTGGTTCACATATGAAAAAATATCTTCCACTAAAACTAAAGTTTATTAGTTATTATTAGGCTATGGTCACACAAGTGTAAATTCTCTCATCTAATAGAATCGGGTCAACTATACACATCATACTCTGATCAGAGTTTGATCAGAGCATGAGCATAGTGTGTAACCATTAAAATGTAACCATTATTTCAATTCTTAAAAATATCCAATATAGACAATAAAATATTTAGTGTCCAACCAAGCACAGAATAACCAAAATAGCTAGGAGAAAATGCCATACACAAGAGAACAATAAAAGTTCTCTGCATTAGATCATATACCTACAATGTCCCAGCCTTTCCACGGAGGTTGGCATCCTAGCTTGTACACAAAATGGCGCCCCTGCTCAACGATGGCTGGCCCTAGAGGCCCTTGTAAATCGCTGATCTTAAACATTATAACAATAAAGGGATATAGGCAATAAAGGGATATATAGCTAGGATGCCAACCTCTGTGGCAAGGCAGGGACAGTGTGCACGACCAAATTAGGGTGAGACGGGCACTGACTTTATTTTGTATCGAATGTTAAACTCACTTTCTCCTTTGAGTTATAGGTATATGATCTAATGCAGAGAATTTTAATTGTTCTCTTGTATATGGCATTTTCTTTTAGCCACTTTGGTTATACTGTGCTTGATTGGGCACTAAATATTTTATTGTCTATATTGGATATTTTTAAGAATTTAAACAAAGGTTACATTTTAACGGGTATTCCTTTGATAAGGCAATTTCTACTAACCCTTAACACATATTTTTTGTAAGTGTAAGGCATTAAATAAATATAGAAAATTAAATAAATTCTGTAAAAAACAAATCAAGGCAGCAAAGATTGAGACAGAGAGAATCATTGCCAGAGAAAGTAAAAATAACCCCCAAATATTCTTTAACTACATAAATAGTAAAAAACTAAAAAATGATAGTGTTGGCCCCCTTAAAAATAGTCTGGGTGAAATGGTGGATGAGGATGAGGAAAAAGCCAATATGCTAAATGATTTTTTTTCAACCGTATTTACACAAGAAAATCGCATGACAGAAAACATGATCAGGGATAACAAAAATTCTCCATTAAATGTCACTTGCTTAACCCAGCAGGAAGTACGGCGGCGTCTAAAAATCACTAAAGTTGACAAATCCCTGGGCCCGGATGGGATACACCCGCGAGTACTGCAGGAATTAAGTAACATCATAGATAGACCATTATTTTTAATCTTTAAAGATTCCATAATAACAGGGTCTGTACCACAGGACTGGCGTATAGCAAATGTGGTGCCAATATTCAAAAAGGGGACAAAAACCAATCTTGGAAATTATAGGCCAGTAAGCTTAACCTCTACTGTGGGTAAAATCCTGGAGGGTTTCCTAAGAGATGCTATGCTAGAGTATCTGAAGAAGAATAACCTCATGACCCAATATCAACATGGGTTTACGAGGGACCGTTCCTGTCAAACTAATCTGATCAGTTTTTATGAGGAGGCAAGTTCTGGACTGGACCAAGGAAATGCAGTGGATGTTGTGTATATGGACTTTTCAAAAGCTTTTGATACGGTTCCACACAAAAGGTTGATACATAAAATGAGAACAATGGGGATAGGGGAAAATATATGCATGTGGGTTAAGAATTGGCTCAGTGATAGGAAACAAAGGGTGGTTATTAATGGAAAACACTCAGACTGGGTCTCAGTTAACAGTGGGGTACCACAGGGGTCAGTATTGGGCCCCCTTCTTTTTAACATATTTATTAATGACCTTGTAGGGGGGAAACAGAGTAATATTTCAATATTTGCAGATGACACTAAACTCTGCAGGGTAATCAATACAGAGGAGAACAATTTTATATTACAGGAGGATCTATGTAAACTAGAAGCTTGGGCTGATAAATGGCAAATGAGCTTTAATGGGGATAAATGTAAGATAATGCACTTGGGCAGAGGAAATAAAATGTACAATTATATGCTTAATTGTAAAACACTGGGCAAAGCTGTAACTGAAAAAGACCTGGGTGTATTGGTGGACGACAAGCTCACGTTTGGTGGCCAGTGTCAGGCAGCTGCTGCAAAGACTTTTTAGAAAATAGCAAAAGGCAATGGTACTCACCAGCCAAGGTTTCAAGAAAAAATGCACACCAGGACACTGCCGGCCCCCTTTTGTTAGAAGGAGGTAACACAGCTGCAGAATGCTGATGAACAATCGCCCTCATCCACTCTCACTGGAGGGGCGACTGCCCAGCACTAAAACTGCACACAGATGAAACTTGCAGAAGGGTGCAATTCACACACTCGCAGCACCGTGCCCAGCCAGCATCCTATTACACGCCCCTACTATTCGACTAGGCGGGATGCCCGGCACCCTTTCCATGCATCGCAGAGTTTTGAAGCCCCAACTCACAAGGTCACCATTACTGGGCCTGGCCGTGCCCTGGCAGATAAAAAAAGTGCAAAAAATATCGAATGAGGTATTAGTTGATATTTTGGCCAAAATACGTAAGCTCACAACCCATCGTCAAGGGTCCTCACGGTTTTGCGACTCCCTACTCTACTGTGTGCAGTTTTAGTGCTGGGCAGTCGCCACTCCAGTGAGAGTGGATGAGGGCGATTGTTCATCAGCATTCTGCAGCTGTGTTACCTCCTTCTAACAAAAGGGGGCCGGTCGTGTCCTGGTGTGCATTTTTTCTTGAAACCTTGGCTGGTGAGTACCATTGCCTATTGCTATTTTCTAAAAATTCTGTCTATTGTTCTGGCTATGCTGCCTGTCTTTAATGTTAGAGTAGGGACTCGCAAAACCGTGAGGACCCTTGACGATGGGTTGCGAGCTTATGTATTTTGACCAAAATATCAACTAATACCTCATATGATATTTTTTGCACTTTTTTTATCTGCCAGGGCACGGGCAGGCCCAGTAATGGTGACCTTGTGAGTTGGGGCTTCACAACTCTGCGATGCACGGAAAGGGTGCCGGGCATCCCGCCTAGTCGAATAGTAGGGGCGTGTAATAGGATGCTGGCTGGGCACGGTGCCGCGAGCGTGTGAATTGCACCCTACTGCAAGTTTCATCTGTGTGCAGTTTTAGTGCTGGGCAGTCGCTCCTCCAGTGAGAGTGGATGAGAGGGATTTATCATCAGCATTCTGCACCTGTGTTACCTCCAACAAACAAAAGGGGGCCGGCCGTGTCCTGGTGTGCATTTTTTCTTGAAACCTTGGCTGGTGAGTACCATTGCCTTTTGCTATTTTCTAAAAATTCTGTCTATTGTTCTGGCTATGCTGCTGCAAAGACAAATAAAATAATGGGATGCATTAAAAGAGGCATAGATGCTCATGAGGAGAACATAATTTTACCTCTATACAAGTCATTAGCGCGACCACACTTAGAATACTGTGTACAGTTCTGGTCTCCGGTGTATAAGAAAGACATAGCTGAACTAGAGAGGGTGCAGAGAAGAGCGACCAAGGTTATTAGAGGACTGGGGGGTCTGCAGTACCAAGACAGGTTATTACACTTGGGGTTATTTACTTTGGAAAAACAAAGGCTTAGGGGTGATCTTATTACTATGTACAAGTATATGAGGGGACAGAACAAAGACCTTTCTACTGATCTTTTTACTCTGAGGCCAGAGACGGGGACAAGGGGGCATCTTCTACGTCTGGAGGAAAGAAGGTTTAATCATAATCACAGACGCGGATTCTTTACTGTAAGAGCAGTGAGACTATGGAGCTCTCTGCCGCATGATGTTGTAATGAGTGATTCACTATTAAAATTTTAGAAGGGCATGGATGCCTTTCTTGAAAAGTATAATATTACAGGTTATATATACTAGATTCCTTGATAGGGCGTTGATCGAGGGAACTAGTCTGATTGTCGTATGGAGTCGGGAAGGAATTTTTTTCCCCAATGTGGAGCTTAGTGTTGCCACATGTTTCTTTTTTTGCCTTCCTCTGGATCAACATGTTAGGCTATGGGCTGAACTAGATGGACTTAGTCTTCCTTCAACCTTAAAAACTATGTTACTATGTTACTATGTTCATCAGCATAGTGTGATCTGATTCTATCAGATGAGAAGAAGATGTCAGTGCACGGAAATCAGACTGCACTCTAATGACATCTGAGTGCAGTTCGATGATTTTCATAGACTCATTGACTTGAATGGCCGAGTGAAATCTGAATATCAGATCAAACTCAGGCATGCTGCAATATTTTTCTTGGACCAGCTCTGTCCTAGGAAAAAATCTGACATGTGCACAGCCTCGTAGAATAAAATAGGGTCAAATGCTATCAGTTAAAACAATGGAAAACATTCGTCTGATTTTTACGGTCATCTGCAAGAGCCATTAAAATAAACATTGCCCCAATAGACAAAAATACATGACTCCAAAATACTAGAAAGAGTGACTGATGCTGACAATATTGAGTTTATATGTCTACTTGAAAACCAGAAGACACAAAAAGCAATAGTTAGGTATATGAACAAAAATGTCCCACACAGTCTATAGTATTTCTTAGGCTGGTACCTCTGCCTTGCTGTGGAGGTTGGCCTCCTATAGATGAGGCAATTGGTGCCCCCATTCTCCTTTGTCTCACCCTAAAAAAACCCTTAAATCTCTAGGATCTAATACCAAATAGACATGTACCTCCACAGAAAAACAACACGCGAAAAAATATTCAATAAGTATTATATTTGGCAATAGAATTGCTATCAGTTGCAGTATATATACAGTAGTTGTTTGATGAAAAATCAACTAACACTTTTGTAGTGTGGCGCCCTGCAAAGACTTGCGTCACAAATGTCTGTGATCTCTGATGGTGTGAGAAGCCAGCTTTTCAGCCATTTTTACGCACACATGGAATTAGTGTAAGGGCTATTGTGAAGTCTGGTGGCAGCCCCTGCAGGAGAACTACTGATCCCAGGAGAAGCAACCCTGCTCCCCTGGGATTGAGTGGTTCAGGAGATCAAAGAGGCCAGCCAATGCCTTTGCTGTGGACAACAGCAAAATCTATGCAGCCGCATGGGGCATGGTGTCCTGCACGGTTCAATAAGTGCCCGACTGCCAGACGACTTCAGTTAGGGATCAGACAAGGGATGTCTATGGAGGATCCTTAGTTGTCAGTGGTGGGAAGAGAGCTGAGGTACTTTCCTTTAAGCGTCAGGTGTCGTCGATGCCAAGGTCCAGGCTGAGAGGAGAAGTTTTAGTGCACGTATAGTGCTATATGCAGCAGGAGTGAGGAGAGCTGCAACACATTGCTAGAGAAGAGCCGGGTTCATCACACCACCAGGGGCTGTTGGCTCAGTGTAATGAATAAATGTGGAGAGCTGTAATCAATCACCATCATCATCAACTGCTCCAGTAAAAGTGAATTTTTCTTACTGTTACACCTGAAGTCTGGACATTACTTATTCAGGTGGGCAGATCCTGCATCCCTTCCACAACATTCCCCTTTTCTATTCTACTGAGGATGGTCTGCCAGCCGGTGAGACCACCATGACAGTTGACCGCCATTACGCCCCCGCTCGGTGGAGGCTGACCCAGACAGTAGAATCGCCACATTCAGAAAATTCCAATGTATCAAACTATAAAAATAATTAACCTAATCAGTAAACACTGTAAACAAAAAAAATGAATAAAGTCAAAATTAAGTATTTTTGGTTGCTGCAATTCCACAGAAAAATCCTGGAACAAGTGATAAGAACAACAAATCTTTCCCAAAATGGTATCGATAAAAAAATGGCATCTCGCAAAAAATAATCTTTTCACACTAAAAATCTGTTTGGTATCGCTGTAATTGTACTGATGAGAAGAATCAAATCGCAATGTAGTTCTTACCTCAAAATGTACACCGTAAAAACAGTTCCCAAAAAATAATGTTAGAATTCAAAACTACAACTCGTCCAGCAAAAAATAAGCCCTTATATGTCTATATGGAAAGAAAAATAAGCGTTATGGCTCTGGGAAAAAAGGGAAGAGAAAACGAAAAAGCAAAAATGGAAATTGGCTCTGAGGTTAATATAGAAGTAGACAGATGCTTATTAAATTGACAAACTAAAATAATAAGAAAATGCACATTACCTCCTTTTAGAGACCATTAAAACATACATCTTAGCTCGCTTTCTAGTCTCTTTTGTCAGTTCTGTTTGTCTATTTATTTGGGTTTTATTATTTTTAGTGATAATTAATAGTGTTGATCGAGCACTAAAATGCTCGGGTGCTCGAAGCTCGGGCCGAGCTCGCCGTGATACTCGGGTGCTCGACCTGAGCAACGAGCCCAATGTTAGTCTATGGGAGACCCGAGCATTTTTGGCGCGGCATCCCCGGCAGTCTTTTAAAAGCCTAACAAGTGCCCAAAACGATAGTGACAGTGCTCAAATGACATGGGGACAGCATGGGGATCGCCCCAGGAAGCATTTCTGACGCCCAGGTCACTGCTGTCAACAACGTGGTCAGAGGTATTAAGCCACTTTTACAGGCTCATAATAAAATGTTCAAAAACAAAACTGAAACTGTTTTCCTGTGAAATATGTTAAGGAACTTCCTTTCTAGGGTAAAGACTTGTGTATAAGGTAAAATAAATAACCACCCCCCAAAAAATACTCCTCCACACCTTGGGCTATGTTAGCAAGTAGCATTTTTTATGCGTTTTTGCACTTTTGTATTGCTTTCAACTGTGACAAATGCATTCACCGGGAAATGTCATTTTAACAATTTACAACCTTATCTGGCCATGTGCTGTGTGACACATGCATACAGTGCTGAAAAGACATGGGAACAGCATGGGGAAGATCCCTGGAAGCATCTCTGACACCCAGGTCACTGCGTAAAAGTGTGCCCATCAGAAGTCATCCTTGCCGCATCAGAAGATGCAGACTTGCAACTATCCCCGTGCAAGTTCTTGTCCCAAGGCACTGTTCAATTGTACCTCCCTCATTCCTTGCAATGCAAGCGCAAGTATGCAGCCTGCCACCCACCCACCCCCAGGCTTCAATACCATACTGCTTGCTTGCACTTGAAATTGGGCCTTTTAGGCATGTGGAGGCGGAATCTGGCCATCACGTCATGGCTGCGTTGGTGGCCTGGAATCCATACTCAGTCCAGAGCCGCCCAGCGGCTGGGTGTCCATACTCGGTCCCCAGCCGCCGCGCGGCCGCGTGTCAACACACGGTCCCCAGCCGCCTGGGGGCAGCCGGGTGTCCATAAACGGTCCCCAGCCGCCCCTATTTCTCCTGTCAAGTTCCCCCCACACACTTTTCTTAGCCCGGCCTGCTTTAGGGCAGCATTGGACGAGACCACCAGAGAACCAGACTCCTCTGATGGGCCCTGGCTTCTCCATCAGGGGAGTTGAGAGTGCCAAGGTGAGGAGCATGATGATGATGATAGAAGTTAGCATCTGCTTTGTTTTCTTTTAATGCAAGCATAAGTGTGCAGCCTGCCACCCACCCACCCCCAGGCTGCAATGCCATACTGCTAGCTTGCACTTAAAATGGGGCCTTTTAGTTTGGAGGAGGCCGAAGCTGGCCACTACCTCATGGCTGATTCGGCAGAGAGGTATCCATACTCAGTCCCCAGCCACACCTATTTTTCCCGGTGTGCCTTATACATAAGATTAAGTTTGTATACCAAAACATTACCTGTGCCCTCCCCAGTGCATTTAGTGGGAAGGACAGCCTATTCCGCTATATTGTGTGCATGCCAAACCCCTGTTCATGGTACATGCGAAGATGCCTCCCACCCTGCACCTGTCGTTGCAGACTTGCAACTATCCCCATTCAAGTCCTTGTCCCAGGGCAGTGTTCAATTGTACCTCTCCCATTCCTTGCAATGCAAGCGCAAGTATGCAGCCTGCCACCCACCCACCCCAAGGCTGCAATACCATACAGCTTGCTTCCTTGCTTGCACCTGAAATTGGGCCTTTTAGGCATGTGGAGGCGGAATCTGGCCACCACGTCATGGCTGTGTTGGCGGCCTGGAATCCATACTCAGTCCCCAGCCGCCCGGCGGCCGGTTGTCCACACTCGGTCCCCAGTCACCAGGGGGTGGCTGGGTGTCCATACTCGGTCCCCAGCCGCCCCGCGGCCGGGTGTCCACACACGATCACCAGCCTCCTGGGGGCAGCCGTGTGTCCATAAACGGTCCCCAGCTGCCCCTATTTCTCCTGTCAAGTTCCCCCCACACACTTTTCTTAGCCCGGCCTGCTGAATGGAAGGCTTTCCAAAAATTATGAGGAACTTGCAATGCCCCTTACAAGAGCCATGCAGTACAGCATATTAAAAACATAAGTCCCATTACTGGGGAGTGGGTCTCCCATAGTATTTGCCTAGGCCTTCAAAGCAAAACCTTCCAAAAATTAGGACGGACCAACTTACAATGCCCCTTACAAGAGCCATGCACTACAGCATATTACAAACATAAGTCCCATTATTGGGGAGTGGGTCTCCCATAGCATTTGTTATGCCTTCCAAGCAAAAGCTTAAAAAAATTAGGAGGAAATGCAGTGCCCGTTCGAAGAATCGTGGAGGTCCCAGTAGCTTAATAAGACACTTTTAATGCCCCTCAGAAGAGACATGGAGGTCAGAGTGGTATAACAAGACGCTTTTAATGCCCCTCAGAAGAGACATGGGGGTCAGAGTGTTATAACAAGACGCTTTTAATGCCCCTCAGAAGAGACGTGGAGGTCAGAGTGGTATAACAAGACGCTTTTAATGCCCCTTACAAGAGCCACACAGTACAGCATCTTAAAAATATTATTCCCATTATTGGAGAGTGGGTCTCTCACAGTCTTTGCTTATGCCTTCCAAGCAAAAGCTTCAAAAAATTAGGAGGTCTAAATAAACCTACCCGCTTTATGGCCCGCCTAGTTAAATGTAAAAGAGCAATTAATAGAATAGATAAAATAAAAAACAATAGTGGAATAACGTTCTGTCACCCTAAAGATATAGTGAATCAGTTTGCAGACTTTTACAAAAAACTCTACAACATCAAAACTGACCCTCTAATTCCCCATCCTCACCCAGACGCAATCAACAAATTTTTATCCTCCATTAACCTACCGAAATTGAGCCCTCTGGATCATGAGGCATTGAACAAGCCTTTTTCTAACCTTGAAATTATTAATACAATAAAGCAACTTAAAGCTTTCAAGGCCCCGGGTCCAGACGGGTTCATTAATGAGTATTATAAAACCTTTTGCGACCTACTTTCTCTCCCTCTCACGAAAATTTTCAATCATGCTTCCTCAATAAGCTCCTTCCCCTCAGAAATGCTGGAAGCTACTATTACCCTAATACCCAAGTCTAAGGAAGAGAGAGATAATGTTAAAAATTATAGGCCCATTTCGCTAATTAACACTGACATTAAGATATATTCGAAAATTCTGGCCAACCGTTTATCGACTATTCTCCCATCTCTCATCAATGACGATCAAATTGGCTTCGTTGGTGGGAGACAAGCAACTGATGGCTCCAGAAGACTCTTGAATATTATTAAGGTGATAAATACGGCGAAACTCCCAACTTCGTTGCTTGCTTTAGATGCTGAAAAAGCTTTCGACAGGTTAAATTGGCTATATCTTAAACTCACCCTTATTAAATTTGGTTTTGACAACAACTTTCTCTCTTCAATTATGGCCCTCTATTCTAACCCCCAAGCCAAAATTTATGATAACAATTATCTCTCAAACCCAATCCCTATTACAAATGGTACTAGACAGGGTTGCCCGCTTTCCCCCCTTCTCTTTGTCTTGGCTATGGAGCCTCTTGCTCAGAGGATTAGAGAAAACACTGACATTAGAGGGATATCTACCCCATCTCGAGAATTTAAAATTGGCCTCTTTGCAGATGATGTTATGCTTTCCTTGCTGGACCCAGTAAATTCGGTCGCGGAAGTTTCGAAGGTTCTAGAACTATTCTCTCAGATTTCTTATTTTAAGATCAATAATGAGAAGTCTAAACTTTTAAACATTAATCTGGACCGCCAGACAAGAGAGGTTTTACACTCGAGATTTTCCTTTGGTTTGGCTAAACGCAATCTGACTTATTTGGGGATCAGTATTGGTAAAACTATTAATTCAACAATTTCTGACAATCTGGTTTTGATTGATGACATCGTCCGCGGAGATTTGATGGATTTTATGAAAAGAGATTTGTCGTGGTGGGGTAGAGTCCTCTCTATCAAGATGTTTGTTCTTCCCAAAATCTTGTATTTTTTCCGCAACCTACCTTTAACTATTTCCCACATCTTTGTTCAAAAAATCCAAAATCAGATTAATTCTTATGTCTGGGATAATAAACGTGCGAGGATATCTGCAGATATATTGTACAAGAATAAAAGTAACGGAGGTCTGAGCCACCCTAATATTTCCGCTTACTATTTGGCAAACCTTATCAAACAGAGCAGTAATTGGTTTAATTCTGACAGTCCCCCAGCTTGGATGATTCTGGAGACCTTCTTAAATAACGGCTCTCCTCCTCGAGAATTGTTACTTAGGCATCTCTTTAAGCAGTGCACTCATGATTCTTCCCACCCTATTTTCCAGGCGATCATTGACGCCTGGAAAAAAATCGCCAAAAGAAAGAAAAAGAGTCCCCTGAGAGATTCCGATATGGATAAGCTTTCTCTTGTCAAAAATTTTCCAATTGGTTTTGTTGCTGATCTTTATAACTCTTCCATTCCAGATCAATGGGACAATAAAGGGTTAAGAAAAATTGGAGACTTGTATGAAGCTTCTGTCTTTATTCCTTTCCAAATTCTAAAAAAAAGATTCAACTTACCTTCTTCTGATTTCTTTTTATACTCTCATTTAAAGAGCATTATTCTGGAATTCATTTCTGGCAAACTTATCGTTTCTGAAACCTCGGTGAACCTGTTAAGTAACCCATCCCATAAAATTTTCTGGAGCCTGAGGCACATATATAACAGCTTCAATAATGATCTTTCTTTCCAAAAGCACCTCTACATGATACGATGGGAAAAAGACCTAAAACTCAATTTCCAATCCGACCAATGGGAGAATGCTGTTCTTTTTTCTCAAGCCTCTAATATATCTATGCCCTTACAAGAGGCCTACTTCAAAATTCTAACCAGATGGTATTACACTCCAATCAGGCTCCACCATATAAAGCCCAGCAACTCTCCCCTTTGTTGGAGGGAGTGCGGCCTTAGGGGAGATCTTTTACATCTCTTTTGGAGCTGCCCTAAAATTCGTAATCTATGGGTTCAGATCTCTTCTTTGGTAGATGATCTTTTAGGCAGACCATTAGTATTGACCCCTCAAATGGCTTTACTATCCCTGGATCTTGAATCATACAAGTCGTTTGAAAGATCTTTGGTGATTCATTTATTCTCAGTTTGTAAGAACGCATTGGCTTTTTATTGGAGAAAGTCACATGTCCCCACTCTGGAGGATTTAGTTGATAAGATGAATCTCCATAGAATATTTGAACTCAGATTTGCCCTTATCAACAATAACTTACTTAAATTTTCTAGGAAGTGGGATATTTGGTTCACTAAGTTCCCTCAACCCTCTCATAATGCTGGAATATCTTAATGTGTGTCACACGTTTACCTCATTAATATGTTTAATTTTTGCTAATATGATAGTAATGTGTGTTTAAATTGTTCAAGTTTATGTATTATCGTATATACTATTTGACGAACAAATTTCTCCCATCTTTCCTGTCATTCCATTCCCGTTTGTACCCTTTTCCCTTCCCCTTCCCTCGGATTTTACCCCTTCCCACGAATATTCTTTTGTCACTACTTTTATGCTACGATTGTTATTCCCCTGTTAAATTGTTTATTAAAAATAAAAAAATATGGTAAAACAAAAAATTAGGAGGAAATTCAATGCCCGTTCGAAGACTCGTGGAGGTCCCAGTAGCTTAACAAGACGGTTTTAATGCCCCTCAGAAGAGACGTGGAGGTAAGAGTGGTATAACAAGACGCTTTTAATGCCCCTTACAAGAGACGTGGAGGTCAGAGTGGTATAACAAGATGCTTTTAGTGCCCCTCAGAAGAGACGTGGAGGTCAGAGTGGTATAACCAGACGCTTTTAATGCCCCTCAGAAGAGACTTGGAGGTCAGAGTGGTATAACAAGCGCTTTTAATGCCCCTTACAAGAGACGTGGAGGTCAGAGTGGTATTACAAGATGCTTTTAATGCCCCTCAGAAGAGACGTGGAGGTCAGAGTGGTATAACAAGACTCTTTTAATGCCTCTTACAAGAGACGTGGAGGTCAGAGTGGTATAACTAGACGCTTTTAATGCCCCTCAGAAGAGACGTGGAGGTCAGAGTGTTATAACAAGACTCTTTTAATGCCTCTTACAAGAGACGTGGAGGTCAGAGTGGTTTAACAAGACGCTTTTAATGCCCCTTACAAGAGCCATACAGTACAGCATCTTAAAAATATTATTCCCATTATTGGGGAGTGGATCTCCCACAGTCTTTGCTTATGCCTTCCAATCAAAAGCTTCAAAAAATTAGGAGGAATTGCAGAGCCCATTCGAAGACTCGTGGAGGTCCCAGTAGCTTAACAAGACGGTTTTAATGCCCATTACAAGAGATGTGGAGGTCAGAGTGGTATAACAAGACACTTTTAATGCCCCTCAGAAGAGACGTGGAGGTCAAAGTGGTATAACAAGACGCTTTTAATGCCCCTCAGAAGAGACGTGGAGGTCAGAGTGGTATAAAAAAGACGCTTTTAATGCCCCTTACAAGAGCCATACAGTACAGCATCTTAAAAATATTATTCCCATTATTGGGGAGTGCGTCTCCCACAGTCTTTGCTATGCCTTCCAAGCTAAAGCTTCAAAAAATTAGGAGGAAATGCAATGCCCGTTCAAAGACTCGTGGAGGTCCCATTAGCTTAACAAGACGGTTTTAATGCCCCTTACAAGAGACGTGGAGGTCAGAGTGGTATAACAAGACTCTTTTAATGCCCCTCAGAAGAGACGTGGAGGTCAGAGTGGTATAACAAGACGCTTTTAATGCCTCTCAGAAGAGACGTGGAGGTCAGAGTGGTATAACAAGACGCTTTTAATGCCCCTTACAAGAGACATGGAGGTCAGAGTGGTATAACAAGATGCTTTTAATGCCCCTCAGAAGATTCGTGGAGGTCAGAGTGGTATAACTAGATGCTTTTAATGCCCCTCAGAAGAGACGTGGAGGTCAGAGTGGAATGACAAAACGCTTTTAATGCCCCTTACAAGAGACGTGGAGGTCAGAGTGGTTTAACAAGATGCTTTTAATGTCCCTTACAAGAGCCATACAGTACAGCATCTTAAAAATATTATTCCCATTATAGGGGAGTGGATCTCCCACAGTCTTTTCTTATGCCTTCCAAGCAAAAGCTTAAGAAAATTAGGAGGAAATGCAGTGCCCTTTCGAAGACTCATGCAGGTCCCAGTAGCTTAACAAGATGTTTTTAATGTTCCTTATAAGAGACGTGGAGGTCAGAGTGGTATAACAAGATGCTTTTAATGCCCCCAAGAAGAGATGTGGAGTTCAGAGTGGTATAACAAGACGCTTTTAATGCCCCTTACAAGAGACGTGGAGGTCAGAGGGGGTATAATAAGACGGTTTTAATGCCCCTCAGAAGAGACGTGGAGGTCAGAGTGGTATAACAAGACTCTTTTAATGCCCCTCAGAAGAGACGTGGAGGTCAGAGTGGTATAACAAGACGCTTTTAATGGCCCTTACTAGAGAAGTGGAGGTCAGAGTGGTATAACAAGATGCTTTTAATGCCCCTTACAAGTGCCATACAGTACAGCATCTTAAAAATATTATTCCAATTATTGCGGAGTGTGTCTCCCACAGTCTTTGCTTATGCCTTCCAAGCAAAAGCTGACAAAAATAAGGACGGAGGAACTTTCAATAATGGCAACACGGACCACGGTCACCCTGGTGGTATAGAGTTGGTGGAGGCTGAGGATAAGGAGAAGAACATAAAACAGCCGAAATGAGGAAGGCATACCAATGTGTGGGTATGAAGCTGTGCATGGGAATACACCTTTCGAAGTAACACAGTGGATTTGACTTTGTTACTCTGCTGTCATTTGGTGGTGATGAGAAGTCTGGCCCAATCCAGCCCTTGTTCATTTTGATAAGGGTCAGCTTGTCAGCATTGTCAGTTGACAGGCGAGTGCACTTATCAGTTATAATTCCCCCAGCGGCACTAAAAACACGCTCTGATAACACGCTAGCGGCAGGGCAGGCCAGGACCTCCAAGGCGCAGAGAGCAAGTTCATTCCAAGTGTCCAGCTTGGATACCCAATAATTAAAAGGCACAGAGGAATAACGGAGGATTCTGGTACGGTCGGCAAGGTACTCCCTCACCATCTTTTGAAGCTTTCCACTCCTTGTGAGAGTACCCCATGCCTCAGGGTCCGTCTGAAGGGAGGGTCTGAGAAAACTGTCCCAGAACGTTGACAGTGTTCCCCTGCCTCTGCTGGATTGGAGTTGCCTCTCTCTCGCTTGTACGCTTTGGTTGGTCAACGAACTGTGACCTCTGCCGCTAGCGTGTTCAGATGGGAATTTTTTAACAGTTCTGCAGCAAGGGCCTTCTGGTACTGGCCCATTTTTGTAGACCTCTCCACCTCAGGAATAAGAGAGTGAAAGTTCTCCTTGTAGCGGGGGTCTAAAAGTGTCACCAACCAGTAATGACTGTCACCCAACATTTTGACAACGCGAGGGTCACGGTTAAGGCAGCGTAACATAAAGTCAGCCATGCGTGCTAGACTGGTAACGGGCAAGATTTCCGTGTCCTCACCAAGATGACGACTGACCATGCTCTCCTCCTCCTCCTCCCTCCTGTACTCAGGCCACCAACGCTGAACCTACGGTATGACACTTCTACAGGTACTACCATCTACAGCGCATGATAACAGCTACTGTTCTTCCTCCTCCTCCTCCTCCTCTCCCTCATTGTCCCCTAATGCACGTTGGGATGAGATGAGGCTGGGCTGTGTGTAATCGCCCACTACGGCTTCTTGATCCATCTCATCATACTCTGGCTGCAATGCCTCCTCTTTAATAGTGTTGAGCCACCCCCGTAGTGTTCGGGTTCGGTTCGGTTCGTCGAACACCGGGATGTTCGAGGAACTGTTCGTCGAACTGTTCGTCGAACACCTTAGAACACCGTCGAACACCGTTAAAACCAATGGCAGGCAAACAAAAACACATAGAAACACATAGAAAACACCTGCAAAGATGTCCAAAAGCTGACAAACTGCTCAGAAGACACTCTCTTTAAAAAAGCCGGCCGGCAAATTCAGCAGCGGCATACACCGGTACCCGACAATTTAGACAAGAAGGAATAGAGCATCACACATAGATTAGATAGATAGAAACATGTCAGTCACACATATAAGAAGCACAGTGACAGTGTTGCTTACTGTACTTGTCATTTAGTGTAAAGGATTTATTTAAAAAAATAATAGTGTTTTCATGCACTGTCTCTTTAAAAAAGCCGGCCGGCAATTCAGCAGCGGTACCCGACAATTTAGAACAGAAAGATAGAGCATCACACATAGATTAGATAGATAGAAACATGTCAGTCACATTTATAATAAGTACAGTGACAGTGTTGGTTACTGTACTTGTCATTTAGTGTTAAAATAAAGGATTTATTAAAATAAAAATTGGCGTGGGGATCCCCCATAATTTTAGGCTCTAGCGGAGGTTAAGCAGACGGCTGGGGCAGATGTTTGAAGCCTCGGAAGGGGGTAATACCCACGGAGCTTACCAGGCTACTAATATCAGCCCCCAGCTGAATACTTAGCCTTTACTAGCTATTAAAATGGGGGACCCCCCCAAAAAAATGACGTGGGGTCCCCCCTATTTTAATAGCTAGCAAAGGCTAGGCAGACAGCTGGGGGCTGATATTAATAGCTCAGGAAGGGTGCCATGAATATTGGCCCCCTCCCAGGCTAGAAACACCAGCCGTCAGCCGCCCCAGAAATGGCGCATCCATAGGATGCGCCAATTCTGGCACTTAGCCTCGCTCTTCCCACTGCCCTGTAGCGGTGGCAGTGGGGTAATAGGGCTGGGGTTGATGTCAGCTTATAATGCCAGCTGACATCAAGCCCAGGTTAGTAATGGAGAGGCGTCTATAAGACACCCCCATTACTAACCCCATAGTCAAAGTTAAAAAAAACACAAACACCCAGAATAAAGTCCTTTAATTGAAATAAACACACAATTCTTTATTGTTCTAAATTAAACTATACTTACCGTCACGCCCATTCCAGCTGAAGCCAGCGATCTCCTGTAATAAAAATAAAATAATAAACCAACATCATCCTTACCTTTCCATGGTTCCCAGGACAGCTCCAGCTCTGCTACATCGAGATGACAGGCTGGACCGCAGCAGAACGCTGCCATCCAGCCTGTCATCCCGCAGACACTGAGAAGCGCAGGCATGCTTGCGCTCCTCAGTGTCTCGTTGTGACGGCATCCACATGAGCCGAGTTCATGTCCAATGAACTCGGCTCACCTCATGCACGTCACTTACAGCGTAGGAGAATTCTCACGCTGAAGCGCTGAGTGCAGGAGAATTTCCCCACGCTGTCAGTGAGGTGCATGAGGTGAGCTGAGTTCATTGGACATGAGCTCACCTCATGCACGTCACTGACAGCGTGGGAGAATTCTCCTGCACTCAGCACTTCAGCGTGAGAATTTTCCCACGCTGTCAGTGACGTGCATGAGGTGAGCCGAGTTCATTGGACATGACCTCGGCTCATCTGGATGCCGTCACAGAGAGACACTGAGGAGCGCAAGCATGCCTGCTCTTCTCAGTGTCTGCGGGATGACAGGCTGGATGGCAGCTTTCTGCTGCGGTCCAGCCTGTCATCTCGATATAGCAGAGCTGAAGCTGTCGTGGGAACTATGGAAAGGTAAGGATGAGGTTGGTTTATTATTTTTCTTTTATTGCAGGAGATCATTGGCTTCAGCTGGAATGGGCGTGATGGTAAGTATGGTTTAATTTAGAACAATAAAGAATTGTGTGTTTATTTCAATTAAAGGACTTTATTCTGGGTGTTGTGTTTTTTTTAAATACTTTACTAGAAATTCATGGTGGTCATGTCTAATACTGGCGTGACCCCATGAATTTTGGGCTTGGGGCCAGCTGATAATACCAAGCTGGCCCTAACCCCTTTATTACCCAGTGAGCCACCGCACCAGGGCCCTGGATGAGTTGGGTACAGCGCCAGAAGATGGCGCTTCTATGAACGCGCCATTTTCCGGGGTGGCTGCGGACTGCAATTTGCAGCGGGGGGGGCCCAGAAAGCTTGGGCCTCCCTGTGCTGCAGATTCCAGCCCCCAGCTGCCTAGTTGTACCTGGCTGGACACAAAAATAGGGCGAAGCCCCACGTATTTTTTTTTTAATTATTTCATGAAATTCATGAAATAATTAAGAAAAAAAGGCCTTCCCTATATTGTTGTGTCCGGCCAGGTACAAATAGTCAGCTGGTGGTTGGGGGCAGCCCATTCCTGCCTGCTGTACCTGGCTGGACACAAATATAGTGCGAAGCCCCACTTCAATTTTTTTTAATTATTTCATGAAAATCATGAAATAATTAAGAAAAAAGGCCTTCCCTATATTGTTGTGTCCGGCCAGGTACAAATAGGCAGCTGGTGGTTGGGGGCAGCCCGTTCCTGCCTGCTGTACCTGGCTGGACACAAATATAGTGCGAAGCCCCACTTCAATTTTTTTAAATTATTTCAGGAAATTCATGAAATAATTAAAAAAAAAAATTGACGTGGGGCTTCGCACTATATTTGTGTCCAGTCAGGTGCAGCAGGCAGGAACGGGCTGCCCCCAACCACCAGCTGCCTATTTGTACCTGGCCGGACACCACAATATAGGGAAGCCCTTTTTTTCTTAATTATTTCATGAAATAATTTAAAGAAAATTGACGTGGGGCTTCGCCCTGTTTTTGTGTCCAGCCAGGTACAACTAGGCAGCTGGGGGCTGGAATCCGCAGCGCAGGGAGGCCCAAGCTTTCTGGGCCACCCCCGCTGCAAATTACAGTCCGCAGCCACCCCGGAAAATGGCGCGTTCATAGAAGCGCCATCTTCTGACGCTGTAACCAACTCATCCAGGGCCCTGATGCGGTGGCTCACTGGGTAATAAAGGGGTTAGGGCCAGCTTGGCATTATCAGCTGGCCCTAAGCCCGAAATTTATGGGGTCACGCCAATATTAGACATGACCACCATGAATTTCTAGTAAAGTATTTAAAAAAAACACAACACCCAGAAAAAAGTCCTTTAATTGAAATAAACACACAATTTTTATTGTTCTAAATTAAACCATACTACCGTCACGCCCATTCCAGCTGAAGCCAACGTTCTCCTGAAATAAAAGAAAAATAATAAAGCAACATCATCCTTACCTTTCCATGGTTCCCATGACAGCTTCAGCTCTGCTACATCGAGATGACAGGCTGGACCGCAGCAGAACGCTGCCATCCAGCCTGTCATCCTGCAGACACTGAGAAGCGCAGGCTTGCTTGCGCTCCACAGTGTCTCTCTGTGAGGGCATCCAGATGAGCCGAGTTAATGTCCAATGAACTCGGCTCACCTCATGCACGTCACTGACAGCGTGGGAAAATTCTCCTGCACTCAGCGCTTCAGCGTGGGAGAATTCTCACACTGAAGCGCTGAGTGCAGGCGAATTCTCCCACGCTGTCAGTGACGTGCAGGAGGTGAGCTGAGTTCATTGGACATGAGCTCACCTTATGCACGTCACTGACAGCGTGGGAAAATTCTCCTGCACTCAGCGCTTCAGCGTGGGAGAATTCTCACGCTGAAGCGCTGAGTGCAGGAGAATTCTCCCACGCTGTCAGTGACGTGCAGGAGGTGAGCTGAGTTCATTGGACATGAGCTCACCTTATGCACGTCACTGACAGCGTGGGAGAATTCTCCTGCACTCAGCGCTTCAGCGTGAGAATTTTCCCACGCTGTCAGTGACGTGCATGAGGTGAGCCGAGTTCATTGGACATGAACTCGGCTCATCTGGATGCCGTCACAGAGAGACGCTGAGGAGCACAAGCAAGCCTGCGCTTCTCAGTGTCTGCGGGATGACAGGCTGGATGGCAGCTTTCTGCTGCGGTCCAGCCTGTCATCTCGATGTAGCAGAGCAGAAGCTGTCGTGGGAACCATGGGAAGGTAAGGATTATGTTGCTTTATTATTTTTCTTTTATTGCAGGGGATCGTTGGCTTCAGCTGGAATGGGCGTGATTGTAAGTATGGTTTAATTTAGAACAATAAAGAATTGTGTCTTTATTTCAATTAAAGGACTTTATTCTGGGTGTTTGTGTTTTTTTTTAACTTTGACTATGGGGTTAGTAATGGGGGTGTCTTATAGACGCCTCTCCATTACTAACCTGGGCTTGATGTCAGCTGGCATTATAAGCTGACTTCAACCCCAGCCCTATTACCCCACTGCCACCGCTACAGGGCAGTGGGAAGAGCGAGGCTAAGTGCCAGAATTGGCGCATCCTATGGATGTGCCATTTCTGGGGCGGCTGACGGCTGGTGTTTCTAGCCTGGGAGGGGGCCAATATTCATGGCACCCTTCCTGGGCTATTAATATCAGCCCCCAGCTGTCTGCCTAGCCTTTGCTAGCTATTAAAATAGGGGGGACCCCACGTCAATTTTTTGGGGGGTCCCCCATTTTAATAGCTAGTAAAGGCTAGGCATTCAGCTGGGGGCTGATATTAGTAGCCTGGGAAGCTCCGTGGGTATTACCCCTTCCCAGGCTTCAAACATCTGCCCCAGCCGTCTGCTTAACCTCCGCTAGAGACTAAAATTACGGGGAACCCCACGCCAATTTTTTTTAAATAAATCCTTTATTTTAACACTAAATGACAAGTACAGTAATCAACACTGTCACTGTACTTCATATATATGTGACTGACATGTTTCTATCTATCTAATCTATGTGTGATGCTCTATTGCTTCCATTCTAAATTGTCGGGTACTGCTGCTGAATTGCCGGCCGGCTTTTTTAAAGAGACGGTGCATGAAAACACTATTATTTTTTTTAATAAATCCTTTACACTAAATGGCAAGTACAGTAATCAACACTGTCACTGTACTTCTTATATATGTGACTGACATGTTTCTATCTATCTAATCTATGTGTGATTCTCTATTCCTTCTATTCTAAATTGTCGGGTACCGCTGCTGAATTGCCGCCGGCTTTTTTAAAGAGACGGTGCATGAAAACACTAATATTTTTTTTTATAAATCCTTTACACTAAATGACAAGTACAGTAATCAACACTGTCACTGTACTTCTTATATATGTGACTGACATGTTTCTATCTATCTAATCTATGTATGAAGCTCTATTCTTTCGGTTCTAAATTGTCGGGTACCGGTGTACGCCGCTGCTGAATTGCCGGCTTTTCATGTTCCACTGTGAGCACAGTTCCCATCGACTTGGGCAATCACTCTAATGCCACAACCACCATGGCTGTGGCATTACAGTGAGTGGCAGACAATCCCTGCATGATTGGTGCTCTAAATAGTGCCAGACATGCAGGACACGCTTTTGGTGCACGAACAGTTATCGAACATAACCTCGAACAGCCGAATTTTTTGCAAATCGTTCGGGTTCGTCGAACAACTCGAACACCGCCCAAAATAGCTCGAATTTGAGATTGGCGAACAGTTCTAGTCGAACACCGCTCATCTCTACTCTTTAATTCTCTGCAGAGAGCGTTGCAAAAGACAGACAAGTGGGATGCTGACACTAATGATGGCGTCATCGCCACTCACCATCTTGGTGGCCTCCTCAAAGTTTGTCAGGATGGTACATATGTCAGACATCCAGGTCCACTCATGAGGTCTTATGTGTGGAGTCTGACCTGAATATCGACGGCCTTGTTGCAGCTGGTACTCCACAACTGCTCTCTTCTGCTCACAAATCCTTTGCAACATGTGGAGGGTAGAGTTCCTACGTGTGGGAACATCACACACCAGTCTGTGTGCCGGAAGCTGCAAACGCTGCTGCAACACAGCAAGGGCGGTGGAAGCTGTAGCCGACTTGTGAAAATGAGCTGACAGGCGGCGTACTTTCACGAGCAGATCTGGCAACTCGGGGTACGATTTAAGAAACCGCTGAACCACGAGGTTAAGCACATGAGCCAGGCATGGTACGTGTGTGATCTCGCCTCGCCTCAGAGCCGCCACCAGGTTACGGCCATTGTCACACACGACCATGCCTGGATGTAGGTTCAGGGGTCTCAGCCACAGATCTGCTTGCTCTTTCTCAGCTGTCCACAACTCACAAGCAGTGTGAGGTTTCTCACCTAAGCTTATGAGTTTCAGCACAGCCTGTTTCCGCTTGGCGGAGGCAGTACTGCAGTGTTTCCAGCTTGTAACTGATGTGGTGATATCTGAGATGGAGGCTGAAAATGAAGAGGAGGAGGAGGAGGAGGAGGATGATGTGCAGGAGCTGTACACTGTGGGGGCAACTCTGACTGACATAGGGCCCGCAATCCTCGGTGTGGGGAGGATGTGTTCCGTCCCAAGGTCCGACTGGGTCCCGGCTTCCACTATGTTTACCCAGTGTGCAGTCAGGGAGATATACCGTCCCTGGCCACAAGCACTTGTCCACGTGTCCGTTGTCAGGTGGACTCTCCCAGTAACTGCGTTATTGAGGGCACGACAGATGTTTTGGGATAAGTGCTTGTGTAGTGCGGGGATGGCACACCGGGCAAAATAGTGTCGGCTGGGGACCGAGTACCGAGGGACGGCCACCACAAGGCTGCGGAAGGATTCCGTCTCCACCAGCCTAAAATGCAGCATTTCCAACGCAAGCAGTCGTGAAATGTGTGAATTTAGGACTGTGGCCTGTGGGGCGTTAGCTGCGAATTTCCGCTTTCGTTCAAAGGTCTGGGACGTGGACGTTGATGCTGTTTCTTGAGAAACTGCCATAACAAGTGAAGACTGAGAGGAGGGGGCATCTTTACATGCAGTATGGACAGGGGATTGCCTTGCACACACAACAGGGGGTTCTATTGCATGCACAACAGTGGAAGAAGCAGTGGTGACACCCGCTGACACTGGTCGTGGACCCTGGGGTTCGCCCCACAAAGTCGGGTGCTTTGCTGCCATGTGCCTGATCATGCTGGTGGTGGTCAGGCTGGTAGTTTTGTCACCCCTGCTGATGCTGGCATGGCAGGTGATACAAATGGCCTTTTTGGGGTTATCAGCAGAGTCTTTAAAAAAATTCCAGAATCTGGAAGACCTACCGCTTGTACTCACAACGTCCCTCGTGTTGGTGTTACGGGGAATGGTCGCCCGCCTTCTGTCTGCGGCCACCGCATTGTTTCTTCCTGCCTGTTGGGGTACTCTGCCTCCCTCCCCCTGTGTGCTGTTGGCCTCACTCTGCATGTCCTCCTGCCACGTTGGGTCAGTTACTAGATCATCCACCACCTCCTCCACTTCCCTTGCGCACCACGATGCTCCTCCTCACTTCCTGGCAATTGTGTCTCGTCATCGTCCACCTCTTGTGACAAATTGCCAGCGCCGACTTCCTGTGGCTGTGGCTGTTCAAATATTTGGGCATCGCAACATGGGATCTCCTCTTCCACCACTTCAAGCGGAGCAGGCGAGGGGCACAAATATGGAAATGGACCAGTGAACAGCTCTTCAGAGTGTCCAAGTGTGGGATCAATTTCTGTCTGACGACACTCGGCATGGTGGGAGGAAGGAGCATCAGGGTGAGGAGGAGTATGCGGTCGAGATACACGGCTACTAAGAGTTGACCGTGTGGAAGACAGACCGGAGGTGGTGGTGACCAGGTAACTGCAAGTATTATCTGCTATCCAATTAATAACCTGTTCACACTGATCAGTTCGCAATACTGGTGTTGTTCTGTGCTTCCCTAGTAATTCGGTCAAGAAGTGGGAGCGAGATGTGGCTGTTGGTTGTGGCACATTTTCACCTTGGCCACGGCCCCGTCCTCTGCACGCACCATCACCAGAACGTCCTCTTCCACGTCCCTTGCCATGCGCCTTGCCCATTGTTAAGGAAGTAAAATAGCTTACACTCGCACTATCAATGGAAAAAGGGTAATAAAAAGTAGATTAGAACCGTGGAAGAGGAAAACCACAGTTCTATTTCTCTGGCCTACACCCGACTCTTTTAAACAACCAGAACAATCACGGAGAAACTATTACTGTTTTTCCTTACGGAAAAAATACCAAAACCTGAATAATAGAGATTTTGTACCGTGGAATGGCAAAACCACAGTTATTGTTTACTGGTGTATACCAGACTTTTAAAATATATAGATTTGCGGCTGAACAGTGAGCGACACACTCAAACAGTTTTTTTTTTAGATACCAAAGGCCCAAAACTGGAAACTACACAGATTTTACCCGTTGAACTGCAAAACCACACTGGGATTTGTCAGGCGTACACCAGACTATTTTCAACACATATATTTTTGTGTCAGAACACTCAGGAGACACTACTGTTTTTTTTTACTGCAAAAAATGCAAAAAGCAGGATAATAGAGATTTTTTACCTTGGAACAGCAAAACCACAGTTTTAATTTACTGGTGTATACCAGACTTTTTAAAATATATAGGTTTGCGGCTGAACAGTGAGCGACACACTCAAACAGTTTTTTTTTTAGATACCAAAGGCCCAAAACTGGAAACTACACAGATTTTACCCGTTGAACTGCAAAACCACACTGGGATTTGTCAGGCGTACACCAGACTATTTTCAACACATATATTTTTGTGTCAGAACACTCAGGAGACACTACTGTTTTTTTTACTGCAAAAAATGCAAAAAGCAGGATAATAGAGATTTTTTACCTTGGAACAGCAAAACCACAGTTTTAATTTACTGGTATATACCAGACTTTTTAAAATATATAGATTTGCGGCTGAACAGTGAGCGACACACTCAAACTCTTTTTTTTTTCGATACCAAAGGGCCAAAACTGGATACTACACAGATTTTACCCGTTGAACTGCAAAACCACACTTCTGTTTCTGTGGCTTATACCAGACTCTTTTCAACAGATTATATTTTTCAGAGACACACTTTTTTTGGGGGGGGGCACCAATAGGTTTATAAGACTGGTATTTGTACAGTGTGTAGGAGGAAAAAAAAAAAGAGGATTTAGATGAAAAAAAAGGATTTTTACTGGCCCCCGAGACCTGCAGCTAAGTCCAGAAATTTCAGACACAGGAGCACACAGGACTGTAATGCAGCGTTTTGCTGGTATAACCCCACTGCGTCTCCTATACAGCCTGCCTGCCTGCCTGATATCTGGGATGGATATTAGCCCTGAGAAGGACTGTTTGTTTGTTCTGGCAGCCTTTACAGACCCTACACTAACTATTTTGCAGCAAAAATCTCTCCCTAGCTCAGCAGCACTGTCCCTACACTGTCTGATCCGGAGCGTCTGTGTCCAAGACGGCGGCGCCCGGTTTTAAATACTCGAGGTGACGCTGTGCGGCCAGCCAATCACTGTAATGCCCACAAACAACATGGCTGCGGCATTACAGTGACTGGCTGGCAATCCCTGCATGTTCATTGGCTCTGTAAAGAGCGCCAAACATGCAGGACGGAGACCTGAGCTCCTGCCCGAGTAACCCGGAAATGCTCTGTGCTCGCCGAACATCCCGAATAGCGTGATGCTCGGGCGAGTACCGAGCAGTGTCGAGCATGCTCGCTCAACACTAATAAGTAATAAATCTATTTTATGGTACAATATTTCAATTGCTAAGCTTCACATTGGCAGGGAAATCTCAGGTAAAACTGCAGTTGCCCTGAAAAAATGCCAAGTCCCCAGCTCCAGTCTGGAATTATTTGTCCTGGTTGAAATTATTTACATTTTCTAAAAATAAAATAAAAGATTTTGTTATTAAGTGTTCTAATAAAAGAAGAATAAACTGATAGTTAGCATAATATTTTACAAATAAAGTCCCCAGAACACATTATTCTTTGTCTGAATTACCGAAACATTGAGCACCAGAAATTAACCTACAGTAAAATAACAATCTAAGCTAGACATTGACATCCAATGTAATGTTACGGTCTCTCCAGGTTTAGTTATCCATGTATAAAGATGGCACTGAGAGAGAATTCTCAAATATGATGCCATGATAAAGTTTTAATAGAATTCAAAGTGTTGTTTTGAATGCTTTTATATGTATAAAAAATGTCAATTGCTTTATGTGCCACATACCTGTAATGATTAGGGATGAGTGAACCCGAACTGTAAAGTTTAGGGTTCTTACCAGTCACCTGGTGTCTGGTGCTGAACTCCGAACACGGACTTCTCCTGGAAGTCCATTTTACAATTCGAGAGTCTGGGGAGGAGAGAGATAGGGAGAAAGAGGGAGAGAGAGATTCCAGCTCCAAAGTTCAGGTCCCTATTGATTTTAATGGGGTTTGGGTTCAGGTTCAAGTTCAAGTTCGGTTACAGTTCTGGTATCCGAATAAAACTTTGGACTAAAGTTCAGTCAGGTACCAGAACCCGAACTTCCACAGGTCCTCACATCCCTAGTAATGATATTTAGAATAGCTGTCAAAAGTCAAAACACTCCGAGCATAAAAGTATCTGCCCTTACAGTACTAACTGTAGTTCAGTAGATCGGAGGCACGCACCAATCCTATTTAGTGTAAAAAAGGAGGACATGTTCAATCAGCCATTCTGCCCAAGGAAACATTGGTTTGTAATATACAGTAGTGTTCAAAATAATAGCAGTCCAATATGACTAACCAGATTAATCATTGTTTTTGGTATAAATTATATTACCACATGTCAAACAATTTTCCAGTTGGTGCAGTAGATGCTAAGAAAACCAATAGACTCAGCATTCATGATCTGCATGTTTTTGAGTCTGTGTATTTCAATAATTAATTGAAAGGGGGTGTGTCCAAAATAATAGCAGTGTGGAGATCAATTAGAGAGGTCAATCATTCTGTGAAGAAACAGGAGTAAATCAGGTGGCCCTTATTTAAGGGTGAAGCCAGCACATGTTATACATGCAGTTCTCATTGAAAGCCTGAGAAATATAGGTCGTTCGAGACATTGTTCAGAAGAACAGCGTACTTTGATTAAAAAGTTGATTAGAGAGGGTAAAACTTATAAAGAAGTGCAGACAATGATAGGCTGTTCATCTAAAATGATCTCCAATGCTTTAAAATGGAAAGCAAAACCAGAGCGACATGGAAGAAAATGGAAGACTACCATTCAAATAAATCAAAGAATAGCCAGAATGGCAAAGGCTCAGCCAATGATCCAGCTCCAGGATGATCAAAAACAGTCTCAAGTTACCTGTGAGTACTATGACAGTTAGAAGACGCAGGTTTGAAGCTAATCTCTTAGCAAGAAGTCCCCGCAAAGTCTCACTGTTAAAAAAAAAAGACATGTACTGAAGTAGATACAATTTGCCAAAGAACACATTAACTGACCTAAAGAGAAATGGAGAAATATTTTGTGGACTGATGAAAATAAAATTGTTCTTTTTGGGTCCAAGGGCCGCAGTCAGTTTGTCAGATGACCCCCAAACTCTGCATTCAAGCCACAGTACACTATGAGGACAGTGAAGCATGGTGGTGCAAGTATTATGATATGGGCATGTTTCTCTTAATATGGCACCAGACAAATTTGCCCCATACCAGGGATCATGGACCAGTTTGCATATATTAAAATACTTGAAGAGGTCATGTTGCCTTATACTGAAGAGGATATGCTTAAGAGGAATGGGTATTTTAACAAGACAATGACCCTAAACTCACCAATAAATGAGCAAAATCTTGGTTCCAGTCCAACAAAATTGAGGTTATGGAGTGGCCAGCCCAATCCCCAGACTTTAATCCGATAAAACACTTGTGGGGTGACATCAAAAATGCAGTTTCTGAGGCAAAGCCAACAAATGCCAAACAATTGTGGGATGTAGTCAAAGCATCCTGGGCTGGAATAACAGTTGACTCTATGCAACATAGATGTGAAGCAGTTCTAAAAAACTGTGGGTATGCAACTAAATATTAGGTTAGTGATTCACAGGAATGCTAAATCCTCAAAAAAAAGAGTACATATTGTGAGTTTGTAAAGACAAATACAGACACTGCTATTTTTTCAGAACAGCCCAATGTTCATTTTTCATTATTTTCTGTAAAGTAGTAAAACTTATATACATTTCTCTTCATGTTTTGAATTAGAAAACAGTGTGCAATGTTCCCAATGCATGGAAATAAAAACTGGTATAAAGATTTTGTGCTTAACCAATGTTTTTTAACACACTGCTATTATTTTGAACAATACTGTACATGTATGGCTTTATGGACCATAGTGAATACTATTTTAATCAGGGGGAATAGTGTTCAAGAGTGTATATATTTATAACCTGTAATCTGTGGCATACTAAAGTTATATTTATTCCTACAATTATATGTGTTGCTATATTTGAAATGAAACAAAAAACCTGTTATATTATTAACAATAGTTAGAATTAGAACAAGTAGAAGCACAGAAAATGCAAAAAATAAATGTTGCTGAAGCCCACAGTACATGAAGACATTGTTTTCTATATGTGATCTGTCAATGCTGAATACAATAGTAAACTATAAAAAGACCAGAACTGCTCATGCATGAAATTAAATATTTTGCTAAACAGAACACATCTCATTCTTCTATAAAAACTATATTGTAAGAATATAAAATAAAAAATACACTTTATGAAATAACTCTATACTGTATATCAAGTGTATATCAAATATATATATATATTTAGTTGGCTTTTTTTCTGTCAAAGCTTAAATATGAATATAAGCTGGGCATAACGTTCAAATAGCTTCCCATGGCTGTGTGTTCATAGTAGGGCCCCAGTACTGCTCGGCTCTTATTCACATTGAGGTCATTTTTGACACATGGTGAAGTTTTAATACTAGAGGTTACGACCGTCTCGAGTGGGTACACCTTGGCGCTGGTGGGATGGCTTTTACGCTTTTTTTTTTAAAGCAGAAACAATGTTTACTAAGTACCCTATGTTATTTTTATGCATTATTGTTTTTACTTATTTATAGCAAGGTATATGTTCATATTGTTTCTATCTTAGGTTTTGTCTGTTTAATGGCCAGTGTGAACATGCTCCTACACGTTGCATGTATATCACCTTATACTCCAGTTCAGTTCTTTACATTTTGTTTATAGAATATGACCAAATCTTTTATTATTTGAATTTTACATGAATCTCAGGTATCAGTAATCTCAATTAACCTGGAAAAATGCGTATACCACTCTGAGGTCTCCTATGACTGTATCCAACACCTTTCAATCTCTTTACTGTAAACATAGCCTTAGTAGCATTAAAGCAACCTCGCCGTAGAAACTGGTTTTAGCCATGTAGTAATAAACAGTCCCTTTAATTACACAGTGTCATGGGTGTGTCAGGTGTTATAGACAGTTACTCTTGTTTTGGCTGCAGAAGGTCACTGCATTTGGCATTGTAGACGCCTTCTTAACCCTTCTGACTTTAGGACCCAGGGGTGACCTCCATCCTGCTGTTAGTTGACACACTCTTGCAGGGAGTTAAAAACCCTCAGCTTGCTGCAGGGAATCGCCGGTGATATTTCTATTTTCCTTGGTTCTGGCTTGGAGCACTAGCAGTCGGCTGGCTTCTTCTCTGGTGGTGCCCTTGGAGGACAGTTGGCGTTTCTCCTCTGGTGTCTGTGTAAGGTGCCTCAGTGAGGTAGTCATGGGCGAGCTGTAGCCCCTGCTCGCTCTGGCACCCTGCAGACAATGCGTGTCCTCCCTCTGATGTGTGGCTGAGTATGTGGTGCTCTCCACTTACTTCAAGCCATCCCATCGCGGCTGTCTCCAGGCATTTCTCTTCTGGGACCAGGGCAGCAATAAATTCAATGGACACAAGATTCTTAACCATAACTTGGACTTTACTTGGGGAAGAGGAATATGTACAGTATTTACAGGCAGATATAATGGATAAGGCCCGACAGGCTATTATCTCCCTCACAGGCGCTGGCAACATCTTCAGCCCTGGTTCCCTCTTTAAGTGAAGCATCTCTGTGACTCTAATCTCTAGCCCAAGAGACTCTTCTGCAATACCAACAATGTTCTGGATCCAATATCTCCCCCACGTCTTAGACTGGAGTCCTATTTATCTTCCTCTGCTTCTTGCAGACTAGAAGTGCCCCGGGTCCTCAATACCTCTGTTGAGTTTCTCCGGCCGGCTAACAGGACTCTTGCTTAGGGAAACTTTTACACTGGTGATCCCACTGTCTGAGGGTATGGAGCTCCCGTCTACCCTAGCAGCCACCATATAGTCAGGCTGCCCGTACAGTTCACTGTCCTATCTCTTACTACTCATCACTTCCTGCTTCTGAAAACTAAGCTGAGATTTTCCTGATGTGCCCACCCTCTTTGAGCTGTCATCACACACCTTTAACCCCTTCACTGTCTGCAATACTGCTGGCAGACTCAACCTGATATCTGCACCCGGGACAGTGGCATCTTGTGGCCGATTACAAGTACTGCAGCCCACAAGGAATTATGTCAGGAACAAGCTCTATAAACACTCGAGGCTTGATCAGGGCACTAAGTTCCCACCTCTACTCTACTGACTGGACCACTGCAGCTAACCCCCTTAGCTCGGCCTAACAACAGTTCAGAGAGGTCTAACTCTGGGAACATTCCTTGTTTTAACTACGTCAGTGCCGAAGGAAGGCTAGGTCCTTCCCCACTATTACATCTGCTCAAGCTAAGTTTTCCCCTTTGTTTGTCTACCTTGTTGTCTTTAGTTTGTAGTGGGGTCTGACCATTGCTCCCCCTCCCTATCTAGGGCCAAGCTCTAAGGATATACAGGTCTTAGGTTTCCTGCTCGGCGATTGGGGTGGAACCAATATAGGGATGGTAGAGTAAGCAGGGATTAATTAGATCTGCCTAGGGGTCTCCACTCTCCCTTTCCCTAGTGTCTGGACATCCTTCTTTTCTTCCCTTTGTGTTGCACTTAGTCTTTCCCACAGCTTACGTGACACACAGCACACTGACATATTTTCATGTTTTTTTTTAATTAAAAAGCTGTCCAAAAAATATCTTTCTTAGTCATTTGTGATCATGCAGACCATTCTGTGAAGAACAGAACTTAAACTGGAGGTGTCACTGTTAAGGTAACATCCTCCTGCTGTGACTGAAGCTAGTGATGTACCATATATATCATAATGCCCTTCGCTTCCTCCCCACTAATACATTTGCCAGAGACAAAGGAGGCCAATTGTGGCCTATGTTTGGTAGTATTACTGTGACTAGTGCCAGTGGTGTTGGTGGTGCTTCTATTGGCTCCCACATTCTTAGCCATGGTACAGGTTTTGTTTTCTATTACACTACTCCATCCACTGCCATTGATACTTTTTATTTTCCAATACATTTTGTACAATAGAATAATTAACTTTTGATATTATAATCTTTTCAACCCCAATTACTGTATTTTGCCTTTGCCAAGAAAAGGACACGACAAGAATGGCTAGGTAGGTAAGTACACATACAGAGAGCTAAATGTGTCAGCAGGCTGAAGTATAGGTCTGGTGTGTATGGTTATCAAATTACACTAGTAAAACAGGTGTGCAAAAACATAGTACAGTTACATTTCCACATTGTTATAATTTTTTTAATCAAAATTTAGCCCTCTTCCCAAATGTGAAAGAAAAAGAAATACGAGGTAGGTATACAACCAAAAAGTCAGCATCTGCAACAGAGTGCTGTATTGCTGTGGCATGTGGGGATTTAAAGTTTGACTAGTAAAACCAAGATTTGCAAATTTTATAAAATTTGACCTGTATTCTTTTGCATTGTATCAATTTGATCTTTTTAGATGTTTATGAATATTGAGTGAGGGTTATAGGACAGTCATTATTAAAACGATAAACACAACATACCCTTAGAAAAAAAGTAAAAAATTCCAATACATGATTAATGTTGGAGTGAGTCTTTCCATTTATGCTGCTTATTATTTTTCCTGGAATTTTTATATTGTTCTTTAAATTGGTTTCAACACTGACAATGAAGCTGAAACTCGCAGCAATACACTTGGGGATTCCCACACATATTTCTCTTGGATATCACATTATATTGTCTCACTCTCTGAGATTCTCTCGCACATAGAAACTTTTTTTTTTGCACTTTATATCTTTTTGTATCCTAGGAATCATATTGGTCCCTTTGATTATAATCTTTGCACCTTGATACTTTGCAATACTGCTTTACTTTGTTGAGTCTCTATTGTTGGTTTTTCCTGTGCATTGATGGGGGGTGTTTCACAGGGGATTCTTTATTACAGGGGTATGCTATTATCCAACTATGCTATCACTATGGTTGTTAACGTGTGTGACTTTTTTAGCAATTTTAATCTATTGTGAGGTGTAGTCTTCTGTGTCTTATATATGCCAATAGACTGATTCTATTTTTTTTGCATATTTACTCTACTGTGTGCATTCGCATTTCATCATTTATTAGTTTCAATAGTGAGGTATTTTCATGTTCAGCTAAACATTGGCATTTGTTTCACGGGACACAAGTGACATAGATTATATATCTCTCTGCCCACCAATTAATAAATTACTGTCCCTTTAAAATGTAAAACATAAAGGGTAAACTTTACTCAAGGAGCAGCATGTGCACTTTATAAGCGTACAATTTCCAATGTATATAACATTATTTCAAAAACTTTCCACGTATTCTACTGAAGCTAACTATGAAAGCCATTTATTACAACAAAAAAAAAACAAGAAAAAAGCAAAAAAAATCTTGCAATTAACAATAATGAATCCTTTAGTCCATATAAATTTGACTAAGAAGATCTATATATGACAAGCACATCTCATGTATACTAGGAGAGTATGTGGCAGGTACTTTGATTAATACAAATGTCCGATAATGCAACTTGTCACAAACACTTATAGCTTTTTGCATTTTATATTAGGCTGTCTCCACTTTGTGCAGAACATGTTTTGTTATTTTAAGCTTAACCAAATGAAATATGCAAAAAGCCCTAATGAATACCCAAACCTGTCCGCATCCTGTAGCAAGACAATAAATATAGCAAAAAGCTCTCTCGTAGGTACATAGTCATAAATATTGCATCAGCATAGCAAATGGGGAAAGATTTTATGAGTGATCATTTCTTTCCTCTGTGGCATCAGATCTACTGTCTACTGTCACTGAATTCCAAATACTAAGCAGCCAAATGTCTGCACTTATATTTTATCACTGTAGACGCAGAGTTCATTATTTATCTATAGAGTGTGACAAAACGATTTTATATTGTCCAGATGAATTTCATTGTGATGTCATATTATTATATTGCATATTAATAGACACAAAATTAGATTTACATTTAACCCATTTCTTCCCCGCTATGGAAAGGCGTGTTGCAATTGCTATAAGCATCTTATTTCACTGCGGTACTATTACGGCACATAACGCTAAGTTTGACTGTTTAACCCCTTAGATGCCAAGATCAATAGTTACAGAGGCACCTAAAAAGTTTTGAGAGAGGGAGAGCCTCCTGCACCATGTTAAATGGGTACTGATACAGCAAGTATAAAGAAATATATCCCTGATGATAATAATGCAATGAGGAGCTAAAATGATAAACCCATTTCTTAAATAAAAATTATTTTAGTTTTTAAAATAGAAAAGCATAAAAAAATGAATAAATATATTTTATTAAGAGTGCAGTCAGACGGCTTTATAAATCAGAATGTAATGCTCAGACTGGCTGGTGGCTCTCTCGATCTGAACGTGACAGCTTCATGTATTTCTATATAGCTGTCACGCTGGAGTCAGAGGAGACGCCAGCCAGTCCGTGCACGGCGTTGCGATCTCGGTCCGATTTATATAGACGTCTGGCTGTGCCCTTTTACTGCATTGTCAATAAAATAAAAAAATGTAGATTTTTCTGTTGCAGTTTCTATGGATAGGAAAGTATGGGAGAGATTTTACATGCAACTATGGAACATGCTACATGTTTGGGTAAACTTCAGCGTGCTTTATCTGTTTTTATATGTTTTTATATTTTTCCTCTATTAACTGTGATAGGAAAAATCATCAATAAATCTTGTTCACACATTTCAGATTTGTTGCAAAAATTCCTCCAACATTTCAGAAAACACTTGTAGAAATCCATGAACGTGCTATAGTAATAAACAAGCCCGATTCAGAAGTATAGAATGAACCTGTCATGTGTATATACACTCATAAAGGGAACCTATTATCCTGTAAACATGGGGTTAATCTGCAGGTTAATAGCCTTCTAAAGCCATGCAGCTGCTGCACTGAAATCCAGCTGCAAGAAGAAAATTAACTTTATTCCTCCCAGCAGCCTCCAGCTTTCAGTCATAGAGGTTCGACTGGTGTGGCTTCAGTAACTTCTTAGTACATAGTGAGCAGCGGCTGTAACCACACCGTGGCACTGACTGACAGTCTGCTAAGCAGTTCATCAGTGCAGATCTGGCTGTCAGTCAGTAATGGAGAGTGATTACAATGAATTATGATAAATTAGTTCCAGTGAGCACTCCTTGAAGAGAAAAAAATGCTTGCACAATGCACACCACTACATCCATAGGTGAACACTTTCCATAACAATTCATTCAGAAGTCCATTTTTTTCTCTCTCTCTCTCATCTCTCATCTCTGTCTCTCTCTCTCCTTCTGGACTCTCAAACAGGAGAAATGGACTTCCAGGAGAAGTCTGTGTTCGGAGTTCACCACCAGACCCTAGGTGTCTAGAACGAGCCCTGAACTTTGCAGTTCAGCTTCACTCATCTCTACTTGTCACTTGTGATAAGATTCTCTCATACGAGAGAATCAGATCACACTAAGCTGACATTTAAATCAGAGTTTGACCCAAGTGTCATTTACATAATCAATCATATTCTTTCACATAAGAGAATCATCGCTCGTGTGACCCCGTCTTTAAAGGGAATCTGTAGGTTTTTGCTATATAAACTGAGAGCAGTGTGATATAGGGGAAAAAACTCAGTTCCAGGGATGCATTACTTACTAGGCTGTGTGCTGTAGTTTCAATACAATCAGTGTTTTATCAGCAGGGGATTATCACTGACTGACTAGGTTTCATGTGCTAATCTGTGTAACCCCACCTCCACTAATGATTGACAGCTTGCCATGGTGTGGATGGGGTAACGCACAGCGTTCTAACCACTCCTACATCTACAGATGAGAAAACAATGATTCTACCAAAACTACATCAAGCAGCCCAATAAGTGATACATCGCTGAAATCAGCAATGCCCCTACATCATACTGCTCTCAGCTTACATAGCAAAACCTGCTGATTGATTCCCTTTAATCCTAGGATAAATATTGTCTAGTAGGTAATTAAAATAGTTAACTAAGAATAAAGCACAATCGTCAAGAGTGTCTTACAAAATTTAATATGAAAATTTGGTGTACCAAAATAGCCAATGATTTTAATGTTATCTTTTACCTTTCACAAATATATTTTTATACATTATATAAAAGTCAAATTTTGTTGAAGTCAGGAAGCAAAGTACATGAAACAAAAGTCTGTTAGCACAGAACATTGTATTCAAGTGCATCTTGACCAGTACTCGGAATAAGACCACAGTAACTGCTGTCTGAGAATTATATTTCACTCTCTGATCTTGTAAAGATGACAAAACATTTTTTCTGCCATGCTATTTAAATGAGTTACAGTCTTTTTAAAAGACATAAATTTTCACAAGGAGAACATTCTATCACCTGTGCCAATATATTTTTATATTTAACTAGTCAATGATCCTATTAATTATCTCCAGAGATTATAAAACAGAGTTGCCGGTAACATTCCATCTTATTTCTCATGTTGTAAATGTGCATTTATTAAAACACATAATATGCTAAAACATAGAAGATTCCTATAGCCTATAGCCTTGCTATACAGTGGGTACGGAAAGTATTTAGACCCCTTTACATTTTTCACTCTTTGCTTCATTGCAGCCATTTGGTAAATTGTAAAAAGTTCACTTTTTTCACATTAAAGTACACTCTGCACCCCATCTTGACTGAAACAAACAGAAATGTAGAAATTTTTGCAAATTTAGTAAAAAAGAAAAACTGAAATATCATATGGTCATAAGTATTCAGACCCTTTGCTCAGTATTGAGTAGAAGCACCCTTTTGAGCTAGTACAGCCATGAGTCTTCTTGGGAATGATGCAACAAGTTTTTCACACCTGGATTTGGGGATCCTCTGCCATTCTTCCTTGCAGATCCTCTCCAGTTCTGTCAGGTTGGAAGGTGAACATTGGTGGACAGCCATTTTCAGGTCTCTCCAGAGATGCTCAATTGGGTTTAGGTCAGGGTTCTGGCTGGGCTAGTCAAGAATGGTCACAGAGTTGTTCTGAAGCCACTCCTTTGTTATTTTAGCTGTGTGCTTAGGGTCATTGTCTTGTTTGAAGGTGAACCTTCGGCCAAGTCTGAGGTCCAGAGCACTCTGGAAGAGGTTTTCATCCAGGATATCTCTGTACTTGGCAGCATTCATGTTTCCTTCAATTGCAACCAGTCTTCTTGTCCCTGCACTGAAAAACACCCCCATAGCATGATGCTGCCACTACCATGTTTCACTGTTGGGATTGTATTGGTCAGCTGATGAGCAGTGCCTGGTTTTCTCCACACATACCGCTTAGAATTATCACCAAAAAGTTCTATCTTTGTCTCATCAGACTAGAGAATGTTATTTCTCAAAGTCTGGGAGTCCTTCATGTGTTTTTGAGCAAACTCTATGCGGGCTTTCATATGTCTTGCACTGAGGAGAGGCTTCCGTCGGGCCACTCTGCCATAAAGGCCTGACTGGTGGAGGGCTGCAGTGATAGTTGACATTTGTGGAACTTTCTCCCATCTCCCTACTGCATCTCTGGAGCACAGCCACAGTGATCTTGGGGTTTTTCTTTACCGCTCTCACCAAGGCTCTTCTCCCATGATTGCTCAGTTTGGCTGGACAGCCAGGTCTAGGAAGACTTCTGATGGTCCCAAACTTTTTCCATTTAAGAATTATGACGGCCACTGTGCTCTTAGGAACCTTGAGTAATGCAGAAATTATTTTGTAACCTTGTCCAGATCTGTGCCTTGCCACAATTCTGTCTCTGAGCTCCTAGGGCAGTTCCTTTGAGCTCATGATTTTCATTTGGTCTGACATGCACTGTGAGCTGTGAGGTATTATATAGACAGGTGTGTGCTTTCCAAATCAAGTCCTATCAGTTTAATTAAACACAGTTGGACTCCAATGAAGAAGTAGAACTATCTCAAGGAGGATCTGCAAGGAAATGGACAGCATGTGACTTAAATATGAGTGTCTGAGCAAAGGGTCTGAATACTTATGATCATTTGATATTTCAGTTTTTCTTTTTTTAAAAAATTTGCAAACATTTCTACTTTTCTGTTTTATTTAAGCCAAGATGGGGTGCAGAGTTTATTTTAATGAGAAAAAAAAAATAAACTTTTTAGAATTTACCAAATGGCTGCAATGAAACAAAGAGTGAAAAATTTAAAGGTGTCTGAATACTTTACGTACCCACTGTATACAGTATACCTGATCAAAAAATACATGAAAGGAGCTCCTATTTTTACTTTCAGAAGTTTAACTATGAAATTTCATAGTCCTACTGGAAAAATATTAAGGATAAGGACTCCTAACTATAACATGCAATTTGAAGTACTGGTACCCTCAAATGGGGCAGAGAGACTTTGGGTCTCTTCCTGGACTCATAAGGGAGAAAAAATGTTTTTAAAAAAATCAATAAAGGCAAAAAAAATGAAAATGCAGCACTCCAAATTGCAACATGAATAAAATGGAGTACATTATTCACCAATGTTAAATGTGACTTTTCAGCAATAATTGTGTTTCAAGTAGATATATAAAGGGTTAGTATATTACATAGCATCATGTATTACTTAATGTAAATAATATAATCTAATATGCAGTGAATATAAAGTGCAATACTTTCTTTGAAAAACCCATTGACATATTCCAAAATATTTAATATACTATAAATTAGAAGGGAACCTACGCAAATGCCTTATTAAAATTACATAGATCAAATAGATCTAAAGGCTCATCCGCATGGATACAAGAGAGTCCTCACAGAGCATGTCTGTGACATCAGAAGGAATCTGTCAGTAGCAATAACCCTCCTATGCCATCTATATGGGCATGTAGGTCATAGGAAGTTGAATAAAATGTTATCATGATGTCTGCAATGCAATGTTGTATTCAAGAGAAATCCACCTTTTCATTTATGTTAAGGAGCTGTTCCAGGCTATGGGCGAGACATAGATCTCCTGAATAATCTGCCTCCCGAGCTTATTGTAAATGAAAGGGGAGTTACCAGTGTGATTTGTAATGGCCACTCTCTGCTCTCCTGATCCTTCCTAATCTATGACCTACATGCTCATATAGACAGCTTAGAAGGGCTGATCCTACTGACAGATTGCCTTTAAATACTCTAATAGTAGAGATTATCAAGTTGATCTACTGTGAATCAAATGCGATCCACTGCAGGAAATACTATTTTACATGCTACTGATAGGGATGACAGATCCATGGAAGTTCAGGTTCCAGCAAACTTTTGTCCAAAGTTCGGTTCGAGTACCAGAACTGTACCTGAACTTGAACCTGAACCTGAACCCCATAGAAATCAATGAGGACCCGAACTTTGGAGATGGAAAATCTCTCTCTTTCCTCCTTGAACTCCCAAATTGTAAAACGGACTTCCAGGAGAACTCTGTGTTCGATATTCAGCACTGAACCCTAGGTGTCTGGTACAAACCTCAAACTTTGCACTTTGGTTTCGCTCATCTCTAGCTACTAGCTGTCACCCTATTCACACTACAAAATCAATTCCAGTTAGGGAACTCATAAAAGCAAAACATAATTGCAGCACAATTTTTTTTTTTTCAAAAGGATTCCTAACTTATCAATAAAAGATTAACACTTAGAGAGTATCCATAATGAATGCTAAAATGAGCCTCAAGCTTGGCTGATCATTGATCAAGATCAACCCTAATCAACAACAAAACTGTGTCATCGAAATAAAAACTATAAATATAGTGCCTAAGTTCGGTAATTTCGTACACAAATATTTACCAATGCTACAAGATGATGCGGTTTTTGAGTCATTGTTGGGTGATGGAGTGAACATACATTGGGAAATAACCTTTCACCTAGTATATAGTCCTCTTCTAAATCAAACAATACCTCATGGCTCCCCACAAAAGGTTTTTACAAGTGTGGATGCCATCCTTATAACACCTTTTTGTATGCTAAAAGCAACAATGAATGTAATTCATCAAAGCTTTTTCGCCAAGTTTCTGGTGAATAAGGTTTTGAAAAGCTCCAATTTTTTTGAGCAATGCAAGGTCTTGAAAAAAAAAATTGGCTTCTGACATTTTCACACCATTCTCAGCTCTGACAAAGTGGGTGGTTCTTGGGTGGGATGAGGGAGTGGCAGGGGGCAGCAACCCCCGCTTGTGAAATTTATGATGAGTGGCGGCATTCACTACGCCATATATCTTACCCCAGCAGGGACTGAAGTAAGATTTGTAGTGATTTGCACATAGCGGTGCATGCCACTACGCGCCTCGCCTGATTTATTAAAAGGCGTGAGCATCCTAATGAATCAGGAGTGACCGCTTCAAAACACTCCCTCATCATGGCCAGCGAGAGAATCACAGGCCTTGATGAAAGGCCCTCAAAATCTTTTTTGGATTCAGTAAATTCAGCCGAGCATCAAATCAAACGATTTTTAAACTGCAATTCTGATTGTTATTTATATAATAGAATATACTGTATATGGCAAAAATATGTAGTCAGCAGCACATGCAGCTTCAAAACATGTTTCAGAGAACATCTCAAGGATATTAGCAACTTATCATTGAGAAATGTATCTAATGCTGCCAAACAGTTTATCACTCATCACAACACAAATGTTTCCACTTTAATCACATATGCTATTCAACAAACACAACCATCACTTCATGGTGGTGATAAAGAAAAAAAACTTTGAGATAGAGAAGCCTGATGGATATTTAAAAAGGAAATCATGCTGCACTATGGATCTATTCTTAAAAAAGAAAAGAAAAAACAAGCATTTTATTTTGTATATGTAATACACATTTTTTACAACTGGCTTATTAAGTCACTCATATTTTTTTTATTTATTTTATCTTGCCTACTGCAGAGACACGGGGGTCAGTGGGTGCACTCATCCGCTGGCACAAGACCGCATGGACCTGAGCTCATACCATTGAATGCCCGCTCTCCTTTCCCGTGAGCATAATACTACTCAGACAACACAGGGTGAGGGTAAAACAGTGTGGCAATACTTTATTGAACCACCAACAGACAAAAAAAACATATAAAACAGTCCTAACAAATACTCAAGATGGTGCAAAATTAAAGAGTATTAGAGGATTAGAGCAGCTGAGACTTCAGGGTTTCCAGAGCTGACTACCACCACCAGTGGCACCCGGCTTTTGGCGTGCAGTCACAGAGAGGAGGTAACGACAAGGTTAGGCAGCTGACAGTCCATTGAGATACGTGACCAGGTGACTGAAGGGTCCCAACCTGGCTTCTCCAAACGTCTCCATGGGGCCAGGTAACCGGAGGGTCCCAACCTGGCTTCCCCAAATGTCTCCATGAATTCAGTGATGGTCAATGGAACAGATCTGTATTCTTTCAACGAAGGCTGTGGTCCCTTAGGCCATCATCCTGTAGAATATCAGATAGGTGTCACTCTTGATGGAGCTATGGTGTCCTAGCTGCTGTTCTGTAGACTCTCTAGAAATTGAGCCAGATCCCCTTTTTATACTTCACAGCTCTTATTCAGGCATTTTTCCACAGGATTGGGTGAAGGTGGCAGAAGCTCCTCTCTCATTGTTTGAGTATTTAATCAATGCATGGTATGTCCTCTACTGTTTTGCAGGTCAACAAGCTACTTGGACTTATATAATGGGTAATCAACAGACTGGCAAACATTGATTGTTTAATGACCTTGCGTCCCTGTCTCCCAAATATAACAAACAATAAGCAGCAACAAACATCAACTCAAGAGTCAACATTCAGGCTTATATGACAATAGTCTATGTTTCTTGACCCACTGGAGAAAAACACATAAATTAAATTGTCAACTTTCAGACAATAGTCTGTCTCCTGGCCTACTGAGAATATGCGTCTGGCATAATTAAGATTAAATGCTGTGCCGTTACACCCATCATCTCCTTATTTTAAGTGAATCTACATAATTGACTTATTAAAACGAAGTATATTGTAAACTGATCTAAAGACTCAGTCATGTGGATGTGAGTGAGTACTCACTGAGCATGTCTAAGACATCAGATAGTATCAGCTAATCATTGAGGCAGACCATGTGAACAGCACTGATTGCATGTGCAGAGTAGTTCATCTGAGTCACAGTAATTTTCGTGGCGTTTTTTCCACGCTATGTAATCCTTCTGCCAGCTAATGCAATGACAATTCTGATGTGCTGTGCACATGATGCGGAATTTTCCGCGCAGGATTGCCATTGCGTTTAAATACGCAAATACGCAGCATATCCATTTTATGTAGTGTTTCTGTAGCATTTCCCGCCCATTGACTTTAATTGAACCACAGCAAACCCACAGTTATAAATATATTTGCAGATTTTCTGTGGTTGTTTGACCGATTGAAATGCCATTATATGCGGGGGATTATTATTATTATTATTATTTATTATTATAGCGCCATTTATTCCATGGCGCTTTACATGTGAAAAAGGGGGTATAATACAAGAACAATTTCAATAATCTTGATCCGCGTGTACCAACAACAAAAGTGCGGAGTTAGAACACAGCATTTTGGATGCAGAAAATATGCTGCGTCCAAAGCGCTGCTTGTTGCTGATCGGGGGGGACAGAGCAGCTATTGAAACAGCTGTGAGCTGTTATTAAAGCCAGGGAACATGTTTGCCTAATGGCACCTTCCTAGGCTGAAAATAGCAGTTCCAGCCTCCCCAGAAATTACTTGATTGGAAATGCTAAAGAGATTGGGTGTATGGGATTAGCTGACACCCAGCCCTTTTGTGTAGTTATGACAAGATGCCAATCAGACCCTTTCATTACTAAACACTTTATTTGAAATACAACAGAAACATTCTTTAATCATTTAAATTAACCAATATACTCACCCGAATTCTGACGGTAATCCAAGGGTTAAAGCATTGTCCCGCATTTCTTTTTTCAAATAACTTTAATTATCTCCAAAAAGCATTCATTGATGTACAAAAATGCATTTAAAAATGCATTAAAAACGCATTTAAAAAATGCATCAAAAACGTGTCAAAATCGCGGCAAAACGCGCAATCAAATCCTGAACATGTGCACATAACATTAGGGTTCACTCACATAAGCGTATAACACGGCTGAGTGCTAACTGATGTTTTATTGGATAGCACTCAGCCCAATATCATACTATGGGGCAGTGCAGAGCTGCAATTTTTTTCTAATGCTGATTCGGTATAAGAAAACAATCTCCGCATACTGCGAGTGTTCTAGGCAACAGGAAGGGTTCTGGCACCTTGGATACCAGTGGGCGTGGGATCATCTCCAGTGGACAGGAAAGGCTGGGCTCTCGTGTGCCCTTCGTGCTTCTGGGCATACTCTGGCTCTCTGGCAAGTTGCTTCTAGCCGCTCTTTGGTTGGAGGTTTGGTTAGGGGGCGAGATGGAGTCACTCCCAGTGCTGATGCTATTCAGAGGTTCGGGGTTCCCCAGCGTTGTTGTTGCCAAGAATCATGGGGACGCTATGTCTCCTAGTTCAGGTATGTGGTGGGAGGTTCCTTTCTCTCCACCCTCCTCGCCCCTTTCCTCTGTCTCTCTGGGCAGAGGGTGGAGATTGGGAGTTACTGTACATCAGCAGTTTTAGGTGATCCATGAAAGGGATGTTTAAACCCGCCAAATCCTCTTGTTCACTACTGATTATTCAGTTGCTCTTCAGTGCTAAGGTTGGTAGTTCTTTGGTGAGTTTTTCTTTGGTTTGTCTCTTGCTCTGATGTTTGGTGTCCTCTGGTTCCCATGTTCCTGTTTTATGCTCCCTGACTTTCCAGGTTTATTTGTTAGGTTCTTTTCTGCCTTGCCGGTATAGTTTTTTGGTGTGCTTGACCCAACTGTGGCCAGTGTGCCCAGTCACCAGCCACCCCGCTATTGGTTCCTGGCAAGAGCTCTGAAAAAGTCCCCCTCTCTTTAGTGGGAATGGGTGAAGAGTACCCCGGCCCTCAAGGGTGTGCATAAGAGTGAAGGTTCACACCAAGTGTTTCTGGCATACTGCTGTTGCTGGCCCTCAGTCTGGTCATCTCATCACTACTCGAGTGTCACAGAGTAAATTCAATAATCAAATCCCACTCACCTTCTCAACTTTATGGGTGTGTGTGAAACATCGGACTGCACTCGAATTTCTCTATCTTTCCCGCCCTGTGCTTTGATTCTCTCATGTGAGAAAATCGGATCACAGTAAACTGACATTCGGCTCAAACTCTGACAGAGTTTGAGCTGAGTGTCATCAACATAATCGGTCCGTTTCTCTTGCACAAGAAAATATACAATCGTATGACCCCATCCTTAGCCATATTGTGGAAGGGCATGCCTTGAGTCTTTACCGCATTTCTGACATGCACAGTATTTGCTGAAAGCTCCCAGAGCCATACTAGATAAGGGCAGCATTATGGGCAAAATAGAATGACATAGTAATATACATAAGATCAAAAAATACGGCACTCTCATTTGAGAGTGCTGTATTTTTGGATTTTTTGATATACTGTTTACAAGCACCTCCCATAATACCGTGTGCCGACCCTCTTTACTATTGGTAGTAATATACATAGGTATGCATTTTTCTACCAAAAGTGCAACAAAGCCACTGTACAATAGTGCTACATAAAGAAAATAAGTAATTAACCTATATTGCCATATGGTGTGTAATGCACAATTTTAATATCACTAAGATGAGCAATACTAATTATTATCATCTAAAAGTAGAGACTATCGAATTGATCTACTGTGAATCGAATTTGAATCAAATTTCATGAATTTGAGTAATTTGCAATTTGATTCACGAGAGTTGCCCAAAAACTACGTGGCATCATTTTCACACATTGCAAAAAATCGCATCAACCAGAGTGTGGGTTCACATAATATCAGGAATGCCTTGCAGCTGTCACATGGTCTAGTGCAGCCAATCAGAAGGACTTATTACAGCCACTATTAAAGATGAGGCAGGGAACGCAACTCAATGCTCAAAGCTCAAATTAATGGAAACAGCGCTGAAATGGCATGTGAAAAGCATGGGGAAGACCCCTGGAAGCATCTCTGAATCCTACGTCATTGCTTGGAACAATGTTGTCAGACTATTACGCCAGTTTTACAGACTGACAATAAAATATACAAAATCAAAGCTAAAATGGGGGACAGAAAATTAAGAAACATTCTTTCCAGGATAATGACTGGTATATCAGGCCAAAAAAAACTAAAATAAAAAAAGTTATGGACTGTGGAAGACATTTATATGACCAGAATGAACACTCATCTGTAGCTGGTGATGATACCACCGAGCAGCACCTGTCCCTATTGTAAATTCATCTAACAGCGTTATCAATAGGGAATAGAATAGATTTAAATTTTTGGGGGGCACCAGCAGCACGCAGAAAAAGGCGATAATACCTGGCTGGACAGATGTAATACGCAATCCATACTGCGATACCTCACACGTAAAAGAATTTCAGATAAGACAGTTAATATTCTAGAGTATAATATCTATTTGAATTGTCCTTCCCATTATTAAGGAGTGTATCTCCTATACTGTTATTGCATATGCAGCAATTTCAAGGGCTGCCAAAAATTAGGACGAACTACAATACACATTTCAAGAGACGTAAAAAAATAAATAAATAAATAAAAACACAGTAGGATCTTATTAGTATAAAAACCAAACTCGCCAATGTAACCTCAATGTAATCACATTGTTCAGCTCCTGCATCTCCTAATCCTCCAGTTCGGCCCCAATCTCCGAAATGACCACATCAGTCACAAGCTGGAAGCACTGCAGCACTGCCTTGGCCAAACATGGGGAGAACATACAAAATCCTTGCAGATGTTGTCCTTGGTGGGATTTGAATCCAGGACCCCAGTGCTGTAAGGCTTCAGTGCTAACCACTGAGCCACTGTGCTGCCCTCTCTGTTCTTCCTCTGACAGCTAACATGCTGGAGAAACTTGCACCTACTGCCACTCAGTTTCTTCAGCTCCTTTTTGAGAAACTAATGTATTTGGGCAGAAGAAAAAGAAATTTTGGATGGCTTCGCTCCTGGTCCTTGGGGCACTGCTAATACTATGGCGTTGTGCCATAGTTCACTGGAAATATTGCAGGCTGCTTGGAGCCAAGCTGATTCCCATAGAAAAGTACAAGCAGCAAGCTAAGGAGATGGTGGCCTCTATCATCATCACAACCTCACCTCGGCACTATGAACTCTCCTGAAGGGGCCCGTCCAACCCTGCCGATTAGCATTGGCAAATATTGCAAAAGCGGCGATTGTAATCCGAAACTAATATTGAAATATTCGCTCGTCTCAGAACACCCTTAAAAAATTATGTGAGTATTTCATCATGGTCTCCCTGGTGATATGGTGGTGGAGGCCGAGGAGAAGGAGGAGGGCGACATAAAATAGAACAATTCCTGAAGGGTATACCCATGTCTGGGTGTGAAGGGGAGCATGGGAATAGACCCCCAATCCAAAAAAATAACCACTGGATTTGAGTTTATGTTTGATGCTATCAGTTGGTGGTGTTGAGAAGTCTGGCCCAATCCAGCCCTTGTTCATTTTTATAAGAGTCAGCCTGTCAGCATTATCAGTGGACAGACTGATGTGCCTATCAGTTTTATCAGTTATAATGCCCCCGGTGGCACTAAAAACCATCTCTGAAAAAACGCTAGCGGCCAGGACCTCCAAGGCATAGAAAGACAGTTCATGCCACGTGTCTAGATTGCATCTTCCAAAACGTTTCCCTCCTTGTCAGAGTACCCCGTGTATCAGGGCCTGGGTGCTAGGAGGGTCTGAGAAAACTGTCCCAGACCTTTGACAGCATTCTCCTGCCTCTGCCGCATCTGGTTTGTTTCTCTCTCGCTTGTACTCATTGGTTGTCCAATGAACTGTCTGACTGTGACCTCTGCCGCCAGCGTTATCAGATGGGAATTTTTTTTTTGTTATAATTCTTCAACAAGAGCCTGATCTTAATATCTCCAAAAATGACCTCCTTCGGTTTCTTCCCTCTACAAACCTACTGTAGCATCGGCGTCTCTGCCCCTTGCTAGGCAGAGACGCCGTCCCTCTCACCTCCCCGCTCCTGGCGCGGCGTCCTCCAGCGCTTCTCTCCCCGCTGCTTCCGGCTCGCGCTCCTTCCCCAGCAGTGTGCTTAGGGCGCGCGCACGCTTCCCCTCTCTTAAAGTGACCGCGCGCCGTCCTAAGGAGTCCCTGGCCAATTGCCGGAGGACCTCCCATATATAAGTCACCTCCTCCAAAATGGAGGTGCCCGAGCAAAGTTGTTTGCACTGTGTCTGATCTTTGCTTCAGCCCTCAGGTCCCGCTGCTAGCCTGACTCCTCGTCCTGCCTGCCAGCCTGTTATCTGCCCATTACCTGCCGAGCCTGCCAGTCTGCTCACCTAGAGCGATCACCTGTTACCTGCCTGTTACCTGCTTTGGCTATTAGTCCGCTCACCTAGGAGCATCCACCTGCCTTGTCTGTCAGACCGCTCACCTGGGAGCGCCCACAAGTTACCTGCCAGTTACCTGCCTCATCTGTCTGCCTGCTCATCTGGGAGCACCCGCCTGTTTCCTGCCAGCCTGCCTGGAGACCCTGCCGTCACTTGCTGTGACCACCTTCCGGGTAAACCTAAAGACTGCTACTTGTCCTGCTATCACAAACTCTGACCACCTGTCAGCTACCAGAGACTTCCGCCTGCTTGCCGTGTCCATCTGTCATACCGGTCAGTTCCAGCCACCTGACTCGTGGGAGCCACCTGCTCTCTTACAAGGTCGTCCCCAGAGTAGCACCTGGTCCCTCTGCCCGGATCCTCACTGGTCACGGAGTCGTTATCCGCCGTCTGACCAGGGTCGGTTCGGGTTGATACTTAGTCACGCCCCTCTGGGTCCCTCCTTGCACCTCGGCACAGAGGTTCCACCAACCGGACCCGTAACAGTTTGCTCAGGCCATGTAATCCGGTGGCACCCAAGCTCACTCGCTCTCTGACCTATACCATGAAGTCACCCGTAAGAGATCCCAGCAGAAGTCCATCCTGAACCACCTGCGGAATGTCAACTCCCGCCTGGACACACTGACTGCTCCACCAGCAACCACCGCTAGTCGCACGACTCGCACCCCGGCAGCGCCGCTGCCCACCAATACCATGGCATCCTGCCCCGGACCCCGGCTTTCTGCATCTCCTCGTTTCGGAGGCGACCCCGCTCAAGCTCGGGGCTTCATAAACCAGTGCACCCTGCACTTTGAACTCTTGGCTCACCAGTTTATCTCCGACCGGGCCAAAGTGGCATTCATCATGTCCCATCTCACTGGGGAGGCACTGGCATGGCTTAACCCCCTGTGGGAGAGAGGGGACCCCCTGGTGTTTGACCTGTCGTCTTTCCTCAATGCTTTCCGGAGAGTCTTCGATGAACCGGGACGAAAGACCTCATCTGCCTCCTCTCTGCTACGTCTCCGCCAAGGGAGTCTCACCGTGGGCCAATATGCCATACGGTTCCGCACCCTCGCTTCTGAGCTTGCCTGGGATAACGAGGCCCTGGTGTCCATCTTCTGGGAGGGTCTTTCCGGTCGGATTAAAGATGAGCTAGCCGGTCGGGACATTCCTACCACCCTGGATGACCTGGTGTCGCTGGCTACCCGGATTGACATCCGGTTTCAAGAACGCACCAAAGAGACCACCCGTGAGAGAAGGTTTCCCCGCCTAGCTCCTACTTTCCAGAGACCTGTCTCCTCTTCTGTCACTCCCCGGGCGCACTCACCCGAGCCCATGCAGATCGACCAGACCAAGATGGTCAAATCTCGCCAAGAGTCACACCGAGCCGAGGGGAGCTGTTTCTATTGTGGCAGTAAGGAGCACTCCAGTGTCTAGGACCGCTCGGAGAGGTTGCCCTAGACAAAAGTAAGTCCTCTCCAACCCTGACTTTGTCTGTATCTATCTCCTGGGGAGAGAACCGTCACTTTGAACTCGCCCACCTGGATTCTGGATCCGCTGGAAACCTCATCTCCCAGTCCCTGGTTGAGAAATACCGTATTCCCACCAAGTCTCTGGCTGAACCTTTGTCAGTCGCCTCTGTGGATGGAAGACTCCTTCTGGTGACCATCCTGCTCGTCACGGAACCCATAACCCTGCAGGTGGGAATGCTGCACTCTGAGGTAATCTCCTTCCATGTGTTGCCCGGACTCTCCCACTACCTATTGCTAGGTCTACCTTGGCTCCAGACACATGAACCCGTGTTGAACTGGCATTCCGGTGAAGTACTCCGGTGGGGGCCGGTCTGCCATAAGACCTGCCTGGTTCCGGTTCGTCCGGTTCGTCCTTCACCTACCCCAGCTAATTTACCCGGTCTTCCGGCTCCTTACTGGCCCTATGATGACGTCTTCGGTAAAAAGGAAGCAGAGACATTGCCACCTCATAGGCCATATGATTGCCCGATCGACCGGGTACCTGGCGCCACTCCACCCCATGGGAGTATTTATCCGTTGTCTGCGGCTGAAACCCGGGCCATGTCTGAGTACATAGAGGAGAATCTGGCCATGGGATTCATCCGGAAGTCTACTTCCCCGGGTGGAGCCGGATTCTTCTTTGTCAAAAAAAAGGATGGCTCGCTACGCCCCTATATTGACTATAGTGGACTCAATCAGGTCACGGTTAAAAATAAATACCCCCTTCCGCTCATCTCTGAGTTATTTGATCGCCTTAAAGGCGCCAGGATCTTTTCCAAGCTGGATCTACGTGGAGCGTATAAACTGGTCCGTATCCGTCAAGGAGGCGAGTGGAAAACGGAATTTAATACCTGGGACGGACACTATGAGTACCGTGTGATGCCCTTCGGCCTCTGCAATGCTCCCGCCGTCTTCCAAGAACTGGTCAACGACATCTTCCCTGACCTTCTTTACTCCTGCGTGATGGTATACCTGGACGACATCTTGGTCTTCTCTCCGGATCTTCCCACACACCGGAGGGATGTTCGTCAGGTCCTGCTTAGGCTCAGGCAGAACCACCTCTATGCTAAATACGAGAAGTGCCTTTTTGAGCAGACCTCTCTTCCATTCCTGGGCTATGTTATCTCCCAGATAGGCTTGCGAATGGATCCCGAGAAGCTCTCTGCTGTCCTAAAGTGGCCCCGTCCGGAGGGCTTGAAGGTGATACAGCGATTCCTGGGCTTTGCTAATTACTATCGTCTCTTCATTCCTCACTTCTCATCTCGGACTGCTCCCATATCTGCGCTCACCCGTAAGGGAGCAAATCCCAAGGTATGGCCACCCGAAGCTGAGGAGGCCTTCCTTTCCCTGAAGCAAGCCTTCTCCTCTGCCCCTGTGCTGCACCATCTGGACTGCAACAAACAGTTCTACCTGGAGGTTGATGCTTCCTCCTCTGGAGCCGGAGCGGTGCTCACCCAAAAGTCTTCATCCGGGAGAATGGTAACCTGCGGCTTTTTCTCCAAAATCTTCTCCTCCTCTGAGTGCAATTACTCCATAGGAGATCGAGAACTGCTGGCCGTCAAATTGGCGCTGGAAGAGTGGCGCTATCTGCTTGAAGGGGCTCTATACCCGGTGATCATCTACACGGATCACAAAAACCTGACATATCTCCAAAATGCCCAGAGACTTAATCCACGTCAGGCCCGGTGGTCTTTGTTTTTTGCCCGCTTCAATTTCATCCTTCATTTCCACCCGGCGGACAAGAATGTCAAAGCTGATGCCTTGTCCCGATCCTTCCTGTCCTCCGACCAAGAGGAGGAGCCTATGCACATTATCGACCCCTCCAAGGTGATGATTGTGGCCCCCTTGGATTTGACTCGTCTTCCACCCGGCAAGACGTTCGTGGCGCCTCCTGACCGTGAGAAGGTTCTTCGCTGGGGTCATTCTTCTAAACTAGCTGGCCATGCCGGCCAAAAGAAGACCTTCCTACTCATTTCCCGGCATTACTGGTGGTCTACCCTGCGTAAGGATGTGGTAGACTTCGTCTCTGCCTGTTCATCTTGTGGCCGCAACAAAGTTCCCAGACACTTACCAGCTGGTCATCTCCTGCCGCTTCCCATACCTGTTGTCCTGTGGTAACACATCGCTATGGACTTCATTACCGATCTTCCTGTTTCTGCCGGGTGTACTGTCATTTGGGTGGTCGCGGACCGTTTTTCTAAAATGGCCCACTTCATTCCCCTGCCTGGTCTCCCGTCTGCACCTGAGCTGGCTAAGGACTTTATCCGCCATATCTTCCGTCTTCATGGCCCACCCCTCCACATCGGGTCGGATCGAGGGGTTCAGTTCACCTCACGCTTCTGGAGAGTCACATGTAAACTGCTGGACGTCACCCTGGATTTCTCCTCCGCTTACCACCCTCAGTCCAATGGTCAAGTGGAGCGGATCAATCAGATCCTTACCAGCTATCTCCGGCACTTTTTTAATGCCCACCATTCTGATTGGGTGGACCTCCTTCCTTGGGCCGAATTCTCTTATAATAACCACGAGAGCGAATCCTCTTCCAAGTCCCCGTTCTTTATTGTCTATGGCCAGCACCCCCGGATTCCGTTTCCCGTCTCCGCCTCTGTGGACAACCCTGCCGCGCAGTCTCTTGTCAGCGAGTTATCTACCATTTGGGAGAGTACTAGGTCCGCACTTCTTCAGTCCTCCGAGCGGATGAAGAGATATGCTGATAAGAGACGTCTGGATCTGCCTCAATTACGTCCGGGAGACCAGGATTGGCTCTCCTCCAAACATGTACGACTCAAGATACCCTCCTACAAGTTAGGTCCTCGCTTCATCGGCCCTTTCGAAATCCTCAGGCAAATTAATCCAGTGGCCTACAAATTAAAACTCCCGGCCACCTTACGGATTCCCAACTCCTTCCACGTATCTCTCCTCAAACCCGTTATCTTTAACTCTTTTTCCAACAATCCAGGTACCCCCCCAGCTCCGGTTTCCGCTGAAGACATCTTTGAGGTAGAGAGTATTGTGGCCACCAAGAGGGTAAGAGGAAAGACCTTTTTTCTGGTAGATTGGAAGGGGTTTGGTCCTGAGGAGAGAACTTTGGAACCCAGGGAAAACATCAACGCCCCGATTCTCCTTGAAAAATTTATTTCTGGCACAAAAAAGAGGGGGCCTAAAGGGGGGGGGTACTGTAGCATCGGCGTCTCTGCCCCTTGCTAGGCAGAGACGCCGTCCCTCTCACCTTCCCGCTCCTGGCGCGGCATCCTCCAGCGCTTCTCTCCCCGCTGCTTCCGGCACGCACTCCTTCCCCGGCAGTGTGCTTAGGGCGTGCGCACGCTTCCCCTCTCTTAAAGGGACCGCGCGCCGTCCTAAGGAGTCCCCAGCCAATTGCCGGAGGACCTCCCATATATATGGCACCTCCTTCAAAATGGAGGTGCCCGAGCAATGTTGTTTGCACTGTGTCTGATCTTTGCTTCAGCCCTCAGGTCCCGCTGCTAGCCTGACTCCTCGTCCTGCCTGCCAGCCTGTTATCTGCCCGTTACCTGCCGAGCCTGCCAGTCTGCTCACCTAGAGCGCTCACCTGTTACCTGCCTGTTACCTGCTTTGGCTATCAGTCCGCTCACCTAGGAGCATCCAACTGCCTTGTCTGTCAGACCGCTCACCTGGGAGCGCCCACAAGTTACCTGCCAGTTACCTGCCTCGTCTGTCTGCCCGCTCATCTGGGAGCACCCGCCTGTTTCCTGACAGTCTGCCTGGAGACCCTGCCGTCACTTGCTGTGACCACCTTCCTGGTAAACCTAAAGACTGCTACTTGTCCTGCTATCACGAACTCTGACCACCTTCCTGGTAAACCTAAAGACTGCTACTGGTCCCGCTATCACGAACTGTGACCACCTGTCAGCTACCAGAGACTTCCGCCTGCTTGCCGTGTCCATCTGTCATACTGGTCAGTTCCAGCCACTTGACCAGTGAGAGCCACCTGCTCTCTTACAAGATCGTCCCCAGAGTAGCACCTGGTCCCTCTGCCCGGATCCTCCCTGGTCACGGAGTCGTTAGCCGCCGTCTGACCAGAGTCGGTTCGGGTTGATACTTAGTCACGCGCCTCTGGGTCCCTCCTTGCACCTCGGAACAGAGGTTCCACCACCCGGACCCGTAACACCTACCTATACCTGACTTTGTAATTTCCTTTAGGTGGTGCCACCATAACTCCCAATCGGCACGCTTGCTATCTTGGAGTCATATTTGACACACAACTTTCCTTTATTCAATATGGAAAATCACTCACTCGCTCATGTCACCTGCACCTTAAAAACTTCTGCAGAAGTCGACCTTTTCTCACCTTTATTCTGCAAAAACTCTTACTGTTGCTCTTATTCTCTAGTGCAACTCTCTTCTAATCGGTCTCCCTGTAAACAAACTGTCTCCTCTCCAATCCCTTCTGAATGCAGCAGCCAGGGACGTATTTCTATCAAGCCGCTTTACCGATGCCTCTACCCTGTGCCAGTCAGTACACGTGTTATGTTAAACAATCACTACAGAATACAATACAAACTCATCTCTCTCACCCACCAAGATTTCCACGGTTCTGCACTGGCCTACATCTCTTTCCTCATTTCTGTGTATGTATCAACCCTCCTGTGCTCTCCGTTCTGCAACTAATCTAAGACAGACATCCTCCTTAATCAGAACCTCACACCTCCATCTTCAAGAACTCTTTTGTGCTATGCCAGTTTTGTGTAATTCCAAAAATGTGTACAACGCGATAGTCACGGTAAAGGCAAAGGAACATAAAGTCAGCCTTGTGTGCCAAACTGCCAAGAGCCAAGACTTCCCTGTTCTCACCAAGAGTACGACTGTCTATGTTCTTTTCCTCCTCCGCCTGCTCATTATCACCCAATCCGCGTTGAGATGAAATGAGGCTGGGCAGGGTAGCATCACCCTGTATAGTTCCTTGCTCCACCTGCAATGCCTCCTCTTTAATTGTGAGCTGCGAGCGTTTCAGTAGACAGAGAAGCGGGATGGTGACGCTCACCATCTTGATGGTGTCCTCAAAGTTTTGGAGGAGGGCACAGATGTCAGACATCCATGCCCATTCATCAGCTCTTATGTGCGGAGGCTGACCAGAATGCCAACGGACGTGTTGAAGCTGGTACTCAACAATTGCTCTCTGCTGCTCAAAATCATTCCAAAAATCTGCAACGTTGACTTACAACATAGTCACATCGCACACCAGTTTATGAGCTGGAAGCTGCAAACGCTGCTGAAGCCCTGCCAGGGCGGGGGGAAGCTGTAGCTGACTTTCTGAAATGGGCACACACGCGGCCTACTTTCACAAGCCGCTCTGGCAGATCCGTGTATATTTTGAGAAACTGCAGAACCACTAAGTTAAGCACATGGGCCAGGCATGGTACATGTGTGAGCTTGGCTAGCTTCAGAGCCGCCACCTGGTTCTCTGATACAGCTTTCAACAACGGTGTGCGGTTTGTCGCCTAAGCATTCAGTCCTGTAGTGTAGCTACCGGGGAGGCAAAGGAGGCGGTGGCCCTTGGCCTTGCTCTCTGAGGGGGCCCACCCGGAGCTACGCCATTGTAACTGTATCGACGGGTACTGCACGCCCATATAATTACACTCTGGGCAGAGCAGGGAGTGCAATGCCCAGTGGCTGCTGTGGGGCCCTTGAGCAAGGAGGGCCCCTCCGGTGCCAGCATCGGGACCCCCGCCCGTCACCGCAAGCTCAGTGATGAGAGAGGGAGCGTGACACTCCCTCTCCCATCAGTCCCCTCTCTGCGACTGACATCTCTGGCATCATCACTTGGTGCCCGGCCCGCTGTGCTGAAGATGTATGCGGGCCGGGCACTCGGAGCAGCGAGGAAATGAGGACGAGAGGTGAGTACTGTATTTATTTATTTTTTTACCGGGGAAGGGGCAGCATTATATTACAGACTCTGCCTATGGGGAGGGGGGAGCATTATGTTACAGACTCTGCCGAATGGGGAGGGGGGAGCATTATACTACAGACTCTGCCTATGGGGAGGGGAGAAGCATTATACTAAAGACTCTGTCTATGGGGAGGGGGGGCATTATACTAAAGTCTCTGCCTATGGGGAGGGGGGAGTATTATGTTACAGACTCTGCCTATGGGGAGGGGGGGAGCATTATACTACAGACTCTGCCTATGGGGAGGGGAGAAGCATTATACTAAAGACTCTGTCTATGGGGAGGGGGGAAGCATTATACTAAAGACTCTGCTTATGGGGAGGGGGGAGCATGTGATTTTTTTCCAGTCAAGATGGGGTGCAGAGTGTACATTAATGAGAAAAAAATGAACTTTTTAGAATTTACCAAATGGCTGCAATGAAACAAAGAGTGAAAAATTTAAAGGGGTCTGAATACTTTCCGTACCCATTGTATACAGTGTGGGGATTACAGTTAGGGTCATACAGTGTGGGAGATAAAATGGGGTCTTTGCACAGTGTGGGGGCCATCATACAGTGTGGGAGATAATGTGGGGTCTTTGCACACTGTGGGGGGCCATCATACAGTGTGGGAGATAATGTGGGGTCTTTGCACAGTGTGGGGGCCATCATACAGTGTGGGAGATAGTGTGGGGGCCATCTTACAGTGTTAGAGACATCTGTTTGGAAGCTACTAAGGGGTCAGTATACTATGGGGAGTACTATACAGTGAGGGGGATTATGCTGTGTATAGGAGAGCATCATACTGTGTAGAGGGGAGCTGTACAGGGGGAGACTCAGGACATTATTAAATGTTAAGTGGGCACTTATCGTTATAGGGGAATTCAGGTTATTATGACTGTCAAAGGGGCACAGAGAGAGCATTATTACTTTCTAGAGGGCAAAATGTGGGTACTGCTTTCTAGTGCACTTGCACACGGTATTACTATATTCTAGAGGTTTGTTTTACCATCTAGAGAGCACACAGTAGGTGCAGTAATAGGGACACATACAGCAGCAGAGGCTCAGTATTGGATTATCAGCAGGAAGAGGCGTTTGTGCAGGTTGGGAATAGATGGGGACGGGCCTGAAATGTAAGGAGTCAAATGTTTCTTTGTTGTTAACTCTGCAGACCTAAGACTGAGTCCAGGATGAAGACGTTGTCGTGTGAGCAATTTAATCAGAAAGAACATCATCTGTAAGTTACTATATATAACTGTGCTGTGATCTCTTATATGTTCTGCAGGACTGGCATCTATCAATATATGTCACCATATGGCGGTAATATCAGTGCTGGTCTTTGTATAGAGATTATTTTTAGTAACAGTGCGATCATCTGCTGAGGTTCTCCTATATCCACTATCTGGGTGCGCCACTATAGTTATAATCAGGGTTACCTGGTTAGGGGCCCACTCAGACGTTTCTCCCCCCCTGAACCAAAACCCTAGCTACGCCTCTGAGTCCTGCTTATTGTTATTGGCACACACAAAGTTTAAGTAAATAATCTGGAATATGTCCTGAAAAAATGAATCACGTGATGGAGATGGAGGCTGAAGAGGAGGAGCAGGAGGTAGGGCAGGAGCTGTAGAATGTAAGGGCAGTCCTGATTAACCCAGGGCCCGCAACCCTCTGCATCGGGAGGACGTGTTCCATCCCAGGGTCCCACTGGGTCCCAGCTTCCACAATATTAACCCAGTGGAATGCGTCAGCGAGATGAACCGTCCCTGGCCACATTCACTTGTCCACGTGTTTGTGGTTAGGCGACGCTCCTTCCCACTTAAGTGCACTGGGGAGGGCATGGGTAATGTTCTGGAACCTGGACTTGTGGAAGGTGGAGACAATAGCAGGAGAAATAGTAGAGGCTGATAACTGAGTATGGACACCTGACCGCCGCCTTGAGGCTATGGAAAGCTTTCGCCTCCATGAGCCTAAAAGGCAACATTTCAAGTGCAAGCAAGAAATCCAGAAATGTGGCAGTTTATTATTGCGGCCTGTGGGTATGTGGGTGTGTTTGGCTGCATACTTGCGCTTGCATTCCAAATAACACAAAGCTAAGGAGATGGATGATCTGACCATCATGAATAATTTGGTCGTTGTCTAGGAGACCCGACACAATATTAACTCAGTGACATGCGTCAATGATATGTACCGTCCCTGGCCACATTCACTTGTCCATGTGTTTGTGGTTAGGCGGTCCTTCCCACTTAAGTGCACTGGGGAGGGCATGGGTAATGTTGTGGGACTCGTGCTTGTGGAAGGCGGAGATGATACCGGGAGAAATAGTGGCGGTTGGAGACCGAGTATGGACACCCGGCCCGCCGCCACGAGACTAAAAGGCAACATTTCAAGTGCAAGCATTCCAGAAATGAGGCAGTTTAGTATTGCAGCCTGTGGGTGGGTGGCTGGCTGCCTAGTTGCACTTGCATTCCAAGTAACAGAAAACTAAGGAGATGGTGGCCTCATCATCATCACAACTTTAAAGGTTTGCGCTATGAACTCTCCTAAAGCAGAAGCCAGGGCCAATGGGAGGAATCTCCTGTTCTCTAGTGGGCCCGTCCAACCCAGCCGAGAAGATACCCTCGCTAAGAAAAGTGTGTGGGAAGATTCCCGGACACTCTATGGCTGCTTTTTTGCTGTGGACTGGCTTCGTACCGTCCCTGGCCACATTCACCTGTCCACGTGTTTGTAGTTAGGCGGTCCTTCCCAGTAAGTGCACTGGGGAGGCCACGGGTAATGTTCTGGGACCAGTGCTTATGGAAGGCGGGGACGATACAGGAAGAAATAGTGGCGGCTGGGGACCGAGTATGGACACCCGGCCACCCCCGCCATGAGGCTTATGCCTCCACGAGCCTAAAAGGCAACATTTCAAGTGCAAGTAGTCCAGAAATGTGGCAGTTTAGTATTGCGGCCTGTGGGTGGGTGGCTGGCTGCATACTTATGCTTGCATTCCAAGGACTGTGGTAGGGACAACTGAACGCTGCAAAGGGACAAGGTGATAGTTGCATGTCTGCAACGACAGGTGCAGGGTGGGAGGCATCTTCGCATGCGACATGGACAGTGTATTGGCATGCACGCACAACAGTGGAAGAGGCAGTGGCGTCACCCGCATATACTGTTTCTGGACCTTGGTGTTCGGCCCAGCTAGTCGGGTGCTTTGCTGTCATGTGCTTGAGCATGCTGGTGGTGGTCAGGCCGGTAGTTTTGGTGCTCTTGCTGATGCTGGCCTGGCAGATGTTGCAAATGGCCTTTTTGGGGTTACCTAAACAGTCATTAAAAAAGAACCAGACTCGGGAAGACCTAATAGTTGTACTGTCAACTTCCCTCGTGTTGGTGTTTCGGGTAGCGGTTGCCCGCCTTGTGTCTGTGGCCACCTCACTGCTTGTTCCTGCCTGTTGTGGTGCTATGCCTCCCTCCCCCTATGTGCTGCTGTCCTTGCTCTACATGTCCTCTTGCCAGGTTGGGTCAGTGACTTCATCATCCACTGCTTCATTTTCCACTTCCGCACCCTTGTCCTCCTCCTGACTTTCTGTCCATTGTGTCTCATCATTATCCAGCTCTTGCGACAGTAATTGCACTTTCTCACTGTCACCTTCGGGTTACCATGGCTACTCAAAGCGCTATATGCGATCTTCTGTTGCCCTGCTCGAAGCTCGCCGGTCGAGAGGCCCGAAATTATCGATGGAAAAGTAAACAGCTCTTTGGGTAACCCTGGACTCTAATCTCTCATTCAAACCACATATCCAAGCTCTTTCCACTTCCAAACGGACTGAGCAAGAGACCAGAATCTATAAATGGAAAGACGAACAAAACAGCTCTTCGGAGTGTCCAAGTTTGGGATCACTTTTCTCAGGGCACTCGGAATGGTGGGAAGATGGAGGATCAGGGTGAGGAAGATGCCGATTTCAAATAAGAAAAATCTCCCTGATCCGCACATTCCTCAAACACGAATCTACAAAAACACTAGTGCACGCACTTATCATCTCCCTTCTTAACGACTCAAACCTCCTGCTCTGTGGCCTCCCTTCTAACACTCTCGCATTCCTCCAATCTATCCTAACCTCTGTTGCCCGACTAATCCACCTATCCCCTCGCTATTGCCTGGCCTCTCCTCTCTGTCAATACTTTCACTGGCTCCCCATTGCCCAGAAACTCTAGTTCAAAACCCTAATCTTGTCATGCAAAGCTGTCCACAACCTGTCTCCTCCATACATCTGTGACCTAGTCTCCCAGTACTTACCTGCACGCAACCTCCAATCCTCATAATATGTTCTTCTCTACTCCTCTCTTATCTCCTCTTCTCACAATTGCATAAAAGATTTCTCCCGTGCATCCACCCTTCTCTGGAACTCTCTACCCCACCATTTCTGACTCTTACCTACTGTTGAAACCTTCAAAAAGCACCTGAAGACTCACCTCTTGCGACATGCGTACAAATTGCAGTAACCCTCGCTCCACCATACCACTGCACGAACAGCTCTATCCTCACCTACTGTATCCTCACCCATCCCTTGTAGACTGTGAGCCCTCGCAGGTAGGGTCCTCTCCTCTCCTCTCCGCTCCTGTACCAGTTGCTGTCACATTTTTGTTCAAGATTATTGTAATTGTTTTTGCAAAGTATACCCCTTTTTCACATGTAAAATGCTATGGAATAAATGGCGATAAAGTAATCATAATAATGTGGCCCAGTCTCAAATCTACTGAGACTGGACAATTTGGAACACAGGGTGGTGTTGGTGGTAAACAACTGACTGGAAACTTTATCTGCTATCCAACCAACAACCTTTTCCTCTGACAGCCATCTCAGCTGACTCTCCCATACACAGTTCTACTGAGCACTCCTATGTTCTCTACAGTGCTGGCCAAAAGTATTGGCACCCTTGCAATTCTGTCAGATAATACTCAGTTTCTTCCTGAAAATGATTGCAATCACAAATTCTTTGGTATTATTCTCTTCATTTAATTTGTGTTCAATGAAAAAAACACAAAAAGAATTGTCCTAAAGCCAAATTGGATATAATTCCACACCAAACCTAAAAAAGAGGGGTGGACAAAAGTATTGGCACCGTTTGAAAAATCATGTGATGCTTCTCTAATTCGTGTAATTAACAGCACCTGTAACTTACCTGTGGCACCTAACAGGTGTTGGCAATAACTAAATCACACTTGCAGCTAGTTAACATGGATTAAAGTTGACTCAACCTCTGTCCTGTGTCCTTGTGTGTACCACATTGAGCATGGAGAAAAGAAAGAAGACCAAAGAACTGTCTGAGGACTTGAGAAACCAAATTGTGAGGAAGCATGAGCAATCTCAAGGCTACAAGTCCATCTCCAAAGACCTGAATGTTCCTGTATCTTCCGTGCGTAGTGTCATCAAGAAGTTTAAAGCCCATGGCACTGTGGCTAACCTCCCTAGATGTGGACGGAAAAGAAAAATTGACGAGAGATTTCAACGCAAGATTGTGCGGATGGTGGATAAAGAACCTCGACTAACATCCAAACAAGTTCAAGCTGCCCTGCAGTCCGAGGGTACAACAGTGTCAACCCGTACTATCCGTCGGCGTCTGAATGAAAAGGGACTGTATGGTAGGATACCCAGGAAGACCCCACTTCTTACCCCGAGACATAAAAAAGCCAGGCTGGAGTTTGCCAAAACTTACCTGAGAAAGCCTAAAACATTTTGGAAGAATGTTCTCTGGTCAGATGAGACAAAAGTAGAGCTTTTTGGGAAAGAGCATCAACATAGAGTGTACAGGAAAAAAAAGAGGCATTCAAAGAAAAGAACACGGTTCCTACCGTCAAACATGGCGGAGGTTCCCTGATGTTTTGGGGTTGCTTTGCTGCCTCTGGCACTGGACTGCTTGACCGTGTGCATGGCATTATGAAGTCTGAAGACTACCAACAAATTTTGCAGCATAATGTAGGGCCCAGTGTGAGAAAGCTGGGTCTCCCTCAGAGGTCATGGGTCTTCCAGCAGGACAATGTCCCAAAACGCACTTCCAAAAGCACTATAAAATGGTTTGAGAGAAAGTACTGGAGACTTCTAAGGTGGCCAGCAATGAGTCCAGACCTGAATCCCATAGAACACCTGTGGAGAGATCTCAAAATGGCAGTTTGGAGAAGGCACCCTTCAAATATCAGGGACCTGGAGCAGTTTGCCAAAGAAGAATGGTCTACAATTCCAACAGAGCATTGTAAGAAACTCATTGATGGTTACCGGAAGCGGTTGTTCGCAGTTATTTTGGCTAAAGGTTGTGCAACCAAGTATTAGTCTGAAGGTGACAATACTTTTGTCCGGCCATTTTTTGGAGTTTTGTGTGAAATGATCAATGATTTGATTTTTGCTTCATTCTCTTTTGTGTTTTTTCCTTGCAAGCAAATTAAATGAATAGAATAATACCAAAGAATTTGTGATTGCAATCATTTTCAGGAAGAAACTGAGTATTATCTGACAGAATTGCAGGTGTGTCAATACTTTTGGCCAGCACTGTATAAAAAGGTTGCAAACTGACAAGTTGGCCAGTAGCTTATCGCAAGGAAAGCAATGTGATTGACAGTCCAAAATTGGACATACATGATCGACTTCTCTCTCACTCAGTTGGCCAGCTCCCCCATACATACAGACAGATGGCAGAACCTGTGGATTACAGTGGGTTCAGCCGACATTAGTCTTAAGTATATGATGTCGTCAAGACAGTATGAAAGAGAGTAATCATTGCATCATATTGTATAGGCTGTAAGATTTTAAGAGTTCCATCTTTTGATTAGGCCCATATGGGAATATTGGTGTTTGTCGTATGATGGATCCTGTGCTGCCTATATTTTTATTTTTATATGTAAAACAGAAAAAAAAATGGAAATACATATCTGAACATTGGATGTACTGTATTTTTGGAAGTGAACAAATCATTCAGAAAGCATGGGTATTCCATCTTCTGCTCCACAGGGACTATGACTTTTCGCTTTAATCTGTCCATTTCTCCAGTACTACATTCAAGTGACACTACATTTTGCTTCCCTGCAGCAAGTAATGCTTTGTGTGAGGGATGAATAATTAGCAAGTGACAATGGTTGTCACTTGCTAATTAATTGATTTATGGCTAGTTGCAACCTGACCAAGAATTATCCCAATCATGCCTTCACTTTCAGGCAATCGCATGCCAAAGATAACAGCTGGTGTCTTGCGATGTTACTATTTTAGTAAATGCAAGGCAGTGACTATTGGTGTTTTGTCTTCTTATTCATGTCTTCTCCCTATGTGGTAAAATATAGACAATGTAAATTTTTATTTAAAAGTGTTTAGGAATGTTAATTTATTAATTATCACCATTTTTGTACAACCCTTGCATTTTTACAGTGTTAAATAATACTTCTTTCTGTATTATTTTTTTCTATCGAAGACTTCTCAAAATATCAATATCACGATATTCTTATAAAAAATGTATCGATTTATTCTTGGATTGTCCTTTAAAAAGAATAATTGCAGAAGGTACATCAAATGGTTAAATAATTAGAGTAATTGTCCATTTGTCCATAATTAGCTTAATAGTTGAGATTTACCCATCTTTCCCTAGGATCCTGGTAGATTGCGTTTCTCTGTGTCCAGCACGTGTGTCCGGGTAAAGAATGTGTTTCCTGGGCCTACATCAGCTGCTGGTTTACACACACACCCTCGTCTTGTGTCCTGTGGAATGGCAAGAGACCCCCCCATCTCTAGCATGGGCTTTTATAGGCCGGTCATTCCGCATATGGTAGTGAACTAAAAATACACACACAAATAGCGCATGGCTAGAAACGATGGCTGATGCAATCTACAGAACTCAGAATTAAGAATAAAATGAATATCCATAATTAATATTTAACATATAGTCTCAAAAATAATTAGATAAACTAACATAATTATAATTAAAAATATATCTAATGCTTGGATACAAATAAATTGCAGTCAATTACAGCATCAAGTCTGTAATATAAGGACAAAAGTGACTCTCTCCATTGAGATGCTTCACCAGGTCTTTATTATAACCGTCTTCAGTAACTGTCTCTTTGGGAGTCCTTCTGCCACGGTTTTGCCTTCAGTAAGTGAAAAGCCTGCTCAATCAGGTTACGTTCCGGTGACTGATTCTGCCATTGAACCATCCACTAAAGTATCTTAAAGCATTTGGGTGGGTTCCGCAGTATGTTTTGGTCATTTTCCATCTGCACTGTGGAACCCTGTTCTATCGCAACAGTTGACTAGTGACTCAGTGGGTAGCACTGTTGTCTTGTAGTAATGGGGTTCTCAGTTCAAATCCACACATAGACAACATCTGTATGGAATTCATTTGTTCTCACTCTGCTTGTATGGTTTTCTTAAAGATACTCCAGTTTTAGAGATGAGTAGAGCTTTTAGAATTTGCTGACTTTGCCAAATGTTCCCAAAAATTTGATTTGTGGCACATAAATTTAAGTGAATCTCAATACTGGAAAGTTTGTAATTGCTTGTAAAATACATGTGCAGGAGGGGGGAGATAGAGAGAACACCGCTGACCATAAGAGCTTATACTCTATAAAACAGAGAGATAATACCTTGCCGATCCTAAAAAATTACATACTATAGAAGAGCAAGAGAGAGAGGACAACACTGAGCATAAGAGCTAACACTCTACAGGAGAGAGGGAGAGAAAGAGAAAGAGAGAAGACCCAGCTGACCCTGACCATAAGAACATAGACTCTACAAGAGAGAGAAAGAGAGGACCCCACTGCTCATAGGATCTTACACCCAACAGGAGAGAGAGAAAATCCCCTGTTGATCAGTTTATCATAAGTGCTTACTATCTACAAAAGAAATAAAGAGAGGACCCCACTGATCATAAGAGCGTAGGCTCCACAGGCCATAAAGAGGACGTTGCTGACCATAAGAACTTACACTCTACAGAAGAGAGAGACTTACCCAATGACTCTGGAAATGGAAAACTACTCTGCCATACAAGCTGTGCTCCACTGGGAGCTGCTGATCTGCTCTGTCCCAGGTACTGATCACCACTGTAAAAGGCGTGATAATTATTTGTAATCTGTAAAATATCATAACTGTCGAGCTATGGTGAAGCACGAGTGCCAACACAAAATGATATTAGCCCACTATCTGATGTGGGAAATGGGATAAATCTGCTCATCTCTATTCAGTTTTCTCTCACAGTAATTAATAAATTAATCTGAAAGTTAGATTGTAAACCGCAATATAAAGGGATATGTTGGCAATGTGCTGTAGAATGTGTTGTATTGTACAAATAATAAATCTAAAATCTGAGCAAGTATAGGCACGTACACCTCACAATTCATCATCGCAGTCACATCCTCAATAAGCATCAGCCCTTCTTTTTACTCGTCTTATGCCATCATTCTGGTACAACTTAATTTTGTTTTTATCTGTCCAAAGCATCTGGTTCTAGAAGTGAGCAAGCTTTTTTGCTTTTTTAAGTGTTTTTTGACACAATCTATTTTGTTTTTCCCTATTTTTGAGTGTTACTGTATCTATGGTTGACATCTTAAGGTAAAACTTCTAGATTTATATTCACAAAGGTGTCTGAAGGATTGTAGATTTTGACAATGACATGATCACATTGAGACTGTTCTTGACATTTCTAGATGTCGTGAAGGAGGTTTTTCTTTACCAAGGAAAGCATTCTGCAGTGATCCACCTTAATGGATTCTGTGCTTTTCCAAACCTTTCAATGTTGTGAAGCTCACCAATACATTGCTTTATTTAAGAAATTATTAATTACAATGCTTTGAAGTGCTGAGGTTCTGGGTTAAAATCCCACTAAGGACAACATTTGCAAGGATACTCTTATACTGATAGGGAATTTAGATTGTGAACCCCAATGGAGGCTGTGATGATGATGTCTGTTAAGTCCTTTGGAATATGATGGTGCTATATAAGGACATAAAATAAATAACAATAAATCTCAAGTTCAAATGTAACACTTGAATTAAAGATTTTGTTATTTGTACTCAGTACAGCCTCTGATTCTGGATTCTCTGTGCCCCTTTGTTTCAAATTTATGTTCCCCATTTCTAATGATGCAAATTTTCCCTTCAATCAAAACATGGCCAAATCCACAGAGATGTCTTGTAGGATATGCCCATCTACTTGAAGAGAAATTTTGCAGGTGGAATCGCGATCCACCCGCGGCTGTTAACATGTTAAATGCCGCTGTCAAACTCCCACAGTGGCATTTAACATGGCCATGCCGGAAGCGCGACACAAACCACGCCCATTGGTGCGCCTGTCACATGATTGTGGGCCGCCGATGGGTTGACATGACAACTCGGGGTCTGCAGAAGATCCTTGTGGTTGTCATAGCCGATCTGCTATGAGCGCCGCCTAGCGGTCGGCGCCCATAGCAGATGAGCATTTATGTTACACATAGCAGCAGGGCTGCAGCCCTGCTGCTATGTGTAACACAAGCAATCAGATGATCGCAGCTTCAAGTCTCCCATGGAGACTATTTAAGCCAGAGAAAAGTTAAAAAAAGTTTTTAAAAACATTTAAAAAATTAAAAAAATCTAAAAGTTTAAATCACTCCCTTTTCACCCAATTCAAAATAAAACAATTAAAAATCAATCAAAAATACACATATTTGGTATCGTTGCTTTCAGAATCACCCGATCTAACAATATAAAAAAAAAATTAATCCGAACTGTGAACGGCGTAGCGAGAAAAAAAATCAAAATGCTAGAATTACGTTTTTTTGGTCGCTGCAACATTGCATTAAAATGCAATAAAGGCGATCTAAACAGAGTATCTACCCCAAAATAATATCCATTAAAACATCAGCTCGGCACGCAAAAAATAAGCCCTCACCCAGCCCCAGATCTAGAAAAATTGAGACGCTACCCAAAAAACGTTTGTGGAATTGCACTTTTTTTTGTAATTTCACTGCACTGGAAATTTTGTTTTCCGATTTCCAGTACACTATATGGTAAAATCAATGGTGTCATTCAAAATACAACTCATCCTGCAAAAAACAAGCCCTCATACGGCCATATTGACGGAAAAATAAAAAAGTTATGGCTCTGGGAAGAAGGGAAGCAAAAAATGAAAAACGGAAAAACGGAAGGTGGTGAAGGGGTTAAAACTCCTAAGAGGTAAATGCAATTTTTAAAAAATAGCTTTCAGTTTTAAATGAAACATTTTAATATCATCTTATTGGCTTTTTTTTTCATATTCATTGGCTAAATTCAGAAAATCCTGTCACCTCTCATTTCTGAACATTAGTGTATCGTATAAGCCTACACTATCAGTCATTTTCTGTAAGTCACATTTTACCTTTCCTTAAAATACAGACTCTTTTTGATGTTTTCAACTTACAAGCAGTAAGATCTGAGCTTACTTTGCAAGCCCCTAGATTCTTAGAAGTAAAATCTGTCTGGTCCTATCATCACCCAATCCTCTGGTCATACTACTTTCATCAGTTAGAGTCCCTTTTCTGTATGAACAATGCTGTTTTTTTCTTCTTCATCCTCCTCCTCTTCATCTGAGGATGAAAATCTTCTAAAAGCCTCAACAGTGTGGAAATGCCCTGCGAGTTTCTCTGCTAGACCAAACTAAAATTTGGAATGTGTCTAAACAGAATCATTGTTCTGTCTCACAGAAGATCATGTAAGCTCTTTAACCATGGCAGCCTATTCCCTTGTTGATGTGGTGGATTTGACACTCTTTTAGCTAAGTAAATCTCTGAAAAGTATTCCATTCAAATGGCAATTGACACTAAGAGCTCATGTACACAGCTGAGCTCTGAGCATGGATCTGCAGCCTCTATGCACTGTTTTTCAAATTCTGTAAGTACCAATTGGACCTCTATGACAACTAATGGTTCGTTATAAAACTGATCTTTAATGACATTGGCGACAAGAGCATTTAAATGGATGTAAGTGTAGCACCCCGAGGGCTCGGCTGCTACAGGGGTATTGCACCTCAGACCAGAGGTGTGGTATTCCACTCCCGGATAAGGATGGAGTGTGGACCAGGACTCGGTAGGCTGCATGCACCACACACACCCCATTTCCGAGGAACAGCTCAACGGTGCTCCCACTAGAAAGAAGTGCAGGCACGACAGCATCTGTTCCTGGCTGGAGTGGGGAGGGGGTGGAATACCCAGTGGTGTAGAAGCAGATAGGGGTGGGTCTCTGGGCATAGGTAGGAGCCCATTGGTTGCTAGTCACCTGGGCTCGGGTGTCAGAAAGAGGTATATAAGGTGGGCACCATCTTAGAACAGAGTTCAGTCCAGTCCAGTAGTCAGTTCAGACAGACAGTCTGAGGAGAAGACAGGAAGCAGAGCCCCTGCATGGGCTCTGCTCTGCAGGCCGGCCTTGTCAGGAGGCTGGAGCCTGAGAGAGAGAGAGAGAAGAAGGAACAGAAAGGAAAGTAGGAAAGGAACTGGAACAGAGGAGAAAGGAAGCAAGGAACACAGAGAAGGGCCCAGAGACACGAAGGCAGAAGGAACCCCATATGCCCAGGAGATACAGGGTGAAGGGTTGGCAGAGCAGGGTACCGGAACCCGAATTGGTAGAGGCGACTAATCCTCAGCCAAAACCGGAGGTTGTGACCACATCTTGGTGCGACCCCTCACTACATCCACCAGAAAGGCATACCGTATAGGGTCAGGGAAACCGGAGAGAGGTTTCGCCAACAGAAGGCCCGAGGAAGCTGGACAAAGGTGGGTCCCTGGTGGGGACGGCCAGTAGAAAGGAAGAGAGGGGAGCTCTGAACCACACTCTGGAATTGCCTGGGAGTTGACCGAGTCCCTTGCCTGGTGAACGCAGCACGGCTCAGGCGGTCCCTTATGTGCACAAGTGACCAGAATAACAACCGTGAGTAAAGCTTTGAAAACTGCAACTGCACGTCTCTGTGATTCCTCGCCGCACCAGCACCATAAGTACTGGGACGCTCACACCATCACTCCCATCATCTCTCTCACATTAGCTGCCCTGAGGCAATACTCCTCCCGTGGGGAGTTATCCCATACTCGGCTGCGCAACCAACATCAGCCTCAGCGGTCGGCAGCGCAGCGGCGGTCCCCACTGACCGCAATCCACGGGTGGCGTAGTCGGACACTTATTACAACATTTAGACTGCCACTGGCTTGACCACCCTGGGCACGGACCGGGTCACCGCCACACGGAGACTACAACCCCCAGCGATCCGGCTCCGAGTATTCCCCTGCAAAGCACAGGCCCAGGGGGCGCGTCAACTTTTACGTAGTCGGCAGGATCATTACCAACCCGCCACAAGCGGGTATTGCGTGCCTGAAGAAAACTGCACATGTACCTTAAAAAGAAGTCTCCCGCCATTTCCAGAAGTTTCCCGCTGTCCGGAGTCGTTTCCCGCCATCCGGAGCCGATTCCCGCCATCAGACGCCATTTTGGACCGTTTCCCGCCATCTTCATCCGTTTTTCCCGCCCTGGCAGAGCGGACGCCATTATGTGCGCACCAATGGACAGCAGGAAGCCACCTCCCATCGTGGGCCAGGTCCCAGAGTGGCGCCAAAGAAGGAGCCCGCCCCCACCAGCCATGAATTCAGCAATGGAGATGTCCATCAACGTGGGGGGGCTGCCCCTGAAGGTGATTGTCAGCAGATGCCCCCAAGACCAACCCCCATGGGGGCGGATAGGAAAGAAAACTGAGGGGCTGGGTGCGGCCTGGATCAGTCTGGACCTGCTGCACCCGGAGATGAAGGGAGCAGAAAACTCCACCAGCACCCTGGCCCGCAGCCTGCTGCAAGCGGAGCCACCCTGCAGCCTGACAGAACTGCTGGCCCAACTGCCTAGAGACCTGGATCGTGCGCGCGCAGCGCTGGAAGATCTGAATAGAAGAATGGTCCGGGCGCAGCGGGATGTGTTTGCCGGGTGGAGAGAGGAGATGGCCCGGCAGCACGGAGGTGACCAGCAGAGGACCCCACCGGAACCGGGCAGCGCGCTTACCGCTGGGCGCGGAGAAGAGGGACCGGCAACTGCAGACGACGCCGCGGAGGAGGCCACGGAGACCGAGGCAGGTAATGGGGACACCACCACCCCAAGCCCGGGGAACACCAGCCTGCCCTCACCCTCCGTTGCAGGACCCGAAGCCCCGGGGACCGTACCTGACACCACGCCTCCACCGCCACCAGCTAGGCCTCATGCAGCAAGCACCGTCGTCACGCCCCGCCCCGCGCTGTGCCCTCTGAACCCTGGCGCCGTACAGCGTGAGACGTCACGGGCCAGGATGCAAGACCCAGCACACCCGGGCGCCGCTGCCTCACCAGTGCCCCCTACCTTGGCGGTGCCACCCCCGGGCGCGACCAACAAGCGACCACCGGCCTGGTCGCAAGGCTGAGTGCCCCTGGGCGCTGCCACCCGTCTGAAGCCCACAGTGCCACCCTTGGGCGCGGACCTGTATGCCCAATATACCAGCCCGGACGGGCTACCCTTTGAATGGCCGCCGGAGTTCGCCAACCCCCGTCTCCGGAAAGAGCGACCCCTGAGTGAGCCTTTGATCCCGGCCCCGGAGCCCGCCAACATCGCTCCACCCCTGCCGGAGGATGTCCAGTTTGCATGGGACCCCACTGGCGAGAACCTCATGGGCTTCACCCAGGAGACCCGGGCGGAAGAAGCCCAGTGCCTGGAGTGCTGCCGTCAGCAGCTAGCCACCTATGAAAGAGAGTGGCGGCAGAGGCGCATCAGGGAGCAGCGACTCCAGGCCAGGAGCGCGGAGCAAAAGAGGAGGGCCCGACAAGACACCCACGCCATCCGCGGACCCAGAGCCACCGGGACCGTAGTCAAGTTCCAGCTGGAGCATGGCTGGGGCTTCGTCAGAGACCCGGAGGCTGACACCGACGTCTTCGTCACTAGAAGGGACGTTGAAAGCCACCTGCCAGAGGGACATCACGGACGTGAACTGTACCCCGGCGACGTGGTCACCTACACCCGGCACAAGGGCGCAAAGGGACTGTACGCCCTCCACGTTCACCGGCTCACAGAGGAGGAACTGCAGTACCGCCCAGACACGGAATACACTGAGGATCCGGACGGATCAGAAGATTACCTGGAAGAGCGAGGAGGACACCGTTACCAGTAAACGGTAAAATGGAACTGTTCCCGTTTTTGAAAGTGTGGTCCCCGTTGGGACAAACAGTGAACTGTTGACTGTTTAAAAATTGCCCCTAATCCCTAACCAGGCTGAGGACTGTGAGCAGCCATTCTCCTATCCCTACTGGCCGAGGACTGAGAGCGGCCAACCCCTTATAAATAGTTGCGCTTCTTAAAGCGCCCCCTACTGGTTTTATACAAAAAAAACGCAACGTCTACCTCAAGGCGGATTAAATGGACTGTTGCACCTTTTTCTGGTCGCAAGTTGCACAGCGGCCAGAGTTCAAGAATCTGTTTGAAAATGTTTTACTTGAAAATGTCTTAAATGGAAAAGTTTAATATGCTGCTAAAATAATAATGCCAAAGTTTTATATAGTATTTTAGAAAAGAGTTCCGGTGGCATTAGTAAAATGTTTTATACCAGTAACGTTGGAAAGAAAAGAGTACCTCCCATAAAGGGATGAGTGTTGGTTAAATGTCTTATATGCGAATGCATTCTAAAAATTTGTATGTTTTAAATTGTTTTGCTCTTTTCCAGCCCGAGGACGTGCTGTGATTTACCAGGGGGGAATGTAGCACCCCGAGGGCTCGGCTGCTACAGGGGTATTGCACCTCAGACCAGAGGTGTGGTATTCCACTCCCGGGTAAGGATGGAGTGTGGACCAGGACTCGGTAGGCTGCATGCACCACACACACCCCATTTCCGAGGAACAACTCAACGGTGCTCCCACTAGACAGAAGTGCAGGCACGACAGCATCTGTTCCTGGCTGGAGTGGGGAGGGGGTGGAATACCCAGTGGTGTAGGAGCAGATAGGGGTGGGTCTCTGGGCATAGGTAGGAGCCCATTGGTTGCTAGTCACCTGGGCTCGGGTGTCAGAAGGAGGTATATAAGGTGGGCACCATCTTAGAACAGAGTTCAGTCCAGTCCAGTAGTCAGTTCAGACAGACAGTCTGAGGAGAAGACAGGAAGCAGAGCCCCTGCATGGGCTCTGCTCTGCAGGCCGGCCTTGTCAGGAGGCTGGAGCCTGAGAGAGAGAGAGAGAGAGAAGAAGGAACAGAAAGGAAAGTAGGAAAGGAACTGGAACAGAGGAGAAAGGAAGCAAGGAACACAGAGAAAGACCCAGAGACACGAAGGCAGAAGGAACCCCATATGCCCAGGAGATACAGGGTGAAGGGTTGGCAGAGCAGGGTACCGGAACCCGAATTGGTGGAGGCGACTAATCCTCAGCCAAAACCGGAGGTTGTGACCACATCTTGGTGCGACCCCTCACTACATCCACCAGAAAGGCATACCGTATAGGGTCAGGGAAACCGGAGAGAGGTTTCGCCAACAGAAGGCCCGAGGAAGCTGGACAAAGGTGGGTCCCTGGTGGGGACGGCCAGTAGAAAGGAAGAGAGGGGAGCTCTGAACCACACTCTGGAATTGCCTGGGAGTTGACCGAGTTCCTTGCCTTGTGAACGCAGCACGGCTCAGGCGGTCCCTTATGTGCACAAGTGACCAGAATAACAACCGTGAGTAAAGCTTTGAAAACTGCAACTGCACGTCTCTGTGATTCCTCGCCGCACCAGCACCATTAGTACTGGGACGCTCACACCATCACTCCCATCATCTCTCTCACATTAGCTGCCCTGAGGCAATACTCCTCCTGTGGGGAGTTATCCCATACTCGGCTGCGCAACCAACATCAGCCTCAGCGGTCGGCAGCGCAGCGGCGGTCCCCACTGACCGCAATCCACGGGTGGCGTAGTCGGACACTTATTACAACATTTAGACTGCCACTGGTTTGACCACCCTGGGCACGGACCGGGTCACCGCCACACGGAGACTACAACCCCCAGCGATCCGGCTCCGGGTATTCCCCTGCACAGCACAGGCCCAGGGGGCGCGTCATAAGTTTAAATATTCTTTTTACTTCTATAGATAAACAATGTAAAAGAAAAATAGTCAATTGGAAAACAAAATAATAAGCCAACACTGGGAGCCTATTCTCAACTCGAATGAAATGTCCTATTTATAAAGGGATAGTAATGCAATGGCAACAAAAATGGAAAAAAAAAATCACAAATGAAAAGTAAACAAGTATTAGTATTAGGACGTGGAAAGCATTGGACTGCACTCAGACGACATCTCTGTCCGGTCCAATTTCCATGGACTCACACAATGGAGAAGATGGAGAAATTTTCAATCTTCTCCTCACCTGTGCTATGATTCTCTCATCCGAGAAAATCGTATCACACTAATCTGACACTGATCAAACTCAGATCAGAGTTTGATTAGAGTGTCATGATTATAATTTATCCAATTTTCTCGCATGAAAGAATCTATGCTCATGTGACCCAGGCCTTAGTATGAAATTGATATTAACTCCCTTAACAAACTACAACGTACATTTTCTTCATGGTTCATTAAGGGGGAATTATGAAGCTAGCTCCATTCACAGAAGGTGCTGGTTGTGTTCCATACTGTGCTCCGGTCATTGCAGTTTATTTAACCTTTTAAATGTTAATGTCAATCTCACAAAGTGGCATTTAAATTATCACATTGCCAGGTTTTTGTATAGTATAAGCAACCAAAACGATTGCAGGTGAAAGTCCCCTGAGGGGACCATGAAATAAAGTAAGAATAAAAAATGTTTTAAAAAATATATAAAGAATATACAAAAGTTTAAATTACCTGACCTACTCCCCCCTCAAAAATAAGGAGATTAATAAAAAATTGGCATCATCATGTCCAAAAACATCCAATCTATCAATATATAATAGTATTTAAATCTGATTTTAAATGGCAAAAAGGAAAAATAGAATCAAAACTCCAGGATAGCCAATTAATAGCACTTCACCCAAAAATAAAATAAAAATGTACCCAAAAATGGTATCAATATAAATTTCACTAAGCTCCATAGATGGAAAAGTAAAAAAGTTACAGGTCTTAAAAAATGGTGATGTAGACAACTTTTTCAACAAGATTTTGAATTTATTTTTAGCCACTAAAATATAAACAAACCTTATAAGTTTGATATTGTCATAATCATACTTACCTGAAGAATCATATTGTCAGGTCACGTTTACCACAGAATGAACAGTGTTAAAGCAAAACCCCAAAAACACTAGTGGAATTGCATTTTTTCACCTTATCACCCCACTTGGAATTTGTTTCCTGTTTTTCAGTACATTATATGGTAAAATAAGTGGCGTCATTCAAAACTACAATTTGTCCCATAAAAAAACAAGAACTGACACTGCTTTATTAATGAAAAATAAAAAAGTTATGTTTCTTAGAACAAGGTGAGAATAAAATGAAAGCACCAAAACGAAAAAAATATCTGGGTTCTTAAAGGGTTAAATGTAGAATTTTCTGACTTTATAGGGCCACACTTTTGACGATAAAAGTATTTTTCTACCATATTAACCAAAAGTGAATGAAAAGCAGTATATCTCAGAGGATGAGGATCTAATAAAAGAAACTATGTAGAGATGAGTTGGTCAAATCGCGGCGGGATGACTTTGAGTCAACTTTCTAAAAATTTACAGTTCCCTGTGATTTTGAACACTTTGAGATTTGTTTTGCGAGGATCTAAAAAATTGCCTGGCACCATTTCCCACACTGTTAAGAGAGTGGGTGGGGTAATTATCTTTTGCGCAGCTGCATGGCTTCCCCATAATGATTTGCAGCTATGACATCACATGGTCTATCACAGTTTATTGAGCGGGATATCCGAGATCAGCGGGTCCCAGTGGAGCACAGCTGGGTGCATGGTTGGCAGTTTGCATGACAGTTGGATTCCATCTCCAGATTCACTGGGTAAATCAAATATACACATCGTACTGAAATGGAATATGTATCTCTCTCTTTTTCACCTTACGAAAACAAAGACCGTGATTCCTCAAAGCTTTTAAGCTAGAAAATGGGCATGAAAAGCTATGAAAATGCACAATTTGTTTGTATTGCATGAGGCTGCACAAACTTTTTTGTGACTTTTGGCATTTTCACTCCATTTTAGGCAAGTTCTGACAAAGTCGGTGCAGCTGAGGCATTACAGAGGCATAACAGGAGTCAGATATGTAATACACATGAAGGTGCATGCCACTTCGCGCCTCTTAATCAATCAGGGGCTTCTCACTTCACCTGGCCCCCTCATCAAGATTGGCGTAAAAAACTCCAGTCTTGATTAATTGTAATCTAAGAATGTTAAAAATTTATTTTCTGAGTAATTAGAAGCTTTCCAGTATTGTGACGCAAGTCGAATTTTCAGGTGAACTTTAAATAGCAAGTCATCCGCTCATTTCTAAAATGATACACTTGATGGACACAATTTTATTCAACCTTCATACAACGGCATTACAAAGAGATAAGAATCTATTTCAAACAAATCAGCTTTGAGGTGGATTTTTCTGATTCTAATTAGTCTGAAATTTTAGGGATTCCAGCAAAATGGCTGCCAGCCAAAACCTATTTTGCTGGATTCTGAGTGCTAGGAAGAGCATATGAAAGCAATAAACTTTTATACACACCTTTCCTCTCCTAGTCAGCCTTATACCTGTTTTCCCACTGTCTGGTTCTCTGACTCATTATCAGCCTTCTTCTTCTTCTTCCAGGCCCTTCTCTGTTTATCTCTCTCCTGGCACTGCTATTGATTAAACGACTCACGGACAAAGACAATATATGGGCCCCTTCCATCCAATAGCTCATGATAATGTACAATTCCATATGTTTTGTAGGTGGAAATGGGCCCTTACCTTTTGGGTTACACAGGTTACACCAATGATATGTCTGCCCTTGGACTAAACACATGCGTGTGGGGTTGGTCAATAAGAGGCGAGTATAATGAGTATAAAGGTTTATTTGATATATTTTTTTAAAGCCTGTTTCTACAGATTAATTTGTACCAAATTAGTTCACTCTGAAACCCACAACCCCCCAAATTGTGCAAAGCTTCCCAAATAAAATTTGGGGAGATTGGCCAAACTCTAATTTATAATATTGCAAAAAAAAAGCATGTTTCTTCCAGAAACAGCGGTGCAGTTGGCAGTGGGCTGGGTTGTATGTAGGAGTCACTTGTTTCACAAGAATAGAACCTAGCAGCAGTGCCACATGCAACCTACAAACCATTATTATTTATCTTTATTTATTTACTCACTTAGGCTGCGTGCCCAAAATGCATTTTTCATGCGTTTCCGCTGCGGAATTTCCGCAGCGGAAATGCATCAAAAACGCATGGTAATCCGCACCCCATGGTCCCCAATGGCATTCCGCAATGTCAATGCACATGCTGCGGATTTTTCCGCAGCGTTTCTGCAGCGCTCATAAATCCGCAGCAGGTTCATTAATTTTGCGGAAGCGCAGCAGAATTGCCGCCATTGACTTGCATTGAGACGCATATAATCCGTGACTGTACATTTGTACACGCCGATAATATGCGTTTCAATGTGCGTATGGTACCCAAGTCTGGAGGAGAGAAGACAATCTGCATGCGTTTTTTTCTGCCAGGGAGATGCAGAAATGCTGCAGAAATTTTCTGCTTCATTTCTGCATCATGGGCACATAGCCTTACAGTCATGGTTGAAAGAGTTGGCACCCTTGAAATTGTTCCAGAAAATGAAGTATTTCTCCTAGAAAATGATTGCATTACTCAGAGAACTGTCTGGGGACCAAAATTGTTGAGAATTATCAACAATCTCAAGGTTACAAGTCCATCTCCAGATATCTTGATGTTCCTTTGTCCAGGGTGTGCAACATAATCAAGAAATTTACAACCCATGGCACGGTAGCTAATCTCCCTGGACATGGACGGCAGAAAACAATTGATGAAATTTTGCAACGGACAATAGTCTGGATGGTGGATAAGCAGCCCCAATCAAGTTCAAAAAAAATTCAAGCTGTCCTACAGGCTCAGGGTACATCATTGTCAGCGCAAACTATCCGTCCACATTTGAATGAAATGAAATGCTATGGCAGAAGACAAGGAGGACCGCAGTGCTGACACAGAAACATAAAAAAGCAAGACTGCAGTTTGCCAAAATGTACGTGAGTAAGCCGAAATCCTTCTGGGAAAGCGTCTTGTGGACAAATGAGACCAAGATAGAGCTTTTTGGTAAAGCACATCATTCTACTGTTTATCAAAAATTGAATGAGACCTACAAGGAAAAAACACAGTACCTATAGTCAAATATGGTGGAGGTTCAAAGATATTTTGAGGTTGTTTTGCTGCCTCTGGCAATGGGTGACTTGACTGTGTGTGCAGGGCATCATGAAATCTGAAGATTACCAAAGAATTTTGGGTTGCAATGTAACGCCCAGTGTAGGAAAGCTGAGTTTGCATACTAGGTCATGGGTCTTCCAGCAGGTCAATGACCCCAAGCATACTTCAAGAAGCTCTCAGAAATGAATAGAAACAAAGCGCTTGAGAGTTCTGAAGCAGCCAGCAATGAGTCTGGATCTAAACCTCCTTAAACACCTGTGGAGAGATCTTAAAATTGCTGTTGGGAGAAGGTACCTTTCAAATATGAGAGACAAAGCAGTTTGCAAAAGTAGAGTGGTCCAAAATTCCAGTTGAGAGAGAGGTAAGAAGCTTGTTGATGGTTATAGGAAGCGATTGATTGCAGTTATTTATTCCTAATGGTGTGCAACCAAATATTAAGTTGAGAGTGCCAATAATTTTGTCCGGGCCATTTTGGGATTTTGAGTGAAATTATGTCCAATTTGTCCTTTTTCCTCGTTTTTTCTGTTGTTCCAATACACACAAAGGAAATAAACATGTGTAATTGCAATAATTTTCTGAGAGAAATACTTCATTTTCTGGAACAATTTGAAGGGTGCCAACACTATCAGCCATGACTGTATATAGTACCATTAATTCCACAGCACTTTACAGATATTATTGGCACCGTCCCCATTGGGGCTCACAATCTAGCTTCCCTATCAGTATGTTTTTGTAGTGTGGGAGAAAACTGGAGAACCCGGAGGAAACCCACGCAACACGGGGAGAACATACAAACTCCTTGAAGATGTTGTCTTTGGTGGGATTTGAACCCAGGACTCCAGAATTGAAAGGCTGCAGTGCTAACCAATGAACCATTCTAGAGCGGTGTTAAGGAAAAATGGTAGCATGATGAGTTAGGTGTGGTGGAAGGCGTGCTCATCTGACTGCTATTTCTCCCGATTTCACCATATGCATAAAGGCTCAACTCATCTGAGTGTCCATGTGTTTTGAGTGGACATAAGTGAGAACATTCGGGATAAACACTTCTGTCTCCTCTGAAAAAAAAAACTGCCTGATCTTTAGATTTGGGAGACCCCGTTCCCATTAGATGGTCAAGCCAAATCATGGGGTTCAGCTGACATTTAGCTAATGTGTATTGGTTAATGAAAGAGTATTTTTCTAAGCAAACTAAATGTAATCCAACTTCCTACATAATGACTTGAAGAAATGCAGAACAATACCTTCAGATAGAACACATAAAACCTGCCTTTAACCAGCTTGTTTTTAGAATATATGAGATAAACAAAATGACTTGCTATATCATTGTATGTGGATTATTTATCAAACGGTGACACTTAGACACATTGATGAATAAGCTCCGGAGCGTAAGAATGTAGCAACTTTAAGCCAATTACCTTCCTGATGCAGATAGTAACACATACATTGTCAGAATGGGCATTTTTCACATCACTTATATCGTTCACGTCTTTGCTTGTATCACCCTTTAAAGACAAGCTTCACTGGCTGTGGTCTAAAATAAAAATCATTACTAATTGATACGACTTAATGGCCTGAGAGCTTTTAGGGAAGGGTGGACCCAGGAGAAATGCTGAGAGGAAGATATTTGATTCTAATTATGCCTGAGTATGAACAAGCAGAGATGAGACTCATCATGACAGCTATATTATTGTCAGATTGCTATACCTTGGTTTTCTCATAATTTGACACTGTTACAGGTCCCTGCTTCAGTGAACATTTGAAAGGCATACTCTTTATCATGCTGCCGTCTTAGCAACAAATATTTACTTGAAAAGGACACAATAAATGATTCCATTTATCATGTCCTTGCAATAGTAATGCCCTAAGCTATAATATGTTTATTTAATAAGTATATGTGCACATAGTGTGAACGTACTGGTGCCAAATGTATCACTCAGATGCAAGTACGGATAAAATGTTGGGTCAGGTCATCATGCAACATTCGAAAATTTGAGCAACTGGATCTAAGTTGTCTAAATTAGTGATGGGTGAGCACTAAAATGCTTGGGTGCTCGATGCTCGGGTCAAGCAAATAGGAATGCTCGGGTGCTCGACCAGAGCAACGAGCCCAATGTAACGCAAGCATTTTTCCGGCGGCTCCTTCTGGCGGTCTGCAGAGGGCCAGAAATTGCCCAAATCGATGGGAACAGTGCTCAAATGACATGGGAACAGCATGGGGAAGACCCCTGGAAGCATTTCTGACTCCCATGTCACTGTTGTCAACAACGTGTCAGAGGTATTACGCCACTTTTACGAACTCACAATAAAACATACAAAAAGAAAACAAAAATGCATTTTCCTGTGAAATATGTTAAGGAACATCCTTTCCAGGGTAATGACTTGTATATAAGGCAAAATAAATATACAAAAACTAAAATGCTCCTCCACACCTTGGGCTATGTTCACACATAGTATTTTTGATGCGTTTTTGCACTTTTGCATTGCTTTCTACCAAGACAAATGCATTCACTGGGAAATGTAATTTTAACATTTTACAACCTTATCTGGCCATGTGGTGTGTGACATATCATCAAACACATCCTGTTTCATTTATGATGGAGGGACTCTGAAAGCCACAAAGCCTATTTCTTTAGGGCCATCAGTCAGCCCCCACTTTTGTTAGAGAGCCATCAGCCGGCTATGCTTTGTTGTTCCCATTATTAACGAGTGGGTCTCCTATACTGTTATTGCATATGCAGTGAATGCAAGGGCTGCCAAAAATTTGAAGGCACTCCAATGCCCCTTCAAAGAGATGTAGAGGTCAGAGAGCCTCCTAAAAACAATGTTCCCATTCTTAGGAAGTGGGTCTACTATAGTGTTTGCGTATGCAGTGAAGAAACGGCTGCCAAAAATTTGGAGGGACTCCAATGCCCCTTGCAAGAGACATAGAGGTCAGAGAGCCTCCTAAAAACAATGTTCCCATTATTAGGAAGTGGGTCTCCCATAGTGTTTGCCTATGCAGTGAATGTAAAAGCTGCCAAAAATTTGGAGGAACTCCAATGCCCCTTGCAAGACACGTAGAGGAGGTGATATGGTAGATATGGTGGTGAATGATATGGTGATGGAGGATGAGGAGAAGGAGGAGGACAAGAGTAAATAGACAAAATCAGGAAGCGTATAGCCATTTGTAGGTGTGAAGTGGTGCATGGGAATAGACGTCCCAAAAAAGACACTGCATTTGAGTTTATGTTACGTTGCTATCATTCGATGGTGTTGAGAAGTCTGGCCCAATCCAGCCCTTGTTCATTTTTATAAGAGTCAGCCTGTCAGCATTTTCAGTTGACAGGCGGATGCGCTTATCAGTTATAATTCCACCAGCAGCACTAAAAACCCGCTCAGAAAAAAAGCTAGCGGCAGGGCTGGCCAGGACCTCCAAGGCGTAGAGTTCCAGTTCATTCCACGTGTCCAACTTGGATATCCAATAATTATAAGGCACGGAGGAATCACGGAGGATGTTGGTACGGTCGGCTAGGTATTCCCTCACCATCTTCCCAAACTTTGCACTCCTTGTGAGAGTACCCCGTGCCTCAGGGCCTGTAAGATGGGAGGGTCTGAGAAAACGTTCCCAGAACTTTGACAGTGTTCCCCTAACTCTGCTGGATTGCATTTGTGTCTCTCTCGCCTGTACTACTTGGTTGTCCAACGAACTGTGAGCTCTGCCGCCAACGTTTTCAGAGGGGATTTCTTTTAATAATTCTGCAACAAGAGCATTCTGGTACTGCCCCATTTTAGTAGACCTGTCTGCCTCGGGAATAAGAGATAGAAAGTTCTCCTTGTAGCGTGGGTCTAGAAGTGTCACCAACCAGTAATGACTGTCACCCAATATTTGGACAACGCGAGGGTCACGGGAATGGCAGACTGCTAACAGGCAAGACTTCCGTGTCCTCACCAAGAGGATGACTGACCATGCTCTCCTCCTCCTTCTCCCTGTCCTCAGGCCATCCACACTGAACAGACGGTATGACAGTTGTGCAGGTAGTACCATCTATAGCGCATGAAACTAGCTCCTCCTTCTCCTCTTCCTCATTGTCACCCAATTCATGTTGGGATGAGATGACACTGGGCTGTGTGTAATCACCCTGTATGGTTTCTTGCTCCATGTCATCGTGCTCCGCCTCCAATGTATACTCTTTGATTGTGAGCAGAGAGCATTTCAGAAGACAGAGAAGTGGCGTCATCGTTGCTCACCATCTTGGTGGAGTTTTCAAAGTTTTGGAGGATGGTACATATGTCTGACATCCATGTCCACTCCCGAGGTCTTATGTGTGGAGTCTAAACTGAATACCGATGGCCTTCTTGATGCTGGTAGTCAACAACTGCCTTATTCTGCTCACAAATCCTTCCCAACAACTGCAATATAGACTTACAATGCGTGGGGACATTACTCACCAGTTTGTGAGCCGGAAACTGCAAACGCTGCTAAAACACGGCAAGGGCGGCGGAAGCTGTAGGTGACAAATGGGCACACAGGCGGCGTACTTTGACAAGCAGATCCGGCAGCTCTGGGCAGGTTTTGAGAAACCGTTGAACCACGAGTTTAAGAATATGGGCCAGGCATGGTTCGTTTGTGAGCTCGCCTCGCCTCAGAGCCGCCACCAGGTTCCGGCCATTGTCACACATAACCATGACTGGCTGTAGGTTCAGCGGTGTGAGACACAAATCTGCCTGCTTTTTCAGAGTTGTCCACAACTTTTCTGCGTTTTGTGGTTTGTCACTTAAGGATATTAGCTTCAGCACAGCCTGTTGCCGCTTGGCTGAGGCAGTGCTGCAGTGCTTCCAGCTTGTGACTGATGTGGTCATTTCGGAGAGGAGGAGATTCAGGAGCTGTAGATTGTGGGGGAAACCCTGATTAACCCACGTCCCGCAATCTACGGCGTCGGGAGGACGTGTTCCGTTCCATGGTCTGACTGGGTCCTGGCTTCCACTATGTTAACCCAGTGTGCCGTCAGTGAGATGTACTGTCCCTGCTCACAAGCACTTGTCCACGTGTCTGTGATTAGGTGGACTTTCCTAGTAACTGCGTTGCTTAGGGCATGGCTAATGTTGTGGGACATGTGCTCGTATAATGCGGGGATGGCACACCAGGAGTAATAGTGGCGACTGGGGACTAAGCACCACATGCTGCCGCCATCAGGTTGCGAAACGCTTCCATCTACATGAGCCTAAAAGGCAACATTTCGAGCGCAAGCATTTGCGAAATGTGTGAATTTAGTAGTGAGGCCTGTGGGGTGTTGGCTCCATATTTGAGCTTGCGTTCCAAGGACTGGGGTATGGACAATTGAACGCTGCGCTGGGAAAAGCTGGGACAAGGACGTGGACGTGCTTGCTGATGGCGCTACTTGAGAGTATGCCACAACAGGTGCAGGGCAGGAGGCATCTTCACATGCGCCATGGACAGAGGATTGACTTGCATGCACAACAGCAGAAGAACCAGTGGTGCCACCTGCATACACTGTTCCTGGACCCTGGGGTTCGGCCCTCTTAGTCGGGTGCTTTTCTGCCATGTGCCTGATCATGCTGCTGGTGGTCAGGCTGGTAGTTTTGCTACCCCTGCTGATGCTGGCCTGGCAGGTGGAGCAAATGGCATTTTTGGGGTTATCAACATAATCTTTAAAAAACAACCAGACTCAGGAATCACCTAACAGTTGTACTGGCAACTTCCGTTGTGTTGATGTTACAGGGAACGGTTGCCCGCCTTCTGTCTGCGGCCACCACACTGCTTCTTCCTGCCTGCTGTGGTGCTTTGCCTCCCTCCTCCTGTGTGCTGCTGTCCTCGTAACTGACCAATCTGGCAGGGGGACATACAGAAATATATCATCCACCACCTCGTCTTCCACTTCTGCACCCTTGTCCTCCTCCTGACTTTCTGTCAATTGTGCCTCATCATCGTCCACCTCTTGAGACAGTTTTTCACCGTCACCTTCGTGTAACCGTGGCTGCTCAAATATTTGGGCATCTCTACATGCGATCTCCTCTTGCCCCGCTTCAAGTGGACCGGGCGAAAGGCCCGAATCTATAAATGGAAAAGTGAACAGCTCTTCGTAATGTCCAAGTGTGGGATCAATTGTCTCCGGGCCCTCAGCATGGTGAGAGGAAGGAGGATCAGGGTGAGGAATATGCGGTCCAGACTCACGGCTACTGAGACTTGACCGTGTGGAAGACAGGGTGGTGGTGGTGGTGGCTAAGTGACTGGAAGCATTATTTGCTATCCAACCAATAATCTTTTCACACTGCTCTGGGTTCAATAGTGGTGTTAATTGGGACAGGAAGGTCGAGCGAGTAGATGTGGGTACTTGTTGTGGCACAATTTCAGCTAACCCACGGCCACGGCCTCGTCCTCTGCATGCACCATCATCACCATCACGTCCACTTCCCCATCCCTTGCCACGCGCTTTGCCCATTTTAAATGGAGGACAATATTTTCCACATTCAGTACAAATGTCTGGATTTGAACCGCAGTGATATGTGATACGTGTGACGGAAAACCACAGTTTTAAATAGCTGGCCTGTAGGTAATTTTTTTAACAGCGACCTTGTGTCAATAACTTCACTGACACACTGCAACAAAATTTCAATGGAGGCCAGAAATGGCAGAATTTTTAGCCCACTTATATGTGATCCGTGTGACGGACAAACCACAGTTTTAAATAGCTAGTGTGATATGCAGCAGTAGTGCTGTTGCAGAGTGTGACAGTCACAAGTAGTGCTGTTGCTTTAAAAGAATTTAGCAACTATTAGAAGTAACACAAGCACATGAGACAGAAAGTGCTGTGCTCCAGAAGCATCCAGCAACTAGAGGGGTTAACACAGTCACAGGAGACAGGGAGGGTTTTAGCAGAATCCCAGGGGGATTGTGGGGAAGTTGTTTACTGTCTGGATGGAGCTGAAGAAAAAGGTGGTGTGTGTGTTCTGCATCTGACAGTGGTGCCCCTGCAAGTGAAAAGGATTCAAGTCAGGAGTGAAGCTAAGCACCGGTCAGGTAGAGTTCCTGAACTAGCAGTGCAGAGTATTGTCAAGCAGAAAGATAAGGACTGTAAGAAATGGTGTCACAGGGATCATCTCCCTCAGAAAACCCTCCTCCCCTCCTCCATCTTACTGTGCTGTAAAGAATGCTGTGTTCATTAATGTGCCTTTGCATTAGAACTGTACTGTCCTGTATTGCTGGGAAGACTATGAACTGCTGTGCTGCTAAGGAAACTGTACTGTTTGTCACTGGAGCCTCTTGCTGATAAGACTTAACTTGCACTGTCTGTGCGGCTTCTTATTAAATGCTACTGTTCTACCGTTTATGAAGACTCTTGTCAAGTGTGTCTGGTCAGCAAGTGAAACAACCTATGTGTCTGTGCCTGAGGGTTAATACCCCTGTGTGCCTGAGAGAAGCTGCAGCACATGGTCTATGGTTGCCCTGAGTAACAGTTCCCCCAGGATTCCAAAGAATTCATGTAACCTGTCTCGCCCGTATGTGAACCTAGCGGTGTGCGTGTAACACTGGCCTGTAGGTAACTATTTTTAACCCCTTTCCGACCTTGTCAGTGATAGTACATAGCTGTGCCCTGGGACATATGGACCAGCTACGCATTATTACGTGCACTGAGATCGAGCTTGCACACAAGCGGTGCATGGCGATCGCCGCCGGGTGTCAGCTGATTGTCACAGCTGACACCTGGTGCTATGTGCTGAGAGCAGTCCCGCACCGCTCCCGGCACATTAACCCCTGCAATACTGCGATTGAAGTCGAAAGCAGCATTGCGGTGGCAAGGGGGGAGGTGATCGTTATGCTCACCTCTCCTGCCGGCGTCCAGCGATGTCTGCGGCGGCTTCCAGATGTTGTCATGACGACCCAATGTCATCATGAAAATGAAAACATCCGGGTCACCAGGAGGCAGGACGTTACTTTGGACATGCACAATGCACGACCAAAGTAATGTCTCCCCTGTGTGCAGCGCTGACAGGCTGCATCACAAAGGGTACTGCTGCTCTCTGTGCCATGCAGCAGATTAGGCTGCAAAAAGGGAAAGTCCCATAGTGGGACTGTTAGGTGTCAGGCATTTGCTAGATTTGAAATGGGTTCAGAACCATAAGTGGATTCTGTGGTCTCCCATTCCAGTGCAGCCAGGGCTGATATTGCTCAGCATTGTTGTCAAGCCCAATGCCTAGCTGGTGCACGATATGTACAAGTGGTCTCTTGGGTCTTTGTTCCTAGCAACATGAAGCGTAGGTTGCCTAGGGAAACAGGGCTGCTACAGCCTAAGTCCAGGATTCACTGCACTGAGCATGCCCGTGACATGGTGGACCGTGATTGGTGGTTTGGGAGTCAGCTGATCCGGTGACCTGGCACTGCCTGATTGGTCACCAATAGTGCAATGGTGGGCAGGGCTTAATCTTTAAATAGCCCGCCCACAAAAATGGCAGAACGCTCTGATCATTGAGCTGTGATGGTGTTGTGATGGTGTTGTTGTGTGGACACTTGGTCGTTTGGGCTCCACGTGTGCTTTAGCTTCTGTCAGGCAGGTTTAGCGGGGGATAGGTAGCCTTAGATGGAGGGAGGCAGGTAACTTCGTCTGACAGTCTGGCTCCGACAAAGGGGTCGCCATACAACCCGAGCAGTCTGCAGACGCCGTATTTCCGGCACCGCCTGTAAGCGACGTGGAGAGATACTCCTCAGTCCGGCAGCACACCGGCTGGGAGCACATATACGCCGGCGTGTATCACACACGGATCCTAGCGCCTGCTGTGTAGTCCCTGTGCTGTAAACAGGACTACAGATACATTATTTATCGCACATCTCTCGTGCAGTTAACGGAGATAGTGCAAATCCCTATTCCCGTTCCAGTGTGCAGTAACACGGAAGGGATTGTTATTTACGTTGGTTGTTTTACCTTCTCACCCGGAAGGTGTTCGGCCGCTGTCCTCCAGGCTGCATCGCGGACCCCGGGTCCGGTTGCTTTCCATTATTTAATAAAGTTGTTTGCAACTATCCCCTAACAGGGACAATGTGTAAAAGTAAAAAAAGAAAGTAGAAAAGTGAAAAAAAAATTTAAAAAATTGCAAAAATCAAAAAAAAAAATGAAAAAAATAATCCCCCAAAAATAAAAATATATTGAACGCATAATATTTATTTATTATGAAAAAAAAATAAACCAATAAAAGTACACATATTTGGTATTGCCGCGTCCGGAACGACCTGACCTATAAAACTGTCCCCCTAGTTAACCCCTTTAGTGAACACGGTAAAAAAAAAATAAAAAAAGCGAGGCAAAAAACAATGCTTTATCATCATACCGCCAAACAAAAAATGGAATAACACGCGATCAAAAAGACGAATGTAAATAAAAATGGTACCGCTGAAAACGTCATCTTGTCCCGCAAAAATCAAGCAGCCACACAGCTCCATCCTCCGAAAAATAAAAAAGTTATAGCTCTCAAAATATAGCGATACAAAAAAATTATTTTTTCTAGAAAATCATTTTTATTGTATAAAAGTGCCAAAACATAAAAAAAGTATATAAATGCGGTACCACTGTAAACGTACTGACCCGAAGAATAATGCTGCATTATCAATTTTACTACACGTGGAACGGCATAAAAAAAACCTGAAAAAAAAATTCCTGAATTGTTGTTTTTTGTTTATTCTGCCTCCTGAAAATCAGAATAGAAAGCGATCAAAAAATGTCACATGCCCGAAAATGGTACCAATAAAAACGTCAACTTGTCCCACAAAAAACAAGCTGTCACATGACTCTATCTGCCAAAATATGGAAAAATTATAGATCTAAAAATATGGTGATGCAAAAACTAGTTTTTGCAAAAAAGCGTCTTTTAGTGTGTGACAGCTGTCAATCATAAAATCCTGATATGAATCTGGTATTGCTGCAGTAGGACCAACCCGAAGAATAAAGTTGTCTAATCACTTATACCACACGAGTAACGGTGTAAAAAAATAAACTCTAGGGTTAGGGTTGTGCTAGGGTTATGGTTGGGCTGGGGTTGGAGTTAGGGTTTGGGTTAGGGTTGGGGTTATGGTTGGGCTAGGGTTAGGGTTGGGGTAGGGTTAGGGTTGGGGTTAGGGTTGGGGTTGGGCTAGGGCTAGGGTTGGGAATGGGGTTAGGGTTGTATTAGAGTTGGGGTTGGGGTTGGGATTTTTTCAAAAGTAAATAAAAAAAAATGATGACAATATGGTGACCAGTGTTGAGCATAAGTGCTCGCTTCTTGAGGTTGCATCGGGTGCTCGGGTATGCACTGAATATCGGGGGTGTTCGAGAAACTTGCACTCAAGATTAATGACAACTTATTCAATATGATGACCTAATGTTATCAAATTCTGTCGTACCTTTGGGTTCAAAATTTTCACTATACCCCTTGATAAAATCCTTGAGGGGTCTAGTTTCCAAAATGGAGTTAATTGTGGAGGGTTTCCACTATTTCGGCACATCAGGGGCTCCCGAAATGTGACATGGCGTCCGCTCTTGATTCCAGCCAATTTTGCATTCAAAAAGTCACACACTGCTCCTTCCCTTCTGAACCCTGACGTGCGCCCAAACAGTGTATTTTCCCCACATATGGGGTATTGGCGTACTCAGGAGAAATTGCACAACAGTTTTTAGGTTCCATTTTCTCCTCTTACCCTTGTAAAAATTTGGGGCAAAAAGACAATTTTTGTGGAAAAAGTTTGATTTTTTTCTTTTCACGGCTTCATGTTCTAAACTTCTGTGAAGCACCCAGGGGTTAAGGGTGCTCACCACACATCTATATAACTTCCCTCAGGGGTCTAGTTTCCAAACTGGTGTCAATTGTGGGTGTTTTCCACTGTTTAGGCACATCAGGGGCACATCCGCTAATTATTCGAGCAAATTTTACATTCAAAAAGTCAAATGGCGCTCCTTCCCTTCCGAACCCTGCCGTATGCCCAAGCAGTGGCTTTCCCCCACATATGGGGTATTGGCTTACTCAGGAGAGATTGCGTAACAAGTTGCATGGTGCAATTTCTCCTGCGACCCTTATGAAAATGCAAAACTGGGGGCTGAAAAACATTTTTGTGGGAAAAATGTGAACATTTTATTTTCACGGCTCCATGTTATAAACTTCTGTGAAGCACCTGAGGGTTCAAGTGCTCAGCATACATCTAGATAAGTTCCCTGAGGGGTCTAGTTTCCAAAATGGTGTCACTTGTGGGGGGTTTCCACTGTTTAAGCACATCAAGGGCTCTCCAAATTCAACATGGCATCCGCTAATTATTCAAGCAAATTTTACATTCAAAAAGTCAAATGGCGCTCCTTCCCTTCTGAGCCCTGCTGTGCGCCCAAACAGTGGTTTTTCCCAACGTATAGGGTACCTGCATGCTCAGAGGAAATTTCACAACAAATTTTGGGGTCCATTTTTTCCTGTTACCCCTGCAAAAATAAAAAACTTGGGGTCTAAAGTAACATTTTTGAGAAAAAAGTTAAATGTTCATTTTTTTCTTCCCCATTCCAAAAATTCCTGTGAAGCACGTGAAGGGTTAATAAACTTCTTGAATGTGGTTTTGAGCACCTTGAGGGGTGAAGTTTTTAGAATGGTGTCACTTTTGGGTATTTTCTGTCATAAAGGTTCCTCAAAGTCACTTCAAATGTGATGTGGTCCCTAAAAGAATGGTTTTGTAAATTTTTGGTGGAAAAATGAGAAATCGCTGATCAACTTTTAACCCTTATAGCACACTAATAAAAAAAAAATTGGGCTCCAAAATTGTGCTGATGTAAAGTAGACATGTGGCAAATGTTATTTATTAACTATTTTGTGTAACATATCTCTCTGATTTAACGGAATAAAAATTCAAATTTTGAAAATTGTGAAATTTTCTAAATTTTTGCCAAATTTACAATTTTTTCACAAATAAACGCAAGTGATATCGAAGAAATTTTACCACTATAATGAAGTACAATATGCCACGAAAAAGCAAACTCAGAATCAGTGGGATCCGTTGAAGAGTTTCAGAGTAATTACCTCATAAATTGACAGTGGTCAGAATTGTAAAAATTGGCCTGGTCATTAACGTGCAAACCACCCTGGGGGGTAAAGGGGTTAACAGCAACCTAGTGTCAATAACTTCGCTGACACACTGCAACAAAATTTCAATGGAGCCCAGAAATGGCAGAATTTTCAGCATTCTTATATGTGATCCGTGTGACGGATAAACCACAGTTTTAAATAGATGGATTTTTAGCGCTGTAATATGGAAAGGATCTGTCTGTATTCTGCAGTGCCAACAAGCAAATGGAGCAGAAAAACTGTATTCTCTGGATTGCATTTTAAACAAATAATCAGGATTAAGATCCAAAAAAAAATTATTCCTGGCCCCTGATACCTAGGGCTAGTTCTAGAAATATCTGTAAAAGCACCAGCAGACAGAACTAGAATTGACCCTCTTGTTATATGCACTGAAGTCTGCCACATACACTGCCTGCCTAGCACTGATATCTCTGCAGCTGGATTAGTCCTCAGAAGGACTGTTAGTTGAGATGGATATGTGTAGAATATGTTGTGGTATACCTACACTAACTAAGAAACAAGCAAATCTGTCCCTAGCTCAGCAACACCTCTACCTACACTGCCTGATTCCGGAGTAGACTGTGACGAGCATGGTGGCGCCAGGTCTGATATAGACCTGATGACGCTGTGCGGCCAGCCATTCACGGTAATGCCCCAACCAACATAGCTACGGCATTACAGTGTGTGGCAGGCAATCCCTGCATGTTCATTTGCTCTGTAAAGAGAGCCAAACATGCAGGGAGGAGACCCGAGCTCCCGCTGCGCAACCCCAGAAATACTCGGCGAGCATGTCGAGCAGTGAGATGCTCGGGTGAGCACCGAGCAGTAGCGAGCATGCTCGCTCATCACTAGTCTAAATGTCAAATACTGTAACCAATGAACAGGATTTCTTCAAGCTTTTAACACAATAACATAACATAATAATCAGTCTTCTGGTAGTGTATCATCTAATATGAGATTTCTTTGTGAATCAAAATGGAATATTTCACCAGTTTTCTGCTGTCTAATCTCAGAGCATAATGTAGAGATAAAGACCTTGACTACAGTGGTGTCACTTACTGGGCTGCTTGCAGTAGTTTTGATAAAATCACTGTTTTATCAGCAGACTATCACTATAGGAATCGTAAACCTGCTGCCATGTAGTCCTCCATATTCATGAGCTCTGTATTACCCCACCCCCACCACTGACTGGAAGTTTTCTGCCTATGCACAGGAAGCTTCCACTCAGTGTTGTGGGCGAAGTTATACAGGGCTCAGCATTCAGAGAACTGCTAGATCTGCAGCAGATAAAACTCTAATTTTATAAAAACAGCAGCAAGCAGCCCTGTAAGTGACACACCACAGGAATCAGGGTCTCCGCCCTACTTCATGCTACTCTCAGATGGGATAGGAAAAACCTGGTGACAAACTCTCTTTAAAGTGTGTTATCTAACTTATAAAATCTTCTTGCAAACAGGTGCTCGTCTAATCTAATAAAATAACAAAGAAAGCGCTGATCTATCATTGTTCCATCCACTGTACTTCCTGACTTTGTGTACATGTGATCTGCCATAATCAGCCATGAAAACTAATGCCGAAATGATCATTGGAAAGAGAGTGCTGGATCAACAGGGGAAAGAATAGGTGATGTCTTTTTCTGTTATTTTTACTACAACGGAGGCTGTTTGTAAGAAAAAAAATGGGTAAGTCGAAAAAACACATTAAAAGCAATTTAATGACATATTAATAGTACTGTATATGGCATGTGTGACGCCTCTACTCAGAAAGCCCATGTTTTACCCTGGGTGTTGGGGGACTCGGTGTCGGGCCCTGTGATGGGAAGATGGGATGCAGCCGTGGCCCGGGCCCGACCCATGCTCAGGGCCGTCACATTAGAAAGAGATGGTGTGAGCTAATCCGGGTTGAGTGGCTTAATTAACGACTACGCCACCTGTGGTGTCTGGTGAAGGGCCACCAGCGGCGCTACAGTCCGCTGAGGCCTGGTGTCATGGCGGCTGGAGTTCTCACTGCTCACCACAGGTGGAGCATGGCCTCAGGGCAGGCAAGGCAGGATGAAGGGGGGTAGTAGTAGCGCGGGGAGTACGGGCACCGCGTCTCGTGGTATGGCGCGTAATGAACAGTCCGGAGGCCATAGGAGTGAACTTCCAAGGCTTTACTCACTCAGAGATGTTAGCGGGAAGGCGACTCCCTGCTCCTCACGGAGTCCTGCGGCCACCAGGAACGGGGGTCCGACTACCTCCGAGGAAGTCCAGTGTTTGGTAGCGACCCTACACCAGAGTGTTCCTGCACTACAGACTTCACCCTTTCCCATCTGTGCATGTGTAGATAGGCTGGGTCTCCCTCTGAGCTCCTCTTAGGTGTAGGGGTCGGGTGGCAATTCCTCTCCATCCGGTGCCCGGTGGGATCCTCAGGGCCTAACCGGGCTTTCCCGTCCTGGACGTAGAGTACGAGGTCGGGTGTCGGGGGCCGGTACCCCTCTTGCAGCCGGAATCCCTCTGAATAGATCAGGTAGGCGAGGACAGGTGGCGTGCTCCGCTCCGTCTGCATCCTCCTCGGGACCCATTTGCTAGGGAGCCACACTCTAAAGCTTCCGGGCCTTCTTGATCCTGGTCCTCGGCCGGGTTGAGACTTTCCTTGTCTGCAACCTACCTCTCGTCCCAAAGATCGGGGTACGAGGGCTGTGTCCCATGCCAGTGCAGGCGCACACAGGATCTGTGCTCCCGGAGGGAAGTCACATTACACACAGTATTTTGACAGCACAGTGACAGCCGACAGACTAGCAAAGGCTAGACCAAAGGACCAGCGAAGAACCGACTAACTAGGACCAAGATCAAAGATGGCATTCTATTAAATATGAAATCTAAAGTGTCACTATCTAGTTGTTCCTCCACCCACACCCACTAACTGGTTCCTACCACTTTGTGTTCCCCAGTCTCCCTGTAACCAAGGGAGCAGCACCTAGTGCATACTAGCTCCCTCTGGTGGAAATGTGGTGTTGGATGCAAAAGGCTAGGTCACTACCATCACACTGGCCTTACCTCAGAGGAGGAACACCACACTCCATAGCAGAAGTGCAGCATTCTTGTGGCGGTCGAACCCTCAGGGGCGCCACACATGTATCAAATAAATAAGAATCCTGCCATAATGTGAAAGCCATGTCCTCAAGATAAGATAAGACTCCTACCGGTGGGACTCACATGCTTCGGTATCTATAATAATAATAATCATTTTTATTTCTATAGCGCCAACATATTCAACAGCGCTTTACATTTTAGAGGGGACTTGTACAGACAATAAAAGACATTACAGAATAACAATCACATAAATCTATCTATCCATCTATCTCTCTTGTTCTGGTTCTCAGAACCATTCTCAAGCCAAATGTTGCCACATGGGCTAAGTAAAGTCCACTTTTTCTTTTGCACAATTACTGGAGTGCTGCCTCTATTTATTTCTTCTATCTATATCTATCTATCTATCTATCTATCTATCTATCTATCTATCTATCTATCCACACATATACAACTGTACTGTAGCAATTTACTTTATTAGGTAAAGTGGCAAATTGCCCACGTGATCTTTATATATGAAAACATAATTGACTTACATTCTAATTACAGTTGTCACAGATGCTTGGAATTTCCCAGCAGAAACGAAAGCACCATACTGAGGGTAATTGAAGCTCCCAGAATAGTACCAAAAAAGTGTTTTCACAGGAAAAGAGAAACATTTAGAACGGTACAATGTCAGCTCCATGTTCCTTGGAGACCTAGTCAAATTTCCAACAATTTTAATGCCACTTGCTGCAGGCCAATACTATTTTTTTTCTGGGTTAGAGGTATAATGTTCTTTGCAAGTGAAGTAAATAAATAAAACCTTTTGTAATTTTCAGTCTGCAAGTTTGACAGTAACGGAGTGTGTTGTATAATGTATAAGTTTGACTATGCTTTCTGAAATACTGTTTCTATTTTTCCATCTGACCTCGCTTAATATAACAATAAAATATAAATTAAGTCTTGGCAGGGAGACTACAGAGAGATGAGATGAATGGTTAAGTTTTACAATCACTTGAACTAGAAAGCAATAAAAAGTTTGTAATGCAAACTATGGGATTTTAAATTGTTTTTCTACTAATTTTTCAAAGGGAAACTTAAAGGAAAAACAAATCAATATTGGATCTTTCATACATTTGTATATTTACAGTAGGAATCCACCAACAATATAAATGAGCAAAGCTCAGAAACACACTTCTCTGTTATCTAATCATTTTCTTGGGTGAAGCTTGGAGGAGTGTAGAGTTTAAAGGGGATCTGTCACCAGATTTTCGCCACCTAATCTAAGGGCATCATAATGTAGAAACTGAGACCCTGATTCAAGCGATGTGTCACTTATTGGGCTGCTTGCTGTAGTTTTCATAAAATCACTGTTTTATCAGCAGAAGACTATGGTTAGAGGACTAGCAAACCTGCTGCCATGTAGTCCTCTATATTCATGAGCTCTATATAACCGTGCCCCCCACCACTGTTTGGCATCTTTATGTGAACACGGGGCAGGGTTATACAGAGCTCCGGATTCAGAAAACAGGGATTTTATCCAAATGACAGCAAGCAGCTGTTTAAGTGATACATCGCTGGAATTAGGCTCTCTGTCCGTACATTTTGCTGCTCTCTGACAGATTCCCTTTAAGGAGTATGTTATCCCTGAGAATTCAGTGTGTTTTGGTTGTCTAACAGTAGATTCAATTGATCATTTGATCAAGAACCAGAAAAAAGAACATAAGGTTAATAATATCCATGGAAACAATAGCAGATAATTAAAGAAGCACTCCCATTGTTTTAATTAAATGTGTGTATATGTGCATGTAACGTAGTGTGAGTGTATTAATGTACTCACCTACCGCTGCTCTCTCTCTGGGGTCCAGCGCCGTTCTTCTCCTTTTCTAATATTTACCTGTCATCAACCAAGATGTCACTCCCAAAAAAATACTCAGTGGCAGCTGCCGATATGTAGCCAAAAGAGGACATTCCCTAGGAAATCTACTGTCCCCTAGCCTGTTTCAAAAGCCAGAAACACATCAGTTTAAATGTTGTTCCTGGACATTGTTCATTTTAATGGATTTAAATAAATATATTTTTCATGCTTACTGGATGAACATGCTGCATTCTCCCTCCCTCCTTTTGCTATTGCTGTGCTACACCAGCTAGATCTAGCCACCTCTAGTTACAAAGTTCTCGGCTATTTGCTAGATGAGCAAACGTGGTGAGCTCCTTTTTTACTTTCACAACTTTATTTAAACTATGTTAAAATCCACAAAAACCTGTGCTATGGTGTAGCTGACATGTTCCAGGCTGGATCGATCCTTACACATGGTGTTACTCATGGCCATGAGTAAGGATTGATGAAATAAAAGACATTGCACCCCTTCACGACCTTTGATGTATATTTACATCAAAGGTTGTGTCCCTGCCTTTCATGTGGGCTCGCTTGCCAAGCCCACAATTCCCCCCCCACATGATGACTGATTTAATCAGTTATTCCTCTTTAACAGCCTTTAACACCCGCTGCTGTTACCCAGTTAAATCCCGCTGTCAATATCTGACAGCGGGATTTAACATGTGCCAGCAGGAAGTGCATCACAAAACTGGCCCATCGACGCCTCTGTCACATGATCACAGGGCGCCGATGGCTTGTCATGCCAGCCATGGGTTTGCAGAAGACCCCTGTGCCTGTCATTCTGAATCTCCTATGAACATCGACTCCTGGCCGGCATTCATAGGAGATCATAACTTTAGCTATACATAGCAGTACTGAAGCCCTGCTACGTATAGCACAGGCGATTGGATGATCACAGCTTCAAGTCTCCTTAGTAGACTATTGAAGTCAGTAAAAAGTGAGAAAAAAAGTTTTAAAATATGAAATAAAAACATAAAAGTTGAAATCACTCCCTTTTGCCTAATTAAAAATAAAACAATACAAAAAGTTAAAAAATACACATATTTGCTATCGCTGGTTTCAGAAATGTCTGATCTATAAAAATATAAAATAAATGAATCCGATAGCTAAATGGCGTAATGAGAAAAAAATTAAAACGTCAGAATTAATTTTTTTTTGGCTGCTGCAACATTGCAAAAAAATTCATTAACAGACGATCAAAATATCGTATCTACCCCAAAATAGTATAAATAAAAACATCAGCTAAGGACGCAAAAAAAAAAGCCCTCACCCGGCCCAGATCAAGAAAAATGGAAATACTCAGAAAATGGAGACATAAGCAAAAACATTTTTTTTTTCAAATTTTGGATTTTTTTTCACCACTTAAATAAAAAAAAAATACATGTTTGGTATCTGTATACTCATACTGACCTAAAGAATCAAATTCCCAGGTCAGTTTTACCATATAGTGAACATGATAAATAAAAAACCCTAAAAACAATTATGGAATTGCACTTTTTTTTTGCAATTTCAATGCACTTGGAATTTGTTTCCTGCTTTTTTGTGCATCGCATGATAAAATCAATGGTGTCATTCAAAAGTACAAATCGTCCTGCAAAAATCAAGCCCTGACACAACTATGGGGACCGAAATGTAAAAAAGTTATGGCTCTTGGAAGAAGGGGAGGAAAAATGGAAAATCGCAAGATCATGAAGGAGTTAAAATGGACCCTACACACAGAGCTCCTTGTGGAATTTTATAATAAATTTGGATGTTTTCATCAATAGCTCAATTAAGTGTTTTTAAGTTTACTATTGGCCTTTTTTGTGGTTTCCATGCACAGGAGGAGCCTGGCTCATCAAGAGTGGTGTCCTGGCATTATTAGTTTTGTAATCAAGTAATCGATTTGGGATCTGCCTAATACAATAGCTTGTTAGATCCTGCAATAGGCAATACAGCAGCATTAGGTCAATGAGCAACATGTAACATATTTGAGTCTGACAGCGGCACTAATTAAAAGGTAGATAAAAGTTCAATAAAATTTGTAAAAAATAAATAAAAGCATAAAAAACTAGAAACATTGTCCTTTCAAAACATGTTGTATGTTTAGAAGCATAAGTAAGCAAAAAAAAACCCCAAAACATATAAATACTTAATATTACCACATCCAGAATGACCCAAGTTATTATGGTGTGATAATATTTGCCAAATATGATAAACATCATAAAAAGACTATAAATAAAATGAAAATACACTAAAATACTTTTTTCATCCTTCTACCAGATGTTAAAAGCGATCGAAAAATTGTGTTTAAAAAAAAATTGTATCATTAAAAGAATCATCTTGTCCAACAGAAAGTAAGCCTTCATGAGGTGAATCAATGAAAAGAATAAAAAGTTCCTAAATTGATGTTTTTTGTTCATTCTACTTTTTTTTTCAGCTCAAACATAAGCAGACTGGCTGATTACAAGTTTGTGTTTTCACTTATACGTTGAACGCAGGAAAAAAAAAGAAATCCTCTATTTCAGTTCATTCTGCCCCCAAAAAATAAGAATAAGGCTAGGTTCATATTTCCCCTGCTCTCTATACCGACCACTTATGTTGAAGTTTCCATTCAAATCTGTGAAAAATGTGGTTCAGACCAAACCGTGATGAGACCATTCACTATAGAGAGGCTGACGGAGTCACTTTGAAGTCAGTATGGCCTCTGCTCTGTTTTTGGGTGATTTAGTTGATAATCCTGACATAAGTGCTCAGCATAGAGCACAGAATAAATGTTAACCCAGCCTTAACCCCTTAACGACCGCCGTAACGCATTTTTACAGCAGCAGTTAAAGGTAGTTATGCCTCAGCGCGACTCTTTGAAGGCGCTGAGGAATAAGGGAATAGCGCCGCCCGGCGTCGGCGATTCCCGCTGGTGTCAGCCGTCTGTGACAGCTGACACCCAGCAGTATCGGCCCCCGTCGGTTTCGATGCAGATTGGAGCAGATTAACTCCTTAAATACTACTGTCAATCGTGACAGCACTATTTAAGTGGTTACAAAGGAGCAACAAGACCTCCTTAGTAACCATCGGACCCCCGAGATGAAAAATGAAGCTGATGTAAAATAGACAAATGGTAAATGTTAATATTAACATTTTGTGTGCTATGAATGTTTAGATTAAGGGTAAAAAAAAATGTGAAAAAAATGCACATTTTTCAATGTTTTGCTAACTTTAGATATTTGTATAAATAAATGCAAAACAAATAGAACTAAATTTACTACTACCAAAGCACAATGTGTAATGAAAATAATCTATCTCAGAATCACTGGGGGGAGGAGATATAGAAGCTTTCCAGAGTCATTACCCCATAAAGTGAAACATGTCTGATTTGGGAGTTCAAAATTGGCTCCATCACTAAGTGGTGAAATGTGAGTTTTGTTGGGGGATATACCTTTATTAGACAGTAGAATCTAGAATTGAAAGAAACACACACAGTGATACGCAATGCAGAAAATTTCACTTAGCTGGAATGAATGCCCTACAGAAACGAAGACTGCCATGAAACACAAGAGAGCAGAAAGCAACCATCATGCTTTATGTAAACTAACACCTGAAATGACTAACTATACTTGTGGAAACAATAAAAGCAAGCTTCCATATTCGTCAGAGTGTGTACGTTCATTAAAAACAAGTTGCTTGAGATGAAAGGCTACCATTAAATTTACAAGGAATAGAGCTAAGGTTTTTTTCTATTGCCATCTTCTGTCATGAAATGTTATTTATCTGTATCAGGGGGAAAGGAACAACCCATAAGTGAAGATTTATGTGTCCCATTATCATGCCAAATAAATGACAATGCTGTAAGTCTTAAAAATTCTGCTTTCATAGACTCTGTTTTTATTTTCCAGGTTTTATTGCACAATATTCTTTCTGTTTCCTGGCAGGATCAGGATAGTGGTTACTATTGTTTTTTTTTTCAGAGAAATATATATTGAATAACACAATCAACCATATCTAAAGAGCTAAATGACACTGTCCTATTCAAACATTTTTGAGTAAACCTGACTCTTAGGAGTTTTAATTCAAATAAGAGCATGTCTGTATTTAGTAAAAAAAATCTATAGAAATTGATTCTGTGCAACGTTGATGGATTCCTCTCTGCCGAAGACATAATAGAGCTGTCTGTGCTAAAATGTAACTCCTGCAAATCTGGTGTCATTGTGAAGTAGATCCCATGGGTATCCTAAGTGAGCAGGACAGTCACTGTCAAGTGAGTTTAACCAGTTGGGTAGATGTGCATGCATCCTCATACTGATTAATTCCCCATGGGTCTGCGAGAGAATTTGTCATTTGACATTTTGACATAGAACATCAAAGACATTTATGTTGTAATTAGCATTTGAAAAGAAATCTATGAAATCATATTTTGTAAGTTCCAACTATCTATCTATATAGGGAATTGATCTTCTATATATTTAGATGTACATTTAAAGCATTTGTGCTGAGCACTTAACTCAGATTTTTACAGTAGTCCCACAGAAAATGAATCGGAGCAGCAGTGCCCATGATCGATCTCCTCTCCATTTAGATGGGGCTCTACTTGGGATAAGTAAGTGATGGTCCCAGTGGTTGGATCCTTAGCAATCTGGAAGTTAGACTCTTCCCTGGGAATAAGTGAAGAACTTCAAAACTTACTGTGGTCAGGTTAGGGCAGAAGGGCACAATACGGCAATATGACGTGCCCCCTGGGCCGTGGGGTACTTGGTGCCGGGCCGGTCGTTGCTAGGGGTTATGTCACAGTGGCGGTGACCCAGTCCATGACCCAGGGCGGTCAGTAAAAGGGGATATTTACAGGGGATTTATAGTTTTTATATACAGTTCGTGACGCCACCTGTGGTATGCGGCTAAAGGGAGCCGCCGCTGCGGAGCAGGTCCTCTGGAGCTGTTGTTAATGCAGCAGAGTTGGTTTAGCTCTCCACAGGTAGAGCTTAGCTCCAGGGCAGTGCAGACATTGCTGTTATGGTGTAGTGCAGAGGATGGCGCAGTTAATAATCAGTCCACAACTTAATGGCGGTTTCCTCTTATCTTTACTTGCGGTGGTTAGGCAGACTGGGGTACGGGTACCAACTGACAGTAGAGGTCCGGGCGGCCTGGAAGCAAGTTGGGGGATCCACCTAGCCAGGTGAAGCTGGAGGCCCTCCCTTTTACGCTACCTCTCTGGCCCTGCTGCGTATAGCTATGCTGCGGCCCTCGTCCCTGAGTAAAACGTCTTTGTGCTCACCCGTATGGCAGGCAGCTCGGGCCCTCCCGGAGTGTCGCTCCCACATGGCCGTGCTGGGCCCCACCGTGCCGCTGAGCCTCCGGGCGTCTGATTGGGCCAGGAGACCTGCAGGCCCTGCCCTCCAGCCTGCGCTGCTGGGCCTTCGGCGCCCCACAACCTCGGACTCCGCTGTCCGGTTCTTCTGCGCTTTCCTCTGGGGTGAACTTCCGCGCAGCTCCACTCCCTAGGTCTTTCCTCATCGACGTCCTAACTTCAACTCCTGTCTGCTCTTCTCACACTAACTAACCCCGCCTCCAGATCCCAGTTGCTAAGGGGAGGAGCTCCCCTTGCTGGTCTGGAGCCAGGAAAGTGTTGCATGCTAGCAAAACCTGATTAGGGGACCCCTCCTTGCTTCCAGGCATGGCATCACCCCCTTGAGAGGGGGGCAATGCCACTGTGGCAACCGGACTCCTGGGGTGCCTCAAATACAGTAAGAGAAATAAGAGAAGGCGAGCGATGGTGGTGCTCACCTGGGGTGGTTGTTTAAGGACATAGCACAAATAACAGCCTAAGAATCCATGGCTGGAGTAAAAATCTTCCAGATAGCAATTCACTTTAGTGGAAAGATCACGGTTCCTGGGCTGCACTTGTGGAAATAAAGAATCCTCGATGGTATGAAATAAGGTTTTTATTAGCCTACACGTTTCAGCACCAGACTGGCTCCTTTTTCAAGGTAGAAAAAGACAAATAACTTCAAAACTTGGCACAAACCCTTTCAGAAAAAGCTGAATTATCTATCTATTTTCATTTATCACATTACAGTTTGGTTTTAGTAAAGTAGGTGCTGTAAAGAATTAGAGTTTTGTATGCATATAAGAGAGCTCAAATCCCTAAAAATTATACATATTATACCAATTACATATATTTCTTAACCAAGTAATCTATGGATAGGTCATCAATATATTTTGACCAGAAAACACATATAATTTCTTGACTAGAGATTTTAATATCACATACAGTACAGACCAAAAGTTTGGACACACCTTCTCATTTAAAGATTTTTCTGTATTTTCATGACTATGAAAATTGTACATTCACACTGAAGGCATCAAAACTATGAATTAACACATGTGGAAATATATACTTAACAAAAAAGTGTGAAACAACTGAAAATATGTCTTATATTCTAGGTTCTTCAAAGTAGCCACCTTTTGCTTTGATGACTGCTTTGCACACTCTTGGCATTCTCTTGATGAGCTTCAAGAGGTAGTCACCGGAAATGGTTTTCACTTCACAGGTGTGCCCTGTCAGGTTTAATAAGTGGGATTTCTTGCCTTATAAATGGGGTTGAGACCATCAGTTGTGTTGTGCAGAAGTCAGGTGGATACACAGCTGATAGTCCTACTGAATAGACTGTTAGAATTTGTATTATGGCAAGAAAAAAGCAGCTAAGTAAAGAAAAACGAGTGGCCATCATTACTTTAAGAAATGAAGGTCAGTCAGTGTGAAAAATTGGGAAAACTTTGAAAGTGTCCCCAAGTGCAGTTGCAAAAACCATCAAGCGCTACAAAGAAACTGGCTCACATGAGGACCGCCCCAGGAAAGGAGGACCAAGAGTCACCTCTGCTTCTGAGGATAAGTTTATCCGAGTCACCATCCTCAGAAATCGCAGGTTAACAGCAGCTCAGATTAGAGACGAGGTCAATGCCACACAGAGTTCTAGCAGCAGACACATTTCTTCAACAACTGTTAAGAGGAGACTTTGTGCAGCAGGCCCTCATGGTAAAATAGCTCCTAGGAAACTACTGCTAAGGACAGGCAACAAGCAGAAGAGACTTGTTTGGGCTAAAGAACACAAGGAATGGATTTTAGACCAGTGGAAATCTGTGCTTTGGTCTGATGAGTCCAAATTTGAGATCTTTGGTTCCAACCACCGTGTCTTTGTGCGACGCAGAAAAGGTGAACGGATGGACTCTACATGCCTGGTTCCCACCGTGAAGCATGGAGGAGGAGGTGTGATGGTGTGGGGGTGCTTTGCTGGTGACATTGTTGGGGATTTATTCAAAATTGAAGGCATACTGAACCAGCATGGCTACCACAGCATCTTGCAGTGGCATGCTATAACATCCGGATTGCGTTTAGTTGGACCATCATTTATTTTTCAACAGGACAATGACCCCAAACACACCTCCAGGCTGTGTAAGGGCTATTTGACCAAGAGGGAGAGTGATGGGGTGCTACGCCAGATGACCTGGCCTCCACAGTCACCAGACCTGAACATAATCAAGATGGTTTAGGGTGAGCTGGACCGCAGAGTGAAGGCAAAAGGGCCAACAAGTGCTAAGCATCTCTGGGAACTCCTTCAAGATTGTTGGAAGACCATTTCCGGTGACTACCTCTTGAAGCTCATCAAGAGAATGCCAAGAGTGTGCAAAGCAGTCATCAAAGCAAAAGGTGGCTACTTTGAAGAACCTAGAATATAAGACATATTTTCAGTTGTTTCACACTTTTTTGTTAAGTATATATTTCCACATGTGTTAATTCATAGTTTTGATGCCTTCAATGTGAATGTACAATTTTTAAAGTCATGAAAATACGGAAAAATCGTTAAATGAGAAGGTGTGTCCAAACTTTTGGTCTGTACTGTATATTGATAAACAAACCACAATGCTCCCATGCATTAACACAAATATAGTATATACTGATACATACAGGTCGAATATACCCGTATAAAATACACACCCGTGTACTATACAGTGGGTACGGAAAGTATTCAGACCCCTTTAAATTTTTCACTCTTTGTTTCATTGCAGCCATTTGGTAAATTCTAAAAAGTTCATTTATTTTTTCTCATTAAAGTACACTCTGCACCCCATCTTTACTGAAAAAAACAGAAATGTAGACATCTTTGCAAATTTATTAAAAAAGAAAAATTGAAATATCACATTGTCATAAATATTCAGACCCTTTGCTCAGACACTCATATTTAAGTCACATACTGTCCATTTCCTTGTGATCATCCTTGAGATGGTTCTACTCCTTCATTGGAATCCAGCTGTGTTTAATTAAACTGATAGGACTTGATTTGGAAAGGCACACACGTGTCTATATAAGACCTCACAGCTCACAGTGCATGTCAGACCAAATGAGAATCATGAGCTCAAAGGAACTGCCCAAGAAGCTCAGAGACAGAATTGAGGCAAGGCACAAATCTGGCCAAGGTTCTAAAAGAATTTCTGCATTACTCAAGGTTCCTAAGAGCACAGTGGCCTCCATGATCCTTAAATGGAAGAAGTTTGGGACCGCCAGAAGTCTTCCTAGACCTGGCCGTCCAGTCAAACTGAGCAATCGTGGGAAAAGAGCCTTGATGAGAGAGGTAAAGAAGAACCCTAAGATCACTGTGGCTGAGCTCCAGAGATGCAGTAGGGAAATGGGAGAAAGTTCCACAAAGTCAACTATCACTGCAGCCCTCCACCAGTCAGGCCTTTATGGCAGAGTGGCCCGATGGAAGCCTCTCCTCAATGCAAGACATATTAAATCCCACATAGAGTTTGCTCAAAACACATGAAGGACTTCCAGACTATGAGAAATAAGATTCTCTGATCTGACGAGACAAAGATAGAACTTTTTGGTGATAATTCTAAGTGGTATGTGTGGAGAAAACCAGGCACTGCTCATCACCTGCCCAATACAATCCCAACAGTGAAACATAGTGGTGGCAGCATTATGCTATGGGGGTGTTTTTCAGCTGCAGGGACAGGACGACTGGTTGCAATTGAAGAAAACATGAATGCAGCCAAGTACAGAGATATCCTGGATGAAAACCTCTTTTAGAGTGCTCTGGACCTCAGACTTGGCCAAAGGTTCACCTTCCAAAAAGACAATGATCGTAAGCACACAGCTAAAATAACAAAGGAGTGGCTTCAGAACAACTCTGTGACCATTCTTGACTAGCCCAGTCAGAGCCCTGACCTAAACCCAATTGAGCATCTCTGGAGAGACCTGAAAATGGCTGTCTATCAACTTTCACCATCCAACCTGACTGAACTGGAGAGGATCTGCAAGGAATAATGGCAGAGGATCCCCAAATCCAGGTGTGAAAAACTTATTGAATCATTTCCAAGAAGACTCATGGCTGTACTAGCTCAAAAGAGTGCTTCTACTCAATACTGAGCAAAGGGTCTGAATACTTCTGACCATGTGATATTTCAGTTTTTCTTTTTAATAAATTTGCAAAAATTTCTATATTTCTGTTTTTTTCAGTCAAGATAGGGTACAGAGTGTACCTTTATGAGAAACAAAATTAACTTTTTATAATTTACCAAATGGCTGCAATGAAGCAAAGAGTGAAAAATGTAAAGGGGTCTGAATACTTTCTGTACCCACTGTATATGCTATACATTTATTAATTATAGAGTATTTGGGTATTTATTGCACCTTTATGTCCTTTTATACTACACAAGTACTATACATAATGTATATCATTTAATATGCTCCCTGGATAGAGGGAATATGGTAAGTGGTCCATGGACCTAAGTCTTGATTTATCAGAGCAGTAATGACAGGAGTCAACCCTGTTAGTGATTGCAGACAGTCATTTAGTTACTGAGAACTTGGAGCTTCATGTTCTTTGGTCCATGCTCTATGTTGTCTTCTACAAACATTATATTGATGACCTAATTATCATTTGGAAGGGATCTTCAAATGATAATTATCAGAAAATTATGACTAAAACTTTTTTCAAAAAACAAGAACAATTCTGTTAGGTCCAACCATCTTATATATGTGGATGCCTTTTGACTTTTCCCTATCTTAAACCTACTTTAATCTGATGTGTATTATGATATTAACAATGTAAAAAGCAAAACATACCTTGCACAATTTTTGAGCATCTAGGGAATGCTAAGACTTATTAGTGTGGTATGGTTGTAAATTGACTTTGTTGCAAACATTTCTGAAAGTGAAAACCAGCTCAGTTAATTTGAAAGGTATTGTTTTGGCTGCAACCACAATGATATCTGCAACTTTCATTTACATGAATCAAACAATTGCAGAAATTCCTGCAACAAATCTTCTGTGTGTGAATATACTCTAAAGCGTTCTATAAATAAATATCAGGGCAAGAGAAATAAAGCAAAGTATTTACAAAGGAAATTAAAGAAGTACTCCCAGCTAACATTTTATCCTCAAATACTTTCTAAATAAGTTTGTGATGTAGTGTACAGTACAGATCAAAAGTTTGGACACACCTTCTCATTTAAAGATTTTTCTGTATTTTCATGACTATGAAAATTGTACATTCACACTGAAGGCATCAAAACTATGAATTACCACATGTGGAATTATATACTTAACAAAAAAGTGTGAAACTACTGAAAATATGTCTTATATTCTAGGTTCCTCAAAGTAGCCACCTTTTGCTTTGATGACTGCTTTGCACACTCTTGGCATTCTCTTGATGAGCTTCAAGAGGTAGTGACCGGAAATGGTCTTCCAACAATCTTGAAGGAGCTCCCAGAGATGCTTAGCACTTGTTGGCCCTTTTGCCTTCACTCTGCGGTCCAGCTCACCCCAAACCATCTCGATTGGGTTCAGGTCTGGTGACTTTGGAGGCCAGGTCATCTGGCGTAGCACCCCATCACTCTCCTCCTTGGTCAAATAGCCGTTACACAGCCTGGAGGTGTGTTTGGGGTCATTGTCCTGTTGAAAAATAAATGATGGTTCAACTAAACGCAAACCGGATAGAATAGCATGCCGCTGCAAGATGCTGTGGTAGCCATGCTGGTTCAGTACGCCTTCAATTTTGAATAAATCCCCAACAGTGTCACCAGCAAAGCACCCCCACACCATCACACCTCCTCCTCCATGCTTCACGGTGGGAACCAGGCATGTAGAGTCCATCCGTTCACCTTTTCTGCGTCTCACAAAGACACGGTGGTTGGAACCAAAGATCTCAAATTTGGACTCATCAGACCAAAGCACAGATTTCCACTGGTCTAATGTCCATTCCTTGTGTTCTTTAGCCCAAACAAGTCTCTTCTGCTTGTTGCCTGTCCTTAGCAGTGGTTTCCTAGCAGCTATTTTACCATGAAGGACTGCTGCACAAAGTCTCCTCTTAACAGTTGTTATAGAGATGTGTCTGCTGCTAGAACTCTGTATGGCATTGAACTCTTCTCTAATCTGAGCTGCTGTTAACCTGCGATCTCTGAGGCTGGTGACTCGGATAAACTTATCCTCAGAAGCAGAGGTGACTCTTGGTCTTCCTTTCCTGGGGCGGTCCTCATGTGAGCCAGTTTCTTTGTAGCGCTTGATGGTTTTTGCAACTGCACTTGTGGACACTTTCAAAGTTTTCCCAATTTTTCGGACTGACTGACCTTCATCTCTTAAAGTAATGATGGCCACTCGTTTTTCTTTACTTAGCTGCTTTTTTCTTGCCATAATACAAATTCTAACAGTCTATTCAGTGGGACTTGTAACGGGTCTGGGAGGCGGAACCTCTGAGCAACTATACAAGGGGGCGGTCCTTGTAAGGAAGCGGGTGGCTCCCAGGGAAGACGGGCAGGTAGTCACGGCAAGGACAGGGACAGTCTCTGGGTAGAAGGGCAGGTAGTCACAGCAAGTGACAGGGACAGTCTCTGAGTAGAAGGGCAGGTAGTCACGGCAAGTGACAAGGACAGTCTCTGGGTAGAAGGGCAGGTAGTCACGGCAAGTGACAGGGACAGTCTCTGGGTAGACTAGCAGACAGGTAGAAGGTGGACGCTCCCAGGTGAGCGGGCAAGAGTCTCTGGACGGCCAGGTGGTCACGGCAAGTGACGGCAGAGCCTCCAGGTAGGCTAGCAGGCAGGTAGCAGGTGAGTGCTCCCAGGTGAGCGGGCAAGAGTCTCTGGACAGGCAGGTGGTCACAGCAAGTGACGGCAGAGCCTCCAGGTAGGCTAGCAGGCAGGTAGCAGGTGAGCGCTCCCAGGTGAGCGGGCAAGAGTCTCTGGACTGGCAGGTGGTCACAGCAAGTGACGGCAGAGCCTCCAGGTAGGCTAGCTGGCAGGTAGCAGGTGAGCGCTCCCAGGTGAGCGGGCAAGAGTCTCTGGACTGGCAGGTGGTCACGGCAAGTGACGGCAGAGCCTCCAGGTAGGCTAGCAGGCAGGTAGCAGGTGAGCGCTCCCAGGTGAGCGGGCAGGCTGGTCCATAGACAGACTGACAGGTGTCGGAAGGCAGACCGTCGGACCGCAGGCTTGCAAGCAGGTAAGCGGATATCAGGCAGGTATCAAGCAGGAATCTGGCAGGTGACTGGCAGGTAACAGGCAGGAATCTGGCAGGTGACTGGCAGGAAACTGGTAACGGGACCTGAGGGCTGAAGCAGAGTGAAGGCTTTGCAACAACATTGCTCGGGCACCTCCATTTAGGAGGAGGTGCCTTATATATGGAGAGGTCCTCCGGCCATTGGCCGGGGACTCCTTAGGATGGCGCGCGCGGCCCCTTTAAGAGAGGGGGAGCGCGCGCGCGCCCTAAACACAGAGGCCGGGAAGCAGCGCGCGTTGCCAGCAGAGCGGGAGGAAGCCGCCGGGCACGGAGCGGAGAGGTGAGGGGAACGGCGTCCCTGCCTAGCAGGGAGCAGGGACGCCGACGCTACAGACTATCAGGTGTGTATCCTTCAGACTTCTGCACAACACAACTGATGGTCCCAACCCCATTTATAAGGCAAGAAATCCCACTTATTAAACCTGACAGGGCACACCTGTGAAGTGAAAACCATTTCCGGTGACTACCTCTTGAAGTTCATCAAGAGAATGCCAAGAGTGTGCAAAGCAGTCATCAAAGCAAAAGGTGGCTACTTTGAAGAACCTAGAATATAAGACATATTTTCAGTTGTTTCATACTTTTTTGTTAAGTATATAATTCCACTTGTGTTAATTCATAGTTTTGATGCCTTCAGTGTGAACGTACAACTTTCAAAGTCATGAAAATACAGAAAAATCTTTAAAATGAGAAGGTGTGTCCAAACTTTTGGTCTGTACTGTATATGTAGTAAAATACTTATGGATATAATCTTTCCAGTTTTCAGCATTGTTTCTGTCTAGAGATGAGCGGTGTTCGACTCGAACTGTTCGCCAATCTCAAATTCGAGCTGTTTTGGGCGGTGTTCGAGCCGTTCGGCGAACACGTACGATTTGAAAAAAATTTGGCTGTTCGAGGTTATGTTCGATAACTGTTCGTGCACCAAAATCATAACTGGATTTTTTCTCAGTAATGCTGGAAATTAATGTTAATACGCAGTTTGAGTGTACAGCGGGGCGGGGGGAGGGGCAGGGGATGGATCTCTGCAGGAATAATGAAGATCTCCATTTTTTTTTCTCTTTCCCGCATTTACAGTGGGGAGGTGCAGTCTGTCAGCCTATCAGCAGCGCACACACGGAGCGAAGTGCCTTTTTTCACACAAGCAAGGGCATGTGTCATTGGCAGTGTATGTCACATGTCCTTGCCCTATAAGACCCAGTCATTTTCCCCGTCGCCACCATTTTCTCACTGCTGCAGCTGCGTGTTAGACGGCACCGCTGTTGCTGTGTGCGCTATAATTTGCTAATTTCAAGCCAATTTTCGAATAAATCTACAGATAGCTTGGGAGTAGGGAAGAGTTGTGATTGCAGTCCTTTTAAGGACTAGGTTACATCATTTCCTATGACTTTTATCAGGCAGGTCTGTGCTCTTAAATAGATAGGTTGTGGGAGTAAAGACTAATTGTAATTGCAGTCCTTTTAAGGACAAGGTTACATCATTTCCTACGACTTTATCAGGCAGGTCTGTGCTCTTAAATAGATAGGTTGTGGGAGTAAAGACTAATTGTAATTGCAGTCCTTTTCAGGGCTAGGTTACATCAGTTCCTATCACTTTTTGCCAGGCAGGTCTGTACCAGTGCTGTGCAAGTTTTTTTCATAGCATTTGGCTAAATCTAGCAAAGCAATTCCTTTTTGACCTATTGCAGAGTGTGTTAGTCAGTGGAGTAGCCTATCTGTGTTGCAAACTACACCACGTGTGTATAGAATACTAATTTTTTTACTGCACCTAGTGAAGTAAAACCTTTTGGGCATAGCATCATTCTATTAGTCCATCTATACTGACCTCCATCAGGTTGCAAATTAAAAATAATTTTTATCTGCATCTAGTTCTGAAAAAATATTTAGGCTTCTAGCAGTGTGTGGGACTTGGTCTATTAGTCCATCTATACTAACCTCCACCAGATTGCAAATTAAAAATAATTTTTATCTGCATTTAGCTCTGAAAAAATATTTAGGCTTCTAGCAGTGTGTGGGACTTGTTCTATTAGTCCATCTATACTGACCTCCATCAGGTTGCAAATTCAATATAATTTTTTTCTGCATCTAGCTCTGAAAAAATATTTCAGCTTCTAGCAGTGTGTGGGACTTGTTCTATTAGTCCATCTATACTGACCTCCATCAGGTTGCAAATTCAATATAGTTTTTTTCTGCATCTAGCTCTGAAAAAATATTTAGGCTTCTAGCAGTGTGTGGGACTTGGTCTATTAGTCCATCTATACTAACCTCCACCAGGTTGCAAATTAAAAATAATTTTTATCTGCATCTAGCTCTGAAAAAATATTTAGGCTTCTAGCAGTGTGTGGGACTTGTTCTATTAGTCCATCTATACTGACCTCCATCAGGTTGCAAATTAAAAATAATTTTTATCTGCATCTAGCTCTGAAAAAATATTTAGGCTTCTAGCAGTGTGTGGGACTTGTTCTATTAGTCCATCTATACTGACCTCCATCAGGTTGCAAATTCAATATCATTTTTTTCTGCATCTAGCTCTGAAAAAATATTTAGGCTTCTAGCAGTGTGTGGGACTTGTTCTATTAGTCCATCTATACTGACCTCCATCAGGTTGCAAATTCAATATAATTTTTTTCTGCATCTAGCTCTGAAAAAATATTTAGGCTTCTAGCAATGTGTGGGACTTGGTCGATTAGTTCATCTATACTAACCTCCACCAGGTTGCAAATTAAAAATAATTTTTATCTGCATCTAGCTCTGAAAAAATATTTGGGCTTGTAGCAGTGTGTGGTACTCATTGTATTAGGCCATCTATACCAAGCTCCACCAGCTTTGAAATTAATAATAATTTTTAGCTGCATCTAGCCCTGAAAATAATTTTTCTTCCCAATAGTGGTAGCAATAGAAATATGGGGCGCGCGCCTGGCTAACAAAAATATACGCTTCATAACAAAAAACACCTGCATTAATAAGATGGCATCATCGTCTCTCCCAGTGCTAGGCCTACTACGCCAGCTAGCATTCCTGTGCCTAAAACACAATGTATGGGTCCGCGCTAGCCACTATGCTGAGGGATCTAAAGCTGCTGCTAACGCTTTATCACAATTCAATTGGCAGATTTTCACAGAGCTCTTCCCCAACGCCCACCCTTCGGGCAACAGTTGCCCACCCTCCCTATGGGATCTAGTGGCGAATAGTTGATGCCATTAATCGGAGCGTCAGTTGCCCCGTCAACATGGCAAGCATACGGTAAGGCATGGGAAGAGTGGACATGACTAGTAGCAGGCAGACAGGTTGACCAATGTGAACAAGCCAGATCACAAGTCACCATAGAATTTCTCCACCATCTAATGATGAGGGGCCTATCAGGGGCGTCAGCGCAGCGGTGTCTGACCGGAGTAGCATTTCACTTCCAACTACTGAATTGGGGAGATGTGACAAATATTCATCATCAGACAATCCATAAAAGGGTGGAAAAGGGGTCAGCCAAGTCAGGAGTGTAGACGTCCCGTACCGTGTCACTAAAACTGATTTCTCACATCATATCCCTAACACCATTAACATGACACTCACAATTTGAAGCAACACTACTGTCTACTGCATTTGTGATCGCTTTCTTCGGGGCGCTATGCATAAGCGAATTAGTCCCTCAATCCAAAATTACCACCAGTGGAGGCTTATTACACCAGGACGTAGTCATAGCCAATAATGCAATACATCTACGCATACGCCAATCGAAAATGGTTCCAGTGGGCAGGGGCACTTGGGTACTTCTACAACCCACAAACGGTACACTGAGTTGGGTAACAATAGTAAAAACATATCTAACCATCAGATCACAAAGTAATTTCTTCCTATCACACATTGATGGAACGCCATTATCAAGATACCAGTTCCAAGCTATATTTAATAAATGCATAACATCGGCAGGGAACCACCCCAAAGATTACGGGACACACTCATTCGGCATAGGCGCAGTCACAAGAGCAGGACTGTCAGAAACAGAAGATCAGAGGATAGAGAGCTGGCGATCCAAGTGTTTGGCGAGATACATAAGACCGGACATGTTATCCTAACGTGGTTTGTTTCTTTTACAGGTGACGCTAAGCCAACAGTGTGGGTGATAGGCCACTCGTATATATATTGGGCAGAATAAAGGGCGAAAGTCCGCCCAGGCGGGAGGAAATTAGAGTTTCATAACACATATTCCAACTGGAGAGGTATTAGACGCCTGCTATGGCCACAGGTACTAATGGAGGTAATCAAGTTAGGGAGAGAGGCAAGAGGTCTTGTCATCTTAGTTATACAGGCCAGGGGAAACAACCTAGGTCATCACAAGAGCGCATAACTAATGGCAATAATGAAACTAGACACTGAGCTCTTCAGAGAATTTTTCACAAAACTAGCTATAGTATTGTCAGAGATTGTGCCGATAGCGGTATGGCAAGGTGCGCGAGACATCACGGCCATCGAACGGACAAGGCGGGTAATAAATATTCGGATGGCAAAATTTAGAAGAGACAGAGGCGGTGTAGTGATATGACACCGACAACTGGAAGGAGATAAAGCAGGCCTCATACGGCCCGACAGTGTTCACTTAATGGATATTGGACGGGACATATTCCTGTCAGGACTCCAGGACGGAGTGGAACAAGCGTTAAGAGTGATGGGTGAGGGTCAGAGTCCTGCATACGAGTACGCAGGATCCTCCGTGGCCTGGAAATAGAAAGGACATGTTGGAGAGTTACACTTGTTGGCCAACTTGCAGGAGTGGAGACCCAGGGCATGCTGCAACAAGCTGAATTATTTTACAAATAAAATGCATTTCTAATGGAATGAGTATAAAGAGTTAATAAAGCTGTGACCGATCCTCACCCATCCAGTTGTAAGAGTTACATTATTGTATTGTCAAGGAAAGGGGGGCGGTAGGGGGGCTGAGCGTCTGGGTTTGGTTGGGGGTCCCCACAGTCTGCCTAGGCTAGATGCATTTAAAAATTCTTATTAGATACACAGGCGGTGCAGCTTGCTTCGCAGCTGGGCTACTATGCCCAAAGTATTGCCTAGGCTAGATGCAGTTAAAAATTCTACTCTGACTAGCAGACACTGAAGATTTGGAGCAGACCTCTGAGTAAACAGCTCTTCAGACTCTACCATCTGTGTTACCCCAAGCCATAGTGTATGTATTTTCTTACAGTTAAAAGGGGGGGGGAGAGCGACCCAACCCACCTGGAATTGACGATGCCAACGTCACGTAAGACACAGCAAGGGGACTCCAAAAAGAGTCTCCATTTTTTCTCAAAATTGTGGCACAGACACCACTTAACCCTAGAACGCATACCTGGGGCCTCGCAGGCCCGCCCTGTTAATTGTTTTCTATTTTCTGCAAGATTACTTGGGTTAGAATTTTGAAACTCTACGTATTCTTCATGTATATAGTTGTTTGTCATTTGAGTTTGAGTTATTCCATGTTATTTGCACACGGGCCTAAAAGGCCCCAGGTATGTGAAAGTCTAGATTTTTATGGTCATGCGTTCTAGGGTTAAGTGGCATCAATTGCCCCACAGTTGCTTAAAACGGTTGGTGAGATGATTTTACCAAATCCTCAAGCTTTTAGTCTCCCCAGGATGACACAGGGGTAGAAAAGTTCTTGCGAATCCATGATTTGTTCATCTTTATGAACGTGAGTCTGTCTACATTCTCAGTGGACAGCCACGTGCCCTTATCTGTCAGCACACCACCAGCAGCGCTGAACACACGTTCAGAGAGAACGCTGGCTGCAGGGCATGACAAAATCTCCAAGGCGTGAGTGGCGAGCTCCGGCCATTTTTCCAGATTCGAATCCCAAAATGAGCAAGGGTCCAGTGACACAGTCATGGCTTCAATGTTCACTTAGAGATACTCCTATACCATCGTCTCTAGGCGTTGACTATGTGTCAGACTTCTTGTCTCCTGTGGCCTTGCAAAGGATGGTCTAAAAAAGTGGTGAAACGATTCCACAAAATTGCTGTTACCAGCAGATACTGTGTTACTGTTATGGTTTGAGTGATGAAGACTCGACAGTCCCACGGTTGGCAAGTTAGAACTGTGAGATTCACTACATGCACGACTGGTGTTTTGTGGAAAAGAGCATGTAAGATTCTGCAACAGCGTCTGCAGATACTCCTGCATGCGTAAATCCCTTTTTATGGCAGGAATTATTTTGGCAAATTTACTTTTGTACCGGGGATCTAAGAGAGTGGCAACCCAGTAGTCGGGATTACTTTGAATTCTGACAATCCGAGGGTCATGTTGCAGGTAGTGCAGCAAGAAGGCACTCATGTGTCTTGCGCATCCAGGAGGACCAAGTCCTTGTTGTGTTGGTAGCGAGGTAAGAATCATGCTTCCTTCCTCTGCCCTCTCCCCCCAACCTCGCACAACAGAAATGTGATCAAGGTCTCCCTCATCTGATGAGTCTTCCATGCCCATCGCCAGTTCGTCCTCCACTTCTTCCTCGGCTCCTGCACCTTCTTCAACAGTTTGGCTGCTACCATGCGCCCTGGTTAATCCCTCTCCCTCACCCTCCCATGCCTGCTGCCTTGGTGCTGCCGACCGTCTGGACCTTGGAGATGTTATCCCTTCCACATACGACTCCTCCTCTACTTCCTCCACCTCCTCTTGTCCCACCACCTGACTCTGAATTCTGTTTAATGTGTGCTCCAGCATGTAAATCACCGGAATAGTCATGCTGATAATGGCATCATCGTCAGCACTAAACATCTTCGTCGCCATTTCAAAACTGTGCAGAAGGGTGTGTGGCGCCCCTGAGGGTTCAGTCGCCACAGAGTTACTGCATCTCACCCAGAGGTGTGGTATCTCACCCTCAGGTAAGGAAAGCGTATGGCTCGGGACCCTAACACCTGCATCCAACACATACCCGCAGTGGGAGTAGGGAGAGATTGCTCCTAAGGGAGAGCACAGTCCCAGGTCCCTAGCTGGCAGGAGGGTCCTATGCAGTGGGTGCTTAGGGGAGCAGCTTAGGGGAGCACATGACAGGGAGAGTATAAATAGGAAGCCATCTTAGAAAGAGCAAGCCAGTCAGAGGAGGAAAAGTGACAGGAGCAGAGGCTCTGCATGAGCTCTGCTCTGGCGGCGGGCCTAGCCTGGGAGTCCCAGGACTGAAGGAGAGAAGAGAGGAGTGGGAGCAGGAAAGCTCCAGGAACCGAAGGGACCCTAGGGCTACGGGCCGTGCAGAAGGCCACCCGTACTCCCGCTGCTACCAGGAGGTAGAGGGGTCAGGCCAGATAAGGGGAACCGGTCCCTCAACTAGCGGAGAAACAGCAAGGCTCAACTAAAAACCAGAGGCTGCAGCATTTCATGTACTGCAGGCCAAAGTCCACACCAGCCTCACTAAGAAGGTAGCCACATAGGACCCAGGGGACGGAACACACGTCGCCCGCCAAGGACCCAGGATACCGGATAGAAGTGTCACTGGGTGTGAGGTGCAGGGAGGAGGCCAGAGAAAGGACACACAGAAGGGGGTCCTGCTAAGTACTCCGGAGCTATCTGGGGGTGGACTGAGCCCCTCACTGAGTACACACAGCACGATGGGGGAGATTGCTCTGGTACCTGTAATCTGGACTGCAACAACTGATCTTGGGACTGCATCTTGGGACTGCATCACACGGACTCTGTGTTCATTACTGACTCCCTGCACTACAACCAGCATCATCCACCCACACTGCCCTGAAGCTACACTCTTCCTGTGGGGAGTATTAATACCATTGCTGCAAAACCACCAGCTTCAGAGGACTGTTCTGCAGTGGCCCCTTTGGCCGCACTCCACAGGTGGCGTAGTCGGACATTATAAAACCCATATATACAAATTACCCTTGGATTGACCGCCCTGGGTCACGGACCGGGTCAACGCCACAGTGACTACAACCCCCAGCGTCTACCGGCCCGGCTCCGGGTACCCCATGGCCCCAGGGGGCGCGTCAACTTCATAGGTCCCTGATCTGAGACCACTCCTGCAGTGTGATTTGCCCCACCTCTGGATCTCGTTGGCCCAGGCTATACGTCAGAACGTATTGCACCAGGGCTTGTCGGTGCTGCCACAGTCGCTGCAACATGTGCAGAGTTGAATTCCACCATGTCGGCACATCGCATTTCAGCCGGTGAACTGGCAGGCCCAACGACTTCTGTAGAGATGTAAGTCGCTGAGCTGCGGGATGCGAACGGCGGAAGTGAGCACACAGCGACCGTGCCCTCTGCAGAAGGCCATCTAGTCCGGGATAGTGGGCTAAAAATTGATGGACAACCAGGTTCAACACTTGAGCCATACAAGGCACGTGTGTGACATTGCCCCAGCGAAGGGCCGCACCCAGGTTTGCAGCCTTGTCGCACACAGCCTTCCCTGGTTGCAGGTCCAGTGGACACAACCATTAATGAAACTGGGTCTCCAGAGCTGACCACAACTCCTCAGCTGTGTGACTCACATTTCCCAGACATTTCAAAGTAAACACTGATGCCATTGAGCCCTGCTGCCAGCATAGTAAGGAGGTGTGCAGGATTCCTTCTGCGCAGTTAGAAAGCAGGTGGCATTACCAGACAGGCTTTGGGTGCAGGTGGAGGACCGAGAGGAGGTTGAGGAGGCAGAAGCAGTGGAGGAACTTCGAGATAAAGAGGATTGAGGCACAACTTGTGGGGACGGTAAGACTTGGACAGCAGCCGCTTGTCCTGCTGTCACCATAGATACCCAGTGCCCAGTCAGCGACATGTAATGCCCCTGTCCATGCCTACTCGCCCAAGTGTCTGTGGTGAAATGCACCCTGTCACACACAGAGTTTCTCAAAGAAGCGGTGATGTTGTGTGCGACATGCTGGTGGAGCGCAGGCACACCTTTCTTTGAGAAGTAGTGCCGACTGGGCATCTGGTACTGGGGCACTGCGACGGACATAAGGTCTCGAAAATCCACTGTGTCCCCCAGGCGGAAAGGCAGCATTTCTGTAGGCAACAGCTTGCAGATGGTGAAATTCAACCTCTTAGCTTTGTCATGGCTAGGAGGAAATGGTCTTTTACTTTTTCACATCTGAGGGACCGAGGGCTGGCTGTTGCGCTTAGACGGGGTTGAGTAGGGTGTCCCCGGCAAACTGCCGGTCTGTGAGGAAGATGCAGGCGGACATGTTTGGTTGCCTTGATCCAAAGGTGGTGCTCTCGATGTCGGAAAGCGCTCAACACCAGCAGGTGTTTCCACTTCCCAATGAACTGACGACCTGCCAATCACACTGGCTGTTGCGGGTAAAGAGGTGGCAGGTCTGCATCCAAAAACATGTGTGACTGCTGTCCCCCCAGTCACAGAGGATGAAGAGGCTGTGGATGTACAAAATGGGGCAGACGGTGGTTGCCCGGCCCGCTAGGCCGCATTGTAGCACAGTGAGCTTCCCACTGCAACTTATGCTTCATATCCATGTGACGGTACATGCATGAAGTACTCAAACTATGGATTTTTTGGCCTGTACTTAGCTTTTGGTGACAAATATTACAGATAACACGAGTTGGGTCATCCTTATCGATCTGAAAAAATGCCCAGGCTATGCAAGGCTTAGAGCCCATGCGACCTGAAGAGCCACTACGACTTGTGGTCAGAGGCAGAGTTGTGTTTGAGGATGCAGTTGTTGACGTGCTTGCTGTACTCCGTCTCTGTCCAGGAAGGCGCAACCTAACCTCATCGTCAATAGCATCTGTGACGCCCCGCTGCGCTTGGTATCACAGATCCTAGAAGAGTGCATTGATGGAATCCTCCACAAGAGGCCCCCATAAACATTCACACATCTCCACCTTCCACCTCAGACCAGCAGAGGGAGCCCGTTAGGGATATAAATAGGGAAGGTGGAGCTAGGCAGTTCATTTCCTCTGAAGAGTTCCTGCAGTAGAGAAGCCTAAGAGAGGTCAGTCTGCAGTGGAGCTCAGTCTAGTCTAGAGAACTCAGTTAATAGTTCAGCAGTGGAGCACAAGGCTCCTGCTAGCTAGATTCAGGGAGCCCCGATAGAGCTTAAGGTGTGCCGGCGTCATAAGATCGGTAAAGCGCGGCAAGCTGCCGTTAGTGTGTATAGCCTAGTGAGGGCCCAAGTAGGCCGAAGGCGAGTGGCGAGTTAGTACAAAAGGGGCAGAGGAGCTTAACCAGCTCACGCCGAAGCATTTACCGGACACCGAATCCGAACTTACCGGGATCTCTATGACCCAGTAAGGCATAACCGGAATCCCTGGAGAACTACAAGTCCCAGGATCGCTAAGGTTCTGATACGTAACAGAGCCAGGAGACGCTTAGGCCCCGCATACTGGGAGCGTGAACTCCAAGACAAGGCCCTACCACAAGGTCAGCTAGCGCAGGACAGAGACAAAGTTAGGCCTAGCTCCAGGTAGGTCAGAAACTTACTACGCAGAGGCAAGAAACAGGAGGCCCTACGCCTGCTCATTGGGGAGGATGCTGATATGTACCCTTCATTCTACAGTGCTCTGGGATGTGCCTGAATTTCCACCAGTAAAAGGTACTGAAGTGACTACCGTGTCCGTTCCCATTCTTGCTCTGACCCAGCTGGGTCTCGCCTGTCCTGCATTCCCCCTGCATACGCTGCCCTGAGACCTAGCTCCACCTGTGGGGAGCTATACCATCGAGCTGCCTTATCACCGGCCTTAATGGACTGCTGCAGCGCTGGTGCTTCTCACCAGATACCACAGGTGGCGTCACGAACTCTTATAAAATTAACAATTATCCACCCTTTTAAAGAGTGACCCCAGGGTACGGGCCAGGGAGCCGACCACCGCGACATCCCCAAGGCCAGGCAAAGGCCCGGGTACCGAGTCATCCCCATCCCCTGGGCTAGTCACAACCTCCTCCACATCCTCTGCTGACCTCATCGACTGGCTGACTGTGGGTTGACAGTAAGTGGGATCTCCAACCTCATCATCATCACCCTGTGTGTTCTCACACCCGTCATCCTCAGAGCCAACCTGTTCCTGCCCTGACCGAAAAGTCAAGTGTTCGCTCCAATTAGGTATTTGATTCTCAACATCGTCTTCATCATTGTCTCCACTAACAGGAGTTACAGTTTGGGAACGAGGGTCTATATTATGCTCAGAACCTTCTTCATCTTGTCCTGGATCCGACTTATAAATATTCTGGGCATCAGTGCAGATCATTTCCTCATCTGGATTAACAGAAGCTCTGGAGCAGACCTCCGTTTCCCAGGCTATAGTATGACTAAACAGCTGTGCAGACTCAACCATCTGTGTTTCCCCATACTCAGACGGGCAGCTGGAGGCTTGGGAGCTGTGAGGAAGCAAGTGCGATTTGTAGCGATGGGCGTGTCTGTAAGAAAAGGATCGTATCACAGTGTCCACGAAAAGAAGTAGACATCTTAGTTTGGCTGGAAGATGGTCTTTCTTCTGCAGATGTTACTCCCCCCCCACCGCGGGGGGGCTCGACCCACCAGCGGACAGGCACCAGTATTGGGAGAGGGGGGCTGGCCGTCAGGGTCCACCGCGGCTCTGGCACAAACCCGGCGACACGGAGGTCGCACGGGCAGGAACGGACTGGCCGTGTCGGCTTCGCACTTTTTTGGTTTTAGAAGGGCATGACATGCCTATATCTGTGTCTCCCCCTCCTTTTACTCCTCCACCTCTTTTCTTTTCGCATGACTATATGTACTTTTCACTTTTCCATGTGTTAGTTGTGTCTTCTGAGCAGTTTGTCAGCTTTTGGACACCTTTTGACGTGTTTTCTATGTGTTTTCTATGTGTTTCTATGTGTTTTTGTTTGCCTGCCATTGGTTTTAACGGTGTTCGACGAACAGTTCGACGAACAGTTCGGTGAACATACGGGTGTTCGACTAACCGAACCGAACTCGAACACTACGGGGGTGGCTCAACACTACTTCTGTCCTCTTGTGGGTCATGTGACTTCAAGTCAGACTAGCCGGGTAATACAGGAGTTTATTTGTAGATTGGAAGTTAATTTCAAAATGTAAGTCTATTCTGAAAGTACGCTGTGTGTGCTCATTTCCAAAATTGAGCTACATCTTCCGCCGCCCTCGATGTGCTTCAGCTGCGCTTGCAGCTTCCAGGTTTAGGGGATAACAGTTTTGATGGATTTGCTCCTCTAATGGCATACTGTAAGTGGAATCTTGGAATCTGTTAATGTAGCTTCCACAGAAAGGATTTTCACAAGACACTCAGTTTAGCAGGTCCAGGGAGAATCATGACTTTTAACCCGTGTACTAGTATCTAGACTTACGCAGGCATTCCTGAGTTACAATCATTGAGCAGCTGTCAATCGGGATTATTACAAGGAAATCAAAGTCAGGGACAAAATTGTAAGACAATTGGATAATCAGAAAAATGAACCAAAGTCAGTAACGAATCACCAGGAGATTCACAGTACAAGGGCTAGTCGAAAGAGCAGAGCAGGGTAGTAACAAACTATAACTTGCACCTGTGGTATAACTAGTGTTCTATGTGCCTCAAGGCTAAAATTTTGATTTGGGCCCTCTCCCACAACACCACCAGCATGTTGCTCAGATACATGGGCCCCAGTGGATTTGCTAGAGTCTACAAATACATAGATTATGCATTGGCCTACTCTAAATTTAACAAAATGTACATAAAGTATAAATCTCATCGAAAACCTAGCAATAAAATCATTTTCTAAGTAATACTTCTAAATAATAATATTAGACTTACCAAATGACAAATAATATCATAACAATACTGGTATTGAGCAAATTCACTATTAGAGTTGAGCGAGCATGCTCGACACAGCTCGTTATTCGCCCGAGCATCTCACTACTCGGGATGTTCGGCGAGCACCGAGCATTTCCGGGTTAATCGGGCGGGAGCTCGGGTCTCCGCTCTGCATGTTTGGCACTCTTTACAGAGCCAATGAAGATGCAGGGATTGCCAGCCAGTCACTGTAATGCCGCAGCCATGTTGGTTGTGGGCATTACAGTGATTGGCTGGCCGCCATCTTGGACACAGTCGCTCTGGATCAGACAGTGTAGGGAGACTGCTGCTGAGCTAGGGAGAGATTTATAGTGCGAAATAGGGTAGTGTATGGTCTCTAAAGCCTGCAAAATCAAACAAACAGTCCTTCTCAGGACTAATATCTATCCCAGATATCAGGCAGGCAGGCTATATAGGAGACGCAGTGGTTATACCAACAAACACTGCATTACAGTCCTGTGTGCTGCTGCTGCTCAAATTGCTAGACTTAGCCCCAGGTCTCAGGGGCCAGGAAAAATCCTTTTTTTTTTCATCTAAATCCTCTTTTTTTCTTTTTTCCTCAGTCAGACTGTACAAATACCTGTCTTATTAACCTTTTGGTATTTTTTCCCCAAAAACAAAAAAATTGTGTGTGTTCAGACACAAATATATCTGTTTAAAAGAGTCTGGCTTCGGCCAGACAACTAGAACTGTGGTTTTGCAGCTCCATGGTTCAAATCTCTGCATTATCCACTTTTTTGCCTTTTTTTCCATAAAAAAAACTGTTTCAGTGTCTAGCTGACTGTTCAGACACAAATATATATATTTAAAAGATTCTGGTATACGCCAGCAATTAGAACTGTGGTTTTCCTCTTCCACGGTTCAAGTCTGGGTGTTATCCACCTTTTTGCCTTTTTTCCATAAAAAAAAACTATTTAAGTGTCTCGCTGACTGTTCAGACGCAAACATATCTGTTTAAAAGATTCTGGTGTAGGCCAGAGAACTAGAACTGTGGTTTTCCTCTTCCACGGTTCAAATCTGGGTGTAATCCACCTTTTTGCCTTTTTTACATAAAAAAAAACAGTTTAAGTGTCTCGCTGACTGTTCAGACACAAATACATCTGTTTAAAAGATTCTGGTATACGCCAGCAATTAGAACTGTGGTTTTCCTCTTCCACGGTTCAAATCTGGGTGTTATCCACCTTTTTGCCTTTTTTCCATAAAAAAAAACAGTTTAAGTGTCTCGCTGACTGTTCAGACACAAATATATCTGTTTAAAAGATTCTGGTGTAGGACAGAGAACTAGTACTGTGGTTTTCCTCTTCCACGGTTCAAATCTGGGTGTAATCCACCTTTTTGCCTTTTTTACATAGAGAAAAACAGTTTAAGTGTCTGGCTGACTGTTCAGACAAAAATATATCTGTTTAAAAGATTCTGGTGTAGGCCAGAGAAATAGAACTGTGGTTTTCCTCTTCCACGGTTCTAATCTCCTTTTTATTACGCTTTTGCCATTGATAGTGCGAGTGTAAGCTATTTTACTTCATTTACAATGGGCAAGGCGCGTGGCAAGGGACGTGGAACTGGACGTTCTGGTGATGGTTCGTGCAGAGGACAGGGCTGTGGCCAAGGTGAAAATGTGCCACAACCAACAGCCACATGTTCTCGCTCCCAGTTCTTGACCGAATTACTAGGGAAGCACACAACAACACCACTATTGTGAATTGATCAGTGTGAACAGGTTATTAATTGGATAGCAGATAATACTTCCAGTCACCTGGGCACCACCACCTCCGGTCTGTCTTCCACACGGTCAAGTCTTAGTAGCCGTGAGTCTCGACCGCATACTCCTCCTCACCCTGATGCTCCTTCCTCCCACCATGCTGAGTGTCGTCAGACAGCAACTGATCCCACAGTTGGCCACTCTGTAGAGCTGTTCATTGGTCCATTTCCAGATTTGGGCCCCTCGCCTGCTCCGCTTGAAGTGGTGGAAGAGGAGATCCCATGTAGCGATGGCCAAATATTTGAACAGCCATGACCACAGGAAGGCGACACTGGCAATTTGTCACAAGAGGTGGACGATGACGAGACACAATTGCCACGAAGTGAGGAGGAGGATCGTGGTGCACAAGTGGAAGAGGAGGAGGTGGTGGATGATCTAGTAACTGACCAAACCTGGCAGGAGGACATGCAGAGCGAGGCCAGCAGCACACAGGGGGAGGGAGGCAGAGTACCCCAACAGGTAGGAAGAAGCAGTGTGGTGGCCACAGACAGAAGGCGGGCAACCGTTCCGCGCAACACCAACACGAGGGACGTTGCCAGTACAACCTGTAGCTCTTCCAGAGTCTGGAACTTTTTTAAAGACTCTGCTGATAACCCCAAAAAGGCCATTTGTACCACCTGCCAGGCCAGCATCAGCAGGGGTGACAAAACTACCAGCCTGACCACCACCAGCATGATCAGGCACATGTCAGCAAAGCACCCGACTTTGTGGGGCGAACCCCAGAGTCCACGACCAGTGTCAGCGGGTGTCACCACTGCTTCTTCTGCTGTTGTGCATGTAAGAGAACCCCCTGTTGGGCATGCAAGGTAATACCCTGTCCATACTGCATGCAAAGATGCCCCCTCCTCTCAGTCTTCACTTGTTATGGCAGTTTCTCAAGAAACAGCATCAACGTCCACGTCCCACCGCAGCGTTCAATTGTCCATATCCCAGAGCTTTGAACGAAAGCGCAGCGCCCCACAGGCCACAGTCCTAAATTCGCACATTTCACGACTGCTTGCGTTGGAAATGCTGCATTTTAGGCTGGTTGAGACGGAATCCTTCCGCAACCTTATGGCTGTGGCCGTCCCTCGGTACTCGGTCCCCAGCCGACACTATTTTGCCCGGTGTGCCATCCCAGCACTACACAAGCACGCGTCCCAAAACATCTGCCGTGCCCTCAACAACGCAGTTACTGGGAGAGTCCACCTGACAACGGACACGTGGACAAGTGCTTGTGGCCAGGAACGGTACATCTCCTTTACGGCACACTGGGTAAACATAGTGGAAGCCGGGACCTTGGAACGGAACACATCTCCCCACACCAAGGAATGCGGACCCTATGTCAGTCAGAGTTGCCCCTACAGTGTACAGTTCCTGTGCATCATCCTCCTCCTCCTCAGGTTCAGCCTCCATCTCAGATATCACCTCATCAGTTACAAGCTGAAAGCACTGCAGTACTGCCTCAGCCAAGAGGCAACAGGCTGTGCTGAAACTCAGAAGCTTAGGTGATAAACCTCACACTGCTTGTGAGTTGTGGACAGCTGTGAAAGAGCAGGCAGATTTGTGGCTGAGACCGCTGAACCTACATCCAGGCATGGTCGTGTGTGACAATGGCCGTAACCTGGTGGCGGCTCTGAGGCGAGGCGAGATCACACACGTACCATGCCTGGCTCATGTGCTTAACCTCGTGGTTCAGCTGTTTCTTAAATCGTACCCCGAGTTGCCAAATCTGCTCGTCAAAGTACGTCGCCTGTCAGCTCATTTTCAGAAGTCGGCTACAGCTTCCGCGGCCCTTGCTGTGTTGCAGCAGCGTTTGCTGCTTCCAGCACACCGACTGGTGTGTGGTGTCCCCACACGTTGGAACTCTACCCTCCACATGTTGCAAAGGATTTGTGAGCAGAAGAGAGCAGTTGTGGAGTACCAGCTGCAACAAGGCCATCGATATTCAGGTCAGACTCCACACATAAGACCTCAGGAGTGGACCTGGTTGTCTGACATATGTACCATCCTGACAAACTTTGAGGCGTCCACCAAGATGATGAGTGGCGATGACGCCATGATTAGCGTCAGCATCCCACTTGTCTGTCTTTTTCAACGCTCTCTGCAGAGAATTAAAGAGGAGGCATTGCAGCCAAAGTATGATGAGATGGATCAAGAAGCTGTAGCGGGCGATTTCACACAGCACAGCCTCATCTCATCCCAACGTGCTTTGGGGGACAATGAGGGAGAGGAGGACGAGGAGGAGGAGGAAGAACAGGAGCTGGTATCATGCACTGTAGACCGTAGTACTTGTACAACTGTCATACCATCGGTTCAGCGTGGGTGGCCTGAGGACAGGGGGAGGAGGAGGAGGAGGAGAGCATCGTTGGTCGTCATCTTGGTGAGGACACAAAAGTCTTGCCCGTTACCAGTCTGGCACGCATGGCTGACTTTGTTACGCTGCCTTAACCGTGACCCTCGCATTGTCAAAATGTTGGGTGACAGTCATTACTGGTTGGTGACACTTTTAGACGCCCGCTACAGGGTGAACTTTCACTCTCTTATTCCTGAGGTGGAGAGGTCTACAAAAATGGGGCAGTACCAGAAGGCCCTTGCTGCAGAACTGTTAAAAAAATTCCCATCTGTACACGCTAGCGGCAGAGGTCACAGTTCGTTGCCCAACCAAGGCGTACAGGCGAGAGAGACACAACTCCAATCCAGCAGAGGCAGGGGAACACTGTCAACGTTCTGGGACAGTTTTCTGTGACCTGCCCAGGTTACAGGCCCTGAGGCGTGGGGTACACTCACAAGGAGTGGGAAGTTTCAAAAGATGGTGAGGGAGCACCTTGCCTACCGTACCAGCGTCCTCCGTGATTCCTCTGTGCCTTTTAATTATTGGGTATCCAAGCTGGACACTTGGAATGAACTCGCTCTGCATGCCTTGGAGGTCCTGGCCTGCCCTGCCGCTCGCGTGTTATCGGAGCGTGTTTTTAGTGCCGCTGGGGGAATTATAACTGATAAGCCCACTCACCTGTCAACTGACAATGCTCACAAGCTGACCCTTATCAAAATGAACAAGGGCTGGATTGGGACAGACTTCTCATCACCACCAAATGACAGCAAAGTAACATAAAGTCAAATCCACTGTGTTATTTCGGGAGGTGTGTTCCCATGCACCGCTTCACACCCACACATGGATATACGCTTCCTCATATCGGCTGTTTTTTGCTCTTCTCCTTATCCTCAGCCTCCACCACCACTATACCACCAGGGTGACTGTGTTCCGTGTTGCCAGCATTGCAAATTCCTCTGTCCTAATTTTTGGCAGCTTTTGCTTGGAAGGCATAGGCTAAGACTATGGGAGACCCACTCCCCAATAATGGTAATAATGTTTTTAATATGCTGTACTGCATGGCTCTTGAAAGGGGCATTGCAAGTTCCTCCATCCTAATTTTTGGCAGCTTTTGCTTGGAAGGCATAGGCAAAGACTATGGGATACCCACTCCCCAATAATGGGGATAATGTTTTTAATATGCTGTTCTGCATGGCTCTTGTAAGGGGCATTGCAAGTTCCTCCGTCCTAATTTTTGGCAGCTTTTGCTTCGAAGGCATAAGCAAAGACTATAGCGGACCCACTCCCCAATAATGGGAAAAATGTTTTTAATATGCTGTACTGCATGGCTCTTGTAAGGGGCATTAAAATCGTCTTGTTAAGCTACTGTGACCTCCATGTCTCTTCCAAGGGTCATTGATATTGTCTTTTTATTCCACTGGGACCTCCACTTCTCTTCCAAGGTGCATTGATATTGTCTTTTCATTCCACTGTGACCTCCACGTTTCTTACAAGGGGCATTAAAACCGTCTTTTTAAACCACTCTGAACTCCACGTCTCTTCCAAGGGGCATTAAAACCAACTTGTTAAGCTACTGCGACCTCCACGTCTCTTCCAAGGGGCATTAAAACCGTCTTGTTAAACCACTCTGAACTCCACGTCTCTTCCAAGGGGCATTGATATTGTCTTTTTATTCCACTGTAACCTCCACCACTCTTCCAAGGGGCATTGATATTGTCTTTTTATTCCACTGCGACCTCCACCACTCTTCCTAGGACATTGATATTGTCTTTTTATTCCACTGTAACCTCCACCACTCTTCCTAGGGGCATTGATATTGTCTATTTCTTCCAGTGGGACCTCCACCACTCTTCCAAGGGGCATTGATATTGTCTTTTTATTCCACTGGGACCTCCACGTCTCTTCCAAGGGGCATTAAAACCGTCTTGTTAAACCACTCTGAACTCCACGTCTCTTCCAAGGGGCTTTAAAACCGTCTTGTTAAGCTACTGTGACCTCCACGTCTCTTCCAAGGGGCTTTACAACCGTCTTGTTAAACCACTCTGAACTCCACGTCTCTTCCAAGGGGCATTAAAACCGTCTTGTTAAGCTACTGTGACCTCCACGTCTCTTCCAAGGGGCTTTAAAACCGTCTTGTTAAGCTACTGTGACCTCCACGTCTCTTCCAAGGGGCTTTACAACCGTCTTGTTAAACCACTCTGAACTCCACGTCTCTTCCAAGGGGCATTAAAACCGTCTTGTTAAGCTACTGTGACCTCCACGTCTCTTCCAAGGGGCATTAAAACCGTCTTGTTAAGCTACTGTGACCCCCACGTCTCTTCCAAGGGGCATTAAAGCTGTCTTGTTAAACCACTCTGAACTCCACAGCTCTTTCAGGGGGCATTGAAATGTTGTTTTTAATTACCTCTAACCTCCACGACTAGTGTTGAGCGATACCTTCCGATATCGGGAAATATCGGATCGGATTGGATCGGACCGATACCGAAAAAGTATCGGATATCGCCGATTCCGATACCGGAAACCAATGCAAGTCAATGGGACATAAATATCGGAATTAAAATAAACCCTTTCTTTCCTTGTAGGTTATTTCTACATGAAGGAAAACAACTAAGAATAATGTAGAATGTATTGGGGGAGGTGGGGGAGACAATAAAGGCATAGAGGTTTAGCCCAGTCAAATGGAATAGCAGGAATTAATATTTTTTTATTATGTTCTGAGTTACGGAAATATTAACTATGTTAAGTATTTTTATATTTTGTCAGATATTTATGTTTCACTACTTCCATGCTCTTCACCTTCTTTTTTACTTCTCCCACACTTTCTCCTTCATCATCCTCAGCATCTTTTTCATCCACTTCTTCTTCACCTTCTTCTTCTTCACCTTCTTCGTATTATTCTTTTTTTTACATTCTTCATATTCTACTTCTTCATCTTCTTCATATTCTTCTTCTTCATCATATTCTTATTTGTGACAGGCATTCCTGTAGTTGTTATCTATAAAAGGTTGGACATTACACCTTTCGTTCTGCCCGTCACAAAAGATTTACAACAGGATTTGTCCGCGTTCAGTTTGGCCTGCAGCAGCAGGTCTTTTCCAGGGGCACCACGAGGAGGAACGGACTCACCCCCATACACTGCTTAGTCATCTTCTGCTTATAATTTAGATATTATCTTTTGCTCTGATTTTTAGTCTTATGCTTAATGTTCTTCCGCTTTTTGTTCTGCAGCTTCTTGTATTTCTGCTTCTTGGTTTTCTGTCTCTTGTTTTTCTGTATCTTGGTGCTTGTCTTCTCTTCTTTGTCTTCTTGGTCAACTTCTTCAGGGTCATCTTCTTGGTCTTCTTCGGGGTGGTCTTCAGGGTCGTCGTCTTCGGGGGTCCTCGTCTTCGGGGTCCTCGTCTTCTTCGGGTTGGTCTTCTGGGTCCTCGTCTTCGGGGTCCTCGTCTTCTTCGGGGTGGTCTTCAGGGTCCTCGTCTTCTTCGGGGTGGTCTTCAGGGTCCTCGTCTTCTTCGGGGTGGTCTTCAGGGTCCTCGTCTTCAGGGTCATTGTCTTCGGGGTCCTCGTCTTCTTAGGGTTGGTCTTCAGGGTCCTCGTCTTCAGGGTCCTCGTCAGGGAGATCCAGAGTGATTACCAAGAACCATTTCAAAAAGCTTGAACTTGGAAATGTAGCAGAAGGTACAAGAAAGCTGAGGAACTACCGAGGACCAGCTGACGGTACTGGAACCCGGATGGATAGCAGAAGGTACAAGAGCCAATGGAACTACCGAGGACCAGCTGATGTTACTGGAACTCGGTTACTAAGCAGGAGGTACCTGTGCCAGAAAGCACTACCAAGGACCAGCAGACGTTGGTGGAACTTGGATACCGAGAAGGAGGCACCTAATCCAAAGGCACTGCCGAGAACCAGCTGACGGTACTGGAACCCGGATGGGTAGCAGAAGGTACAAGAGCCAATGGAACTACCGAGGACCAGCTGATGTTACTGGAACCCGGATGGGTAGCAGAAGGTACAAGAGCCAATGGAACTACCGAGGACCAGCTGATGTTACTGGAACTCGGTTACTAAGCAGGAGGTACCTGTGCCAGAAAGCACTACCAAGGACCAGCAGACGTTGGTGGAACTTGGATACCGAGAAGGAGGCACCTAATCCAAAGGCACTGCCGAGAACCAGCTGACGGTACTGGAACCCGGATGGGTAGCAGAAGGTACCCATGTAAAAAAAAAGTTCAAGGCCGCGAGCCGGCCGCAGTTACCAAAACCCACAGTCCTACAGAGGGTGCTTGTCCTATTGGCACTATGGAACCAGCCTTCATTGCCAGATCCCGCAGCCCACATAGGAGTCACCTAAACTGCAGGCACCATAGAGTCGGCTAACCCGACCGCAACACGACAGGACAACGCATTGGAGGCAAAGTGACGTTGACACTACCCGGAAACAGCTGGCGTGCTGGAACCAGGCTGGGCAGGAGGGAGTACCCGTGCCAAAGACACTGCCGAGAACCAGCTGACGGTACTGGAACCCGGATGGGTAGCAGAAGATACAAGAGCAAATGGAACTACCGAGGACCAGCTGACGGTACTGGAACCCGGATGGGTAGCAGAAGGTACAAGAGCCAATGGAACTACCGAGGACCAGCTGATGTTACTGGAACTCGGTTACTAAGCAGGAGGTACCTGTGCCAGAAAGCACTACCAAGGACCAGCAGACGTTGGTGGAACTTGGATACCGAGAAGGAGGCACCTAATCCAAAGGCACTGCCGAGAACCAGCTGACGGTACTGGAACCCGGATGGGTAGCAGAAGGTACCCATGTAAAAAAAAAGTTCAAGGCCGCGAGCCGGCCGCAGTTACCAAAACCCACAGTCCTACAGAGGGTGCTTGTCCTATTGGCACTATGGAACCAGCCTTCATTGCCAGATCCCGCAGCCCACATAGGAGTCACCTAAACTGCAGGCACCATAGAGTCGGCTAACCCGACCGCAACACGACAGGACAACGCATTGGAGGCAAAGTGACGTTGACACTACCCGGAAACAGCTGGCGTGCTGGAACCAGGCTGGGCAGGAGGGAGTACCCGTGCCAAAGACACTGCCGAGAACCAGCTGACGGTACTGGAACCCGGATGGGTAGCAGAAGATACAAGAGCAAATGGAACTACCGAGGACCAGCTGACGGTACTGGAACCCGGATGGGTAGCAGAAGGTACAAGAGCCAATGGAACTACCGAGGACCAGCTGATGTTACTGGAACTCGGTTACTAAGCAGGAGGTACCTGTGCCAGAAAGCACTACCAAGGACCAGCAGACGTTGGTGGAACTTGGATACCGAGAAGGAGGCACCTAATCCAAAGGCACTGCCGAGAACCAGCTGACGGTACTGGAACCCGGATGGGTAGCAGAAGATACAAGAGCAAATGGAACTACCGAGGACCAGCTGACGGTACTGGAACCCGGATGGGTAGCAGAAGGTACAAGAGCCAATGGAACTACCGAGGACCAGCTGATGTTACTGGAACTCGGTTACTAAGCAGGAGGTACCTGTGCCAGAAAGCACTACCAAGGACCAGCAGACGTTGGTGGAACTTGGATACCGAGAAGGAGGCACCTAATCCAAAGGCACTGCCGAGAACCAGCTGACGGTACTGGAACCCGGATGGGTAGCAGAAGGTACCCATGTAAAAAAAAAGTTCAAGGCCGCGAGCCGGCCGCAGTTACCAAAACCCACAGTCCTACAGAGGGTGCTTGTCCTATTGGCACTATGGAACCAGCCTTCATTGCCAGATCCCGCAGCCCACATAGGAGTCACCTAAACTGCAGGCACCATAGAGTCGGCTAACCCGACCGCAACACGACAGGACAACGCATTGGAGGCAAAGTGACGTTGACACTACCCGGAAACAGCTGGCGTGCTGGAACCAGGCTGGGCAGGAGGGAGTACCCGTGCCAAAGACACTGCCGAGAACCAGCTGACGGTACTGGAACCCGGATGGGTAGCAGAAGGTACAAGAGCCAATGGAACTGCCGAGAACCAGCTGGCGGTGCTGGAGCCCAGGGTAAATACTAAAAACAGAAGAGCCAGAGGTGTATTTGGAGGAGGTTTTAAATCCGTACTACAGTGGATGTGGACAAAGCAGGAGAATTTGCCGGACACACAGCTGGGGATCAGCTGACGTTACTGAATCCCAATAACACTGGAGCAAGCGTTGACTGTGCAGACGGCACTTCTGAGCAGCAACTAGCGGTATTGGAGCCCAGGGTAAATACTAAAAACGGAGGAGCCAGAGGTGTAATTGGAGCAAGTTTTAAATAAGTAGCACAGTGAATATGGACAGAGCAGGAGAAATTGCCGTGAACACAGCAGGGGAACAGCTGACGTTACCGAACCCCAATAACACCGCAGCAAGTGTTGACTGTGCAGACGGCACTTCTGAGCGCCAACTGGCGGTGCTGGAGCCCAGGGATAAGAATGAAAACAGAGGAGCCAGAGGTGTAATTGGAGCAACTTTAAAATCTGTAGTAGTGAGAATGTGGACAGAGCAGGAGAAATTGCCGTCCGCACAGCAGGGGAACAGCTGACGTTACTGAACCCCAATAACATGGTAGCAAGTGTTGACTGTGCAGACAGCACTTCCGAGCGCCAACTGGCGGTGCTGGAGCCCAGGGATAAGAATGAAAACAGAGGAGCCAGAGGTGTAATTCGAGCAACTTTAAAATCTGTAGTAGTGAGAATGTGGACAGAGCAGGAGAAATTGCCGTCCGCACAGCAGGGGAACAGCTGACGTTACTGAACCCCAATAACACGGCAGCAAGTGTTGACTGTGCAGACAGCACTTCCGAGCGCCAACTGGCGGTGTTGGAGCCCAGGGTAAATACTAAAAACGGAGGAGCCAGAGGTGTAATTGGAGCAAGTTTTAAATAAGTAGCACAGTGAATATGGACAGAGCAGGAGAAATTGCCGTGAACACAGCAGGGGAACAGCTGACGTTACTGAACCCCAATAACATGGTAGCAAGTGTTGACTGTGCAGACGGCACTTCCGAGCGCCAACTGGCGGTGCTGGAGCCCAGGGATAAGAATGAAAACAGAGGAGCCAGAGGTGTAATTCGAGCAACTTTAAAATGTGTAGTACAGTGGATGTGGACAAAGCAGGAGAAATTGCCGTCCGCACAGCAGGAGAACAGCTGACGTTACTGAACCCCAATAACACGGCAGCAAGTGTTGACTGTGCAGACGGCACTTCCGAGCGCCAACTGGCGGTGCTGGAGCCCAGGGATAAGAATGAAAACAGAGGAGCCAGAGGTGTAATTCGAGCAACTTTAAAATGTGTAGTACAGTGGATTTGGACAAAGCAGGAGAAATTGCCGTCCGCACAGCAGGAGAACAGCTGACGTTACTGAACCCCAATAACACGGCAGCAAGTGTTGACTGTGCAGACGGCACTTCCGTGCGCCAACTGGCGGTGTTGGAGCTCAGGGATAATACTGAAAACAGAGGAGCCAGAGGTGTAATTGGAGCAACTTTAAAATCTGTAGTAGTGAGAATGTGGACAGAGCAGGAGAAATTGCCGTCCGCACAGCAGGGGAACAGCTGACGTTACTGAACCCCAATAACATGGTAGCAAGTGTTGACTGTGCAGACAGCACTTCCGAGCGCCAACTGGCGGTGCTGGAGCCCAGGGATAAGAATGAAAACAGAGGAGCCAGAGGAGTAATTGGAGCAACTTTAAAATGTGTAGTACAGTGGATGTGGACAAAGCAGGAGAAATTGCCGTCCGCACAGCAGGAGAACAGCTGACGTTACTGAACCCCAATAACACGGCAGCAAGTGTTGACTGTGCAGACGGCACTTCCGAGCGCCAACTGGCGGTGCTGGAGCCCAGGGATAAGAATGAAAACAGAGGAGCTAGAGGTGTAATTCGAGCAACTTTAAAATGTGTAGTACAGTGGATTTGGACAAAGCAGGAGAAATTGCCGTCCGCACAGCAGGAGAACAGCTGACGTTACTGAACCCCAATAACACGGCAGCAAGTGTTGACTGTGCAGACGGCACTTCCGTGCGCCAACTGGCGGTGTTGGAGCTCAGGGATAATACTGAAAACAGAGGAGCCAGAGGTGTAATTGGAGCAACTTTAAAATCTGTAGTAGTGAGAATGTGGACAGAGCAGGAGAAATTGCCGTCCGCACAGCAGGGGAACAGCTGACGTTACTGAACCCCAATAACATGGTAGCAAGTGTTGACTGTGCAGACAGCACTTCCGAGCGCCAACTGGCGGTGCTGGAGCCCAGGGATAAGAATGAAAACAGAGGAGCCAGAGGAGTAATTGGAGCAACTTTAAAATGTGTAGTACAGTGGATGTGGACAAATCAGGAGAAATTGCCGTCCGCACAGCAGGAGAACAGCTGACGTTACTGAACCCCAATAACACGGCAGCAAGTGTTGACTGTGCAGACGGCACTTCCGAGCGCCAACTGGCGGTGTTGGAGCTCAGGGATTACAGTTCAGGTGGTAGAAACATGAACAGAACAGGAGACCTGGATACTGTTGCCAACCAATTATTTATTCTGGAAGAGGACTGGCAAATTCATGAGAGATCCAGGCCTTGTTCATTTTGAGAAAAGTAAGCCGGTCAACGTTATCGGAGGATAGTCGCATGCGACGGTCTGTTAGTACACCACCTGCGGCACTAAAGACGCGTTCCGATAATACACTAGCAGCAGGGCAAGCTAGCACCTCCAGTGCATACTGACTAAGCTCTGGCCATGTATCCAGCTTACAGACCCAAAACTTGAAGGGAGAAGAGCCGTCTGGGAGTACACTAAGAGGGCAAGACATGTAGTCTGTCACCATCTGACGGAAACGTTGCCTCCTGCTGACTGGAGCTGTCTGTGATGGTGTAGACATTTGTGGCGGCGGGGACACAAAACTTTGCCACATTTCGGCCATACTGGTCTTGCCTTGTGCTGAGGCGCTGCTTCTGCTCCCTCTTTGTGCAGAGCTTCCTCCACTGCCTCGACGCACTGAGCTGCTTTGTAAAGCACTAGCAGCACTGCTCTCGGTTGGAATGGAGAACATGATGGAATGCACCAGTGCGTCTTGGTACTCCCGCATTTTACGCTCCCGGTTCAATGGTGTTATGAGGCTTTGTAAGTTGTCCCGGTAGCGAGGATCTAGGAGGGTGGACACCCAATAATCAGCCGTGTTGAGAATGTGGGCGATGCGGCGGTCGTTTCTGAGGCACTGCAGCATGAAATCAACCATGTGCTGCAGACTGCCAACTGGCCAAGAAACGCTGTCCCCTGCTTGAGGCGTGATCTCTGCCTGCTCTGCATCACCCCACCCTCGCTCTAGATACTGACTACTAGAGCATTGTGTACCTCCCTCCTCTGGACAGATGTCTTCCTCATCCATTGACTCCTCCTCATCCTCCTCACAAAGTGTCCCCTGCCTAGGCCTTTGTGAGGAACCACGTTGCGCAGACTGTAGAGAAGCAGATGGCATTTGTGACTCCTCATCCTCCACCTCTTCCAAAACCTCGTCCCTTAGTGCTTGCAGTGTTTTTTCAAGCAGGCAGATAAGGGGGATAGTCATGCTGACTAGTGCATCATCTGCACTCGCCATCCGCGTGGAATAATCGAAGGCACGCAAAACGTGGCAAATGTCCTTCATAGAGGCCCACTCAGTGGTGGTGAAGTGTGAACGGCGCGCACTGCGACTTGTTTGCGCCTGCTGCAGCTGGTACTCCATTACTGCTGCCTGCTGCTCACACAACCTCTCCAACATATGTAACGTTGAATTCCACCTGGTGGGTAGGTCACATATGATGCGATGTTCCGGAAGACATAATCGGCGCTGCAGAGCTGCAATGCGTGATCTTGCATTGCTGGAACGCCGCAAGTGAGCGCACTCTATGCGGACCTTGTGAAGCAGTGCATCAAGATCCGGATAGTCCCTCAAAAAACTCTGCACGACCAAGTTGAGCACATGTGCCAGACATGGGATGTGAGTGAGGTTGCCTAGGCCCAGAGCTGCCACCAGATTTCGGCCATTGTCACACACTACCATGCCTGGCTGGAGATTCGCTGGCACAAACCACACGTCACTCTGCTGCTTGATGGCATTCCAGAGCTCCTGCGCTGTGTGGCTTCGATTCCCCAAAGAAATTAATTTTAATACGGCCTGTTGACGTTTGGCCACGGCTGTGCTCATATCGGTCATCATAACAGGTAACCGTTCACGGGTCGATGTGGAGGTAGACCGTGACGGCTCCTGCAGCGCTGATTCAGAGGAACTGGAGTATGAGGAGGAGTCAATGTGTACAGACTGGATTCCTGCAATCCTTGGAGTTGGCAGAACACGTACAGCGCCACTCTCAAGATCTGTACCCGGCTCCACAACATTTACCCAATGGGCAGTGAGGGAAAGGTATCGTCCCTGTCCATGCTTACTGGTCCACGCATCAGTGGTCAGGTGGACCTTGCTACTGACGGCGTTTTGTAGCGCATGTTTAATTTTTCCCTCCACATGATGTTGCAGGGCAGGGACGGCTTGCCTGCTGAAATAAAAGCGGCTGGGCACGTTGTATTGTGGGACTGCCAATGCCATAAAGTTACGGAATGTGTCAGTCTCCACCAGCCTGAATGATAGCATTTCAAGGGCCAGTAGTTTAGCAATGCCAGCATTCAGAGCCTGTGCTCGGGGGTGGTTTGCCGAGTATGGGCGCCTTTTCTCCCATGCCTGTGCTAACGATGGCTGTAGACTGGCCTGGGAGTGTGAGGATGACTGGGAAAGTGGTGCTGTGGGTGGAATTACACTGTGTCTCTGTACAACAGTGCCAGAGATTCTTCCATGGCGATCCTGTGAGGAAGCCGAACCAGCTGTGTGTGAGCTGGAGGAAGAGGCTACAACACGAGCTGAAGAGGTGGTAGGTGGCGCTGTAGGTTGGCCTAGGTCTTCAGTGTGTTTGTGTAACTCCACCACGTGCTTGGTCCGCACATGTTTCCACATATTTGTGGTATTGAGGTTGCTGACACTTTTCCCTCTTTTCACCTTCTGATTACACAGCTTGCATTTGACAAAGCAAATGTCATCTGCAACTGTGTCAAAAAAGGACCAGGCACTGCAAGTCTTGGGAGCGCCCGCTTTGGATTTTGGAAGAGCCATGCTCCTAATGGGTGCCGAAGTGGAGGCTACAGGCAACCAAGTCTGCCCCCTCCCTCTCCCTCCTTTTTGGGCCGTTCGGGGAATCTCTTCCTCAGAGCTGCTCCCACCACCTTCCTGTCCCTCACGCCATGATGGGTCAAGGACCTCATCATCTACACCACCCTCTTCAAACAACTGCTTCTCCTGGGTAGTCTCGACAGCACAGTACGCACCAGAAAGTGGCACCTGAGTCTCATCATCAGATGCGTACTGAGGTGTGCTGCTGACCATAGGCACTGGCCCACCCGCCTCTTCAGATTCAGAGAGACAAAACGGTTGCGCATCACTGCATACTACCTCTTCTTCAAATTCTCGAATTCTGCTTGGCTGGCCCCCTCTTTCCAAGCCAAGAGATTCAGAGAACAGAAGTAGAGATGGCTCCTGTCCAGGGCTCTCTGACTGCCTGGGCAATTTGGCAGGTGGTGAAGAGACAGATGGGTGCTCTTCAGTGCTCAGGACCTGAGAGGATCTGGAACTAATTGAAGTCGATGCGTTAGCTGCCATCCATCCGACAACGGCTTCAATTTGGTCCTCGCGCAGCAGTGGGGTACGGCTAGCTCCTACAAAGCTGCGCATAAAGGACTGTTCCCTGGTAAAACTGGGGGATGCTGAGTCACTGGTGCCCGCAGCAGGCACAGAATCCCCACGTCCTCTCCCTGCAGGCACAGAATCCTCACGTCCTCTCCCTGCAGAAACTCCACGCCCACGCCCACGACCACGACCACATGCCTTACTCCCTGCCTTCTTCATCTTGGTAGACTGATAAAGATAGGCAGAAAAGTACTAAGGGCTTAGTGTGCTTATTCCTGAACAGCTGCTAACAGGTATAAGAAACACTAATTTTATAAAGTGTGGACTAGACTTTAATATGAGCTAATGTGGCCTACACAACTGTAAAGTGGAGTGTTTGGTGAACTTTATTTAGGTTTTTTTTGTCACAAAAAGACACTGGATGTGCCTAAAGATGTAATAACGATAGTATCACAAACTTTTTGTAGCTATTACAATGTAGGAAGGTAACCTACAATGCAATAGATGAGGCTGCAAAAAATAGGCTAATACTAATCTGGCTGGGACTGCAGGGCCCAATGCTGCAGAAAGGCTCCTCTATCTACTCCTATATAGTGTGTTTGGAATCAATTTAGCTGAATATGGATGGAACCACCACACTAATAGGAGATATCAGGAAAAATTATGAATTGGCAATAAAGGACAATGTATGAGGCAGTGACACACACTGAGTGCACTACAACCAGACGGGGTTGAAGCACACACTACAGGGTGAGCTGCACTCACACACCAGACCTTGCAGACAGCGGTGAACAGTACAGATGCAGAGCACTGTGCACTAGTGCTGCAAGACGGAAAAAAAATTCTCTATCTACTCCTATATAGTGTGTTTGGAACCAATTTAGCTGAATACAGATGGAACCACCACACTAATAGGAGATATCAGGAAAAATTATGAATTGGCAATAAAGGACAATGTATGAGGCAGTGACACACACTGAGTGCACTACAACCAGACGGGGTTGAAGCACACACTACAGGGTGAGCTGCACTCACACACCAGACCTTGCAGACAGCGGTGAACAGTACAGATGCAGAGCACTGTGCACTAGTGCTGCAAGACGGAAAAAAATTTCTCTATCTACTCCTATATAGTGTGTTTGGAACCAATTTAGCTGAATACAGATGGAACCACCACACTAATAGGAGATATCAGGAAAAATTATGAATTGGCAATAAAGGACAATGTATGAGGCAGTGACACACACTGAGTGCACTACAACCAGACGGGGTTGAAGCACACACTACAGGGTGAGCTGCACTCACACACCAGACCTTGCAGACAGCGGTGAACAGTACAGATGCAGAGCACTGTGCACTAGTGCTGCAAGACGGAAAAAAATTTCTCTATCTACTCCTATATAGTGTGTTTGGAACCAATTTAGCTGAATACAGATGGAACCACCACACTAATAGGAGATATCAGGAAAAATTATGAATTGGCAAAAAAGGACAATGTATGAGGCAGTGACACACACTGAGTGCACTACAACCAGACTTGGCTGAAGCACACACTACAGGGTGAGCTGCACTCACACACACAGACCTTGCAGATAGCGGTGAACAGCACAGGGAACTGTGCACTAGCACTGCAAGGCACAGTGATTTAGAAAGTAGCTTGGGTAAAGCAGTATAGAGCAAATAGGTAGCTAAAACTGTCCCTCAGAACAACAGCGTCCTATCCCTAACTGAATTCACAGCAGAGTGAGCTCAAAATGGCGGCGGTGGCTTTTATAGTGCATCATGACATCATTTCAGCAGCCAATCACAGCCATGCCATTAGTTAAGATGCCTACATGCCTAACAGGATGTGCCCACACTTCTTAGGATCCTCATTGGCTGAATAAAATGAAAATGTCTCATTGCATTATGGGAACTTCCGATTCCGGTATACGATATTGCAATAGTATCGGAATTAAGTATCGGAATTCCGATACCGCGAATATCGGCCGATACCCGATATTTCAGTATCGGAATGCTCAACACTATCCACGACTCTTCCAAGGGGCATTGCATTTCCTCCTAATTTTAGTCAGCTTTCGCTTTTCAATGCATAGGCGAACACTAAGGGAGACCCACTCCCCAATAATGGGTAGAAGGTTTTTAGTATGCTGTAATCCACGTCTGTTTCAAGGGGCATTGCAGTTCCTCATAATTTTTGGAAAGCCTTCCATTCACTGCTTAAGCCAACAGTGTACAGGAGACCCAGTTGCTATAAATGGAAAAAACGGTTTAGTTAAGGCCCTCTGACCTCCATGTCACTTCCAAGGTGCATTGGAGTGCCTAAAAACTTTTGGTAGGCATTGCACTCACTGTATGCCCTATAACTGTGTAGCCGAACTGCTCCTTTTGTTACACAAACAAATCCTACAAGACATGTGTGATTGACTGGCCTGATATTGATGTGAATGGTCCCTGTTCCTCCTGCTCTTTTTCCTTTGCCACCACCTCATCCATCATTCATCACCTGAAGCTTTGTTTTAATGGGAGTCATAGAACTGGGATAGTAGCAGGAAAACATCCAGCAATCCTCGGAGGAGATATGATATCGCCAATCGCTGACCACCTCAGGCCTAGCCGCTACTACATACATGCGCTTGCATTCAAAGGAACAGAAAGCTAATGTGATGGATGGCCTCATGATCATGAATAATTTATTTGTTGTGTAGGAGGCCGACCACTGCTTCTGTCTACCTTCTGAACTTTATGTTGAAGCCTGATTGACCCAGGACCCGCAATCCTCTATGTCTGGAGGACGTGTTGCATCCCAGTGTCCAACTGTGTCCCTGCTTCCACAAATGAACCCAGTGTGAAGGCGTCAGTGAGATGGACCATCCCTGGCCACATTCACTTGTCCACGTGTTTGTGGTTAGGCTGTCCTTCTCACTAAATGCACTGGGGAGGGCACAGGTAATGTTTTGGTATGCGCGCTTGTGTATAAGGCGCACCGGGACAAATAGGGGCGGCTGGGGACCGCTCATGGACACCCGGCCGCCCCCAGGCGGCTGGGGACCAAGCGTGGACACCTTGCCGCCGGGCGGCTGGAGACTGAGTATGGATACCAGGCCGCCAACGCAGCCATGATGTGGTGGCCAGATTCCCCCTCGACCCTCAACATGCTTAAAAGGCCCAATTTCAAGTGCAAGCAAGCAGTATGGTATTGCAGCCTGGGGGTGGGTGGGTGGCAGGCTGCATACTTGCGCTTGCACTGCAAGGAATGGGGGAGGTACAATTGAACACTGTCCTGGGACAAGGACTTGAACAGGGATAGTTGCAAGTCTGCAATGACAGGTGCAGGGCGGGAGGCATCTTCGCATGTGCCATGAACAGGGGTTTGACGTGCACGCAATACAGCAGAATAGGCTGTCCTTCCCACTGGGGAAGGCACAGGTAATGTTTTGGTATGCGCGCTTGTTTATAAGGCGCACCGGGACAAATAGGGGTGGCTGGGAAGCGAGTATGGACACCCGGCCGCTCCCTGGCAGCTGGGGGCCGAGTGTGGACACCCGGCCGCCGGGCGGCTGGGGACTGAGTATGGATATCAGGCAGCTGTCTCAGCCATGACATGGTGGCCGGCGTCTGCCTCCACAAGCCTAAAAGGCCTCATTTCAAGTGCAAGCAAGCTAGCAGTATGGTATTGCAGCCTGGGGGTGGGTGGGTGGCAGGCTGCACACTTACGCATGCATTCCAAGAAAACAAAGCAGATGCTAACTTCTATCATCATCATCATGCTCCTCACCTTGGCACACTCAACTCCCCTGATGGAGAAGCCAGGGCCCACCGGAGGAGTCTCTGGTTGTCTGGTGGGCTCGTCCAATGCTGCCCTAAAGCAGGCCAGGCTAAGAAAAGTGTGGGGAAGGTTCCCGGGGCAAATAGTGGAGGCTGGGGACTGAGTATGGAGACCTCGCCGCGGACGCAGCCATGAGGTACTGGCCAGCTTCGGCCTCCTTCAAACTAAAAGGCCCCATTTCAAGTGCAATCTAGCAGTATAGTATTGCAGCCTGCGGGTGGGTGGGTGGTTGGCTGCATATTTGCGCTTGCATTGCAAGGAATGGGGGAGGTACAATTGAACACTGCCCTGGGACAAGGACTTGCACGGGGATAGTTGCAAGTCTGCATCTTCTGATGCGGAAAGGATCACTTCTGATGGGCACACTTTTAGGAAGTGACCTGGGTGTCAGAGATGCTTCCAGGGGTCTTCCCCATGCTGTTCCCATGTCTTTTCAACACTGTATGCATGTGTCACACAGCACATGGCCAGATAAGGTTGTAAAATGTTAAAATTACATTTCCCGGTTAATGCATTTGTCACGGTTGAAAGCAATACAAAAGTGCAAAAACGCATAAAAAATGGTACTTGTGAACATAGCCCAAGGTGTGGAGGAATATTTTTGTTTTTGGTTATTTATTTTACCTTATACACAAGTCTTTACCCTGGAAAGGATGTTCCTTAACATATATCACAGGAAGACAGTTTCAGTTTCATTTTTGAACGTTTTATTGTGAGCCCGTAAAAGTGGCTTAATACCTCTGACCACGTTGTTGACAGCAGTGACCTGGGGGTCAGAAATGCTTCCTGGGGCAATCCTCATGCTGTCCCCATGTCATTTGAGCACTGTCACTATCGTTTTGGGCACTTTTTAGGCTTTCTACAGACTGCCGGGGGTGCCGCCGCAAAAATGCTCGGGTCTCCCATAGACTAACATTGGTCTCGTTGCTCGGGTCGAGCACCCGAGTATCACGGTGAGCTCGGCCCTAGGTTCGAGCACCCGAGCATTTTAGTGCTCGCTCAACACTATTCACTATACCAAAACCAATATCACTACACGAGGGCAAAATAATGCCTCCACACCATGACCATATATTACCACCACATAGTGTCTGAATATCTAAATATAACTACCATCCTGTAAGTAAGCAAAACCAACTATGCCAATATCAATATAACAATGATACCACATACAAGTGACACGTATCATCACTTGACACCTTGACCACATTGAAATAGTCCATTTTCTTCTTCATCTGGTACAGATCGCTAGGACTTCTTCCAGCCACAACATCTCAAGCAAAATGTAACACAGACACTTCTACAGTAGGCTAGATGAAGAAGCAATAGTATCTGTTTTTGTTCCCTGCACAGTGACAATATCCCAGCAATAAAATACATTACAGTTATGGCTCCTTTGTGCCCGCCCCCTCACAGTAGACATGTCCTTTTCTGTGTCCCCCATAAATGATTTACTCTTAGGTCCCATTTTGTGGCTCACAAAAAATTGTAACATTATCCTTTGTGACCCCATATAGTAGTACTCTCTGTCTTTGTGCCCAAACAGAGCAGTAATGCCCATTTCCTCAACAGCTTCTTAAAGTATAAGTGCACAATGCGGGACATTATTAATGCAGAGAGACACAATATGGGAAATTATTCATGTATAGGGCCACAATGGAAGACATTTCTAATGTCCCTCTATGTTACCCCATGCATTAATAATTTCCCCCACTGTGCCTGATAAATTAATATTGCCCCCCCATACACTAATGATGTCACCCATTATATACTTAAAATGTTTTCCGTTATGGTTTTCATGCATTAATATTGTCCTCCAATTCTGTCCCCCATACACTTACAATGTTTCTCATCCTGGTCCTCATACACTTATAATGTCCTCCAATTGTGGCCCCATATACTTATAATATCCTCATTTTTGCCCCCCATACACTTATAATATCCCTTTTTCTGGTCACAGTACCCTTATAATGTCCCCCATTCTGCCTTCCATACATTTGTAATGTCCCCCATAGTGATCCTCTTCCGATAGAAATACAAAAACAAAGACAGCCATGCTTTTTACCTGTCCCCGCTTCCCGCTCCTTACTCCGGCTTCTTCATTGTCTGCCACAAGTGGTGAAGTGATGTTATTGCACCAAAAGCAAGCTACTGTATGCTTGAATAGGGAGTAACCCCACCTAAGACTAACAATAGCGAAATTGTGGTGCCGAATAGTGGCAAAGGCAGAGGTCATAGGAGGCAGTTCACACACGGACACAACAGTTTCTTTAAGTTTTGGTAATGACTACAATGCATGTATATGTGAACTGTAGTATGGCATTAAAAATCATTCTTTGCAATTTAAATAATTCTTTATTTTATTTAGTTGATATTGATATAAACGTCAACCATACTAATGCCAACCCTTATTTGAAGTGTGGTAACTTCATATTATGTAATCTTTATCTCCTATAGAACAAGTAAAGCACACTACAGCATTAACAAAAACATTACCGAATTTCATTATATAGTATAGTTGGCAAAATTTAATTTATTTTCCTGCAATAGCAAAGCTTTGCATGTAAAATTGTATGGTAATTATGTATTTGGAATCTATAACACTAACTCCCTTAGGACCTATTTATCAACAAGACTTGGAAACAAAAAGTCATGCAGGTTAAAGAAATGGATACTTTACTTTTAGCAAACTTTGATTGGCTTTGCAACCAGGAGACTGTTCTGCTTGCGATTCACAGCTACACATATTAGTATTAGCTATTTATACATTATTTGGACAAAAATGTTGGCACACACCACAAAATCATTGAATTTAGCCATGAAGTCTACCTTTACCAACAGATGACTGGCTCTTATAAATATTAGCATGCTCCTGCAATAGGGTGCCATTGTTGTAACAAGTCAGTTCATGAAATTTCTCCATTCCTAAATATTCTACCATCACGGGTGAATGGTATTATTGAAAAATGGAAGCGTTTAGGAACCACAGCAACTCAGCCATAAAGTAGCGTCCATGTAAAGTTACAAAGTAGGGTCACAGTGTATAGTGAATGAAAATCGCCTGCACTCAACTGACTAAATAATTTCAGAGCTGCAAACCTCTTCTGGCGAAAAATAACAGAACACAAAAACAGTTCATACTAAGTTTCAAGACATTGGTTTCCATGGCCATTTAGCTGCATGAGAGCCTTACATCAACAAGCACAATACTAAGTAACATAGTAACATAGTTTTTAAGGTTGAAGGAAGACTAAGTCCATCTAGTTCAACCCATAGCCTAACATGTTGATCCAGAGGAAGGCAAAAAAAAACCATGTGGCAAATACTAAGCTCCACATTGGGGAAAAAAATTCCTTCCTGACTCCATACGACAATCAGACTAGTTCCCTGGATCAACGCCCTATCAATGAATCTAGTATTTATGACCTGTAATATTATACTTTTCAAGAAAGGCATCCATGCCCTTCTTAGATTTTAACAGTGAATCACTCATTACAACATCATGCGGCAGAGAGTTCCATAGTCTCACTGCTCTTACAGTAAAGAATCCCCGTCTGTGATTATGATTAAACCTTCTTTTCTCAAGACGTAGAAGATGCCCCCTTGTCCCCGTCTCAGGCCTCAGAGTAAAAAGATCAGTAGAAAGGTCTTTGTACTGTCCCCTCATATACTTGTACATAGTAATAAGATCACCCCTAAGCCTTCTTTTTTCCACAGTAAATAACCCCAAGTGTAATAACTTGTCTTGGTATTGCAGACCCCCAGTCCTCTAATAACCTTGGTCGCTCTTCTCGGCACCCGCTCTAGTTCAGCTATGTCTTTCTTATACACCGGAGACCAGAACTGTACACAGTATTCTAAGTGTGTTCGCACTAATGACTTGTATAGAGGTAAAATTATGTTCTCCTCATGAGCATCTATGCCTCTTTTAATGCATCCCATTATTTTATTTGCCTTTGCAGCAGCTGCCTGACACTGGCCACTAAACGTGAGCTTGTCATCCACCAATACACCCAGGTCTTTTTCAGTTACAGTTTTGCCCAGTGTTTTACAATTAAGCATATAATTATACATTTTATTTCCTCTGCCCAAGTGCATTACCTTATATTTAACCCCATTAAAGCTCATTTGCCATTTATCAGCCCAAGCTTCTAGTTTACATAGATCCTCCTGTAATATTAAATTGTCCTCCTCTGTATTGATTACCCTGCAGAGTTTAGTGTCATCTGCAAATATTGAAATATTACTCTGTATGCCCCCAACAAGGTCATTAATAAATATGTTAAAAAGAAGGGGGCTCAATACTGACCCCTGTGGTACTCCACTGTTAACTGAGACCCAGTCTGAGTGTTTTCCATTAATAACCACCCTTTGTTTCCTATCCCTGAGCCAATTCTTAACCCACATACATATATTTTCGCCTATCCCCATTGTTCTCATTTTATGTATCAACCTTTTGTGTGGAACCGTATCAAAAGCTTTTGAAAAGTCCATATACACAACATCCACTGCATTTCCTTGGTCCAGTCCCGAACTTGCCTCCTCATAAAAACTAATCAGATTAGTTTGACAGGAACAGTCCCTCGTAAACCCATGTTGATATTGGGTCATGAGGTTATTCTTCTTCAGATACTCTATTATAGCATCTCTTAGGAAACCCTCCAGAATTTTACCCACAGTAGAGGTTAAGCTTACCGGCCTATAATTTCCAAGTTCAGTTTTTGTCCCCTTTTTGAATATTGGCACCACATTTGCTATACACCAGTCCTGTGGTATCGACCCTGTTATTATGGAATCTTTAAAGATTAAAAATAATGGTCTATCTTTGACGTTACTTAATTCCTGCAGTACTCGCGGGTGTATCCCATCTGGGCCCGGGGATTTGTCAACTTTAGTGATTTTTAGACGCCGCCGTACTTCCTGCTGGGTTAAGCAAGTGACATTTAATGGAGAATTTTTGTTATCACTAATCATGTTTTCTGTCATGCGATTTTTTTGTGTAAATACGGTTGAAAAAAAATCATTTAGCATATTGGCTTTTTCCTCATCCTCATCCACCATTTCACCCAGACTATTTTTAAGGGGGCCAACACTATCATTTTTTAGTTTTTTACTATTTATGTAGTTAAAGAATATTTTGGGGTTATTTTTACTTTCTCTTGCAATGATTCTCTCTGCCTCAATCTTTGCTGCCTTGATTTGTTTTTTACATAATGTATTTAATTTTCTATATTTATTTAATGCCTCATCACTACCTACTTTCTTTAGTTCTCTAAATGCTTTCCTTTTGTCACTTATTGCGCCCCTTACAGCTCTATTTAGCCATAGTGGTTTCCTCCTATTTCTAGCATGTTTATTCCCAAAGGGTATATATTTTGCACAGGTACTATTCAGGATGTTAATAAATGTCTCCCATTTGCTTTGTGTAGCTTTATGTCTCAGGATATCGTCCCAGTTTATTGCACTAAGATCATCTCTCAACCGTTGGAAATTAGCCTTCCTGAAGTTTAGTGTCCTTATAACGCCTCTACTACACATCTTATTAAAGGTTACATGAAAACGTATTATTTTGTGATCACTATTACCCAAGTGACCCCCAACTCGTATATTTGATATGCGGTCTGGCCTATTGGTTAATATTAGGTCTAGCAGTGCCCCCCCTCTTGTTGGGTCGTGAACCAGTTGTGAAAGGTAATTGTCTCTCATAGTTGTCAAAAACCTATTACCTTTGCTTGAACTACATGTTTCTGTCCCCCAATGTATTTCAGGGTAGTTGAAGTCTCCCATAATAATGATTTCTCCTTGAGTCGCTGCTTCATCTATTTGTTTTATGAGGATACTTCCATTATTTTTGGAGACTTATAACAAACCCCTATCAGTAATTTATTATTTTTTCCCCCTCCCCTTATCTACACCCACAGGGACTCTACATTTTCATTAGTTTCACATATATCCTCCCGCAAGACAGGTTTTAAGGATGATTTTACATATAAACACACACCCCCCCCTCACTTGTTTGTACGGTCATTTCTGAACAGACTATAGCCCTGTAAATTAACTGCCCAGTCATGGCTCTCATCCAGCCACGTCTCAGATATCCCTACCATGTCATAATTATTTTCCAACAAAATTAATTCTAATTCCTCCATTTTGTTGCTGAGGCTTCTGGCATTAGTGTACATGCATTTTATGTATCTCTCTGTACCTCTATTCCTTCTTACTTTATTGACTGTTCTAACCCCACCCCCAATTTCTTTATTTGTGCCCAGGTCACTATCTGCACTATCTTCCCCACCTATAAAATGAATACCCTCCCCCCCAATCCCTAGTTTAAACACTCCTCCAACCTTCTACCCATTTTCTCCCCCAGCACAGCTGCACCCTCCCCATTAAGGTGCAGCCGGTCCCTAGAGTAGAGTCTGTAGCCAACTGAGAAGTCGGCCCAGTTCTCCAGGAACCCAAATCCCTCCTTCCTACACCAGTTCTTGAGCCACTTATTTATCTCCCTAATCTCCCGTTGCCTCTCTGGCGTGGCACGTGGTACTGGTAGTATTTCAGAGAATACCACCTTGGAGGTCCTTGCTTTCAGCTTGCAGCCTAATTCCCTGAAATCATCTTTAACCCCTTAACAACATTTGACGTACTAATACGCGTCTGTGCCCTGGGACTTAAGCGCCAGACCCGTATTAGTACGTCATGGCGATCGCGCGCGCACACAGGCTGTGCGGGCGCAATCGCCGCTGGGTGTCAGCTGATTATCACAGCTGACACCCGGAACTATGTGCAGGGAGCGGTTCTGCACTGCTCCCAGCACATTAACACCCGCGATGCTGCGATCTAAGTCGATCTCAGCATTGCGGTGGCAAGGGGAGGTGATCGCAGAAACTCACCTCCTCTTCCGGCTTTCAGCGCTGACTGCCGTGGCTTCCAGGATGTTGCCATGACGACCAGATGTCGTCATGACAACATCCGAGTCACCAGACAGCAGGAAGATTTTATGGACATGCGCAGTGCATCTCCAAACAATCTTCTCCCTGTCCAGCGCTGACAGCCTGCATGACACAGGGATGGTGCTGCATTCCTGTGCCATGCAGGCGATCAGAGAAAAAAAAGTGAAAGTCCCACAGTGGGACAAAGTAATAAAGTATTAAAACTATCAGAAAGTGAAAAAAAATAATAATAATTTGTAAAAATATTAAAAAAAATAAAATAAAAATAATCCACCAAAAATAAAAATATAATGTACCCATCAATAAATATTATTATATAAAAAAAAAACAATAAAAGTACACATATTTGGTATTGCCGCGTCCGGAACAACCTGACCTATAAAACTGTCCCACTAGTTAACCCCTTCAGTGAACACGGTAAAAAAAAATAAATAAAATACGAAGATAAAAACAATGCTTTATCACCATACCGCCAAACAAAAAAGGGAATAACACGCGATCAAAAAGTCAAATATAAAAAAAATGGTACCGCTGAAAACGTCATCTCGTCCCGCAAAAAACAAGCTGCAATACAGCTCCATCAGCCGAAAAATAAAAAAGTTATAGCTCTCTGAATAAAGCTATGCTAAAAATTAATTTTTTCTATAAAATTGCTTTTATTATGTAAAAGTGCAAAACATAGAAATACGATATAAATGTGGTACCGCTGTAAACGTACTGACCCGAAGAATAAAGCTGCCTTATCAATTTTACCACACGCGGAACAGAATAAAAAAAAAAAAAATTCCTGAATTGTTGGTTTTTGTTTATTCTGCCTCCCAAAAATCGGAATAGAAAGCGATCAAAAAATGTCATGTGCCTGAAAATGGCACCAATAACAACATCAACTCATCCCGCAAAAAACAAACCGTCAAATGACTGTCTGACAAAATCTGGAAAAATTATAGCTCTCAAAATATGGCGATTCAAAAACTAGATTTTACAAAAAATGCGTCTTTTAGTGTGTGACAGTTGTCAGTCATAAAAACCCCATATGATTTTGGTATCGCTGTAGTCTCACCGACCCGAAGAATAAGGTCGGCTAATCACTTATACCGCATGAGGAACGGCGTAAAAAATAAACTCTCAGGTTAGAGTTGTGCTAGGGTTAAGGTTGTGCTAGGGTTAGGGTTGTGCTACGGTTAGGGTTGTGCTACGGTTAGGGTTGTGCAACGGTTAGGGTTGTGCAACGGTTAGGGCTGGGGTTGGGGTTGTGATGGGGTTGGGATTTTTTTCAAAAGTAAGAAAAAAAGATGACGATATGGCAACTAGTGTTGAGTTTGCATCGGGTGTTCTGGTATGCATTGAATATCGTGGGTATTTGAGTGACATGCTCGAGTCTCCGCCCCATATGCTTCACGGCCCAAAAAACTTTGCGGGGATTGCCTGCCATGCACGAGCGATCCCCGCATGTTTTTTTTTGGGTGTCTAATAACCGTGAAACATCCGGGCGGGGACTCGAGCATGTCACTCAAGCACACGCAGTACATGGTGCATACCTGAGTACCCGATGCAAACTCAAGTAGCGAGCACTTGCGCTCAAGACTAATGACAACTTATTCAATATGAAGACCTAATGTTATCAAATTCTGTGTCGTACCTCTGGGTTCAAAATGTTCACTATACACCTTAATAAAATCCTTGAGGGGTATAGTTTCCAAAATGGGGTCACTTGTGGGGGAGCTCCACTGTTTAGGCACATCAGGGGCTCTCCAAACGCGACATGGTGTCCGCTAACAAATTGAATGGAAAATCGGCTCAAATTGTTAGCGGACACCATGTTGCTTTTGGAGAGCCCGTGTGTGCCCAAACATTGGAGCTCCCCCACAAGTGACCCCATTTTGGAAACTAGAAGCCCCCAATGCACCTATCTAGATGCATAGTGAGCACTTGGAACCCCCAGGTGCTTCACAAATTGATTCATAAAAATGAAAAAGTGTTTTTTTTTTTCACTTTTTCATTTTTACGAATCAATTTGTGAAGCACCTGGGGGCTCCAAGTGCTCACTGTGCATCTAGATAGGTGCCTTGGGGGGTCTAGTTTTCAAAATAGGGTCACTTGTGGGGGAGCTCCAATGTTTGGGCACACAGGGGCTCTCCAAACGCAACATGGTGTCCGCTAACTATTTGAGCCGATTTTCCATTCAATTTGTTAGCGGATACCATGTTGCATTTGGAGAGTCCCTGTGTGCCCAAACATTGGAGCTCCCCCACAAGTGACCCCATTTTGGAAACTAGACCCCCCAAGGCACCTATCTAGATGCATAGTGAGCACTTGGAACCCCTAGGTGCTTCACAAATTGATTCGTAAAAATGAAAAAGTGAAAAAAAAAACACTTTTTCATTTTTATGAATCCATTTGTGAAGCACCTGGGGTTCCAAGTGCTCACTATGCATCTATATAGGTGCCTTGGGGGGTCTAGTTTCCAAAATGGGGTTACTTGTGGGGGAGCTCCAATGTTTGGGCACACAGGGGCTCTCCAAACGCAACATGGCGTCCGCTAATTATTCAAGCAAATTTTACAATCAAAAAGTCAAATGGCGCTCCTTCCCTTCCGAGCCCTGCCGTGCGCCCAAACAGTGTTTTTTCCCCAAATATTGGGTATCTGCGTGCCAAGGGGAAATTGCACAACAAATTTTGGGGTCCATTTTTTCTTGTTACACCTGTGAAAATAAATAAAATTGGGTCTAAAGTAACATTTTTGTTAAAAAGTTAAATGTTCATTGTTTTCTTCCACATTCCAAAAATTCCTGTGAAGCACCTGAAGGGTTAATAAACTTATTGAATGTGGTTTTGAGCACCTTGAGGGGTGCAGGTTTTAGAATGGTGTCACTTTTGGGTATTTTCTGTCATAAAGACCTCTCAAAGTGATTTCAAATGTGATGTGGTCCCTAAAAAAATGTTTTTGTAAATTTTGCTGGAAAAATGAGATATCGCTGGTCAACTTTTAACCCTTATAGCTCCCTAACAAAAAAAAATTTTGGTTCCAAAATTGTGCTGATGTAAAGTAGACATGTGGGAAATGTTATTTATTAACTCTTTTGTGTGACATCTCTCTGATTTAAGGGCATAAAAATTAAAATTTTGAAAATTGCAAAATTTTCGCCAAATTTCCATTTATTTCACAAATAAACACAAGTGATATCGAAGAAATTTTACCACAATCATGATGTACAATATGTCACGAAAAAACATTCTCAGAATCAGGGGGGTCCGTTGAAGCGTTCCAGAGTAATTACCTCATAAAGTGACAGTGGTCAGAATTGTAAAAATTGGCCTGGTCATTAACGTGCAAACCACCCTCGGGGGTTAAGGGGTTAAGGACCTTCCACCTACCTTTAACTTTGTCATTTGTGCCAATGTGCACCATGACCGCTGGGTCCTCACCTGGCCCTCCCAGTAATCTTTCAACCCGATCAGCGATGTGCCGGACTCAAGCGCCAGGTAGGCAGCACACTGTTCGAAGATCCCTGTCTTTGTGACAGATTGCCCTATCTGTTCCCCTAATAATTGAGTCCCCCACTACCAGCACCTGCCTAGCCTGCCCTACTCTCCTATTTCCCTCTTTACTGGAGCTGACACTCCTCCGGATTTCAGGGGACATGCCTTGCTGCAGCAGTGCTACCCCTGTACCGTCACTCCCCTCATCTGCCAACTTTGCAAACTTATTGGGGTGTGCCAGATCAGGACTAGCCTCCCTGGCACTCTTCCCTCTACCCCCCCTTCTAACTGTCACCCAACTAACGGCCTCACTGTCCTGCAGCTTCCGACTACCACCCTCCCCCACATCTACCCCAGTGAGCTGCTGCTCAGTGAGCAGCAGACTCCTTTCCATGTTGTCAATGGATCTCAGTGTTGCCAGCTGCTCATTTAGATCCAGTATCTGGGCTTCCAAATGCACAACGTGCACACATCTCGTGCAGCAGTAAGCAACCCCGACCGGCTGTTCACGGATTGCATACATGTGGCAAGATGTACACTGGATAGCATTGTCAATAATGGAGCTCATTTCCTAATGGGGATTGCAATAGACAGAATGTTAAGTAAAAAGAAAAGCAAAGAATTAATGAAATACAGACAGCAATTCAGTCCAATGTCCTCCCTTCCAAATTCCCTGAATCCAAAGTCACTGAAAACAAGTCACACACACTTACTTTCGTTCGCACTTACGCTCCGGTCACACTCAGCTCGTTCACACTCGCAGATTAAGAGATTTAAAGAGTTTTTTTTTTTTTTCTTCCCTTTTCCATCAATGCACCCTTCACCTCAATGCACTTCCAAAGCACTGGATGCCCAACCAGCTGCCCCTTATAAACACTTAATTATGACCCCTTCCCCTTAATTAACCCCTTGTGAGTAAAGCTACACCTCAGGATTTTAGTGCAATGTAGTTAACCCTTAAATACATAGGTAGTAAACTAAGAAACTAAAACTGTAGTGAGAAAATAGGTTTTAAAAAGCCCAATAAAACTAAACAGGTAGAAAAGCACTCAGCAGGTCACAATGCAGCAACTCACCGCAATTCACACAGGTATTTTCTGCAGGATTCCCAAATACTATTCCCAATCAAAACACTGACAGCTCAGCACACCCCTGCACCAGGCTGGACACTGTTTTAGCTAAAAAGGAAGGGAGGGTGACCAACTGCATATTTATGCCTATGGATATAGAATGAGAAGTGGTAAAAGCTTCTGTGGGTGCCCCAATACTTTTATCCACTTGGCATATATATGTAATTGTCTGTCATCCTTTCACTGGTGATTTATTCTCCCTAAAAAAGTACAATAAACCTGAAAAACAATTCAAATGGTCAATATTATAGAAGCCTACCCATCAATATTTTCCATTTGGTCTATGACACCACATGATTACAAACTGACTAGCTAAATCCTTCTAAGCTCTGTGTAGAAACAGGAGGTCAATTTTCCGTGTATGAGTCATGAGTAACTGAAAAAGTCCCTGGCCAGAGGAAAGAGCAGAGAATCAGAATTTGAAGAGCGGAAATGATAAATGCAGGGACAAGAGACTTCCTGCTTCTACATAGAGCAGAGAAAAGAGAAGAATTAGCTGGGTAGAAAGGCAAAATGAGTAATTGTAAGTACACAGAGCTATATAATATGTTGACTGCAATATATTAAGAGGACAAAAACTTTGATGGAAGAAGTGCTTCATTAACGGAAGTGTATCACAGCTTTTTTTATTTCGTTAATAATTTTTAATTATGTCATTATATTTATTCATTAAATTATTACACAAACTGCTGTTGTATTTTTTAATCAAAGTATAAATTTAACCTCTATGGTAAATGCATAAACAGAAAAATAATTCAAATGCAAAAATTTAAAGTTTTCAATCACCTCACCTCCCTAAAATATGCAATAAAAAACGAACAGACCATCATAATGTGTACTTCAAATTGGTATCAATAAATATGTTATATCTCCACGCAAAAAAAAGCATTACAGGTATCGGAAAATTATCTGATAATTAGTATCACCAAGTCATTTTTTCCATAAATTGACCATCGTAAAAAAGAACTACAGAAAACATGGGAAGTGTCATTAGCAACTCCCCCTGGTGTTTTTTTTTAATAATTAAAACATTAAGACTTTACATGTTTTCAACCGTTTAATTTTTTTTTATGATGATACATTGCCTTAAAAGGAATTATTTTCTTTAAGTTTAAAGTGCACCTGCAGTTTTAATTTTTACATTTCCTTTAATTAATGCTTGTATTCCTTATTTGTTCAAACTTTTAACTATTAATATTAATAATAATTAATAACAAACTACACACCAACAAGCCTTACACCTAATACTTCTTTAGTTCTGTTCTAGTCTTAGTCTGACTAGTGTAAATGTGCATATACAGTACAGGTTAAAAGTTTAAACATACTTCTTCGTGCCATGAGTTTCCTTGCCCTTACTGGAATGTGCACATTGTAGTTTCCAACTGAAGGCAGGAAAACCTTGAAGGGACACATATGGAAACAAGGTCTAAAGAAGCATGTGTGAAACAAGCCAGAATATGTATTAAACCATAGTATTCCCCTTTTTCTCTGATGACAGCTTTACACCCCCTTGGCAGGTTCTCAAAAAGCTTCATCAGGTAGTCACTTAGAATGACCTCCAACAGTGTTGAATGATTTCCAAGTGGTCATGGGCACTTGTTGGCTGTTTTGCCTTCACTCTGCAACTCAACTAATCCAAAGCCATTTCAATTGGGTTGAGGTTGGGTCATTGAGTAGGCCATGTCATCTGACACAGCACTCTGTTCCTCTTTATTTTTAATCACATAGCTCTTATATAGTCTGGAGGTGTGTTTTGGGTCATTGTCCTGTTACTCTACAAATGATGGTCCCACTAAGTGCAAACCAGATGGGATGGTGTGTCATTGCACAATGCTGCAGTAGCCATGCTGGGTGAGAGTACCTTGAATTTGGAATAAATCACCAACATTTTCACCAGCAAAGCACCACCACACCATAATAGCTCCCTGCACCATGCCGATGACTGGAAGTGAGCAGCTGTAGGGAGAATATAACTTAATTTTCTCCCTAAGCCGCTGCTCCAATAGGTTGGTTAAACAGGATTTAAACTCTAATTACCTGCAGATTACAGTTTCTGGATGTGACAGGTTCAGTTTAAAGGGAATCTGTCAACATGTTTTTGCTATGTACTCTGAAGACAGCATGCTGTAGGGGTTAAAAAACAGATTTAAGTGAAGCCTCTCTTATCAAGCTCTATGTTTTTTTTTACTTTCAATGATTGTTTTAGCAACAGGAGCTTATCATTGCTGGGACACAGCTGCTCCTGTCTCCAGGTCTGACTCCACCCCCTTCTGTGATAGGCACCTCACTATCTATAGTCATTGTGTATACCTAGCTTGCAGTGGGTGGGGTTAGCTTTCTCAGCTCTTCTGCATTGCTAAATCTAAAAACTCTGTTAGTGTAAGAACTGCTGCACCCAGTAATCTAAGTGATACATCATTGGATTCAGGGTTTCTTTGCCTAAATCATGCTGTTCTCAGATGAGGTAGCAAAAACCTGCTGACAAATTAACTTTAAGACCAGATTTGCATATCCAAGTCTTCATCAGCTACAATGCTAAAGAAGTTGTCCAGCAAATGTCCAGAATGCAAAAAATTGACACATGGTAAGGTTTTTAATATTAGACAGTATAGGACTGTCCCGAACGGGTTCACCTTGTCGATGGTGGGATAGCTTGTATACTATTTTTGATCAAAAACAGTGTTACTAAGAACCCTATTTTATTTAAATGCACTTGCTTTTTATTTATTTACAGCAGGGTTTATGTTCCTTTTGCTTCTTGTAGGTTTTTCCAATTTTCAAACTTTGAATGATTATCCCTTTAATCCCCATAATTATACCACACAAAAACATTAATAAATAACATTTCCCTCATGTTTGCTTTACATCAGCACCATTGGTAAAGTGTTGCTTTATTTTGTTAGCACTTTAGAAGGTCTAAAATGTAGCAGTAATTTTTTATTTTTTCAAGGAAATTTACAAAACTTATTTTTATAGGGACCTGTTCAGTTTTGAAGTGACTTTGGGGGTCCTATATGTTGGAAACCACCCACAAGTGATACCATTTTAAAAACCACACCTATTAACGTATTTAAAACTGCTTTCAGGCAGTTCATTAATCCTTCTAGTTCTTTTCAGGAAGTAATGAAAAATGGCACGGCAAGAATGAAAACGTTTATTTTAACCACCTAAATTTTGATAACTTCTGAACAGGCCGCTATAGCCAGCGGACTCTAAGGTCATTATTTGGCCATGAACTGCCAAGGCAAACATCATGAGTACACAAATCAAGATCTCAGGGTGCCGATGAGGTTAAATAAGAAGCCCCAACACTCTGTTAACTATTTAAATTCTGTAGTCGCTATTGACAGCAGAATCTAAGGGGTTAAACGTCCATGGTCGGTGCCAACACTGATCGTGGCTGATGCAGCAAGTTGTCAGCTATAGTGTACAGGTGACAGCTACAGGATTGTCACCTGTCGGGGATATCTAGTATCTTATATCGCAGGTAAGTAAAAAGACGTCTAGTGGTGACTAAGGGGTTAAAACATATCAATGATCTTATTTTATCTGATAATATTAGGCTGGGTCAGTAGTGAGGCTTTTTGTTCATAGTATCTGAATTTCCTTCTTTTTCTCAACTGATGCAGAAAGAAGGTGGTAAGCTTTCCTATTAACTTGCATTTAAAGAGCAAGATAATCGTGAACGAGTCTTTTTAACTTGCCGTGTAAACAGGCTGACGATCATCTTATGAATGACCAAAACGCTCGCTCATTGGGTGAAACGATTTTTTATGCACAATAAAAGATCATCGTTCTTCACGTACACAGTTCATGTGCTGCTTAGAGCAATGGCAGCCTATGCGCACTGAGTGATCTATTACTGATCGCTCAGGTCTCAGTGTTTACTTCTGCCTGTATAAAGAGCTATTTAAATGACCGCCGATCGGTAAAGGTTTATTGTGAAAGGTGCGAAAATCGGCAAAGGGCAAGGAGCTGTCTATGCTTTGTCCCAAAACCCTGATGACTGTGCTGTGGCAATGAAACATGGAGGGGGATATGACACCAGCAATTAGTAATTATTGTTTTTTAATCCTCATGGACTGCTGGGACTCTAGAGGGGTGCTAATATTGGGTCATATTTGAACAATAAAGTATATAGGAAACTGCTACTTTTTAACATGTGATAAACATTAGAACATTAGTTTGTACTTTTTGACAACCTCTTTAACCCTTAGCTCATTCACGCCATTTATTATACTTACGTGAAGACTTAAAGCAGAGATAAAGCTTTATAATAATTCATCAATGGCTTTTTTCCTCTAGCAACTTGCAATGTCATAGAGTCAATAAAATCATGACAACTCTATTCTCCAGCCAGCACTGATTTGAAGCAATTCACTACAAGTAAGCAATAATTGGTTTAGCAAAGAAGTGTGTCTCCTTCTCTGCAGCAAAACTTGTAAATCCCCAGTAGATGCTAACACTTTCTGCTGTGGGTTTCTCTTCCGTGTAAGATTTGAACAATGACTGATTACTCAGCGCTGACAGGTGTTAGGAAATCTTGGCACAGAATGAACATTTCTATTGATTAACTGATACATGGACTGAGTTTTTCCTGGCTGATTGTTTTCTGCTAACCATTTTAGAGAGGACTGGAACATGCTACATTATCAATTTCTTCAAATCATTCACCTACAAATCTATGGGTGTAATTTAACTATTAGCTTCTCAGTGCTAAATAACCAGCCTGTCACTGGTGCATTACTTACATGTTTCACAATCAGGCAGACTTTAGTTGGGAAATATCCAGGCGCATTCCCCGGCTGTTCGATTCATCTGAACACAGAAATCCAAGTGCTTGCCACCGAAACGACCAAAGTCAGATGAGTGGAACTGATCTTCAGCTCGAAAATTCCTGCAATATATCCACCATATATGAATTCACGCGTATTTACTGAAAAGTGATACCCAAAGACAGTTGGCCATAGTTAGACTCATGCACATCGCCATATTACTTTTCTATACAATGAGAGTGCCATAAATTTCCATGAGGCATGCACTGTCCCTTCATATTTCATAGGTGACATGTTCATTGGATATCAGACATAAGAAGGCGTTCTCTTTTTGAACTATTGCTTCTAAGGGCTCATGCACATGACTGATTTTTTCGTATGATTGCTATCCGTGGTTTTCACGGATAGCACTTCTATTCTATGGGGCTGTGCACATGTCCGATTTTTTCCTCAAACTGAGTGGTCTACGGAAAAAAGTTGAAGACATGTCCGATTTTGATCTGAGTGTCTGATCAAATTCAGCAATGCAAGTCTATGGGTCCGTAAAAGGATTGGACCGCACTAGGATAACATTTGAGTATGCTACGATTTTCACAGGCTGACAAAATGGAGAAAAAAAATATTCCCTTCACATCCAGGAAAAACTGATGCCATTCTGATCAAACTCTGACCAAACTCTGGTCAGAATGATCAAACCGTTTTTCTCAGATGTGGAGAAAACGGTCGCGTGACCCTACCCTAAGAGAGAATATCTCCCTATACATAGGATCTGTACAGCTCAAGATTGTGCAAAAATTTTGTGACTTTCAGCGTTTCTACATCAGTCTCGACTAGCTTCGTCAAAGTGGGTAGAGCTGGGTCAGCATGGGGTGTTGTCCACCTTAATCAACAAAATTTACCCCACTTTGGTGGCGTAAATTTTGCCTGAAATGTACTCCAATCCCTTACTGGAGAAACATTTCTGGCGGAAGCACACAACAGTTGTAAGGAGCAGCTAATTCATTAAAGAGGTTGTCCGCTACTATATAAAATGCCCCAATGTATTTAAACGGTGGAGATAAGTGTTTTTGTAACTACCTTGTGGGTTTCCCCATTAATATGACGCATACAGGTAGGACTAAATTAACATTTCTATCACCTGTATGCCCATATTAATAGGTTATATATGTACCAGCAGTGACAGATTCCCTTTAAGTAACCAAAAAAGAAAAAATGACAATCTCAAGGCGCTGTGTCACCGGATTAATTTAAAATAGCTGTTTTTATTAATAAAACAACACATTTCTATAGGGGACTGCTCTCTTCTTCAGGTACAAATAAAAATAATAAAATTTGTCTCTTTTTCTTGTCTCATATAGTTTATAAATTTCATATAAAATGCCAAAACTTTATGTCTAAAATGTTGTTTGAGCATATGCAAAAGAAATGTTTAGCTGTTCCGTCTTTATTTTGCTGCAAGACATATATGACTTGTTTGTGGTACTTTATTTCTTCAACCCTTCAAGGACCAGTGGATTTTTTGTTTCTGCACTTTCAATTTATTTCCCCACAGTTCCAGAGCCCCCCCCACACATGTGGACCCCATTCCCAGAACATTAATTCAAGTCCTAATGCGGGAAGAGGACATATCTTTATGCATGAGCTGTTAAATAAGGCATTATTACTTATAATGCTAATTTTGCACATTATGCCCTATAATATCTTTATTGCAGTTATTATGGTTAAACAAGGTTGACATTGATAATCAGCATTAGTTTGCAAACTTGTAGTAAATTATTAAATCAATTGCACTTTTAGTGGGTTTTATCCTGCTAAAACAGTTAAGATAATTGAATAGTTCTTGAAACAAAGTATTTTAATATCAAATACAATGTGAGCTCAAATAATTTATAATTTTGTAATTTATTATTTATGTCAAGCAAAAACATAAAACTTAATTTGCATTACACTTTACTCTAATGAGATTATTAAAAGCTGAGTAAAGTATTTTCCAGTTCACATCACCCCATCATCTTTCCTGACTATTTGTGATTATGAGGCCACATAGCTTCTGTATGAAGCCATGCTGAAATTATAAGTAGTCATTATATTCTAATAGTCATTATAAATTAACTGTTCAAAGGTTAAAGTTTTCTTATTTCTGATATTTCCATAAATAGAAGCTAACAAGGGGAACAGTACCTGAAAACTGGGGATCTCAAAATCTGTTTATCCTGATGATTGAAAGAATGTAGAATATGCTCTGTGCTTGGCTTGGGAAACTGTAAGTAGGATCAACCCACCTAAGCAGATAGACTAGAGTCTGATGGGCCCCGGTGCAAGATTTAGACTGGGCCCCCCATCCTGATTATATATATTTATACATATATATATTATATATCTCCTCCATCCTTGCCCATCCTGGTATATTTGCCCTCCATCCTGGCATATACTGTATGTCCCTCATCTTGGCCCATCCTGGTATATGTTCCCCGTTCTGCTGCTGTTCTTTAATGTATAGAAAAAAAATAAACCATTATACTCACCAGGGATGTACAGAAAAGTCATGTGGCCCCATAGCCGAAGTATAATGCACTCCCCATATTCCTCTCTATAGTATAATGCACCCCCCATAGTTCTCCATATAAGATAGTGAACCCCATAGTCCTCCATATAATATAATGCACCCTCTATAGTCCTTCATATATAATGCACAGTCCATAGTTCTCCATGTATTATCGTCTATCGAACTAAACCTAGATTACCGGGTGGTGCTTTGGTGATCTAAGTTTGGTTTGCTAGAACTGAGGAAGAATTGCAACTTTAATACTAAAGCCAAAGATATTTTGCCTAGTCTTTGCTTTAATTTTCATGACTTTTAGTTGTAGGTGATATATAAAGAGGACCTTTCACCAAATTTTTCGTGTTGAACTTTTGTGTTGACACACAATATAATAGTGACTGCAGAGTGGAATGAAATGTTTTAGGTTTATTTATTTATTTCTTTTTTTAAGTTATCAACCTGAGTTAACACTATTTTCTTTTCTGGACAACTATATCAATCATAGGCAAAATTTTTAATGGGGAAATTATATATTTAAAATAAATAATAATAATAATAAAAAAAGAAACATATCATTAGCTTAGAATAATGTTATGAACACATCTACAACACTGGGATGATAGAATTACAGCAATTCTATTTTTTATTACTGTACAAACAGAACTATTTTTATCTGCTTTGACAACATTCGTAGTTTTTAGGGCCTAACAGAAGAAACATGTGCCCTGGGGATCGTTCTTTTCAAACAATGTATCCATATGTAAGTCAAGCGTGTTATTTCTCAGGATTTTTTATAAACTAAAGCCCACCATACACATGAGATAGCTGCTGTTGTTTATTCAGCAGACCACCATCTCTCCTCATTCCCCCCATATACTAAAGCAGTCAGTTCAGCAAAGCTTTCATGTGTTTTAAAAATAAAACTGCACAATCTTTCACTCCTGGGTTTCAGTTCAGTGGAAGCATATTGATACACTAAAACGAGTCATCTGGTCGCACCTTCTGAGCTCTCGTGGTGTCTGTTTTGTTTTATTTTAATGGACTTCAATAAGTGCAAAACTTTCATATATGGTAAGTGACATTTATCTTGAACAATATGCTACTCATTGTCTACTCTGTGGATCTGTGGTTAGCACTGTTGCTTTGCACCACTGAGGTTCTGGGTTCAAATTCGCAAGGAGTTTGTATGTTCTCTCCATGTTTGTGTGGGTTTCCTCCAGGTTCTCCGGGTTTCCATCCACTCCAAGGACATACTGGTAGGTAATCTTGATTGTGAGCCTCATTAGGGACAGTGATGATACTTTCTGTTGAGGGCTGTGGAATATGATAGCAAAGCATAATAATAATAATGATACTCTTACCACTTTAAACAGAGCACCCCTATACACATTGGCTTCTGCTGTATACTAGACAGCTTTTTCCCTTCAATTTTTTCTGATTGTGGCAAGCTGTTTCTTTATTTTTTCCTTGGATAGAGTTGGCTTAAGGTGCCTACACTAGAGCTTCAAACAAATAAATATCTGCTAGACATTATCAGTGTTAGAAAGGAGTGCTGACTGTAAAATACACATAACACAATAACTATTAAAGAGAACCTGTCACCAAGTTTGTCCCATATGAGGTAAGACCCCCACCTTTCAGCCCTCATATACAGCATTCTATAATGACATAGGGACACGTCATCCACACGAAGCACAGAAGGAGGATGGCATCACAAGAAGAAGGAGGGAGCTGGACCAAGACGAGCGACACCCCTCGGACTGGACCGCCCACCAGCTGATTGTCTCTGACGCGCCCCCTGGGCCATATTCGTTAGTGGGAATATCCGGAGCCGGATCAGATGGGGGTTGTAGTCTTCCGAGTGGCTGTGACCCGGTCCGTGCCCAGGGTGTCAAACTCAGTTGTATGTGGCAGTCCTACAGATGTTATAAGTTCTTAATGTCGACTACGCCCCCCGTTGTATTGCGGTCACTGTGGCCGCCGCTGCAGCAGGGTCCGCTGAGGCTGATGGTGTAGGTGCAGCTTTTGATGGTATAACCCCCAACGGGTGGGGTATAGCCTCAGGGGGTCAGGTGCAGAGGATGGGGGTTGTGGTGGTGCAGCATAGGTGTTAAAGGAAGACAGAGTCGGGTTGTGCAGTTTAGGGTATTTACTCACTGCTGATGTTCCGGTCACTCCAGCTTCAAGTGACCTCCCGAGCCGTGCTGCGTCCACCAGGTCCTGGATCCAGCCAACCCCCAAGCGAGTCCGGAGCGTGACCCTGAGCTCTCCTTCTGTCCTTTCTCTGGCCGTCCCCACTATTGATCCACCCAGGTCCAGCTCCCTCGGGCCTTCTGTTGGGTGACCCTTGGCCTTGGGTTCCCTGACCCTCCGCGTGGTATGCCTTCGTGGTGGATGTGGTGGGTGGCCGTGGCAGACACTGCCCACGGCCTCCGGTCTCTGGCTGGGGTGTGTTTTTGCCCCCACCAGCTTGGGTTCCGGTACCCTGATGCCGGCTCTTCACCCGTTGTTTTAATTTGGGATCTTAGAGTCCTCTCTTCTGCTTCCCCCTCTGGGTCTCTCTTTCTCTGCTCCACTCTCTCTCTCTAGGGCTCTGCTCTGCTCCTCTTCCTGATTCTGACAGACTGACCCTGATCTATGATGGTGCCCACCTTATATACACCCTCTATGTGTGAGCTCAGGTGACCAGCACCCAATGAGCTCCTATCTTTACCCAGGCTGCTCCCCCTATCTGCCCCTACACTACTTGGGATGTACCACCCCCCTCCCACTCCAGCCAGGAACAGACTCGGTCGTACCTGCACATTTCTAAGTGGGAGTACCGTCGGCCTGTTCCTCGGAAATGGGATGCGTGTAGTGCATGCAGCCTACCGAGCTCAGTTCCACACTCCATCCTTACCCGGGAGTGGAATATCACACCTCTGGATTGAGGTGCAATACCCCTGTAGCAGCCGAATCCTCAGGGTGCTACATTCCCCCCTGGTAAATCACAGCACGCCCTCGGGCTGTAAGACATAACACCAAAAACATACAAAATTTTTATAAACATATAAAACATATAAAACATTATATAAATAACATATCTTAGCAGATAAAACTTTCTCGTCGTCTCAGGCTCCTCCTCCGGTCACTGTGCAACGTGTGACCGGGTAAAGTGCGACAGTCTTTCTAGAAAAATGGTTTTTCCTATAAAACCGGTAGGGGGCGCTTTAGGACGCGCAACTATTTACAAGGGTATGGCCGCTCTCAGTCCTCGGCCAGTTAAGGAGGGGAAGGGAATGGCTGCTCACAGTCCTCAGCCTGTGGGATTAAGGGTAAACGGGTAAACAGTTCACTCAGCTGGTCCCAACGGGGACTATATTAGCAGCAGCAACAGTTTCAGTTTATGGTGCCCCGACGGGCAACTATTTACAGCATCTACTCCGCTGTACTCAACAACGTCTTCCTCCTGCTCTTTCTTTGGGGATCTCAGCTTCAGACCCGTCCGGATCCTCTTGCTCTTCCTCCTCACATCGCAGCTCCTCCTCTGTCAGGCGATGCACATGGAGGGCGTAAGGTCCTTTGGCACACTTGTGCCGGGTAAAGGTGACCTCGTCCCCGATATAAAGGTCACGACCTCTGTGCCCCTCCGGCAGATGGGACTCCACATCTCTGCGCGCGACAAAGACGTCGCCGGGGGTGTTGTGGTCTCTGATGAAGCCCCACCCATGCTGCATATTGAACTTAATTACAGTCCCGGTGGTGCGGGGACTGTGCGCTGCACGGGGGTCCCTCCTGGTTCGGCTCTTCTGCTCGGCGCTCCTTATTTGGGCCTGTTGTTCCCGGACCCGCCTCTCTCTCCGCTCCCTCGCAAACTCCTCGAGCTGTTGGCGGCAGCACTCAGCACGCTCCGCTGCAGCTGCCCTGGTTTCCTGAGTGAACCCCATTAGATCTTCTCCGGTGGGGTCCCACTCAAACTGCGCTTCCGCTAGCGGGGGCGAGATCCTTATTACGGGCTTCGGAGCCGGAATCAGGGGTGCACACATGGCCCCAACCCTCCTCTGGTGCTCCAGTTCGTAATACTTCTGGGGCCAGATGAAAGGCTGCCCGTCCGGCCACGTGTGCTGGGCAAACAAGTCCTCTCCCAGACGCGGCACCCTTGGTTTCACGGGTGCGGGCGCGGTGGTGGTGGCGCCCGGGTTGCCCAGGCCTTGCGGCCAGGCCTGGGGCACCTGGAAGGTGAAGGGCACCGTTAGGACGGCGGCACCCTGGGCTACCTGGCCTTGTGGCCAGGCCGGAGGCTCCGCGGAGGTAGGGGGCGCTGTTGGTGATGCGACGCCCGGGGGTACTAGGCCTTGCGACCAGGCTGGTGGTACTTCCTGCTTGGTCACGCTCGGGGTCGAGGCGTGTGACGTCACAGGGGTCGCGGCGGCGGCTTCCGGTTGGGGCCTAGTCTGCGTCGGTGACATGGCGTTTTCGGGCACAGCAGGGGGACTTTCGGGCTCTGCGACGGGGAGCTGGGGCAGGTAAGCGGTGTCCCGGCTTGGGGTATAGACGTCCCCTTTACCTGCCTCCATGCGTTCGGCTCCCTTCTCGGCGCCGTCTCCGGCCTTGGGTCCTCCCGCGCCATCCTCAGAGGCGGTCTGTCTCCTCATCTTGGCTGGCGTACTCCGGGTCTTGGTTTGCTGGGCCATCTCACGGCTCCACTCCGCCAATGTCTCTCGCTGTACCCGGGCCATCCTCCGTGCGAGGCCCTCCAGGGCAGTTTGTGCACACTCCCGGTCTCGGGGGAGCTGTGCAAGGACCTCCACTAGGCCTAGTGGGGTCGCGGTTTCCAGCAGGCTCCTGACCAACGGGTCGGTGCTGCTCTGCTCTTCTTCCAGCAGGCTCCTGGCCAGCGGGCCGGTGCTGCTCTGCTCTCTGGACATCTCCGGGTGAGATTCTCTGCTACTCCTCTCCAGGCCTCCTGCCTCCGGGTGCGCTCGCTCTAGACTGCTCCAGGCGGCACCCATCTTTTTTTCTCTCCTTTCGTCTCCTCCCCCTTCGAGGGCGGTCCCGGGGCCACTTGGTGACTGTCAGCTCCAGGGGCTGTTCTTTCACGCTGACAGACACCTCTAGCATCACAGTCTCTGTTGGTGGGGGCGGTTTCCACTTTTGGCGCCATTTTCGGTCCTGGCCCACGATGGGAGGTGGCCTCTCGCCACCCTCTGGCACGCCCATAATGGCGTCCGCTCTTCCAAGGCGGGAAACCTTTGGAAATGGCGGGAATCGCTTCCCAGTGGCGGGAAACTCTGCAGATGGCGGGAAAAAGTTGTTAATGGCGGACAACCGGCTGGAATCGACTGGTGATGGGGTCCGATGGCGGGGACCCTCCGGAACCGGCAGGAGACTTCTTTTTGAGGTAAACTCGCACTTTTCTTCAGGCACGCAGTACCCGGGTGTTGCGGGCACGTAAACCTGCCGACTACGCCAAAGTTGACGCGCCCCCTGGGCCATATTCGTTAGTGGGAATATCCGGAGCCGGATCAGATGGGGGTTGTAGTCTTCCGAGCGGCTGTGACCCGGTCCGTGCCCAGGGTGTCAAACTCAGTTGTATGTGGCAGTCCTACAGATGTTATAAGTTCTTAATGTCGACTACGCCCCCCCGTTGTATTGCGGTCACTGTGGCCGCCGCTGCAGCAGGGTCCGCTGAGGCTGATGGTGTAGGTGCAGCTTTTGATGGTATAACCCCCAACGGGTGGGGTATAGCCTCAGGGGGTCAGGTGCAGAGGATGGGGGTTGTGGTGGTGCAGCATAGGTGTTAAAGGAAGACAGAGTCGGGTTGTGCAGTTTAGGGTATTTACTCACTGCTGATGTTCCGGTCACTCCAGCTTCAAGTGACCTCCCGAGCCGTGCTGCGTCCACCAGGTCCTGGATCCAGCCAACCCCCAAGCGAGTCCGGAGCGTGACCCTGAGCTCTCCTTCTGTCCTTTCTCTGGCCGTCCCCACTATTGATCCACCCAGGTCCAGCTCCCTCGGGCCTTCTGTTGGGTGACCCTTGGCCTTGGGTTCCCTGACCCTCCGCGTGGTATGCCTTCGTGGTGGATGTGGTGGGTGGCCGTGGCAGACGCTGCCCACGGCCTCCGGTCTCTGGCTGGGGTGTGTTTTTGCCCCCACCAGCTTGGGTTCCGGTACCCTGATGCCGGCTCTTCACCCGTTGTTTTAATTTGGGATCTTAGAGTCCTCTCTTCTGCTTCCCCCTCTGGGTCTCTCTTTCTCTGCTCCACTCTCTCTCTCTAGGGCTCTGCTCTGCTCCTCTTCCTGATTCTGACAGACTGACCCTGATCTATGATGGTGCCCACCTTATATACACCCTCTATGTGTGAGCTCAGGTGACCAGCACCCAATGAGCTCCTATCTTTACCCAGGCTGCTCCCCCTATCTGCCCCTACACTACTTGGGATGTACCACCCCCCTCCCACTCCAGCCAGGAACAGACTCGGTCGTACCTGCACATTTCTAAGTGGGAGTACCGTCGGCCTGTTCCTCGGAAATGGGATGTGTGTAGTGCATGCAGCCTACCGAGCTCAGTTCCACACTCCATCCTTACCCGGGAGTGGAATATCACACCTCTGGATTGAGGTGCAATACCCCTGTAGCAGCCGAATCCTCAGGGTGCTACATCTCCACCGAGTCAGCTCATGTATTCTGGTCCCTATACAGAAATAATTCTCACATTCTGACCCCAATACAGTAATAATATCCCCCACTCCGACCACAATTTAGTAATAATGTAAACCATTCTGACTCAAAGTCAGTAATAAATGTCCCTTATTATGGCTCAATGGCCCCAATATAGTAGTAATTTCCCATATTATGCCCTCGTCCATACAATAATAATGTCCCCCATTCCGGTCACACTACAGTATTAATGTCTCCTTTTCTGGCCACAGTAGAGTAATAATGTCTCCGACTTGACCCCATACAATAATAATGTCCCCCATTCCGGCATGAGTATGGTAAAAATTACCCCCATTCTGGCCCCTATACAATAATATTGTCTCCTAATTGGCTACTTACAGTATAATGTCTCCCAATTGGCCCCCATACAATAATAATGTACTCTATTCTTGCCCCAATATAGTAGTAATTTCCCCCATTTTGGCCCCAATAAAGTAATAATGTCCCCCATTCTGGCCCCCATACAGTAATAATGTCCCCCAATTGGCTCTTATAGAGTAATAATGTCCCCCATTCTTGTGTCGATATAATAATGACACATTATTATTATATTGTGTCAATATAATAATAATGTCCCCCATTAAAAGTTTAAATCACCCCCCTTTCACCCCATTCAAAATAAAATAATAATAAAAAAAATCCACATACACATATTTGGTATCGCCACATTCAGAATTGCCTGATATATCAATATAAAAAAAGAATTAATCCGATCGGTAAACGGCGTAACGAGAAAAAAATTCCAAACGCCAGAATTGCGTTTTTTGGTCACCGCAACATTGCAATAAAATGCAATAACGGGGGATCGAAACATCGGATCTACCCCAATATGGTATCAATAAAAACTTCAGCTCGGCATGCAAAAAATAAGCCCTCACCCGGCCCCAGATCCCGAAAAATGGAGACGCTACGGGTCTTGGAAAATGGTGCCTTTTTTTTTTTTTTTTAGCAAACTTTGGAATTTTTGTTCACCACTTAAATAAAAAAGAACCTATACATGTTTGGTGTCTATGAACTCGTAATGACCTGAAGAATAATAATGGCAGGTCAGTTTTAGCATTCAGTGAACGTGGTAAAAAAAATAATAAAAAGACATCTGTGGTATTGCACTTTTTTTGCAATTTCACCGCACTTGGAATTTTTTTCCCATTTTTCCGTACACGATATGGTAAAAATAGTAATGGCGTTCAAAAGTACAACTCATCCCGCAAAAAATAAGCCCTCACACGGCCATATTGACCAAAAAATAAAACGCTATGGCTCTGGGAACAAGGGGAGCAAAAAATGAAAAAGCAAAAACGAAAAATCCCAGGGTTGCGAAGGGGTTTAAATTTCTTTCTAGACTCCTGTCTTAACCATTGCATCATTTTTTCTGCAGCTTGGTTAGTATTATACCCCTTGCCTTCTCTTGCTATCAAGCATGTTACAGTGCCAGATCTCACTTTATACGACATTTTAACATTTCCACTATAAAACATAGCTTCTAGACTGATTCATGCAGCTTTCAGGCACTAGTTACAGCATGTTCCTACTCTCAGTACATTTCAAGGATTTCCTGTTTCCCTTGGAACATTCCTGTAGATACTCTTGATTAGCTATGGATTATTGAGAACTGACTCCATGCTGACCCTAGAGATACAAAAATTAGATGCTTAGCTCTCAAGATTTCTTTAGCGTTTCAGAAGGGTAATGTCAGTTTGAGGTGTGTATTTGCTTTCATAAAAGAGACAGTTTGACAAATAATCAATTTTCTATTTTCATATGAGAAAAAATGCCATGGGTTCTAAAGCCAGCCTGATGAGCCCTGTAATAGAAGAGTCTCTCGATTTCATTGACACAGTTTTACAGCAGTTAGGTGAAGATGGTACATGCTGGCAGGTGCACTGTTATGATAAGGAGAAAAATACGAAAACTTATTGTAGTGTAGCTGTGTCTGTAAATACAGTCATCAAAAAGAGCTTTTCTCTAATACCCAAGTTATCAGATTGTAAATACCATTCAGATAAACAAATCCACTCATCTTATAAAATATCCATCTACTCATCAGGTGTATACCGTCTGGGAAATGAAATATCACGAAAATGGCTATTAGAATTCACAACACAGATTTCATAAACATATACAAAGTAAATATAACTGTTAATGGGAATGGTCAGTGAGGCAGATGTATCTTACACATGTTTAAAGGGGTGATCCACTACTTTGACATTGATGCTCTATCCATCAGCTGTTACCGGTGCAATTGAATAGGAGGCGGAAGTGCAGTACCCTGCGGCGGCCACTACAACTTGACGGCCAAGCACTGCAAGTAAGCACTTCCGACTCGCGCTGCCGGCACCGAAATCAGCTGATCGGCGGGGGTGCTGTGCTCGGGACCCCGGTCGATCATACATTGATGCCCTATCCTATTGATAGGGCATCAATGTCAAAGTAGTGGACAACTTCTTTAATAATCCAAACTGTAAGTGTTATGAATGGATAGCCTGCAGTTCTACAGATCTATAGTGCTATATTCAGGGGTGGTTCTGGGTGTGACATCAAGAATATGGACCGTCCAATGATAACCAACAAACTAGATGTCTGTGGCTTATATCTTGTTTTAACGGGGACCTACAAGGTCTCTTGTGCTTCCAAAAGTTCCTCCATAATGATGTAGAGCAATAATTCAGCAGTAAAATCATGCCCTTAATCTATTATTCTGTTATTCTTATGTCCACAAAAATTTAGTGTGCTGATGAAGTCGGGGATAGTCTACCCAGCTTCTTGCTGTCTGCCCAAAGAGGAATAAGGTTTTGTGAATGTGCAAGGAATGATGCCAGCAGTGCGGTGAATAGTAATCTCATCTAGTGGCAAATGACTAGAGTGTGAAGCTGAACTGTTCTATAAAAGCAATGTCCCGCCGACCAGTCATTTGTCTATGTGAGTGACCGCAATAAAAGATGTTTTTGCTGGCATAAAAATAACAGTAAAGTAAATCATTATGGGTCAATTTGGGAGGCATAGCTGGTTCCCTGTAATGATGCCAAAGTGTTGCAGATGAACTGAAAAAACTTTTTTATGTTTCGATTTCTCGATTCATTGTCTAGAAAATTCCTGTGTGATTTGATATGAAAACAGATCGGTTGGCATAATATAATGCTGTAAGTAGGGAATTAAAGTATTACTTAGAAAGGCATAAAATATTTTTATCTTGATGTTACTGTCTGAAAATATTTTATAGAGACAAGGAACCATTTACAAATAAAAGGAAATCTGCCGAACCTCCACCCAGTTCAGGAATAGTAGCAGCGATATAAACTTGTATACAAAGCCAATTGCAATTAAACAGCATGGGCATAGCAAGGGTGGGACATGGATGGGAAGGTGTGTGACTATGCCCATCCACCAAATTGATGAAAAATTATACGTAAATTACTCCAGAAAAGTACTCCAGTCCCTGTACATTTGGTGGCGACACACACCAGTTAACAGATGCGCCTATTTAAGTAAGTTGTGTGCTCCTCTTAGAGGGAATCTGTCACCCCCTGGGACATTTTTACCTATTAATATGGGAATACAAGCAATAGAATGGTTAAACTAGTCTTAACTGTTTGCCCATATCTGTGGTTTTGATGTGCAGAAATCATCTTTAATTCTTTTATGCTAATGATTTCTTCTGTTATGCAATCGCGTGATTGTACTTACCTATTCATCCCTTCTATTGGATGTGGCTTCATCGTTCTTCTGTGCAGGCATCAGCAAGTCACTGCTACTGAAGTAACTGTGACTGCCTGCACAGAAGAACTATGAAGCCACTGCCCATAGAAGGGAGGAATAGGTATGTATAATCGCGCGATTGCAGGGCGCAGGATTCCGGGGCCAAAAAAGCATTTCACAGGCCAGTGTGACACTGATGGGAGGAGGGCGCTATTCAAATGAAGACAAGAGGCGGAGATTTCTTCCAGGCACCTCATGCCCCGAGCCTGGAAGAAATCATTAGCATAACAGAATAATAGACGATTTCTGAACATCAAGACTGCAAATATAGGCATACAGGTAAGACTAGTTTAACCATTCTACAACCTGCATGCCCATATTAATAGGTAAAAATGTCCCAGGGGGTGACAGATTCCCTTTAATGAATTAGGTGCATTGTACTCTAGGAAGCCACTTCACTAAGACTGGTGTGTGCAATTCCATTATTAATTAATCAACCCCTGTAAGTTTTTTGCTGGTTGAATGATAGTAAAGCCATTAAAACTGGATGGAATAAAGGGAGAGACAGTGCTATTTGAGAATCAAGCCATAAGATGAAGGCGACTGTAAGACATTTTGGCCCCTTAGTGGGCCTTAATCATTTAGATTGCTATTGTAATTGATTTGGGTTTGTGTTAAGCTTAAGGTAAAGGCAAAAGGAGGCAATTCAAAAAAGGAACTTATGTGGGTCCCATCTATGTGCAAGACTGTTCAAATCTAATATATAGTAGAAAAGGTGCTCCTGCACCTTGTATGTAGTCAGGATGGTGCTCCTGCACCTAGCTGCATCTGCTTGCGGTGGCAGTATGTGGGGATTTTAGTCAGAGTGGTGCTCCTGCACCTTGCTGCGTCTGCTTGCCAAGCTGCATCTGCCACTGCAAGCAGACGCAGCTAGGCGCAGGAGCACCATCCTGACTACATACAAGGTGCAGGAGCACCTTTTCTATTATATATTAGATTTGAACAGTCTTGCACATAGATGGGACCCACATAAGTTCCTTTTTTGGATTGCATCCTTTTGCCTTTACCTTAAGCTTGATGTTATGATCTGCAACAAATACTAAGGAAAGAAAGGGGAAAGCTATCCCTACAGTAAGACTAAGCTGAATCCCTACGATGTAGCGGGCTGCCTGTTCCTTGCGAACAGACCTGCCTAGTCCTCGGCCAGTCTGAACGAAGACCTATAGCATAAGGGGAGGGGTCCCTAAAAGAACTAAGGACTGGAACAAAAAGGGACACCTCCTAAACAGAGAAGTTGTTGCAGAACACAAAAAGATAAACTGACAAAAAGGTACTAGAGGTCCCATAAGGACCAAGTTAACTGACAGAGAAAGGCACAGAAGCACCTGGCTAGCAAAAAAGTCAAACAACACTGAAGTTCAGCACAGCCAAAAGGGCGGAGCTGGAATATAAAGGCAGGTGGTCATGTGACCGCAAAACACAAGATGGAAAAAACAAGCAGAAGGGTTCTAACAGTACCCCCTCTATTATGAGGATCCTCTGGATCCTCCAGGCCCAGGCCTATCTGGAAACCTCTTGTGGAAAGCTCTAACAAGTCTAGGAGCAGAGACATCATCCGCCCTTACCCAGGAGTTATCTTTGGGACCGAAACCCTTCCAGGAGACCAGATACTGTAATCTCCCTCTATGCCATCTAGAATTCAAGATACGAGAAATTTCATATTCGCCGTCTTCCACCACAGGAGGAACTGTGACAGTGGCATCTCTATCTGATACATCAGCCTTTTTCAACAAGGAAACATGAAACACTGGATTAATCTTCCAGGAAGTAGGGACATCCAACCTAACCGCAGACGGGTTAACAACCTGAAGCACTTTAAATGGACCCACAAACTTAGGACCCAGTTTTTTAGAGGGAATCCTCAACCACAGGTTCTTCGAGGACAACCAAACCTTGTCACCCACAGTAAGCAAAACCTCTTTACGTTTCCTGTCAAAATACTTCTTGGACTTCTTGTTAGCCTCTTGAAGGTTGCAACGTACATTAGTCCAAACTCTCTCCAAATCACAGGAAAAATTCTCCTCCTCCGGCACAGCCGACACCAATTTGGAGAACGAACCAAAAGACGGATGTCTCCCAGTACAACAAAAAAAAGGAGAACACCCAGCAGAGGAGGATGTAAGATTGTTAAGAGCAAATTCTGCGAGAGGCAGAAACTCCGACCATACCTCTTGATTGTCCGCCACAAAACAACACAAAAACTGTTCTACATCCTGGTTCTTTCTTTCAGTCTGTCCATTAGACTCAGGATGATACCCAGAAGAAAATGACAAATGGACTCCCAACCTGTCACAAAAAGCAAGCCAAAAGCGAGCCACAAACTGAGGTCCTCTATCAGAAACAATATCCGTGGGAAGCTTGACAATCTCCTTAACAAACGCCTTAGCGAGTGTCTGGGCGCAGGGCAACTTAATGAATGGAACCAAATGACACATCTTCCTAAACCGGTCCACGACCACCCAGATGACAGTAAAACCCTCGGACACAGGAAGATCAGTAATAAAATCCATTGTGAGATGCGTCCAAGGCACACTAGGAACCTCCAGAGGGCAAAGCAACCCCACATCAGTAGTATGTGAAGCCTTTGACCTAGCACACACCGTACATTGACGCACCCACTTGATGAATTCTTTCTGCCATCCAGGCCACCAAAAAACTGCGACTGATAAGTCTCTTAGTCTCATAAATTCCTGGATGACCTGCCAACCGAGCCTCATGACACTCCACAAACAAATCTCTCCTAAAGGTTCTACGCACAAACAACCTCCAATGGGAAGTGTTAGATGGAGCATCATCTTGAGCTTTCAGAATCCCATTCTCCAAAATGGAGTCCAATGCCATCACCACAACTCCTTTCTGTAAAATGCTCTCCTCCTCCTCGGCACCGACCATAGGAGAGAAGCTGCGAGATAAAGCATCGGCTTTAAAATTCTTAGTACCAGGGATATAGGTAACAGAAAAATGAAACCGAGGAAAAAAAAGGGCCCACCTAGCTTCCACCTTCCAAAAAATGACGCCAATGTTCAAACGCGAGTTTAATAGCCAGCAACTCCCGATTTCCAACATCATAATTCAGTTCGGTTTCCGAAATTATTTTCGAAAAGAAGGCACAAGGATGTACTCCATCCCTGTTCTCCTGAGACAAAACTGCTCCGACCCCCACCGATGAAGCATCGACCTCGACCAAAAAAGGCTTGGTCTCATCAGGCTGCATAAGGATACGGGCAGAACTGAACCTCTCCTTGAGATACTCAAACGTTTCAATGGCCTCAGTAGTCCACTGGATCGTATTCGCTCCTTTCCTGGTGAGATCGGTTAGAGACTTAATAATTACAGAAAAATTCTTAATGAATTTCCTGTAATAATTGGCAAAACCCAAAAATCTCTGTATAGGTCTCAAACCAATAGGCCTAGGCCATTCCTGCACAGCCTGAACCTTCACCGGGGCCATCTCAAAGCCCTCACTGGAGACAATGTAGCCCAAAAAACTAATTTTCTGCACAGTGAACTCACATTTCTCCAGCTTAGTAAAGAGTGAATTATCACTCAATAACTGCAAAATTTCACGTACACTCTGCCAATGGGACTCTAGATCTGGTGAATAAATCAAAATGTCATCCAAATACACAACCACATTCTTACCAATCAAAGGTCTCAGGATGTCATTAATAAGGTTCTGAAAAAATGCAGGTGCATTAGTAAGGCCAAAAGGCATCACCAGATCCTCAAAATGACCTACCGGAGTGTTAAAAGCAGTTTTCCATTCATCACCCTCCTTCACTCGTAACAAATTGTATGCCCCCCGGAGATCAATTTTAGAGAACCACTGGCCCCCACTAAATGGTTAAACAAGTCAGGAATTAACGGCAATGGGTAGGAACTGCGTACAGTAATCTTATTAATTTCACGAAAATCCAGACATGGACGTAAACCCCTGTCCTTTTTTTAACAAAGAAAAATCCAACTGCCACTTGCGACTTAGAAGGTCTAATGTGACCAGAAGCCAGGCTAGTCTGTATGTACTCCTCCAAGGCCTTTCTTTCAGGAATAGTCAGATTAAACAAGCGACTCTTGGGAAGAGTAGCTCCAGGAACAAACTCAATGGCGCAATCATAATCCCTATGAGGAGGTAAAACTTGCAACTCCTCCTCCGAAAAAAAACTCCAAAAATCTTGAATAGGTACAGGTAAATCCCCTTTTTCCACAGCCGCAATGCGACCATTACAACATTTATCATAGCACTTCGGACTCAAAGACTTAATCCCATTAGTAGACCAGTCCAGTAAAGGATTGTGCAGTTTTATCCAAGGCAAACCTAGAACAACCGGAGAGGGTAAATTATCTAATACAACCAAGTCCAAAATTTCTTGGTGAGCTCCATTGATAGTGAGGGGAAAGGCACCAACCTTGTGAGTAATACATTTCAAGGGAGTGTTATCAATTGCAATCACAGAAATAGGTGATGACTAGTGTTGAGCATTCCGATACTGAAATATCGGGTATCGGCCGATATTCGCGGTATCGGAATTCCGATACTTAATTCCGATACTATTGCAATATCGTATACCGGAATCGGAAGTTCCCATAATGCAATGAGACATTTTCATTTTATTCAGCCAATGAGGATCCTAAGAAGTGTGGGCACATCCTGTTAGGCATGTAGGCATCTTAACTAATGGCATGGCTGTGATTGGCTGCTGAAATGATGTCATGATGCACTATAAAAGCCACCGCCGCCATTTTGAGCTCACTCTGCTGTGAATTCAGTTAGGGATAGGACGCTGTTGTTCTGAGGGACAGTTTTAGCTACCTATTTGCTCTATACTGCTTTACCCAAGCTACTTTCTAAATCACTGTGCCTTGCAGTGCTAGTGCACAGTTCCCTGTGCTGTTCACCGCTATCTGCAAGGTCTGTGTGTGTGAGTGCAGCTCACCCTGTAGTGTGTGCTTCAGCCAAGTCTGGTTGTAGTGCACTCAGTGTATGTCACTGCCTCATACATTGTCCTTTTTTGCCAATTCATAATTTTTCCTGATATCTCCTATTAGTGTGGTGGTTCCATCTGTATTCAGCTAAATTGGTTCCAAACACACTATATAGGAGTAGATAGAGAAATTTTTTTCCGTCTTGCAGCACTAGTGCACAGTGCTCTGCATCTGTACTGTTCACCGCTGTCTGCAAGGTCTGGTGTGTGAGTGCAGCTCACCCTGTAGTGTGTGCTTCAACCCCGTCTGGTTGTAGTGCACTCAGTGTGTGTCACTGCCTCATACATTGTCCTTTATTGCCAATTCATAATTTTTCCTGATATCTCCTATTAGTGTGGTGGTTCCATCTGTATTCAGCTAAATTGGTTCCAAACACACTATATAGGAGTAGATAGAGAATTTTTTTTCCGTCTTGCAGCACTAGTGCACAGTGCTCTGCATCTGTACTGTTCACCGCTGTCTGCAAGGTCTGGTGTGTGAGTGCAGCTCACCCTGTAGTGTGTGCTTCAACCCCGTCTGGTTGTAGTGCACTCAGTGTGTGTCACTGCCTCATACATTGTCCTTTATTGCCAATTCATAATTTTTCCTGATATCTCCTATTAGTGTGGTGGTTCCATCCATATTCAGCTAAATTGATTCCAAACACACTATATAGGAGTAGATAGAGGAGCCTTTCTGCAGCATTGGGCCCTGCAGCCCCAGCCAGATTAGTATTAGCCTATTTTTTGCAGCCTCATCTATTGCATTGTAGGTTACCTTCCTACATTGTAATAGCTACAAAAAGTTTGTGATACTATCGTTATTACATCTTTAGGCACATCCAGTGTCTTTTTGTGACAAAAAAAACCTAAATAAAGTTCACCAAACACTCCACTTTACAGTTGTGTAGGCCACATTAGCTCATATTAAAGTCTAGTCCACACTTTATAAAATTAGTGTTTCTTATACCTGTTAGCAGCTGTTCAGGAATAAGCACACTAAGCCCTTAGTACTTTTCTGCCTATCTTTATCAGTCTACCAAGATGAAGAAGGCAGGGAGTAAGGCATGTGGTCGTGGTCGTGGGCGTGGGCGTGGAGTTTCTGCAGGGAGAGGACGTGAGGATTCTGTGCCTGCAGGGAGAGGACGTGGGGATTCTGTGCCTGCTGCGGGCACCAGTGACTCAGCATCCCCCAGTTTTACCAGGGAACAGTCCTTTATGCGCAGCTTTGTAGGAGCTAGCCGTACCCCACTGCTGCGCGAGGACCAAATTGAAGCCGTTGTCGGATGGATGGCAGCTAACGCATCGACTTCAATTAGTTCCAGATCCTCTCAGGTCCTGAGCACTGAAGAGCACCCATCTGTCTCTTCACCACCTGCCAAATTGCCCAGGCAGTCAGAGAGCCCTGGACAGGAGCCATCTCTACTTCTGTTCTCTGAATCTCTTGGCTTGGAAAGAGGGGGCCAGCCAAGCAGAATTCGAGAATTTGAAGAAGAGGTAGTATGCAGTGATGCGCAACCGTTTTGTCTCTCTGAATCTGAAGAGGCGGGTGGGCCAGTGCCTATGGTCAGCAGCACACCTCAGTACGCATCTGATGATGAGACTCAGGTGCCACTTTCTGGTGCGTACTGTGCTGTCGAGACTACCCAGGAGAAGCAGTTGTTTGAAGAGGGTGGTGTAGATGATGAGGTCCTTGACCCATCATGGCGTGAGGGACAGGAAGGTGGTGGGAGCAGCTCTGAGGAAGAGATTCCCCGAACGGCCCAAAAAGGAGGGAGAGGGAGGGGGCAGACTTGGTTGCCTGTAGCCTCCACTTCGGCACCCATTAGGAGCATGGCTCTTCCAAAATCCAAAGCGGGCGCTCCCAAGACTTGCAGTGCCTGGTCCTTTTTTGACACAGTTGCAGATGACATTTGCTTTGTCAAATGCAAGCTGTGTAATCAGAAGGTGAAAAGAGGGAAAAGTGTCAGCAACCTCAATACCACAAATATGTGGAAACATGTGCGGACCAAGCACGTGGTGGAGTTACACAAACACACTGAAGACCTAGGCCAACCTACAGCGCCACCTACCACCTCTTCAGCTCGTGTTGTAGCCTCTTCCTCCAGCTCACACACAGCTGGTTCGGCTTCCTCACAGGATCGCCATGGAAGAATCTCTGGCACTGTTGTACAGAGACACAGTGTAATTCCACCCACAGCACCACTTTCCCAGTCATCCTCACACTCCCAGGCCAGTCTACAGCCATCGTTAGCACAGGCATGGGAGAAAAGGCGCCCATACTCGGCAAACCACCCCCGAGCACAGGCTCTGAATGCTGGCATTGCTAAACTACTGGCCCTTGAAATGCTATCATTCAGGCTGGTGGAGACTGACACATTCCGTAACTTTATGGCATTGGCAGTCCCACAATACAACGTGCCCAGCCGCTTTTATTTCAGCAGGCAAGCCGTCCCTGCCCTGCAACATCATGTGGAGGGAAAAATTAAACATGCGCTACAAAACGCCGTCAGTAGCAAGGTCCACCTGACCACTGATGCGTGGACCAGTAAGCATGGACAGGGACGATACCTTTCCCTCACTGCCCATTGGGTAAATGTTGTGGAGCCGGGTACAGATCTTGAGAGTGGCGCTGTACGTGTTCTGCCAACTCCAAGGATTGCAGGAATCCAGTCTGTACACATTGACTCCTCCTCATACTCCAGTTCCTCTGAATCAGCGCTGCAGGAGCCGTCACGGTCTACCTCCACATCGACCCGTGAACGGTTACCTGTTATGATGACCGATATGAGCACAGCCGTGGCCAAACGTCAACAGGCCGTATTAAAATTAATTTCTTTGGGGAATCGAAGCCACACAGCGCAGGAGCTCTGGAATGCCATCAAGCAGCAGAGTGACGTGTGGTTTGTGCCAGCGAATCTCCAGCCAGGCATGGTAGTGTGTGACAATGGCCGAAATCTGGTGGCAGCTCTGGGCCTAGGCAACCTCACTCACATCCCATGTCTGGCACATGTGCTCAACTTGGTCGTGCAGAGTTTTTTGAGGGACTATCCGGATCTTGATGCACTGCTTCACAAGGTCCGCATAGAGTGCGCTCACTTGCGGCGTTCCAGCAATGCAAGATCACGCATTGCAGCTCTGCAGCGCCGATTATGTCTTCCGGAACATCGCATCATATGTGACCTACCCACCAGGTGGAATTCAACGTTACATATGTTGGAGAGGTTGTGTGAGCAGCAGGCAGCAGTAATGGAGTACCAGCTGCAGCAGGCGCAAACAAGTCGCAGTGCGCGCCGTTCACACTTCACCACCACTGAGTGGGCCTCTATGAAGGACATTTGCCACGTTTTGCGTGCCTTCGATTATTCCACGCGGATGGCGAGTGCAGATGATGCACTAGTCAGCATGACTATCCCCCTTATCTGCCTGCTTGAAAAAACACTGCAAGCACTAAGGGACGAGGTTTTGGAAGAGGTGGAGGATGAGGAGTCACAAATGCCATCTGCTTCTCTACAGTCTGCGCAACGTGGTTCCTCACAAAGGCCTAGGCAGGGGACACTTTGTGAGGAGGATGAGGAGGAGTCAATGGATGAGGAAGACATCTGTCCAGAGGAGGGAGGTACACAATGCTCTAGTAGTCAGTATCTAGAGCGAGGGTGGGGTGATGCAGAGCAGGCAGAGATCACGCCTCAAGCAGGGGACAGCGTTTCTTGGCCAGTTGGCAGTCTGCAGCACATGGTTGATTTCATGCTGCAGTGCCTCAGAAACGACCGCCGCATCGCCCACATTCTCAACACGGCTGATTATTGGGTGTCCACCCTCCTAGATCCTCGCTACCGGGACAACTTACAAAGCCTCATAACACCATTGAACCGGGAGCGTAAAATGCGGGAGTACCAAGACGCACTGGTGCATTCCATCATGTTCTCCATTCCAACCGAGAGCAGTGCTGCTAGTGCTTTACAAAGCAGCTCAGTGCGTCGAGGCAGTGGAGGAAGCTCTGCACAAAGAGGGAGCAGAAGCAGCGCCTCAGCACAAGGCAAGACCAGTATGGCCGAAATGTGGCAAAGTTTTGTGTCCCCGCCGCCACAAATGTCTACACCATCACAGACAGCTCCAGTCAGCAGGAGGCAACGTTTCTGTCAGATGGTGACAGACTACATGTCTTGCCCTCTTAGTGTACTCCCAGACGGCTCTTCTCCCTTCAAGTTTTGGGTCTGTAAGCTGGATACATGGCCAGAGCTTAGTCAGTATGCACTGGAGGTGCTAGCTTGCCCTGCTGCTAGTGTATTATCGGAACGCGTCTTTAGTGCCGCAGGTGGTGTACTAACAGACCGTCGCATGCGACTATCCTCCGATAACGTTGACCGGCTTACTTTTCTCAAAATGAACAAGGCCTGGATCTCTCATGAATTTGCCAGTCCTCTTCCAGAATAAATAATTGGTTGGCACAGGTATCCAGGTCTCCTGTTCTGTTCATGTTTCTACCACCTGAACTGTAATCCCTGAGCTCCAACACCGCCAGTTGGCGCTCGGAAGTGCCGTCTGCACAGTCAACACTTGCTGCCGTGTTATTGGGGTTCAGTAACGTCAGCTGTTCTCCTGCTGTGCGGACGGCAATTTCTCCTGATTTGTCCACATCCACTGTACTACACATTTTAAAGTTGCTCCAATTACTCCTCTGGCTCCTCTGTTTTCATTCTTATCCCTGGGCTCCAGCACCGCCAGTTGGCGCTCGGAAGTGCTGTCTGCACAGTCAACACTTGCTACCATGTTATTGGGGTTCAGTAACGTCAGCTGTTCCCCTGCTGTGCGGACGGCAATTTCTCCTGCTCTGTCCACATTCTCACTACTACAGATTTTAAAGTTGCTCCAATTACACCTCTGGCTCCTCTGTTTTCAGTATTATCCCTGAGCTCCAACACCGCCAGTTGGCGCACGGAAGTGCCGTCTGCACAGTCAACACTTGCTGCCGTGTTATTGGGGTTCAGTAACGTCAGCTGTTCTCCTGCTGTGCGGACGGCAATTTCTCCTGCTTTGTCCAAATCCACTGTACTACACATTTTAAAGTTGCTCGAATTACACCTCTGGCTCCTCTGTTTTCATTCTTATCCCTGGGCTCCAGCACCGCCAGTTGGCGCTCGGAAGTGCCGTCTGCACAGTCAACACTTGCTGCCGTGTTATTGGGGTTCAGTAACGTCAGCTGTTCTCCTGCTGTGCGGACGGCAATTTCTCCTGATTTGTCCACATCCACTGTACTACACATTTTAAAGTTGCTCCAATTACTCCTCTGGCTCCTCTGTTTTCATTCTTATCCCTGGGCTCCAGCACCGCCAGTTGGCGCTCGGAAGTGCTGTCTGCACAGTCAACACTTGCTACCATGTTATTGGGGTTCAGTAACGTCAGCTGTTCCCCTGCTGTGCGGACGGCAATTTCTCCTGCTCTGTCCACATTCTCACTACTACAGATTTTAAAGTTGCTCCAATTACACCTCTGGCTCCTCTGTTTTCAGTATTATCCCTGAGCTCCAACACCGCCAGTTGGCGCACGGAAGTGCCGTCTGCACAGTCAACACTTGCTGCCGTGTTATTGGGGTTCAGTAACGTCAGCTGTTCTCCTGCTGTGCGGACGGCAATTTCTCCTGCTTTGTCCACATCCACTGTACTACACATTTTAAAGTTGCTCGAATTACACCTCTGGCTCCTCTGTTTTCATTCTTATCCCTGGGCTCCAGCACCGCCAGTTGGCGCTCGGAAGTGCCGTCTGCACAGTCAACACTTGCTGCGGTGTTATTGGGGTTCGGTAACGTCAGCTGTTCCCCTGCTGTGTTCACGGCAATTTCTCCTGCTCTGTCCATATTCACTGTGCTACTTATTTAAAACTTGCTCCAATTACACCTCTGGCTACTCCGTTTTTAGTATTTACCCTGGGCTCCAATACCGCTAGTTGCTGCTCAGAAGTGCCGTCTGCACAGTCAACGCTTGCTCCAGTGTTATTGGGATTCAGTAACGTCAGCTGATCCCCAGCTGTGTGTCCGGCAAATTCTCCTGCTTTGTCCACATCCACTGTAGTACGGATTTAAAACCTCCTCCAAATACACCTCTGGCTCTTCTGTTTTTAGTATTTACCCTGGGCTCCAGCACCGCCAGCTGGTTCTCGGCAGTTCCATTGGCTCTTGTACCTTCTGCTACCCATCCGGGTTCCAGTACCGTCAGCTGGTTCTCGGCAGTGTCTTTGGCACGGGTACTCCCTCCTGCCCAGCCTGGTTCCAGCACGCCAGCTGTTTCCGGGTAGTGTCAACGTCACTTTGCCTCCAATGCGTTGTCCTGTCGTGTTGCGGTCGGGTTAGCCGACTCTATGGTGCCTGCAGTTTAGGTGACTCCTATGTGGGCTGCGGGATCTGGCAATGAAGGCTGGTTCCATAGTGCCAATAGGACAAGCACCCTCTGTAGGACTGTGGGTTTTGGTAACTGCGGCCGGCTCGCGGCCTTGAACTTTTTTTTTACATGGGTACCTTCTGCTACCCATCCGGGTTCCAGTACCGTCAGCTGGTTCTCGGCAGTGCCTTTGGATTAGGTGCCTCCTTCTCGGTATCCAAGTTCCACCAACGTCTGCTGGTCCTTGGTAGTGCTTTCTGGCACAGGTACCTCCTGCTTAGTAACCGAGTTCCAGTAACATCAGCTGGTCCTCGGTAGTTCCATTGGCTCTTGTACCTTCTGCTACCCATCCGGGTTCCAGTACCGTCAGCTGGTCCTCGGTAGTTCCATTTGCTCTTGTATCTTCTGCTACCCATCCGGGTTCCAGTACCGTCAGCTGGTTCTCGGCAGTGTCTTTGGCACGGGTACTCCCTCCTGCCCAGCCTGGTTCCAGCACGCCAGCTGTTTCCGGGTAGTGTCAACGTCACTTTGCCTCCAATGCGTTGTCCTGTCGTGTTGCGGTCGGGTTAGCCGACTCTATGGTGCCTGCAGTTTAGGTGACTCCTATGTGGGCTGCGGGATCTGGCAATGAAGGCTGGTTCCATAGTGCCAATAGGACAAGCACCCTCTGTAGGACTGTGGGTTTTGGTAACTGCGGCCGGCTCGCGGCCTTGAACTTTTTTTTTACATGGGTACCTTCTGCTACCCATCCGGGTTCCAGTACCGTCAGCTGGTTCTCGGCAGTGCCTTTGGATTAGGTGCCTCCTTCTCGGTATCCAAGTTCCACCAACGTCTGCTGGTCCTTGGTAGTGCTTTCTGGCACAGGTACCTCCTGCTTAGTAACCGAGTTCCAGTAACATCAGCTGGTCCTCGGTAGTTCCATTGGCTCTTGTACCTTCTGCTACCCATCCGGGTTCCAGTACCGTCAGCTGGTCCTCGGTAGTTCCATTTGCTCTTGTATCTTCTGCTACCCATCCGGGTTCCAGTACCGTCAGCTGGTCCTCGGTAGTTCCATTTGCTCTTGTATCTTCTGCTACCCATCCGGGTTCCAGTACCGTCAGCTGGTTCTCGGCAGTGCCTTTGGATTAGGTGCCTCCTTCTCGGTATCCAAGTTCCACCAACGTCTGCTGGTCCTTGGTAGTGCTTTCTGGCACAGGTACCTCCTGCTTAGTAACCGAGTTCCAGTAACATCAGCTGGTCCTCGGTAGTTCCATTGGCTCTTGTACCTTCTGCTACCCATCCGGGTTCCAGTACCGTCAGCTGGTCCTCGGTAGTTCCATTTGCTCTTGTATCTTCTGCTACCCATCCGGGTTCCAGTACCGTCAGCTGGTTCTCGGCAGTGCCTTTGGATTAGGTGCCTCCTTCTCGGTATCCAAGTTCCACCAACGTCTGCTGGTCCTTGGTAGTGCTTTCTGGCACAGGTACCTCCTGCTTAGTAACCGAGTTCCAGTAACATCAGCTGGTCCTCGGTAGTTCCATTGGCTCTTGTACCTTCTGCTACCCATCCGGGTTCCAGTACCGTCAGCTGGTCCTCGGTAGTTCCATTTGCTCTTGTATCTTCTGCTACCCATCCGGGTTCCAGTACCGTCAGCTGGTTCTCGGCAGTGTCTTTGGCACGGGTACTCCCTCCTGCCCAGCCTGGTTCCAGCACGCCAGCTGTTTCCGGGTAGTGTCAACGTCACTTTGCCTCCAATGCGTTGTCCTGTCGTGTTGCGGTCGGGTTAGCCGACTCTATGGTGCCTGCAGTTTAGGTGACTCCTATGTGGGCTGCGGGATCTGGCAATGAAGGCTGGTTCCATAGTGCCAATAGGACAAGCACCCTCTGTAGGACTGTGGGTTTTGGTAACTGCGGCCGGCTCGCGGCCTTGAACTTTTTTTTTACATGGGTACCTTCTGCTACCCATCCGGGTTCCAGTACCGTCAGCTGGTTCTCGGCAGTGCCTTTGGATTAGGTGCCTCCTTCTCGGTATCCAAGTTCCACCAACGTCTGCTGGTCCTTGGTAGTGCTTTCTGGCACAGGTACCTCCTGCTTAGTAACCGAGTTCCAGTAACATCAGCTGGTCCTCGGTAGTTCCATTGGCTCTTGTACCTTCTGCTACCCATCCGGGTTCCAGTACCGTCAGCTGGTCCTCGGTAGTTCCATTTGCTCTTGTATCTTCTGCTACCCATCCGGGTTCCAGTACCGTCAGCTGGTCCTCGGTAGTTCCATTTGCTCTTGTATCTTCTGCTACCCATCCGGGTTCCAGTACCGTCAGCTGGTTCTCGGCAGTGCCTTTGGATTAGGTGCCTCCTTCTCGGTATCCAAGTTCCACCAACGTCTGCTGGTCCTTGGTAGTGCTTTCTGGCACAGGTACCTCCTGCTTAGTAACCGAGTTCCAGTAACATCAGCTGGTCCTCGGTAGTTCCATTGGCTCTTGTACCTTCTGCTACCCATCCGGGTTCCAGTACCGTCAGCTGGTCCTCGGTAGTTCCATTTGCTCTTGTATCTTCTGCTACCCATCCGGGTTCCAGTACCGTCAGCTGGTTCTCGGCAGTGCCTTTGGATTAGGTGCCTCCTTCTCGGTATCCAAGTTCCACCAACGTCTGCTGGTCCTTGGTAGTGCTTTCTGGCACAGGTACCTCCTGCTTAGTAACCGAGTTCCAGTAACATCAGCTGGTCCTCGGTAGTTCCATTGGCTCTTGTACCTTCTGCTACCCATCCGGGTTCCAGTACCGTCAGCTGGTCCTCGGTAGTTCCATTTGCTCTTGTATCTTCTGCTACCCATCCGGGTTCCAGTACCGTCAGCTGGTTCTCGGCAGTGTCTTTGGCACGGGTACTCCCTCCTGCCCAGCCTGGTTCCAGCACGCCAGCTGTTTCCGGGTAGTGTCAACGTCACTTTGCCTCCAATGCGTTGTCCTGTCGTGTTGCGGTCGGGTTAGCCGACTCTATGGTGCCTGCAGTTTAGGTGACTCCTATGTGGGCTGCGGGATCTGGCAATGAAGGCTGGTTCCATAGTGCCAATAGGACAAGCACCCTCTGTAGGACTGTGGGTTTTGGTAACTGCGGCCGGCTCGCGGCCTTGAACTTTTTTTTTTACATGGGTACCTTCTGCTCCCCATCCGGGTTCCAGTACCGTCAGCTGGTTCTCGGCAGTGCCTTTGGATTAGGTGCCTCCTTCTCGGTATCCAAGTTCCACCAACGTCTGCTGGTCCTTGGTAGTGCTTTCTGGCACAGGTACCTCCTGCTTAGTAACCGAGTTCCAGTAACATCAGCTGGTCCTCGGTAGTTCCATTGGCTCTTGTACCTTCTGCTACCCATCCGGGTTCCAGTACCGTCAGCTGGTCCTCGGTAGTTCCATTTGCTCTTGTATCTTCTGCTACCCATCCGGGTTCCAGTACCGTCAGCTGGTTCTCGGCAGTGTCTTTGGCACGGGTACTCCCTCCTGCCCAGCCTGGTTCCAGCACGCCAGCTGTTTCCGGGTAGTGTCAACGTCACTTTGCCTCCAATGCGTTGTCCTGTCGTGTTGCGGTCGGGTTAGCCGACTCTATGGTGCCTGCAGTTTAGGTGACTCCTATGTGGGCTGCGGGATCTGGCAATGAAGGCTGGTTCCATAGTGCCAATAGGACAAGCACCCTCTGTAGGACTGTGGGTTTTGGTAACTGCGGCCGGCTCGCGGCCTTGAACTTTTTTTTTACATGGGTACCTTCTGCTACCCATCCGGGTTCCAGTACCGTCAGCTGGTTCTCGGCAGTGCCTTTGGATTAGGTGCCTCCTTCTCGGTATCCAAGTTCCACCAACGTCTGCTGGTCCTTGGTAGTGCTTTCTGGCACAGGTACCTCCTGCTTAGTAACCGAGTTCCAGTAACATCAGCTGGTCCTCGGTAGTTCCATTGGCTCTTGTACCTTCTGCTACCCATCCGGGTTCCAGTAACATCAGCTGGTCCTCGGTAGTTCCATTGGCTCTTGTACCTTCTGCTACCCATCCGGGTTCCAGTACCGTCAGCTGGTTCTCGGCAGTGCCTTTGGATTAGGTGCCTCCTTCTCGGTATCCAAGTTCCACCAACGTCTGCTGGTCCTTGGTAGTGCTTTCTGGCACAGGTACCTCCTGCTTAGTAACCGAGTTCCAGTAACATCAGCTGGTCCTCGGTAGTTCCATTGGCTCTTGTACCTTCTGCTATCCATCCGGGTTCCAGTACCGTCAGCTGGTCCTCGGTAGTTCCTCAGCTTTCTTGTACCTTCTGCTACATTTCCAAGTTCAAGCTTTTTGAAATGGTTCTTGGTAATCACTCTGGATCTCCCTGACGAGGACCCTGAAGACGAGGACCCTGAAGACCAACCCAAAGAAGACGAGGACCCCGAAGACAATGACCCTGAAGACGAGGACCCTGAAGACCACCCCGAAGAAGACGAGGACCCTGAAGACCACCCCGAAGAAGACGAGGACCCTGAAGACCACCCCGAAGAAGACGAGGACCCCGAAGACGAGGACCCAGAAGACCAACCCGAAGAAGACGAGGACCCCGAAGACGAGGACCCCCGAAGACGACGACCCTGAAGACCACCCCGAAGAAGACCAAGAAGATGACCCTGAAGAAGTTGACCAAGAAGACAAAGAAGAGAAGACAAGCACCAAGATACAGAAAAACAAGAGACAGAAAACCAAAAAGCAGAAATACAAGAAGCTGCAGAACAAAAAGCGGAAGAACATTAAGCATAAGACTAAAAATCAGAGCAAAAGATAATATCTAAATTATAAGCAGAAGATGACTAAGCAGTGTATGGGGGTGAGTCCGTTCCTCCTCGTGGTGCCCCTGGAAAAGACCTGCTGCTGCAGGCCAAACTGAACGCGGACAAATCCTGTTGTAAATCTTTTGTGACGGGCAGAACGAAAGGTGTAATGTCCAACCTTTTATAGATAACAACTACAGGAATGCCTGTCACAAATAAGAATATGATGAAGAAGAAGAATATGAAGAAGATGAAGAAGTAGAATATGAAGAATGTAAAAAAAAGAATAATACGAAGAAGGTGAAGAAGAAGAAGGTGAAGAAGAAGTGGATGAAAAAGATGCTGAGGATGATGAAGGAGAAAGTGTGGGAGAAGTAAAAAAGAAGGTGAAGAGCATGGAAGTAGTGAAACATAAATATCTGACAAAATATAAAAATACTTAACATAGTTAATATTTCCGTAACTCAGAACATAATAAAAAAATATTAATTCCTGCTATTCCATTTGACTGGGCTAAACCTCTATGCCTTTATTGTCTCCCCCACCTCCCCCAATACATTCTACATTATTCTTAGTTGTTTTCCTTCATGTAGAAATAACCTACAAGGAAAGAAAGGGTTTATTTTAATTCCGATATTTATGTCCCATTGACTTGCATTGGTTTCCGGTATCGGAATCGGCGATATCCGATACTTTTTCGGTATCGGTCCGATCCAATCCGATCCGATATTTCCCGATATCGGAAGGTATCGCTCAACACTAGTGATGACAAAGGTTTGGATTTCAATTTAAGTTTTTCCAAAAACCCTTTATCAATCACATTAAGTGTTGAACCACAATCCACAAATACCTGAAATTCAATCAAATCTTCCTGCAGAGTAGTACTCCCAGAAAGAAATACTCCTGCCGGGCGTAAACAAGCATTACGGGGGTACCTGACCTCTTTTTTTTTTCTTTACTTAAACGAAGCTCACAATACTTAATCAAATGGTCAGCTTCACCACAATAAAGACACAATCCCTCGGCGAACCTCCGGTCTCTTTCCTGAGAGCGGAGTGACATCACCCCAACCTCCATCGGTTCTCTGCCGTCTGAGCAGATTTTCTGGGGACTAGGACCTGGCATTACAGGAGTCTTTACCTCATTCAGCCTGGAACTCAGCCTCCTACCCACACGAATAGCTAATTGCATGGCATCCTGCAGAGTCTCAGGTGCGGGGAAAGCAATTAGCAAATCCTTAACCCTTTCACTCAGACCAGCAATAAATAGACATTTCAGAGCAGGATCATTCCATTTAACTTCTGAAACCCATCTTCTAAAGTGTGTGCAAAAATTTTCAACATCACCTGACCCCTGATTCAAACGCCTGAGTTCTGCCTCAGCAGTTGAGATTCTATCAGGATCTCCATATAATAGCCCCATAGCCGGAAAAAAATCTTCTACCGACCTTAAGCATGAATCATTAGGTTGGAGAGAAAAGTCCCACCCCTGTGGTTCATTGCGCAAAATTGACATAATAAAACCAATGCGCTGTGATTCATTCCCAGAGGACCTTGGTCTCAAGCGAAAATACAACAAACAAGCATTTTTAAAGGAAAAAAAGTCTTGCTGTTTACCATAAAAAACATCAGGCAGTCCTACCTTGGGTTCCACAAAATGCGCTCCAGAACAGCTACTCACATGTTGCTGGAGCTCGGCCACCTCCAGAGACAATCCCTGCAAGCGTTGAGCCAAACCCTGGATGGAAACCATACTGATCCCCGAATTTCTTTTCTTTTAGTTTTTGGGCTGGACTTACTGTTATGATCTACAAAAAGTACTAAGGAAAGAAAGGGGAAAGCTATCCCTACAGTAAGACTAAGCTGAATCCCTACGATGTAGTGGGCTGCCTGTTCCTTGCGAACAGACCAGCCTAGTCCTCGGCCAGTCTGAACGAAGACCTATAGCATAAGGGGAGGGGACCCTAAAATAACTAAGGACAGGAACAAAAAGGGACACCTCCTAAGCAGAGAAGTTGTTGCAGAACACAAAAAGATAAACTGACAAAAAGGTACCAGAGGTCCCATAAGGACCAAGTGAGCTGACAGAGAAAGGCACAGAAGCACCTGGCTAGCAAAACAGTCAAACAACACTGAAGTCCAGCACAGCCAAAAGGGCGGAGCTGGAATATAAAGGCAGGTGGTCACGTGACCGCAAAACACAAGATGGAAAAAACAAACAGGAGGGTTCTAACACTTGACACAAACCTAAACCAGATTACCATAGCGACCTAAATGATTAAGGCCCACTAAGGGGCCGAAACATCTTACTGTCACCTTCATCTTATGGTTTGAATGTTCTCTTCTTGCTTGTAAATAAATTAATTCTGCACTATTACTATCTGAGTGAGCTAAGAAGAAATCCTCAATATTCACTGGACATTACATGCCTATTACATCAGTCCCTCTACCCTGACAGAGTGCATGCTAATCTTCATTTTGCTAGATTATGCTTTCCACCATGACTGAAAGTCCCGTTGGTTCTCTATCTGCACCCTACTGTGATGGTTGGACATCATGGTAGGTGTCATCATTGTCATTGGGATTATCACTTTGACTGTCAGCCTTGTCTTCTACTTGTGCCACCTCAATGTCTCTACTGTATACGCCTGCTGCTGCTTTTCCTCATACCTCTCCTCCACATGCAGCTATGGCTGCATGTAACATGGACCTGCAGGGTCTAGGCAGGTACACAATCAAATTCAGTGTTTTCCCGGGGAAGTTCACTTAGCCCTAAAAATCTTTAAATATTTATACAAAAATTTAGAATTTTTTTTAAAGAAAATAGCATTCATAGAATACCAAGACTGTTTTTTTGATAGGTTATAAAACTTTTTGCCATTTTGCCTTGCTGTGGGCAAGGGTCTAATCTTGTACAGGGTCCTACTGGGGAAAGTGACCCCAGAAGATTCCCCCCAAAAGCTTCTTATATATACCCACAGTTTTGGAGAAACAAAGATCTAAAGAATGCTAGGAATAACCAAAGCTAAACAATGGTCTTCAAATAAAATTTCGTCCTTTGTTGCCACTCTTGCACAGTTGCCCAATGCTGTACAGGTGCCTTACTGGGAAAATCTCCCCAAATACTGATCCTAAAAATATATTTTCACAAAAAAATAGGTGGAAGCTTAGACTTACCTAAAATTTGAATTATGTAAGATGGCTTTTTTTTCAATAAATAATGGCAGCTAGGTATCTTCCATTCAGTGCACACATTTTTTTCTGCAAAAGTCAGTACAATCCTTGTGGTTCGGCATCGATGGTGGTGAACTTGGACACATGTGGAAGTTATGTGGAAGCTCATTTTAAATAAATGTTTATTGAGCAAACAAAGGATAACTGATGATGTAATTAAGGGAGAGGAGGAAGAGTATGGAAAAGAGTAGTTGAGAATGATTATGGAGATGAAGTCAAGAACAAGGCACTACTTGGGGTGCAGACTTGTTATCAGAAAGACGTTAAGACATAGTTCCTAGGCAATGTGTGGCCGGATGTAAATATACTTGCCAGAGGTAAAGAACAGCAACTGTGACCAAGGTTTGGTACTACTGGTGTCAATAGTGCCAGTGATGCTCCTGTTGCCGCTATTGGCTCCCACTTTTTTGATCAGGTATTGTTTTTTTCCTGTTATTAGGCCACATTCGTTGTCTGTGCTATATTTTCATTTGATATGCATTTTGATATAACGTTTACAAAAGTTTTTTACCAGACTTATTCCACCCCACAAAAATATGGAATCAACTAGAAAAGCTAGGTAGGGTATACATGACGGCCAAAAATGATGATGCAACAACAACCTTCCTGTAATATCAGTGTGGTATGTACTTGCCTCCAACTTGACAACTTAAAATGGTTTGCCAAAACAAACCATGATTTCTGGCTAAGCTGAATAATTTCCACTGGCCCAAAAAGGACGACATAACAACAAACGATAGGAGGTAAGAGCATCATGAGCTGTGCACTTTAGCTTTCTATTCCATAGGCTGTAAAATCCTCAAATGGCCACTGCTTTCCCTGCAATCATCTTTTATAGTGTCTGTGATAGTCCTCCCTTATTGGCTGTGCTAGATCATGTGATGGATTAGCTGCAAGGCATTATGGGTAAGTTGGTATGGCCGACGTCATGACCCGCTATTTGGCTGATGCTCGTATTCTTCAGAAGTGTGAGAAATGGTGCTGGCATTTTTTTTCTCAGCAAATCAAATTGCAAATTGTTTGATTTTTCCGGGACCCGCATATTTCAGGAAATTTGAGTCAATTGACAGAAAATGAATCCACTCATCTCTAAAGTATCAGTCAAAAGTTTGGACACTATTTGGATTACTATACCTGCATGATAAACATTCACATTAGTATACACCACTGATTGTAACTATGAATTAGGAAAACCTTTGCATGAACAAGTATGTCCAAACTTTTAATAATAGCGGAAAGGGTAAAGGTGAGAAAAGATGTGAATGTGCATAGAATATTAATGAATATGCTTTATTGTGTCAATATTATGTGTATAATTTAAAAAAGTATAACATTTCTGTTTTTGACTAGTAGTACTGTAGGGAAAGAAAAGTTGCCCTAGACTATAGTCCCCATTAGGTAAATATAGCTCAGTCTTTTGGTAAGAAACCCTTTGTTAGGATATCCTATTTAAATAGAAACAAGGGACATAGCTCCTTTAAAATAAAGATTATAGTGAAATGTAGTGACAGCAGGGTATGGTTAATTGACATATGAGACAATATATCTGCTTTAATTATTAAATTAATATTCCAGTGCTTGCTCAAGTATAACACTATAGGCTGTGTTTAATATATGCATAGCCCAAACGATTTTATTAGTTACATTTATTTTCTTTCTAGGGCTAATGAGAAGTCTACAAGATGGTCACTGTTGCAACTAACTTATATTGCACGGCACTATAGAATGTGCTCATAGAGCCTAGATTAGGCATTAGTAAGTATGTCGCTGTTTCAGCTGTTAGGTCACATTATAGTAGCTTATACCTTGCCCAGTTGTTGACTGTGAGCAAATTGAAGCATAATCAGTGCTGTCACATAATTAATGGTGTGGTCCACAAATTTAACCTAGTTTAATCCTAAGTGCCTATCTATTTAAAGTAGCAATCTAATTACTTTTCTAATTCCCTCTCTACTCTAACTGCTTTACTTTTTATATTTTTACTACATCCTCTTGATTATGGTTCATTTGAGAACCACAGTGCATGCTTGGATAGTCAAACAAAGCGTCATCAAGGGGTAGAGGCAGCGGTCACTGCCACAGCTTCTGCTCCCTCCCTGAAAGGAAGTGTCATAAGCGATGTCCAATTCAGGGGCTAGGCTAGTCCCTGCGTCCCTGCTCTCCTGAGTTTGCATCGATTGTCAATTGTGATGTATGCTCAGTAGATTCTGTCACTAGATCTCCAGTACTGTAACCCCAGATGTCTTCAATCAATTTGCATTTGTTTAATTTGGATTCTAAGTAGATTCTGCCATAGTGCAATATGTACAGTGACAGTGCGCTCCTTTGCTGGCTCTGAGCAGGAGAGCGCATTGTCATTGCACATTGTAAGATTTCCCAGCATCGTGCAGGCATAGCAGAGACCATCACTATCCAAGCAAGTGATGTTTATAAAACAATATTTTTATTGATAACATATTGGGATAGATATGACATTTTCATCATTTGTTACAACATTTTAATATTTTTTTAGATCGAACTTTTATGTACGAAGTGATACTACATATGTGTACTATTAAAATATTTTTTGTCTGGGCACATAGAATGATGCATCCTCTTGCTGGCATGTTGTTAATGCCACTGTCAGAGTTTGGCAGCAGCATTTAACAGGTTAACAGTCATGACAGAGCTCCACTGGCAGCTGTTAGAGGCAGATTGTGGCTGTTTGTTGCTGCCATTTCTATCAGGTATGCATCAGGTTCACCTCGTAAGCATGCTTCATACACCTGTTACCAACTTGAGTCATACACTACCGTTCAAAAGTTTGGGGTCACCCAGACAATTTTGTGTTTTCCATGAAAACTCATACTTTTATTCATCAAATGAGTTGCAAAATGAAAAGAAAATATAGTCCAGACATTGACAATACTTTTCTCCTTCAAACTTTGCTTTTATCAAAGAATGCATCCTTTGCAGCAATTACAGCATTGCAGACCTTTGGCATTCTAGCTGTTCATTTGTTGAGGTAATCTTGAGAAATATCACCCCATGCTTCCTGAATCCCCTCCCACAAGCTGGATTGGCTTGATGGGCACTTTTTGCTTACCATACGGTCAAGCTGCTCCCACAACAGCTCAATGGGGTTGAGATCTGGTGACTGCGCTGGCCACTCCATTACAGATAGAATGCCAGCTGCCTGCTTCTTCCCTAAATAGTTCATGCATAATTTGGAGGTGTGCGTTGGGTCATTGTCTTGTTGTAGGATGAAATTGGCTCCAATCAAGCGCCGTCCACAGGATATGGCATAGCGTTGCAAAATGGAGTGATAGCCTTCCTTATTCAAAATCCCATTTACCTTGGAAAAATTTCCCACTTTACCAGCACCAAAGCAACCCCAGACCATCACATTACCTCCACCATGCTTGACAGATGGCGTCAGGCACTCTTTGAGCATTTTTTCAGTTGCTCTGCGTCTCATAAATGTTCTTCGGTGTGATCCAAACACCTGAAACTTTGATTCGTCTGTCCATAAAGCTTTTTTCCAATCTTCCTCTGTCTGTGTTCTTTTGCCCATATTAATCTTTTCCTTTTATTAGCCAGTCTCAGATATGGCTTTTTCTTTGCCACTTTGTTTGCCCTGAAGGCCAGCATCCCGGAGACGCCTCTTCACTGTAGACGTTGACACTGGCGTTTTGCGTGTAGTATTTAATGAAGCTGCCAGTTGAGGAGCTGTGAGGCGTCGATTTCTCAAACTAGAGACTCTAATGTACTTGTCTTGTTGCTCACTTGTGCAGCGGGGCCTCCCACCTCTCTTTCTACTCTGGTTAGAGCCTGTTTGTGCTCTCCTCTGAAGGGAGTAGTACACACCATTGTAGGAAATCTGCAGTTTCTTGGCAGTTTCTCGCATGGAATAGCCTTCATTTATAAGAACAAGAATAGACTGTCAAGTTTCAAATGAAAGTTCTCTTCTTCTGGCCATTTTGAGAGTTCCATAGAACAAACAAATGTAATGCTCCAGATTCTCAACTAGCTCAAAGGAAGGTCAATTTTATAGCTTCTCAAATCAGCCAGACCGTTTTCAGCTGGGCTAACATACTTGTGCGAGGTTTTTCTAGGGTTTTCTAAACATCCATTAGCCTTCTTACACAGTTAGCAAACACAATGTACCATTGTACCATTGCTAGAATAGTCATTTACCACATTAACAATGTATAGAGTGTATTTCTGATTCCTTTAATTTTGGCTTCATTGAAAAAAAATGTGCTTTTCTTTCAAAAATAATGAAATTTCTAAATGATTCAAAACTTTTGAACAGTAGTGTATATGTACAGCAGATGTCGGTAAGGGGTTAATATATGTATATACATTTTGGGACCCTAGATATTAAGGATATTTACTGCACGTATTGTAAGTTGTGAAATTGGATGCATTACACAGGAGATGGTTTAGGAAAATGAAGATAAATGAGAATTTGTTAATCTGTCATTGTCACTGACCTTTACACAAAACAACTTGTGTTCTTTAACCAGATTTCATTAACCAAGAGTGTAAATTGAAAAGCAAATCAGCGTTTTGCAGATATTTATGTCTTCCACCCTGCAGACCATACAGTCTGCCTGCAATTTAGGATTAGTGTCTGATTTCTTTACATGCAGTGAGCTTGCTATATTATTAAAGTGACGCTGCACCCATCATAGCAAGTATGAGATACACTTTTAACGTATATTCACTCTACTTAATGACCTCCGCACTTCTACTCTCTTCATGTCCAAAATAGCTGCTGCAGAGGCATGGAGACCAGTATGGTCAGCCTGAACCCTACCTCCCTGACTTTCTTAGCCCCACAAAGGACACAGCACTGTCATCAAAAGTGATATTCCATCCCAATACCACATTAATGGAAATGCAGGGACATTTGTTTTCGGACCCTTACACTCCTAACTCAGAGCACCTCCGGGGCTTAGGAATAAACTGCACAAGAAAAACGTCTTCAACTTGATTTATTGTAAGAGATGAACAGTCAGCCTTTACATTTGGAAGCCATGGGAGCAGTGTACAGTCAGAAAAGGAGTCAATCACAACCTCCAATAGTAAACTATAAAAAACAAAAAACTGACCAGCACCTCTGAACAGTATAAAGCAAATGTGAACAGGAGTAAGCTGCCATGATTGCATAATGCCTTTTTTCTGACTGTGCATTGCTCCCATCAGCCTAATGACCCCTTCACATGCCTGTGTTTTCAGTATGTCTGGTATCCGTTTTTCGTGGATGCCACACATACCCATTATAACCCATTATAACCTATGCTGGTGTGCACATGTCTGTGTTTTTACACACATTGTGTGTCAGTACAAAACACACAGAGACATGTCCTTTTTTCCGGCAGCACAGATTACAAAGCCCAATACAAGTCTATTGGTTTGTGAATAACATGTACAGCACATGGCTGCCATCCGTGTGCCATCCATGTGCTGTATGTGTTTAACATTGCAAAGTATAAGAGAAGCTTTGTAATTTCATTCTTTCTTTATCTATACTGGAAAAACACCGATGGCAGACTGATGGCACACTGATCCAAAATACTGATGACACCAGTACTGTTTTTTCCGGTAACGGTTTTATGCGGACATGTGAAAGAGCCTAAGGCTGTTTCATTAATGCTAGATCCTATCTTCCCTTTAAATTTGTAGGCTTATAGCCCGGGAGAGGTATATCTGATAAATATTACATTTAAGGTCCCATCAAAAAATGCTCACCTTGCCGTGGTTGATGGGCACATATGAATTGGCCAATTTATGCTAAGTACCTTCATATTCTATATAGCAGTAATGCTGTTCAAATCTCATATAGTCAATGTTTGCATACATCTTAGCACTTACAGAGTGCTGCTGTATTCTCTTGTTTGTACTTTTGAATGACATCACTCATTTTACTATGCGATGTACTGAAAAACAGGAAAAAAAATCCAAGTGAAGCGAAATTGTGGAAAAAAGCAAGTATGACATTTATTTTTTTTATTTGTTTTTATTATATTTAGAATGTGGTAATAGTGTCCTGGCAACATGATTGCCCGGGTCAGTACAATTATGGTTATAACAAAAAATAGCTTGTCACTCACCAGGCAGTATAATAAAACAGCTGTTTATTTTCTTTGCAAGGTCAAGCGGTATGCAAAAACAGGTCAGTAGCCTGCAACCGTTTCGCTCATAGAGCATGTTTTGTAGGCTACCGACCCATTGAGTATTGTTCTTTTTGTATACCTCTCGACTGTGGTCAGTGAGCTGTCCAAGAGAAAAACAGACAGTACTCGGACATACCACATAGAAGTGTGAATGTAGCCTTAAGGCAGGTTCACGAGACTGTTTTCTACTCATCTGAGAAAAACCGTCCGATTATTCTAATCAGATTTATCCATTCTATCAGTCCGTGTCATCCAAGCGTGGCTAGATTTTTTTCACGCCCCCATAGACTTCCATGGCCAATATTGATCATACAATTGGATCAAAATAGGACATGTTTTCAATTTTTTCTGCGGAACATTTGGGCTTAGGAAAAAATCAGACATCTGCACAGTCCCATAGAATAGAAATAAGTATTTGATACACTGCCATATTTGGAAATTTTCCAACCACAAAGAAAGAAGAGGTCTGTAAATTTGTATTGTAGGTTCACTTCAACTGTGAGAGACAGAATCTTAAAATAAAATCCAAAAAATCACATTGTATGACTTTTACATAATTCATTTTTATTTTATTGCATAAAATAAGTATTTGATCACCTACCAACCAGCAAGAATTCTGTCTCTAACAGACCTGTTAGTTTTTCTTTAAGAAGCCCTCCTACTCTGCACTCATTATCTGTAGTAATTGCACCTGTTTGAAGCTGTTATCTGTATAAAAGACACCTGTCCGCACACTCAATCAATAAATCACACTCCAACTTCTCCACCATGGCTAAGACCAAAGAGCTGTCTAAACACACCAGGGACAAAATTGTAGACCTGCACAAGGCTGGGATGGGCTACAGGACAATAGGCAAGCAGCTTGGTGAGAATCCAACAACTGACTGTCAATCTTCCTCAGTCTTTGGCTCCATGCAAGATCTCGCCTCGTGGGGTAAGGATGATTCAGAGAAAGGTCAGGAATCAGCCCAGAACTTCCCCAGAGGACTTGGTCAATGACCTGAAGAGAGCTGGGACCACAGTCTCAAACATTACTGCTAGTAACAGACTACGCCATCATAAATTAAAATCCTGCAGGGCACGCAAGGTCCCTCTGCTTATGCCAGCACATGTCCAGGCCCATTTGAAGTTCGCCAGTGACCATCTGGATGATCCAGAGGAGACATGGGAGAAGATCATGTGGTCAGATGAAACCAAAATAGAACTTTTTGGTATCAACTCCACTTGCAGTGTTTGGGAGGAAGAAGAAGGATGAGTACAACCCCAAGAACACTGTCCCTACCGTGAAGCATGGTGGGGGAAACATCATCCTTTGGAGGTGATTTTCTGCAAAGAGGACAGGACGACTGCACCGTATTGAAGGGAGGATGGATGCGGTCATGAATCGCAAGATTTTGGCCAACAATCTCCTTCCCTCAGTAAGAGCATTGAAGATGGGTCGTGATTGGGTCTTCTAGCATGACAATGACTCGAAACACGCAGCCAGTAACTAAGTAGAGGCTCCCTAAGAAGCATTTCAAAGTCCTGTAGTGGCCTAGCCAGTCTCCAGACAAGAACCCAGTTGAAAATCTATGGAGGGAACTGAAACTTAATGTTGCCCAGCAACAGCCCAGCAACCTGAAAGATATGGACAAGATCTGCATGGAGGAGTGGGCCAAAATCCCTGCTGCAGTGTGTGCAAATTTAGTAAAGAACTACATTAAACGTCTGACATCTGTAATTGCAAACAAAGGTTTCTGTACCAAATATTAAGTTCTGCTTTTCTATTGTATCAAATACTTATTTCATGCACTAAAATGCAATTTAATTATGTAAAAATCCTAAAATGTGATTTTCGGATTTTGATTTTTAGATTCTGCCTCTCACAGTTGAAGTGTACGTTCGATAAAAATGACAGAGCCCTCAATTCTTTGTAGGTGGGAAAACTTGCAAACTCTGCAGTGTATCAACTACTTTTTTTCCCCACAGTAGGTACGAGGTCTATTTGTGAAAACCACGGAAAGCACTCGTACAAGAAAATCGGTCATGTGCACGACCCCTTAGAAACATTGTATTCAGTACAGGACTCCAGAGACTACATTTGCCATTGTACAGCCTTCTAACATGAATACATGCCATGTGCATAAGGCTTTAAATAATACTATAAATTCTTTCATTTTTAGCCAATGGCTTTCAACTTCGGGTAATTTCCTACTACTTACATTTATTTAGATACCACTAGTCCCATTATTGAAGAGCACAACACAGAATCACCATGTGTTAAATTTTTTAAATGCTCATTTAGTTTTCATCTACTTAACTGCTATAAATATGTCACTGACTTTTGTGAATTTCATTAATGTCCCTCAGTTTAGAATCCCAACATCAAGTTGTTGTTATTTCTCACAGCTAATGGAGAGCCTGCTTCTGTAACGTAATTTACTGCCTACACATTTTAGATGTCCTCATCTATAATGAAAATGAATTATCATTTTAACTCAACTTGAAATAAGGATTTTGCTTTGATTTGTGCTTTTAAGTGACTATCTTTGTTTTGTCAAGGACAGGAAGCATGATCAATTTTTTTCAATAAAGTAAATAAATAGGAGCTTATATTTGATCATATTCTGTTAAACTTGCTGTTTTTTTTATCTATTGATATTAAAGTAAAAGATGACATTTATATAATGCAAATTATGATTGCATATTAGTTTTTTTTGCAAATCAAATAATCCAATGTTGTAAAGTATAGCAATATACCTTATACTATTTATAGTCACTACCTTCCGTATTCTCCTCTTATGGTCAGATCTGAAAGAGAAGCACCGTGCTGTGAAGCTGAGAGATGTTTTACATAAAATGTAAAGCCTTGCAAGGCCAAAAACCATCTAGTCACTCCTGCATTTTCCCTTTGTTTGGGGCCAAACCTTTTAATGCCGAGCGATCTGTAACCAATCTGAATTGTCTCCCCAGTAGTTATCTTAAAGAAGTTGTCCACTAGTTTTCCATTGATCGGCCGGGGTCCCGCACCCGGCACCCCTGCCGATCAGCTGTTATCGGTGCCAGCGGCACCCGGCCTGAAGTACTTATGTGCGGTGCTTGGTCGTCTAGCTGTCGTGACCACCGCGGGGTACAGCACATCCGCCTCCCAGTGAATTGAATAGGAGGCGGATGTATAGGGCATCAATGGAAAAGTAGTGGAAAACGGCTTTAAGGACTCAGGGGCCCATGTAAAAGCAAGGTATTCCCTTTCTGTTATCGCCTATTTTTTCTGCTGAAGTCAACTTTCTGCTAAACTATTGGGTGTTCTTCTTCATTAAACATCTGTGAAAGAAAAGCTCCTAACCCAGCAACAGAGTATTTTCTGAAGTTGAGTCATAAATACAAGTCTCTTATATAGTAAGTCCTTCAATTTTTGGAAGGCATGCTCTACCACGTCATTCCATTTCACAATGGTGAACTTGAGCAATCTCACTGAGGGGAGATTCTCCCTGAGAATCTGCCTCCACAGCTTATTTTAAATGAAAGGTGGCGTTACCATCACACTGTTAAAGCCCCTTTCATGTACTATAATCTCTGGAGGCAGATTCTCTGGGAGATCAATCTTTGGCCCATAATCCGGAACAGCTCATTTACATATTAAGAAAAACATGAATTTCTCTGGAATAAGACATCAAATCGCAGATATAAAGTTATCATTTTATTCAGCTTTCTGTGCCCCACATGCCCATATAGACGACTTAGGAGGGTTGATCCTAATGACAGATTCTCTTTAAAGTGTTCTGCACAATCTGCTGAGCTGCAACAATTCATATTTGACAAGGCTTGTATCTGCCGCTGCAGAGTTTGCCTACTATTGTTCTTTGCAGATGCTTGTACTCAATACTGAATAAATCAGGATGTTTTGAAAATGTTGTTTCCTTTCCTTGTCATTTGCACCCCTTTGAGGAAATCCTCAATCAAATAACTAGGTAAGGGATCAGCAACACTGAAGTAAAGGTTGTTCTTAGTAGGAAAGTATGGTGATCCTATCATATTGCTCATGGAATAATAACTCCAGACTATCTTCTCTTACAATTCTGTATTGTGCTGTTCCTCTTTTGTTCCTCTTGGAAAATGTATGAATATATTGACAAATGGATGTTTCTATTCCCATAAATAGGATTTATCCTCCTTAGGGCTCGTGACCACGATTGTAATAATTGGATAAGTGCAAGCTGTCATTTTGACAGATAGCACTCGTCCCCATGTTATTCTGTGGGGCTGTGCACATGTACAATTTTTTATTTGGACCGGCACAGTCTGAGGAAAAAGTCGCAGCCAGTCCGAGTTGGGTCTGATTAACAGATTGCACTCAGCCATGCAAGTCAATGAGTGAGAAACATTGGACTACACTGGGATGACATCTGAGTAAAGTTGGATTTTCACAGACTGACAGAATGGAGAAGATGGAGAATTTTTTTTCTCTATCTTCTCCTCATCCGAGAAAACCGGATCACACAATGCTCACACTCTGATCATTCTCTGAGCAAAGTTTGAGCAGAGTATGATTTGAAGAATTGGCACGATTTTCTCGGATGAGAGAATATATGGTTGTCTGCACCTAGCCCTATATGATCTAACACTGTCAGCTCCAAAGAACAGTGTCAGATTGCAAAGAGAACGGCCCTATTAATTACTACTGAACTGTATAAAGCTGACAGATCCACATATTTTTTGGTCACATACATAAAAGTGCCTTTGTCACTAAAGTCACCGTTTTTGAGAATAAACTATTATTAATTGCCATATTGTTTACATTTTTAATAATTTGATTTGTTTTTGAAGCGCTACAGTATTGAAAATGAGTACAAATGGGCGAACCGAAACAGTAAAGTTCGGGGTCCACACCAAACACCTAATGTTCGGGCATGGACCCTGAACACGGATTTCCTCAGGAAGTCCGTGTTACTGCTCAGGTGTTTCCCGCACTGTCATCTGCATGACAGTGCAGGAAACAGGGTGTCTGATCTACGGTAACATCATTACTGCGGGTCAGAGCGCTGCAGGGTCATGCTGTCAGAAGTCAGCGTGATCCGGCAACTGTCACTGTGAAAAGCTTACCATGGATGAAAGGCTTTGGCTGATAAGATACCACCAATCACATCAGCTTATGCCTGCAGTCACTGTTAACTGCGAGCGCAGGTGCCACTGATAGAAGTATTCATCAGCTTGCGCTTGTGCTCAAAGTAAAAAAAATGTAAATGAATAAATAAATATTGAAATAAAAAATAAAAACACAGTTATACTCACCTTAACACCTAATCCTTGAAGCCCTTGTCCCCTGTAAAAAAATAAATAAACGCTATAATACTCACCTTAATGCCTAATCCCTGATGCCCATGTCACCTGTAAAAGAGAAAAAATAATAAACCACCATAATACTCACCTATCTGCCTCACGTAATCCAAACTGTCCTACAATGATCTCACTTGTTGAACAATCACATCAGCAGATGTGACTGTTCTACCCATCAGTCAGCTACACACTGACAGGAGTGTAATGGTAGCTGTGGTGAAAGAGTTCACTGGAGTTCGTCAGCTGAGGAGCTCCAGTGATCTTACTTACTGAACCACTGCGTGAGAAAGTTCTCACTCAGTCTGTGCCGTAAGGGAGGTCACTGGAGTTCATCAGCTGATGAACTCCTGTGAACTCTCCCAAGGAAGCTCTGTGTCAGTGTGAAGTCGGCTGTCCGGTAGAGCAGTCACATCAGCGACTGCTGATGTGACAGTTCTACAAGTGAGATCGTCGTGGGACACTACAGATCATTTCATCACTTCAGACAGTTGAGGGATATTTTTGTTTTTTTATTTTTGCTTTTTTACAGGTGACAATAGCTTTAAATGGATTGGATGTTAGATGAGTATAAAGTTGCTTTTTAATTTTCCTTTTTTCCAGGGGACAATGGCTTCACAGGATTGGGCGTTAGGTGAGTATAACTGTGTATTTTATTTTTAAATAAATGTGTAAAAAAATAGTTTGGACTTTTATTTAAAATAAAGGATTTTATTCTTGCTGTGTCTTTATTTAAACATTTTTACTATGGGGTTAGTAATTGTGGTTTCTTATAGATGCCTCCCCATTACTAACCCCTGGGCTTCATGTCAGCTGCCAATACAAAGCTTTCATGAACCCCAACCCTATTACCCCACTTGCCACTACACCAGGGCAAGTGGGATGACCCGAGGCTAAGCTCCAGATTTGGCACATCTGATTGATGCGCTTTGGAGGGGTCCTTGATGCGCCTTGTTGTTAGCCTTGGAGGGGGCCAGTATCCGAGCAGCCTCAGCTCAATATAAGTATATGGAGAGAGGTAACGCCCACTGGCCGGGAGTTTGTACAACTCATACATACCCTCCGGTCAAGGATCAAAAACCGGTGAATCACCGCAGCGCATAGTGCGTGCACTGGGGGGATTCATAGGGCTGCTGTCACACATAGTGACTGCAGACTTATCAGTTTTGACCAGACAACCTTTTTAAAATGCCCCTCAAAGTTTACCATGAGGTTTACAGGCTCAACAGCTGCAGAGAGACCCATTGGCTTTGAAATCTGGTAAAAGGTTACCTGAGATTAAGCCATAGGGTCTCATGGTAGCTCTAATACCGGACTGTTGAATATAGGAGTGTCGAGTGCCAGACAGGCACTGGCTGCTGAGTGCAGCTCATATCAATACCACCTGTTCTCCCTGAAATCAGTGCGACCAAGCGACAATGATGGGAGTTGTAGTCAGCACCCGCAGTGTACATTATGTGCAAAATAAAGAATTCAATAAAAAAAAACAGCATGGGCTCCCAACGATCATTCATAAGTAGCAGAGGAAAATCAGCCCGCTGGGGGCTGATATTACTAGCCAGGGAAAGGGGCCATTAAGCCCAAATGTTCGCTGGCTATTAATAATACCTCACAGCTGTTTGATTAGCCATAAAAAAGATTGAGGTAGGGTCCCCTATAAATTCTAACCACCAAAGGCTGAACAGACAGCTGTGAGATGATATTAATAGCCAGGGAAGGAACCATTGATATTGGGCCCCTCCGAAGCTAATAGCATCAGCCCTCAGCTGATGAACTCCTGTGACCTCTCTAACGACCGCTCAGCGCTATACACTGCGGAAGCAATTACACTCCTGTCAATGTGTAGCTGGCTGCCAGGTAAAACAGTCACATCATTTTTTTCTCTTTTACAGGTGACATGGGCATCGGGGATTAGGTGATAAAGTGAGCATTATGGTGTTTTTTTATCTTTGATTTTTTAGAGAGGACAAGGGCTTCAAGGATTAGTTCTTAAGGTGAGTATAACTGTGTTTTTATTTTTATTTCAATATTTATTTATTAATTTTAACTTTGAGCACAGGCGCAGGCTAATGAACACTCCCATTAGTTGTGCCTATGCTCGCTATTAACAGTGACAGCAGGCATAGACTGATGGGAGTAATAGTCTCTCATCAGCCTATGCTTTTTACCGCTGGTCACAGTGACAGCTTTGGGATCACACTGACATCTGATAGCGTGACCCCGCAACTCTCTGACCGGCAGTAATGATGTTACCGCCAATCAGAAACTATGTCTTCCATTCTGTCACGCAGATGACAGGGCGAGAAACCATGGATGTTTGGGCCTCCCATTCATATGAATGGGGTTCGGGTTCGGGTACTATTCTGGTATCTGAACCCGAACTTTTAATAGATGTTCGGCTGAACCTGCTGGACCTGAACATCCAGGGGTCCGCCCATCTCTAAAAATGAGTGTTGAATAATTATTTTAAGGTACAATACTAATAAATATTCACTATTTTATTATTTAAATGACAATTTGTGTCACTGTTGCATAACACAATGTCACAGACATATTACCCACTTCTTACAGTTCAACATAAAGATTTATTGGCATAAAAACATATAGTATGAATAGGCTAAGATAAAAAAAATAAAACTTTACGATACAACTCCAAATAGACATTTTGCTCTGATAACCAAACTACCCTTTACCATGAAGAGATTAATGACCCTGCCCTCAGTCATGAAGGGATTAATAATGCTGGCAGTGACTTTGCATCTCAAACCTTTGCAGCTGATGTTTGCTTTTCCCAGCCTTGTGCTTCTGTATCATAATGCAGCAGGAAGGACAAAGCAATAACTTTTTAATAGTCTGCGACTCTTTCTGAGTGTAACCTTCTTTTTACGTTTTTTTCACATTGAAGCTTTTTCTTCACTATTGTTGCCTCAAATCAATTGAATATCTCAAGTAAGCTTATAACTAGCTGTCAAATCCAAAGCTTGATCACTTCCTCCAAGCTTGAAATGTCAATACCTACATTACCTGAATATCAATGAAAACAATCTGCTTGACATGAATTTTAAGCAAATACAGTACATCCGCTATATTTATGTGAAGTCAACTTGATATTATTTGAAGAGCCATCGATGGTAATCCAATAATTCAGCACGGACCTGAGATTTCCTCTGACACGCAGATGCGGTGTAGAGTATAACTCAGTCCTAACTCTACATTGATACTAAATAATTTCTCAGCATGGGGTCTTCATCCATGACGACATCATATCACACGTGTTATGTTGTTTTGCTTTAAATTGGGATAGAAGAAAATAACAACTTAATGACCAATCGTCTTCAGGTTCTCCAGCTCTACGTTTGAGTACAGCTAGATTATAATGTATGACCTGTGCTGTGATGGTGGCATAATTAGCCCTTGGTCTAAAGTGAGTATAATGACTTTGGTCACGCTGTTGTAAACCACTGTAAACCCTCTTGAGAAATTGTGCCATCAATCATCATTTTCATCATTTTCATGGGTAATTATTTCATAATAATGGAAAGATGAAGCAAAATTGGAATTAGAGATTATAATGTATAGTTTTCATGACTCAAGTGATATCATAGAAACATATTTATGGTATAACTACATTTCAGGGACTCAATATCTTTACAATGTATCTGCCATTTCAGGTGACTTTCCAGAATAAGTTATTCTTGGGTTGAAGAGTGACATCTGTAATGTCTGTCTGAGGCCAAAGGCTGGCTCGGACAGGCTTTGCACAAGTCACTCCATCTAGCAGACTCCAGAGAAATCCCAATACCCTTTAATCCTTCTACAGGGATCTGGTTTTACAATAGGACCCAGTGGAATGCTACTATGGAAGGTCTACCGTCCTGAGGTAGGAATGGTCGCCAAGTAGGGTCAGACCCAAGAGGTAATGTTAAGGACAAAATCAGGATCCACAAGAATAGTTAGAAACAAGCCGGTTTGACTTTTAGGATTGCTACTTCTTGTAGGTGGCACTAGAGTTCTGGTCCTCTTTCTCTCTGAAGAGATAATTTGCATATTTTCCAGAGAAGCATTGCAACTTTAAAAGTCTCTTCACTGTGACATGCTTAACATGTCGCTGTCCGCTAGGAGAAATGTTACTCCTTAGATACTGGTCTGACGGCTCTCATCCAGCCAAACCAGAACTCACACTTTGCACTGATGAGGGGCAGTACCCCGAAACACAGTGTCTGCAAATTGAGTTTCTGGTTCTGGCTTATATCCTATGTCATGTGATAAGGCTCATTAAAAGGTCACTATTGACTTTTAGGATTGCTACATCCTGTAGTTGGCACTAGAGTTCTGGTCCTCTTCCTCTCTGAAGAGCCAATTTGCACCTAGTCTGTGAAACACTAAACTATATTTGGCACCTTCCAGCAAGTTAAAGATGCATTTTTCTTTAAAAATATATATTACAAGGTTTCCCATATTTGCTCATACTGTTGATTTATGAATGAAACAAAACTACTATACAGCATCATTTATATGTAGTTTCAAGAAACTATACTTATACATAGAAAGAAACATACTTTCACTAAAAGATTGAATATTCTCTTAACAGTCATTTGAAATATATGATACTGGGATTCTAAAAACATTGCATAACATACGGTTAAATCATCCTTTTTCAAACTATTTTTATGCCTAAAAATGGTAAAAATCCAAACCAGCTCTTCAAAAAATTAACAAAACCTTTTAAAGGGAGTCTGTCACCTAGTTTTTGCTACCCCATACAAGAGCAGAATGATGGAATGATGCACAGGTAGAGATCTTAAATCCAGTGATGTGTCACTTACTTTACTGGATGATACAGTTTTGATAAAATCACAATTTTCTCTGCTGCAGATCTAGCAGTTTTCTGAATACTGAGCCCTGTATAACCCCGCCCCCACTACTGATTGGCAGCTTTCTGTGTCCACTGTGCTTAAGCAGAAAGCTACCAATCAGTGGTGGGGGTGTGGTTGGACCACCTAGCATCAGGTTTACTAGTCCTTTAGTGATAATCTCCTGCTGATAAAACAGTGCTTTTATAAAAACTGCACTATGCAGCAAAGTAAGTGATATATTACTGGAATCAAGGTCTCTGCCCCTACAACATGCTGCTCCGAGACTAGACAGCAAAAGCCTGGTGACAGATTCCCTTTAAGGATTTCATTGATACTACACAGATGATCTCATTGTTACAACTTCATCACTAATTATCTCGTATATACTCTATGAGAAATGCTGAAAACAAGATCTGTTGGGGGTTCCATGAGGACTAGGGATGAGATTCACTATTTTAAATGACCTATAGACAGTGATAATCAATCCATTAAGAATAAGATAAAGCACTTTAATTTTTCTTCATCGTCGATCTCCAAGACCTAGAGGCAAGCCTTGACTAGCAGCCTTGCTTTTAGACGGTAAATCCACTAGACAACTTTAATCAGAATATTTACTTTCGCTGCCTCCATAAACTTCAGTGCGGTCTTTGACACCATGAGCAATTAATTAAATTTTAATAAGCTTCTCCCTCAGGTTTTAATGGAGTTCCGCAATGCAATAGCACTATCACAGAGACATAAATACCATAACTGTTTCTTTAATTACACAACTGCTCAAGATAAGTGTTCCTTTTGAGGTCAGGGGTGACATTGTGATAGGAGAAATGTGAGCAATGTTTAGTAATTAGTTTAATTGATTAAACATTATCTTTGCAACAAAACCTATGTTTACAAAGTACTGTATTCCATTTACTTTCAGTAATTTGCAGAAAACCTTGGTATAATTCTGGTATAGTGAATGCCTCTCATTACACTAACAATATATACTATTTATATACAGTACATTTAAATATAGACTATTTAAGTAGAGAATAATAAAAGATATTTTGCGGTTTGAGAAGCTTCAACAACATGAATATTTTAATTATGCAGTGTTTACACAAGACAATGTTTTCTACTGGTGGGACTGGTCCCACCAAGGATCCCCCAATTAATCCATTCTCTAACACAATAATGCGCCTTTGCTGTCTGATGTAAAGACGGGGGATTGGACAAGGTCAGACCAATAATAGTGGGACTTTGAGGAGCTGAGTATTGCTATTTTTGAAGTATTTTTTTAGAATTAAACAGTAAGGCTACCTTCCCACAATGAGCTTTTGGTGAGTTTTTGATGTTGCAGGCATATTTTGTGCACCATTTCTGCACCTACTATGTAAATTAGTTTACTTGTGTTTTTTCATTGAGTTTTTTAGTGCATATTTTTTTACATACATTTCTACTTGCATTTTTGACACTATGCTTTTTTGTCACTTTTTGTTATGTTTTAAACAAAACTACTTTTGTTTTTGATACTTCCTGTTATTTGGCTTTAACATAATGGATATAGTCGTGTGCAGAATACATACTTTTTTAATGCGTTTCCTCCAAGGAACTTCAGAAAAACTCACACGTGTTTTTTACGTGTGGATTTTCCTCATCTGATGCAAGTCTATGGGGAAAATCTGCATATAAAACGCATCATATTCGCAAGAGAAATTGACAAGTTGCAGATTTGAAACACTCAACGCAGGTCAGTTTACAGTGGGCAGGAGATTGTTATGAATCCCATCCACTGTGCTGGAACTGTAAGAAGCAGCGTTTTTGATGTAGCGTCAAAAACTCAGCAAAAATTAATCATGGGTTCATAAGCCTAAGACTTTTTTTGATGGTGCCTTTCCCCTTAAAGTGGTTTTCCCACAAAGTACAAATTAATCAATAGATCTTGGAATAATAATAACTTCCACAATTGGATGTGTTTAAAATAATGTTCCTGTGCTGAGATAATCTTATAAATGTGCCCCTGCTGTGTACTGTGTAATGTCTGTGTCTGACCGTGTAGGAACATGGTCTGATCATACCACAGCTCCTGGGCAGGAGAGGAAACAAAAGAGTCTACAGACAGGACATCAGGGGATCACAGCTGCTGGTTTCTGTGAGGTAATATGTGTTTAAAAAAAGCAGAAAAAGCTTTAGATGTGGAATACTCAGACCATGTTCTTGTACAGTGAGACACAGCCATTACACAGTACACAGCAGGGGCACATTTATAAGATTATCTCAGCACAGGAACATTTTATTTAAACTCATCCAATTGTGGAACTTATTTTTTTCCAAAATCTATTGATTAAAATATTCTTTGTTCATGGGAAAACCCCTTTAAGAGTCTCTATCAAATCTGCACTGTTGATGGATAATTGCTTTTCAGTGTAGTTACAACTATTGTATAGCTATTAGAGATGAGCAAATTTGACAAAATTAAATTTTGCTAAATTGTGCAGATTTTACTGGGAAATCTTGATTTGTAGTGAAGATATTCTCTGCAAATTGTATGCTCCATATTAGTTTCATAATAAAATAATAAATGTAACGTAAAAGACAAGATAAAAACTATTACTCATCTCATTGCTCACCTTTGCCGGCACCCCTGATGCCTCTGCTGCCCACCGTCCAGACCTCCATGTCTCTTCTTTCTGCCATCACACTCTGCTTCTCCAGCCTCTTCACTCTAGAACAGGCCTTCTGGCCGTGACCAGGCTGGGACGAACATGCTGAGATGCTGAACATGCTGAGTTGGAAGTACTGTTCTAGAGTGAAAAGGTCAGAGATGCAAAGCGCAAAGACAGAAAGAAGAGGCAGAGAGGTCTAGACAGTGGGCAGTGGAAGCATGGTCAGATGGGACAGGTGAGCGGTGAGGTGAGCAATAGTTTCTGTTTTTTTTTAACCTTGTGCCAGCGCTCTACGGTTATGCAAAATATTGGCACAATTGAAAAAATCCGTGTACCTGAGACTACTGAATTTTTGTAAAATTCAAGCAGAATTCAATTCCACTCAAATAAATGTGCCCATTTCTAATTGCAACTAAATGAATAACTATAACCAAATCATTTTACTGTTCATGCAGAATAATCCCCAGTTCTTTGTTGAACTTTAGGCAAAACAGTCATAGTTGATACCCTGATTATTCTATTTCAGCTTGTCAACTGTAGAGCACGCATACCACTGGTGGACACAGATAAAAAAGGGTCCCTTTTTCAAGAAAAGTATATTGGACCTTTGCACTCCAATTGTTCATGATAATACACAATTCCACCTGTTTTGGAAGTGGAAATAGGCCCCTTTACCTCTTGGGACACTGTGTGGCTGCACAGGTCGCATCAATGTTAGTCTGCCCCTGATGCATACTTAGATCACTTTAAGCCCCAGTGAATTGGGCAACAACCATGGTTTGTCTTGGGCTTCATCTGGCCTTGCCTCCATCAGCTACCATTTTCATCTATAAATTCTTTACAATCATGGACTTAATGTCCTCATACATATTAGATAAAAGTTTGGCGATCCCACCAATTTTGCCAGGATCAGATGACAATATAAAGTATATGGAGGGCTACCAGCTGTCCTCCAACTGGATATGATGGCATATAAGGATTTGGTGGTTGACATTCAATCATTCAGATCTTTTCTTCAGCATCGAAATAAGTCCTGGCATCGGCTCCTCAATAGAGAATACAGAAATGCTCACCCATGGATTCCTTTGTATTGGGGAGTCAGGAGAGATAGCTGTCAACCAAATTACAGTTTGACTGTCAGCCATCTAATGTGCATGGCCAGCCTTAGAGGGATGCAGTTAATTTAATAAGGTGAAAATACTTTAGTAATTGGACTGTATTATTGGTAACCAAGCTGAAACATCAATCAAGTCTTTTCGGTCTTGTGTACTTTATCTCACAATTGATTCTAAATGATAGCACAGAAAATGTGTAATTTAACCAGCCATTTAAGTGTTAATATGAGCAGTGGTAAATCTTCTAAAATTGACATTAACAAAGTGTTAATTATGCACTGTTATTTAACACATAGCTTTACTGTGAGCGCCAACGCGAAAGATCTATGTGTTACCGAGAGCTTCTCAAACAAACCAATCATAGATAAGTGAATAAAAAGGGCCCACTTCCTACCAATTAACAGCCTATTTTTTAAAACTGCATGATGGTCAATTACACTAATTTGAACATTGTGGAAATTTTCATTAATCTCTCACTTATCACCTTCCAGCTTGGGATTTAAGTCCTCTGCCGCCATCAATAATTCATTAAATATCAAAAACCAACCTGAAGCCAAGTAATAACAAATGTCAAACGACACATTAAAAAGATTCATAGTAAACTGAATGTGGCATTTTACAATGAGGTCTAATTCACTTTTTGTGGTCAGCATTATAAATTGATTTTTAGTACTATTATACAATTGGCACCTTCAACTCGTTTAATAGGTCATTAATGAAATGAAGACAAATTTCAAAGACTTTACAGAATGCCACTTTCTGTTTAAACTGTGTTATACATTGTCTCCTTTATTTTATCAGAATAAGATGGATAACGGATGTGTTTAACATTGTGGAACAAGTTGAACTAAAATGAACTTGTGATGTCGTTACAGTTTGTGACATCATAGAGAATTTGTGATGACTATATTGCGCTTTCACATATCATATAATGCCTATGCCAGTGGCTAAAAATGAGCTGGATGACATTTTGCTGAACCGTAAAGGGCCATTAAAAGATGAAAAAATAGAAAAATACTAATACCTTACCACTTACTTCTCTCACCCTACACTACTCACCGTCACTTGTTTGGTCTTTTTCTTACTATCACCACCATGCCTCCTGAATCTCCAGGCCTCTTCACACTAGACTTCCGTCTCTGATGACATTTCAGCGCATGCGTGTTGTAAGGTCACGGCACACGTTGTGACATCACCATATCTTGACATTATGACCTTACTCGTGCTTATGCAGAACCGTCCCGAACCTCAATTGTGCCAAAAATCTCTGCCTAGTGTTAGAAGGGCCAGGGTTTCAGCACTAGCAGCAGCAATAAAAATGAGGATCAGATGGGTGATGGTGAGGAGAGGAAGAGCCGGAGAATAGAGATGAGCAGTGTTCGAAGCCAACGATCTCCTGCAATAAAAATAAAATAATAAACCAACCTCATCCTTAAATTTCCATGGTTCCCAGGAAAGCTTCAGCTCTACTACATTCACATGACAGGTTGGAGCGCAGCACAACACTGCCATCCAGCTTGCCATGCTGCAGACACTGAGAAGCGCAGGCATGCTTGCGCTCCTCAGTGTCTGGCTGTGACGGCATCCAGATGAGCCGAGTTCATGTCCAATGAACTCAGCTCACCTCATGCACGTCACTGACAGCATGAGAGAATTCTCCTCGGCTCATCTGGATGCCATCACAGCCAGACACTGAGGAGCGCAAGCATGCCTGCGCTTCTCAGTGTCTGCAGCATGGCAAGCTGGATGGCAGTGTTGTGCTGCGGTCCAGCCTGTCATGTGAATGTAGCAGAGCTGAAGCTGTCCTGGGAACCATGGAAAGGTAAGGATGAGGTTGGTTTATTATTTTATTTTTATTGCAGGAGATCGTTGGCTTCAGCTGGAATGGGCGTGATGGTAAGTATGGTTTAATTTAGAACATTAAAGAATTGTGTGTTTATTTCAATTAAAGGACTTTATTCTGGGTGTTTGTGTTTTTTTTTAACTTTGACTATGGGGTTAGTAATGGGGGTGTCTTATAGACGCCTCTCCATTACTAACCTGGGCTTGATGTCAGCTGGCATTATAAACTGACATCAACCCCAGCCCTATTACCCCACTGCCACTGCTACAGGGCAGTGGGAAGAGCAAGGCTAAGTGCCAGAATTGGCGCATCCTATGGATGCGCCATTTCTGGGGCGGCTGACGGCTGGAGTTTCTAGCCTGGGAGGGGGCCAAAATTCATGGCACCCTTCCTGGGTTAATAATATCAGCCCCCAATTGTCTGCCTAGCCTTTACTAGCTATTAAAATAGGGGGAACCCCATGTCATTTTTTGGGGGGGTCCCCCATTTTAATAGCTAGTAAAGGCTAGGTATTCAGCTGGGGGCTGATATTAGTAGCCTGGGAAGCTCCGTGGGTATTACAACCTTCCCAGGCTTCAAACATCTGCCCCAGCCATCTGCTTAACCTCCGCTAGAGACTAAAATTACGGGGAACCCCACGCCAATTTTTTTTAATAAATCCTTTATTTTAACACTAAATGACAAGTACAGTAATCAACACTATCACTGTACTTATTATATATGTGACTGACATGTTTCTATCTATCTAATCTATGTGTGATGCTCTATTCTTTCTGTTCTAAATTGTGGGGTACCAATGCTGAATTGCCGGCCGGCTTTTTTAAAGAGACGGTGCATGAAAACACTAATATTTTTTTTAATAAATCCTTTAACACTAAATGACAAATACAGTAACCAACACTGTCACTGTGCTTATTATATATGTGACTGACATGTTTCTATCTATCTAATCTATGTGTGATGCTCTATGCTTTCTGTTCTAAATTGTCGGGTACCGATGCTGAATTGCCAGCCGGCTTTTTTAAAGAGAGTGTCTTCTGAGCAGTTTGTCAGCTTTTGGACACCTTTGAAGGTGTTTTCTATGTGTTTTTGTTTTCCTGCCATTGGTTTTAACGGTGTTCGACAGTGTTCTAAGGTGTTCGATGAACCGAACCGGACCCGAACACTACCGGGGTGGCTCAACACTACCGGAGAGGTGAGCTGATGGTGAATATATGTTTTTTTATTTTTACATCTTTGGTTCACTATGCTCTGGGGGTCTGGAGACACCCCACAGCATAATAAGTGACATTCAATATGCACAAACATTAAAATTTTGCCTGTTCTGCTCACATCCACCAGTGGCATACATAGAGTAGAGGGTGGGACACATTATATTTCCATTTTAGTATGCAGGGCGCAATGGTCTTAATAATTGACTTCATTCCATGCTAACAATGCTGTTCTCAGTAGACAGAGACTCCAGTATAGATTTTCTTCACTCAGCAGCAAACTGCCTGAAACCAAAAAGACTGAGTACATTCTCACTATGACCCCATGGCTGCCATATGTTTAAAGGGAATCTGTCATCATGTTTTTGCTAAGTAATCTGAAGTCAGCATAAGGTAGTGGCTGAAACACATATTTTAGGGATGTGTCACGTATTAGGCTGTGTGCTGTTGTTTCCAAAAAATGAACATTTTATTATCACCAGGAAATTATCACTGCCTGCACTACAGTATTAGCCTTGGTCCAACCAAGCCCCCTCCTCTGATAAGCAGCTCACTGATAATATATAATGTATATAGAAAGCTGCGGTGGGGGCGGGGTTAGCTTTCTGAGCTCTATTTCATGTTACGTCTAAAAACTCTGGTTGTGTCAAAACTGCTGCACCCAGTAAACGAAGTGATCGCTGGAATCAGGGTCTCTAAACATACATCATGCTGCTCTCAGACAAAGTAGGAAAAATCTGGGAACAGATTCCCTTTAAAGGCATATTCATCTATTAAGGGGAAGGTTGCAAACAACTTTATTAATAATGGAAAGCAACCGAACCCGGGGTCCACGATGCAGCCTGGAAGACTGCAGTCGAACACCTTCCGGATAAGAAGGTAAAACAACCAACTAATATATAAATCCCTCCAGTGTTACTGCACACCGGGATGGGAAAAGGGATTCGCACTATCTCCGTTAACTGCACGAGAGATGTGTGACAAATAATGTAACCGTAGTCCTGTTAACTGCACAGAGGCTACACAGCAGGCGCTAGGACGTGTCTGTGACTCACGCCGGCGTATACGTGCTCCCAGCTGGTGTGCTACCGGACTGCGGAGTAACTCTCCACGTGGCTAACAGGTGGTGCCAGGAATACCGAGTCCGCAGTCTGCTCGGGGTGTATAGCGACCCCTTGTCGGAGCCAGACTGTCAAACGGAACTACCTGCCTCCCTCCAGCTAAGACTGCCTATCCCCTGCTAAACCTGCCTGTCCAAAGCTAGAGCAACAAGAGAGCACGTGGAGCCCAAGCAGACAAGCGTCCACACAGTAGCACAACCTTAGCTCAATGATCAGAGCGCACCGCCATGTTTGTGGGCAGGCTATTTAAAGACTAAGCCCTGCCCACCATCGCATTATTCGTCGCACTACTGATGACATCACCCGCGGCCAATCAGGCGGTGCCAGGTCACCGGATCAGCTGACACCAAACCACCAATCACGGTCCGCCATGTCACGGGTATGCTCAGTGCAGTGCATCCTCCTCAACCTATGCTTAACACTACTAGGTACAAAGACCCAAGAGACAACTTGTACATCTCGTTCACCAGCTAGGCGTTGGGAACGACGGTGATGCTGAGCAGCATCTGCCCTGGCTGGACCAGAATTGGAGACCACAGAATCCACTGATGATTCTGAACCAATTTCAGATCCAGCAAACGCCCAATGCCTAACATTATCCCTCTCCACTTGACGCTCATATTCGTCAATGAGCAGGGGAGCATGAATGTGGTCCACCGGTTTCCAGGAGCGATCCTCAGATCCATGGCCCCTCCAGTGTACTATGTAATATTTTTTACCACGAACCATCTTAGACCCCTGTACCTCGAGATCATCACCCCTGGTGTCTGAAGCAGGTTGGGGTTCAGAGAATTTTGTCAGGTGAACTGGCTTAAGGAGCGACACATGAAAAGTGTCGTGAATCTTCATGTGTCGCGGTAACTGTAAACGGTACACTACGGGGGTTATTTGGGCCAAAATTTTGAAAGGACCAATAAAACAGGGGGCAAACTTAGCAGATTCCCCACGTACTCTGATATTGCGAGCCGCGAGCCACACCCTGTCGCCCGGAGAGAATACGGGGCTGGATGGCAATGAGTGTCAGCCGACTCTCTCATCCGATTCTAGGAGGCCAATATAGCATCCTGGGAATGGTCCCAAACCTCCCGCGCCTCCAGAGCCCAATCTCTGACTCCAGGTTCCTCAGAGGAAACTGGCATAGGAACCGGGACGCGCGGATGTTGGCCATTATTTAGAAGAAACGGAGTCTAACCTGTGGAATCCGCCACTGCGTTGTTTAGAGCAAACTCTGCCCAAGGAAGCAATATCACCCAATCATTATGGTTTGCAGAAACGAAATGACGCAAGTATGTCACAAGCGTCTGGTTAGTGCGTTCTACCAGACTATTGGTCTCCGGGTGATAGGCAGTAGAAAGATTCAGTTAAATGCTAAGCAAATTACACAATTCTTTCCCGAACCGGGAGGAAAATTGTGGACCCCGGTCACAGACAATCCTATCAGGCATTCCGTGAAGACGGAAAACGTGACGAATGAACAGTGATGCCAGAACCCGGGAGGAAGGGACCTTGGGAAAAGGAACCAGGTGAACCATCTTAGAAAAATGGTCAGAAACCACCCATATTGTCGCGTTTCCCCGGGATTTAGGTAACTCGACAATGAAATCCATCCCAACCAGCTCCCAAGGTCTATCTGCCACGGGTAACGGATGAAGAAGACCAGCCGGCCTCTGACGGGAAAATTTATTTCTCGCACAGGGGTCACACGCTTGAACATATTCCTTAATGTCTTGGGGCAACCGAAGCCACCAATACGACTGTTGGAGAAACTGCGTGGTACGTTTGACCCCAAAATGACCTCCGATCTTAGAGGCATATGCCCAGGAGAGCACCTCATTTTGTAAATTAGGAGGAACGAACGTCCTCCCGGGGGGAACCTGGTTTAGGGACACTGGAGCCACTATCCGCATACTCTCCAGAGGAACGATAAGCCTGGGCTCGTCATCGTCCTCAGCCGTATCCATGGACCGGGACGAAGCGTCCGCCCGAGGGTTCTTTTCCCCTTTTAAAAAGTGAATGGAAAAACTGAATCGGGAAAAGAAAGAGACCACCTGGCCTTCCTCGGGTTAAGACGAGAGATTTTTATGATCGGAATATACCACGAAAGGATGTTTAGCTCCCTCCAAGAGGTACCTCCACTCCTAAAAAGCCATCTTAATAACAAGTAATTCTTTGTCCCCAATCGTATAATTCCTCTGTGCTGGAGAGAAGGTCTTGAAGAAGAAAAAACATGGTCTTGTCCGACCCTGTTCATTCTTTTGAGAGAGAACCGCTCCTGCTCCGAAAGAGGAAGCGTCCACCTCCAGGAAGAATGGCTTGTCCACATCCGGGAGACAGAGAATGGGAGCTCTAGAAAAGTAGGATTTAATCTCCCGGAATGCCTCGGATGTCTCCTTAGACCAATTCTTGGGATTGGCACCCTTCCTGGTTAAAGCGGCCAAAGGAGCCACCAGTGTGGAAAAATGTGGTATGAACTGCCGGTAGTAGTTGATAAATCCCATGAAGCATTGTGCCGCTTTAAGGGAATGGGGCTCCTGCCAGTTCTGTACCGCCACCAATTTTTGTGGGTCCATGGCTAATCCCTTACTGGATATGATGTAGCCCAGGAACGGTAGAGACTCTCATTCAAACTGGCATTTCTCCAGCTTACAATACAGAGAATTTGCACGCAAGAGTTCAAAAACTCTGCGTACATCCTCTCTGTGTGTGGAGAGGTCCGGGGAAAAAATAAGGATATCATCAAGATAGACTACCACGGATGATAGCAGCAAATCCCGCAAGATATCATTGACAAAATCATGAAAAACAGCAGGGGCATTGAATAACCCAAAGGGCATGACGAGATACTCGTAATGACCATCACGAGTGTTAAAAGCTGTTTTCCACTCGTCACCTTCACTGATTCGGACAAGGTTATATGCCCCTCGCAGGTCCAATTTTGTGAAGATATTAGCCCCCCGCAACCTGTCAAACAGTTCAGAAATAAGGGGCAGAGGGTATTTATTTTTGATGGTGATGGCATTTAATCCTCTGTAATCAATGCAGGGACGTAAATCACCCTCTTTCTTCTGGACGAAGAAAAACCCCGCTCCAGCAGGAGAGACCGATTTTCTGATGACCCCCCTGGCCAGGTTCTCTTTGGTATAATCTGACATGGCCTGGGTCTCGGGGACAGACAGGGGATAAACCTACCGCAAGGAGGCTCCGTGCCGGGGACCAAATCAATAGGACAGTCATACGGTCAGTGGGGAGGTAAAGTCTCTGCAGCCTTTTTGAAAAGACGTCCGCAAAACTCTGATATTGCACAGGAAGAGCGGACAAGTTGGTAGAAGGCTCTGAGACTACCCTCCGGGCGGCCGTAACCATACACTGAGAAACACAATTCTCACCCCAGGAAGAAATTCTCCCCGTATTCCAGTCAATGTGTTGAGTGTGACAGCGTAGCCATGGAAGACCCAATAGCACCTCATCTAATCCACCGGGAATAATAAGGAAGGAAATAACCTCCCGGTGACCCTGAGGAAACGACATGGTGAGGGGAATCGACTGGTGAGTGATTTTCGTGTCCAGCAATGAACCGTTGACCACCCTAATGTTCATTGGTTTTGGCACTAACTCCATAGGAATGGCGTGCCTCTGGGCAAACGATGACAAAAAGTTGCCATCGGAGCCAGAATCCACCCACGCCCTGGCAGTAACCGTGGTTGTTCCGAAGAACAACGTCACCTCATACAATAACTTGGAGGAAGAAGCCCCAGAATCTAACACACCTCCTCCAACAGTGGTTAGACACCTTTGTTTCCCGACCGCTTGGAACCCTTATTTATGGGGTACTCTAAGAGATGTGCAGGTCGGAAACGAGGGGACTTAGACTTAGTCCGGGATATATCCATAGCATTTAATCTCATTTTCCACAATATTGTGTAAATGGACTATGTCAGGTCCAGCCTTCTTGTTCACATGAGCCATTCATTCAATGGGGCAGATTTATCAAAACTTAGACAGTGCAAACTTAGACAACACAGTCGTAAAAAACACAAATTTAACATAGTCGTTCATGTTGCTTGACAAATCAAATTTTAAGATCATTTAGTCTAAAGGTCCATTTATTTACCATAGCTGCCAATCATTTGCTAATTGTTTAATAGCCTTTCTACTCAGGCAGAGTCTGATGCAATAGATCGATCAGTAATAGATTGTTTTGTGACTATCAACTGCTGTTGTTCTCGGAGCACAGGGTTTGTTTACACAGGACGATGTTCTGCCGAGAAAAATGATCTTTTGTGCAAATCAAAAGATACTTTTATCTGAAAAACAAGAATTTGGCTTGTTCATCCAATCATGAGCAGCCTGTTTACAGTGCACGATTATTGTGAAACTAGGAATGTTCGTCTACGATAATCCTGCAGTGTAAATGGACCTTTAATTTGCACCACATATTGTTTGACTTACTTTGTGCCAGAAATGTGAGGCACAATTTTGTTGCGCATTCTGGCACATAATTTTGCATGTTATGCCACATTAATTTACAGCAAAGCCACGCCCCTATGTCAAACAAGTCATAACGAATGTCTAAAACACACAATAAATATGGTACAAGTAATGAAAGATGAATTCTGGCACATTTAGCTTGATAACTATGCCACAATGCCTGCTGTATACATACCACTTTGTTGAATTTGTCACGCCAAATAGTAAAATATATTCCAGAGTAGTATGCATTGTTCATATGGAGCTCAATATATTTTTTTCAATTTCTATTATATTGGTCAATGATAAATGTTAGATGTCAGGCATTTGCTGGATCTTAAATTGGTTCAGAATCATCAGTGGATTCTATGGTCTCTCATTCTGGTCCAGCCAGGGTAGATGCTGCTCAGCATCACCATCGGTCCCAACGCCTAGCTGGTGCACAAGATGTACAAGTTGTCTTTTGGGTCTTTGTTCCTAGTAGTGTTAAGCATAGGTTGCGGAGGGGAACAGGGCAACTACAGCCTAAATCCAGAATGCACTGCACTGAGCATGCCCGTGACATGGCGGACCGTGATTGGTGGTTTGGTGACAGCTGATCCGGTGACCTGGCACCGCCTGATTGGCCGCGGGTGACGTCATCAGTAGTGCGACGAATTATGTGATGGTGGGCAGGGCTTAGTCTTTAAATAGCCCACCCACAAACATGGCGGTGCGCTCTGATCATTGAGCTAAGGTTGTGTTACTGTGTGGACGCTTGTCTGTTTGGGCTCCACATGCTCTCTTGCTGCACTAGCTTCGGACAGGCAGGTTTAGCTGGGGATAGGCAGTCTAAGCTGGAGGGAGGCAGGTAGTTCCGTTTGACAGTCTGGCTCCGACATGGGGGTCGCTATGCACCCCGAGCAGACTGCGGACTACATATTCCTGGCATCGTCTGTTAGCCACGTGGAGAGTTACTCCGCAGTCCGGTAGCACACCAGCTGGGAGCACGTATACGCCGGCGTGAGTCACACACACGTCCTATCGCCTGCTGCATAGCCTCTGTGCAGTTAACAGGGCTACGGCTACATTATTTGTCGCACATCTCTCGTGCAGTTAACGGAGATAGTGCGAATCCCTTTTCCCGTTCCGGTGTGCAGTAACACTGGAGGGATTTATATATTAGTTGTTTGTTTTACCTTCTTATCCGGAAGGTGTTCGGCCGCAGTCTTCCAGGCTGCATCGCGGACCCCGGGTTCGGTTGCTTTCCATTATTAAAAAAGTTGTTTGCAACTGTCCCCTTAACAGTATCAGAGCGCCAGGGTCTAGACGAACATGGTTGACAACCAGCAACTGCAGCGCTATATACAGCAACTTGAGGCCAGACTTAGGACTCTGGAACAAACTGCCCCGGTCGCTGATATCACTGCAGTAGCTACCCAAGCAGCTTCACAGGCGGCTAATCTACTTAACACGGCTGCGGTGACTGCTGCGGCAGCTGCTATTGCCCCATTACCCCGTTTTGCTCTCCCGGAAAAATTTTATGGCGACAGCAGATCCTGCAGAGGTTTTATTAATCTGTGCTCCATTCAGTTAGAGATGATGGAAGCACGGTTCCCCTCTGAAAGGGCCAAAGTGGGTTTTGTCATCTCGTTACTCTCCCACAGGGCTTTGGAGTGGGCTACCCCTCTGTGGGAGCGGAATGACCCGGTAGTGGCTAATGCGGGTCTCTTTCTTAGAGCCATAAAGAGTGTTTTCCTAGGTCCTCAGGTCACGCATGATACGGCTCTTAAGCTTCTTGCATTGGTCCAGGGTTCGGCCACCGCCAGCCACTATGCCATCCAGTTCAGAACCTTAGCGGCTGAACTGGATTGGTCTGAGCGGTCGCTAATCCCGGTGTTCTGGAAGGGTCTGTCTGGGCATATTAAAGATGCTCTAGCTACCAGAGAGATTCCAACCTCTCTGGAAGAGTTAAGCACTCTCGCTAACCGAATACATTTGCGTCATGCAGAACGCAAGTTAGAGCTGGAGGTCTCCAGACCTCGATTTCGGTTGGCACCTTCAGTACTGTCTAAGACAAATTATCTGGAAATAGCATTGATGTCCTTTCTTTACAATGATGGAATATTGTGACTTGACTGGACAGTATGATTTCTTTGCTTATTTTGCTAAAGAGATTTGTTCATATCTCTTTTGTGAAAAGAAACATAGGAACCTAACAGCAGATATGTCTCTTGTCTCTCTATGTTATGTAAATCCAGAAGCTATTCTACTTCAGAAATATTAGGAGTGCAGCATTTGTCATTACAAATACTACAAAACTATCCCTTGCAGTAGACTCCAAGTGAAGAAATTCTGATAATGTTAGTTACTTAAAGGGGTTTTCCAGGTTAAATTATGCTTTAAGTTCCTAGGCTTTCCCATTTTGAAAACAACAACTAATGCTGTGCTGTGTGTGACCTTGCCTGCAGAGCTGCACAATAGTTGGCTTTATTACAATAAAGATGCACGGGGGGACACTATTATAAGAAAGTACAAGGAGGGGTTTTATTATAAGGAGGCACAGTGGGTGGGGGAGGCATTATTGCTATAAGGGGCTGTATAGTTATAAGGAAACACAGTGGCACATTATTATAGAGGTGTTCATTAGTGATGAGCGAGCACTAAAATGCTCGGGTACTCGTTGCTCGGGTCGAGCAAATTGGAATACTCGAGTGCTCGACCCGAGCAATGAGCCCAATGTAAGTCTATGGGAAACTCGAGCATTTTTCAGGCGGCTCCCCCCGGCGGTCTGCAGAGGGCCTAAAAATTGCCCAAATCGATGAGAACAGTGCTCAAATGACATGGGAAAAGCATGGGAAAGACCCCTGGAAGCATTTCTGACTCCCAGGTCACTGCTGTCAACAATGTTGTGAGAGATATTACGCCACTTTTACGGACTCACAATAAAACATACAAAAACAAAACAAAACAAAATGGATTTTCCTGGGAAATATGTTAAGGAACATCCTTTCCAGGGTAATGACTTGTATATAAGGCAAAGTAAATGTTATGCACACGCCCGGGCGGACTGGCGTGTGCGTGATTTAGTAATTCCACTGTGCCATGAACTGGAGAGTGCTTGGAGGGGCGTAACTAAGTATCATCCCGATCCGACCCAGGTCGCACGATGGCTACGACGCCGTGCACCAGGGAGGAACCGAGCAGAGGGACCAGGTGCTACTCCAGGTCAGACCCCGGACATGGCTGTTGACACACACCGGGGAATACAGGAACAGGCAGGTTAGGCTGGCACACAACCAGGTGGGTATTGGCAGGCACGGCTGGCATGCAGACAGGTGGGCACTGGCAGGCACGGCTGGAGTGCAGACAGGAGGATACTGGCAGGCACAGCTGGTATGCAGACAGGAGGGTACTGACAAGTACTGCTCGTGTGCAGACGGGGAGGTACTAGCAGGTTGGAGCACAAGCTGGATAGGGACCAGTACAGACTGGGATTCAGGAACAGAACCGCAGATGCGGTTGACAAGCAGAACATGGAGAAACCGCCGGAGTGGTGAGCAAGGCAGAGCAGGCAGGAACCGCCGGAGCGGTGGGCAAGGCAGAGCAGGTAGGAACCGCCGGAGCGGTGAGCAAGGCAGAGCAGGCAGGAACCGCCGGAGCGGTGATCAAGGCAGGACAGGCAGGAACCGCTGGAGCGGTGAGCAAGGCAGAGCAGGCAGGAACCGCCGGAGCGGTGAGCAAGGCAGAGCAGAGAGATACCGCCGGAGCGGTGAGCACGGCAGAGCAGAGAGATACTGCCAGAGCGGTGAGCAAGGCAGAGCGGGCAGAAACCGCCGGAGCAGTGAGAAAGGCAGAGCAGAGATAAACTGCCAGAGCGGTGAGCAAGGCAGAGCGGGCAGAAACCGCCGGAGCGGTGAGCAAGGCATAGCAGAGGGGACAGGGCTCTGTTCACACGGAACAGACTGGAAGGGAAAGGCAGAACCAGATACACACAAGATACTTGCAATGAAGTAGCGAGTGGACTCTAAACTCACAAACGGAAGTACAGCGACAACGAGTAGGAGTTAGGTGCAGGTTCAGACTCTGCAGAAAAAGGGAAGGTATGGACATAGAGAAAAACAGGTAACAGACTAGGAGAGTGTTCAGACAGGAACTGAGTGTTCAGACAGGAACTGACACTGCAGAGAGATACAGGAGCGGGTCTGGGTATGCGGCCCCCAGAAGGCGGGACGAACAGGCTAGGAGCGTGTTCAGACTGGCCTGTAAATACAGCCTCCAGGAAGGCGGACAGACAGGCAAGGAAACACAGATAACAGATCTAGGTATGCGGCCCCTAGAAGGCGGGACGAACAGGCTAGGAGCGTGTTCAGACTGGCCTGGAAATACAGCCTCCAGGAAGGCGGACAGACAGGCAAGAAAACACAAAACAGGACCTGGCACATTCAGAGTCAAGGAGCACACTGAATGATAGAGTTGCTCAGGCCTCAGCTTCCAGGTGGAGCTGGTTTAAATATCCAGTGACAGACAGCAATAGGCTGAGGACGCATTAGGGGTGTGCCCACAGCAGCTACAAGAAACAGGAAGTAACCGAGCCGCCGCCCTAAGCAGTCAGAACAGAGACAAACAGACAGCATGAACAGAAACCAGGCTAGCAGACTGGACTGAAGATCAAGTTTGCGATCTTGCATAATGAGAGATGGTGCACCATGCAAGCCCGCCACCAGGTATGTTACAGTAAATATACAGGGTGGGCCATTTATATGGATACACTTAAATAAAATGGGAATGATTGGTGATATCAACTTCCTGTTTGCGGCACATTAGTATATGGAAGGGGAAAAACTTTTCCAGATGAGTGGTGACCATGGCGGCCATTTTGAAGTCGGCCATTTTTGATCCAACTTTATTTTTTTCAATGGGAAAAGGGTCATGTGACACATCAAAATTATTGTTAATTCCATAAGAAAAACAATGGTGTGCTTGGTTTTAATGTAACTTTATTCTTTCATGAGTTATTTACAAGTCTCTCTTTGTTTACAGCCATTGACATGTCGCAGAGGTTAACACGTGCGGAGCGGATAGAAGTTGTGTTGATGTTGGTGAAGGCAGTACCCGGGTCATTGCAGCAGATTTCAATGCAAGACACCCTACGAGACCACACATCTCCCATGCTACAGTTAGCAAACTGCTTGCCAAATTTTGTGAAACCGGTTCAGTGTTGGATTTGCCAAAATGTGGACGCAAGAAAACTGTCACTAATGAAGAAACATCAGTGGCTGTCCTAGCTTCATTCAGCAAGAACCCACAGCGTAGAACTCTCCGCATGTCACTGGAGAGTGGCATCAGTCGAACATCCCTTTGACGGATATTAACCCCTTTACCCCCGAGGGTGGTTCACACTTTAATGACCAGGCCAACTTTTACAATTCTGACCACTGTCATTTTATGAGGTAATTACTCTGGAACGCTTCAACGGATCCCGCTGATTCTGAGACTGTTTTTTCGTGACATATTGTACTTCATGATTGTGGTAAAATTTCTACGATATCACTTGCATTTATTTGTGAAAAAAATGGAAATTTGGCAAAAATTTAGAAAATTTTGCAATTTTTAAAATCTAAATTTTTATGCCCTTAAATCAGAGAGATATGTCACACAAAATAGTTAATAAATAACATTTCCCACATGTCTACTTTACATCAGCACAATTTTGGAACCAAAATTTTTTTTTGGTAGGGATCTATAAGAGTTAAAAGTTGACCAGCGATTTCTCATTTTTACAACAAAATTTACAAAACCATTTTTTTTAGGGACCACATCACACTTAAAGTCACTTTGAGGGGCCTTTATGACAGAAAATGCCCAATAGTGGCACCATTCTAAAAACTGCACCCCTCCAGGTACTCAAAACCACATTCAATAAGTTTATTAACCCTTCACGTGCTTCACACCAATTAATTGAACGTGAAGGGAAAAAATGAGCATTTAACTTTTTTTCACTAAAATTTTAATTTAGACCCCAATTTTTTATTTATACAAAGGTACCAGGAGAAATTGGACCCCAAAAGTTGTTGTGCAATTTCTTCTGAGTACGCTGATGCCTCATATGTGGGGGAAAGCCATTGTTTGGGCGCACGGCAGGGCTCGGAAGGGAAGGAGCGCCATTTGACGTTTTCAATGCATAACTTGCTAGAATTCACAACGGACCCCTTGTCGCGTTTGGAGAGCCCCTGATGTGCCTAAACAGTGGAAACCCCCCACAAGTGACCCCATTTTGGAAACTAGACCCCTCAGGGAATTCGTGTAGATGTGTGGTGAGCACTTTGAACCCACAAGTGTTTTGCAAAGATTTATGACGTAGAGCCGTGAAAAAAAAATCATTTTTTTTCAACAAAAACGATTTTAGCCGCAATATTTTTATTTTCACGAGGGTACTAGGAGAAATTGGACCCCAAAAGTTGTTGTGCAATTTCTCCTGAGTACTCTGATACCTCACATGTTGAGGAAAGCCATTGTTTCGGCGCACGGCAGGGCTCGGAAGGGAAGGAGCGCCATTTGACGTTTTCAATGCAAAACTCGCTGGAATTCACAGCGGACCCCATGTTGCGTTTGGAGAGGCCCTGATGTGCCTAAACAGTGGAAACCCCCCACAAGTGACCCCAATTTGGAAACTAGACCCCTTAAGGAACTTATTTAGATGTGTGGTGAGAACTTTGAACGCCAAAGTGTTTTGCAAAGGTTTATGACGTAGAGCCGTGAAAAAAGAAATATTTTTTTTCCCACAACAACGATCTTTTTGCCGCAATATTTTTATTTTCACGAGGGTACCAGGAGAAATTGGACCCCATACGTTGTTGTGCAACTTCTCCTGAGTACGCTGATACCCCATGTGTTGGAGAAAACTACTGTTTGTGATCATGTCAGGGCTCGGAAGGTAAGGAGTGATGCTTTGGAATGCAGACTTTGATGGAATGGTCTGCGGGCGTCATGGTACGTTCTCAGAGCCCCTGATGTGCTTAAACAGTGGAAATGCCCAATAAGTGCCCCCTTTTTGGAAACTAGACCCCCAATGATTTTATCTAGATGTGTGGTGAGCCCATTGAACCCCCAGGTGCTTCATAGAAAATTATAATGTTGACTTGTGAAAAAAAAAAAAAAAACATTTTTTCCACAAAAATGCTAAAAAAAAATATTTTCACAAGGGTACCAGGAGAAATTGTACCCCATAAGTTGTGCAATTTCTCCTGAGTACACTGATACCCCATGTGTTGGAGAAAACTACTGTTTGGGCGCATGTCAGGGCTCGGAAGGGAAGGAGTGACGCTTTGGAATGCAGACTTTGATGGAATGATCTGCGGGCGTCATGTCACGTTCTCAGAGCCCCTGATGTGACTAAACAGTGGAAATGCCCAACAAGTGCCCCCTTTTTGGAACTGATACCTGATTTGTCAATTTTATAATGTGGTGTTATACGTCAGTTGTGTAGGACAACCTGACAAACACTACACAACTGACGTATGACAACCTGACCTTTTTTTCCACTGTGAGGGATCTGCCCTGGGAAATGCTGGCCCGGTACAATTCGAGGTCCTTCAGTTCCAGAAGTACTGGGACCCGCTCCGTCACCACTGTCAGATATCAGGGCCTTGATAACTGTCTCGTGAAAGTGAAGATACGACGCAGAAGTCTGGCCTGCACATTGTGACAGAAGGAAAGCATTGTGCATTGAAATCTGTACGATGTGCACGGCCAGCTTCTTATACCATACCTTGGCCTTTCTCAAAGCACTGTATGGCTGGAGGACTTGATCAGAGAGATCAACTCCCCCCATGTACTTGTTGTACCCCACTACACAGTCTGGTTTGGCGACCTGTGTAGTGGAACCTCGTACAGTGCTGAGGGTGCTGCCATCACCATGTATGGTGGTCAAGAGAAGGACATCCCTCTTGTCCTTGTACTTGACCACCAACAGGTGGTTGCTACAGTGGGCTCTGCTCTCACCCCTTCAGAGCAGCTGCCCAATTAGCGTCTTTGAGAGGCCTCTCTGATTTTTGCAGACAGTATCGCAAGCTGCGGTACGTCGCGCAGAGAGGAACTTGAAGAGAGGGACACTGGTATAAAAGTTATCCACTTACAAGTGATAACCTTTATCCAGCAGTGGGTGCACCAAATCCCGCACAATTTTCCCGCTCACTCCCAGAACAGAAGGGCATTCAGGGGGTTCAATCCGGGAGTCCTTCCCTTCATAAACTCTAAACCTGTGAGTGTACCCTGAGGTACTCTCACAAAGTTTATACAGCTTGATCCCGTACCTGGCCCTCTTACTGGGCAGGTACTGCCGGAATCCAAGCTGCCCCTTAAAATGAACTAGGGACTCATCCACGCAGATGTCCCTTTGGGCCACATACACTTCAACAAACTTGTTGTTGAAGTGCTCGGTGACCGGACAAACTTTGAAAAGACGATCAAAGTTCGGGTCATCACGTGCAGGACACCTTGCATTATCTTGGTAATGCAAGAACTTGTGGATGGCCTCAAAGCGTCTCCGGATCATGACCATTCGGAACACTGAAGTGTTACACAAAACGTCAACACTCCAGTATTGCCGAACCTCTGGCTTCTTCAGGATCCCCATATGAAGGACCAGGCCCCAAAACTTCATCATTTCTTCTGCGTCTACAGGAGACCAGTTAGAAAATGATGAAGAGGGGTTTTGTTCCAAAAATTGATGAGTGTATAAATTAGTTTGGCCCACCATGAGGTTTATAAAATCCTCAGAGAAAAAGACTTTGAAAAAGTCTATTTCTGTGAGGCCAGTGTTGTCAAACTTGATTCTTGATTCCGCCACGAAATCAGGAATCAGTGGCTCATAATTTTCGGGGGGCGAGGTCCATATGGGATCAGTAGTGGAAGGCGCTGGATCATCTTCTCTCCTGCGACTACTGCGGGGCGGTCCAGGAGCACCTGAGGAGGAAGAGGAGGAGGAGGAAGAAGAGGAGGAAGAGGAGGATGATGAGGCATTGGAAAAGTAAAGAAATGTGGGATCCTCGCCCTCACTGTCAGTGTCGGAAGGAAGAATAGCGTATGCCTCCTCCGCTGAATAGCGAGTTTGGGATGAGCCGGACATTTTTTTTTCTTGTGTATGTGGTGCGTGTGTGTCAGTACTTTATTTAGAGTGTGTGTGTGTCAGTGTGCTTGGTGTGAACTTTTTTTTTCTGAAAAAAAAAAGAGAATAAAAGGAACTACTGTAGATGGTGCAAACAGCCAGCACGAGTGCAGATCGGTAAACTATGTCACCAATAAACTCTCGGCAGCTGCTGGGTGTGTGCGCGAATGTGGTGCAAAGGTGGGGGGAGTGTAAAACAGCGAGCATGACTTCGGATCAGTGATTTGTGGTCACTAATCAGCGCTCAGCCGCTGCAGAAAGCACGGGAAAAAAAATGGATAAAAGTCAATCGATCAAGTACTGATCAAGTAATGATCAGCACTTGATGGGTGAAAGTGGGATGGTAAGGGGGGGAAGGAGGAGAGGGGAGAGAGAGGAGAGAGGGGGATTGGGGTGGATGAGGAGAGATCACAAAATCCTACTTACAGTTGTCATCTTTCAGATGTCTACTGTACGATGTCTTCTGGAGCAGGAGCGGTGATTGTGGCGTCACAGGCTTCTGTGGCACCGCAAGGCCCAGCATGAAGCACAATCGGACAACGTGACTGCCCTCTAGAAAAGAAAAAAGATTAGTTAAAAAAAAAGGGTAAAGTAGCGAGCGTGAGTGCTGATCGGTGATTTATGTCACCGATCAACTCTCGGCGGCTGCTGGATGCACGCACGGAGGTGGTGTAAATTGGAGGGGGGGGATTGACAGGGACAAAAAAAAGTCTTGAAAAGTAGAGAGCACGGACGATGATCTGTGACATAGTCACTGATCAGCGCTCGGCCGCTGCAGGACGCACGAAAAAAAACTGGGGGGGAGGAGGATTGAGGGTAAAAGGAGGGGGGAAGATGGGGGGGAGAGGGGTGGATGAGGGGAGAACAGAGATGGACTTACCAAAGTCTTCTCTGTTGTTCTTTCAGCAGCAGGATCAGCAGCAGGTTCTGGAAGAGGCTCTGGAGCAGGAACTGCAGCAGCAGGATAAGGACCTGCAGACCCAGACCCAGGACCCTGAATACAGCAGCAGGACGCCGGAGCAGGAGATCCAGGACCCTGGAGACCGAAGCAAGATGCCGGAGCAGCAGCAGCGACTGGAGCAGGTAGTAGAAAGGTCTTGTAGTGTCACAGTAGATTCTGTGACACTACAAGGCCCAGCACAGAGAGTGTGACCGCTCTGTAGAAATCCTCACCAAGAGTGAGGATCTGCAGGGCAGTCACAGGTGGGTGATAGGGTGGTGACAGGCAGGTCACAGGCCGGTCACCACCCGGTCACCTCCCGGTCAGGTACTCTGATTGGTGCAATCAATGATGACATAGATCGCACCAATCAGAGATGGTTGGGGCCTGGGCACGCACCACAGGGGGTCACAGGGAGGTGACAGGCAGATCACAAGCCGGTCACCGCCCTGTGACTGCCCTGTCACCTGTGTTCAGGTACTCTGATAGGAGCAATCGATTTTATCATCAATCTCTCCAATCAGAGCTGGCTGGGGCTTCTATGACATCACAGGGGGTGTAGCGCCGGCGTCCCTGCCCTCTGCTAGGCAGGGACGCGGTTCCCCTCACCCCTCTGCTCCGAGCCCGGCGTCCTCCTCCCGCTCTGCTGGCAGCGCGCGCTCCTTCCCGGCCACTGTGTTTAGGGCGCACGCGCGCTCCCTCCCTCTTAAAGGGGCCGCGCGCGCCGTCCTAAGGAGTCCCCGGCCAATGGCCGGAGGACTTCACCGTATATAAGGCACCTCCTCCAAAATGGAGGTGCCCGAGCAATGTTGTTGCACTGTTCACTACTCTGCTTCAGCCCTCAGGTCCCGTTGCCAGTTACCTGCCAGATTCCTGCCAGTTTGCTGTCTGATTCCTGCCTGATATCCTGCCTTTGTTCCTACCTGCTAGCCTGAGGTCCGACGGTCTGCCTACCGACTCCTGTCAGTCTGTCTAAGGACCAGCTTGCCCGCTCACCTGGGAGTGCTCTTCTGCTACCTGCCTGCTAGCCTGAGGTCCGACGGTCTGCCCTCCAACTCCTGTCAGTCTGTCTATGGACCAGCTTGCCCGCTCACCTGGGAGCGCACATCTGCTACCTGCCTGCTAGCCTACCTGGAGGCTCCGCCGTCACGTGCTGTGACCACCTGTCAGTCCAGAGACTCTTGCCCGCTCACCTGGGAGCGCTCACCTGCTACCTGCCTGCTAGCCTACCTGGAGGCTCCGCCATCACGTGCTGTGACCACCTGCCATTCCAGAGACTCCTGCCCGCTCACCTGGGAGCGCACACCTGTTACCTGCCTGCTAGCCTACCTGGAGGCTCTGCCGTCACGTGCTGTGACTACCTGCCATTCCAGAGACTCTCGCGTGCTCACCTGGGAGCACACATCTACCATCTGCCTGCTAGCCTACCTGGAGGCTCTGCCATCACAGGTCGTACCTACCCTTTACCCAGAGACTGCCCCGGTCACTTGCCGTGACCTCCTGCCCGTTCATCCAGAGACTGCCCCGGTCACTTGCCGTGACCTCCTGCCCGTTCATCCAGAGACTGCCCCGGTCACTTGCCGTGACCTCCTGCCCGTTCATCCAGAGACTGCCCCGGTCACTTGCCGTGACCTCCAGCCCGTTCACTCAGAGACTGTCCCAGTCACCTGCTGTGACTGCCTGCCCGTCTTCCCTGGTCGCCACCCGTTCCCTTACAAGGACCGCCCCCTTGTATAGTAGCTCAGAGGTTCCGCCTCCCAGACCCGTTACAGTTTGCTCGGGCCATGGAACCCGGTGGCACCCAAGCTCCCTCACTCTCGGACCTGTGTCATGAACTGTCCCGTCAGAGGTCCCAACAGGAGTCCATCCTGGGTCACCTGCGGAATGTCAATACTCGCCTGGACACTCTGACTGCTCCACCAGCAACCACCGTCAGTGCCATGACTCGCAATCCGGCAGCTCCGCTGCCCACCAATACTATGGTATCCTACCCCGGACCCCGGCTTTCTGCACCTCCTCGCTTCGGAGGCGACTCCGCTCAGGCTCGGGGCTTTATAAATCAGTGCACCCTGCACTTTGAACTCCTGTCCCACCAGTTTAACTCTGACCGGGCCAAAATTGCCTTCATCATGTCCCATCTCACCGGGGAGGCCCTGGCCTGGCTAAATCCTCTATGGGAGAGAGGAGACCCCCTGGTGTCCGACTTGCCTGCCTTTCTCACGGCTTTCTGGAAAGTCTTCGACGAACCTGGACGGAAGACCTCATCCGCATCATCTCTGCTAAGCCTCCGTCAGGGAAGTCTCACCGTGGGCCAATATGCCATACGGTTCCGTACCCTTGCCTCGGAGCTGGCCTGGGATAACGACGCTCTGGTATCTGTCTTCTGGGAGGGTCTGTCCGGCCGTATTAAAGATGAACTTGCCAGTCGAGACATTCCTACCACTCTCGATGACCTAATAACTCTTGCCACCCGGATTGACCTACGGTTCCAGGAGCGTGCCAAAGAAGTCACCCGTGAGAGGAGGTTTCCACGTCTAGCTCCTACTTTTCAGAAATCCGTCACTCCCTCCGTTTCTCCCCAGGTACACTCTCCTGCGCCTATGCAGGTCGACCAGACCAAGATGGTCAAAACCCGTCAGGACTTATGCCGTGCCGAGGGGAGCTGCTTCTACTGTGGCAGTAAGGAGCACCGGATCCGTACCTGCCCGGAGAGGTCGGGAAACGCCTGTGTCTAGGTTCGCTCAGAGTGGTCGATCTAGACAAGAATAAATCCTCTCCATCTCTACTGCTGTCAGTCTCAATTATCTGCGGGGAGAATCGTTATTTCGAACTAGCCCAACTTGACTCTGGAGCGGCCGGGAATCTTATTTCACAGGCCCTGGTAGAAAAATACCGCATTCCCACCAAACCTCTGGCTATACCATTATCTGTCGCTGCTGTGGATGGGGGCCTCTTACCACTAGTGTTGAGCCACCCCCGTAGTGTTCTAGTTCGGTTCGGTTCGTCGAACACCCGTGTGTTCGCCGAACTGTTCGTCGAACTGTTCGTCGAACACCTTCGAACACCGTTAAAACCAATGGCAGGCAAACAAAAACACATAGAAACACATAGAAAACACCTTCAAAGGTGTCCAAAAGCTGACAAACTGCTCAGAAGACATAACTAACACATGGAAAAGTGACAAGTACATATAGTCATGCGAAAATAAAAGAGGTGGAGGAGTAAAAGGAGGGGGAGACAGATATAGGCATGTCATGCCCTTCTAAAATCCAAAAAGTGAGAAGCCGACACGGCCAGTCCGCTCCTGCCCGTGCCACCTCCGTGTCGCCGGGTTTGTGCCAGAGCCGCGGTGAACCCTGACGGCCAGCCCCCCTCTCCCAATACTGGTGCCTGTCCGCTGGTGGGTCAAGCGAGCCCCCCTGTGGTGGAGGCAGCTCTAAGCTTTTTAATTTAAATTGTCTCTCTAATTTGAATGAATACACTTTAAATCCATTTACAAGGATCTATTGGAGGGCAAGTCTCATGCCAGCAGCCGCGGTAATTCCAGCTCCAGTAGCGTCCACTAAAGCTGCTGCAGTTAAAAAGCTTTTATAAGGATCGAGCTCGGCTGTCCACCGCAAGGCATCCTACTGCCAGTCCCAGCCCCTATGCCTTGGGGTGCCTCCTGATGCTCTTCACTAAGTATCCCATGGTCCCGAAGCATTTCCTTTGAAAAAATTAAGTGTCTAAACTACAGGTGGTGCAGCTTGCTTAACAGCCGGGGTAATCCGCTTACTAGCAGACACTGCTACTAGGCACAAAGTATTTCCTGGGCTAGATGCAGTTAAAAATTTGTAATTAGATACTCTCGTTGGATGCTGAGAAAGCATTCCATAGAGTCTCCTGGCACGCCATATATGATTCTCTTAAAAAGCTTGGGGTAGGGGTCTAGGGGACCCTTTTATAGCCAAAATCACGGCCCTGTATCGCAATACGTCACCTAGGCTGAAGATAAATGGAACTGTAGCACCCTGAGGGCTCGGTTGCTAAAGACGTATTGCACCTCACCCAGAGGTGTGATATCTCACTCTCAGGTAAGGATTGAGTGTGGATCAGGACCCGACACCTGCATGCATTACACCACATTGCCGTGGGGCAGGGCGACCAATATGCCCCTGAGATGGGCACGACAGTCCCTGTCCCTGGCTGGAGTGGGGGGAGGGAACACTGAGGAAGGGGAACCCTGTAGTGCAGGAGCAGGGAGGAAGCAGTTCCTGGGTGCATTGAGAAGGGAGTATAAAAGGTGGGCACCATCTTAGTTCAGTGCAGAGAAGTCTGAGCAGAAGTGGCAGGGAGCAGGGGCTCTGCATGAGCTCTGCTCCGGAGGCGGGCCTAGTAACAGAGGCCCAGGCCTGGAAGAGGGAGAAGGAAGGAAGAGGAGCGGAGAAGGCTCCAGGAACGAGGAATGAAGGGATCCCAGGGGTGCGGACGGGCGAGTCGCCACCGCACGCCCGAATCCACCTGCGTGGAGGGGTCAGGCCAAAGGGGGAGACCGGTCCCCGAACTAGTGGAGGCAGGAAACGACCCTCAGCTAGAAACCGGAGGCTCTGACATTTTATGTGGCGCAGCCCCTCGCTACACCCGCTAGGAAGGCACCACATAGGGTCAGGGAAACTGGCGCCAAGTTTACCAAGAGGAGGCCCGAGGCAGCCGGACAGAAGTGTTGGTAAGAAAGGCCAGACAAAGGACACACAAAGGGGGTCCTGTGAAGTGCTCCAAAGTTATCTGGGAGTTGTCTGAGCCCCTCACCTGGTGAGCACAGTACGACGTGGGCAGCCGTTACCTGCAGACGTGGTCTGGATAATAAGAACTGTGAGTAAAGGCCCTGAACTGCATCACTGACTCCGTGTCGTTACTGCTGCTGCCCTGCACCATCACCCCCATTCTCCGCATACACTGCCCTGAGGCTATACTCCTCCCGTGGGGAGTTATGCTACACTCTGCTGCACCCACAACACCAGCCTCAGTGGTCTGCCCTGTAGCGGCGGTTCACTCTGACCGCAATCCACGGGTGGCGTAGTCGGACATTTAAACATGAAAACCACATAAATAGTTCCGCCACTGGTTTGACCGCCCTGAGCCACGGAACTGGGTCGCCGCCATGAAGACTACAACCACCAGCATCCACCAAAAAGGGTCCGGCTCCGGGTGCCCCAAGGCCCAGGGGGTGCGTCAGAACATTTTCATCACCTTTCACAATCACCAATGGGACAAGGCAGTGATGTCCTCTGTCCCCTCTCTTATACATCCTAGTGACGGAGCACCTGCTCTCATCAATTCGCCATAACCCCAATATTAGGTGGATTGAGGTGGGAGGCACCGAGTACAAGTGCTCTCTATTTGCTGATGATGTCCTAGTATATATCACTCAATCACATATATCCATCCATGCTGTTATGGCTGAAATAGATCACTTTGTTACATGGTAAAATTTTAAAATCAATGCAGCGAAGTCTGAGGCCCTCGATGTCTCCCTCCCCAAATCCATATAGGATTCCATCCAGTCCAACTTTCCCTTTGCCTGGCCCTCACAGGGTATCAAATACTTAGGAATTCCTATTCATAGAGACCTCTCCCATCTATGTTATCTTAATTTTGGGCCCTTTATTGAACAACTCCATACAGACCACGGTTGGCAAGTTAGAACTGTAAGATTCACTACGTGAACCACTGGTGTTTTGTGGAAAAGCACATGTACACTGCGTTCCAAATTATTATACAAAAGTGTTTAGGAGTGATAAGGGAAGAATTTGTTTGTTTGTCAGTTAAACTCATTGATGGTGATGTGTGTCAGGGCTCTTTATATCACTGTAAGCAATTGCAGACACCTGTGCTAATTAGTTTGGCAGGTGTGTCCAATGAAAGGCAAGACTACTTAAGAAGGCTCTCTCACATTATTAAGCAGCCTACATTTTCTGCCAAAATGGGAAAGAAAAAGGATGTGTCGGCTGCTGAGAAGCAACAAATTGTGGAGTGTTTAGGTCAAGGCATGACTACAATCAACATTGTGCGATGATCAGGATGAAGTGTCCTGGCAATCAAGAAGTATGTAGCTGATTCACAGTACACACGTGTGCGTGCTGATAAGGGCAAATTGAGGACTCTTTCCTACAGGCAATTACGTCAGGTTGAAAGAGCATCGGCAAAAAAGCCTTGTCATAGCAGCAGACAAGTTTTTGAAGCTGCTTGTGCCTCCAACGTCCCCCGAACAACAAGATGCAGGGTCCTTCAGAGGTTTGCAGCTGTGCATGCGCCATCCTGTCGACCTCCTCTATCCACTTCACACAAGCAGAAACGGCTCCAGTGGGCCAAACATTACATGAAGACTGATTTCAAAACTGTTTTGTTCACGGATGAGTGCCGTGCAGCGCTCGATGGTCCAGATGGATGGAGTGGAGGATGGCTGGTTGATGGACACCCCACGCAAACACGGCTACAGCGCCAACAAGGAGGAGGTGGAGTAATGTTTTGGGCTGGAATCATGGGGAGAGAGATTGTCGGCCCCTTTAGGATCCCTGAAGGCGCTAAAGATGAACTCCATAATGTATGTGGATTTTCTCAAACAGCACTTCCTGCCATGGTTCAAGAAGAAGAACCGTGTATTTCACAGCAAGATCATTTTTCTGCATGATAATGCACCATCTCATGCTGCACATAAAACATCTGCATCTCTGGCTGATATGGGCATAAAAGGGGACAAACTTATGGTGTGACCCCCATGCTCCCCTAACCTCTACCCCATTCAGAACCTTTGGAGCATCATTAAAAGGAGTGTCTATGATGGCGGGAGGCAGTTCACATCTAAGCAACAGCTCTGGGAGGGTATTCTGTCCTCATGCAAAACAATTGAAGCAGAAACCATCCAAAACCTGACAAATTCAATGGACGAGAGAGTTCAGAAGCTCCTTTCGAACAAGGGGTCCTATGTGAAAATGTAACATCACCTAGAATAAAGTTTTGAGTTGAAAACTGTTTGATTTCAATTTCTAACAACCTGCTAATGCTTATAATTTCAAAAATGACCATTTTTTTGGTCTTTATTAAAATGAAAAGGTTGATCGAAAAGTTTGGGGGATCTAAGAGTGTGGCAACCCAGTAGTCATGATTACTTCGAATTCTGACAATATGAGGGTCATGCTGCAGGTAGTGCAGCAAGAAGGCACTTATGTGCCTTGCGCATCTCGGAGTCCCAAAATTATTTTCCAGGCTAGATGCAGCTAAAAATTATTTTTAATTTTAAATCTGGTGAAGCTTTAGTATAGATGGCCTAATAGGATCAGTGCTGCACACTGCTACAAAGCCCAAATTATTTTCCAGTCAAGATACAGATAAACATGATTAGTAATTTGAAAGCTTAAAACGGTTGGTAGGGTGATTTTAACCAATCATCAAGCTTTTACTCTCCCCAGGATGACACAGGGGTAGAAAAGTCGTTTCGGATCCATGATTTGTTCATCTTTATGAACGTGAGTCTGTCTACATTATCAGTGGAGAGCCGCGTGCGCTTATCTGTCAGCACACCACCAGCAGCGCTGAACACACGTTCAGACAGAACGCTGGCTGCGGGGCATGACAAGATCTCCAAGGCGTAAGTGGCTAGCTCCGGCCATTTATCCAGATTGGAAGCCCAAAAAGAGCAAGGGTCCAGTGACACAGTCGTGGCTTCAATGTTTACTTGGAGATACTCCTGTACCATCGTCTCTAGGCGTTGACTATGTGTCAGACTTCTTGTCTCCTGTGGCCTTGCAAAGGATGGGCTAAAAAAGTGGTGAAATGATTCCGCAAAATTGATGTTACCAGCAGATACTGTGGTTCTGTTACGGTTTGAGTGCTGAACACTTGACGGTCCCACGGTTGGCAAGTTGGAACTGTGAGATTCACTACGTGCACCACTGGTATTTTGTGGAAAAGCACATGTAAGATTCTGCAACAGTCTCTGCTGATACTCCTGCATGCGTGCATCCCTTTCTATGGCAGGAATAATTTCTGCAAATTTACTTTTGTACCGGGGATCTAACAGTGTGGCAACCCAGTAGTCAGGGTTATTTCTAATTCTCACAATTCGAGGGTCATGTTGCAGGTAGTGCAGCAAGAAGGCACTCATGTGTGTTGCGCATCCAGGAGCACCAAGTCCCTGTTGTGTTGGTGGCGAGGTAACAATCATGCTTCCTTCCTCTGTCCTCTCCCCCCAACCTCGCACAACAGAAATGTGATCAAGGTCTCCCTCATCTGATGAGTCTTCCATCAGTTCGTCCTCCACTTCTTCCTGGGCTCCTGCACCTTCCTCACTAGTTTGGCTGCTACCATGCGCCCTGGTAAAACCATCTCCCCCACCCTCACATGCCTGCCGCCTTGGTGCTGCCAACCGTCTGGACCTTGCAGATGTTAGCCCTTCCGCATACAACTCCTCCTCCTCTACTTCCTCCACCTCCTCTTGTGCCACCACCTGACTCCGAATTCTGTTTAACATGTGCTCCAGCATGTAAATCACCGGAATAGTCATGCTGATAATGGCATCGTCAGCACTAAACATCTTCGTCGCCATTTCAAAACTGTGCAGAAGGGTGCATAGGTCCCTGATCTGAGACCACTCCTCCAGCGTGATTTGCCCCACCTCTGAATCTCGTTGGCCCAGGCTATACGTCAGAACGTATTGCACCAGGGCTTGTCGGTGCTGCCACAGTCGCTGCAACATGTGCAGAGTTGAATTCCACCGGGTAGGCACATCGCATTTTAGCCGGTGAAGTGGCAGGCCCAACGACTTCTGTAGAGATGTAAGTCGCTGAGCTGCGGGATGCGAACGGCGGAAGTGAGCACACAGCGACCGTGCCCTCTGCAGAAGGCCATCTAGTCTGGGATAGTGGGCTAAAAATTGCTGGACAACCAGGTTCAACACGTGAGCCATACAAGGCACGTGTGTGACATTTCCCCGGCGAAGGGCCGCACCCAGGTTTGCAGCATTGTCGCACACGGCCTTCCCTGGTTTCAGGTCCAGTGGAGACAACCATTCATGAAATTGGTTCTCCAGAGCTGACCACAACTCCTCAGCTGTGTGACTCACATTTCCCAGACATTTCAATGTAAAAACCGCCTGATGACGTTGAGCCCTACTGCCAGCATAGTAAGGAGGTGTGCAGGATCCCTTCTGCGCAGTTAGAAAGCTTGTGGCATGACCAGACAGGCTTTGGGTGCAGGTGGAAGACCGAGAGGAGGTTGAGGAGGCAGAAGCAGTGGAGGAACTTTGACATAAAGAGGATTGACGCACAACTCGTGGGGACGGCAAGACTTGGACAGCAGCCCCTTGTCCTGCTGTCACCATAGTTACCCAGTGCCCAGTCAGCGACATGTAACGCCCCTGTCCATGCCTACTCGTCCAAGTGTCTGTGGTGAAATGCACCCTGTCACACACAGAGTTTCTCAAAGAAGCGGTGATGTTGTGTGCGACATGCTGGTGGAGCGCAGGCACACCTTTCTTTGAGAAGTAGTGCCGACTGGGCATCTGGTACTGGGGCACTGCGACGGACATAAGGTCTCGAAAATCCTCTGTGTCCACCAGGCGGAAAGGCAGCATTTCTGTAGCCAAGAGCTTGCAGATGGTGAAATTCAACCTCTTAGCTTTCTCATGGCTAGGAGGAAATGGTCTTTTACTTGTCCACATCTGAGGGACCGAGGGCTGGCTATTGTGCTTAGACGGGGTTGATAAGGGTGTCCCCGTCAAACTGCCGGTCTGTGAGGAAGATGCAGGGGACATGTTAGGTTGCCTTGATCCAAAGGTGGTGCTATCGATGTCGGACAGCGCTCAACACCAGCTGGTGTTACCACCTCCAAAGAAAATGATGACCTGCCAATCACGCTGGCTGTTGCGGGTAAAGAGGTGGCAGGTCTGCGCCCCAAAACAGGTGTGACTGCTGTCCCCCCAGTCACAGAGGATGAAGAGGCCGCGGATGCACAAGATATGGCAGACGGTGATTGGCCCGGCCGGCTAGGCCGCATTGTAGCACACTGAGCTTCCCACTGCAACTTATGCTTCATGTCCATTTGCCGGTTCATGCATGAAGTACTCAAACTATGTATTTTTTGGCCTCTACTTAGCTTTTGCTGACAAATGTTACAGATAACACGAGTTGGGTCATCTTTATCGATCTGAAAAAATGCCCAGGCTATGCAAGGCTTAGCACCCATGCGACCTGAAGAGCCACCACGACTTGTGGTGAGAGGCAGAGTTGTGTTTGAGGATGCAGTTGTTGACGTGCTTCCAGTACTACGTCTCTGTCCAGGAAGGCGCAACCTGACCTCGTCGTCAATAGCATCTTCCTCCACCTCCTCTGCTGACCTCATCTCTTGGCTGACTGTGGGTTGACAGTAAGTGGGATCTCCGACCTCATCATCATCACCCTGTGCGTTATCACACCCGTCGTCCTCAGAGCCAACCTGTTCCTGCCCTGACAAAAAACTAAAGTTGTCGCTCCAATCAGGTATTTGAGTCTTATCATCGTCTTCCTCATTGTCTCCACCAACAGGAGTTACAGTTTGGGAATGAGGGTCTACATTATGGTCAGAACCTTCTGCGTCTGGTCCTGGATCCGACTCATAAAGATTCTGGGCATCAGTGCAGATCATTTCCTCGTCTGGATTCACAGAAGCGCTGGAGTCGACCTCTGATTCCCAGGCTATAGTATGAGTAAACAGCTCTGCAGACTCAACCATCTGTTCTACCTCACACTCAGACGGGCAGCTGGAGATTTGGGAGCTGTGAGGAAGCAAGTGCGATTTGGGTGACACCTTTGAGGACTGGAGTATTTGTGATGTTGAAGTTGATGTGGAGGAGAGCCCACTTAAAGGAGCACTTGATATCCGTTGAAGCACCTGCTGTTTTTGTGCCTCATCTGGAATTTGTAGCGATTGGCGTGGCCATAAGAAAGGGATCTTATCACATTGTCCGCTAAAAGAAGTAGACATTTTAGTTTGGCTGGAAGATGGTCTTTCTTCTGCACCTACCCCACGGACACAACCTTTTTTCCCCTTCCCAACACGCCTATTCCCCTTTCCACCAGCAGCAGGCCTTTTTCCACTCATTTTGGTGGTTAACTAATTCACAACTCTGGAGTTGTTTGCACAAAAAAACAATGGATGGTAACCGAGCAGAGCTGAGTGGCCAAACTGTGGTATTAGGCCAAAACTATTGGCTGGGTTAGATGCAGAAAAAAATTATTTTTAATTTGCAACCTGATGGAGGTCAGTATAGATGGACTAATAGACCAAGTCCCACACACCGCTAGAAGCCCAAATATTTTTTCAGAGCTAGATGCAGAAAATTTTTTTATTCAATTTGCAACCTGATGGAGGTCAGTATAGATGGACTAATAGACCAAGTCCCACACACCGCTAGAAGCCCAAAATTTTTTTTCAGAGCTAGATGCAGAAAAAAATTATTTTTAATTTGCAACCTGATGGAGGTCAGTATAGATGGACTAATAGACCAAGTCCCACACACTGCTAGAAGCCCAAGTATTTTTTCAGACCTAGATGCAGAAAAAAATTATTTTTAATTTGCAACCTGATGGAGGTCAGTATAGATGGACTAATAGACCAAGTCCCACACACTGCTAGAAGCCCAAATATTTTTTCAGAGCTAGATGCAGAAAAAAATTATTTTTACTTTGCAACCTGATGGAGGTCAGTATGGATGGACTAATAGACCAAATCCCACACACTGCTAGAAGCCCAAATATTTTTTCAGAGCTAGATGCAGAAAAAAATTAGTTTTAATTTGCAACCTGATGGAGGTCAGTATAGATGGACTAATAGACCAAGTCCCACACACCGCTAGAAGCCCAAATATTTTTTCAGAGCTAGATGCAGAAAAAAATTATTTTTAATTTGCAACCTGATGGAGGTCAGTATAGATGGACTAATAGACCAAGTCCCACACACTGCTAGAAGCCCAAATATTTTTTCAGAGCTAGATGCAGAAAAAAATTATTTTTAATTTGCAACCTGATGGAGGTCAGTATAGATGGACTAATAGACCAAGTCCCACACACTGCTAGAAGCCCAAATATTTTTTCAGAGCTAGATGCAGAAAAAAATTATTTTTAATTTGCAACCTGATGGAGGTCAGTATAGATGGACTAATAGACCAAGTCCCACACACCGCTAGAAGCCCAAATATTTTTTCAGAGCTAGATGCAGAAAAAAATTATTTTTAATTTGCAACCTGATGGAGGTCAGTATAGATGGACTAATAGACCAAGTCCCACACACTGCTAGAAGCCCAAATATTTTTTCAGAGCTAGATGCAGAAAAAAATTATTTTTAATTTGCAACCTGATGGAGGTCAGTATAGATGGACTAATAGACCAAGTCCCACACACTGCTAGAAGCCCAAATATTTTTTCAGAGCTAGATGCAGAAAAAAATTATTTTTAATTTGCAACCTGATGGAGGTCAGTATAGATGGACTAATAGACCAAGTCCCACACACCGCTAGAAGCCCAAATATTTTTTCAGAGCTAGATGCAGAAAAAAATTATTTTTAATTTGCAACCTGATGTAGGTCAGTATAGATGGACTAATAGACCAAGTCCCACACACTGCTAGAAGCCCAAATATTTTTTCAGAGCTAGATGCAGAAAAAAATTATTTTTAATTTGCAACCTGATGGAGGTCAGTATAGATGGACTAATAGACCAAGTCCCACACACTGCTAGAAGCCCAAATATTTTTTCAGAGCTAGATGCAGAAAAAAATTATTTTTAATTTGCAACCTGATGGAGGTCAGTATAGATTTACTAATAGACCAAGTCCCACACACCGCTAGAAGCCCAAATATTTTTTCAGAGCTAGATGCAGAAAAAAATTATTTTTAATTTGCAACCTGATGGAGGTCAGTATAGATGGACTAATAGACCAAGTCCCACACACCGCTAGAAGCCCAAATATTTTTTCAGAGCTAGATGCAGAAAAAAATTATTTTTAATTTGCAACTTGATGTAGGTCAGTATAGATGGACTAATAGACCAAGTCCCACACACTGCTAGAAGCCCAAATATTTTTTCAGAGGTAGATGCAGAAAAAAATTATTTTTAATTTGCAACCTGATGGAGGTCAGTATAGATGGACTAATAGACCAAGTCCCACACACCGCTAGAAGCCCAAATATTTTTTCAGAGCTAGATGCAGAAAAAAATTATATTCAGTTTGCAACCTGATGGAGGTCAGTATAGATGGACTAATAGAATGATGCTATGCCCAAAAGATTTTACTTCACTAGGTGCAGTAAAAAAATTGGTATTCTATACACAGGTGTTATATCTTGCAACACAGATAGGCTACTCCACTGACTAACACACTCTGCAATAGGCCAAAAAGAATTAGCTTTGCTAGATTCAGCCAAATGCTGTGAAAAAAACTTGCACAGCACTGGCACAGACCTGCCTGGCAAAAACTGATAGGAACTCATGTAACCTAGTCCTGAAAAGGACTCCAATTACAATTAGTCTTTACTCCCACAACCTATCTATTTAAGAGCACAGACCTCCCTGATAAAAGTCGTAGGAAATGCTGTAACCTAGTCCTTAAAAGGACTGCAATCACAACTATTCCCTACTCCCAAGCTATCTGTATATTTGTGCGAAAATTGGCTTGAAATTAACAAGGTATAGCACACACAGCAACAGCGGTGCCGTCTAACACGCAGCTGCAGCAGTGAGAAAATGGTGGCGACGGGGAAAATGGCTTGGTCTTATAGGGCAAGGACATGTGACATACACTGCCAATCACACATGCCCTTGCTTGTGTGAAAAAAAGCACTTCGCTCCGTGTGTGCGCTGCTGATAGGCTGACAGATTGCACCTCCCCACTGCAAATGCGGGAAAGAGAAAAAAAAATGGAGATCTTCATTGTTCCTGCAGAAATCCATCCCCTGCCCCTCCCCCCGCCCCGCTGTACACTCAAACTGCGTATTAACATTAATTTTCATCATTACTGAGAAAAAATCCAGTTATGATTTTGGTGCACGAACAGTTATCGAACATAACCTCGAACAGCCGAATTTTTCTCAAATTGTTCGTGTTCGCCGACCGGCTCGAACACCGCCCAAAACAGCTCGAATTTGAGATTGGCGAACAGTTCGAGTAGAACAACGCTCATCTCTACTTACCACGTCCCATCCAACTCATCACCGAATCCGTAACTCTGCAGGTGGGAATGCTGCATTCTGAGAGCATCTCTTTTCATGTTCTGCCTGGACTCTCTCACACCCTCTTACTAGGTCTACCTTGGCTCCAGAGACATGCACCCGTGCTTGACTGGCAGACCGGAGAGGTCCTTCGCTGGGGACAGGACTGTCATAAGACTTGTTTGGTTCCTGTTCATCCCGCCCGTCCTTCTCCTACCCCAACTAATCTACCTGGACTTCCGATTCCCTATTGGTCATTTGCTGATGTCTTTAATAAAAAGGAGGCAGAGACATTACCCCCTCATAGACCATACGACTGTCCTATCGACCTGTTACCCGGTACTACGCCTCCCCGTGGGCGTATTTACCCATTGTCCGCTGCTGAGACCCGGTCGATGTCCGAATATATTGAGGAGAATTTGGCCAGGGGATTCATCCAGAAATCTACCTCCCCGGCGGGAGCAGGCTTCTTTTTCGTAAAAAAGAAGGACGGCTCTCTCCGTCCCTGTATAGACTATAGAGGCCTTAACCAGATCACTGTGAAGAATAAGTACCCCCTTCCTCTCATTCCAGAATTATTTGATCGTCTGAGGGGGGCTAGAATCTTCACCAAACTGGACCTCCGTGGGGCGTACAACCTGGTCCGTATCCGTCAAGGGGATGAATGGAAGACTGCATTCAACACCCGGGACGGCCACTATGAATATCTGGTAATGCCCTTTGGTCTCTGTAACGCTCCTGCCATCTTTCAAGAGTTGGTCAATGACATCTTCCGGGACCTTCTCTACTCCTGCGTAGTGGTGTACCTGGACGACATCTTGGTCTTCTCTCCGGATCTCCAGACTCACCGGAGAGACGTTCGTCAGGTCCTGCTCAGGCTCAGGCAGAATCACCTCTTCGCTAAATATGAGAAGTGCCGTCCTGCTCAGGCTCAGGCAGAATCACCTCTTCGCTAAATATGAGAAGTGCCTCTTTGAGCAGACCTCGCTTCCGTTTTTGGGCTACATTATTTCTCAGACCGGCCTTCGAATGGATCCAGAGAAACTGTCTGCCATCAAGAAATGGCCCCGACCGGAGGGGTTGAAGGCCATTCAGCGGTTCCTGGGCTTCGCCAACTACTACCGCCTCTTCATACCGCACTTCTCTTCCCGGACTGCCCCAATTTCCGCGCTCACCCGTAAGGGCACTAATCCCAGAGAGTGGCCGCCCGAAGCAGAGGAGGCCTTTCTTTCCTTAAAACAGGCCTTCTCTTCCGCCCTGGTGCTGCATCGCCCAGATGGCAACAAGCAGTTCTTCCTGGAGGTTGACACCTCCTCCTCTGGAGCCGGAGTGGTACTTACCCAAAAATCATCTTCCGGGAGAATGGTAACTTGTGGCTTCTTCTCCAAACTCTTCTCCTCTTCTGAGCGCAACTATTCCATAGGAGATCGAGCGTTATTGGCCATCAAGCTGGCATTGGAGGAGTGGCGTTACCTGCTCGAAGGGGCTCTTCACCCGGTAATAATTTACACTGACCACAAGAACTTGGCTTACCTCCAGCATGCCCAGAGACTTAACCCGCGCTAAGCTCGGTGGTCCTTGTTTTTTGCTCGCTTTGATTTTATTCTTCATTTTCGCCCGGCTGACAAAAACATCAAGGCGGACGCCTTGTCCCAATCCTTTCTGGTGTCTGATCTCGAGGAGGAACCAAAACACATCATCGATCCCGCCAGAGTAATGCAGGTGGCTCCCGTGAGTCTAAATCGTCTCCCTCCCGGTAAGACGTTCGTATCAGTACCTGATCGGGAGAAGATCCTACACTGGGGTCACTCGTCTAAACTAGCTGGCCACGCCGGTCAGAAAAAGACCCTCCAGCTTATTACCCGGCACTACTGGTGGCCTACCCTGCACAAGGACGTAATAGACTTTGTTTCTGCCTGTGTGTCCTGCGCCCGCAACAAGGTTCCGAGACATCTGCCAGCCGGTCGCCTCCTTCCGCTCCCAGTACCTGCTGCCCCCTGGCAGCATATAGCAATGGACTTTATAACTGATCTCCCCGTCTCTGCCGGTTGTACGGTCATTTGGGTGGTCGCTGACCGCTTTTCCAAGATGGCTCATTTCGTTCCCCTGCCAGGCCTCCCGTCTGCACCAGAGCTGGCTAAAGACTTTATCCGCCACATCTTCCATCTTCATGGCCTGTCCCTCCACATCATGTCGGATCGTGGGGTACAGTTCACCTCACGCTTCTGGAGAGCCACTTGTAAACTGCTAGACGTCACCCTGGACTTCTCCTCCACTTACCACCCACAGTCTAATGGTCAAGTGGAGCGGATCAATCAGAACCTGACCAGTTACCTCCGGCACTTCGTTAATGCCCACCATTCAGACTGGGTGGATCTCCTGCCATGGGCCGAATTTTCTTACAACAATCACGAGAGCGAATCTTCCTCCAAATCCCCGTTTTTTGTTGTCTTCAGTCAGCATCCTTGGATCCCATTTCCCGTCTCCACCTCGGTGGATAATCCGGCTGCGGAATCTCTTGTTAACAAATTTTCCTCCATATGGGAGAGTACCCGATCCGCACTCCTTCTGTCATCCGAGTGTATGAAAAGACATGCTGACAAAAAACGTCTGGATCCTCCTCAATTCCGTCCAGGGGATAAGGTCTGGCTCTCGTCCAAGTATGTCCGGCTCAAGATTCCTTCCTATAAGTTAGGGCCTCGGTTCATCGGTCCTCTGGAGGTCATCAGTCAGATCAACCCGGTGGCCTATAAATTGAAACTCCAGGCCAACTTGCGGATCCCTAACTCCTTCCATGTATCTCTCCTCAAACCTGTGGTACTTAACTCTTTTTCCAAGTCTACAGGTACGCCTCCTGCTCCGGTTTCCGCTGTAAATGAATTTGAGGTAGAGAACATTCTGGCCACCAAAAGGGTAAGAGGGAAGACCTTTTTTCTAGTAGATTGGAAAGGGTTTGGTCCTGAAGAGAGAACGTGGGAGCCCCGGGAGAACATCCATGCCCCTCTCATCCTAGCTAAATTTCTCTCTGGCCTAAAAAAGGGGGGGCCTAAAGGGGGGGTACTGTAGCGCCGGCGTCCCTGCCCTCTGCTAGGCAGGGACGCTGTTCCCCTCACCCCTCTGCTCCGAGCCCGGCGTCCTCCTCCCGCTCTGCTGGCAGCGCGCGCTCCTTCCCGGCCACTGTGTTTAGGGTGCGCGCGCTCCCTCCCTCTTAAAGGGGCCGCGCGCGCCGTCCTAAGGAGTCCCCGGCCAATGGCCGGAGGACTTCACCATATATAAGGCACCTCCTCCAAAATGGAGGTGCCCGAGCAATGTTGTTGCACTGTTCACTACTCTGCTTCAGCCCTCAGGTCCCGTTGCCAGTTACCTGCCAGATTCCTGCCAGTTTGCTCTCTGATTCCTGCCTGATATCCCGCCTGTGTTCCTACCTGCTAGCCTGAGGTCCGACGGTCTGCCTACCGACTCCTGTCAGTCTGTCTAAGGACCAGCTTGCCCACTCACCTGGGAGCGCTCTTCTGCTACCTGCCTGCTAGCCTGAGGTCCGACGGTCTGCCCTCCAACTCCTGTCAGTCTGTCTATGGACCAGCTTGCCCGCTCACCTGGGAGCGCACATCTGCTACCTGCCTGCTAGCCTACCTGGAGGCTCCGCCGTCACGTGCTGTGACCACCTGCCATTCCAGAGACTCCTGCCCGCTCACCTGGGAGCGCACACCTGTTACCTGCCTGCTAGCCTACCTGGAGGCTCCGCCGTCACGTGCTGTGACCACCTGCCATTCCAGAGACTCTCGCTTGCTCACCTGGGAGCACACATCTACCATCTGCCTGCTAGCCTACCTGGAGGCTCTGCCATCACAGGTCGTACCTACCCTTTACCCAGAGACTGCCCCGGTCACTTGCCGTGACCTCCTGCCCGTTCATCCAGAGACTGCCCCGGTCACTTGCCGTGACCTCCTGCCCGTTCATCCAGAGACTGCCCCGGTCACTTGCCGTGACCTCCTGCCCGTTCATCCAGAGACTGCCCCGGTCACTTGCCGTGACCTCCAGCCCGTTCACTCAGAGACTGTCCCGGTCACCTGCTGTGACTGCCTGCCCGTCTTCCCTGGTCGCCACCCGCTCCCTTACAAGGACCGCCCCCTTGTATAGTAGCTCAGAGGTTCCGCCTCCCAGACCCGTTACAGGGGGTCATGGAGCGGTGACAGGCAGGTGACAAGCCGGTCACCGCAACATGACCGCCCTGTTGCCGCGCGGTCCCGCTATGATCGGTGCGATCGATGTGATCGGCGATCACACTGATCATAGCAGTTTGGGGAGAGGGCTTGGGTTACTAGGCAACAGCCTAGGATTGGTGCTCTTTGGAGCACCGATCCTAGGCTGCACATCACTGTTTCCGGCAATCTGATTGCCGGAAACAGTGAGAAATGCTGTGATTGGCTGTTCAGAATTGAGCAGCCAATCACAGCGATCGTGGGTGTGGGGGACAGCGACACCCCCCGAGATGCCGGCGCCATCTACCCTAAGATAAGATGGCACCGGAATTTTATAGTGATCATCGCGACTTCGGTCGCGGTTCCGCATTAAAGATAGGGCGTATTAATACGTATGAGGCCCATAAGACCCAGGGCACAGATACGTACTAATACTCCCTGGGCCAGAAAGGGGTTAACTACTCACAAATGGCACCCTTACAAAATCCAGCTGCTGCAGCATCTCAACGAGGATGACCCAGATCGGCTCACTGAATTTCCAGAATGGGCAAAACAAAAATTGGAACAGGACCCTCAGTTTACACAGAACATGTTCAGTGATGACAGAGGCAAATTTTTTTTTGAATAGTGAAGTTAACAAACCAAACCACCACTATTGGTCTGACACTAACCCACAGTGGATAGATCCCTCCAAAACTGTTGGAACACAAAAATTGATGGTATGGTGTGGTATATGGGGTACAAAGATAGTGGGGCCATTCTTCATCAATGAAAACCTCAATGCCACTGGATATCTGAAATTGCTACATGATGATATGTTGCCCTCTTTTTGCACTGAAGATGGCACGTTCTCTGAGTTTTTCCATCAAGATGGTGCACAACCACATTATGGATGTCAGGCCCGAGCATTCCTACATGAACAGTTTCCTGGAAAGTGGATTGGTCGTCGTGGGCCAGTTGAATGGCCACCAAGGTCTCTCGATCGGACTCCCTTAGACTTTTCTCTTTGGGGTAATCTGAAGGCTATTACCTATGCTGTGAAGATACGAGATGTGCAGCATCTGAAACAACGGATACTGAAAGCCTGTGCTAGCATTTCTTCTGTGATGTTGCAATCAGTGTGTCAAGAGAGGGAGAAGAGGGTTGCATTGAAAATCCAACATAATTGGCAGCACTTTGAATACATTTTATAACTGGTCATAAACTTGTAAATAACTCATGAAAGAATAAAGTTATGTTAAAACCAAGCACACCATTGTGTTTCTTATGAAATTCTCATTAAGTCTGATGCGTCATATGACCCTCTTACAATTGAAAAAAATAAAGTTGGATCCAAAATGGCCGACTTCACAATGGCCGCCATGGTCACCACCCATGTGGAAAAGTTTTCCCCCTTCCATATACTAATGTGCCACAAACAGAAAGTTGATGGCCCACCCTGTACAAAAGCAAAATTGCTCCTCCACACCTTGGGCTATGTTCACACGTAGCATTTTTGATGCATTTTGCACTTTTTCATTGTAACATAGTAACATAGTTTTTAAGGTTGAAGGAAAACTAAGTCCATCTAGTTCAACCCATAGCCTAACATGTTGATCCAGAGGAAGGCAAAAAACCCCATGTGGCAAACACTAAGCTCCACATTGGGGGAAAAATTCCTTCCCGACTCCATACGACAATCAGACTAGTTCCCTGGATCAACGCCCTATCAAGGAATCTAGTATATATAACCTGTAATTTTATACATTTCAAGAAAGGCATCCATGCCCTTCTAAAATTTTAATAATGAATCACTCATTACAACATCCTGCGGCAGAGAGTTCCATAGTCTCACTGCTCTTACAGTAAAGAATCCCCGTCTGTGATTATGATTAAACCTTCTTTCCTCCAGACGTAGAAGATGCCACCTTGTCCCCGTCTCTGGCCTCAGAGTAAAAAGATCAGTAGAAAGGTCTTTGTACTGTCCCCTCATATACTTGTACATAGTAATAAGATCACCCCTAAGCTTTCTTTTTTCCACAGTAAATAGCCCCAAGTGTAATAACCTGTCTTGGTTTTGCAGACCCCCCCAGTCCTCTAATAACCTTGGTCGCTATTCTCTGCACCCTCTCTAGTTCAGCTATGTCTTTCTTATACACCGGAGACCAAAACAGTACACAGTATTCTAAGTGTGGTCGCACTAGTGACTTGTATAGAGGTAAAATTATGTTCTCTTCATGAGCATCTATGCCTCTTTTAATGCATCCCATTATTTTATTTGCCTTTGCAGCAGCTGCCTGACACTGGCCACTAAACGTGAGCTTGTCGTCCACCAATACACCCAGGTCTTTTTCAGTTACAGTTTTGCCCAGTGTTTTACAATTAAGCATATAATTATAGATTTTATTTCCTCTGCCCAAGTGCATTACCTTACATTTATCCCCATTAAAGCTCATTTGCCATTTATCAGCCCAAGCTTCTAGTTTACATAGATCCTCCTGTAATATAAAATTGTCCTCCTCTGTATTGATTACCCTGCAGAGTTTAGTGTCATCTGCAAATATTGAAATATTACTCTGTATGCCCCCTACAAGGTCATTAATAAATATGTTAAAAAGAAGGGGGCCCAATACTGACCCCTGTGGTACCCCACTGTTAACTGAGACCCAGTCTGAGTGTTTTCCATTAATAACCACCCTTTGTTTCCTATCACTGAGCCAATTCTTAACCCACATACATATATTTTCCCCTATCCCCATTGTTCTCATTTTATGTATCAACCTTTTGTGTGGAACCGTATCAAAAGCTTTTGAAAAGTCCATATACACAACATCCACTGCATTTCCTTGGTCCAGTCCAGAACTTGCCTCCTCATAAAAACTGATCAGATTAGTTTGACAGGAACGGTCCCTCGTAAACCCATGTTGATATTGGGTCATGAGGTTATTCTTCTTCAGATACTCTATTATAGCATCTCTTAGGAACCAAGACAAATGAATTAACTGGGAAATGTAATTATAACCTTATCTGACCATGTGGTGTGTGACTCATCCGACACATCCATTCATGATGGAGGGACTCTGAAAGTCACAAAGCCAATTTTTATAGGGCCATCAGGCGGCCCTTACTATTCCTAAATGGCCAGCAGTCGGCCCTCCCTATTGTTAGAGAGCCATCAGCCGGCAATGCTTTGCTGCACCCATTATTAAAGAGTAGGAATCCTATACTGTTATTGTGTATTCAGTGACTGCAAGGGCTGCCAAAAATTTGGAAGCACTCCAATGCCTCTTGCAAGACACGTAGAGGACAGAGAGCCTCCTAATAACAATGGTCTCATTATTACGAAGGGGGTCTCCCATAGTGTTTGCCTATGCAGTGAAGCAACGGCTGCCAAAAATTTGGAGGAACTCCAATGCCCCTTGCAAGAGACATAAAGGTTGGAGAGCCTCCTAAAAACAATGTTCCCATTATTAGGAAGTGGGTCTCCCATAGTGTTTGCCTATGCAGTGAAGCAACGTCTGCCAAAAATTTGGATGAACTCCAATGCCCCTTGCAAGAGACGTAGAGGTTGGAGAGCCTCCTAAAAACAATGTTCCCATTGTAAGGAAGTGGGTCTCCCATAGTGTTTGCCTATGCAGTGAATGCAAAAGCTACCAAAAATTTGGAGTCAATCCAATGCCCCTTGGAAGAGACGTAGAGGTCGGAGAGCCTCCTAAAAACAATGTTCCCATTATTAGGAAGTGAGTCTCCCATAGTATTTGCCTATGCAGTGAATGCAAAAGCTGCCAAAAATTTGGAGGCACTCCAATGCCCCTTGCAAGACACGTAGAGGAGGTAATATGGTAGATATGGTGGTGAATGATGTGGTGATGGAGGATGAGGTAAAGGAGGAGGACAAGAGCAAATAGACAAAATCAGGAAGCTTATACCCATGTCTGGGTGTGAAGACAGAGGCGCATGAGAACAGAATTAGACCTCCCAAAAAATGACACTGTCTTTGAGATTAGGTTACGCTGCTATCATTGGGTGGTGATGAAAAGTCTGGCCCAATCCAGCCCTTCATTTTTATAAGAGTCAGCCTGTCAGCGTTTTCAGTTGACTGGCGGACTCGCCTATCGGTTATAATTCTACTGCCGGCACTAAAATCCCGCTCTGAGAAAACTCTAGCGGCAGGGCAGGCCAGGACCTCCAAGGCGTAGAGAGCCAGTTTATGCCACGTGTCCAGCTTGGATACCCAGTAATTATAAGGCACAGAGGAATCACAGATGACGTTGGTTCAGTCGGCAAGATACTCCCTCACCATCTTCCCAAACTTGGCACTCCTTGTGAGAGTACCCCGCGCCTCAGGGCCTGTGTGATGGGACGGTCTGAGAAAACTGTCCCAGAACTTTGACAGTGTTCCCCTGCCTCTGCTGGATTTCATTTGTGTCTCTCTCGCCTGTACTCCTTGGTTATCCAACGAACTGTGACCTGGGATTTTTTTAATAATTCCGCAACAAGGGCCTTCTAGTACTGCCCCATTTTAGTAGACCTGTCCACCTTGGTAATAAGAAATATAAAGTTCTCTTTGTAGCATGGGTCTAGAAGTGTCACCAACCAGTAATGACTGTCACCCAAAATTTGGAGAATGCGAGGGTCACGGGAAAGGCAGCGTAACATAAACTCAGCCATGTATGCCAGACTGCTAACAGGCAAGTCTTCCGTGTCCTCACCAAGAGGATGATTGACCATGCTCTGCTCCTCCTTTCTCCCCCACGTTCTAAGGCCATCCACGCTGAACAGACTGTATGACAATTGTGCAGGTAGTATCGTCAATAGCGCATGAAACTAGCTCCTCCTCCTCATCTTCTTCATTGTCACCCAATCCACGTTGGGATGAGATGAGGCTGGACTGTGTGTAATGACCCTGTATGGTTCCTTGCTTCATCTCATCGTGCTCCGCTTGCAATGCATCCTCTTTGATTGTGAGTAGAGAGCATTTCAGAAAACAGAGAAGCGAGATGGTGAGGCTAATTATCGCTCACTATCTTGGTGGAGTCCTCAAAGTTTTGGAGGATGGTATATATGTCTGACATCCATGTCCACTCCTGAGGTCCAATGTGTGGAGTCAGAACTTAATACTGACGGCCTTGTTGATGCTGGTAGTCAACAACTGCCCTCTTCTGCTCACAAATCCTTCCCAACATCTGCAATGTAGAGTTCCAATGTGTGGGGACTAGAGATGAGCGTTGTTCTACTCGAACTGTTCGCCAATCTCAAATTCGAGCTGTTTTGGGCGGTGTTCGAGCCGGTCGGCGAACACGAACAATTTGAGAAAAATTCGGCTGTTCGAGGTTATGTTCGATAACTGTTCGTGCACCAAAATCATAACTGGATTTTTTCTCATTAATGATGAAAATTAATGTTAATACGCAGTTTGAGTGTACAGCGGGGCGGGGGGAGGGGCAGGGGATGGATCTCTGCAGGAACAATGAAGATCTCCATTTTTTTTTCTCTTTCCCGCATTTGCAGTGGGGAGGTGCAATCTGTCAGCCTATCAGCAGCGCACACACGGAGCGAAGTGCTTTTTTTCACACAAGCAAGGGCATGTGTGATTGGCAGTGTATGTCACATGTCCTTGCCCTATAAGACCAAGCCATTTTCCCCGTCGCCACCATTTTCTCACTGCTGCAGCTGCGTGTTAGACGGCACCGCTGTTGCTGTGTGCGCTATACCTTGTTAATTTCAAGCCAATTTTCGCACAAATATACAGATAGCTTGGGAGTAGGGAATAGTTGTGATTGCAGTCCTTTTAAGGACTAGGTTACAGCATTTCCTACGACTTTTATCAGGCAGGTCTGTGCTCTTAAATAGATAGATTGTGGGAGTAAAGACTAATTGTAATTGGAGTCCTTTTCAGGACTAGGTTACATCAGTTCCTATCAGTTTTTGCCAGGCAGGTCTGTGCCAGTGCTGTGCAAGTTTTTTTCACAGCATTTGGCTGAATCTAGCAAAGCTAATCCTTTTTGGCCTATTGCAGAGTGTGTTAGTCAGTGGAGTAGCCTATCTGTGTTGCAAGATATACCACCTGTGTATAGAATACCAATTTTTTTACTGCACCTAGTGAAGTAAAATCTTTTGGGCATAGCATCATTCTATTAGTCCATCTATACTGACCTCCATCAGGTTGCAAACTGAATATAATTTTTTTCTGCATCTAGCTCTGAAAAAATATTTGGGCTTCTAGCAGTGTGTGGGACTTGTTCTATTAGTCCTTCTATACTGACCTCCAGCAGGTTGCAAATTGAATATAATTTTTTTCTGCATCTAGCTCTGAAAAAATATTTGGGCTTCTAGCGGTGTGTGGGACTTGGTCTATTAGTCCATCTATACTGACCTCCATCAGGTTGCAAATTAAAAATAATTTTTTTCTGCATCTAGCTCTGAAAAAATATTTGGGCTTCTAGCAGTGTGTGGGATTTGGTCTATTAGTCCATCTATTCTGACCTCCATCAGGTTGCAAATTAAAAATAATTTTTTTCTTCATTTATCTCTGAAAAAATATTTGGGCTTCTAGCAGCGTGTGGGACTTGTTCTATTTTGAGTTGAAAACTGTTTGATTTCAGTTTCTAACAACCTGCTAATGCTTATAATTTCAAAAATGACCATTTTTTTGGTCTTTATTAAAATGAAAAGGTTGATCGAAAAGTTTGGGGGATCTAAGAGTGTGGCAACCCAGTAGTCATGATTACTTCGAATTCTGACAATATGAGGGTCATGCTGCAGGTAGTGCAGCAAGAAGGCACTTATGTGTCTTGCGCATCTCGGAGCCCCAAAATTATTTTCCGGGCTAGATGCAGCTAAAAATTATTTTTAATTTTAAATCTGGTGAAGCTTATTATAGATGGCCTAATAGGATCAGTGCTGCACACTGCTACAAAGCCCAAATTATTTTCCAGTCAAGATACAGATAAACATGATTAGTAATTTGAAAGCTTAAAACGGTTGGTAGGGTGATTTTAACCAATCATCAAGCTTTTACTCTCCCCAGGATGACACAGGGGTAGAAAAGTCGTTTCGGATCCATGATTTGTTCATCTTTATGAACGTGAGTCTGTCTACATTATCAGTGGAGAGCCGCGTGCGCTTATCTGTCAGCACACCACCAGCAGCGCTGAACACACGTTCAGACAGAACGCTGGCTGCGGGGCATGACAAGATCTCCAAGGCGTAAGTGGCTAGCTCCGGCCATTTATCCAGATTGGAAGCCCAAAAAGAGCAAGGGTCCAGTGACACAGTCGTGGCTTCAATGTTTACTTGGAGATACTCCTGTACCATCGTCTCTAGGCGTTGACTATGTGTCAGACTTCTTGTCTCCTGTGGCCTTGCAAAGGATGGGCTAAAAAAGTGGTGAAATGATTCCGCAAAATTGATGTTACCAGCAGATACTGTGGTTCTGTTACGGTTTGAGTGCTGAACACTTGACGGTCCCACGGTTGGCAAGTTGGAACTGTGAGATTCACTACGTGCACCACTGGTATTTTGTGGAAAAGCACATGTAAGATTCTGCAACAGTCTCTGCTGATACTCCTGCATGCGTGCATCCCTTTCTATGGCAGGAATAATTTCTGCAAATTTACTTTTGTACCGGGGATCTAACAGTGTGGCAACCCAGTAGTCAGGGTTATTTCTAATTCTCAAAATTCGAGGGTCATGTTGCAGGTAGTGCAGCAAGAAGGCACTCATGTGTGTTGCGCATCCAGGAGCACCAAGTCCCTGTTGTGTTGGTGGCGAGGTAACAATCATGCTTCCTTCCTCTGTCCTCTCCCCCCAACCTCGCACAACAGAAATGTGATCAAGGTCTCCCTCATCTGATGAGTCTTCCATCAGTTCGTCCTCCACTTCTTCCTGGGCTCCTGCACCTTCCTCACTAGTTTGGCTGCTACCATGCGCCCTGGTAAAACCATCTCCCCCACCCTCACATGCCTGCCGCCTTGGTGCTGCCGACCGTCTGGACCTTGCAGATGTTAGCCCTTCCGCATACAACTCCTCCTCCTCTACTTCCTCCACCTCCTCTTGTGCCACCACCTGACTCCGAATTCTGTTTAACATGTGCTCCAGCATGTAAATCACCGGAATAGTCATGCTGATAATGGCATCGTCAGCACTAAACATCTTCGTCGCCATTTCAAAACTGTGCAGAAGGGTGCATAGGTCCCTGATCTGAGACCACTCCTCCAGCGTGATTTGCCCCACCTCTGAATCTCGTTGGCCCAGGCTATACGTCAGAACGTATTGCACCAGGGCTTGTCGGTGCTGCCACAGTCGCTGCAACATGTGCAGAGTTGAATTCCACCGGGTAGGCACATCGCATTTTAGCCGGTGAAGTGGCAGGCCCAACGACTTCTGTAGAGATGTAAGTCGCTGAGCTGCGGGATGCGAACGGCGGAAGTGAGCACACAGCGACCGTGCCCTCTGCAGAAGGCCATCTAGTCTGGGATAGTGGGCTAAAAATTGCTGGACAACCAGGTTCAACACGTGAGCCATACAAGGCACGTGTGTGACATTGCCCCGGCGAAGGGCCGCACCCAGGTTTGCAGCATTGTCGCACACGGCCTTCCCTGGTTTCAGGTCCAGTGGAGACAACCATTCATGAAATTGGTTCTCCAGAGCTGACCACAACTCCTCAGCTGTGTAACTCACATTTCCCAGACATTTCAATGTAAAAACCGCCTGATGACGTTGAGCCCTACTGCCAGCATAGTAAGGAGGTGTGCAGGATCCCTTCTGCGCAGTTAGAAAGCTTGTGGCATGACCAGACAGGCTTTGGGTGCAGGTGGAAGACCGAGAGGAGGTTGAGGAGGCAGAAGCAGTGGAGGAACTTTGACATAAAGAGGATTGACGCACAACTCGTGGGGACGGCAAGACTTGGACAGCAGCCCCTTGTCCTGCTGTCACCATAGTTACCCAGTGCCCAGTCAGCGACATGTAACGCCCCTGTCCATGCCTACTCGTCCAAGTGTCTGTGGTGAAATGCACCCTGTCACACACAGAGTTTCTCAAAGAAGCGGTGATGTTGTGTGCGACATGCTGGTGGAGCGCAGGCACACCTTTCTTTGAGAAGTAGTGCTGACTGGGCATCTGGTACTGGGGCACTGCGACGGACATAAGGTCTCGAAAATCCTCTGTGTCCACCAGGCGGAAAGGCAGCATTTCTGTAGCCAAGAGCTTGCAGATGGTGAAATTCAACCTCTTAGCTTTCTCATGGCTAGGAGGAAATGGTCTTTTACTTGTCCACATCTGAGGGACCGAGGGCTGGCTATTGTGCTTAGACGGGGTTGATAAGGGTGTCCCCGGCAAACTGCCGGTCTGTGAGGAAGATGCAGGCGGACATGTTAGGTTGCCTTGATCCAAAGGTGGTGCTATCGATGTCGGACAGCGCTCAACACCAGCTGGTGTTACCACCTCCAAAGAAAATGATGACCTGCCAATCACGCTGGCTGTTGCGGGTAAAGAGGTGGCAGGTCTGCGCCCCAAAACAGGTGTGACTGCTGTCCCCCCAGTCACAGAGGATGAAGAGGCCGCGGATGCACAAGATATGGCAGACGGTGATTGGCCCGGCCGGCTAGGCCGCATTGTAGCACACTGAGCTTCCCACTGCAACTTATGCTTCATGTCCATGTGCCGGTTCATGCATGAAGTACTCAAACTATGTATTTTTTGGCCTCTACTTAGCTTTTGCTGACAAATGTTACAGATAACACGAGTTGGGTCATCTTTATCGATCTGAAAAAATGCCCAGGCTATGCAAGGCTTAGCACCCATGCGACCTGAAGAGCCACCACGACTTGTGGTGAGAGGCAGAGTTGTGTTTGAGGATGCAGTTGTTGACGTGCTTCCAGTACTACGTCTCTGTCCAGGAAGGCGCAACCTGACCTCGTCGTCACTAGCATCTTCCTCCACCTCCTCTGCTGACCTCATCTCTTGGCTGACTGTGGGTTGACAGTAAGTGGGATCTCCGACCTCATCATCATCACCCTGTGCGTTATCACACCCGTCGTCCCCAGAGCCAACCTGTTCCTGCCCTGACAAAAAACTAAAGTTGTCGCTCCAATCAGGTATTTGAGTCTTATCATCGTCTTCCTCATTGTCTCCACCAACAGGAGTTACAGTTTGGGAATGAGGGTCTACATTATGGTCAGAACCTTCTGCGTCTGGTCCTGGATCCGACTCATAAAGATTCTGGGCATCAGTGCAGATCATTTCCTCGTCTGGATTCACAGAAGCGCTGGAGTCGACCTCTGATTCCCAGGCTATAGTATGAGTAAACAGCTCTGCAGACTCAACCATCTGTTCTACCTCACACTCAGACGGGCAGCTGGAGATTTGGGAGCTGTGAGGAAGCAAGTGCGATTTGGGTGACACCTTTGAGGACTGGAGTATTTGTGATGTTGAAGTTGATGTGGAGGAGAGCCCACTTAAAGGAGCACTTGATATCCGTTGAAGCACCTGCTGTTTTTGTGCCTCATCTGGAATTTGTAGCGATTGGCGTGGCCGTAAGAAAGGGATCTTATCACATTGTCCGCTAAAAGAAATAGACATTTTAGTTTGGCTGGAAGATGGTCTTTCTTCTGCACCTACCCCACGGACACAACCTTTTTTCCCCTTCCCAACACGCCTATTCCCCTTTCCACCAGCAGCAGGCCTTTTTCCACTCATTTTGGTGGTTAACTAATTCACAACTCTGGAGTTGTTTGCACAAAAAAACAATGGATGGTAACCGAGCAGAGCTGAGTGGCCAAACTGTGGTATTAGGCCAAAACTATTGGCTGGGTTAGATGCAGAAAAAAATTATTTTTAATTTGCAACCTGATGGAGGTCAGTATAGATGGACTAATAGACCAAGTCCCACACACCGCTAGAAGCCCAAATATTTTTTCAGAGCTAGATGCAGAAAATTTTTTTATTCAATTTGCAACCTGATGGAGGTCAGTATAGATGGACTAATAGACCAAGTCCCACACACCGCTAGAAGCCCAAATATTTTTTCAGAGCTAGATGCAGAAAAAAATTATTTTTAATTTGCAACCTGATGGAGGTCAGTATAGATGGACTAATAGACCAAGTCCCACACACTGCTAGAAGCCCAAGTATTTTTTCAGACCTAGATGCAGAAAAAAAATATTTTTAATTTGCAACCTGATGGAGGTCAGTATAGATGGACTAATAGACCAAGTCCCACACACTGCTAGAAGCCCAAATATTTTTTCAGAGCTAGATGCAGAAAAAAATTATTTTTAATTTGCAACCTGATGTAGGTCAGTATAGATGGACTAATAGACCAAGTCCCACACACTGCTAGAAGCCCAAATATTTTTTCAGAGCTAGATGCAGAAAAAAATTATTTTTAATTTGCAACCTGATGGAGGTCAGTATAGATGGACTAATAGACCAAGTCCCACACACTGCTAGAAGCCCAAATATTTTTTCAGAGCTAGATGCAGAAAAAAATTATTTTTAATTTGCAACCTGATGGAGGTCAGTATAGATGGACTAATAGACCAAGTCCCACACACTGCTAGAAGCCCAAATATTTTTTCAGAGCTAGATGCAGAAAAAAAATATTTTTAATTTGCAACCTGATGGAGGTCAGTATAGATGGACTAATAGACCAAGTCCCACACACCGCTAGAAGCCCAAATATTTTTTCAGAGCTAGATGCAGAAAAAAATTATTTTTAATTTGCAACCTGATGGAGGTCAGTATAGATGGACTAATAGACCAAGTCCCACACACCGCTAGAAGCCCAAATATTTTTTCAGAGCTAGATGCAGAAAAAAATTATTTTTAATTTGCAACCTGATGTAGGTCAGTATAGATGGACTAATAGACCAAGTCCCACACACTGCTAGAAGCCCAAATATTTTTTCAGAGGTAGATGCAGAAAAAAATTATTTTTAATTTGCAACCTGATGGAGGTCAGTATAGATGGACTAATAGACCAAGTCCCACACACCGCTAGAAGCCCAAATATTTTTTCAGAGCTAGATGCAGAAAAAAATTATATTCAGTTTGCAACCTGATGGAGGTCAGTATAGATGGACTAATAGAATGATGCTATGCCCAAAAGATTTTACTTCACTAGGTGCAGTAAAAAAATTGGTATTCTATACACAGGTGTTATATCTTGCAACACAGATAGGCTACTCCACTGACTAACACACTCTGCAATAGGCCAAAAAGGATTAGCTTTGCTAGATTCAGCCAAATGCTGTGAAAAAAACTTGCACAGCACTGGCACAGACCTGCCTGGCAAAAACTGATAGGAACTCATGTAACCTAGTCCTGAAAAGGACTCCAATTACAATTAGTCTTTACTCCCACAACCTATCTATTTAAGAGCACAGACCTCCCTGATAAAAGTCGTAGGAAATGCTGTAACCTAGTCCTTAAAAGGACTGCAATCACAACTATTCCCTACTCCCAAGCTATCTGTATATTTGTGCGAAAATTGGCTTGAAATTAACAAGGTATAGCACACACAGCAACAGCGGTGCCGTCTAACACGCAGCTGCAGCAGTGAGAAAATGGTGGCGACGGGGAAAATGGCTTGGTCTTATAGGGCAAGGACATGTGACATACACTGCCAATCACACATGCCCTTGCTTGTGTGAAAAAAAGCACTTCGCTCCGTGTGTGCGCTGCTGATAGGCTGACAGATTGCACCTCCCCACTGCAAATGCGGGAAAGAGAAAAAAAAATGGAGATCTTCATTGTTCCTGCAGAGATCCATCCCCTGCCCCTCCCCCCGCCCCGCTGTACACTCAAACTGCGTATTAACATTAATTTTCATCATTACTGAGAAAAAATCCAGTTATGATTTTGGTGCACGAACAGTTATCGAACATAACCTCGAACAGCCGAATTTTTCTCAAATTGTTCGTGTTCGCCGACCGGCTCGAACACCGCCCAAAACAGCTCGAATTTGAGATTGGCGAACAGTTCGAGTAGAACAACGCTCATCTCTACTCCTAAACACTTTTTGCATAATAATTTGGAACGCGGTGTACATGTGCTTTTCCACAAAACACCAGTGGTTCACGTAGTGAATCTTACAGTTCTAACTTGCCAACCGTGGTCTGTATGGAATTGTTCAATAAAGGGCCCAAAATTAAGATAACATAGATGGGAGAGGTCTCTATGAATAGGAATTCCTAAGTATTTGATACCCTGTGAGGGCCAGGCAAAGGGATAGTTGGACTGGATGGAATCCTATATGGATTTAGGGAGGGAGACATCGAGGGCCTCAGACTTCGCTGCATTGATTTTAAAATTTTACCATGTAACAAAGTGATCTATTTCAGCCATAACAGCAGGGATGGATATATGTGATTGAGTGATATATACTAGGACATCATCAGCAAATAGAGAGCACTTGTACTCGGTGCCTCCCACCTCAATCCACCTAATATTGGGGTTATGGCGAATTGATGAGAGCAGGTGCTCCGTCACTAGGATGTATAAGAGAGGGGACAGAGGACATCCCTGCCTTGTCCCATTGGTGATTGTGAAAGGTGATGAAAATGTTCTGACGCACCCCCTGGGCCTTGGGACACCCGGAGCCGGACCCTTTTTGGTGGATGCTGGTGGTTGTAGTCTTCGTGGCGGCGATCCGGTTCCGTGGCTCAGGGCGGTCAAACCAGTGGCGGAACTATTTATGTGGTTTTGATGTTTAAATGTCCGACTACGCCACCCGTGGATTGCGGTCAGAATGAACCGCCGCTACAGGGCAGACCGCTAAGGCTGGTGTTGTGGGTGCAGCAGAGCGTAGCATAACTCCCCACGGGAGGAGTATAGCCTCGGGGCAGTGTATGCGGAGGATGGGGGTGATGGTGCAGGGCAGCAGCAGTAACGACACGGAGTCAGTGATGCAGTTCAGGGCCTTTACTCACAGTTCTTATTATCCAGACCACGTCTGCAGGTAACGGCTGCCCACGTCGTACTGTGCTCACCAGGTGAGGGGCTCAGACAACTCCCAGATAACTTTGGAGCGCTTCACAGGACCCCCTTTGTGTGTCCTTTGTCTGGCCTTTCTTACCAACACTTCTGTCCGGCTGCCTCGGGCCTCCTCTTGGTAAACTTGGCGCCAGTTTCCCTGACCCTATGTGGTGCCTTCCTAGCGGGTGGAGCAAGGGGCTGCGCCACATAAAATGTCAGAGCCTCCGGTTTCTAGCTGAGGGTCATTTCCTGCCTCCACTAGTTCGGGGACCGGTCTCCCCCTTTGGCCTGACCCCTCCACGCAGGTGGATTCGGGCGTGCGGTGGCGACTCGCCCGTCCGCACCCCTGGGATCCCTTCATTCCTCGTTCCTGGAGCCTTCTCCGCTCCTCTTCCTTCCTTCTCCCTCTTGCAGGCCTGGGCCTCTGTTACTAGGCCCGCCTCCGGAGCAGAGCTCATGCAGAGCCCCTGCTCCCTGCCACTTCTGCTCAGACTTCTCTGCACTGAACTAAGATGGTGCCCACCTTTTATACTCCCTTCTCAATGCACCCAGGAACTGCTTCCTCCCTGCTCCTGCACTGCAGGGTTCCCCTTCCTCAGTGTTCCCTCCCCCCACTCCAGCCAGGGACAGGGACTGTCGTGCCCATCTCAGGGGCATATTGGTCGCCCTGCCCCACGGCAATGTGGTGTAATGCATGCAGGTGTCGGGTCCTGATCCACACTCCATCCTTATCTGAGAGTGAGATATCACACCTCTGGGTGAGGTGCAATACGTCTGTAGCAACCGAGCCCTCGGTGCTACAGTTCCATTTATCTTCAGCCTAGGTGACGTATTGTGATACAGGGCCGTGATTTTGGCTATAAAAGGGTCCCCTAGACCCCTACCCCAAGCTTTTTAAGAGAATCATATATGGCGTGCCAGGAGACTCTATGGAATGCTTTCTCAGCATCCAACGAGAGTATCTACTTACAAATTTTTAACTGCATCTAGCCCAGGAAATACTTTGTGCCTAGTAGCAGTGTCTGCTAGTCAGCGGATTATCCCGGCTGTTAAGCAAGCTACACCACCTGTAGTTTGGACACTTAATTTTTTCAAAGGAAATGCTTCGGGACCACGGGATACTCAGTGAAGAGCATCAGGAGGCACCCCAAGGCATAGGGGCTGGGACTGGCACTAGGATGCCTTGCGGTGGACAGCCGAGCTCGATCCTTATAAAAGCTTTTTAACTGCAGCAGCTTTAGTGGACGCTACTGGAGCTGGAATTACGCGGCTGCTGGCATGAGACTTGCCCTCCAATAGATCCTTGTAAATGGATTTAAAGTGTATTCATTCAAATTAGAGGGACAATTTAAATTAAAAAGCTTAGAGCTGCCTCCACCACAGGGGGGCTCTCTCGACCCACCAGCGGACAGGCACCAGTATTGGGAGAGGGGGGCTGGCCGTCAGGGTTCACCGCGGCTCTGGCACAAACCCGGCGACACGGAGGTGGCACGGGCAGGAGCGGACTGGCCGTCTCGGCTTCTCACTTTTTGGATTTTAGAAGGGCATGACATGCCTATATCTGTGTCTCCCCCTCCTTTTACTCCTCCACCTCTTTTCTTTTCGCATGACTATATGTACTTGTCACTTTTCCATGTGTTAGTTGTGTCTTCTGAGCAGTTTGTCAGCTTTTGGACACCTTTGAAGGTGTTTTCTATGTGTTTCTATGTGTTTTTGTTTGCCTGCCATTGGTTTTAACGGTGTTCGAAGGTGTTCGACGAACAGTTCGACGAACAGTTCGGCGAACACACGGGTGTTCGACGAACCGAACCGAACTCGAACACTACGGGGGTGGCTCAACACTAGTGGGGACATCACACACCTGTCAGTGAGCTGGAAGCTGCAAGCGCTGCTGAAACACAGCAGGGGCGGCGGAAGCTGTTGGTGACTTTATAAAATGGGCACACAGGCGGTGTACTCTGACAAGCAGATCTGACAGATCCGGGTAGGTTTTGAGAAACCGCTGAACCACGAGGTTAAGCATATGGACCAGGCATGTTCACTTGTGTGAACTCGCCTCTCCTCAGAGCCGCCACCAGGTTCTGGCCATTGTCACACATGACCATGCCTGGCTGTGGGTTCAGCGGTGTCAGCCACAGATCTGCCTGCTATTTCAGAGCTGTCCACAACTCTTTAGCGTTGTATGGTTTGTCACCTAAGCATTTTAGCTTCAGGACAGTCTGTTGCCGCTTGGCCAAGGCAGTGCTGCAGTGCTTCCAGCTTGCGACTGATGTGGTCATTTACGAAATGGAGGCTGAAAAGGAGCAGGAGGAGGTGCAGGAGCTGTAGAATGTGGTGGCAACCCTGATTGACCCAGGGCCCGCAATCCTCGGCGTCTGGATGCCGTGTTCTGTCCCAGGGTCCAACTGGGTCCCGGCTTCCACTATGTTAACCAAGTGTGCCGTAAGCGAGATCTAGCATCCCTGCCCACAAGCACGTGCCCTCGTGTCCATGGTTAGGTGGAATTTCCCAGTAACTGCTTTGTTGAGGGACACGTGCTCGTGAAGCGGGGACGGCACACAGGGATAAATAGTGGTGGCTTGAGACCGAGTACCGAGTAACGGCCGCCACCATCAGGTTGCGGAAAGGTTCTGTCTCCTTTAGCCTAAAAGGCAACATTTCGAGTGCAAGCAGTCGCGAAATGTGTGAATTTAGTAGTGAGGCCTGTGGGGCTTTGGCTGTGTATTTGCGCTTGCGTTCTAAGGACTGGGGTAGGGACAGCTGAATGCTGAAATGGTACAAGGACGTTCTTGCTGATGGTGCTACTTGAGATTATGCAACGACAGGTGCAGGGCAGGAGGCATCTTCGCATGCGCCATGGACAAAGGATTGGCTTGCATGCTCAACAGCGGAAGAAGCATTGGTGCCACTAGCAGACACTGTTACTGGACCTTGGGGTTTGGCCCAAAAAGTCGGGTGCTTTGCTGCCATGTGCCTGATCATGCTGGTGTTGGTCAGGCTAGTAGTTTTGTTATCCCTGCTGATGCTGGCCTGGCAGGTGGTGCAAATGGCCTTTTTGGGGTTATCTGCATAGTCTTTAAAAAACAACCAGACTCGGGAAGACCTAACAGTTGTACTGCAACTTTCGTCGTGTTGATGCTACGTGGAACGGTTGCCCGCCTTTTGTCTGTGGCCACCACATTGATTCTTCCTGCCTGTTGCGGTGCTACGCCTCCCTCCCCCTCTGTGCTGCTGTCCTCACTCTGTATGTCCCCCTGCCAGTTTGGGTCAGTTACTATATCATCCACCACCTCATCTTCTACTTCTGCATCCTGGTCCTCCTCCTGACTTTCTGACAATTGTGCCTCATCATCTTCCACCTCTTGTGACAGTTTCCCTTCATCACCTTCGTGTGACCGTGGCTGCTCAAATATTTGGGCATCGCTACATGCCATCTCTTTCTAGTGGACGAGGCAACAGGCCTGAATCTATAAATGGAAAAGTGAACAGCTCTTTGGAGTGTCCAAGTGTGGGATATGTTGTCTCCAGGCACTCTGCATGGTGGGAGGAAGGAGGGTCAGGGTGAGGAATATGCGATCCAGACTCATGGCTACTGAGACTTGACTGTGTTGAAAACAGGGTGCTGGTGGCTGAGTGATTGGAAGCATTATCTGCTATCCAACCAATAACCTTTTCACACAGCTCTGTGTTCAATAGTGGTTTTCTGCGGTCCCGTATTAATTGGGACAAGAAGGTCGAGTAAGAAGATGTGGGTGTTTGTTGTGGCACAATTTCAGCTAGCCCACGGCCTCGGTCTCGTCCTCTGCATGCACCATTATCACCATCACGTCCACTTCCCAATCCCTTGCCACTCGACTTGCCCATTTTAAATGGAGGACAATATTTTCCACATTCAGTACAAATGGCTGGATTTAAACTGCAGTGATATGTGATACGTGTGTCGGAAGACCACAGTTTAAATAGCTGGCCTGTAGGTGACTATTTTTAACAGCGACTTCGTGTCAATAACTTCACTGACACACTGCAACAAAATTTAAATGGAGGCCTGAAATGCCTAAATTTGGAGCACACTTACAGTGGTTGCCAAAAGTATTGGCACCCCTGCAATTCTGTCAGATAATACTCAGTTTCTTCCTGAAAATGATTGCAATCACAAATTCTTTGGTATTATTATCTTCATTTAATTTGTCTTCAATGAAAAAACACAAAAAGAATTGTCCTAAAGCCAAATTGGATATAATTCCACACCAAACCTAAAAAAGGGGGTGGACAAAAGTATTGGCACTGTTTGAAAAATCATGTGATGCTTCTCTAATTCGTGTAATTAACAGCACCTGTAACTTACCTGTAGCACCTAACAGGTGTTGGCAATAACTAAATCACACTTGCAGCCAGTAAACATGGAATAAAGTTGACTCAACCTCTGTCCTGTGTCCTTGTGTATACCACATTGAGCATGGAGAAAAGAAAGAAGACCAAAGAACTGTCTGAGGACTTGAGAAACCAAATTGTGAGGAAGCATGAGCAATTTCAAGGCTACAAGTCCATCTCTAAAGACCTGAATGTTCCTGTGTCTTCCGTGCGCAGTGTCATCAAGAAGTTTAAAGCCCATGGCACTGTGGCTAACCTCCCTAGATGTGGACAGAAAAGAAAAATTGACGAGAGATTTCAACGCAAGATTGTGCGGATGGTGGATAAAGAACCTCGACTAACATCCAAACAAGTTCAAGCTGCCCTGCAGTCCGAGGGTACAACAGTGTCAACCCGTACTATCCGTCGATGCCTGAATGAAAAGGGACTGTATGGTAGGATACCCAGGAAGACCCCACTTCTTACCCCAAGACATAAAAAAGCCAGGCTGGAGTTTGCCAAAACTTACCTGAGAAAGCCTAAAATGTTTTGGAAGAATGTTCTCTGGTCAGATGAGACAAAAGTAGAGCTTTTTGGGAAAAAGCATCAACATAGAGTGTACAGGAAAAAAAAAGAGGCATTCAAAGAAAAGAACACGGTCCCTACAGTCAAACATGGTGGAGGTTCCCTGATGTTTTGGGGTTGCTTTGCTGCCTCTGGCACTGGACTGCTTGACCGTGTGCATGGCATTATGAAGTCTGAAGACTGCCAACAAATGTTGCAGCATAATGTAGGGCCCAGTGTGAGAAAGCTGGGTCTCCCTCAGAGGTCATGGGTCTTCCAGCAGGACAATGACCAAAAACACACTTCCAAAAGCACTATAAAACGGTTTGAGAGAAAGCACTGGAGACTTCTAAGGTAGCCAGCAATGAGTCCAGACCTGAATCCCATAGAACACCTGTGGAGAGATCTCAAAATGGCAGTTTGGAGAAGGCACCCTTCAAATATCAGGGACCTGGAGCAGTTTGCCAAAGAAGAATGGTCTAAAATTCCAGCCGGGCATTGTAAGAAACTCATTGATGGTTACCAGAAGCGGTTGTTCACAGTTATTTTGGCTAAAGGTTGTGCAACCAAGTATTAGGCTGAGGGGGCCAATACTTTTGTCTGGCCCATTTTTGGAGTTTTGTGTGAAATGATCAATGATTTGATTTTTGCTTCATTCTCTTTTGTGTTTTATCCTTGCAAGCAAATTAAATGAAGATAATAATACCCAAGAATTTGTGATTGCAATCATTTTCAGGAAGAAACTGAGTATTATCTGACAGAATTGCAGGGGTGCCAATACTTTTGGCCACCACTGTATATGTGATACGTGTGACGGAAAACCACAGTTTTAAATAGCTGGCCTGTAGGTAACTATTTTTAACAGCAACCTTGTCTCAATAACTTCACTGACACACTGCAACAAAATTTCGATGGAGGCCAGAAATGGCTGAATTTTCAGCGCACTTATATGTGATCTGTGTGATGGACAAACCACAGTTTTAAATAGCTGGTTTGTAGGTAACTATTTTTAGCATCGACCTCGTGTCAATAACTTCGCTAACACACTGCAACAAAATTTCAATGGAGGCCAGAAATGGTAGAATTTTCAGCGTAATTACATGTGATCTGTGTGACAGACAAACCACAGTTTTAAATAGATGGAATTTTAGTGCTGTAATATGGAAAGGATCTGGCTGTATTCTGCAGTGCCAACAAGCAAATGGAGCAGAAAAACAGTGTCCTCTGGATTGCTTTTTAAGCAAATAATCAGGATTAAGATCCAAAAAAAGGTATTCTTGGCCCCTGATACCTGGGGCAATTTCTAGAAATATCTGTAAAAGCACCAGCAGACAGAACTGGAATGGACCCCCTTGCTATATGCACTGCAGTGTGCCACATACACTGCCTGCGTGCCTAGCACTGATATCTATGCAGCTGGATTAGTCCTCAGAAGGACTGTTAGTTGAGATGGATGTGTGTATAATATATTGTGGTATACCTACACTAACTAAGAAACAAGCAAATCTCTCCCTAGCTCAGCAGCACCTCTCCCTACGCTGCCTGATTCCGAAGTAGACTGTGACGAGCATGGCAGCGCTAGGTCTGATATAGACCTGATGACGCTGTGCGGCTAGCCAATCACTGTAATGCCACAACCAACATGGCTGCGGCCTTACAGTGTTTGGCAGACAATCCCTGCATGTTCATTGGCTCTCTAAAGAGTGCCAAACATGCAGGGAGGGGACCCAAGCTCCTACCGAGCAACCCCGGAAATACTCGGAGAGCTCCGAGCAGTGAGATGCTCGGGCAAGCACAGAGCAGTAGCGATCATGCTCACTCATCACTAGTGTTTATTAGTGATGAGAGAGTATGTTTTGTTAACCCTTTCGCCGAGTATGCTCGGGCGAGCACCGAGTGTTTACAGCTGCCTGGTGTTATGCTTGAATTACTCCCGTGTGCATGATTTGCAACTGTTTGACAGCTTTAATACATGTGAGGAATGTGTAAGAAATAGACATTCCTCCCATGTATTAAAGCTGTCAAACAGTCGCAAATCATGCACATGAGAGTGATTCAAACTTATCACCGAGCAGTTGTAACTACTCGGTGCTCGCCCGAGCATACTCGGCGAAAGGGTTAACAAAACATACTCGCTCATCACTAGTGTTTATAACTATAAGGAGACACATAATTTGCTATTACTATGTGATGGCATGCGTGTAAATTATTACTGTGTGGAAGTAGAGAAAGGGCATTATTACTGTGTAGGAACACAGTGGGGTCAATATTTCTGTGTGAGGGACAAAGGAAGGTTACTATTACCGTGCGGGACTCATAGGGGAATTAATACTGCTTAAGGCAGTGATTTTAGAGGAATGTGGTTTGTGTGTAGATGGGAGAATGTGAGGAGGTGCAAGAAAAGCGATGAGCCAAAGATGTCTGTATATTACATTTTTAAGAGACAAGTTATGGATAGAAGAAATGGTAATGGAGTCTGGGATGTATGGAAAACAAAAGAAAAAGTCACTGTGGTTAACTTAAACAGTTTAAATGTATCTTTTATTTGATAGACCTATAAATCAAAAGAATAGACTTCATGTACGTAAAGTAGAATAGCACAGGAGGGAACATGTTGCACTAACCTCTTCCCAACATGGCCAATTTTTGTGTTTTTGTCCCCCCACTTCTTCCAATAACCTTAACTTTTTATTTTTCTGTCCAAACAGATGTATGAGGGGTTGCTATTTTTGTGGGATGAGTTGTACATTTGAATGATACCATTCATTTAACCACATAGTGTACTGGAAAATGGGAAAAAAAAATCCAAGTGTTGTAAAATTGGGAAAAAAACACAATTTTGACATTGTTTTTTAGGTATTGAGTGTACATTGTTTGGTAAAACTGACTTGGCAACATGATTCTGCTCATCAGTACGATTATGGCAATACCAAATTTGTCCAGTTTTTTTGTTTTAGTGGTGAAAAAAAAAAAAATTTTTAATACATTTTTAGAAATTTTAATGAAGTATTATGTATAGAGATGAGCGGTGTTCGACTCGAACTGTTCGCCGATCTCAAATTCGAGCTGTTTTGGGCGGTGTTCGAGCCATTCGGCGAACCCGAACGATTTGAAAAAACTTCGGCTGTTTGAGGTTATGTTCGATAACTGTTCGTGCACCAAAATCATAACTGGATTTTTTCTCAGTAATGATGAAAATTAATGTTAATACGCAGTTTGAGCGCACAGCGGGGCGGGGGGAGGGGCAGGGGATGGATCTCTGTAGAAATAATGAAGATCTCCATTTTTTTTCCTCTTTCCCGCATTTACAGTTGGGAGGTGCAATCTGTCAGCCTATCAGCAGCGCACACAGGGAGCGAAGTGCTTTTTTGCACACAAGCAAGGACATGTGTCATTGGCAGTGTATGTCACATGTCCTTGCCCTATAAGACCCAGCCATTTTCCCCGTCGCCACCATTTCCTCACTGCTGCAGCTGCGTGTTAGACGGCACCGCTGTTGCTGTGTGCGCTAGACTTTGTTAATTTCAAGCCAATTTTCGCACAAATCTACAGATAGCTTGGGAGTAGGGAATAGTTGTGATTGCAGTCCTTTTAAGGACTAGGTTACATAATTTCCTACGACTTTTATCAGGCAGGCCTGTGCTCTTAAAAAGATAGGTTGGGAGTAAAGACTAATTGTAATTGCAGTCCTTTTCAGGACTAAGTTACATCAGTTCCTATCACTTTTTGCCAGGCAGGTCTGTGCCAGTGCTGTGCAAGTTTTTTTTCACAGCATTTGGCTAAATCTAGCAAAGCAAATCCTTTTTGGCCTATTGCAGTGTCTGTTAGTCAGTGGAGTAGCCTATCTGTGTTGCAAGCTACACCAACTGTGTATAGAATACAGTTTTTTTTACTGCACCTAGTGAAGTAAAACCTTTTGGGCATAGCATCATTATATTAGTCCATCTATACTAACCTCCATCAGGTTGCAAATTCAATCTAATTTTTTTCTGCATCTAGTTCTGAAAAAATATTTGGGCTTCGGCTTGTAGCAGTGTGTGGGACTTGTTCTATTAGTCCATCTATACTAACCTCCACCAGGTTGCTAATTCAATATCATTTTTATCTGCATCTAGCTCTGAAAAAATATTTTGGCTTCGGCTTGTAGCAGTGTGTGGGACTTGTTCTATTAGTCCATCAATGCTAACCGCCACCCGGTTGCAAATTCAATATAATTTTTATCTGCATCTAGCTTTGAAAAAATATTTTGGCTTCGGCTTGTAGCAGTGTGTGGGACTTGTTCTTTTAGTCCATCTATACTAACCTCCACCAGGTTGCAAATTCAATATAATTTTTATCTGCATCTAGCTCTGAAAAAATATTTGGGCTTCGGCTTGTAGCAGTGTGTGGGACTTGTTCTATTAGTCCATCTATACTAACTCCATCAGGTTGCAAATTCAACATAATTTTTATCTGCATCTAGCTCTGAAAAAATATTTTGGCTTGTAGCAGTGTGTGGGACTTGTTCTATTAGTCCATCTATACTTACCTCCACCAGGTTGCAAATTCAAAATAATTTTTAGCTACATCTAGCCCGGAAAATAATTTTGGGCTTAGTAGCAGTGTGTGGTACTCATTATATTACACCATCTATACCAAGCTCCACCAGCTTTTAAATTAATAATAATTTTTAGCTGCATCTAGCCCGGAAAAAAATTTTTCTTCCCAATAGTGGTAGCAATAGAAATATGGGGTGCGCTCCTGGCTAACAAAAATATACGCTTTACAACAAAAAACACCAGCCTAGCGCACTGCGTAAATAAGATGGCATCATCGTCTCTCCCGTCTACGCCGGCTAGCATTCCTGTGCCTAAAACACAATGCATGGGCTCGCGCTAGCCACGATGCTGAGGGGTCTAAAGCTGCTGCTGCTAACGCTTTATCACAATTCAATTGGCAGATTTTCACAGAGCTCCTCCCCAACGCCCACCCATCGGGCAACAGTTGCCCACCCTCCCTATGGGATCTAGTGGTGAATAGTTGATGCCATTAATCTGAGTGTCAGTTGCCCCGTTGACGTGGCAAGCATACGGTAAGGCATGGGAAGAGTGGACACGACTAGTGGCAGGCAGATGGGTTGACCAATGTGAACAAGCCAGATTACAAGTCACCATAGAATTTCTCCACAAGCTAATGATGAGGGGCATATCAGGGGCATCAGTGCAGCGGTGGCTGACCGGAGTAGAATTTCACTTCCAACTACTGAATTGGGGGGTAATCTGAAGGCTATTGCCTATGCTGTGAAGATACGAGATGTGCAGCATCTGAAACAACGGATACTGAAAGCCTGTGCTAGCATTTCTTCCGTGATGTTGCAATCAGTGTGTCAAGAGAGTGAGAAGAGGGTTGCATTGAAAATCCAACATAATTGGCAGCACTTTGAATACATTTTATAAGTGGTCATAAACTTGTAAATAACTCATGAAAGAATAAAGTTACGTTAAAACCAAGCACACCATTGTGTTTCTTATGAAATTCTCATTAAGTTTGATGCATCACATGACCCTCTTACAATTGACAAAAACAAAGTTGGATCCAAAATGGCCGACTTCACAATGGCCGCCATGGTCACCACCCATCTGGAAAAGTTTTCCCCCTTCCATATACTAATGTGCCACAAACAGAAAGTTGATGGCCCACCCTGTACTAAAGCAAAATTGCTCCTCCACACCTTGGGCTATGTTCACACGTAGCATTTTTGATGCATTTTGCACTTTTTCATTGTAACATAGTAACATAGTTTTTAAGGTTGAAGGAAAACTAAGTCCATCTAGTTCAAGCCATAGCCTAACATGTTGATCCAGAGGAAGGCAAAAAACCCCATGTGGCAAACACTAAGCTCCACATTGGGGAAAAAATTCCTTCCCGACTCCATACGACAATCAGACTAGTTCCCTGGATCAACGCCCTATCAAGGAATCTAGTATATATAACCTGTAATTTTATACTTTTCAAGAAAGGCATCCATGCCCTTCTAAAATTTTAATAATGAATCACTCATTACAACATCCTGCGGCAGAGAGTTCCATAGTCTCACTGCTCTTACAGTAAAGAATCCCCGTCTGTGATTATGATTAAACCTTCTTTCCTCCAGACGTAGAAGATGCCCCCTTGTCCCTGTCTCTGGCCTCAGAGTAAAAAGATCAGTAGAAAGGTCTTTGTACTGTCCCCTGATATACTTGTACATAGTAATAAGATCACCCCTAAGCTTTCTTTTTTCCACAGTAAATAAGCCCAAGTGTAATAACCTGTCTTGGTATTTCAGACCCCCCAGTCCTCTAATAACCTTGGTCGCTCTTCTCTGCACCCTCTCTAGTTCAGCTATGTTTTTCTTATACACCGGAGACCAAAACAGTACACAGTATTCTAAGTGTGGTCGCACTAGTGACTTGTATAGAGGTAAAATTATGTTCTCTTCATGAGCATCTATGCCTCTTTTAATGTATCCCATTATTTTATTTGCCTTTGCAGCAGCTGCCTGACACTGGCCACTAAACGTGAGCTTGTCGTCCACCAATACACCCAGGTCTTTTTCAGTTACAGTTTTGCCCAGTGTTTTACAATTAAGCATATAATTATACATTTTATTTCCTCTGCCCAAGTGCATTACCTTACATTTATCCCCATTAAAGCTCATTTGCCATTTATCAGCCCAAGCTTCCAGTTTACATAGATCCTCCTGTAATATAAAATTGTCCTCCTCTGTATTGATTACCCTGCAGAGTTTAGTGTCATCTGCAAATATTGAAATATTACTCTGTATGCCCCCTACAAGGTCATTAATAAATATGTTAAAAAGAAGGGGGCCCAATACTGACCCCTGTGGTACCCCACTGTTAACTGAGACCCAGTCTGAGTGTTTTCCATTAATAACCACCCTTTGTTTCCTATCACTGAGCCAATTCTTAACCCACATACATATATTTTCCCCTATCCCCATTGTTCTCATTTTATGTATCAACCTTTTGTGGGGAACCGTATCAAAAGCTTTTGAAAAGTCCATATGCACAACATCCACTGCATTTCCTTGGTCCAGTCCAGAACTTGCCTCCTCATAAAAACTGATCAGATTAGTTTGACAGGAACGGTCCCTCGTAAACCCATGTTTATATTGGGTCATGAGGTTATTCTTCTTCAGATACTCTATTATAGCATCTCTTAGGAATCAAGACAAATGAATTAACTGGGAAATGTAATTTTAACATTTTATAACCTTATCTGACCATGTGGTGTGTGACTCATCCGACACATCCATTCATGATGGAGGGACTCTGAAAGTCACAAAGCCAATTTTTATAGGGCCATCAGGCGGCCGTTACTATTCCTAAATGGCCAGCAGTCGGCCCTCCCTATTGTTAGAGAGCCATCAGCCGGCAATGCTTTTCTGCACCCATTATTAACGAGTAGGAATCCTATACTGTTATTGTGTATTCAGTGACTGCAAGGGCTGCCAAAAATTTGGAAGCACTCCAATGCCCCTTGCAAGACACGTAGAGGACAGAGAGCCTCCTAATAACAATGGTCTCATTATTACGAAGTGGTTCTCCCATAGTGTTTGCCTATGCAGTGAAGCAACGGCTGCCAAAAATTTGGAGGAACTCCAATGCCCCTTGCAAGAGACGTAAAGGTTGGAGAGCCTCCTAAAAACAATGTTCCCATTATTAGGAAGTGGGTCTCCCATACTGTTCGCCTATGCAGTGAAGCAACGTCTGCCAAAAATTTGGATGAACTCCAATGCCCCTTGCAAGAGACGTAGAAGTTGGAGAGCCTCCTAAAAGCAATGTTCCCATTGTAAGGAAGTGGGTCTCCCATAGTGTTTGCCTATGCAGTGAATGCAAAAGCTACCAAAAATTAGGAGGCACTCCAGTGCCCCTTGGAAGAGACGTAGAGGTCGGAGAGCCTCCTAAAAACAATGTTCCCATTATTAGGAAGTGGGTCTTCCATAGTATTTGCCTATGCAGTGAATGCAAAAGCTGCCAAAAATTTGGAGGCACTCCAATGCCCCTTGCAAGACACGTAGAGGAGGTGATATGGTAGATATGGTGGTGAATGATGTGGCGATGGAGGATGAGGTGAAGGAGGAGGACAAGAGCAAATAGAAAAAATCAGGAAGCTTATACCCATGTCTGGGTGTGAAGACAGAGGCGCATCAGAACAGAATTAGACCTCCAAAAAAATGACACTGTCTTTGAGATTAGGTTACGCTGCTATCATTCGGTGGTGATGAAAAGTCTGGCCCAATCCAGCCCTTCATTTTTATAAGAGTCAGCCTGTCAGCATTTTCAGTTGACAGGCGGACTCACCTATCGGTTATAATTCTACTGGCGGCACTAAAAACCCGCTCTGATAAAACTCTAGCGGCAGGGCAGGCCAGGACCTCCAAGGCGTAGAGAGCCAGTTTATGCCACGTGTCCAGCTTGGATACCCAGTAATTATAAGGCACAGAGGAATCATAAGGCACAGATGAAGTTGGTTCAGTCGGCAAGATACTCCCTCACCATCTTCCTAAACTTAGCACTCCTTGTGAGAGTACCCCGCGCCTCAGGGCCTGTGTGATGGGAGGGTCTGAGAAAACTGTCCCAGAACTTTGACAGTGTTCCCCTGCCTCTGCTGGATTTCATTTGTGTCTCTCTCGCCTGTACTCCTTGGTTATCCAACGAACTGTGACCTGGGATTTTTTTAATAATTCCGCAACAAGGGCCTTCTAGTACTGCCCCATTTTAGTAGACCTGTCCACCTTGGTAATAAGAAATATAAAGTTCTCTTTGTAGCATGGGTCTAGAAGTGTCACCAACCAGTAATGACTGTCACCCAAAATTTGGAGAATGCGAGGGTCACGGGAAAGGCAGCGTAACATAAACTCAGCCATGTATGCCAGACTGCTAACAGGCAAGACTTCCGTGTCTTCACCAAGAGGATGATTGACCATGCTCTCCTCCTCCTTTCTCCCCCACGTTCTAAGGCCATCCACGCTGAACAGACTGTATGACAATTGTGCAGGTAGTACCGTCAATAGCGCATGAAACTAGCTCCTCCTCCTCATCTTCCTCATTGTCACCCAATCCACGTTGGGATGAGATGAGGCTGGACTGTGTGTAATGACCCTGTATGGTTCCTTGCTTCATCTCATCGTGCTCCGCCTGCAATGCATCCTCATTGATTGTGAGTAGAGAGCATTTCAGAAGACAGAGAAGCGGGATGGTGAGGCTAATTATGGATCACTATCTTGGTGGAGTCCTCAAAGTTTTGGAGGATGGTATATATGTCTGACATCCATGTCCACTCCTGAGGTCCAATGTGTGGAGTCTGAACTTAACACTGACGGCCTTGTTGATGCTGGTAGTCAACAACTGCCCTCTTCTGCTCACAAATCCTTCCCAACATCTGCAATGTAGAGTTCCAATGTGTGGGGACATCACACACCTGTCAGTGAGCTGAAAGCTGCAAGCGCTGCTGAAACACAGCAGGGGCGGCGGAAGCTGTTGGTGACTTTATAAAATGGGCACACAGGCGGTGTACTCTGACAAGCAGATCTGACAGATCCGGGTAGGTTTTGAGAAACCGCTGAACCACGAGGTTAAGCACATGGACCAGGCATGTTCACGTGTGTGAACTCGCCTCTCCTCAGAGCCGCCACCAGGTTCTGGCCATTGTCACACATGACCATGCCTGGCTGTGGGTTCAGCGGTGTCAGCCACAGATCTGCCTGCTATTTCAGAGCTGTCCACAACTCTTTAACGTTGTATGGTTTGTCACCTAAGCATTTTAGCTTCAGGACAGCCTGTTGCCGCTTGGCCAAGGCAGTGCTGCAGTGCTTCCAGCTTGCGACTGATGTGGTCATTTACGAAATGGAGGCTGAAAAGGAGGAGGTGCAGGAGCTGTAGAATGTGGTGGCAACCCTGATTGACCCAGGGCCCGCAATCCTCGGCGTCTGGATGCCGTGTTCTGTCCCAGGGTCCAACTGGGTCCCGGCTTCCACTATGTTAACCAAGTGTGCCGTAAGCGAGATCTAGCATCCCTGCCCACAAGCACGTGCCCACGTGTCCATGGTTAGGTGGAATTTCCCAGTAACTGCTTTGTTGAGGGACACGTGCTCGTGAAGCGGGGACGGCACACAGGGATAAATAGTGGTGGCTTGAGACCGAGTACCGAGTAATGGCCGCCACCATCAGGTTGCGGAAAGCTTCTGTCTCCTTGAGCCTAAAAGGCAACATTTCGAGTGCAAGCAGTCACGAAATGTGTGAATTTAGTAGTGAGGCCTGTGGGGCTTTGGCTGTGTATTTGCGCTTGCGTTCTAAGGACTGGGGTAGGGACAGCTGAATGCTGAAGTGGTACAAGGACGTTCTTGCTGACGGTGCTACTTGAGAGTATGCAACGACAGGTGCAGGGCAGGAGGCATCTTCGCATGCGCCATGGACAAAGGATTGGCTTGCACGCACAACAGCGGAAGAAGCATTGGTGCCACTAGCAGACACTGTTCCTGGACCTTGGGGTTTGGCCCACAAAGTCGGGTGCTTTGCTGCCATGTGCCTGATCATGCTGGTGTTGGTCAGGCTAGTAGTTTTGCTATCCCTGCTGATGCTGGCCTGGCAGGTAGTGCAAATGGCCTTTTTGGGGTTATCGGCATAGTCTTTAAAAAACAACCAGACTCGGGAAGACCTAACAGTTGTACTGCAACTTTCGTCATGTTGATGCTACGTGGAACGGTTGCCCGCCTTTTGTCTGTGGCCACCACATTGATTCTTCCTGCCTGTTGCGGTGCTACGCCTCCCTCCCCCTCTGTGCTGCTGTCCTCACTCTGTATGTCCCCCTGCCAGTTTGGGTCAGTTACTATATAATCCACCACCTCATCTTCTACTTCTGCATCCTGGTCCTCCTCCTGACTTTCTGACAATTGTGCCTCATCATCGTCCACCTCTTGTGACAGTTTCCCTCCATCACCTTCGTGTGACCGTGGCTGCTCAAATATTTGGGCATCGCTACATGCCATCTCTTTGTAGTGGACGAGGCAACAGGCCTGAATCTATAAATGGAAAAGTGAACAGCTCTTTGGAGTGTCCAAGTGTGGGATATGTTATCTCCAGGCACTCTGCATGGTGGGAGGAAGGAGGGTCAGGGTGAGGAATATGCGATCCAGACTCATGGCTACTGAGACTTGACTGTGTTGAAAACAGGGTGCTGGTGGCTGAGTGATTGGAAGCATTATCTGCTATCCAACCAATAACCTTTTCACACAGCTCTGTGTTCAATAGTGGTTTTCTGCGGTCCCGTATTAATTGGGACAAGAAGGTCGAGTAAGAAGATGTGGGTGTTTGTTGTGGCACAATTTCAGCTAGCCCACGGCCTCGGTCTCGTCCTCTGCATGCACCATCATCACCATCACGTCCACTTCCCCATCCCTTGCCACTCGACTTGCCCATTTTAAATGGAGGACAATATTTTCCACATTCAGTACAAATGGCTGGATTTAAACTGCAGTGATATGTGATACGTGTGTCGGAAGACCACAGTTTAAATAGCTGGCCTGTAGGTGACTATTTTTAACAGCGACCTCGTGTCAATAACTTCACTGACACACTGCAACAAAATTTAAACGGAGGCCTGAAATGCCTAAATTTGGAGCACACTTACAGTGGTGGCCAAAAGTATTGGCACCCCTGCAATTCTGTCAGATAATACTCAGTTTCTTCCTGAAAATGATTGCAATCACAAATTCTTTGGTATTATTATTTTCATTTAATTTGTCTTCAATGAAAAAACACAAAAAGAATTGTCCTAAAGCCAAATTGGATATAATTCCACACCAAACCTAAAAAAGGGGGTGGACAAAAGTATTGGCACTGTTTGAAAAATCATGTGATGCTTCTCTAATTCGTGTAATTAACAGCACCTGTAACTTACCTGTAGCACCTAACAGGTGTTGGCAATAACTAAATCACACTTGCAGCCAGTTAACATGGATTAAAGTTGACTCAACCTCTGTCCTGTGTCCTTGTGTGTATCACATTGAGCATAGAGAAAAGAAAGAAGACCAAAGAACTGTCTGAGGACTTGAGAAACCAAATTGTGAGGAAGCATGAGCAATCTCAAGGCTACAAGTCCATCTCCAAAGACCTGAATGTTCCTGTGTCTTCCGTGCGCAGTGTCATCAAGAAGTTTAAAGCCCATGGCACTGTGGCTAACCTCCCTAGATGTGGACGGAAAAGAAAAATTGATGAGAGATTTCAACGCAAGATTGTGCGGATGGTGGATAAAGAACCTCGACTAACATCCAAACAAGTTCAAGCTGCCCTGCAGTCCGAGGGTACAACAGTGTCAACCCGTACTATTTGTCAATGTCTGAATGAAAAGGGACTGTATGGTAGGATACCCAGGAAGACCCCACTTCTTACCCCGAGACATAAAAAAGCCAGGCTGGAGTTTGCCAAAACTTACCTGAGAAAGCCTAAAACGTTTTGGAAGAATATTCTCTGGTCAGATGAGACAAAAGTAGAGCTTTTTGGGAAAAAGCATCAACATAGAGTGTACAGGAAAAAAAAAGAGGCATTCAAAGAAAAGAACACGGTCCCTACAGTCAAACATGGTGGAGGTTCCCTGATGTTTTGGGGTTGCTTTGCTGCCTCTGGCACTGGACTGCTTGACCGTGTGCATGGCATTATGAAGTCTGAAGACTACCAACAAATTTTGCAGCATAATGTAGGGCCCAGTGTGAGAAAGCTGGGTCTCCCTCAGAGGTCATGGGTCTTCCAGCAGGACAATGACCCAAAACACACTTCCAAAAGCACTATAAAATGGTTTGAGAGAAAGCACTGGAGACTTCTAAGGTGGCCAGCAATGAGTCCAGACCTGAATCCCATAGAACACCTGTGGAGAGATCTCAAAATGGCAGTTTGGAGAAGGCACCCTTCAAATATCAGGGACCTGGAGCAGTTTGCCAAAGAAGAATGGTCTAAAATTCCAGCAGGGCATTGTAAGAAACTCATTGATGGTTACCGGAAGCGGTTGTTCACAGTTATTTTGGTTAAAGGTTGTGCAACCCAGTATTAGGCTGAGGGGGCCAATACTTTTGTCTGGCCCATTTTTGGAGTTTTGTGTGAAATGATCAATGATTTGATTTTTGCTTCATTCTCTTTTGTGTTTTATCCTTGCAAGCAAATTAAATGAAGATAATAATACCCAATAATTTGTGATTGCAATCATTTTCAGGAAGAAACTGAGTATTATCTGACAGAATTGCAGGGGTGCCAATACTTTTGGCCACCACTGTATATGTGATATGTGTGACGGAAAACCACAGTTTTAAATAGCTGGCCTGTAGGTAACTATTTTTAACAGCAACCTTGTCTCAATAACTTCACTGACACACTGCAACAAAATTTCGATGGAGGCCAGAAATGGCAGAATTTTCAGCGCACTTATATGTGATCCGTGTGATGGACAAACCACAGTTTTAAATAGCTGGTTTGTAGGTAACTATTTTTAGCATCGACCTCGTGTCAATAACTTCGCTAACACACTGCAACAAAATTTCAATGGAGGCCAGAAATGGTAGAATTTTCAGCGTAATTACATGTGATCCGTGTGACAGACAAACCACAGTTTTAAATAGATGGATTTTTAGTGCTGTAATATGGAAAGGATCTGGCTGTATTCTGCAGTGCCAACAAGCAAATGGAGCAGAAAAACAATGTCCTCTGGATTGCTTTATAAGCAAATAATCAGGATTAAGATCCAAAAAAAGGTATTCTTGGCCCCTGATACCTGGGGCAATTTCTAGAAATATCTGTAAAAGCACCAGCAGACAGAACTGGAATGGACCCCCTTGCTATATGCACTGCAGTCTGCCACGTACACTGCCTGCGTGCCTAGCACTGATATCTATGCAGCTGGATTAGTCCTCAGAAGGACTGTTAATTGAGATGGATGTGTGTATAATATATTGTGGTATACCTACACTAACTAAGAAACAAGCAAATCTCTCCCTAGCTCAGCAGCACCTCTCCCAACGCTGCCTGATTCCGAAGTAGACTGTGACGAGCATGGCAGCGCCGGGTCTGATATAGACCTGATGACGCTGTGCGGCTAGCCAATCACTGTAATGCCACAACCAACATGGCTGCGGCCTTACAGTGTGTGGCAGACAATCCCTGAATGTTCATTGGCTCTCTAAAGAGCGCCAAACATGCAGGGAGGGGACCCAAGCTACTACCGAGCAACCCCGGAAATACTCGGAGAGCACCGAGCAGTGAGATGCTCGGGCAAGCACAGAGCAGAAGCGAGCATGCTCACTCATCACTAGTGTTTATTAGTGATGAGAGAGTATGTTTTGTTAACCCTTTCAATGAGTATGCTCGGGCGAGTACCGAGTGTTTACAGCTGCCTGGTGTTATGCTTGAATTACTCCCGTGTAGTGTTGAGCCACCCCCGTAATGTTCGAGTTCGGTTCGGTTCGTCGAACACCCGTGTGTTCGCCGAACTGTTCGTCGAACTGTTCATCGAACACCTTCGAACACTGTTAAAACCAATGGCAGGCAAACAAAAACACATAGAAACACATAGAAAACACCTTCAAAGGTGTCCAAAAGCTGACAAACTGCTCAGAAGACACAACTAACACATGGAAAAGTGACAAGTACATATAGTCATGCGAAAAGAAAAGAGGTGGAGGAGTAAAAGGAGGGGGAGACACAGATATAGGCATGTCATGCCCTTCTAAAATCCAAAAAGTGAGAAGCTGACACGGCCAGTCCGCTCCTGCCCGTGCCACCTCCGTGTCGCCGGGTTTGTGCCAGAGCCACGGTGAACCCTGACGGCCAGCCCCCCTCTCCCAATACTGGTGCCTGTCCACTGGTGGGTCGAGCGAGCTCCCCTGTGGTGGAGGCAGCTCTAAACTTTTTAATTTAAATTGTCTCTCTAATTTGAATGAATACACTTTAAATCCATTTACAAGGATCTATTGGAGGGCAAGTCTCATGCCAGCAGCCGCGTAATTCCAGCTCCAGTAGCGTCCACTAAAGCTGCTGCAGTTAAAAAGCTTTTATAAAGATCAAGCTTGGCTGTCCACCGCAAGGCATCCTACTGCCAGTCCCAGCCCCTATGCCTTGGGGTGCCTACTGATGCTCTTCACTGAGTATCCCGTGGTCCCGAAGCATTTCCTTTGAAAAAATTAAGTGTCCAAACTACAGGTGGTGTAGCTTGCTTAACAGCCGGGATAATCCGCTGACTAGCAGACACTGCTACTAGGCACAAAGTATTTCCTGGGCTAGATGCAGTTAAAAATTTGTAATTAGATACTCTCGTTGGATGCTGAGAAAGCATTCCATAGAGTCTCCTGGTACGCCATATATGATTCTCTTAAAAAGCTTGGGGTAGGGGTCTAGGGGACCCTTTTATAGCTAAAATCACAGCCCTGTATCACAATACGTCACCTAGGCTGAAGATAGATGGAACTGTAGCACCCTGAGGGCTCGGTTGCTACAGAGGTATTGCACCTCACCCAGAGGTGTGATATCTCACTCTCAGGTAAGGATGGAGTGTGGATCAGGACCCGACACCTGAATGCATTACACCACATTGCCGTGGGGCAGGGCGACCAATATGCCCCTGAGATGGGCACGACAGTCCCTGTCCCTGGCTGGAGTGGGGGGAGGGAACACTGAGGAAGGGGAACCCTGTAGTGCAGGAGCAGGGAGGAAGCAGTTCCTGGGTGCATTGAGAAGGGAGTATAAAAGGTGGGCACCATCTTAGTTCAGTGCAGAGAAGTCTGAGCAGAAGTGACAGGGAGCAGGGGCTCTGCATGAGCTCTGCTCCGGAGGCAGACCTAGTAACAGAGGCCCCGGCCTGGAAGAGGGAGAAGGAAGGAAGAGGAGCGGAGAAGGCTCCAGGAACGAGGAACGAAGGGATCCCAGGGGTGCGGACGGGTGAGTCGCCACCGCACGCCCGAATCCACCTGCGTGGAGGGGTCAGACCAAAGGGGGAGACCGGTCCCCGAAACTAGTGGAGGCGGGAAACGACCCTCAGCTAGAAACCGGAGGCTGTGACATTTTATGTGGCGCAGCCCCTCGCTACACCCGCTAGGAAGGCACCACATAGGGTCAGGGAAACTGGCGCCAAGTTTACCAAGAGGAGGCCCGAGGCAGCCGGACAGAAGGGTTGGTAAGAAAGGCCAGACAAAGGACACACAAAGGGGGTCCTGTGAAGCACTCCAAAGTTATCTGGGAGTTGTCTGAGCCCCTCACCTGGTGAGCACAGTACGACGTGGGCAGCCGTTACCTGCAGACGTGGTCTGGATAATAAGAACTGTGAGTAAAGGCCCTGGACTGCATCACTGACTCCGTGTCGTTACTGCTGCTACCCTGCACCATCACCCCCATCCTCCGCATACACTGCCCTGAGGATATACTCCTCCCGTGGGGAGTTATGCTACGCTCTGCTGCACCCACAACACCAGCCTCAGTGGTCTGCCCTGCAGCGGCGGTTCACTCTGACCGCAATCCACGGGTGGCGTAGTCGGACATTTAAACATCAAAACCACATAAATAGTTCCGCCACTGGTTTGACCGCCCTGATCCACGGAACCGGGTCGCCGCCACGGAGACTACAACCACCAGCATCCACCAAAAAGGGTCCGGCTCCGGGTGTCCCAAGGCCCAGGGGGTGCATCAGAACATTTTCATCACCTTTCACAATCACCAATGGGACAAGGCAGGGATGTCCTCTGTCCCCTCTCTTATACATCCTAGTGACGGAGCACCTGCTCTCATCAATTCGCCATAGCCCCAAGATTAGGTGGATTGAGGTGGGAGGCACCGAGTACAAGTGCTCTCTATTTGCTGATGATGTCCTAGTATATATCACTCAATCACATATATCCATCCATGCTGTTATGGCTGAAATAGATCACTTTGTTACATGGTCAAATTTTAAAATCAATGCAGCGAAGTCTGAGGCCCTCGATGTCTCCCTCCCCAAATCCATACAGGATTCCATCCAGTCCAACTTTCCCTTTGCCTGGCCCTCACAGGGTATCAAATACTTATTAATTCCTATTCATAGAGACCTCTCCCATCTATGTTATCTTAATTTTGGGCCCTTTATTGAACAACTCCATACAGACCACGGTTGGCAAGTTAGAACTGTAAGATTCACTACGTGAACCACTGGTGTTTTGTGGAAAAGCACATGTACACTGTGTTCCAAATTATTATGCAAAAAGTGTTTAGGAGTGATAAGGGAAGAATTTGTTTGTTTGTCAGTTAAACTCATTGATGGTGATGTGTGTCAGGGCTCTTTATATCACTGTAAGCAATTGCAGACACCTGTGCTAATTAGTTTGGCAGGTGTGTCCAATGAAAGGCAAGACTACTTAAGAAGGCTGTCCCACATTATTAAGCAGCCTACATTTTCTGCCAAAATGGGAAAGAAAAAGGATGTGTCGGCTGCTGAGAAGCAACAAATTGTGGAGTGTTTAGGTCAAGGCATGACTACAATCAACATTGTGCGATGATCAGGATGAAGTGTCTTTGCAATCAAGAAGTATGTAGCTGATTCACAGTACACACGTGTGAGTGCTGATAAGGGCAAATTGATGACTCTTTCCTACAGGTAATTACGTCAGGTTAAAAGAGCAGCGGCAAAAAAGCCTTGTCATAGCAGCAGACAAGTTTTTGAAGCTGCTTGTGCCTCCAACGTCCCCCGAACAACAAGATGCAGGGTCCTTCAGAGGTTTGCAGCTGTGCATACGCCATCCTGTCGACCTCCTCTATCCACTTCACACAAGCAGAAACGGCTCCAGTGGGCCAAACATTACATGAAGACTGATTTCAAAACTGTTTTGTTCACGGATGAGTGCCGTGCAACGCTCGATGGTCCAGATGGATGGAGTGGAGGATGGCTGGTTGATGGACACCCCACGCAAACACGGCTACAGCGCCAACAAGGAGGAGGTGGAGTAATGTTTTGGGCTGGAATCATGGGGAGAGAGATTGTCGGCCCCTTTAGGATCCCTGAAGGGGTAAAGATGAACTCCATAATGTATGTGGAGTTTCTGAAACAGCACTTCCTGCCATGGTTCAAGAAGAAGAACCGTGTATTCCACAGCAAGATCATTTTTATGCATGATAATGCACCATCTCATGCTGCACATAAAACATCTGCATCTCTGGCTGATATGGGCATAAAAGGTGACAAACTCATGGTGTGACCCCCATGCTCCCCTGACCTCTACCCCATTCAGAACCTCTGGAGCATCATCAAAAGGAGTGTCTATGATGGCGGGAGGCAGTTCACATCTAAGCAACAGCTCTGGGAGGGTATTCTGTCCTCATGCAAAACAATTGAAGCAGAAACCATCCAAAACCTGACAAATTCAATGGACGAGAGAATTCAGAAGCTCCTTTCGAACAAGGGGTCCTATGTGAAAATGTAACATCACCTAGAATAAAGTTTTGAGTTGAAAACTGTTTGATTTCAGTTTATAATAACCTGCTAATGCTTATAATTTCAAAAATGACCATTTTTTTGGTCTTTATTAAAATTAAAAGGTTGATCGAAAAGTTTGGGGATCTAAGAGTGTGGCAACCCAGTAGTCAGGATTACTTAGAATTCTGACAATATGAGGGTCATGTTGCAGGTAGTGCAGCAAGAAGGCACTTATGTGTCTTGCGCATCTCGGAGCCCCAAAATTATTTTCCGGGCTAGATGCAGCTAAAAATTATTATTAATTTTAAATCTGGTGGAGCTTAGTATAGATGGCCTAATAGAATCAGTGCTGCACACTGCTACAAAGCCCAAATTATTTTCCAGCCAAGGTACAGATAAACATGATTAGTAATTTTAAATCTGGTGGAGCTTAGTAGAGATGGCCTAATAGAATCAGTACTGCACACTGCTACAAAGCCCAAATTATTTTCCAGCCAAGATACAGATAAACATGATTAGTAATTTTAAATCTGGTGGAGCTTATTATAGATGGCCTAATAGAATCAGTGCTGCACACTGCTACAAAGCCCATATTATTTTCCAGCCAAGATACAGATAAACATGATTAGTAATTTGAAAGCTTAAAACGGTTGGTGAGTTGATTTTAACCAATCATCAAGCTTTTACTCTCCCCAGGATGACACAGGGGTAGAAAAGTCGTTTCGGATCCATGATTTGTTCATCTTTATGAACGTGAGTCTGTCTACATTATCAGTGGAGAGCCGCGTGCGCTTATCTGTCAGCACACCACCAGCAGCGCTGAACACACGTTCAAACAGAACGCTGGCTGCGGGGCATGACAAGATCTCCAAGGCGTAAGTGGCTAGCTCCGGCCATTTATCCAGATTGGAAGCCCAAAAAGAGCAAGGGTCCAGTGACACAGTCATGGCTTCAATGTTTACTTGGAGATACTCCTGTACCATCGTCTCTAGGCGTTGACTATGTGTCAGACTTCTTGTCTCCTGTGGCTTTGCAAAGGATGGGCTAAAAAAGTGGTGAAATGATTCCGCAAAATTGATGTTACCAGCAGATACTGTGGTTCTGTTACGGTTTGAGTGCTGAACACTCGACGGTCCCACGGTTGGCAAGTTGGAACTGTGAGATTCACTACGTGCACCACTGGTGTTTTGTGGAAATGCACATGTAAGATTCTGCAACAGTCTCTGCTGATACTCCTGCATGCGTGCATCCCTTTCTATGGCAGGAATAATTTCTGCAAATTTACTTTTGTACCGGGGATCTAACAGTGTGGCAACCCTGTAGTCAGGATTATTTCTTATTCTCACAATTCGAGGGTCATGTTGCAGGTAGTGCAGCAAGAAGGCACTCATGTGTCTTGCGCATTCAGGAGCACCAAGTCCCTGTTGTGTTGGTGGCGAGGTAACAATCATGCTTCCTTCCTCTGTCCTCTCCCCCCAACCTCGCACAACAGAAATGTGATCAAGGTCTCCCTCATCTGATGAGTCTTCCATCAGTTCGTCCTCCACTTCTTCCTGGGCTCCTGCACCTTCCTCACTAGTTTGGCTGCTACCATGCGCCCTGGTAAAACCATCTCCCCCACCCTCACATGCCTGCCGCCTTGGTGCTGCCGACCGTCTGGACCTTGCAGATGTTAGCCCTTCCGCATACAACTCCTCCTCCTCTACTTCCTCCACCTCCTCTTGTGCCACCACCTGACTCCGAATTCTGTTTAACATGTGCTCCAGCATGTAAATCACCGGAATAGTCATGCTGATAATGGCATCGTCAGCACTAAACATCTTCGTCGCCATTTCAAAACTGTGCAGAAGGGTGCATAAGTCCCTGATCTGAGACCACTCCTCCAGCGTGATTTGCCCCACCTCTGGTTCTCGTTGGCCCAGGCTATACGTCAGAACATATTGCACCAGGGCTTGTCGGTGCTGCCACAGTCGCTGCAACATGTGCAGAGTTGAATTCCACCGGGTAGGCACATCGCATTTTAGCCGGTGAAGTGGCAGGCCCAACGACTTCTGTAGAGATGTAAGTCGCTGAGCTGCGGGATGCGAACGGCGGAAGTGATCACACAGCGACCGTGCCCTCTGCAGAAGGCCGTCTAGTCCGGGATAGTGGGCTAAAAATTGCTGGACAACCAGGTTCAACATGTGAGCCATACAAGGCACGTGTGTGACATTGCCCCGGCGAAGGGCCGCACCCAGGTTTGCAGCATTGTCGCACACGGCCTTCCCTGGTTTCAGGTCCAGTGGAGACAACCATTCATGAAATTGGTTCTCCAGAGCTGACCACAACTCCTCAGCTGTGTGACTCACATTTCCCAGACATTTCAAAGTAAAAACCGCCTGAAGACGTTGAGCCCTACTGCCAGCATAGTAAGGAGGTGTGCAGGATCCCTTCTGCGCAGTTAGAAATCTTGTGGCATGACCAGTCAGGCTTTGGGTGCAGGTGGAGGACCGAGAGGAGGTTGAGGAGGCAGAAGCAGTAGAGGAACTTTGAGATAAAGAGGATTGACGCACAACTCGTGGGGACGGCAAGACTTGGACAGCAGCCCCTTGTCCTGCTGTCACCATAGTTACCCAGTGCCCAGTCAGCGACATGTAACGCCCCTGTCCATGCCTACTCATCCAAGTGTCTGTGGTGAAATGCACCCTGTCACACACAGAGTTTCTCAAAGAAGCGGTGATGTTGTGTGCGACATGCTGGTGGAGCGCAGGCACACCTTTCTTTGAGAAGTAGTGCCGACTGGGCATCTGGTACTGGGGCACTGCGACGGACATAAGGTCTCGAAAATCCTCTGTGTCCACCAGGCGGACAGGCAGCATTTCTGTAGCCAAGAGCTTGCAGATGGTGAAATTCAACCTCTTAGCTTTCTAGCTAGGAGGAAATGGTCTTTTACTTGTCCACATCTGAGGGACCGAGGGCTGGCTATTGTGCTTAGACGGGGTTGATAAGGGTGTCCCCGGCAAACTGCCGGTCTGTGAGGAAGATGCAGGCGGACATGTTAGGTTGCCTTGATCCAAAGGTGGTGCTATCGATGTCGGACAGCGCTCAACACCAGCTGGTGTTACCACCTCCAAAGAAAATGATGACCTGCCAATCACGCTGGCTGTTGCGGGTAAAGAGGTGGCAGGTCTGCGCCCCAAAACAGGTGTGACTGCTGTCCCCCCAGTAACAGAGGATGAAGAGGCCGCGGATGCACAAGATATGGCAGACGGTGGTTGGCCCGGCCGGCTAGGCCGCATTGTAGCACAGTGAGCTTCCCACTGCAACTTATGCTTCATGTCCATGTGCCGGTTCATGCATGAAGTACTCAAACTATGTATTTTTTGGCCTCTACTTAGCTTTTACTGACAAATGTTACAGATAACACGAGTTGGGTCATCTTTATCGATCTGAAAAAATGCCCAGGCTAGGCAGGGCTTAGCAACCATGCGACCTGAAGAGCCACCATGACTTGTGGTGAGGGGCAGAGTTGTGTTTGAGGATGCAGTTGTTGACGTGCTTCCAGTACTACGTCTCTGTCCAGGAAAACGCAACCTGACCTCGTCGTCACTAGCATCCTCCTCCACCTCCTCTGCTGACCTCATCTCTTGGCTGACTGTGGGTTGACAGTAAATGGGATCTCCAACCTCATCATCATCACCCTGTGCGTTACCACACCCGTCGTCCTCAGAGCCAACCTGTTCCTGCCCTGACAAAAAACTAAAGTTGTCGCTTCAATCAGGTATTTGAGTCTCATCATCGTCTTCCTCATTGTCTCCACCAACAGGAGTTACAGTTTGGGAATGAGGGTCTACATTATGGTCAGAACCTTCTGCGTCTGGTCCTGGATCCGACTCATAAAGATTCTGGGCATCAGTTCAGATCATTTCCTCGTCTGGATTCACAGAAGCGCTGGAGTCGACCTCTGATTCCCAGGCTATAGTATGAGTAAACAGCTCTGCAGACTCAACCATCTGTTCTACCTCATACTCAGACGGGCAGCTGGAGATTTGGGAGCTGTGAGCAAGCAAGTGCGATTGGGGTGACACCTTTGAGGACTGGAGTATTTGTGATGTTGAAGTTGATGTGGAGGAGAGCCCACTTAAAGGAACACTTGATATCCGTTGAAGCACCTGCTGTTTTTGTGCCTCATCTGGAATTTGTAGCGATTGGCGTGGCCGTAAGAAAGGGATCTTATCACATTGTCCACTAAAAGAAGTAGACATTTTAGTTTGGCTGGAAGATGGTCTTTCTTCTGCAGATGTTACTGTTGCTTTAACACCTACCCCACGGACACAACCTTTTTTCCCCTTCCCAACATGATTATTCTCCTTTACACAAGCAGCAGGCCTTTTTCCACTCATTTTGGTGGTTAACTAATTCACAACTCTGGAGTTGTTTGCACAAAAAAACAATGGATGGGAACCGAGCAGAGCTGAGTGGCCAAACTGTGGTATTAGGCCAAAACTATTGGCTGGGTTAGATGCAGAAAAAAATTATATTCAATTTGCAACCTAATGGAGGTCAGTATAGATGGACTAATAGAACAAGTCCCACACACAGCTAGAAGCCCAAATATTTTTTCAGAGGTAGATGCAGAAAAAAAATATATTTAGTTTGCAACCTGATGGAGGTCATTATAGATGGACTAATAGAGAAAGTCCCACACACTGCTAGAAGGCCAAATATTTTTTCAGAGCTAGATGCAGACAAAAAATTATTTTTAATTTGCAGCCTGATGGAGGTCAGTATAGATGGACTAATAGAGAAAGTCCCACACACTGCTAGAAGGCCAAATATTTTTTCAGAGCTAGATGCAGATAAAAATTATTTTTAATTTGCAACCTGATGGAGGTCAGTATAGATGGACTAATAGAGAAAGTCCCACGCACTGCTAGAAGGCCAAATATTTTTTCAGAGCTAGATGCAGATAAAAATTATTTTTAATTTGCAACCGGATGGAGGTCAGTATAGATGTACTAATAGAGATAGTCCCACACACTGCTAGAAGGCCAAATATTTTTTCAGAGCTAGATGCAGATAAAAATTATTTTTAATTTGCAACCTGATGGAGGTCAGTATAGGCGGACTAATAGAGAAAGTCCCACACACTGCTAGAAGGCCAAATATTTTTTCAGAGCTTGATGCAGAAAAAAATTATATTCAGTTTGCAACCTGATGGAGGTCAGTATAGATGGACTAATAGAACAAGTCCCACACACAGCTAGAAGCCCAAATATTTTTTCAGAGGTAGATGCAGAAAAAAAATATATTTAGTTTGCAACCTGATGGAGGTCATTATAGATGGACTAATAGAGAAAGTCCCACACACTGCTAGAAGGCCAAATATTTTTTCAGAGCTAGATGCAGACAAAAAAATATTTTTAATTTGCAGACTGATGGAGGTCAGTATAGATGGACTAATAGAGAAAGTCCCACACACTGCTAGAAGGCCAAATATTTTTTCAGAGCTAGATGCAGATAAAAATTATTTTTAATTTGCAACCTGATGGAGGTCAGTATAGATGGACTAATAGAGAAAGTCCCACGCACTGCTAGAAGGCCAAATATTTTTTCAGAGCTAGATGCAGATAAAAATTATTTTTAATTTGCAACCGGATGGAGGTCAGTATAGATGGACTAATAGAGAAAGTCCCACACACTGCTAGAAGGCCAAATATTTTTTCAGAGCTAGATGCAGATAAAAATTATTTTTAATTTGCAACCTGATGGAGGTCAGTATAGGCGGACTAATAGAGAAAGTCCCACACACTGCTAGAAGGCCAAATATTTTTTCAGAGCTTGATGCAGAAAAAAATTATATTCAGTTTGCAACCTGATGGAGGTCAGTATAGATGGACTAATAGAACAAGTCCCACACACAGCTAGAAGCCCAAATATTTTTTCAGAGGTAGATGTGTGTCACCCTGGCCTGGATGCCACAAAATGTATTAAAGCTGTGTCTGAGAGCAAGGGGGAGGTTCTCTAGTCAGGGGAACATTAGCATGCAATGCCTCCTGTCTCAGGCCAGTAGGGGGAGCTGGCTGCCCCTATAAAAGCTGGTACTGGGGGCAGGGTTAGGGAGAACTTGATGGCCTGTCTCAGCACTGAGACTTGTCCCAGAGCGGAGCAGGGACAGACAGTTGCACTGCACCTAAGAGGAAGTGTGGCAGGAGGAGAGCCACAAGCCAGAAACAAGAGGCAAAGTGAGCCTGTCTTGACAGAAAGAGGACTTAATTTACCAGACTTTGGTGTCTGAGGCTGGGAGGATTCCACATCCTCCAGCAGATAACCAGTCCGCAAGGGACTGTATATTCCTTGGCCTAAGAAGCCTGGAGGCCCTGCCACAACCGAAGGGACCAGTAAAGCCGTACAAGGCTGGGAGCAGAAAGGAACCCACGTCGCAGGCCATACAGGCGAGAATACACGGAAAGCTCGGAAACGTGGGCTGTTACCCTATAACGAGGAGATAGCCAGAAGGAGCGCAGAAAGCACGGTAGGCCTACACCCTCACCCTGACCAGGGCCAATTTCCCCGTTGCTCTCAGACATCCAGGTCCCCTCCTAGCTGGGACTGTTTATGGGTCAGTTTACCTGTTTCAGTAAAGACCCTGGACTGCAACCTATTGTCTGTGTGCTCCTTCGCGCCTCCAGCACTACCGGTACTGGGACTCTCACCACCATCACTCCCACCATCCACTACACTGCCCTGGGGCCGCACTCTTCCCGTGGGGAGTCACACCATCCCAGCTGCACACATCATCAGCCCCAGCGGTCTGCCTTGCAGCGGCGGTTCCAAAAGACCGCAAATCCACGGGTGGCGTAGTTGGACATAATCAACAACACGTAACGGACTACCACTGGCCTGACCACCCTGAGCCACGGAACCGGGTTGCCACTACTACTTCCATCGTTTCCCTAATTGCCCGGATCCGAGTGCCCCACTGCCCAGGGGGCGAGTCAGCTTTGGCGTAGTCGGCAGGATTTCGTGCCCGCAACCACCGGGTACTGCGTGCCTGAAAAAGACTTTTGTAGCTTACCTGTGGCGAAGTTTCCCGCCGTCCGGAGTCGTTTCCCGCCATCCGGAGCCGATTCCCGCCATCAAACGCCATCTTGGACCGTTTCCCGCCGTCTTCTGCCGTCTTCCCGCCATCCGCAGCTGCTTCCCGCCATCGGACGCCATCTTCAGGACGCCGCTCGGGAAGAAGAGGGGCGTGGACGTCAAAACCGCGCGAGATCCGAAGCTCCGCGCCACACACACCGACGCTGCGCAAGGTCCTGGAAGGGAGAGAGAGCGACTCTGACGTCATCAGGGTGCGACGCAAGGTCCTCGTCCAGAGCAGCAGCAGCGGAGCCGCGGCCTACAGAAGAGGATCGTCGGAGGAAGATGTCGGACACAGAGGCGCCCACTACCACCAACGCAGCTGCAGCAGCGGTGATGCCCTTTTCCCTGCCCTACATCCCTGGAGCGGCCTGGCTGCCCAAGTACTCAGGGGAGCCCCATGCCCTAGCTGACTTTAAGTAAAGGCTGTACAGTTTATTCCAGATTTACCCCCTGACAGAGGAACAGAAGGTCAGCATATTGACAGGGCAGTTAACTGGCGCAGCCCAAAGGGAGGTAAAATCATGGCCCACTGAGGAGAAAAGGACCGTGAAGGGTATTCTGGCCCGGCTGCGGGGTACCTTTGACACACGTACCTCCGCTGAAATAAAAATGAGGTTCTATGGATGTAAGCAGCGGGCACAGGACAGCATCAGAGACTATGCCCTAAATCTGCAGGAAGCCTTGAGGGCTATTCAACAAACTGACCCTGGCAGTGTGCAGGAAACGGATAAGCTGCTAACAGAACAATTCATAGAAGGTCTGCTGTCTAGCGCCCACAGGGCCCAACTGCGCCTCATGTTCTTTCAGATCCCCGACCTGACCTTTGCCCAATTTAAGGACAGGGCCATAAGGGTGCTCCGTGAATCTGCAACCAGTGGCGCTATAAACCCCCGCGCCCTGCTCTCACCTACCACCAGGAGGCGGCGCCCTCCTCTATGGACCCCGTGGGGGCTGATGCACAGGCCCTGAACAAAGCCCCGTCAAAAGACCTGCACCACCAAGTCCAAGAGCTGACCAAGAGCGTCGCGGCATTGACCAGGACCGTCCAGGCATTGCAAGTGGACCCGTCAAGACCCATCGAGCTGGCTTCAAGTCCGGAGGATGTCCCGTGGCGTCGACAGAGGAGGATCCCGTCGTTCCGAGGGAGGCCCACAGACCGCTACGCAGAGGATGGACAGCCCATTTGCCGTCGATGCAACCAGCCCGGACACATTTCCAGGTACTGTAATCTAAACGGGTCCAACCTGGGGCAGAGGGCCAACCCCCAGGCATAAGATCAGCAGGCCCTTATAATTGGTGTGATAAGTACGTTGGGGGCCGCCCGGTTTTACCCGTGGTGCTGGACGGTATCCCCATGAGCGCCTTGCTGGATACTGGGTCACAAGTAACCACTATCCCTTATGTACTTTTTAAGCAGTATTGGACTGATGCTGATATCACACGGTATCCAGACAGTAACTTGAGCATCATCGCCAGTAATGGCTTACCCGTGCCGCAGATGGGGTTCAAGGAGGTGACCATTAAAATTGGTAAAGTTGAACTGCCAGCACAGGGAGTGATTATTGTGGACATTGACCGTCGTGAAAGTCACCCTAAAATAACTATGGGTACTAACGTAATTGAAAATTGTCTTTCAGAAGTAATTGTAATTCTACAACAGGTGGCGGTGAATGCCAGTTCCAGCCAACAGAGAGTCCTCAACAAGGAGATAAAAGGCCTGATGAGACGGCAGCAGGTAGAACTGTCTGGTGGTGAGATCGGTAGCGTAAGACTGAGTGACCCATTCCCCATTTCCATGCCTCCCAAAAGTGAAATGATGATCTGGTGTCGGACTGCAATCGGGTTGAGAGGTAGAGACTACCAAGCCATGGTAGAACCCGTGTACTCAGACAGCAGGCCCACCATTTTGACAGCCCGGGGGGTGGTTGATGTCCGTCATGGGAGGGTGCCCGTCCGCATCCTCAACATTGGGGAGAGGGAAGTACACTTACCCAGGTACGTTACACTCGCCAAACTGTTTGTTGTCGAACACAAAGCTATCAGGGCCGTGGAACCCTTGCCTCCATCTCCACAGGCGGAGGGTAATGGCTCCCAGAAACAAAAGGAGGACTGGTGCCAGAAACTCCATGTGGGTGCTGACACCACTCCCCTGCACCAAAAACAAGGAGTCTACCGGGTGGTACAGGAGTACGAGAGAGTCTTTAGTAAGCACCCGCTAGACTTCGGCAGAGTAAAGGGGATAGAACACCACATCCCCACAGGGAGCCACCCACCGATAAAAGAGAGACACAGACCTGTACCCCCTGCACATTATCAGAATGCAAAGGGCATGCTAAGAGAGATGAAAGAAGCTGGGGTCATTAGAGACAGCTGTAGCCCCTGGGCAGCCCCCTTGGTTCTGGTCAAAAAGAAAGACGGCACCATGAGAATGTGCGTGGACTATAGACAAATCAACCGTATCACCCACAAAGACGCATATCCGCTGCCTAGAATAGAGGAGTCTTTAGCCGCACTAAAATCAGCTTACTTCTTTTCTACTTTGGACCTTACTAGCGGGTACTGGCAGGTTCCTGTGGCAGAGGCTGACAAGGAAAAGACCGCCTTCACCACCCCGATGGGACTGAGTGAGTTCAACTGTATGCCTTTCGGGCTCTGCAACGCACCAGGGACCTTCCAGCGGCTGATGGAATGCTGTCTAGGGCACCGAAACTTCGAGACGGTCCTCCTTTACCTGGGCGACGTGATCGTCTATTCGAAAACCTACGAGGACCATCTAAAGCACCTGGCCGAGGTGTTCGAAGCCCTGGCAGGCTACGGCCTGAAGGTGAAACCATCGAAGTGTCACCTGTTGAAACCAAAGGTCCAGTACCTAGGGCACGTGGTAAGCGCGGAAGGAGTGGCCCCCGACCCTGACAAGGTCACGGCAATCAAGAGCTGGCCAAGCCCCTCGAACATCAAAGAGGTGAGACAGTTTCTCGGGTTGGTAGGCTACTATCGAAGGTTCATCCCCGGGTTCACCAAGATGGCAGCTCCTATGCAGGACCTCCTGATTGGACAGTCTAAGTCCAGGAGTCAAAAGCCACCCTTCAAGTGGGATAAACCGGAAGAGGAGTCCTTCCGCCAGTTGAAGATGGCCCTCACGGGGGATGAGATCCTGGCCTACCCTGATTATGGCCAGCCTTTTATTCTCTACACAGACGCCAGTAATGTGGGACTGGGAGCCGTACTGTCCCAAAATCAACAGGGCAGAGAAAGGGTGATCGCGTACGCCAGCCGGAAGCTGAGACCCACTGAGAGGAACCCGGAGAATTACAGCTCCTTCAAGCTAGAATTCTTGGCGGTGGTGTGGGCCGTGACGGAATGCTTCAAGCATTACCTGGCCTCCGCAAAGTTCACCGTGTACACGGACAACAACCCGTTGACACACCTGGACAATGCAAGACTGGGTGCCCTAGAACAGCGGTGGATGGCCCGTCTCTCCAACTATGACTTCGTGATCAAGTACCGGGCCGGCAAAACCAATGCCAACGCTGATGCCCTATCGAGGATGCCTCACTTACCTGAAGGTGACGAAGACCCAGAAGAGCTGGAGGAGGTAGAACTCCCCGCGTTTCACCGGTATGGAGCCGCTCAATACTCCCACCGCGTGAAGGAGGAGGATCTAACAACTGTGATGATCAATCCCCTACCTCACCACAGCTGGGCCGAGACCCAAGATAGTGACCCTGCCATCCGTCTGGTGAAAGAACTGCTGACCCAGGAAGACACCCGCATGGATCCGGATGCTCCAGAGGAAGCCAAGCAGCTGTGGAAGGAGAAGAGCAAGCTGTTCTTCTACGAAGGCAAGTTGTGCAGAAGGATTGTCAACCACCGGACGCACGAGCTGACCTGGCAAGTCGCGGTTCCAAGGCGGGATGCAGCTATGGTCCTGGGGTCTTACCATGACAAAGCGGGACACTTCGGTTGGAAGAAACTGGAGTTCCTGCTAAGAGGAAGGTTCTTTTGGGTCGGCATGAGAGGAGCTGTAGAAAAGTGGTGCAGAGACTGTGGCCCTTGTCACCTGAGGAGGAAGGACCGCACCAGCCAGAAGACACCCTTGAGGCCCATCGTCACCACGCAGCCTCTTGAGCTGGTAGCTCTAGACCATGTCAAGTTGGCTCCAAGCCGGTCAGGGTACATCTACGCCCTGACAATCGTGGACCACTATTCCCGTTTTCTAGTGGTGGTCCCGGTAAACGACTTGACAGCCCAAACAGCGGCTAGAGCCTTCCAGCAATATTTCTGCCATCCACACGGGTATCCGGAACAGGTCCTGACAGACCAGGGTCCAGCGTTCGAGGCTGAAATCTTCCAGGAGTTCTGCAACCTCTATGGCTGTAAGAAGATTCGTACAACGCCTTACTACCCCCAAACCAACGGGATGTGTGAGAAGATGAACGATATAGTCATTGATCTCCTGAAGACATTGCCCCTGGAGGAACGCAGCCTGTGGCCAGAAAAACTGCCGGACCTGATAGACTTATACAATCATATCCCGGTGAACGCTACCAACTGCACCCCGGCTTACCTGATGCGAGCCAGAAAGGGTAAGCTGCCCGTAGACCTGGAGATGGGAGTCCTAACACCTGAGGACGCCTCCCCGGATACGGACTGGGATACGGAAAGGCAACTGCAGTACAAGAAGGTACAGGAGAGTGTGGAGAAGAGCCTGGCCCAGGTGAGAGAGAAGCAAGAAAGACTCTTCAACCAACACGCCCCTGCTGGTCCCCTAGAGCCTGGTGAGCAAGTCCTAAAGCGAAAAAGAAGGCTACATAAGTTGGACGACCAGTGGGAAAGGGAACCCTACACCGTACTGCAGTCTGACCACGACAACCCAAAGGTGTGCATAATCACCAAGGACGGAGGATAAACCACTAGTGTCGTCTCCAGGGACCACCTCAAAAGATGCCCCGAGCAACTCCGTAGTGCAGAAGAGGATCAGAGTGACCTTGAACCCGCAGAGGACAAGGAAGAAATGATCAGCACCGTTCTCGGAGAGTTCCCTCAGTCCTGGACTCGCATAAATGATGCCATAGTGGTACCCGTCCTGCATTTCCTGCACCGGCACAGCAACAACCAACACCAGAGCCGGAAGGTGAAGAGGAGCAAGCAGTTCCAGAGGCAGAAGAGCCTGTACCAGCAGCCCAGGAGAGTCAACCCGCTGCTGACAGTGAGCCTGCCATGCCTGCGGTAAGCCAAAGGACCCGCAGACAGCTGCCTGCCCTACCTGTACACCCAGCTGGTAGCTGTACCCCTAACGCTAGTGGGGAAAGCCAGGTTGGTCCACCACCAGACAGTGGGCTACGTAGGTCAACCAGGAGCACAAAGGGGCTGATACCCACTCGCTGGAGAATATAGAGCGCGCAAAAATTGTAAATAACCCTGTTGCCAAATGTTGAATTGTTTGCAAAGTTACATGCATGTTTGGTAATTCTGTGTTTCAGTTTCTTGCAGCTACCGTAAGGACTCAAAGGTTATGGACTTTTTATAACCGGGACCTTGTATGGACTGCGTTCGGAGCCTAACCCAGGAATGAACTAAGACTGTAAAGGACTTGGGGTAGGACAGACCCCCACCTGGTTAAGGCTCCCCGTTGTATTGGTGATATGGACACCCGGTCACAGGCCACACTGTGACCTTAAGAACTCAATCTGTGCGTCGTCTGTCTATTAATGTTTTATGGTTATGCATATTGTCTTTGTTTATTGTTTAGTCCCCGAGTACTAAATTTCACTAGGGGGGAATGTGTCACCCTGGCCTGGATGCCACAAAATGTATTAAAGCTGTGTCTGAGAGCAAGGGGGAGGTTCTCTAGTCAGGGGAACATTAGCATGCAATGCCTCCTGTCTCAGGCCAGTAGGGGGAGCTGGCTGCCCCTATAAAAGCTGGTACTGGGGGCAGGGTTAGGGAAAACTTGATGGCCTGTCTCAGCACTGAGACTTGTCCCAGAGCGGAGCAGGGACAGACAGTTGCACTGCACCTAAGAGGAAGTGTGGCAGGAGGAGAGCCACAAGCCAGAGACAAGAGGCGAAGTGAGCCTGTCTTGGCAGAAAGAGGACTTAATTTACCAGACTTTGTTGTCTGAGGCTGGGAGGATTCCACATCCTCCAGCAGATAACCAGTCCGCAAGGGACTGTATATTCCTTGGCCTAAGAAGCCTGGAGGCCCTGCCACAACCGAAGGGACCAGTAAAGCCGTACAAGGCTGGGAGCAGAAAGGAACCCACGTCGCAGGCCATACAGGCGAGAATACACGGAAAGCTCGGAAACGTGGGCTGTTACCCTATAACGAGGAGATAGCCAGAAGGAGCGCAGAAAGCACGGTAGGCCTACACCCTCACCCTGACCAGGGCCAATTTCCCCGTTGCTCTCAGACATCCAGGTCCCCTCCTAGCTGGGACTGTTTATGGGTCAGTTTACCTGTTTCAGTAAAGACCCTGGACTGCAACCTATTGTCTGTGTGCTCCTTCGCGCCTCCAGCACTACCGGTACTGGGACTCTCACCACCATCACTCCCACCATCCACTACACTGCCCTGGGGCCGCACTCTTCCCGTGGGGAGTCACACCATCCCAGCTGCACACATCATCAGCCCCAGCGGTCTGCCTTGCAGCGGCGGTTCCTAATGACTGCAAATCCACGGGTGGCGCAGTTGGACATAATCAACAACACGTAACGGACTACCACTGGCCTGACCACCCTGAGCCACGGAACCGGGTTGCCACTACTACTTCCATTGTTTCCCTAATTGCCCGGATCCGAGTGCCCTATGGCCCAGGGGGCGAGTCAGATGCAGATAAAAATTATTTTTAATTTGCAATCTGATGGAGGTCAGTATAGATGGACTAATAGAGAAAGTCCCACACACTGCTAGAAGGCCAAATATTTTTTCAGAGGTAGATGCAGAAAAAAAATATATTCATTTTGCAACCTGATGGAGGTCAGTATAGATGGACTAATAGAGAAAGTCCCACACACTGCTAGAAGGCCAAATATTTTTTCAGAGGTAGATGCAGAAAAAAAATATATTCATTTTGCTACCTGATGGAGGTCAGTATAGATGGACTAATAGAGAAAGTCCCACACACTGCTAGAAGGCCAAATATTTTTTCAGAGCTAGATGCAGACAAAAAAAATATTTTTAATTTGCAACCTGATGGAGATCAGTATAGATGGACTAATAGTGAAAGTCCCACACACTGCTAGAAGGCCAAATATTTTTTCAGAGCTAGATGCAGATAAAAATTATTTTTAATTTGCAACCTGATGGAGGTCAGTATAGATGGACTAATAGAGAAAGCCCCACACACTGCTAGAAGGCCAAATATTTTTTCAGAGCTATATGCAGAAAAAAATTATATTCAGTTTGCAACCTGATGGAGGTCAGTATAGATGGACTAATAGAACAAGTCCCACACACAGCTAGAAGCCCAAATATTTTTTCAGAGGTAGATGCAGATAAAAATGATTTTTAATTTGCAACCTGATGGAGGTCAGTATAGATGGACTAATAGAGAAAGTCCCACACACTGCTAGAAGGCCAAATATTTTTTAAGAGCTAGATGCAGACAAAAAATTATTTTGAATTTGCAACGTGATGGAGGTCAATATAGATGGACTAATAGAACAAGTCCCACACACTGCTAGAAGGCCAAATATGTTTTCAGAGCTAGATGCAGATAAAAATTATTTTTAATTTGCAACCTGATGGAGGTCAGTATAGATGGACTAATAGAGAAAGTCCCACATACTGCTAGAAGGCCAAATATTTTTTCAGAGCTAGATGCAGAAAAAAATTATATTCAGTTTGCAACCTGATGGAGGTCAGTATAGATGGACTAATAGACCAAGTCCCACACACAGCTAGAAGCCCAAATATTTTTTCAGAGGTAGATGCAGAAAAAAATTATATTCAGTTTGCAACCTGATGGAGGTCAGTATAGATGGACTAATAGAACAAGTCCCACACACAGCTAGAAGCCCAAATATTTTTTCAGAGGTAGATGCAAAAAAAAATATATTCAGTTTGCAACCTGATGGAGGTCAGTATAGATGGACTAATAGAGAAAGTCCCACACACTGCTTGAAGGCCAAATATTTTTTCAGAGCTAGATGCAGACAAAAAATTATTTTTAATTTGCAACCTGATGGAGGTCAGTATAGATGGACTAATAGAGAAAGTCCCACACACTGCTAGAAGGCCAAATATTTTTTCAGAGCTAGATGCAGACAAAAAATTATTTTGAATTTGCAACGTGATGGAGGTCAGTATAGATGGACTAATATAACAAGTCCCACACACTGCTAGAAGGCCAAATATTTTTTCAGAGCTAGATGCAGTAAAAAATTATATTCAGTTTGCAACCTGATGGAGGTCAGTATAGATGGACTAATGGAACAAATCCCACACACTGCTAGAAGCCCAAATATTTTTTCAGAGCTAGATGCAGAAAAAAATTATATTCAGTTTGCAACCTGATGGAGGTCAGTATAGATGGACTATTAGAACAAGTCCCACACACAGCTAGAAGCCCAAATATTTTTTCAGAGGTAGATGCAGATAAAAATTATTTTTAATTTGCAACCTGATGGAGGTCAGTATAGATGGACTAGTAGAGAAAGTCCCACACACTGCTAGAAGGCCAAATATTTTTTCAGAGCTAGATGCAGACAAAAAATTATTTTGAATTTGCAACGTGATGGAGGTCAGTATAGATGGACTAATAGAACAAGTCCCACACACTGCTAGAAGGCCAAATATTTTTTCAGAGCTAGATGCAGAAAAAAATTATATTCAGTTTGCAACCTGATGGAGGTCAGTATAGATGGACTAATAGAACAAGTCCCACACACTGCTAGAAGCCCAAATATTTTTTCAGAGCTAGATGCAGATAAAAATTATATTCAATTTGCAACCTGATGGAGGTCAGTATAGATGGACTAATAGAGAAAGTCCCACACACTGCTAGAAAGCCAAATATTTTTTCAGAGCTAGATGCAGACAAAAAATTATTTTTAATTTGCAACCTGATGGAGGTCAGTATAGATGGACTAATAGAGAAAGTCCCACACACTGCTAGAAGGCCAAATATTTTTTCAGAGCTAGATGCAGATAAAAATTATTTTTAATTTGCAACCTGATGGAGGTCAGTATAGATGGACTAATAGAGAAAGTCCCACACACTGCTAGAAGGACAAATATTTTTTCAGAGCTAGATGCAGATGAAAATTATTTTTAATTTGCAACCTGATGGAGGTCAGTATAGATGGACTAATAGTGAAAGTCCCACACACTGCTAGAAGGCCAAATATTTTTTCAGAGCTAGATGCAGATAAAAATTATTTTTAATTTGCAACCTGATGGAGGTCAGTATAGATGGACTAATAGAGAAAGCCCCACACACTGCTAGAAGGCCAAATATTTTTTCAGAGCTATATGCAGAAAAAAATTATATTCAGTTTGCAACCTGATGGAGGTCAGTATAGATGGACTAATAGAACAAGTCACACACACAGCTAGAAGCAAAAATATTTTTTCAGAGGTAGATGCAGATGAAAATTATTTTTAATTTGCAACTTGATGGAGGTCAGTATAGATGGACTAATAGAGAAAGTCCCACACACTGCTAGAAGGCCAAATATTTTTTCAGAGCTAGATGCAGATAAAAATTATTTTTAATTTGCAACCTGATGGAGGTCAGTATAGATGGACTAATAGAGAAAGTCCCTCACACTGCTAGAAGGACAAATATTTTTTCAGAGCTAGATGCAGATAAAAATTATTTTTAATTTGCAACCTGATGGAGGTCAGTATAGATGGACTAATAGAGAAAGTCCCACACACTGCTAGAAGGCCAAATATTTTTTCAGAGCTAGATGCAGAAAAAAATTATATTCAGTTTGCAACCTGATGGAGATCAGTATAGATGGACTAATAGAACAAGTCCCACACACAGCTAGAAGCCCAAATAATTTTTCAGAGGTAGATGCAGATAAAAATTATTTTTAATTTGCAACCTGATGGAGGTCAGTATAGATGGACTAATAGAGAAAGCCCAACACGTTGCTAGAAGGCCAAATATTTTTTCAGAGCTAGATGCAGACAAAAAATTATTTTGAATTTGCAACGTGATGGAGGTCAGTATAGATGGACCAATAGAGAAAGTCCCACACACTGCTAGAAGGCCAAATATTTTTTCAGAGGTAGATGCAGAAAAAAATTATATTCATTTTGCAACCTGATGGAGGTCAGCATAGATGGACTAATAGAACAAGTCCCACACACAGATAGAAGCCCAAATATTTTTTCTGAGGTAGATGCAGAAAAAAATTATATTCAGTTTGCAACCTGATGGAGGTCAGTATAGGTGGACTAATAGAACAAGTCCCACACACAGCTAGAAACCCAAATATTTTTTCAGAGGTAGATGCAGAAAAAAATATATTCAGTTTGCAACCTGATGGAGGTCAGTATAGATGGAATAATAATACAGAAAGTCCCACACACTGCTAGAAGGCCAAACACTTTTTCAGAGCTAGATGCAGACAAAAAATTATTTTTAATTTGCAACCTGATGGAAGTCAGTATAGATGGACTAATAGAGAAAGTCCAACACAATGCTAGAAGGCCAAATATTTTTTCAGAGCTAGATGCAGACAAAAAATTATATTCAGTTTGCAACCTGATGGAGGTCAGTATAGATGGACTAATAGAATAAGTCCCACACACTGCTAGAAGCCCAAATATTTTTTCAGAGCTAGATGCAGAAAAAAATTATATTCAGTTTGCAACCTGATGGAGGTCGGTATAGATGAACTAGTAGAACAAGTCCCACACACAGCTAGTAGCCCAAATATTTTTTCAGAGGTAGATGCAGATAAAAAGTATTTTTAATTTGCAACCTGATGGAGGTCAGTATAGATGGACTAATAGAGAAAGTCCCACACACTGCTAGAAGGCCAAATATTTTTTCAGAGCTAGATGCAGACAAAAAATTAATTTGAATTTGCTACGTGATGGAGGTCAGTATAGATGGACTAATAGAACAAGTCCCACACACTGCTAGAAGGCCAAATATTTTTTCAGAGCTAGATGCAGAAAAAAATGATATTCAGTTTGCAATCTGATGGAGGTCAGTATAGATGGACTAATAGAACAAGTCCCACACAGAGCTAGAAGCCCAAATATTTTTTCAGAGGTAGATGCAGAAAAAAAAATATATTCAGTTTGCAACCTGATGGAGGTCAGTATAGATGGACTAATAGAGAAAGTCCCACACACTGCTAGAAGGCTAAATATTTTTTCAGAGCTAGATGCAGATAAAAATTATTTTTAATTTGCAACCTGATGGAGGTCAGTTTAGATGGACTAATAGAGAAAGTCCCACACACTGCTAGAAGGCTAAATATTTTTTCAGAGCTAGATGCAGATAAAAATTATTTTTAATTTGCAACCCGATGGAGGTCAGTATATATGGACTAATAGAGAAAGTCCCACACACTGCTAGAAGGCCAAATATTTTTTCAGAGCTAGAGGCAGAAAAAAATTATATTCAGTTTGCAACCTGATGGAGGTCAGTATAGATGGACTAATAGAACAAGTCCCACACACAGCTAGAAGCCCAAATATTTTTTCAGAGGTAGATGCAGATAAAAATTATTTTTAAGTTGCAACCTGATGGAGGTCAGTATAGATGGACTAATAGAGAAAGTCCCACACACTGCTAGAAGGCCAAATATTTTTTCAGAGCTAGATGCAGAAAAAAAATATTTTGAATTTGCAACGTGATGGAGGTCCGTATAGATGGACTAATAGAGAAAGTCCCACACACTGCGAGAAGGCCAAATATTTTTTCAGAGCTAGATGCAGAAAAAAATTAAATTCAGTTTGCAACCTGATGGAGGTCAGTATAGATGGACTAATAGAACAAGTCCCACACACAGCTAGAAGCCCAAATATTTTTTCAGAGGTAGATGCAGAAAAAAATTATAGTCAGTTTGCAACCTGATGGAGGTCAGCATAGATGGACTAATAGAACAAGTCCCACACACAGCTAGAAGCCGAAATATTTTTTCAGAGGTAGATGCAGAAAAAAAATATATTCAGTTTGCAACCTGATGGAGGTCAGTATAGATGGACTAATAGAGAAAGTCCCACACACTGCTAGAAGGCCAAATATTTTTTCAGAGCAAGATGCAGACAAAAAATTATTTTGAATTTTCAACCTGATGGAGGTCAGTATAGATGGACTAATAGAACAAGTCCCACACACTGCTAGAAGGCCAAATATTTTTTCAGAGCTAGATGCAGAAAAAAATTATGTTCAGTTTGCAACCTGATGGAGGTCAGTATAGATGGACTAATAGAACAAGTCCCACACACTGCTAGAAGGCCAAATATTTTTTCAGAGGTAGATGCAGATAAAAATTATTTTTAATTTGCAACCTGATGGAGGTCAGTATAGATGGACTAATAGAGAAAGTCCCACACACTGCTAGAAGGCCAAATATTTTTTCAGAGCTAGATGCAGAAAAAAATTATATTCAGTTTGCAACCTGATGGAGGTCAGTATAGATGGACTGATAGATCAAGTCCCACATACTGCTAGAAGCCCAAATATTTTTTCAGAGCTAGATGCAGAAAAAAATGATATTCAATTTGCAACCTGATGGAGGTCAGTATAGATGGACTAATAGAACAAGTCCCACACACAGCTAGAAGCCCAAATATTTTTTCAGAGCTAGATGCAGACAAAAAATTATTTTTGATTTGCAACCTGATGGAGGTCAGTATAGATGGACTAATAGAGAAAGTCCCACACACTGCTAGAAGGCCAAATATTTTTTCAGAGCTAGATGCAGATAAAAATTATTTTTAATTTGCAACCTGATGGAGGTCAGTATAGATGGACTAATAGAATGATGCTATGCCCAAAAGATTTTACTTCACTAGGTGCAGTAAAAAAATTGGTATTCTATACACAAGTGGTATATCTTGCAACACAGATAGGCTACTCCACTGACTAACACACTCTGCAATAGGCCAAAAAGGATTAGCTTTGCTAGATTCAGCCAAATGCTGTGAAAAAAACTTGCACAGCACTGGCTCAGACCTGCTGGCAAAAACTGATAGGAACTGATGTAACCTAGTCCTGAAAAGCACTGCAATTACAATTAGTCTTTACTCCCACAATCTATCTATTTAAGAGCACAGACCTGCCTGATAAAAGTCGTAGGAAATGCTGTAACCTAGTCCTTAAAAGGACTGCAATCACAACTATTCCCTACTCCCAAGCTATGTGTAGATTTGTGCGAAAATTGGCTTGAAATTAACATGGTATAGCGCACACAGCAACAGCGGTGCCGTCTAACACGCAGCTGCAGAAGTGAGAAAATGGTGGCGACGGGGAAAATGGCTTGGTCTTATAGGGCAAGGACATGTGACATACACTGCCAATGACACATGCCCTTGCTTGTGTGAAAAAAAGCACTTCGCTCCATGTGTGCGCTGCTGATAGGCTGACAGATTGCACCTCCCCACTGTAAATGCGGGAAAGAGAAAAAAAATGGAGATCTTCATTATTCCTGCAGAGATCCATCCCCTGCACCTCCCCCCGCCCCGCTGTACACTCAAACTGCGTATTAACATTAATTTTCATCATTACTGAGAAAAAATCCAGTTATGATTTTGGTGCACGAACAGTTATTGAACATAACCTCGAACAGCCGAATTTTTCCCAAATCGTTCGTGTTCTCCGAACGGCTCGAACACCGCCCAAAACAGCTCGAATTTGAGATTGGCGAACAGTTCGAGTCGAAAAACGCTCATCTCTACTCCCGTGTGCATGATTTGCAACTGTTTGAAAGCTTTAATACATGTGAGGAATGTGTAAGAAATATACATTCCTCACATGTATTAAAGCTGTCAAACAGTCGCAAATCATGCACATGGGAGTGATTCAAACTTATCACCGAGCAGTTGTAACTACTCGGTGCTCGCCTGAGCATACTCGGCGAAACGGTTAACAAAACATACTCGCTCATCACTAGTGTTTATAACTATAAGGAGACACATAAGTTGCTATTACTATGTGATGGCATGCGTGTAAATTATTACTGTGTGGAAGTAGAGAAAGGGCATTATTACTGTGTAGGAACACAGTGGGGTCAATATTTCTGTGTGAGGGACAAAGGAAGGTTACTATTACCGTGAGGGACTCATAGGGGCATTATTACTACTTAAGGCAGTGATTTTAGAGGAATGTGGTTTGTGTGTAGATGGGAGAATGTGAGGAGGTGCAAGAAAAGCGATGAGCCAAAGATGTCTGTATATTACATTTTTCAGAGACAAGTTATGGATAGAAGAAATGGTAATGGAGTCTGGGATGTATGGAAAACAAAAGAAAAAGTCACTGTGGTTAACTTAAACAGTTTAAATGTATCTTTTATTTGATAGACCTATAAATCAAAAGAATAGACTTCATGTACATAAAGTAGAATAGCACAGGATGGAACAGGTTGCCCTAACCTCTTCCCAACATGGCCAATTTTTGTGTTTTTGTCCCCCCACTTCTTCCAATAACCATAACTTTTTATTTTTCTGTCCAAACAGATGTATGAGGGGTTGCTATTTTTGTGGGATGAGTTGTACATTTGAATGATACCATTCATTTAACCACATAGTGTACTGGAAAACAGGAAAAAAAAATCCAAGTGTTGTAAAATTGGGAAAAAAACACAATTTTGACATTGTTTTTTAGGTATTGAGTGTACATTGTTTGGTAAAACTGACTTGGCAACATGATTCTGCTCATCAGTACGATTATGGCAATACCAAATTTGTCCAGGTTTTTTGTTTTAGTGGTGAAAATAAAAAAAATTTTAATACATTTTTAGAAATTTTAATTAAGTATTATGTATAGAGATGAGCGGTGTTCAACTCGAACTGTTCGCCGATCTCAAATTCGAGCTGTTTTGGGCGGTGTTCGAGCCGTTCGGCGAACCCGAACGATTTGAAAAAACTTCGGCTGTTCGAGGTTATGTTCGATAACTGTTCGTGCACCAAAATCATAACTGGATTTTTTCTCAGTAATGCTGAAAATTAATGTTAATACGCAGTTTGAGTGTACAGCGGGGCGGGGGGAGGGGCAGGGGATGGATCTCTCTTTCCCGCATTTACAGTGGGGAGGTGCAATCTGTCAGCCTATCAGCAGCGCACACACGGAGCGAAGTGCTTTTTTGCACACAAGCAAGGGCATGTGTCATTGGCAGTGTATGTCACATGTCCTTGCCCTATATGACCCAGCCATTTTCCCTGTCGCCACCATTTTCTCACTGCTGCAGCTGCGTATTAGACGGCACCGCTGTTGCTGTGTGCACTAGATTTTGTTAATTTCAAGCCAATTTTCGCACAAATCTACAGATAGCTTGGGAGTAGGGAATAGTTGTGATTGCAGTCCTTTTAAGGACTAGGTTACATCATTTCCTGCGACTTTTATCAGGCAGGTCTGTGCTCTTAAATAGATAGGTTGGGAGTAAAGACTAATTGTAATTGCAGTCCTTTTCAGGACTAAGTTACATCAGTTCCTATCACTTTTTGCCAGGCAGGTCTGTGCCAGTGCTGTGCAAGTTTTTTTTCACAGCATTTGGCTAAATCTAGCAAAGCAAATCCTTTTTGGCCTATTGCAGTGTGTGTTAGTCAGTGGAGTAGCCTATCTGTGTTGCAAGCTACACCAACTGTGTATAGAACACAGTTTTTTTTACTGCACCTAGTGAAGTAAAACCTTTTGGGCATAGCATCATTCTATTAGTCCATCTATACTAACCTCCATCAGGTTGCAAATTCAATATAATTATTATCTGCATCTAGCTCTGAAAAAATATTTTGGCTTCGGCTTGCAGCAGTGTGTGGGACTTGTTCTATTAGTCCATCTATACTAACCTCCACCCGGTTGCAAATTCAATATAATTTTTATCTGCATCTAGCTTTGAAAAATTATTTTGGCTTCGGCTTGTAGCAGTGTGTGGGACTTGTTCTAGTAGCAATAGAAATATGGGGCACGCTCCTGGCTAACAAAAATATACGCTTCACAACAAAAAACACCAGCCTAGCGCACGGCGTTAATAAGATGGCATCATCGTCTCTCCCGTCTACGCCGGCTAGCATTCCTGTGCCTAAAACACAATGCATGGGCCCGCGCTAGCCACGTTGCTGAGAAGTCTAAAGCTGCTGCTGCTAACGCTTTATCACAATTCAATTGGCAGATTTTCACAGAGCTCCTCCCCAACGCCCACCCATCGGGCAACAGTTGCCCACCATCCCTATGGGATCTAGTGGTGAATAGTTGATGCCATTAATCAGAGTGTCAGTTGCCCCGTCGACGTGGCAGGCATACGGTAAGGCATGGGATGAGTGGACACGACTAGTAGCAGGCAGATGGGTTGACCAATGTGAACAAACCAGATTACAAGTCACCATAGAATTTCTCCACAAGCTAATGATGAGGGGCATATCAGGGGCATCAGTGCAGCGGTGGCTGACCGGAGTAGAATTTCACTTCCAACTACTGAATTGGGGAGATGTGACAAAGAGATTCATCATCAGACAATCCATAAAAGAGTGGAAAAGGGGTCAGCCAAGTCAGGAGTGTAGACGTCCGGTCCCGTGTCACTAAAACTGATTTCTCACATCATATCCCTAACACCATTAACAAGACACTCACAATTTGAAGCAACACTACTGTCTACTGCATTTGCGATCGCATTCTTCGGGGCGCTATGCATAAGCGAATTAGTCCCTCAATCCAAAATTACCACCAGTGGAGGCTTAATAGACCAGGACGTAGTCATAGCCAATAATGCAATACGTCTACGCATACGCCAATTGAAAACGTTTCCAGCGGGCAGGGGCACTTGGGTACTTCTACAACCCACAACCGGTACACTGAGTCGGGTAACAATAGTAAAAACATATATAACAATCAGATCACAAAGTAATTTCTTCCTATCACACATTGATGGAACGCCATTATCAAGATACCAGTTCCAAGCTTTATTTAATAAATGCATAACATTGGCAGGGAACCACCCCAAAGATTACGGGACACACTCATTCTGCATAGGTGCGGCCATGGAAGCAGCAAGAGCAGGACTGTCAGAAATGGAAGTTCAGAGGATAGGGAGATAACGATCCACGTGTTTGGCGAGATACATAGGACCGGACTTGTTATCCTAATGTGGTTTGTTTCTTTTACAGGTGACGCTAAGCTAACAGTGTGAGTGATAGGCCACTCGCATATATATTGGGCAGAAAAAAGGGCGAAAGTCCACCCAGGCGGGAGGAAATTAGAGTTTCATAACACATATTTCAACTGGAGAGGTATTAGAGGCCTGCTATGGCCACAGGTACTAATGGAGGTAATCAAGGTAGGGAGAGAGGCAAGAGGTCCGGTCATCTTAGTTATACAGGCCCGGGGAAATGACCTAGGTCATCACAAGAGCGCATAACTAATGGCAATAATGAAACTAGACACTGAGCGCTTCAGAGAATTTTTCACAACTAACTATAGTATGGTCAGAGATTGTGCCGATAGCGGTATGGCAAGGTGCGGGAGACATCACGGCCATCGAACGGACAAGGCAGGTAATAAATATTCGGATGGCAAAATTTAGAAGAGACAGAGGTGGTGTAGTGATACAACACCGACAACTGGAAGGAGATAAAGCAGGCCTCATACGGCCCGACGGTGTTCACTTAATGGATATTGGACTGGACATATTCCTGTCAGTATTCCATGTCGGAGTGGAACAAGCGTTAAGAGCGATGGATGGGGGTCAGAGTCCTGCATACGAGTACGCAGGATCCTCCGTGGCCTGGAAATAGAAAGGACATGTTGGAGAGTTACACTTGTTGGCCAACTTGCCGGTGTGGAGACCCAGGGCATGCTGCAACAAGCTGAATTATTTTAGAAATAAATTGCCTTTCTAATGGAATAAGTATAAAGAGTTAATAAAGCTGTGACTGATCCTCACCCATCCAGTTGTAAGAGTTACATTATTGTATTGTCAAGGAAAGGGGGGCGGTAGGGGGGCTGAGCATCTGGGTTTGGTTGGGGGTCCCCACAGTCTGCCTAGGCTAGATGCATTTAAAAATTCTTATTAGATACACAGGCGGTGCAGCTTGCTTCGCAGCTGGGCTACTACGCCCAAAGTATTGCCTAGGCTAGATGCAGTTAAAAATTCTACGCTGACTAGCAGACACTGAAGCTTTGGAGCAGACCTCTGAGTAAACAGCTCTTCAGACTCAACAATCTGTGTTACCCCAAGCCATAGTGTATGTAGCTTCTTACAGTCAAAAGGGGGGTGCGACCCAACCCACCTGGAATTGACGATGCCAACGTCACGTAAAACACAGCAAGGGGAATCCAAAAAGAGTCTCCATTTTTTCCAAAAATTGTGGCACAGACACCACTTAAGTGGAATCAATTGCCCCAGAGTTGCTTAAAATGGTTGGTGGGGTGATTTTACCAAATCCTCAAGCTTTTAGTCTCCCCAGGATGACACAGGGGTAGAAAAGTCCTTGCGGATCCATGATTTGTTCATCTTTATGAACGTGAGTCTGTCTACATTCTCATTGGACAGCCGCGTGCGCTTATCTGTCAGCACACCACCAGCAGCGCTGAACACAAGTTCAGAGAGAACGCTGGCTGCGGGGCATGACAAGATCTCCAAGGCATGAGTGGCGAGCTCCGGACATTTTTCCAGATTGGAAGCCAAAAATGAGCAAGGGTCCAGTGACACAGTCATAGCTTCGATATTCACTTGGAGATACTCCTCTACCATCCTCTCTAGACGTTGACTATGTGTCAGACTTCTTGTCTCCTGTGGTCTTGCAAAGGATGGTCTAAAAAAGTGATGAAATGATTCCACAAAACTGCTGTTACCAGCAGATACTGTGTTCCTGTTACAGTTTGAGTGATGAAGACTCGACAGTCCCACGGTTTGCAAGTTAAAACTGTGAGATTCACTACGTGCACCACTGATGTTTTGTGGAAAAGCACATGTAAGATTCTGCAACAGCCTCTGCTGATACTCCTGCATGCGTGAATCCTATTCTATGGCAGGAATTATTTCGGCAAATTTACTTTTGTACTGGGGATCTAAGAGTGTGGCAACCCAGTAGTCGGGATTACTTCGAATTCTGACAATCCGAGGGTCATGTTGCAGGTAGTGCAGCAAGAAGGCACTCATGTGTCTTGCGCATCCTGGAGGACCAAGTCCTTGTTGTGTTGGTAGCAAGGTAAGAATCATGCTTCCTTCCTCTGCCCTCTCCCCCCAACCTCGCACAACAGAAATGTGATCAAGGTCTCCCTCATCTGATGAGTCTTACATGCCCATCGCCAGTTCGTCCTCCACTTCTTCTTCGGCTCCTGCACCTTCCTTCACAGTTTGGCTGCTTCCATGCACCCTGGTTAATCCCTCTCCCCCACCCTCCCATGCCTGCCGCCTTGGTGCTGCCGACCGTCTGGATCTTGGAGATGTTATCCCTTCCGCATATGACTCCTCCTCTACTTCCTCCACCTCCTCTTGTCCCAACACCTGACTCTGAATTCTGTTTAACGTGTGCTCCAGCATGTAAATCATCAGAATAGTCATGCTGATAATGGCATCGTCGTTAGCACTAAACATATTCGTCGCCATTTCAAAACTGTGCAGAAGGGTGTGTGGCACCCCTGAGGGTTCAGTTGCCACTGAGGTACTGCATCTCACCCAGAGGTGTGGTATCTCACCCTCAGGTAAGGAAGGAGTATGGCTCAGGACCCTAACACCTGCATCCAACACATACCCGCAGTGGGGGTAGGGCGAGATTGCTCCTAAGGGAGAGCACAGTCCCAGGTCCCTAGCTGGTGGGAGGGTCTTATGTAGTGGTTGATGGTGGAGAAAGCAGCTTAGGGGAGCACATGACAGGGAGAGTATAAATAGGAAGCCATCTCAGAAAGAGCACGCCAGTCAGAGGAGGAGAAGTGACAGGAGCAGAGGCTCTGCATGAGCTCTGCTCCGGAGGCGGGCCTAGCCTGGGAGGTCCAGGACTGAAGGATAGAAGAGAGGAGTGGGAGCAGGAAGGCTCCAGGAACCAAAGGGACCCTAGGGGTACAGGCCGTGCAGAAGGCCACCCGTACTCCCGCTGCTACCAGGAGGTAGAGTGGTCAGGCCAGATAAGGGGAACCGGTAACTCAATTAGCAGAGAAACAGCAAGGCTCAACTAGAAAATAGAGGCTGCAGCATTTCATGTACTGCAGGCCAAAGTCCACACCAGTCTCACTAAGAAGGTAGCCACATAGGACCCAGAGGACGGAAAACACGTCGCCCGCCAAGGCCCGAGGATACCAGATAGAAGTGTCACTGGGTGTGAGGTGCAGGGAGAAGGCCAGAGAAAGGACACACAGAAGGGGGTCCTGCTAAGTACTCCGGAGTTATCTGGGGGGTGGACTGAGCCCCTCACTGAGTACGCACAGCACGACGGGGGAGATTGCTCTGTCACCTGAAATCTTGACTGCAACAACTGTGAGTAAAGATCTTGGGACTGCATCACACGGACTCTGTGTTCATTACTGACTCCCTGCACTACAACCACCATCATCCACCCACACTGCCCTGAAGCTACACTCTTCCTGTAGGGAGAAATAATGCCATTGCTGCAAAACCACCAGCTTCAGAGGACTGTTCCGCAGCGGCGGCCCCTTTGGCCGCACTCCACAGGTGGCATAGTCGGACATTATAAAACCCATATATACAAATTACCCTTGGATTGACCGCCCTGGGTCACGGACCGGGTCGCCGCCGCAGTGACTACAACCCCAAGCGTCTACCGGCCCAGCTCAGGGTACCCCACGGCCCAGGGGGCGCGTCAACTTCATAGGTCCCTGATCTGAGACCACTCCTGCAGCGTGATTTGCCCCACCTCTGGATCTCGTTGGCCCAGGCTATACGTCAGAACGTATTGCACCAGGGCTTGTCGGTGCTGCCACAGTCGCTGCAACATGTGCAGAGTTGAATTCCACCGTGTCGGCACATCACAGTTCAGCCGGTGAACTGGCTGGCCCAACGACTTCTGTAGAGATGTAAGTCGTTGAGCTGCGGGGTGCGAACGGTGGAAGTGAGCACACAGCGACCGTGCCCTCTACAGAAGGCCATCTAGTCCGGGATAGTGGGCTAAAAATTTCTGGACAACCAGGTTCAACACGTGAGCCATACAAGGCACGTGTGTGACATTGCCCCGGCTAAGGGCCGCACCCAGGTTTGCAGCATTGTCGCACACGGCCTTCCCTGGTTGCAGGTCCAGTGGAGACAACCTTTCATGAAACTGGGTCTCCAGAGCTGACCACAACTTCTCAGCTGTGTGACTCACATTTCCCAGACATTTCAAAGTAAACACCGCCTGATGCCGTTGAGCCCTGCTGCCAGCATAGTAAGGAGGTGTGCAGGATTCCTTCTGCGCAGTTAGAAAGCGGATGGCATTACCAGACAGGCTTTGGGTGCAGGTGGAGGACTGAGAGGAGGTTGAGGAAGCAGAAGCAGTGGAGGAACTTCTAGATAAAGAGGATTGACGCACAACTCGTGGGGACTGCAAGACTTGGACAGCAGCCCCTTGTCCTGCTGTCACCATAGTTACCCAGTGCCCAGTCAGCGACATGTAACGCCCCTGTCCATGCCTACTCGCCTAAGTGTCTGTGGTGAAATGCACCCTGTCACACACAGAGTTTCTCAAAGAAGATGTTGTGTGCGACATGCTGGTGGAGCGCAGGCACACCTTTCTTTGAGAAGTAGTGCCGACTGGGCATCTGGTACTGGGGCACTGCGACGGACATAAGGTCTCGAAAATCCTCTGTGTCCACCAGGCGGAAAGGCAGCATTTCTGTAGCCAAGAGCTTGCAGATGGTGAAATTCAACCTCTTATCTTTCTCATGGCTAGGAGGAAATGGTCTTTTACTTGTCCACAACTGAGGGACCGAGGGCTGGCTGTTGTGCTTAGACGGGGTTGAGAAGGGTGTTCTCGGCAAACTTGCCGGTCTGTGAGGAAGATGCAGGCGGAAAAGTTAGGTTGCCTTGATCCAAAGGTGGTGCTCTCGATGTCGGAGAGCGCTCAACACCAGCTGGTGTTTCCACTTCCAAATGAAATGATGACCTGCCAATCACACTGGCTGTTGCGGGTAAAGAGGAGGCAGGTCTGCGTCCAAAAACATGTGTGACTGCTGTCCCCCCAGTCACAGAGGATGAAGAGGCCGCGGATGCACAAGATGGGGCAGACGGTGGTTGGCCCGGCCCGCTAGGCCGCATTGTAGCACAGTGAGCTTCCCACTGCAACTTATGCTTCATATGTGACGGTTAATGCATGAAGTACTCAAACTATGGATTTTTTGGCCTCTACTTAGCTTTTGGTGACAAATATTACAGATAACACGAGTTGGGTCATCCTTATCGATCTGAAAAAATGCCCAGGCTATGCAAGGCTTAGAGCCCATGCGACCTGAAGAGCCACTACGACTTGTGGTCAGAGGCAGAGTTGTGGTTGAGGATGCAGTTGTTGACTTGCTTCCAGTACTCCGTCTCTGTCCAGGAAGGGGCAACCTAACCTCGTCGTCAATAGCATCTGTGACACCCAGCTGTGCTTGGTATCACAGATCCTAGAAGAGTGCATTGATGGAATCCTCCACAAGAGGCCCCCATAAACATTCACACATCTCCACCTTCCACCTCAGACCAGCAGAGGGAGCCCATTAGGGATATAAATACGGAAGGTGGAGCTAGGCAGTTCAGTTCCTCTGAAGAGTTCCTGCAGTAGAGAAGCCTAAGAGAGGTCAGTCTGCAGTGGAGCTCAGTCTAGTCTAGAGAACTAGTGGAGCGCGAGGCTCCTGTTAGCTAGATTCAGGGAGCCCAGTTAGAGCTTAAGGTGTACCGGCGCCATAAGATCGGTGAAGCGCGGCAAGTTGCCGTTAGTGTGTATAGCCTAGTGAGGGCCCAAGTAGGCCGAAGGCGAGTGGAGAGTTAGTACATAGGGGGCAGAGGAGCTTAACCAGCTCACCCCAATGCATTTACCGGACACCGGATCCGAGCTTACCGGGATCTCTATGACCCAGTAAGGTATAACCGGAATCCCTGGAGAACTACAAGTCCCAGGATGGCTAAGGTGCTGATAGGTAACAGAGCCAGGAGACGCTTAGGCCCCGCATACTGGGAGCGTGAACTCCAAGACAAGGCCCTACCACAAGGTCAGCCAGCGCAGGACAGAGACAAAGTTAGACCTAGCTCCAGGCAGGTCAGAAACTTACTACTCAGAGGCAAGAAACAGGAGGCCCCACACCCGCTCATTGGGGAGGATCCTGATTTGCACCCTTCACCCTACAGTGCTCCGGAATGTGCCTGAAATTCCACCAGTAAAAGGTACTGAAGTGACTACCGTGTCCATTCCCGTTCTTGCTCTGACCCAGCTGGGTCTCGCCTGTTCTGCATTCCCCCTGCATACGCTTTTCTGAGGCCTAGCTCCACCTGTGGGGAGCTATACCATCGAGCTGCCTTATCACCGGCCTCAGTGGACTACTGCAGCGCTGGTGCTTCTCACCAGGTACCACAGGTGGCGTCACAAACTCTTATAAAATGAACAATTATCCACCCTTTTAAAGACTGACCCCAGGGTATGGGCCCGGGAGCCGACCACCGCGACATCCCAAAGGCCAGGCAAAGGCCCGTGTACCGAGTCATCCCCATCCCCTGGGCTAGTCACATCTTCCTCCACCTCCTCTGCTGACCTCATCGACTGGCTGACTGTGGGTTGACAGTAAGTGGGATCTCCAACCTCGTCATCATCACCACCCTGTGTGTTCTCACACCCGTCGTCCTCAGAGCCAACCTCTTCCTGCCCTGACCGAAAAGTCAAGTTGTCGCTCCAATCAGGTATTTGAGTCTCATCATCATCTTCATCATTGTCTCCACCAACAGGAGTTACAGTTTGGGAAGGAGGGTCTACATTATGCTCAGAACCTTCTTCATCTGGTCCTGGATCCGACTCATAAAGATTCTGTGCATCAGTGCAGATCATTTCCTCGTCTGGATTAACAGAAGCTCCCAGGCTATAGTATGAGTAAACAGCTGTGCAGACTCAACCATCTGTGTTACCCAATACTCAGCAGGGCAGCTGGAGACTTGGGAGCTGTGAGGAAGCAAGTGCGATTGGGGTGACACCTCTGAGGACTGGAGTATTTGTGATGTTGAAGTTGAGGTGGAGGAGAGCCCACTTGAAGGAGCACTTGATATACGTTGAAGCACCTGCTGTTTTTGTGCCTCATCTGGAATTTGTAGCGATGGGCGTGTCCGTAAGAAAGGGATCGTATCTCATTGTCCACGAAAAGAAGTAGACATCTTAGTTTGGCTGGAAGATGGCCTTTCTTCTGCAGATGTTACCCCCCCCCCACCGTGGGGGGGCTTGACCCACCAGCGGACAAGCACCAGTATTGAGAGAGGGGAGCTGGCCGTCAGGGTCCACCGCAGCTCTGGCACAAACCCGACGACACGGAGGTCGCACGGTCAGGAACGGTCTGGCCGTGTCGGCTTCGCACTTTTTTGGTTTTAGAAGGGCATGACATGCCTATATCTGTGTCTCCCCCTCCTTTTACTCCTCCACCTCTTTTCTTTTTGCATGATTATATGTACTTGTCACTTTTCCATGTGTTAGTTGTGTCTTCTGAGCAGTTTGTCAGCTTTTGGACACCTTTGAAGGTGTTTTCTATGTGTTTCTATGTGTTTTTGTTTGCCTGCCATTGGTTTTAACGGTGTTCGAAGGTGTTCAACGAACAGTTCGACGAACATACGGGTGTTCGACGAACCGAACTCGAACACTACGGGGGTGGCTCAACACTAATTATGTATTTTCTCTCCATACCCGGCAGATAATGGCAGGACCACCCTGAATACTTCTCATTCTTATGTTTACCTGTCTATATAAATCTGTGTTTACCTTGAGTATACAACTGCTGTATCTCTGTATGTTATTTCCCCTGACCCATTTGTATGTATTCACTTTTATTCAATTTGGCATCAAACTATATTGCAAGGAGCTGATTTTGCTTACGGTGGGAAAATAAGTATTTGATACACTGCAGAATTTGCAAGTTTTCCCACCTACAAAGAATGGAAAGGTCTGTAATTATTATTGTAGGTACACTTCACCTGTGAGAAACACAATCTAAAAAAAAAATAGAAAATCACATTGTATGATTTTTAAACAATTAAATTGCATTTTATTGCATGAAATAAGTATTTGATCACCTACCAACCAACAAGAATTCTGGCTCTCACAGACCTGTATTAATTGCACCTGTTTGAACTCGTTACCTGTATAAAAGACTCCTGTCCACACACTCAATCAATCATACTCCAACCATTGTTTAAGGACTCATGTTAACCCGGCTGCGAACCGGAGGACTTTTCTGTTTACCCGTGGGTCACTGCCTCAGTTACTGCATGATGTGAACACCGCCGCCTTGCAACTTGGTGGAGAAAGTGGGCATTGTGACTGAGGCATACCCCACTGGCAGCTGCATGACCACAATCCGGCCAGCCACCTTTCAACCCCACACTGTGGACAAAATGGTGGAGCTGGTACTTACCCAGCAGCAGCTGCAGTCTCAGCGGCAACAGCAGGAGCAGCACCAGAGTCTCCAACGGCATCTGCAGGAGCGGGAGCAGCAGTACAATCAGGAGCAGCTGCAGTCTCAGCGGCAACAGCAGGAGCGGGAGCAGCAGCACAATCATCAGCAGCAGTTACTGTACCACCCGCAGCTAAAAAACAAATGAACTGTTGCTGCAACAGATTGCTGCCTTGATGGAAACAGCCACAACACCGATTCCGGAACGTCGAGAGGCCCGGGACAAGGTTCACTCAGCGTTGAGGAAGATGGGACCGGAGGACGACGTAGAAGCCTTCCTGACAGTCTACGAATGCACAGCAGAGCGAGAAAACCTACCAGCCGTCCAGTGGGAAGAAGTGGTGGCTCCGTTTCTGGTCAGTGATGCCCAAAAGGCCTACTTTGACCTCAGTCGGGAGGATGCCCAGGACTACCAGAGGCTCAAAGGTGAGATCCTGGGGGTCAATACATACGTGAGGGCTCAGCGTGTATTTTCATGGGCCTATGTGGAGACCCGACCTGTCCAGTCTCAGGCTTATGACCTCCTGCAGCTGGTAAAGAGGTGGCTCCAGCCTGAGACTTTGTCTCCAGCCCAGATGGTGGAGAGGGTGGTGGTTATCCAATGTTGGGTGGGGCAAGGGGACCCCGGCACACTCGACCAGGTAGTCAACCTGATCGAGCGCTACTCGGCCACTCAGAACATTATCTTGGACTCTGCCCCCTCGCGGCTGTCACTCCGAACCCTGCCAACCCAGGAACCGGGAAAGGGGTCGCGTCCCTCTGCTGAGGACAGTCAGCACAATACCCGTGCTGAAGGGGTACCCCGGAATGAGAGTGGCAGGAGCCGGTTCCCTCCAAAACAGTCATAAGAACTAACATTAGGTGTTGCCGGTGTCAGGGGCCGGGACATGTGGTTGCTAACTGCCCCCTGACTACTAAGCCAATGGACTGCGGGTATAACCGCCGGGTTTCAATGTACGCCCAGACCATCTGCACTGTGAGTGCTGACCCCTTGAACAGTGAATCCCAACTGTGCCAGGTACTGGTTAATGGGTACCTCACGGAGGCCCTCCTAGACTCGGAGAGCTTAGTGACTTTGGTGCAAGGGTCGCTGATGGCAGGAGACAACCCCAGTAGATGGGCAGTTGGGGTTGTATGTATCCATGGGGACCTCTGAGAGTACCCAACCGCGGAGGTAGTTTTGTCCACACCATGTGGCAACATAAAACATGTGGTGGGGGTGGTAAAAACTCTTCCCTATGGGACTGTGCTGTGAAGAGACTTGCCCCTGTTCTGGACTCTGTAGAAAAACAAAATCCACTCTCCCCCTGTAAAATTTATTACAGGCGCTGTACCCGGCGAACCCGAGTCGGGGATACCTGCCGTAGGGGTGTCCAACCTAGGGAGAGAGTGTGACCCCAATAGGTCTCCCCTAGAGGTGCTGGCAGGAAAGGTCGAGGAGACCCCATCAATCCCCAAGCTGGAACTGTCCCGGGACACGTTTGGGACAGCTAAGCTACAGGATCCCACCCTGACTCGGGCTCGGGAAAGGGTGTTAGAAGTAAATGGCGTAGCTCAACAGCCCATTGCAGATATTATATTTCCACGCATGGTAGTCAACGGTGAGTTGCTCTATAGGATAGACAAGATCAGGGATGAGGTCATGGAACAGTTAGTGGTACCTCAGTCGTACTGTCGGGTGGTTCTATATTCGGCACACACACACCTGATGGGTGAACACTTAGGGGTTAAAAAGACGCAAGAACGTATCTTGCAGTGGTTCTTTTGGCCGGGGATTTACGCAGAGGTCCAAAAGTACTGTGAATCCTGCCCTAAATGTCAACTGACCACACCCTTCGCCAGTTTCCGTAGCCCATTGGTACCCCTGCCAGTTATAGAGGTACCTTTTGAACGGATTGCAATGGACTTAGTAGGGCCCATTGTAAAATCCGCTCGTGGCCACCAACATATACTGGTGGTTGTCGACTATGCCACCCAGTACCCAGAGGCTATACCGCTACGCCACACCTCGGCGAAACTGATTGCACAGGAGCTGTTTGCCATGTTCTATCGCCTTGGACTACCTAAGGAGATCCTGATGGATCAAGGGACCCCCTTTATTTCCAAGGTGACAAGGGAACTGTGCAAAATGCTTAAAATTAAACAATTGCTCACCTCGGTGTACCACCCTCAAACTGACGGGCTAGTAGAACGGTTCAATAAAACCCTCAAGTCCATGTTAAAAAAGGTGGTTTCTAAGGACGGAAGGGATTGGGACATGTTGCTACTCTATTTGATGTTCGCCATCCATGAGGTACCCCAGGCTTCCACAGGGTTCTCTCCCTTTGAGTTATTGTTCGGCAGACACCCTAGGGGTCTGTTGGATGTAGCCAAAGAGACGTGGGAACAAGAGCCGACTCCACATAGGAGTATAATTGAACACGTGGCTAGTATGCAGGACCGGATTGCGGCGATCATGCCCATTGTGAAAGAACATCTGTTAGATGCCCAGGCAGTCCAGAGGTGCACATATAATAATAGCCACGGTTTTAACAAGGGAAATCGGGTATTAGTACTGGTACCCACAGCCGAGAGTAAGCTCATGGCCAAGTGGCAAGGGCCATATGAGGTTCGAGAAAAGGTGGGGAGGTAAATTACCGGGTGTATCAGCCCAGAAGGAGGAAACCTGAGCAGCTTTACCATGTAAACCTGCTAAAACCTTGGAAAGATCGAGAGTGTTTAGTTACAGACGTCACTTCGGGCATGCTGCCAGAGAGTTCTCTACCTTCAGCCAGGGATGCATCCAGGGGAGAGGTCAGGATAAGTGATGCTCTCACAAAACAGAAGCGATGGGAGGCTCGCTCGCTGGTGCAGCAGAATACTGACGTGTTCTCAGAGCTACCTGGTAGGATTACAGTTCTCCAACATAACATTGTCACCAAACCTGTGGTAAGGGTGCGAATAAGACCGTACCGGGTACCAGAAGCCCAGAGGCAAGCCATCATGGCTGAGGTAAATCAAATGCTCCAGTTAGACGTCATAGAGGAATCACGGAGTGAGTGGGCTAGCCCCACAGTATTGATTCCAAAACCAGACGGATCGTTACACTTCTGTAGCGATTTTCGGAAATTAAATGAAGTGTCAAAGTTTGACCTTTATCCAATGCCCAGGGTGGATGAGCTGATTGAGACACTGGGGCAGGCCCAGTACTTTACCACGCTCGATCTCACCAAGGGTTACTAGTAGGTACCTCTCACGGAATTGGAGAAGGAAAAGACCGCCTTCATAACTCCGGAGTGTCTATATCACAATGTGGTCTTACCTTTTGGGTTACATGGGGCCCCGGCTACATTCCAGAGGCTGATGGACATAGTGCTCAAGCCCCATCAGTAGTACACGTCCGCGTATCTAGATGATATTATCAAATTTAGCACCAACTGGCATACGTATCTATCCCAGGTACAAGCGGTGCTGGATTCTCTCAGAGCCGAGGGGTTAACGGCAAACCCAAAAAAATGTGCGATAGGGCTAGAGGAAGCCCGATATTTGGGGTATGTGATTGGCCGAGGAGTTATCAAGCCCCAAATCAAAAAGTTTAGACCATAAAAAACTGGCCTAAACCATCAAGTACAAAGCAGATGAGGGTGTTCCTTGGCATCCTTGGGTATTACCGCCGGTTTATACCTAATTTTGCTGGGAGAACGGCGGCCTTGACCGATCTCTTGAAAGGAAAAAAATCGGTAATGGTTCGGTGGAACCCTCAGGCAGAAGAAACCTTTCAGTCCATGAAGTTGGCCCTGTGTGGACAGCTTGTCCTCATCAGCCCCAACTTCAAGGAAACCCTCATTGTACAGACAGACGCATCGGAGGTAGGCCTCAGGGTGGTTTTGTCACAAAAAGTGAACGGCGTAGAGCACCCGGTCACCTATTTGAGTAGAAAACTTATCCCGGCAGAGTAAAACTATAGCGTGGTAGAGAAGGAGTGTTTGGCTATTAAGAGGCCTTGGAATCACTACGTTATTATTTACTCGGGGGTCAGTTCCACTTGGTGACGGACCACTCACCCTTGGTATGGATGAGGAATGCCAAGGAGAGGAATGCGCGAGTCAGCAGGTGGTTCCTGTCACTGCAAAATTTCAGTTTCTCTGTAGATCATCGCCCTGGGTAGTCGCAGGCAAACGCGAATGCCCTGTCCTGGGCACCCTATATGGTACAAGTTTGAACAGAGGGGGGGGGTATGTGAGGCAGTGACCGGGATCATATACGAGGGACGTTAAATATCCCCCAGAATGTGGACAGAGACCTATTAAATCCATTGGAGTGCATTGCAGTCACAAACTCACCTGCGGCTGCAATGTAGGAATGAAGGGAGCATTGACCTGGTCAGTCTATCTGGCTAAGGCAGATTAGTAAAACCCGGCAGGGCCTTCATTTCAGGAGAAGGCTACAGGAAGGCAGTGGGGCAGCCTCCTCCCTCCAACCCCGGTTTTCCAGTGGCTCTTGCCACAAGGCCTTTAAACACCCTGCACTAAGGATTAGTGTTGTTCAGTGTTGGGACCTGCTGGGAGCATAGTAAGAAAGCTTGGCGGGCCTGTGAGCAGCTGAACCCACGCCTGGGAAGGTTGTGCACCCGTCAGGCTCTGAGAAGCCTGGCGCGGCCGTTGCCCATGGCAACCGTTGTTTAAGGACTCATGTTAACCCGGCTGCGAACCGGTGGACTTTTCTGTTTACCCGTGAGTCGCTGAATAAAGCTGTTTATGTTGGACTTATTTGGGTCACTGTTATGATCTGCAACAAGTACTAAGGAAAGATAGGGGAAAGCTGTCCCTACAGTAAGACTAAGCGGAATCCCTATGATGTAGCGGGCTGACTGTTCCTAGCGTACAGACCCACCTTAGTCCTTGGCTAGTCCGAACGAAGACCTATAGCATAAGGGGAGGGGTCCCTAAAAGAACTAAGGACTGGAACAAAAATGGGACACCTTCTAAACAGAGAAGTTGTTGCAGAAAACAAAAAGACAAACTGACAAAAAGGTACTAGAGGTCCCAGAAGGACCAAGTGAACTGACAGAGAAAGGCACCGAAGCACCTGGCTAGAGAAAGAGTCAAACACTAAAGTCCAGCACAGCCAAAAGGGCAGAGCTGGAATATAAAGGCAGATGGTCATGTGACCGCAAAACACGAGATGGAAAAAACAAACAGGAGGGTTCTAACAGTACCCACTCTTTTATGAGGATCTTCCGGATCCTCCAGGCCCAGGCCTATCCGGAAACCTCTTGTGGAAAGCTTTAACAAGCCTAGGAGCAGAGACATCATCCGTCCTTACCCAGGAGTTGTCTTCGGGACCGAAACCCTTCCAGGAGACAAGATACTGTAATCTCCCTCTATGCCATCTAGAATTCAAGATACGAGAAATGTCATATTCGCCGTCTTCCACCACAGGAACTGTGACAGTGGCATCCCTATCTGATACATCAGCCTTTTTCAACAAGGAAACATGAAACACAGGATTGATCTTCCAGGACGTAGGGATATCCAACCTAACAGCAGACGGGTTAACAACCTGAAGCACTTTAAATGGACCCACAAACGTAGGACCCAGTTTTTTAGAGGGAATCCTCAACTGCAGGTTCTTTGAGGACAACCAAACCATGTCACCCACAGTAAACAAAACCTCCTTAAGTTTCCTGTCAAAATACTTCTTGGACTTCTTGTTAGCCTCTTGAAGGTTGCAACGTACATTAGTCCAAACTCTATCCAAATCACCGGAAAAATTCTCCTCCTCCAGCACCGCCGACCCCAATTTGGAGAACAAACCAAAAGATGGATGTCTCCCAGTACAACAAAAAAAAAGGAGAACACCCTGCAGAGGAGGATGTATGATTGTTAAGAGCAAATTTTAAGAGAGGCAGAAACTCAGACCACACCTCTTGATTGTCCGCCACAAAACAACGCAAAAACTGTTCAACATCCTTTTTTTTTCTTTCAGTCTGTCCTTTAGACTCAAGATGATAACCAGACGAAAATGACAAATGGACTCCCAACATGTCACAAAAAGCATGCCAAAAGCGAGCCACAAACTGATGTCCCCTATCAGAAACAATATCTGTGGGAACGCCATGGAGCTTGACAATCTCCTTAACAAACGCCTTAGCGAGTGTCTTGGTGCAGGGCAACTTAATGAATGGAACCAAATGACACTTCTTACTAAAGCGGTCCACGACCACCCAGATGATAGTAAAACCCTTGGACACAGGAAGATCAGTAATAAAATCCATTGTGAGATGCGTCCAAGGTGACTTGGAACCTCCAGAGGGCAAAGCAACCCCGCAGCAGGAGTATGTGAAGCTTTTGACCTTGCACACACAGTACATTGACGCACCCACTTGATGACTTCTTTCTGCCATCCAGGCCACCAAAAACTGCGACTGATAAGTCTCTTAGTCTCCGAAATTCCTAGATGACCTGTCAACCGAGACTCATGACACTCCACAAACAAATCTCTCCTAAAGGCTCTAGGCACAAACAACCTCCTATGGGGAGTGTTAGATCGAGCATTATCTTGAGCTTTCAGAATCCCATTCTCCAAAACGGAGTCCAATGCCACCACCACAACTACTTTCTGTAAAATGCTCTCCTCCTCCTCGGCACAGACCGTAGGAGAGAAGCTGCGAGATAAAGCATCGGCTTTAACATTCTTAGTACCAGGGATATAGGTAACAGAAAAATGAAACGAGAAAAAAAAAGTGCCCACCTAGCTTGACGGGCATTCAAGCGCTTGGCAGCATCCAGATAGATCAAATTCTTATGATCTGTGAAAACCTGAATAGGAAATCTAGCGCCTTCCAAAAAATGACGCCAATGTTCAAATGCGAGTTTAATAGCCAGCAACTCCCGATTTCCAACATCATAATTCAGTTCGGTTTCCGAAAAATTTTTCGAAAAGAAAGCACAAGGATGTACTCCATCCCTGTTCTCCTGAGACAAAACTGCTCCGATCCCCACCGATGAAGCATCGACCTCAACCAAAAAAGGCTTGGTCTCATCAGGCTGCATAAGGATAGGGGCAGAACTGAACCTCTCCTTGAGATACTCAAACGCATCAATGGCTTCAGTAGTCCACTGGACCGTATTCGCACCTTTGCTGGTGAGATCGGTCAGAGGCTTAACAATTATAGAAAAATTATTAATGAATTTCCTGTAATAATTGGCAAAACCCAAAAATCTCTGTATAGATTTCAAACCAATAGGCCTAGGTCATTGCTGTACAGCCTGAACCTTCACCGGGTCCATCTCAAAGCCCTCGCTGGAAACAATGTAGCCCAAAAAACTAATTTTCTGCACAGCGAACTCACATTTCTCCAGCTTAGCAAAGAGTGAATTATCACTCAATAACTGAAAAACTTCACGTACACTCTGCCAATGGGACTCTAAATCTGGTGAATAAATCAAAATGTCATCCAAATACACCACCACATACTTACCAGTCAAAGGTCTCAGGATGTCATTAATAAGATTCAGAAAAAATGCAGGTGCATTGGTAAGACCTAAAGGCATCACCAGATTCTCAAAATGACCTACCGGAGTGTTAAAAGCAGTTTTCCATTCATCACCCTCCTTCACTCGTAACAAATTGTATGCTCCCCGGAGATCAATTTTAGAGAACCACTTGGCCCCCACAAACTGGTTAAACAAGTCAGGAATTAACGGCAATGGGTAGGAATTACGTATGGTAATCTTATTAATTTCACGAAAATCCAGACATGGACGTAAACCCCTGTCCTTTTTTTAAACAAAGAAAAATCCAACTGCCACTGGTGACTTAGAAGGTCTAAAGTGACCAGCAGCCAGGCTAGTCTGTACGTACTCCTCCAAAGCCTTTCTTTCAGGAATAGTCAGATTAAACAAGTGACTCTTGGGAAGAGTAGCTCCAGGAACAAACTCAATGGCGCAATCATAATCCCTATGAGGAGGTAAAACATGCGACTCCTCCTCTGAAAAAACCCTCCAAAAATCTTGAATAGGTACAGGTAATTCCCCTTTTTCCACAGCCGCAATGCGACCATTACAACATTTATCATAGCACTTTGGACTCCGAGACTTAATCACATTAGTAGACCAGTCCAGTAAAGGATTGTACAGCTTTAACCAAGGCAAACCTAAAATGACCGGAGAGGGTAAATTATCTAATACAACCAAGTCCAAAATTTCTTGGTGAACTCCATTGATAGTGAGGGGATATGCAGCAACCTTGTGAGTAATACATTTCAAGGGAGTGTTATCAATTGCAATCACAGAAATAGGTGATGACAAAGGTTTGGATTTCAATTTAAGGTTTTCCAAAACCCTTTATCAATCACATTAAGTGTTGAACCACAATCCACAAATACCTGAAATTCAATCAAATTTTCCTGCAAAGTAGTACTCCCAGAAAGAAATACTCCTGCAGAGGGTAAACAAGCTCTACGTGCGTAACTGACTTTTTTTTTCTTTACTTAAACAAAGCTCACAATACTTAATCAAATGGTCAGCTTTACCACAATAAAGACACAATCCCTCGGCGAACCTCCGGTCTCTTTCCTGAGAGCGGAGTGACATCGCCCCAACTTCCATCGGTTCTCCGCCGTCTGAGCAGATTTTCTGGGGACTAGGACATGACATTACAGGAGTCTTTAACTCATTCACCCTGGACCTCAGTCTCCTGTCCACACGAACAGCTAATTGCATGGTATCCTGCAGAGTCTCAGGTGCGGGGAATGCAATTAGCAAATCCTTAACCCTTTCAGTCAGACCAGCAAGAAATAGACATTTCAGAGCAGGATCATTCCATTTAACTTCGGAAGCCCATCTTCTAAAGTGTGTGCAATAATTTTCAACATCACCTGATCCCTGATTCAAACGCCTGAGTCCTGCCTCAGCAGATGAGATTCTATCAGGATCGTCATATAATAGCCCCATAGCAGAAAAAATTCTTACACAGACCTTAAACACGGATCATTAGGTTGGAGAGAAAAGGCCCACCCCTGTGGTTCATTGCGCAAAAGTGACATAATAAAACCAATGCACTGTGATTTATTCCCAGAGGACCTTGGTCTCAAACGAAAATATAACAAACAAGCATTTTTAAAGGAAAAAAAATCTTGCTGTTTACCATAAAAAACATCAGGCAGTCCTACCTTGGGTTCCACAAAATGCACTCCAGAATAGCTACTCTCGTGTTACTGTAGCTCGACCACCTCCAGAGACAATCCCTGCAAGCATTGAGCCAAATCCTGAACGGAAACCATACTGATCCCCGAATTTCTTTCCTTTTAGTTTTTTGGGCTGAACTTACTGTTATGATCTGCAACAAGTACTAAGGAAAGATAGGGGAAAGCTGTCCCTACAGTAAGACTAAGCTGAATCCCTATGTTGTAGCGGGCTGACTGTTCCTAGCGAACAGACCCGCGTTAGTCCTCGGCTAGTCTGAATGAAGACCTATAGCATAATAGGAGGGGTCCCTAAAAGAACTAAGGACTGGGACAAAAATGGGACACCTCCTAAACAGAGAAGTTGTTGCAGAAAACAAAAAGACAAACAGACAAAGGTACTAGAGGTTCCAGAAGGACCAAGCGAACTGACAGAGAAAGGCACCGAAGCACCTGGCTAGAGAAAGAGTCAAACACTGAAGTCCAGCACAGCCAAAAGGGCGGAGCTGGAATATAAAGGCAGATGGTCACGTGACCGCAAAACACAAGATGGAAAAAACAAACAGGAGGGTTCTAACAGTCACTGCTTCAGTTACTGCACAGTGTGAACATCTCCGCCTTACAATATTGTTTTATGACTTGATAAAGGCCCTGCACGGTCAAAACATTGTGATTTTTCTGAACTAATAAAGTTACCAAAAGGAGGACATTTGGTGCCCTGGTTCCTGGATTTTTCTGTATTCTAACAACTTTGTGGAGAGTTGCATCAAGTGTGCACAGACAACAGATTGGTGCACAGGACTCATCTATTGCAATCATATGGTTTATTTATATGATTTGTTTTCTGCTTAAATATATATTTAAAGGGGTATTTCCATCTCCAAGATCCTATCCCAATATGTAGTAGGTATAATAATAATAATAATAATAATAATAATAATAATAATATTAGCAAATAGCTCCAATTAGAAATGTAGTATAGTATTTCTGATTCGCTATGTCTCTTTCCTCATGTGCAAGCATTGCAGGACCTTAGGTATCCATGGTTACGACCACTAGCAGCTAGCTGTCACTATATCAGTGGTCGTAACCATGGATACCTAAGATCCGGCAAAGCCTTCACATGAAGACGGAGACATAGAGAATTAGAAAAACTATACTACATTTCATTTATTGGAGGTATTTACTAATTTTATTAGTATTTTACCTACATATTGGGATAGGATCTTGGAGATAGGAATACCCCTTTAAGTGTACGGTTTATTTATTGATGGATGCTTGTATATACATATGTATACAGTTTCTTCGCTATTCAGTTTTATTTATGTGCATGGTTTTATTGCTGAATGCTTCTATATACTTATACATATGGTTTCTTCACTGCTGATATATATTTAGTTGTATAGTTTATTCATTACTCTATGCTTGCATATACTCACTGTATGTATGTTTTTTTCACTTCTGATATATATTTTGTGTGCAGTTTATTCATTGCTGGATCCTATTATATGCTTACGTGTAGAATTTCTTCATGCTGATATATGTATTTGTTTGTAACGTTTAGTCATTGCTGGATGTTTTTTTTAGATGGGATGGTGGGCACCATTTCAATTTTAGCCTCAAGCAATATAGAGGTAGAATCGGCCATAGCTGCATTATAGTCCCAAAGCAGTCAATGGGTGCTGCTTTATAGATCTCTACAACACAGATCCATATGACTGTTGAATGCATGCGTCTTTATGCTTAGATTTTAATCCCATGATTCTCCACAAAGGCATGTAGATTTTAAAGAACTTTTTAATTGCTTCTCTTCTACAAGTACATTTTATGCTAATTACCAGTCAACATTTTATTTAAGTCCTTAATGTGTTGCCCACGGAAATAGGACATCCAAATAACTCACTGACATTTGTAATTAATGAGAAGAAATGGTTCCAAATGTGAACAGATTTAGGAAAAAAAAAGAGTAAATGTAATGTTTATTAAACAGATAAACATATTCATTTATGGCTGTTAACTCTTGACTCTTTCAGAATGATGTGCTACTACTGTATTTGCAGAGCCCAAAGGTTATATTGCTTGTTTTTCAGAATGAAATCACTTTCTAAGTTCTTGTCTTTCAGTGCCAAAATTCACGATTTATTGTGAGCAAAATAATAAGCTAATGTTAAAATGTCCATGAATAAATAAATAGTTAAGTTTAACAAATGTGAGACTTCAACTTGTTATCTATTACATTCACTCCTCATTAGTTAGATATTCAATGTTTAGCAAACCTGCTATTCACCACCATAAAGTGTAAGAATACAGTTAAATTCTGTGATCTGCTGCTACACACTGAGAACTGTGTCCACAGTTTTATTACCGACCTTCTTAAACAGTCAGAGAAATAGAAATTGTTTATCGGTTAATGCAGTGGTTCCTCATATCCAATTGTGCTTGACAGTTTTTTTGCTAATATAGAAATAATTCTTACACTTCTGAAAGAATGTAACGAGTCCAAAACAGAGAGCAATATGTCTTCACTAGTGATGAGTGAACGTGCTCGCCACTGCTCGGTACTCGCCCGAGCATCACTGTGCTCGACAAGCTCGGCGAGTGTTTCCGGTTTGCTTGGGTGGGAACTCGGGTCCCCACCCTACATGTTTGGCACTCTTTAGAGAGCCAATGAACATGCAGGGATTGCCTGCCATGCACTGTAATGCCATAGCCATGTTGGTTGTGAGAATTACAGTAATTGGCTAGCCGCACAGCGTCATCAGGTCTATATAAGACCTGGTGCCGCTTTGCTAGTCACAGTCTACACCGGAACCAGGCAGAGTAGGCAGAGGTGCTGCTGAGTCAGGGAGAGATTTGCTTGTTTATAGTTAGTAAAAGTATTCCACAACATATATATATATATATCCGTCTGAGCTAACAGTCCTTCTGAGGACTAATCCAGCTGCATATAATCAGTGCTGACAGCAGGAGTCAGGCAGGCAGGCAGTGTATGTGGCAGACTGCAGTGCATATAGTGCAAGAGGGTCTATAGCACATTCCTGCTGCTGCTGTTCTTACAGATATTTGTAGACATATCCCCATATATCAGGGGCCAGGGCAATTTTTTTTTTATCTTAATCCTGGTAATTTGCTTGAAAAGCAATCCAGAGTACACCATTTTTCTGCTTCATTTGCTTGTTAGCACTGCAGAATACAGACAGATCTGTTCCATACTTCAGCGATAAAAATCCAGAAATTTGAACTGACCGTGGAAAATATTGGCCTCCTTTTCCATTCTGTTGCAGTGTGTCGGTCAAGCTATTCACACTAGGTGTCTGTGAAGAATAGTATTAGTAAATTACAGGACTGCTTTTTGAAACCATGGTTCTCTGTCAGACATACAGGAATTAGGAGTTAGGCAGGGAGGCAGGGTATGTGGCAGACTGCAGTGCATATAGTACAAGAGGGTTCATTGAACGTCCTGTTAGTATAAGTATTCCACAACATATATATACATATATATAGCCATCTGAACTAACAGTCCTTCTGAGGACTAATCCAGCTGCATATAATCAGCATTAGGCAGGAGTTAGGCAAGCAGTGTATGTGGCAGACTGCAGTGCATATAGCGCAAGAGGGTCCATTGAACGTCCTGTCTGCTGCTGCTGCTGCAATAATTATCGATATTTGTAGACATAGCCCCAGAAATCAGGGGCCAGGGCAAATTTTTTTTATCTTAATCCTGGTTATTTGCTTAAAAAGCAATCCAGAGTACACCATTTTTCTGCTTCATTTGCTTATTAGCACTGCAGAATACAGCCAGATCTGTTACATATTTCAGCGATAAAAATCCAGAAATTTGAACTGAACGTGGAAAATATTGGACTCCTTTTCCATTCTGTTTCAGTTTGTCGGTTAAGCTATTCACACTAGGTCTCTATGTAGAATAATATTTGTAAATTACAGGCCTCCTATTTAAAACCGTGGTTCTCTGTCAGATATATCACATATAACATTGTTCCAAAATCAGCCATTTCTGCCTTCCATTTCATTGCAGTGTGTCGGTCAAGCTTTTCACACTAGGTCTCTGTGTAGAATAATATTAGCAAATTACAGGCCTGCTATTTAAAACCATGGTTCTCTGTCAGACATATCACATATAACAGTGTTTCAAAATCAACCATTTCTGCCTTCCATTTTGTTGAAATGTGTTGGTCAAGCTATTCACACTTTGTCTCTGTGAAGAATAATATTAGTAAATTACAGGCCGACTATTTAAAATCGTGGTTCTCTGTCAGGCATATCACATATAACAGTGTTCCAAAATCTGCCATTCTTGCCTTCCATTTCGTTTGCAGTGCGTCAGTGAAGCTATTGACAGTTGGTCTCTGTGTAGAATAATATTAGTAAATTACAGGCCTGCTATATAAAACCGTAGTTCTCTGTCAGACATATGACATATAACAGTGTTCCAAAATCAGCCATTTCTGCCTTCCATTTCGATGCAGTGTGTCGGTCAAGCTATTCACACTAGGTCTCTGTGAAGGATAGTATTAGCAAATTACAGGCCTGCTATTTAAAATCGTGGTTCTTTGTCAGACATAACACCTATAAGAGTGTTCCAAAATCAGACATTTCTTCCATTTCCATTCTGTTGCAGTGTGTCGGTCAAGCTATTCACACTAGATCTTTGTTTAGAATAGCATTAGTAAATTACAGGCCTGCTATTTAAAACCGTGGTTCTCTGTCAGATGTATCTGTGGCGCCCCTGAGGGTTCAGTCTCCACAGGGGTACTGCATCTCTTTAATGAGGTGTGGTATCTCCCCTTCGAGGTAAGGATGGTGCGGCTGACAGGGCCCCACCTCTGCATCCAACACTACACCTCTCCCACCTGAGGGGGGGCTAATATGCACCAGGTTGCTGCCCCAGCCGGGATAAGAGGAGACAGGGGTGACCAAAGTTAGGGGGAACCTAGTAGAGGGTGAAGGTGGAGGACGCACATTTAGGTTACACTTAATAATTCATATTTAATAAACAGCCATCTTGGGCTTATGGTCTTTTGATTGTGATCACTGAACATGGCTTTCTGTGTGAACCTGCAGTTGATGGGGACACGGTCCTCGTACTCTGGCCTTGAGTCGAGGAGCGGGCAAGAGTTAATGGCTGTCTCTACCCGGTCAAGGTCCCTGCCCAAGAAGGCATGGAGCAGAGGAATACAGCTCCACAAGCAAAAGGATCCCAGGGGGATGCAGACGGAGCGGTATACGCCACCTGTCCTCACTATTCTGGCCTAGTCAGAGGGAGTCTTGCTGCAAAAGGGGTACCGGCCACCAATATCTGACTCTGTCACTTCATGTCTTAGTCGGAGAAGCCCGGAGGCTCAGTGGATCCCACCGGGTAACGGATGGAGCGGAGTTGCCACCCGTACCCTTGCTCTGTGCATAGTCCAGAGGGAGACCCGGCCTTAGTACACGCACCACATACGGACAGGAGAGGACCTAGTGGGAAAGTCTAGGAACACTCTGGTGCGGGGCCCTGATCAATGCATCTGAATTTCTCAGAGGTTGTCGGACCCCCGGTCCTGGTGGCCGCAGCGTGCCATGAGAAGCAGGGAGAAGCCTTGTAGCTGTGCATTCTACCATGAGTAAAGCTTGGAAGACTACCCCTATGGCCTCCGGTTTCTTATTGCAACACGGCACCGCACCACATCGCACCACATCTCCCACTACGACTCCCATCCTCCTGTTCTCTCTGCCCTGAGGCCCTGCTCCGCCTGTGGGGAGTAGTATCATCTTCGGCTGCCACTCCATCCCGCCTCAGAGGACTGAACGCAGCGCTGGTGGGTGAATCACTAGACACCACAGGTGGCATAGTCAAATACAACCACTCGATTAACATCAACTCTGAAAGCCCATTACACCCTTTTGAATGTGACGGCCCTGGGCACAGAATGGGTCCAGGCCACGGCTACATCCCACCAAACATTTGACCCGGCTCCGAGTACACCCATCTCCCAGGGCAGGGCTGCGAGCGTCACATATCACATATAACTGTGGTTCAAATTCAGCCATTTGTAGTGAACGTGCAAAATATTGTCCTCCATTTATAGATTGTAGCAGTGTGTCAGTGTACACCATTTTACAGCTCCATTTGCTTGTTCGCAGAATACAGCCAGATTTTTTTCGTTTTATTCATATTACTGTATTGTGGAAGCAGAGGACCTTTTTTAATGATCAGACGCAAGTTATCCATATGACTGCCGTAATAATACAGACATTTTGTGGAGTATGGCAAATATTCCACTCCATTTAAAGCCAGCCACCTGTGTTTTGTTGAACCAATTGACACTTTGTCGCTGAAAAATACCATACTATTTGGCGACTGCCTAAAGCCGTGACCATCGGATGTTATCCTATATGACTGCCCTAATAATCCAGCAATTATTGTAAGCGTGTAAAATAATACACTCCATTCAAAGAATTACAATTGTCGGTTCAAACCTATTCTCAGTTGGCCGCTGACAAATAGCATATGTGTGAACAATGTTGTCAGAGTATTATGCCACTTTTGCGGACTGACAAAAAAAAATACAAAAAACAAGCTGAAATGGAAAAAATGTTAAGAAACATTCTTTCCAGGGTAATGACTTGTATATAAGGCCAAAGAAATAAAAAAAAATAAAGTTATGGACTGTGGAAAACATTTATGCGACCAGAATGAACACTCATCTGTAGCTGGTGATGATACCACTTAGCAGCACCTGTCCCTCTTGTAAAAACATCCAACAGCGTTATCGATAGGGAATAGAATAGATTTTAAATTGTTTTGGGCAGCACCAGCAGCACGCAGTATAAGGCAATAATACCTGGCTGGATCGGTGTAATATGCTATTAATACTGCGATACCTCACCTGTAAAAGAATTTCAGATAAGACAGTTAATATTCTAGAATATAGACATAGATACAATTTGAATTGTCCTTCCCATTATTAAGGAGTGTGTCTCCTATACTGTTATTGCATATACAACAACTTCAAGGGCTGACAAAAATTAGGATGCACGCCAATACACATTTAAAAAGAGACGTAAAAAAAAAATGTAAAAAAATAAAAACACAGTAGGATCTTTCTTTAGTATAAAAACCAGACTCGCGAATGTAACCTCAATGTAATCACAATGTTCAGCTCCTGCACCTCCTCCTCCAATTCGACCTTCATCTCCGAAATGACCATATCAGTCACAAGCTGGAAGCTCTGCAGCACTGCCTTGGCCAAGCGGCAACAGGTTGTGCTGAATATAATATGCTTAATGCTTAGGTGACAAACCACCCACTGATACAGAGTTGTTGAAAGCTGCAACACAGCAGCCTGATCTGTGTCTCTCACAGCTGAACATACAGTCAGGCATGGTCGTGTGTGACAATGGGCAGAAACTGGTGCGGAGAAATGACTGCCGGAGTAGATACTGTTTCCCTCTATGCCAGTCCTTTCACCGACCTAAAGAATATGGCTGTGGTGAAATACAACTCTCACGAGAAACAGTGTCAGATTGAAAAACATTTGGCCCACCAGGGAATTTGATTCTGAGGGCCCAACTTTCTCCCCCGCTCAACAGTCCCATAGCAGCTGCATAGTTTGCACTATCATGAACTCTCCTGATGGAGAAGCCAGGGCCCACCTGACGATTTTCAGGTGGGCCCATCCAACCCTGCCAAGAAGCAGCCCTGGCTAAGAAAAAATGTATGGTTAGTGTGTTCCTGGACACTCTATGGCTGCCTTTTTACTGAGGGGGAAACCCACACAAACACGGGGAGAACATACAAAATCCTTGCAGATTTTGTCCTTGGTGGGATTTGAACCAAGGACCTCAGCACTGCAAGGCTTCAGTGTTAACCACAGAGCCCATGTGCTGCCCTCTCTGTTCTCCCTCTGATATCTAACTTACTGGAGAAACTTGCACCTACTGCCACTCAGTATATTCAGCTCTTTTTTGAGAAACTAATGTATTTGGGCAGAAGAAAAGGAAATTGTGGATGGCTTTGCTGTTCGTACTAGGGACACTACTAATACAATGGCCTCATGCCATAGTTCACTGGAAATATTCTAGACTGGCTGAAGCCAAGCTGATTCCCATAGAAAAGTACCCGCAGCATGCTAAGGAGATGCTGGCCTCTATCATCATCACAATCTCACCTATGAACTCTCCTGAAGGAGAAGTCAGGGCCCTCCGGAGGAGTATCCGGTTCTCTAGTGGGCCCGTCCAACCCTGCCAAGAAGCAGCCCTAGCTAAGAAAAGTTTATGGGCAGGTTTCTGGACACTCTATGGCTGCTTTTTTACTGTGGACTAGCTCCAGCCATCTATAAGATTGCAATCTATGATCCCTTTACTGGCTCCTCATTGGCCAGAGACTTCTGATTAAAACCATAACCATGACTTGCAAAACCATCCACAACCTCTCTGCTCCATATATCTGGGACCTAGTCTCCCGTTACATACCTGCACGCAACCTCCGATCCTCACAATATCTCCTTCTCTACTCCCGTTCTCTCTCCTCTTCCCACAATCGCATACAAGATTTTTCCCATGCATCCCTTCTACTCTTGAACTCTGTACCCCAACATATCAGACTCTCGTCTACTGTTGAAACCTTTAAAAGGAAGTTGAAGACCCACCTCTTCCGACAAGCTTACAACCTGCAGTAACCCTCGCTCCACCATACCGCTGCACGACCAGCTGTACCCTCACCTACTGTATCCTCACTCATCCCTTATTGACTGTTTGTATGCCCTCATGGGCAGGGTCCTCTCTGCTCTTGTACCAGTCAGTGACCTCTTTTCACATGTAAAACATGATGGAATAAATGGCACTATAATAATAAATAATAATAATTATACTACTTGTACTCTGGGTCAATTGATGGCACTTTCCTGGTGACTGCCCCTTAATTGATGTGCTTTGGCAGCTTTTCGCCCAGTTTGAAGGTGTTGTGTATACGTTTGGTTTTGGCACCCATTGAATACAATGGCGTTGGACAATGTTCGGCGAATATTCGACAATTACATTGGCAAATATTGCAAGGACGGCGATTGTAATCTGAAAGGAATATTGAAATATTCGCTTGTCTCTAATCAGAAACACCCTTAAAAAAATTATGTGGGTGTTGTATCACAGTCTCCCTGGTGATATGATGGTGGAGGATGAGGAGAAAGAGGAGGGCGACATAAAATAGATCAATTCCTGATGGGTTTACCCATGTCTGGGTGTGAAGGGTGCATGGGAATAGACCCCCCAAAAAATAAGTACTGGATTTGAGTTTATGTTTGATGCTATTATCTGGTAGAGTTGAAAAGTCTGGCCCAATTCAGCCCTTGTTCATTTTTATAAGAGTCAGCCTGTCAGCATTTTCAGTTGATAGGCGGATGCGCCTCTCAGTTTTATCAGTTATGATGCCCCCGGCGACACTAAAAACTATCTCTGACAAAACGTTAGCGGCCAGGGCCTCCAAGGCTTAGAAAAAACGTTCATGCCATGTGTCCAGCTTGCATCTTCCAAAACATTTCCCTCCTTGTCAAAGTACCCCGTGTATCAGGGCCTGGGCACTGGGAGGGTCTTAGAAAACTGTCCCAGATCTTTGACAGCGTTCTTCTGCCTCTGCCGCATCTGGTTTGTGTCTCCCTCACTTGTACTTCTTGGTTGTCTAATCAACTGTCTGACTATGACCTCTGCCGCCAGCGTTGTCAGATGAGAATATTTTTTTTGTTATTATTCTTCAACAAGAGCCTGAACTTAATATCTCCAAAAATGAACTCCTTCGGTTTCCTCCCTCTACTAAACTACCTATACCTGACTTTGCAATTTCCTTTAGGTGGTGCCACCATAACTCCCACTTGGCACGCCTGATATCTTGGAGTCATATTTGACACACAACTTTCCTTTATTCAACGTGGAAAATCACTCACTCGCTCATGTCACCTGCACCTTAAAATTTTCTCCAGAAGTCGACCTTTTCTCACCTTTGATACTGCAAAAACTCTTACGATCGCTCTTATTCACAAGTGAAACTCTCTTCTAATCGGTTTCCCTCTAAACAAACTGTCTCCTCTCCAATCCTTTCTGAATGCAGCAGCCAGGGTCGTATTTCTATCAAGCTGCTTTACCGATGCTTCTACCCTGTGCCAGTCATTGCACAGGTTAGGTTAAATAATCACTACAGAATACAATACAAATTCATCTCACTCACCCACCAAGCTGTCCACAGTTCTGCACTGGCCTATATCTCTTCCCTCATTTCTGTGTATCACCCCCTGTGCCCTCCGTTCTGCAACTGATCTACGACAGACATCCTCCTTAATCAGAACCTCACAACTCCATCTCCAAGAATTCTCTTGTGCCAGTTTTCTATAATGCCCAAAATGCATACAATGTGATGGTCACAGTAATGGCAGGGGAACATAAAGTCGGCCTTGTGTGCCAGAGTGCCAACAGCCAAGACTTCCCTTTCTCACCAAGAGTGCAACTGTCTATGGTCTCTTCCTCCTACTCCTCATTATCACCCAATCCGTGTTGAAATGATGAGCAGCGAGCATTTCAGTAGACAGAGAAGCGGGATGGTGACGCTAATTATAGCATTATCGCTGCTCACCATCTTGGTGGAGCCCACAAAGTTTTGGAGGAGGGCACAGATGTCAGACATCCATACCCACTTATCAGCTCTTATGTGCGGAGGCTGACCTGAATGCCAATGGACGTGTTGAAGCTGGTACTCAACAACTGCTCTCTGCTGCTCAAAATCATTCCAAACATCTGCAATGTTGATTTCCAACTCATAGTCATATCACACACCAGTCAGTGAGCTGGAAGCTTCAAACGCTGCTGAAGCCAGTGCGGCGGAAGCTGTAGCTGACTTTCTAAAATGGGCACACACACCGTGGCGTACTTTCACAAGCAGCTCTGGCAGATCCATGTAGATTTTGAGAAGCTGCAGAACCATTAAGTTGAGCACATGGGCCAGGCATGGTACATGTGCGAGCTTGCCTAGCTTCAGAGCCGCCACCAGGTTCTCTGATACAGCTTTCAACAACTCTGCAACGGTGTGCGGTTTGACGCCTAAGCATACAGTCCGGCTTATTATTATTGGCACAAACAAAGTTTAAGAAAATTATCTGGAATATGTCCTGAAAAAATGGATCAAGTGATGAAGATGGAGGTTGAAGAGGAGGAGATGGTGCAGGAGCTGTAGAATGTAGGGGTAACTCTGATTGACCCAGGGCCCACAATCCTCTGTGTCTGGAGGACATGTTCCATCCCAGGGTCCCACTGAGTCCTGGCTTCCACAATATTAACCTAGTGACATGCGTCAGTGAGATGTACCGTGCCTGGCCACATTCGCTTGTCACGTGTTTATGGTTAGGCGGTCCTTCCCACTTAAGTGCACTGGGGAGGGCATGGGTAATATTCTGGCGGAGAAAATACAGGGAGAAAAAGTGGCGGCTGGGGACCGAGTATGGACACCCGGCTGCCGCCACCATGAGGTTTTGGAAAGCTTCCGCCTCCACGAGCCTAAAAGGCAACATTTCAAGTGCAAGCAGTCCAGAAATGTGGCAGTTTAGTATTGCGGCCTGTGGGTGGTTGGGTGGTTGGCTGCATACTTGCGCTTCCATTCCAAGTAACACAAAGCTAAGGAGATGTATGATCCGACCATCATGAATAACTTGGTCATTGTCTAGGAGACCGAGCACAATATTAACCCAGTGACATGCGTCAGTGAGATGTACCGTCCCTGGCCACAATCACTTGTCCACGTGTTTGTGGTTAGGCAGTCCTTCCCACATAAGTGCACTGCAGAGGGAAAGGGTAATGTTCTGAGACTCGCACTTGAGGAAGGCGGAGATGATACCGAGAGAAATAGTGGCGGTCGGGGACCGAGTCTGGACACCTGGCCACCGCCAACGTGAGGTTTTGGAAAGCTTCCGCCTCCACGAGTTTGTGGTTAGGCGGTCCTTCCCAGAAAGTGCACTGGGGTGGGCACTGGTAATGTTCTGGGATGCACACTTGTGGAAGGCGGAGACAATACCGGGAGAAATAGTGGCAGCTGGGGAGCGAGTATGGACACCCAGCTGTCGCCGTCATGAGGTTGTGGAAAGCTTCCGCCTCCACGACCCTAAAAGGCAACATTTCAAGTGCAAGCAGTCCATAAATGTGGCAGTTTAGTATTCCTGCCTGTGTGTGGGTGGGTGGGTAGCTGGCTGCATACTTGCGCTTGCATTCCAAAGACTGTGGAAAGGACAATTGAATGCTGCGGTGAGACAAGGACGTGAGCGGTGATGGTTGCAAGTCTGCAATGACAGGTGCAGAGCGGGAGGCATTTTCGCATGCGCCATGGACAGGGGATTGGCGTGCATGCATAACAGCGGAAGAGGCAGTGGTGTCACCCGCAGACACTGTTTCTGGACCTTGGTGTTTGGCCCAGCTAGTCAGGTGCTTTGCTGTCATGTGCTTGAGCATGTTGGTCGTGGTCAGGCTGGTAGTTTTACTGATGCTGGCCTGGCAGATGCTACAAATTGCCTTTTTGTGGTTATCCAAACAGTCTTTAAAAAAGAACCAGACTCGGGAAGACCTAACAGTTCTACTGGCAATGTCTGTCGTGTTGGTGCTCCGCGGACCGGTTGCCCGCCTTGTGTCTGTGGCCACCACACTGCTTGTTCCTGCCTGTTGGGGTGCTACACCACCTTTCCCCTGTGTGCTGCTGTCCTCGCTCTACATGTCCCCTTGCCAGGTTGGGTTAGTGACTTCATCGTCCACCGCTTCGTTTTCCACTTCCGCACCCTGGTCCTCCTCCTGACTTTCTGTCCATTGTGTCTCATCATTATCCACCTCTTGTGACAGTAATGGCACTTTACCACTGTCACCTTTGTGTGACCATGGCTGCTCTAATCGCTACATGTGATTTTCTGTTGCCCTGCTCGAAGCTGGCCAGTTGACAGGCCCAAATTTATCGATGGAAAAGTGAACAGATCTTGGGGTAACCCTGGACTCTAATCTCTACTTCAAACCACATATCCAAGCTCTTTCCACTTCTGTGCGGACCAAGTGAGAGGCCAGAAACTATAAATGGAAAGATGAACAAAACAGCTCTTCGGAGTGTCCAAGTGTGGGATCAGTTGTCCCAGGGCACTTGGAATGGTGGGAGGAAGGAGGATCAGGGTGAGGAGTATGCCGACTCCAATAAAAAAAAATCTCCCAGATCCGCACATTCCTCAACCACGAATCTACAAAAACACCAGTGCGCGCAAACATCATCTCCCTTCTCGACGACTGCAACCTCCTGCTTTCTGGCCTCCCTTCTAACACTCTCGCATTCCTCCAATCTATCTAAAACTCTGTTGCCCGACTAATCCAGCTGTCCCCTCGCTATTCCCTGGTCTCTTCTCTCTGTCAATCCCTTCACTGGCTTCAGTATAAAACCCTAACTTTGGCATGCAAAGCTATCCACAACCTGTCTCCTCCATACATCTGGGACCTAGTCTCCCGGTACTTAGGTGAACACAACCTCTGATCCTCACAAGATCTCCTTCTCTACTCCCCTCTTATCTCCTCTTCCTACAATCGCATATAAGATTTCTCCCGTGCATCCCCCCTTCTCTGGAACTCTGTACCCCACCATTTCTGACTCTCGCCTACTGTTTAAACCTACAAAAAGCACCTGAAGACCCACCTCTTGGGACATGCGTACAACCTGCAGTAACCCTCGCTCCACCATACCGCTGCAAGACCAGCTCTATCCTCACCTACTGTATCCTCACCCATCCCTTGTAGAATGTGAGCCCTCGCAGGCAGGGTCCTCTCCTTTCCTCTCCTGTACCAGTCACTGTCACATTTTTGCTCAAGATTATTGTAATTGTTTTTGCGATGTTTACCCCTTTTTTACATGTAAAGTGCTATGGAATAAATGGCGATAAAGTAATAATTAGTGTTGAGCGAGCACTAAAATGCTCGGGTGCTCGAAGTTCGGGCCGAGCTCTCCGTGATACTCGGGTGCTTGACCCGAGCAACGAGCCCAAAATTAGTCTATGGGAGACCCGAGCAGTTTTGCGGTGGCACCCCCGACAGTCTGTAGAAAGCCTAAAAAGTGCCCAAAACGATAGTGACAGTGCTCAAGTGACATAGGGACAGCATGGGCATCGCCCCAGGAAGCATTTATGACCCCCAGGTCACTGCTGTCAACAACGTGGTCAGAGGTATTAAGCCACTTTTACGGGCTCACTATAAAACGTTCAAAAACGAAACTGAAACGGTTTTCCTGTGAAATATGTTAAGGAACTTCCTTTCCAGGGTAAAGACTTGTGTATAAGGTAAAATAAATAACCAAAAACAAAAATACTCCTCCACACCTTGGGCTATGTTCACAAGTAGCATTTTTTTATGCACTTTTGCACATTTGTATTGCTTTCAACCATGACAAATGCATTCACCGGGAAATGTCATTTTAACATTTTACAATCTTATCTGACAATGTGCTGTGTGACACATGCATACAGTGCTGAAAAGACTTTGGAACAGCATGGGGAAGACCCCTGGAAGCATCTCTGACACCCAGGTCACTGCCTAAAAGTGTGCCCATCAGAAGTGATCCTTTCCGCATCAGAAGATGCAGACTTGAGACTATCCCCGTGCAAGTCCTTGTTCCAGGGCAGTGTTCAATTGTACCTCCCCCATTCCTTGCAATGCAAGCGTAAGTGTGCAACCTGCCACCCACCCACCCCCAGGCTGCAATACCATACTGCTAGCTTGCTTGCACTTGAAATGGGGCCTTTTAATTTGGAGGAGGCCGAAGCTGGCCACTACCTCATGGCAGCTTCGGCAGCGAGGAATCCATACTCAGTCCCCAGCCGCCCGGCGGCCGGGTGTCCACACACGGTCCCCAGCCGCCTGGGGCGGCCGGTGTGCATAAACGGTCCCTAGCCACCAGTATTTCTCCTTGAAACATCCCCCCACACACTTTTCTTAGCACGGCCTGCTTTAGGGCAGCATTGGATGAGCCCGCCAGAGAACCAGACTCCTCCGGTGGGCCCTGGCTTCTCCATCAGGGGAGTTGAGAGTGCCAAGGTGAGGAGCATGATGATGATGATAGAAGTTAGCATCTGCTTTGTTTTCTTGTAATGCAAGCATGGGAACAACCCTAGAACACATGACCATAAAAATCTATTTTTCCACATACCTGGGCCTTTTAGGCCCTTGTGCAAATAACATGGAATAACTCAAACAAAAATGACAAACAACTATATACCTGAGGAATACCTAGAGTTTCAAAATTCTAACTAAAGTAATCTTGCAGAAAATAGAAAATAATTAACAGGGCGGGCCTGCGAGGCCCCAGGTATGCGTTCTAGGGTTAAGACCTGTGAGAGCTTGTCTTTCAGGATTGCTCAAGTTTCCATTTTTAAAATTAATGGATGCTCAGTCAGTTATTTAAAATCCTGTAAGGTTACATCAGTAAACTTTTCTATCTGATGACTCTTGCTTAGTGATGAGCGAGCACTAAAATGCTCGGGTGCTCGAAGCTCGGGTCGAGCATATTGGAATACTCGGGTGCTCGACCTGAGCAACGAGCCCAATGTAAGTCTATGGGAAACTCGAGCATTTTTCTAGCGGTCCCCCCCAGCGGTCTGCAGAAGGTCAAAAATTGCCCAAATCGATGGGAACAGTGCTCAATTAAACGTCAGGCAGGCAGAATATATAGGCAGACAGGCAGGCAGGGTATATAGGAGGGTGCATGAAAAACATAGCAGGGCACTCAGAACACACTAGTGCCTTCCGATTTTCATGCACCGGTCTCTTTAAAAAAGCTGGCCGTCAATTCATCAGCGGCATACACCAGTACCCGACAATTTAGAACAGAAAGAATACAGCATCACACATAGATTAGATAGATAGAAACATGTCGGTCACATATATAATAAGTACAGTGACATTGTTGGTTGCTGTACTTGTTATTTAGTGTTAAAATAAAGGATTTATTAAAAAAATATATAGTGATTTTGTCTCTTTAAAAAATCCGGCCGGCAATTCATCAGCGGCATACATCGGTACCCGACAATTTAGAACAGAAAGAATAGAGCATTACACATAGATTAGATAGATAGAAACATGTCAGTCACATATATAATGAGTACAGTGACAGTGTTGGTTACTGTACTTGTCATTTAGTGTTAAAATAAAGGATTTATTAAAAAAAAATTGGCGTGGGGTTCCCCGTAATTTTAGTCTCTAGTGGAGGTTAAGCATACGGCTGGGGCAGATGTTTGAAGCCTGGGAAGGGGGTAATACCCATGGAGCTTCCCAGACTACTAATCTCAGCCCCCAGCTGAATACCTAGCCTTTACTTACTATTAAAATGGGGGACCCCCCCAAAAAATGACATTGGGTCCCCCCTATTTTAATAGCTAGCAAAGGCCAGGCAGACAGCTGGGGGCTGATATTAATAGCCCAGGAAGGGTGCCATGAATATTGGCCCCCTCCCAGGCTAGAAACACCAGCCGTCAGCCGCCCCAGAAATGGCGCATCCATAGGATGCACCAATTCTGGCACTTAGCCTCGCTCTTCCCACTGCCCGGTAGTAGTGGCAGTAGGGTAATAGGGCTGGGGTTGATGTCAGCTTATGATGCCAGCTGACATCAAGCCCAGGTTAGTAATGGAGAGGCATCAATAAGACACCCCCATTACTAACCCCATAGTGAAAGTTAAAAAAAAACACAAACACCCAGAATAAAGTCTTTTAATTGAAATAAAGACACAATTCTTTAATGTTCTAAATTAAACTCTACTTACCGTATCGCCCATTCCAGCTGAAGCCAATGTCTCCTGCAATAAACGTAAAATAATAAACCAACCTCATCCTTACCTTTCCATGGTTCCCAAGACGGCTTCAGCTCTGCTACATTGACATGACAGGCTGGATCGCAGCAGAACGCTGCCATCCAGTTTGCCATGCCGTCTGCTTAACCTCCGCTAGAGACTAAAATTACGGGGAACCCCAGGCCAATTTTTTTTTTAATAAATCCTTTATTTTAAAACTAAATGACAAGTACAGTAACCAACACTGTCACTGTACTTATTATATATGTGACTGGCATGTTTCTATCTATCTAATCTATGTGTGATGCTCTATTCTTTCTGTTCTAAATTGTCGGGTACCGGTGTATGCCGCTGATGAATTGCTGGCTTTTCATGTTTCACTGTGAGTGCTGTTCCCATCGATTTGGGCAATCACTGTAATGCCACTACCACCATGGCTGTGACATTACAGTGAGTGGCAGACAATCCCTGCATGATTGGTGCTCTAAATAGCGCCAAACATGCAGGGAGGGTACCCGAGCTCCCGCCTGAGCATCTCAAAAGTACTCGGCGAGCTCCGAGCATCTCGAGTGCTGAGATGCTCGGGCAAGTACCGAGCAGTGGCGAGCATGCTCGCTCATCACTACCCTTGCTCTATACAGGGTAAAAATTGGATTTGTTTTTCAGATCAGTGTCTTTATCATGGTCTTTATTGTAAGGTCTTCTTTATTTATTGTGTTCATAGGGGTAATAGCAAAATGTCTTTTGAGAGTGATCTTTCTGATAAAAGATTGAAGGTCCAAGAAGATATCAAAATCTTTGATTTTGTATGTGGGGCAAAAAGATAGTCCCTTAGAGAGCACAAGATTTTCATCTGAATTTAGCGTGTAGGTTGACAAGTTATATATGCTAGTTTTGTTACACTTGTTAGTGTCCTTATTTGTTACCTGTTTGTTGGTTTTCTTTTGCTGGTCTCCTCCTCTTCAGCCTATTCTATTTTTTTTTTTCCCAACCTTTTGAAATAGTGATCTAGTATCTCTGAACAAGGATTGTGGACCTGGGGTAAAAAATTTGTGACACATTTGAAACTATCAGTCTTAGTGTTATCAACTAGGACACTAGGTCCTGACCTCTCCTTATTAAGAGGGGTTCCAGATAGGGGGTTCTCGGGATTACCTGTCAGACAGGAAATCATCGATACCAGTGTGAGATGTATTGATAAATTCAGTAAGTTCGTAATATCTGCTGCTGAGCAATTTTGGGGATTGTCACTCTTAGTGGATATGTCTACGGGAACAAGAGATTTTCTCCTCTCCTCCTGTATTAAACTAATCTGTTCTTTGATTTCCTCAAGGTTTCTTTTGGTCTTAGCTAGGGTCTGATATGCTGTTAATGATTGAAAGTTTCCAGACAAAATCTAGTCATTATTCCATGTTCTAGGGGAGAATATGGAAAAAGGACTAATATTACCCCCGAATTGGTTGTGAGGAGCCTCTAGTGTATCAGTCAGAACTCTCCCAGTAGTGCAAGAAATATTGCCCTGAGTGGGGTTGGGGGATGTTGTTAATTGGTCTGTCAGAGCCATTCCAGTTGCGCAAGTATTGCCCTGAGCCGGGTGGGGAGATATTTCCGGTTTATCTATCTGGTGTTTCCCGGTGGTACAAGTCAGGATAGAGCTGTTTCTGGTGTTATCAATTTTAGTGGTTCCTTCTACATTTTTTTGATGGTAAACCTCTCTATTTTTTGGATAACCAGCTCCTGGTTAATAATAAGAATAATAGTGGTAATAATTACACATCAAACTTAAAAAAAAAATCTGTAAATTGTAAATTATTATTATTTAATAATACTGGAAAATATACCAATGTTTTTTGATGTTACATGGTAACACTTCTAGCGCACATACTATTACAACAGATTATAGTGATACGTACTAAACTTCAAATGGGGTTTTGTTTCTGCAGTGACACAATATAAAAGCAATGACACAATGGAAATTCTTACCTTCAGAGGACGTATAATGCACCATGATGGCAACATTTTGACATTCGACTATTATATCTGTGTTAATTCTTCCAGCAGAATGAACGTTGATGAAATGCTCTTTCTTTTTAGTAACTACAACTTTGTCAAGTACATAATGTTGACATTTGTTCAGATTCTAAAAATAATTCCAATCGTCTTCTTAGCGCAAATATTCAATCATTATAAATCAAATCATGCTCTTAAGTGACTTTAAAAGTCGAAGTATCAACCTAATTATTTTGTGTATTAAAATGTTATGCTTTCACTAGAGGAAATGAGAAGAAAAATTCCCTTCACATGGTTGATGAGGGCAGTTATATACTTTATGTCTTGTCATAGCATGCAATACTTTCTTTAAGGCCACTGCCCCACTATCAGTATGTTAGTTGTTTGTATTCGGTCAGTATTTTTTCTCAGGAGTGGGAGACAAAACCAGGTGAGGAACAATCATAGAAAAGGTATAATAGAAACAAGTCACCAATTCTGCATTAATCACCCACTCCTGGTTTTGGCTCCCACTCCTGAGAAAAATACTGAAAGAATACTGACCAAATACTGATAGTGGGGCCGTGGCCTTAGGACACCACTCCAGCATTTTTTTCTATTTTACCGCTGGAGTGGTGGCTCTGATCTAAGTTCCCTATCCCTAGTATTATACTTACCAGCTGCCATCTTTATCACCTGCAAGATCGCTCCAGTGTTTGCTTGGTGAACCGGAAGTCACAACTTAATGTAAGACTATGAGAGCCATAATGAGGCAAGAACAAGGCTCTGATAGGCTTACACTGAGAGCTTGTGACTGTTACCTCTGTGTACCGGTACCACCTCCTTTTTCCCAGTGCCATCCAGTCCTGCCTTACTAACAGCCTCTATGCTGACTAATTTCAGGTAAAGAAGCCATCAGTCATGCAAGATAAGGCGGTGCTAAGCAGGAAATAGAGCTGGAGTGATGGAGGCTTCAGATCTACAGCCTCATTTGTATATCAATTCAATGGCTGATTTCACAGAAACGGATGAACTGACTGTCTATATAAATGTATAACTGGAATTGTCCTTGAAAGATCTAAATGCACAAATAAAGAGTTTGGGGTGTGAAATCCTGCAGACAAATTTCTTTCAAGTAGAGTAGCTCAACACAACTGATATAACAAGTGATTTTTTCAAATTAAAACCAAAATGCTAATTTTATTAATGCAGTCTAACTGCAAAATTATTCAACCCCTTCATGACAAGTCTATTTAGTTAGATCATCCTTTGGCTGTAATAACCTGCTGCAAATGTGATGCATAGTCATACACCAGCTTCAGGCAGCATTACTGAGAAATATCAGCCCGTCTTTTATGGGCAATGATCTGCAGCTTATTAATTTTCTTGTTTTTGGAAGGTTTTTTTGTGCTCCAATCACCTTCTAAAAATTCCACCAAAGATTTTCTATGGGGTTCGAGGCAGAAAATTAACAGCACTCCAGAATCTTCTAGGAATTCTTAAAAAACAAAGTTTTGATAGACTTTGAGGTATGCTTGAATTACTCTCCTGTTGTAGAGTCTAGTGACGCCCCAGTTTCAGCTTCCTCACAAAAAGCAAGAGGTTTTCCCCTAGGATTTTTTGGTACTTGATTGAATTTATTTTGCCCTTCACATGCTACAGGTTTCCAGGGCCAGAGAAAGCAAAGCAGACCCAAAGCATCACAGAGCCACCACTATGCATCACCATAGGCAAGCTGTTCTTTTCAGTGTTTGCTTTATTCCTCCTCCCCAGACATGCTATTAATCTATAGGTCCAAAAAGTTCCAGTTTTGTTTTATCGCTCCACAAAACAGAATCACACACACTTTGTGGTTTATTTATTTAGTTTTGAGCATATAGGAGCAAACATTTCCTCTGAACTTGGATTAGCAGAAGTGTATGATTTAGAGTTCGGGCATGGAGACCTTCAGTGTTTTGCATATGCCTTACGGCATAAATTGAAAAATCAGTGCCTGCAATCATTAAATGTAAGTCTTTACAGTCCCTCAATTGTTTCTGAACACCTTCCTTCTTAAACAGCTCACTGATGTGTGATCCTGTGCATAGCAGGTGGATGCTTCAGATAGGAGAGAGGGATGAGAGCACACCAGCACTAACACTGTGCATGTGCATAGGGCTCATGCGGTGTCAGTGTGGAAGTGCAAGGCCAAGGACTCAATTCAGGCAGCGCTTGCTCTGGGCAAGAGAGTTCTGTCAATCAAGCTAAGGGGAGGTGCAAGGCATGCTGATTGAGGAAGCAGAATGCTGCACTGAGCTCTTGGCCAATGGTGCACTGAGGAGCCCTAATTTAAATATGAAATAAAACCATGTTTTTCTGTCCAATTAAAAAAGTAAAATCTACACTGCAGGTAGGAGTTTTGTATTCCTTAAAGGGGTTTTCCCATGAATAAAAGTTAATTTTAATCAATAGATTTTGGAATAATAACTTCCACAATTGAATTTATTCAAATAAAATGTTCCTGTGCTGAGATAGTCTTATAAATGTGTCCTTGCTCTTTACTGTGTAATGGCTGCGTCTTATCGAACAGGAACATAGTCTGATCATACCACATCTCCTGGGCAGGGGAGGAAGTAAAAGAGTATACAGACATTACAGCAGGGGATCGCAAATGATTCTTTCTTTGAAATAAAACATTGTTTAAAAACAGGCAGTGAAATCTTTACCTCACAAAAAGAATCAGCTGTGATACCGTGCTGTAATGTCAGTATACCTTTTTGTTTTCTCCCCTACCCAGGAGCTGTGGTATGATCAGATGATGTTCCTGTTCAAGTAAAAAAGTATACAGACAGGACAACACGGAATCGCAAATATTATAAGCACATTTATAAGATTATCTCCGCACAGGAACATTTTATTTAAGCATATCCAATTGTGGAAGTTATTATTATTCCAAGATCAATTGATTAAAATGAACTTTCGTTCGTGGGAAAACCCCTTTAAGTCCTTTATAGGACTATCTAGTTTGAGAACTATACCTCCAACAGTATTTCTAGGAATATCCAATGAGATTGTTATCTTTTTGTACCCTTTCCCTTTTTTTATGTAAGGCAATGATTTCTTACTTTAACTTTTTGGACACTCTCTTGATTTACCCATATTTCTAATTTGAAATCAAACATCACAGTCATCAAACCTCTAACCAGTCCAGGTATTTGATGTGCTTTGTCTCAAAATTGGTTAGTCTCTTGATTACTAACATAATGTGTATTTGAGGCAACATCTGATTTACAAATTTGTGCTTTTATGAGGAATTCTTTTCAGAGGGGTATAAAAAAAATTGAGTCACTAGAAGTGACATGTTAAAGAAATAAAGAGCTGACTGGTTTCTTGAATAAAAAAAGTTCAGTATAAGTCACTATCTTTCCGCTAATATATTTTTTCAAATACATTTCCCATTTAAAGCTACCTCATGAGACATTTTTACCTGTAATTTATGTAATTAGAAAGAGTTCTCAATGTACTAGCAGTGCTCAAGGTTTAACTTGTAAATAATTCAGAAATAGTTGGCTTGCTAAAACCTTTCATTGCCAGAAATTACAGAACATTTAGCACTTTTAGTAGTTATGACAATTTTCACACTTATGACATGCAAAAATAAATTCTGAAACTAAAAAAAAATGGAATTCGTAGCCATATGGTCTTTGTAAATTATCAAATTACCTCTAAGTATTTTACATAATAAAAATGTGCCAATAATGCCAATTATGCCTACGTAATGATCTAGCTTAGCTAAAAAATTAGTAAGCATAAATGATAGACCAAAACTATAACTTTAGGCAGCAAACTTGTAAAAGGTAATGACGCGCCCCTGGGCCTGTGCCGAGTAGCGTTGCGCACGCGGGGGCCTACCCGGAGCCGGATCTGATAGGGGTAGTAATTTCATGGCGGTGAACCGGTCCGTGCCCAGGGAGTCAACCCAAGTGGCAGTGCTTGTCAGAAGATGTTATATTGCTCGACTACGCCACCCGTTGAATGCGGTCATGAGACCGCCGCTGCAGGGCAGACCGCTGAGGCCGGTGGTACGGTTGTGCAGCGTGGATGGTATAACCCCCAACGGGAGGGGTATGGCCTCAGGGCAGCGGACGTGGATGATGAAACACTCAGAGACGGTGCGGTGTAGTTCAGGGTCTTTACTGGTGGCAAAGGTAGACCCTCCCGGAGTACTGGCTAGCGATCGGGGCCTGGTCAGTCCGTGAGCAGATGGAGTCTCCCCTGGCCAGGCGGAGTTGTAGGCCTCCCCAACTAATCGTACTCTTCTGGCTACCTTGCTAGAGGCGGGTAAAAGTAGCCCATGTCCCTGAGTGTACCGTGTGGTGCTCACCCGTATGGCCGGTGACTCGGGGCCTTCTGGTAGCTTCCGCTCCACGACGGCGGTGCTGGTCCCTTGCGTGTGACCGTGCCTTCGGGTTTCTTGGCCAGAGGACCTGAAATCCCCTGCCGGTCGGTTTCTGCTGCTGGGTAAGGATTCGTCCCCACAGCCTCGGACTCCGGGTCCGGTCAGAACTCTTCAATCAGGGCGAGCTCTACAGCTTCCAGCCCTGACCTCTTTTAGCACAGCTCCCACAGAGCTCCTGATCTTTCTTTCCCTAAAGCTGCTCCACTACAGACCAGACTGTGTCTCTGTCTGTGTTCTCTCACTCTACTCTACTCTACTCACTAACCCTGCCTCAGCCCCAGCTTTATATAGGGGAAGTTCTTCCCCTCCCAGGACTGGGCAGGAGGTGTGGTATGCTTAGGATTCCTGACCAGGAGACCTCCCACCTGCTCACAGATGTAATATGGCTATTACTGTGGAAACCAGACCCCTGGGGTGCCACATTCCCCCCTAGTGAAATTTAGTACTCCGGGACTAAACATATTTTTGTAAACAAAACAAGTTATAAACAGAAACAGCATAACAAAGAAAAACACATTATGATGGTCACGGCGTGTCTGCCACCGGGTGCAGTTTTTGAAGAAAACAAGGGTGTCCATTTCACCAAGGAACAGGGAGCCGTAACCAGGTAGGGGTCTGTCCTACCCCGAGTCTTTAACAGTCTTAGTCCTTTCCTGGGTTACGCTCCAAACATATATACAAAGGATTCCGGATAATCCATTAAAGACACCTATGAAATAACTAGAGATACATAATTATTTACAAGCAACAATAAACAGGTAAATACAAATAAAACAGTCTAAACACTTTAGATCCTCCAACGTACGGGCAACTGGCCTCTAGTGGCTCTAGTGGACCTACGGAGCTTACTGACTGGTCCTGAGCTAAAAGATGTAGGGGCTGTCAAAGGTAAACTGGGCAGCTGTCTACGGGCTCTTTGGCTCACTAGGGGTACGGCAGGCTCACTATAAGCAGAGGATCGATTCTCCTGGTCTGCTTTTGTGGGGTCTTCTGCCTCCTGGACCGGCTGCTCTTCCAGCTCTACCTGTTTTTCCGTAGGCACTTGGGATGCTGGCTGGAGGAAGGTGAGGACGGGTACCACAACAGCGCCATTTACTTGAGTCCAAGACCGAGGGAAGTCTCCGAGTACAGTACTAACCATCTCCTCCCTTTCCTCTACGGGTTGAGGGTTTTCTTGATCTTCTTCAGGGTTTCGTAGCTGCTCGGGACACTTCTTCAGGTGATCTCGGGAGACAATGGCTGTGGTTTCTCCTCCGTCCTTACTGATTGTGCAGACTTTTGGGTTCTCATGGCTTGAGGGCAGTACGGTGTACGGGTCCTTCTCCCACTGGTCGTCCAACTTGTGGAGCCGTCTCTTCCTCTTCAAGACCTGCTCTCCAGGTACCAGGGGAACAGCGGGAGCATACTGGTTGTAAGTCTTCTCCTGTCTTTCTCTAGCTTGACAGAGACTTCGCTCAACGCTCTCCTGTACTTTCCGGTACTGCTGCCTCTCTGTGTCCCAGTCTGCTTCTGGTGAAGTGTCCTCGGGTGTCAGGACTCCCATATCCAGATCAACAGGCAGCTTACCAGGTCTTGCTCTCATTAGGTAAGCCGGGGTACAGTTGGTAGAACCTACCGGGATCTGGTTGTATAGGTCCACCAGATCAGGCAGTTTCTCAGGCCACAGACTGTGTTCTTCCAGGGGCAATGTTTTCAGAAGGTCTATCACCACCTGGTTCATTTTCTCACAGAGTCCATTGGTTTGCGGATGATAGGGTGTTGTTCTTATCTTCCGGCAGCCATACAGAGTGCAGAACTCCTGGAAGACTTCCGCTTCAAAGGCAGGTCCTTGGTCCGTCAGCACCTGCTCTGGGTATCCGTGTGGACGGCAGAAGTGCTGCTGGAAGGCTCTAGCTGCTGTTTGAGCCGTTAAGTCCTTGACCGGGACCACCACCAGGAACCGGGAGTAATGATCTACGATTGTGAGGGCGTAGACATACCCAGATCTGCTTGGAGCCAGTTTCACATGGTCCAGGGCTACCAGTTCCAGTGGCTGTCGGGTGATGATGGGCTGCAAGGGAGTCTTCTGGCTGGCACGGTCCTTCCTTCTTAGGTGGCACGGTCCACAGTCTCTGCACCACCTCTCGATGGTTCCTCTCATGCCTACCCAGTGGAACCGCCCACGCAGCAGGAACTCCAACTTCTTCCATCCGAAGTGCCCAGCTCCGTCGTGGTATGCCTCCAGTACCATAGCCGCGTCTCTTCTTGGCACCACTACTTGCCAGATCAGTTCATGCGTCCGGGAGTTAACCATTCTGCGGCACAACTTCCCCTTGTAAAGGAACAGTCGACTCTTCTCAGCCCACAGTTGCTTGGTCTCCGCCGGAGCGTCTGGGTCAAGGCGGGCATCTGGCTGAGTCAGCATCTCCTTCACCAGTCGGACGGCGGGGTCACTGTCTTGCGTTTCCGCCCAGTTGTAATGAGGTAAGGGGTTGAACGTAGCGGATTGCTTACCCCTTACACGGTGGGAATACTGGATAGTCCCATGACGGTGGAACGCGGGGAGTTCAACTTCTTCCAGTTCCTCTGGATCTTCCCCTACGTCCGGTAGGTTTGGCATTCTGGACAGGGCATCCGCGTTGGTATTGGAGCGTCCTGCCCGGTATTTGATCGTGAACTCATAGTTGGACAGGCGGGCCATCCATCTCTGCTCCAGGGCACCGAGTCTTGCCGTATCCAGGTGTGTCAACGGGCTGTTATCCGTGTACACGGTGAACCGGGAAGAGGCGAGGTAGTGCTTAAAGCGTTCGGTGACTGCCCACACCACTGCCAGGAACTCTAGCTTGAATGAGCTGTAATTCTCAGGGTTTCTTTCGGTGGGCATTGCAATATAGTCCCTCTATAAATTGTTCGGTCAACAGCCTGTCCTCGTTTCCCACGCCGTCAGGGTCGGTCTGCTTAATGGCTCTCAGGGCCTCTTGTAGGTTTAGTGCATAGTCCCTTATATTCTCATGTGCTCGCTGTTTGCACCCGTAGAATCTAAGCTTAATCTCGGCTGAGGTGCGGGTATCAAAGGTGTCCTTCAGCCGGGTTAATATCCCTGCGACAGTCCTCCTCCCAGGTGGCCAGGACTTTACCTCCCTTTGGGCTGCCTCGGTTAGTTGGGCCACCAGGATGCTCACTTTTTGCTCTTCTGTGAGGGGGTACACCTGGAAGAGGCTATCCAGCTTTTCTCTAAAGTCATTCAGGGTATGCGACTCCCCTGAGTACTGGGGTAGCCAGGCTGCCCCCGGGATATAGGGCATCGTGAAAGGCATGACCGCTGCAGCGGTGGCGCTGGCGGTGGCTGTGGCAGTGAAGCTCTCCTCCGTATCCGACATCCTCCTCCCCCCTAGTGGACCGTGGCCTACCTTGCGATGATCCTCTTCCGTAGGCCGCGGCTCCGCAGTGGATCGTCAGGGTCGAGGACCTTCCGTCGCGCTCCTGTGACGTCGGCGTCTGCTGGGCTCCCTCCAGGACCTTACGCAACGTCCGGACGTGAGGCGGAGCTCCAGTTCTCGCGCGCTTTCGGAGTCTACGCCCCTCTTCTTCCCGCGCGGCGTCTTCAAGATGGCGTCCAACGGCGGGAAAACTCCACGGATGGCGGGAAGAAGGTAGAAGATGGAGTCGGATGGCGGGAATCTTCACCACAGGTAAGTTTAAAAGTCTCTTTTTCAGGCACGCAGTACCCGGTGGTTGCGGGCACGAAATCCTGCCGACTACGCCAAAGTTGACGCGCCCCTGGGCCTGTGCCGAGTAGCGTTGCGCACGCGGGGGCCTACCCGGAGCCGGATCTGATAGGGGTAGTAGTTTCGTGGCGGTGACCCGGTCCGTGCCCAGGGAGTCAACCCAAGTGGCAGTGCTTGTCAGAAGATGTTATATTGCTCGACTACGCCACCCGTTGAATGCGGTCATGAGACCGCCGCTGCAGGGCAGACCGCTGAGGCCGGTGGTACGGTTGTGCAGCGTGGATGGTATAACCCCCAACGGGAGGGGTATGGCCTCAGGGCAGCGGACGTGGATGATGAAACACTCAGAGACGGTGCGGTGTAGTTCAGGGTCTTTACTGGTGGCAAAGGTAGACCCTCCCGGAGTACTGGCTAGCGATCGGGGCCTGGTCAGTCCGTGAGCAGATGGAATCTCCCCTGGCCAGGCGGAGTTGTAGGCCTCCCCAACTAATCGTACTCTTCTGGCTACCTTGCTAGAGGCGGGTAAAAGTAGCCCACGTCCCTGAGTGTACCGTGTGGTGCTCACCCGTATGGCCGGTGACTCGGGGCCTTCTGGTAGCTTCCGCTCCACGACGGCGGTGCTGGTCCCTTGCGTGTGACCGTGCCTTCGGGTTTCTTGGCCAGAGGACCTGAAATCCCCTGCCGGTCGGTTTCTGCTGCTGGGTAAGGATTCGTCCCCACAGCCTCGGACTCCGGGTCCGGTCAGAACTCTTCAATCAGGGCGAGCTCTACAGCTTCCAGCCCTGACCTCTTTTAGCACAGCTCCCACAGAGCTCCTGATCTTTCTTTCCCTAAAGCTGATCCACTACAGACCAGACTGTGTCTCTGTCTGTGTTCTCTCACTCTACTCTACTCTACTCACTAACCCTGCCTCAGCCCCAGCTTTATATAGGGGAAGTTCTTCCCCTCCCAGGACTGGGCAGGAGGTGTGGTATGCTTAGGATTCCTGACCAGGAGACCTCCCACCTGCTCACAGACGTAATATGGCTATTACTGTGGAAACCAGACCCCTGGGGTGCCACAGTAAAACCTAATGAAAAAATAGAGAGTGCACGCCTTGAAAGTGATTGTATCATCTGACTTCACCAAGCTAAAAGTAGACAGTCTGAAAAATGTAAGATCATGATTACTTTGGCAAATTTACTTAGGATTGTTCTAGATAATCTGCAACAGTAATTCCATGAAAATAAATAAAATTGCTGTGGATTTTCAATTATGCAATTCATTCATTATTCATATGTTCTGTATATTTTTCTGAGCATGTTACTGGGGTAAAGTTATATTTTTCACCAGCATTGCCAGTGGATTTTTATCTTATTTTGACAGGATTTATGCATAGAAAATGACCTAAAGCCAGGTTAAAGTAGCAGTTAAAGGGGTTGTCCTATAAACAAAGTACATTTTAACCCTCCGTCACATACAATATCGGTTCTAACGAGTTCACATACAATGTGACTGTGAGGCGCAGGCTAGAAAAATACCTATAATATCTAATGTTTGCAATTTCAGTGCTCTAAAAGTGATCAGTGACCTTCATAGGGATGTAATAAAAGAGACTACACATAATCAGGTGCAAAAAAAACAATTTACTTAACATAAAACTAATAACTCTGAAATACAAACCTTTCAAAACTCCCGCCAAATAGTCCCCAGTTCGACTCTGTCAAAAAACTCTACAAAGAAAATTTATGGAAACAAACTTAATTTTAAGGTACCTTAAGTACTATTAAAGACATATTCAATCAGAATTAGATCCTGAAGTTTCCCCAGAAAAATTACACTTGCAGAGCAAAGAGCAAGAATTACACATCATTTTTGCATGTGTCAGGCAGATTGCATTATGACATTTGTGACATTCATAATTAGAAAGCCTTCTGATTCCGCTTTCCATGGTGCAGGTGGTGCATCTCCTTCTTTTGGGAGGTGGTGCAGGTGGTGAATTTTCACTATCATCTTCTGGGCGGAATCTTTTGAGCTGAACTTGAAGGCGAGAGGGGATACCGATTGTTTTCATACTTCTCCTGCGTAGCTCTCCAAGCACTAGTTCATGGGCCAATTTTTTCAGATAGAATTGTCTACGGAGTGGTTCAAGCTTGTTTTCAAGGTAAATGACTTGTGAATTTATACCACCCAAATTCAACATAGCAAAAAATATGACCATTGGCCAGCGTTTGGTGTTTCTGCTGACGTTGAAAGTTGAGCACATCTGATCAGCTGTATCAACACCCCCTTTGGTTGCATTATAAAATGTAATTATCTCCGGGTTTTTTTGTGCCTCAGTCCCTGGATCGAAGGCATCATCATCATGAAGTGTTGATAGAAGAAGTACAATTTTTTTTGCTTGTGGTACATAGGAAACCAAAACGATTCCATTATGGAATGCAAACATACTGCTGTACTGTTTTCTCCCTTTCACACTTACAAACTGTGTAGGCAATTCTTTTTTATTTTTTCTTACAGTTCCGACATATGAAAGCTTCTGAATTTTCAGATAATCAATCAGATCACAATTTGAAAACCAATTGTCAGCTGTTATATTGCGACCAGATCCAAATAAGGGCTCAGACAGTCTTTTTACAACATCACTGGGTTTGTTGCTGACACAGTAAGGACCTGCTGGTTGTTTTCCTGCATAAATTTCCAGGTTGTAAGTGTAGGTCTTACTGGCATCAACAAGGGCATACATTTTTATTCCATATTTGTTAGGCTTTGATGGAATATATTGACGAAAGGCACATTTACCACGAAAACCAGGGAGCATTTCATCAATAGTGAGATTCTCCCCAGGGCAATAGCTTTTCTTACAGTTTTCAACAAATTTTTGGAATATATCACGAATTGGAGCAAGTCGGTCATGTGTTTTACGTTCGGTTCGGGTAGTTCTGTCGTCAAACCGAAGGCAACGATTTAGAAGCTTGAATCTGTTTATGGACATAACAAGGCCAAATTTTTCAACTTCATCCCCATCTTTACTCCAAAGTTCCTCCAAACTTTGTCTATTTGCCCTATAAGCTCCTGCAAGGTATAATAATCCAATAAAAGCACGCAGTTCTATTTCATTTGTGGCCTTGATGGTTCTGTTGCAGATGAACTTGTCCTTTATAATGTCTATATATTGGTTGGTATATGTGACAATAGAGTCCAGAATGTCATCTGTGAATAAACTATTCCAGCATTCAACTGCAGTTTTTGCATTACTTGCAGCTCCTATAACTGCAGGAAGGTGAGCAATAATGTTTTGAGGTTCCCTACGTTTTTTCTGGAGTGACTTCTTGTTCCATTGGGTTTTTTATCTTTTCCCATATAATAAGATTCTACATCTTCATCCTCATCACTGTCACCATCTTGCTCTGTTTCAGAATCCACTTCACATACTTCCACCTCATCATGAGAATCAATCTCACTTTCCTCTCCTAAATCCTCATTCAGTGTGGGGTCTGCATCATCTAACAGCATGTTTGTTACTTCCTCAACATCAAGGTTTTTTGATAAATTGTACATTTTCCTCTCCATTTCAGCAGATAATCTGAAGCAAGAGAAGGAATATGTGTTAGGGAACTACTGTATATGCCTGAGCAGCACACTTTCTTTTTTAATCTGCCTTTTTTCTATGAAATATCCTCACACTTTGTGCTAGACATTCATAAAACAAGCTAAATAAACAAATGTGATGTATAAAAACATAAAATACCAACCTTATTGAGTGTGACGTGTTCACATACAATGAGCCTGAGAGATTAGCGCAGTTATATCTGTCCTCCTGAAGCTCTGCAATCCAACTGTGGTATGAGGTTTCACAGAGCTGCTAGAGACAGGAGACTACCTGGAGGGAGGGGATTTCCTCACAATCTGGTGAGGAAGGAGAAATGAAAGTAAAAGAGATGTGCCTGTCACGCCTATTGTATGTGACGGAGGGTTAATTAATACATCTTGAAATAAAAATTAGTTTCACAATTAAAAGTGTTTAAAAAAATGTTCCTGTGCTGAGATAATCTTATAAATGTGCCCCTGCTATGCACTGTGTAATGGCTGTGTCTAACCATGTACAGAACATGATCTGATCATACCACATCTCCTGGGCAGGGGAGGAAGCAGAAGAGTATACAGATATTGCAGCATGCGATCAAAAATTATTCTTTTTGTGAGGCAAAACATTTCACTGCCTGTTTTTAAGCTATATTTTACCTCAAAGAAAGAATCATCTGTGATCCCCTGCTGTAATGTCTGTATACTCTCTTTTTCTTCCTCCCTGCCCAGGATCTGTGGTATGATCACACAGTGTTGCAGCATGGTCAGATATAGCCATTACACAGTACTCAGCAGTGGTACATCTATAAGATTATCTCAGCACAGGAACATTTTTTAAGAACATCCAATTGTGGAATATATTATTATTCTAAGATGTATTGATTAAAATATTAATTAAAATTAACCTTGTTCATGGGAAAACCCCTTTAAGTGATTTTTTTTAATTCATCCTGATATTAGGACAATATATAGTTACTTTATTTTGATGTTCCTTTGTATTATAGTATGCTTTTCTTGAGTCAGGTCACTTGATCACATAGTGACTAGTGTTGAGCCACCCCCGTAGTGTTCGAGTTCGGTTTGGTTCGTCGAACACCCGTATGTTCGCCGAACTGTTCGTCGAACTGTTCGTCGAACACCTTCGAACACCGTTAAAACCAATGGCAGGCAAACAAAAACACATAGAAACACATAGAAAACACCTTCAAAGGTGTCCAAAAGCTGACAAACTGCTCAGAAGACACAACTATCACATGGAAAAGTGACAAGTACATATAGTCATGCGAAAAGAAAAGAGGTGGAGGAGTAAAAGGAGGGGGAGACACAGATATAGGCATGTCATGCCCTTCTAAAACCAAAAAAGTGCGAAGCTGACACGGCCAGTCCGTTCCTGCCCGTGCGACCTCCGTGTCGCCGGGGTTGTGCCAGAGCTCCAGTGGACCCTGACGGCCAGGCCCCCTCTCCCAATACTGGTGCCTGTCCGCTGGTGGGTCGAGCGAGCCCTCCTGCAGTGGAGGCAGGTCTAATCTTTTTAATTTAAATTGTCTCTCTAATTTGATTGAGTACACTTTAAATCCTTTTACAAAGATCTATTGAAGGGCAAGTCTCATGCGAGCAGCCGCGGTAATTCCAGCTCCAGTAGCGTCCACTAAAGCTGCTGCAGTTAAAAAGCTTTTATAAGGATCGAGCTTGGCGGTCCAACGCAAGGCCTCCTACCGCCTGTCCCAGCCCCTGTGCCTTGGGGTGCCTCTCCGATGCTCTTCACTGAGCGTCCCGGGGGCCCAAACCATTTCCATTGAAAAAATTAAGTGTCCAAACTACAGGTGGTGTAGCTTGATTAACAGCTGGGATAATCCACTGACTAGCAGACACTGCTACTAGGCACAAAGTATTTCCTGGGCTAGATGCAGTTAAAAATTTGTAATTAGATACTCTCGTTGGATGCTGAGAAAGCATTCCATAGAGTCTTCTGGCACGCCTTATATTGTTCTCTTAAAAAGCTTGGGGTAGGGGTCTAGGGGACCCTTTTATAGGCAAAATCACGGCCCTCTATCACAATACGTCACCTAGGCTGAAGATAAATGGAACAATTTCATTACCTTTCATAATCACCAATGGGACAAGGCAGGGATGTCCTCTGTCCCCTCTCTTATACATCCTAGTGACGGAGCACCTGCTCTCATCAATTCGCCATAACCCCAATATTAGGTGGATTGAGATGGGAGGCACCGAGTACAAGTGCTCTGCATTTGCTGATGATGTCCTAGTATATATCACTCAGTTACATATATCCATCCCTGCTGTTATGGCTGAAATAGATCACTTTGTTACATGGTCAAATTTTAAAATCAATGCAGCGAAGTCTGAGGCCCTCGATGTCTCCCTCCCCAAATCCATACAGGATTCCATCCAGTCCAACTTTCCCTTTGCCTGGCCCTCACAGGGTATCAAATACTTAGGAATTCGTATTCATAGAGACCTCTCCCGTCTATGTTATCTTAATTTTGGGCCCTTTATTGAACAACTCCATACAGACCACGGTTGGCAAGTTAAAACTGTAAGATTCACTACGTGAACCACTGGTGTTTTGTGGAAAAGCACATGTACACTGTGTTCCAAATTATTATGCAAAAAGTGTTTAGGAGTGATAAGGGAAGAATTTGTTTGTTTGTCAGTTAAACTCATTGATGGTGATGTGTGTCAGGGCTCTTTATATCACTGTAAGCAATTGCAGACACCTGTGCTAATTAGTTTGGCAGGTGTGTCCAATGAAAGGCAAGACTACTTAAGAAGGCTGTCCCACATTATTAAGCAGCCTATATTTTCTGCCAAAATGGGAAAGAAAAAGGATGTGTCGGCTGCTGAGAAGCAACAAATTGTGGAGTGTTTAGGTCAAGGCATGACTACAATCAACATTGCCAAGACACTTCATCCTGATCATCGCACAATCAAGAAGTATGTAGCTGATTCACAGTACACACGTGTGCGTGCTGGTAAGGGCAAATTGAGGACTCTTTCCTACAGGCAATTACGTCAGGTTAAAAGAGCAGCGGCAAAAAAGCCTTGTCATAGCAGCAGACAAGTTTTTGAAGCTGCTGGTGCCTCCAACGTCCCCCAAACAACAAGATGCAGGGTCCTTCAGAGGTTTGCAGCTGTGCGTAAGCCATCCTGTCGACCTCCTCTATCCACTGTACACAAGCAGAAATGGCTCCAGTGGGCCAAACAATACATGAAGACTGACTTCAAAACTGTTTTGTTCACCGATGAGTGCCGTGCAACGCTCGATGGTCCAGATGGATGGAGTGGAGGATGGCTGGTTGATGGACACCCCATGCAAACACGGCTACGGCGCCAACAAGGAGGAGGTGGAGTAATGTTTTGGGCTGGAATCATGGAGAGAGAGATTGTCGGCCCCTTTAGGATCCCTGAAGGGGTAAAGATGAACTCCATAATGTATGTGGAGTTTCTCAAGCAGCATTTCCTGCCATGGTTCAATAAGAAGAACCGTGTGTTCTGCAGCCAGATCATTTTCATGCATGATAATGCACTGTCTCATGCTGCACATAACACATCTGCATCTCTGGCTGATATGGGCATAAAAGGGGACAAACTTAAGGTGTGACCCCCTTGCTCCCCTGACCTCAACCCCATTGAGAACCTCTGGAGAATCATCAAAAGGAGTGTCTATGATGGCTGGAGGCAGTTCACATCTAAGCAACAGCTCAGGGAGGGTATTCTGTCCTCATGCAAAACAATTGAAGCAGAAACCATCTAAAACCTGAAAAATTCAATGGACGAGAGAGTTCAGAAGCTCCTTTCGAACAATGGGTCCTATGTGCAAATGTAACATCACCTAGAATAAAGTTTTGAGTTGAAAACTGTTTGATTTCAGTTTCTAATAACCTGCTAATGCTTATAATTTCAAAAATGACCATTTTTTTGTTCTTTATTAAAATGAAAAGGTTGATCGAAGAGTGTGGGGATCTAAGAATGTGGCAACCCAGTAGTCAGGATTATTTTGAATTCTGACAATCTGAGGGTCATGTTGCAGGTAGTGCAGCAAGAAGGCACTCATGTGTCTTGCGCATCTAGGAGCCCTAAAATTATTTTCCGGGCTAAATGCAGCTAAAAATAATTATTAATTTGAAAGCTTGTGGAGCTTAGCATAGATGGCCTAATAGAATAAGTATTGCAAACTGCTACAAAGCCCAAATTATTTTCCAGCCAAGATACAGATAAACATGATTAGTAATTTTAAAACTGGTGGAGTTTAGTATAGATGGCCTAATAGAATCAGTGCTGCACACTGCTACAAGGCTCAAATTATTTTCCAGCCAACATACAGATAAACATGATTAGTAATTTTAAATCTGGTGCAGTTTAGCATAGATGGCCTAATAGAATCAGTACTGCACACAGCTACAAGGCCCAAATTATTTTCCAGCCAAGATACAGATAAACATGATTAGTAATTTGAAAGCTTAAAATGGTTGGTGAGGTGATTTTAACTAATCATCAAGCTTTTACTCTCCCCAGGATGACACAGGGGTAGAAAAGTCATTTCAGATCCATGATTTGTTCATCTTTATGAACGTGAGTCTATCTACATTATCAGTGGAGAGCCGCGTGCGCTTATCTGTCAGCACACCACCAGCAGCGCTGAACACACGTTCAGACAGAACGCTGGCTGCGGGGCATGACAAGATCTCCAAGGCGTAAGAGGTGAGCTACGGCCATTTATCGAGATTGGAAGCCCAAAAAGAGCAAGGGTCCAGTGACACAGTCATGGCTTCAATGTTTACTTGGAGATACTCCTGTACCATCGTCTCTAGGCGTTGACTATGTGTCAGACTTCTTGTCTCCTGTGGCCTTGCAAAGGATGGGCTAAAAAAGTGGTGAAATGATTCCGCAAAATTGATGTTACCAGCAGATACTGTGTTTCTGTTACGTTTTGAGTGCTGAACACTCGACGGTCCCACGGTTGGCAAGTTGGAACTGTGAGATTCACTACGTGCACCACTAGTGTTTTGGGGAAAAACACATGTAAGATTCTGCAACAGTCTCTGCTGATACTCCTGCATGCGTGCATCTCTTTCTATGGCAGGAATAATTTCTGCAAATTTACTTTTGTACCGGGGATCTAACAGTGTGGCAACCCAGTAGTCAGGATTATTTCTAAGTCTCACAATTCGAGGGTCAAGTTGCAGGTAGTGCAGCAAGAAGGCACTCATGTGTCTTGCACATCCAGGAGCACCAAGTCCCTGTTGTGTTGGTGGCGAGGTAACAATCATGCTTCCTTCCTCTGCCCTCTCCCCCCAACCTCACACAACAGAAATGTGATCAAGGTCTCCCCCATCTGATGAGTCTTCCATCAGTTCGTCCTCCACTTCTTCCTGGGCTCCTGCACCTTCCTCACTAGTTTGGCTGCTACCATGCGCCCTGGTAAAACCATCTCCCCCACCCTCACATGCCTGCCGCCTTGGTGCTGCCGACCGTCTGGACCTTGCAGATGTTAGCCCTTCCGCATACAACTCCTCCTCCTCTACTTCCTCCACCTCCTCTTGTGCCACCACCTGACTCCGAATTCTGTTCAACATGTGCTCCAGCATGTAAATCACCGGAATAGTCATGCTGATAATGGCATCGTCAGCACTAAACATCTTCATCGCCATTTCAAAACTGTGCAGAAGGGTGCGTAGGTCCCTGATTCGAGACTAGTGTTGAGCCACCCCCGTAGTGTTCGAGTTCGGTTCGGTTCGTCGAACACCCGTGTGTTCGCCGAACTGTTCGTCGAACTGTTCGTCGAACACCTTCGAACACCGTTAAAACCAATGGCAGGCAAACAAAAACACATAGAAACACATAGAAAACACCTTCAAAGGTGTCCAAAAGCTGACAAACTGCTCAGGAGACACAACTAACACATGGAAAAGTGACAAGTACATATAGTCATGCGAAAAGAAAAGAGGTGGAGGAGTAAAAGGAGGGGGAGACACAGATATAGGCATGTCATGCCCTTCTAAAATCCAAAAAGTGAGAAGCCGAGACGGCCAGTCCGCTGCTGCCCGTGCCACCTCCGTGTCGCCGGGTTTGTGCCAGAGCCGCGGTGAACCCTGACGGCCAGCCCCCCTCTCCCAATACTGGTGCCTGTCCGCTGGTGGGTCGAGAGAGCCCCCCTGTGGTGGAGACAGCTCTAAGCTTTTTAATTTAAATTGTCCCTCTAATTTGAATGAATACACTTTAAATCCATTTACAAGGATCTATTGGAGGGCAAGTCTCATGCCCGCAGCCGCGTAATTCCAGCTCCAGTAGCGTCCACTAAAGCTGCTGCAGTTAAAAAGCTTTTATAAGGATCGAGCTCGGCTGTCCACCGCAAGGCATCCTAGTGCCAGTCCCAGCCCCTATGCCTTGGGGTGCCTCCTGATGCTCTTCACTGAGTATCCCGTGGTCCCGAAGCATTTCCTTTGAAAAAATTAAGTGTCCAAACTACAGGTGGTGTAGCTTGCTTAACAGCCGGGACAATCCGCTGACTAGCAGACACTGCTACTAGGCACAAAGTATTTCCTGGGCTAGATGCAGTTAAAAATTTGTAAGTAGATACTCTCGTTGGATGCTGAGAAAGCTTTCCATAGAGTCTCCTGGCACGCCATATATGATTCTCTTAAAAAGCTTGGGGTAGGGGTCTAGGGGACCCTTTTATAGCCAAAATCACGGCCCTGTATCACAATACGTCACCTAGGCTGAAGATAAATGGAACTGTAGCACCGAGGGCTCGGTTGCTACAGACGTATTGCACCTCACCCAGAGGTGTGATATCTCACTCTCAGATAAGGATGGAGTGTGGATCAGGACCCGACACCTGCATGCATTACACCACATTGCCGTGGGGCAGGGCGACCAATATGCCCCTGAGATGGGCACGACAGTCCCTGTCCCTGGCTGGAGTGGGGGGAGGGAACACTGAGGAAGGGGAACCCTGCAGTGCAGGAGCAGGGAGGAAGCAGTTCCTGGGTGCATTGAGAAGGGAGTATAAAAGGTGGGCACCATCTTAGTTCAGTGCAGAGAAGTCTGAGCAGAAGTGGCAGGGAGCAGGGGCTCTGCATGAGCTCTGCTCCGGGGGCGGGCCTAGTAACAGAGGCCCAGGCCTGCAAGAGGGAGAAGGAAGGAAGAGGAGCGGAGAAGGCTCCAGGAACGAGGAATGAAGGGATCCCAGGGGTGCGGACGGGCGAGTCGCCACCGCACGCCCGAATCCTCCTGCGTGGAGGGGTCAGGCCAAAGGGGGAGACCGGTCCCCGAACTAGTGGAGGCAGGAAACGACCCTCAGCTAGAAACCCGAGGCTCTGACATTTTATGTGGCGCAGCCCCTTGCTCCACCCGCTAGGAAGGCACCACATAGGGTCAGGGAAACTGGCGCCAAGTTTACCAAGAGGAGGCCCGAGGCAGCCGGACAGAAGTGTTGGTAAGAAAGGCCAGACAAAGGACACACAAAGGGGGTCCTGTGAAGCGCTCCAAAGTTATCTGGGAGTTGTCTGAGCCCCTCACCTGGTGAGCACAGTACGACGTGGGCAGCCGTTACCTGCAGACGTGGTCTGGATAATAAGAACTGTGAGTAAAGGCCCTGAACTGCATCACTGACTCCGTGTCGTTACTGCTGCTGCCCTGCACCATCACCCCCATCCTCCACATACACTGCCCTGAGGCTATACTCCTCCCGTGGGGAGTTATGCTACACTCTGCTGCACCCACAACACCAGCCTTAGCGGTCTGCCCTGTAGCGGCGGTTCACTCTGACCGCAATCCACGGGTGGCGTAGTCGGACATTTAAACATCAAAACCACATAAATAGTTCCGCCACTGGTTTGACAGCCCTGAGCCACGGAACCGGATCGCCGCCACGAAGACTACAACCACCAGCATCCACCAAAAAGGGTCCGGCTCCGGGTGTCCCAAGGCCCAGGGGGTGCGTCAGAACATTTTCATCACCTTTCACAATCACCAATGGGACAAGGCAGGGATGTCCTCTGTCCCCTCTCTTATACATCCTAGTGACGGAGCACCTGCTCTCATCAATTCGCCATAACCCCAATATTAGGTGGATTGAGGTGGGAGGCACCGAGTACAAGTGCTCTCTATTTGCTGATGATGTCCTAGTATATATCACTCAATCACATATATCCATCCCTGCTGTTATGGCTGAAATAGATCACTTTGTTACATGGTAAAATTTTAAAATCAATGCAGCGAAGTCTGAGGCCCTCGATGTCTCCCTCCCTAAATCCATATAGGATTCCATCCAGTCCAACTTTCCCTTTGCCTGGCCCTCACAGGGTATCAAATACTTAGGAATTCCTATTCATAGAGACCTCTCCCATCTATGTTATCTTAATTTTGGGCCCTTTATTGAACAATTCCATACAGACCACGGTTGGCAAGTTAGAACTGTAAGATTCACTACGTGAACCACTGGTGTTTTGTGGAAAAGCACATGTACACCGCGTTCCAAATTATTATGCAAAAAGTGTTTAGGAGTGATAAGGGAAGAATTTGTTTGTTTGTCAGTTAAACTCATTGATGGTGATGTGTGTCAGGGCTCTTTATATCACTGTAAGCAATTGCAGACACCTGTGCTAATTAGTTTGGCAGGTGTGTCCAATGAAAGGCAAGACTACTTAAGAAGGCTCTCTCACATTATTAAGCAGCCTACATTTTCTGCCAAAATGGGAAAGAAAAAGGATGTGTCGGCTGCTGAGAAGCAACAAATTGTGGAGTGTTTAGGTCAAGGCATGACTACAATCAACATTGTGCGATGATCAGGATGAAGTGTCTTGGCAATCAAGAAGTATGTAGCTGTTTCACAGTACACACGTGTGCGTGCTGATAAGGGCAAATTGAAAACTCTTTCCTACAGGCAATTATGTCAGGTTGAAAGAGCAGCGGCAAAAAAGCCTTGTCATAGCAGCAGACAAGTTTTTGAAGCTGCTTGTGCCTCCAACGTCCCCCGAACAACAAGATGCAGGGTCCTTCAGAGGTTTGCAGCTGTGCATACGCCATCCTGTCGACCTCCTCTATCCACTTCACACAAGCAGAAACGGCTCCAGTGGGCCAAACATTACATGAAGACTGATTTCAAAACTGTTTTGTTCACGGATGAGTGCCGTGCAGCGCTCGATGGTCCAGATGAATGGAGTGGAGGATGGCTGGTTGATGGACACCCCACGCAAACACGGCTACAGCGCCAACAAGGAGGAGGTGGAGTAATGTTTTGGGCTGGAATCATGGGGAGAGAGATTGTCGGCCCCTTTAGGATCCCTGAAGGCGCTAAAGATGAACTCCATAATGTATGTGGATTTTCTCAAACAGCACTTCCTGCCATGGTTCAAGAAGAAGAACCGTGTATTTCACAGCAAGATCATTTTTCTGCATGATAATGCACCATCTCATGCTGCACATAAAACATCTGCATCTCTGGCTGATATGGGCATAAAAGGGGACAAACTTATGGTGTGACCCCCATGCTCCCCTGACCTCTACCCCATTCAGAACCTTTGGAGCATCATTAAAAGGAGTGTCTATGATGGCGGGAGGCAGTTCACATCTAAGCAACAGCTCTGGGAGGGTATTCTGTCCTCATGCAAAACAATTGAAGCAGAAACCATCCAAAACCTGACAAATTCAATGGACGAGAGAGTTCAGAAGCTCCTTTCGAACAAGGGGTCCTATGTGAAAATGTAACATCACCTAGAATAAAGTTTTGAGTTGAAAACTGTTTGATTTCAGTTTCTAACAACCTGCTAATGCTTATAATTTCAAAAATGACCATTTTTTTGGTCTTTATTAAAATGAAAAGGTTGATCGAAAAGTTTGGGGGATCTAAGAGTGTGGCAACCCAGTAGTCATGATTACTTCGAATTCTGACAATATGAGGGTCATGCTGCAGGTAGTGCAGCAAGAAGGCACTTATGTGTCTTGCGCATCTCGGAGCCCCAAAATTATTTTCCGGGCTAGATGCAGCTAAAAATTATTTTTAATTTTAAATCTGGTGAAGCTTATTATAGATGGCCTAATAGGATCAGTGCTGCACACTGCTACAAAGCCCAAATTATTTTCCAGTCAAGATACAGATAAACATGATTAGTAATTTGAAAGCTTAAAACGGTTGGTAGGGTGATTTTAACCAATCATCAAGCTTTTACTCTCCCCAGGATGACACAGGGGTAGAAGAGTCGTTTCAGATCCATGATTTGTTCATCTTTATGAACGTGAGTCTGTCTACATTATCAGTGGAGAGCCGCGTGCGCTTATCTGTCAGCACACCACCAGCAGCGCTGAACACACGTTCAGACAGAACGCTGGCTGCGGGGCATGACAAGATCTCCAAGGCGTAAGTGGCTAGCTCCGGCCATTTATCCAGATTGGAAGCCCAAAAAGAGCAAGGGTCCAGTGACACAGTCGTGGCTTCAATGTTTACTTGGAGATACTCCTGTACCATCGTCTCTAGACGTTGACTATGTGTCAGACTTCTTGTCTCCTGTGGCCTTGCAAAGGATGGGCTAAAAAAGTGGTGAAATGATTCCGCAAAATTGATGTTACCAGCAGATACTGTGGTTCTGTTACGGTTTGAGTGCTGAACACTTGACGGTCCCACGGTTGGCAAGTTGGAACTGTGAGATTCACTACGTGCACCACTGGTATTTTGTGGAAAAGCACATGTAAGATTCTGCAACAGTCTCTGCTGATACTCCTGCATGCGTGCATCCCTTTCTATGGCAGGAATAATTTCTGCAAATTTACTTTTGTACCGGGGATCTAACAGTGTGGCAACCCAGTAGTCAGGATTATTTCTAATTCTCACAATTCGAGGGTCATGTTGCAGGTAGTGCAGCAAGAAGGCACTCATGTGTGTTGCGCATCCAGGAGCACCAAGTCCCTGTTGTGTTGGTGGCGAGGTAACAATCATGCTTCCTTCCTCTGTCCTCTCCCCCCAACCTCGCACAACAGAAATGTGATCAAGGTCTCCCTCATCTGATGAGTCTTCCATCAGTTCGTCCTCCACTTCTTCCTGGGCTCCTGCACCTTCCTCATTAGTTTGGCTGCTACCATGCGCCCTGGTAAAATCATCTCCCCCACCCTCACATGCCTGCCGCCTTGGTGCTGCCGACCGTCTGGACCTTGCAGATGTTAGCCCTTCCGCATACAACTCCTCCTCCTCTACTTCCTCCACCTCCTCTTGTGCCACCACCTGACTCCGAATTCTGTTTAACATGTGCTCCAGCATGTAAATCACCGGAATAGTCATGCTGATAATGGCATCGTCAGCACTAAACATCTTCGTCGCCATTTCAAAACTGTGCAGAAGGGTGCATAGGTCCCTGATCTGAGACCACTCCTCCAGCGTGATTTGCCCCACCTCTGAATCTCGTTGGCCCAGGCTATACGTCAGAACGTATTGCACCAGGGCTTGTCGGTGCTGCCACAGTCGCTGTAACATGTGCAGAGTTGAATTCCACCGGGTAGGCACATCGCATTTTAGCCGGTGAAGTGGCAGGCCCAACGACTTCTGTAGAGATGTAAGTCGCTGAGCTGCGGGATGCGAACGGCGGAAGTGAGCACACAGCGACCGTACTCTCTGCAGAAGGCCATCTAGTCTGGGATAGTGGGCTAAAAATTGCTGGACAACCAGGTTCAACACGTGAGCCATACAAGGCACGTGTGTGACATTGCCCCGGCGAAGGGCCGCACCCAGGTTTGCAGCATTGTCGCACACGGCCTTCCCTGGTTTCAGGTCCAGTGGAGACAACCATTCATGAAATTGGTTCTCCAGAGCTGACCACAACTCCTCAGCTGTGTGACTCACATTTCCCAGACATTTCAATGTAAAAACCGCCTGATGACGTTGAGCCCTACTGCCAGCATAGTAAGGAGGTGTGCAGGATCCCTTCTGCGCAGTTAGAAAGCTTGTGGCATGACCACACAAGCTTTGGGTGCAGGTGGAAGACCGAGAGGAGGTTGAGGAGGCAGAAGCAGTGGAGGAACTTTGACATAAAGAGGATTGACGCACAACTCGTGGGGACGGCAAGACTTGGACAGCAGCCCCTTGTCCTGCTGTCACCATAGTTACCCAGTGCCCAGTCAGCGACATGTAACGCCCCTGTCCATGCCTACTCGTCCAAGTGTCTGTGGTGAAATGCACCCTGTCACACACAGAGTTTCTCAAAGAAGCGGTGATGTTGTGTGCGACATGCTGGTGGAGCGCAGGCACACCTTTCTTTGAGAAGTAGTGCCGACTGGGCATCTGGTACTGGGGCACTGCGACGGACATAAGGTCTCGAAAATCCTCTGTGTCCACCAGGCGGAAAGGCAGCATTTCTGTAGCCAAGAGCTTGCAGATGGTGAAATTCAACCTCTTAGCTTTCTCATGGCTAGGAGGAAATGGTCTTTTACTTGTCCACATCTGAGGGACCGAGGGCTGGCTATTGTGCTTAGACGGGGTTGATAAGGGTGTCCCCGGCAAACTGCCGGTCTGTGAGGAAGATGCAGGCGGACATGTTAGGTTGCCTTGATCCAAAGGTGGTGCTATCGATGTCAGACAGCGCTCAAGACCAGCTGGTGTTACCACCTCCAAAGAAAATGATGACCTGCCAATCACGCTGGCTGTTGCGGGTAAAGAGGTGGCAGGTCTGCGCCCCAAAACAGGTGTGACTGCTGTCCCCCCAGTCACAGAGGATGAAGAGGCCGCGGATGCACAAGATATGGCAGACGGTGGTTGGCTCGGCCGGCTAGGCCGCATTGTAGCACACTGAGCTTCCCACTGCAACTTATGCTTCATGTCCATGTGCCGGTTCATGCATGAAGTACTCAAACTATGTATTTTTTGGCCTCTACTTAGCTTTTGCTGACAAATGTTACAGATAACACGAGTTGGGTCATCTTTATCGATCTGAAAAAATGCCCAGGCTATGCAAGGCTTAGCACCCATGCGACCTGAAGAGCCACCACGACTTGTGGTGAGAGGCAGAGTTGTGTTTGAGGATGCAGTTGTTGACGTGCTTAAAGTACTACGTCTCTGTCCAGGAAGGCGCAACCTGACCTCGTCGTCACTAGCATCTTCCTCCACCTCCTCTGCTGACCTCATCTCTTGGCTGACTGTGGGTTGACAGTAAGTGGGATCTCCGACCTCATCATCATCACCCTGTGCGTTATCACACCCATCGTCCTCAGAGCCAACCTGTTCCTGCCCTGACAAAAAACTAAAGTTGTCGCTCTAATCAGGTATTTGAGTCTTATCATCGTCTTCCTCATTGTCTCCACCAACAGGAGTTACAGTTTGGGAATGAGGGTCTACATTATGGTCAGAACCTTCTGCGTCTGGTCCTGGATCCGACTCATAAAGATTCTGGGCATCAGTGCAGATCATTTCCTCGTCTGGATTCACAGAAGCGCTGGAGTCGACCTCTGATTCCCAGGCTATAGTATGAGTAAACAGCTCTGCAGACTCAACCATCTGTTCTACCTCATACTCAGACGGGCAGCTGGAGATTTGGGAGCTGTGAGGAAGCAAGTGCGTTTTGGGTGACACCTTTGAGGACTGGAGTATTTGTGATGTTGAAGTTGATGTGGAGGAGAGCCCACTTAAAGGAGCACTTGATATCCGTTGAAGCACCTGCTGTTTTTGTGCCTCATCTGGAATTTGTAGCGATTGGCGTGGCCGTAAGAAAGGGATCTTATCACATTGTCCGCTAAAAGAAGTAGACATTTTAGTTTGGCTGGAAGATGGTCTTTCTTCTGCACCTACCCCACGGACACAACCTTTTTTCCCCTTCCCAACACGCCTATTCCCCTTTCCACCAGCAGCAGGCCTTTTTCCACTCATTTTGGTGGTTAACTAATTCACAACTCTGGAGTTGTTTGCACAAAAAAACAATGGATGGTAACCGAGCAGAGCTGAGTGGCCAAACTGTGGTATTAGGCCAAAACTATTGGCTGGGTTAGATGCAGAAAAAAATTATTTTTAATTTGCAACCTGATGGAGGTCAGTATAGATGGACTAATAGACCAAGTCCCACACACCGCTAGAAGCCCAAATATTTTTTCAGAGCTAGATGCAGAAAAAAATTATTTTTAATTTGCAACCTGATGGAGGTCAGTATAGATGGACTAATAGACCAAGTCCCACACACTGCTAGAAGCCCAAATATTTTTTCAGAGCTAGATGCAGAAAAAAATTATTTTTAATTTGCAACCTGATGGAGGTCAGTATAGATGGACTAATAGACCAAGTCCCACACACCGCTAGAAGCCCAAATATTTTTTCAGAGCTAGATGCAGAAAAAAATTATATTCAATTTGCAACCTGCTGGAGGTCAGTATAGAAGGACTAATAGAACAAGTCCCACACACTGCTAGAAGCCCAAATATTTTTTCAGAGCTAAATGAAGAAAAAAATTATTTTTAATTTGCAACCTGATGGAGGTCAGTATAGATGGACTAATAGACCAAGTCCCACACACTGCTAGAAGCCCAAATATTTTTTCAGAGCTAGATGCAGAAGAAAATTATTTTTAATTTGCAACCTGATGGAGGTCAGTATAGATGGACTAATAGAACAAGTCCCACACGCTGCTAGAAGCCCAAATATTTTTTCAGAGATAAGTGAAGAAAAAAATTATTTTTAATTTGCAACCTGATGGAGGTCAGTATAGATGGACTAATAGACCAAGTCCCACACACTGCTAGAAGCCCAAATATTTTTTCAGAGCTAGATGCAGAAAAAAATTATTTTTAATTTGCAACCTGATGGAGGTCAGTATAGATGGACTAATAGACCAAGACCCACACACCGCTAGAAGCCCAAATATTTTTTCAGAGCTAGATGCAGAAAATTTTTTTATTCAATTTGCAACCTGATGGAGGTCAGTATAGATGGACTAATAGACCAAGTCCCACACACTGCTAGAAGCCCAAATATTTTTTCAGAGCTAGATGCAGAAAAAAATTATTTTTAATTTGCAACCTGATGGAGGTCAGTATAGATGGACTAATAGACCAAGTCCCATACACTGCTAGAAGCCCAAATATTTTTTTAGAGCTAGATGCAGAAAAAAATTATTTTTAATTTGCAACCTGATGGAGGTCAGTATAGATGGACTAATAGACCAAGTCCCACACACCGCTAGAAGCCCAAATATTTTTTCAGAGCTAGATGCAGAAAAAAATTATATTCAATTTGCAACCTGCTGGAGGTCAGTATAGAAGGACTAATAGAACAAGTCCCACACACTGCTAGAAGCCCAAATATTTTTTCAGAGCTAAATGAAGAAAAAAATTATTTTTAATTTGCAACCTGATGGAGGTCAGTATAGATGGACTAATAGACCAAGTCCCACACACTGCTAGAAGCCCAAATATTTTTTCAGAGCTAGATGCAGAAAAAAAATTATTTTTAATTTGCAACCTGATGGAGGTCAGTATAGATAGACTAATAGACCAAGTCCCACACACCGCTAGAAGCCCAAATATTTTTTCAGAGCTAGATGCAGAAATTTTTTTTATTCAATTTGCAACCTGATGGAGGTCAGTATAGATGGACTAATAGACCAAGTCCCACACACTGCTAGAAGCCCAAATATTTTTTCAGAGCTAGATGCAGAAAAAAATTATTTTTAATTTGCAACCTGATGGAGGTCAGTATAGATGGACTAATAGACCAAGTCCCACACACTGCTAGAAGCCCAAATATTTTTTCAGAGCTAGATGCAGAAAAAAATTATTTTTAATTTGCAACCTGATGGAGGTCAGTATAGATGGACTAATAGAACAAGTCCCACACGCTGCTAGAAGCCCAAATATTTTTTCAGAGATAAATGAAGAAAAAAATTATTTTTAATTTGCAACCTGATGGAGGTCAGTATAGATGGACTAATAGACCAAGTACCACACACCGCTAGAAGCCCAAATATTTTTTCAGAGCTAGATGCAGAAAAAATTTATATTCAATTTGCAACCTGCTGGAGGTCAGTATAGATGGACTAATAGAACAAGTCCCACACACTGATAGAAGCCCAAATATTTTTTCAGAGCTAAATGAAGAAAAAAATTATTTTTAATTTGCAACCTGATGGAGGTCAGTATAGATGGACTAATAGACCAAGTCCCACACACTGCTAGAAGCCCAAATATTTTTTCAGAGCTAGATGCAGAAAAAAATTATATTCAGTTTGCAACCTGATGGAGGTCAGTATAGATGGACTAATAGAATGATGCTATGCCCAAAAGATTTTACTTCACTAGGTGCAGTAAAAAAATTGGTATTCTATACACAGGTGGTATATCTTGCAACACAGATAGGCTACTCCAGTGACTAACACACTCTGCAATAGGCCAAAAAGGATTAGCTTTGCTAGATTCAGCCAAATGCTGTGAAAAAAACTTGCACAGCACTGGCACAGACCTGCCTGGCAAAAACTGATAGGAACTGATGTAACCTAGTCCTGAAAAGGACTCCAATTACAATTAGTCTTTACTCCCACAATCTATCTATTTAAGAGCACAGACCTGCTTGATAAAAGTCGTAGGAAATGCTGTAACCTAGTCCTTAAAAGGACTGCAATCACAACTATTCCCTACTCCCAAGCTATCTGTATATTTGTGCGAAAATTGGCTTGAAATTAACAAGGTATAGCGCACACAGCAACAGCGGTGCCGTCTAACACGCAGCTGCAGCAGTGAGAAAATGGTGGCGACGGGGAAAATGGCTTGGTCTTATAGGGCAAGGACATGTGACATACACTGCCAATCACACATGCCCTTGCTTGTGTGAAAAAAAGCACTTCGCTCCGTGTGTGCGCTGTTGATAGGCTGACAGATTGCACCTCCCCACTGCAAATGCGGGAAAGAGAAAAAAAAATGGAGATCTTCATTGTTCCTGCAGAGATCCATCCCCTGCCCCTCCCCCCGCCCCGCTGTACACTCAAACTGCGTATTAACATTAATTTTCATCATTACTGAGAAAAAATCCAGTTATGATTTTGGTGCATGAACAGTTATCGAACATAACCTCGAACAGCCGAATTTTTCTCAAATTGTTCGTGTTCGCCGACCGGCTCGAACACCGCCCAAAACAGCTCGAATTTGAGATTGGCGAACAGTTCGAGTAGAACAACGCTCATCTCTATCCGAGACCACTCCTCCAGCTTGATTTGCCCCACGTTTGTATCTCGTTGGCCCAGGCTATACGTCACAACGTATTGCACCAGGGCTTGTCGGTGCTGCCACAGTCGCTGCAACATGTGCAGAGTTGAATTGCACCGTGTAGACACATCGCATTTTAGCCGGTGAAGTGGCAGGCACAACGACTTCTGTAGAGATGTAAGTCACTGAGCTGCGGGATGCGAACGGCGGAAGTGAGCACACAGCAACAGTGCACTCTGCAGAAGGCCATCTAGTCCGGGATAGTGGGCTAAAAATTGCTGGACAACCAGGTTCAACACGTGAGCCATACAAGGCACGTGTGTGACATTACCCCGGCGAATGGCCGCACCCAGGTTTGCAGCATTGTCGCACACGGCCTTCCCTGGTTTCAGGTCCAGTGGAGACAACCATTCATGAAACTGGTTCTCCAGAGCTGACCACAACTCTTCAGCTGTGTGACTCACATTTCCCAGACATTTCAAAGTAAAAACTGCCTGATGACGTTGAGCCCTGCTGCCAGCATAGTAAGGAGGTGTGCAGGATCCCTTCTGCGCAGTTAGAAAGATTGTGGCATGACCAGACAGGCTTAGGGTGCAGGTGGAGGACCGAAAGGAGGTTGAGGAGGCAGAAGCAGTGGAGTAACTTTGACATAAAGAGGATTGACGCTCAACTCGTGGGGACGGCAAGACTTGGACAGCAGCCCCTTGTCCAGCTGTCACCATAGTTACCCAGTGCCCAGTCAGCGACATGTAATGCCCCTGCCAATGCCTACTCGTCCAAGTGTCTGTGGTGAAATGCACCCTGTCACACACAGAGTTTCTCAAAGAAGCGGTGATGTTGTGTGCGACATGCTGGTGGAGCGCAGGCACACCTTTCTTTGAGAAGTAGTGTAGACTGGGCATCTGGTACTGGGGCACTGTGACGAACATAAGGTCTCAAAAATCCTCTGTGTCCACCAGGCGGAAAGGCAGCATTTCTGTAGCCAAGAGCTTGCAGATGGTGAAATTCAACCTCTTAGCTTTCTCATGGCTAGGAGGAAATGGTCTTTTACTTGCCAATATCTGAGGGACCGAGGGCTGGCTGTTGTGCTTTGACGGGGTTGAGAAGGGTGTCCCCGGCAAACTGCCGGTCTGTGAGGAAGATGCAGGCGGACATGTTAGGTTGCCTTGTTCCAAAGGTGGTGCTATCGATGTCAGACAGCGCTGAACACCAGCTGGTGTTTCCACCTCCAAAGAAAATGATGACCTGCCAATCACGCTGGCTGTTGCGGGTAAAGAGGTGGCAGGTCTGCCTAGCAAAACAGGTGTGACTGCTGTCCCCTCAGTCACAGAAGATGAAGAGGCCGCGGATTCACAAGATGTGGCAGACGGTGGTTGGCCCGGCCGGCTAGGCCACATTGCAGCACAGTGAGCTTCCCACTTCAACTTATGCTTCATATCCATGTGCCGGTTCATGCATGAAGTACTCAAACTTTGTATTTTTTGGCCTCTACTTAGCTATTGCTGACGAATGTTACAGATAACACGAGTTGGGTCATCTTTATCGATCTGAAAAAATGCCCAGGCTATGCAAGGCTTAGCACCCATGCGACCTGAAGAGCCACCACGACTTGTGGTCAGAGGCAGAGTTGTGTTTGAGGATGCAGTTGTTGACGTGCTTCCAGTACTACGTCTCTGTCCAGGAAGGCGCAAACTGACCTCGTCGTCACAAGATGCTCCTCCACCTCCTCTGCTGACCTCATCTCTTGGCTGACTGTGGGTTGACAGTAAGTGGGATCTCCAACCTCGTCCTCGTTATCACACCTGTCGTCCTCAGAGCCAACCTCTCCCTGCCCTGACAAAAAACTAAAGTTGTCGCTCCAATCAGGTATTTGAGTCTCATCATCGTCTTCCTCATTGTCTCCACCAACAGGAGTTACAGTTTGGGAACGAGGGTCTACATTATGGACAGAACCTCCTGCGTCTGGTCCTGGATCCGACTCACAAAGATTCTGGGCATCAGTGCAGATGATTTCCTTGTCTGGATTCACAGAAGCTCTGAAGCTGACCTCTGATTCCCAGGCTATATTATGAGTAAACAGCTCTGCAGACTCAACCATCTGTTCTACCCCATACTCAGACGGGCAGCTGGAGACTTGGGAGCTGTGAGGAAGCAAGTGCGATTGGGGTGACACCTCTGAGGACTGGAGTATTTGTGATGTTGAAGATGAGGTGGAGGAGAGCCCACTTAAAGTAGCACTTGATATCCGTTAAAGCACCTGCTGTTTTTGTGCCTCATCTGGAATTTGTAGCGATTGGCGTGGCCGTTAGAAAGGGATCTTATCACATTGTCCGCTAAAAGAAGTAGACATCTTAGTTTGGCTGGAAGATGGTATTTCTTCTGCAGATGTTACTGTTGCTTTAACACCTAGACCACGGATACAACCTTTTTTCTCTTCCCAACACGCCTACTCCCCTTTCCACCAGCAGCAGGCCTTTTTCCACTCATTTTGGTGGTTAACCAATTCACAACTCTGGAGTTGTTTGCACAAAAAACAATGGATGGGAACCAAGCAGAGCTGAGTGCCCAAACTGTGGTATTAGCCCAAAAGTATTGGCTGGGTTAGATGCAGATAAAAATTATATTGAATTTGCAACCTGGTGGAGGTTAGTATAGATGGACTAATAGAACAAGTCCCACACACTGCTACAAGCCGAAATATTTTTTCAGAGCTAGATGCAGATAAAAATTATATTGAATTTGCAACCTGGTGGAGGTTAGTATAGATGGACTAATAGAACAAGTCCCACACACTGCTACAAGCCGAAATATTTTTTCAGAGCCAGATGAAGAAAAATATTACATTGAATTTGCAACCTGGTGGAGGTTAGTATAGATGGACTAATAGAACAAGTCCCACACACTGCTACAAGCTGAAATATTTTTTCAGAGCTAGATGCAGAAAAAAATTATATTGAATTTGCAACCTGGTGGAGGTTAGTATAGATGGACTAATGGAACCAGTCGCACACACTGCTACAAGCCGAAATATTTTTCCAGAGCTAGATGCAGAAAAAAAATATTTTGAATTTGCAACCTGGTGGAGGTTAGTATAGATGGACTAATAGAATAAGTCCCACACACTGCTACAAGCCGAATGATTTTTTCAGAGCTAGATGCAGAAAAAAATTATATTGAATTTGCAACCTGGTGGAGGTTAGTATAGATGGACTAATAGAACAAGTCCCACACACTGCTACAAGCAGAAATATTTTTTCAGAGCTAGATGCAGATAAAAATTATATTGAATTTGCTACCTGATGGAGGTTAGTATAGGTGGACTAATAGAACAAGTCCCACACACTGCAACAAGCCGAAATATTTTTTCAGAGCTAGATGCAGAAAAAAATTATATTGAATTTGCAACCTGGTGGAGGTTAGTATAGATGGACTAATAGAATGATGCTATGCCCAAAAGATTTTACTTCACTAGGTGCAGTAAAAATATTTGTATTCTATACACAGGTAGTGTAGCTTGCAACACAGATAGGCTACTCCACTGACTAACACACACTACAAGAGGCCAAAAAGGATTTGCTTTGCTAGATTTAGCCAAATGCTGTGAAAAAAACTTGCACAGCACTGGCACAGACCTGCCTGGCAAAAAGTGATAGGAACTGATGGAACCTAGCCCTCAAATGGACTGCAATTACAATCAGTCTTTACTCCCAACCTATCTATTTAAGAGCACAGACCTGCCTGATAAAAGTGATAAGAACTGATGTAACCTAGCCCTCAAAAGGACTGCAATTACAATTAGTCTTTACTCCCAACCTATCTATTTAAGAGCACAGACCTGCCTGATAAAAGTCACAGGAAATGATGTAACCTAGTCCTCAAAAGGACTGCACAACTATTCCCTACTCCCAAGCTATTTGTAGATTTGTGCGAAAATTGGCTTGAAATTAACAAAGTATAGCGCAAACAGCAACAGCGGTGCCGTCTAACATGCAGCTGCAGCAGTGAGAAAATGGTGGCGACGGGGAAAATGGCTGGGTCTTATAGGGCAAGGACATGTGACATACACTGCCAATGACACATGCCCTTGCTTGTGTGAAAAAAAGCAGTTTGCTCCGTGTGTGCGCTGCTGATAGGCTGACAGACTGCACCTCCCCACTGTAAATGCGGAAAAGAGAAGAAAAAAAATGGAGATCTTCATTATTTCTGCAGAGATCCATCCCCTGCCCCTCCCCCCGCCCCGCTGTACACTCAAACTGCATATTAACATTAATTTTCAGCATTACCAGAAAAAATCCAGTTATCATTTTGGTGCACGAACAGTTATCGAACATAACCTCGAACAGCCGAATTGTTTTCAAATTGTGCGTGTTCGCCGAACGGCTCGAACACCGCCCAAAACAGCTCGAATTTGAGATTGGCGAACAGTTCGAGTCGAACACCACTCATCTCTAGTCCTCAGAAGGACTGTTAGTTCAGATGGATATATATATATATATGTTGTGGAATACCTATACTAACAGGATGTTCAATGGACCCTCTTGCACTATATGCACTGCAGTCTGCCACATACACTGCCTGCCTGCCTAACTCCTCCTATCACCACTGAATATATGCTGCTGGATTAGTCCTCAGAATGACTGTTAGTTCATATGGATATTATAGATATATGTTGTAGAATACTTATACTTAATATAAACAAGCAAATCTCTCCCTGACTCAGCAGCACCTCTCCATACTCTGCCTTTTTTGGGGGTAGACTGTGACGAGTGTTACGCTCGTGCCTGGACTGACTGGCGTGAGCAAGATTAGTGATCCCACTGTACCATGAACCGAGGAGTGCCTGGAGGGGCGTAACTAAGTATCAACCCGATCCGACCAAGGTCGCGCGGTGGCTTAGTCGACTCCGTGGACCAAGGAGGAACCGAGCAGAGAGACCAGGTGCGGCTCCAGGTCAGACCCCGGTCACAGTTGTTGAACCACACTGGGGAATGCAGGAACAGGCAGGTTAGACTGGCATACAGGCAGGTGGGTATTGGCAAGTAAGGCTGGTATGCAGACAGGGAGATACTGGCAAGCACGGCTGGAGTGCAGAAAAGGAGGTACTAGCAGGTTGGAGCGCAGGCTGGATAGGGTCCAGTACAGACTGGGAGACAGGTACAGAGCTGCAGATGCGGTAGAGAAGCAGAGTAAAGCGAAACCGCCGGAGCGGAGGACAAGGCAGAGCAGAGAGTAACTGCTGGTGCGGTGAGCAAGCTGAGTGGAGCGAAAACCACAGGTGCAGTGGGCAAGGCAGAGCAGAGAGAAACCACAGGTGCGGTGGACAAGGCAGAGCAGAGCGGAACCGCCGGAGAGGTGGGCAAGGCAGAGCAGAGAGAAGCCGCCGGAGCGGTGGGCAAGGCAGAGCAGAGAGAAGCCGCCGGAGCGGTGGGTAAGACAGAGCGGAGCAAAACCGCAGGTGCGGTGGACAAGGCAGAGAGGACAGGGCTCTGTTCACATGGAAAAGACTGGAAAATACAGGAAGATGGCTAGAACACAGGAGGAAGATACAGAGGAAAGGAAAAGGGACAAGCAGAACCAGATACACACAAGGTACTTACTATGAAGTAGCAAGTGGACACAAAACTCACAAACAGAAGTACAGAGACAACGAGTTGGAGTAGGTGCAGGTTCAGATATTGCAGGAAAAGGGAAGGTACTGACATAGAGACAAACAGTTAACAGGCTAGGATACTGTTCAGACAGGAACTGCTACTGCAATGAGATACAAGAACGAGCCTGGGTATACAGCCCCCAGAGTGGCGGAACAGACTAGAAGTCAGAGATAACAGGCCTGGGTATACAGCCCCCAGAGATGGTGGAAACGGACAAGAAGTCACAGATAACAGGTCTGGGTATGCAGCACCCAGAGATGGCGGAAACAGACAAGAAGCAGAACTGGACCTGGCAACTTCAGAGTCAAGGAGAATACTGAATGTTAGTGTTGTTCAGGCACCTCCTACTAGGTGGAGGGGGCTTAAATATCCAGTGACTCACAGCAATAGGCTGGAGACACATTAGGGGTGCACCCACAGCAGCTATAAGAATCAGGAAGAAACCGGGCCGCCGCCCTAAGCAGTCAGACAAGAGACATGTACACAGCATGTACTGGAGCAAGATTTGTCGGCTGGACTGACAGGTACGATTGCGGTCTTGCATAGTGGGAGGTGGTGCACTATGCAAACACGCCGCCAGGGATGTTACAACGAGCATAGTGGCGCCAGGTCTTATATAGACCTGATGATGCTGTGCGGCCAGCCAATCACTGTAATGCCCACAACCAACATGGCTGCGGCATTACAGTGTGTGGCAAGCAAATGCTGCATGTTTAATGGCTCTCTAAAGAGCGCCAAACATGCAGGGAAGGGACCCGAGTTCCCAACCAAGCAACCTGGAAATACTCGCCGAGCTTGTCAAGCACCGTGATGCTCTGACGAGTATCAAGCAGCGGCAAGCACGATTGCTCCTCACTAGTAACTAATCATTGTCAGTAGCTGTAATATGAGTTTCTGTACCTTCTTCTCTTCTGGATAACTTCATGGATGCAGTAAATGCAATCTCATCATACAATCAAGTTCTAGTGACTGAGATGGCGAACCCCTTGAGAAAACCTAAAAATCCTCAGGTCACTATTAGAGATGAGCGGTGTTCGACTCGAACTGTTCGCCAATTCGAGCTGTTTTGGGCGGTGTTCGAGCCGTTCGGCGAACACGAACAATTTGAAAAAAATTCGGCTGTTCGAGGTTATGTTCGATAACTGTTCGTGCACCAAAATCATAACTGGATTTTTTCTCAGTAATGCTGAAAATTAATGTTAATACGCAGTTTGAGTGTACAGCGGGGCGGGGGTAGGGGCAGGGGATGGATCTCTGCAGAAATAATAAAGATCTCCATTTTTTTTTCTCTTTCCCGCATTTACAGTGGGGAGGTGCAAACTGTCAGCCTATCAGCAGCGTACACACTGAGCGAACGGCTTTTTTTCACACAAGCAAGGGCATGTGTCATTGGCAGTGTATGTCACATGTCCTTGCCCTATAAGACCCAGCCATTTTCTCCATCGCCACCAATTTCTCACTGCTGCAGCTGCATGTTAGACGGCACAGCTGTTGCTGTGTGCGCTATACTTTGTTAATTTCAAGCCAATTTTCGCACAAATCTACAGATAGCTTGGGAGTAGGGAATAGTTGTGATTGCAGTCCTTTTAAGAACTAGGTTACATCAGTTCCTATGACTTTTATCAGGCAGGTCTGTGCTCTTAAATAGATAGGTTGGGAGTAAAGACTAATTGCAATTGCAGTCCTTTTCAGGGCAAGGTTACATCAGTTCCTATCACTTTTATCAGGCAGGTCTGTGCTCTTAAATAGATAGGTTGGGAGTAAAGACAAATTGTAATTGCAGTCCTTTTGAGGGCTAGGTTCCATCAGTTCCTATCACTTTTTGCCAGGCAGGTCTGTGCCAGTGCTGTGCAAGTTTTTTTCACAGCATTTGGCTAAATCTAGCAAAGCAAATCCTTTTTGTCCTCTTGCAGTGTGTGTTAGTCAGTGGAGAAGCCTATCTGTGTTGCAAGCTACACCACCTGTGTATAGAATACAAATTTTTTTACTGCACCTAGTGAAGTAAAACCTTTTGGGCATAGCATCATTCTATTAGTCCATCTATACTAACCTCCACCAGGTTGCAAATTCAATATAATTTTTTTCTGCATCTAGCTCTGAAAAAATATTTTGGCTTGTTGCAGTGTGTGGGACTTGTTCTATTAGTCCACCTATACTAACCTCCATCAGGTAGCAAATTCAATATAATTTTTATCTGCATCTAGCTCTGAAAAAATATTTCTGCTTGTAGCAGTGTGTGGGACTTGTTCTATTAGTCCATCTATACTAACCTCCACCAGGTTGCAAATTCAATATAATTTTTTTCTGCATCTAGCTCTGAAAAAATCATTCGGCTTGTAGCAGTGTGTGGGACTTATTCTATTAGTCCATCTATACTAACCTCCACCAGGTTGCAAATTCAATATAATTTTTTTCTGCATCTAGCTCTGAAAAAATATTTCGGCTTGTAGCAGTGTGTGGGACTTGTTCTATTTGTCCATCTATACTAACCTCCACCAGGTTGCAAATTCAATATAATTTTTATCTGCATCTAGCTCTGAAAAAATATTTCGGCTTGTAGCAGTGTGTGGGACTTGTTCTATTAATCTGTCTATACTAACCTCCACCAGGTTGCAAATTCAATATAATTTTTTTCTGCATCTAACCCAGAAAATACTTTTGGGCTAATACAACATTTTGGCCACTCAGCTCTGCTCGGTTCCCATCCATTGTTTTTTGTGCAAACAACTCCAGAGTTGTCAATTATTTAACCACCAAAATGAGTGGAAAAAGGCCTGCTGCTGGTGGAAAGGGGAATAGGCGTGTTGGGAAGGGAAAAAAAGGTTGTGTCCGTGGGGTAGGTGTTAAAGCAACAGTAACATCTGCAGAAGAAATACCATCTTCCAGCCAAACTAAGATGTCTGCTTCTATTAGCGGACAATGTGATAAGATTCCTTTCTTACGGCCACGCCAATCGCTAAAAATTCCAGATGAGACACCAAAACAGCAGGTGCTTCAACGGATATCAAGTGCTCCTTTAAGTGGGCTCTCCTCCACCTCAACTTCAACATCACAAATACTCCAGTCCTCAGAGGTGTCACCCCAATTGCACTTGCTTCCTCACAGCTCCCAAGTCTCCAGCTGCCCGTCTGAGTATGGGGTAGAACAGATGGTTGAGTGTGCAGAGCTGTTTACTCATACTATAGCCTGGGAATCAGAGGTCGGCTCCAGAGCTTCTGTGAATCCAGACGAGGAAATGATCTGCACTGATGCCCAGAATCTTTGTGAGTCGGATCCAGGACCAGACGCAGAAGGTTCTGACCATAATGTAGACCCTCGTTCCCAAACTGTAACTCCTGTTGGTGGAGACAATGAGGAAGATGATGATGAGACTCAAATACCTGATTGGAGCGACAACTTTAGTTTTTTGTCAGAGCAGGAAGAGGTTGGCTCTGAGGACGACGGGTGTGATAACACACAGGGTGATGATGACCAGGTTGGAGATCCCACTTACTGTCAACCCACAGTCAGCCAAGAGATGAGGTAACAAGAGGAGGTGGAGGAGGATGCTAGTGACGACGAGGTCAGGTTGCGCCTTCCCGGACAGAGACGTAGTACTGGAAGCACGTCAACAACTGCATCCTCAAACACAACTCTGCCTCTGACCACAAGTCGTGGTGGCTCTTCAGGTCGCATGGGTGCTAAGCCTTGCATAGCCTGGGCATTTTTTCAGATCGATAAAGATGACCCAACTCGTGTCATCTGTAATATTTGTCAGCAAAAGCTAAGTAGAGGCCAAAAAATACATAGTTTGAGTACTTCATGCATGAGCCGGCACATGGATATGAAGCATAAGTCGCAGTGGGAAGCTCACTGTGCTACAATGCGGCCTAGCCGGCCAGACCAACCACCGTCTGCCACATCTTGTGCATCCGCGGCCTCTTCATCCTCTGTGACTGGGGGGACAGCAGTCACACTTGTTTTGGGATGCAGACCTGCCAACACTTTACCCGCAACAGCCAGCGTGATTGGCAGGTCATCATTTTCTTTGGAGGTGGAAACACCAGCTGGTGTTCAGCGCTGTCCGACATCGATAGCACCACCTTTGGATCAAGGCAACCTAACATGTCCGCCCGCATCTTCCTCACAGACCGGCAGTTTGCCGGGGACAGCCTTCTCAACCCCGTCTAAGCATAACAGCCAGCCCTCGGTCCCTCAGATGTGGACAAGTAAAAGACCATTTCCTCCGAGCCATGAGAAAGCTAAGAGGTTGAATTAAACCATCTGCAAGCTCTTGGCTATAGAAATGCTGCCTTTCCGCCTGGTGGACACAGAGGATTTTTGAGACCTTATGTCCGTCGCAGTGCCCCAGTACCAGATGCCCAGTCGGCACAACTTCTCAAAGAAAGGTGTGCCTGCGCTCCACCAGCATGTCGCACACAACATCAGAGCTTCTTTGAGAAACTCTGTGTGTGACAGGGTGCATTTCACCACAGACACTTGGACGAGTAGGCATGGACAGGGGCGTTACATGTCGCTGACTGGGCACTGGGTAACTATGGTGACAGCAGGACAAGGGGCTGCTGTCCAAGTCTTGCCGTCCCCACGAGTTGTGCGTCAATCCTCTTTATGTCAAAGTTCCTCCACTGCTTCTGCCTCCTCAACCTCCTCTCGGTCCTCCACCTGCACCCAAAGCCTGTCTGGTCATGCCACAAGCTTTCTAACTGCGCAGAAGGGATCCTGCACACCTCCTTACTATGCTGGCAGCAGGGCTCAACGTCATCAGGCGGTTTTTACTTTGAAATGTCTGGGAAATGTGAGTCACACAGCTGAGGAGTTGTGGTCAGCTATGGAGTACCAGTTTCATGAATGGTTGTCTCCACTGGACCTGAAACCAGGGAAGGCCGTGTGCGACAATGCTGCAAACCTGGGTGCGGCCCTTCTCCGGGGCAATGTCACACACGTGCCTTGTATGGCTCACGTGTTGAACCTGGTTGTCCAGCAATTTTTAGCCCACTATATCGGACTAGATGGCCTTCTGCAGAGGGCATGGTCGCTGTGTGCTCACTTCCGCCATTCGCATCCCGCAGCTCAGCGACTTACATCTCTACAGAAGTCGTTGGGCCTGCCACTTCACCGGCTAAAATGCGATGTGCCTACCCGGTGGAATTCAACTCTGCACATGTTGCAGCAACTGTGGCAGCACCGACAAGCCCTGGTGCAATACGTTGTGACGTATAGCCTGGGCCAACGAGATCCAGAGGTGGGGCAAATCACGCTGGAGGAGTGGTCTCAGATCAGGGACCTATGCACCCTTCTGCATAGTTTTGAAATGGCGACGAAGATGTTTAGTGCTGATGATGCCATTATCAGCATGACTATTCCGGTGATTTACATGCTGGAGCACATGTTAAACAGAATTCGGAGTCAGGTGGTGGCACAAGAGGAGGTGTAGGAAGTAGAGGAGGAGGAGTTGTATGCGGAAGGGCTAACATCTGCAAGGTCCAGACGGTCGGCAGCACCAAGGCGGCAGGCATATGGGGGAGATGAATTTACCAGGGCACATGGTAGCAGCCAAACTAGTGAGGAAGGTGCAGGAGCCCAGGAAGAAGTGGAAGGCGAAATGATCGAGACTCATCAGATGAGGGAGACCTTGATCACATTTCTGTTGGGGGGAGAGGGCAGAGGAAGGAAGCATGATTATTACTTCGCCACCAACACAACAGGGACTTGGTGCTCCTGGATGCGCAAGACACATGAGTGCCTTCGTGCTGCACTACCGGCAACATGACCCTCGAATTGTGAGAATTAGAAATAATCCTGACTACTGGGTTGCCACACTGTTAGATCCCCGGTACAAAAGTAAATTTGTAGAAATTATTCCTGCCATAGAAAGAGATGCACGCATGCAGGAGTATCAGCAGAGACTGTTGCAGAATCTTACATGTGCTTTTCCCCAAAACACTAGTGGTGCACGTAGTGAATCTTCTGGTTCCAACTTGCCAACCGTGGGATCGTCAAGTGTTCAGCACTCAAAACGTAACAGAAACACAGTATCTGCTGGTAACATCAATTTTGTGGAATCATTTCAACACTTTTTTAGCCCATCCTTTGCAAGGCCACAGGAGACAAGAAGTCTGACACATAGTCAATGCCTAGACACGATGGTACAGGAGTATCTCCAAGTAAACATTGAAGCCATGACTGTGTCACTGGACCCTTGCTCTTTTTGGGCTTCCAATCTCGATAAATGGCCGGAGCTCGCCACTTACGCTTTGGAGATCTTGTCATTTCCCGCAGCCAGCGTTCTGTCTCAACGTGTGTTCAGTGCTGCTGGAGTGCTGACAGATAAGCGCATGCGGTTCTCCACTGACAATGTAGACAGACTCACGTTCATAAAGATGAACAAATCATGGATCCGAAACGACTTTTCTACCCCTGTGTCATCCTGGAGAGAGTTAAAGCTTGATGATTTATTAAAATCACCTAACCAACCGTTATAAGCTTTCAAATTACTAATCATGTTTATTTGTATCTTGGCTGGAAAATCACTTGGGCCTTGTAGCAGTTTGCAGTACTGATTCTATTAGGCCATCTATATTAAACTCCACCAGATTTAAAATTACTAATCATGTTTATCTGTATTTTGGCTGGAAAATAATTTGGGCCTTGTAGCAGTGTGCAGTACTGATTCTATTAGGCCATCTATACTTAGCTCCACCAGATTTAAGATTACTAATCATGTTTATCTGTATCTTGGCTGGAAAATAATTTGGGCCTTGTAGCAGTTTGCAGTACTTATTCTATTAGGCCATCTATACTAAACTCCACCATATTTCAAATTAATAATAATTTTTAGCTGCATCTAGCCCGGAAAATAATTTTGGGGCTCCTAGATGCGCAAGACACATGAGTGCCTTCTTGCTGCACTACCTGCAACATGACCCTCAGATTGTCAGAATTCGAAATAATCCTGACTACTGGGTTGCCACACTCTTAGATCCCCCACACTCTTCGATCAACCTTTTCATTTTAATAAAGAACAAAAAAATGTTCATTTTTGAAATTATAAGCATTAGCAAGTTATTAGAAACTGAAATCAAACAGTTTTCAACTCAAAACTTTATTCTAGGTGATGTTACATTTGCACATAGGACCCCTTGTTCGAAAGGAGCTTCTGAACTCTCTCGTCCATTGAATTTGTCAGGTTTTGGATGGTTTCTGCTTCAATTGTTTTGCATGAGGACAGAATACCCTCCCAGAGGTGTTGCTTAGATGTGAACTGCCTCCCGCCATCATAGACACTCCTTTTGATGATGCTCCAGAGGTTCTCAATGGGGTTGAGGTCAGGGGAGCATGGGGGTCACACCATAAGTTTGTCCCCTTTTATGCCCATATCAGCCAGAGATGCAGATGTGTTATGTGCAGCATGAGACGGTGCATTATCATGCATGAAAATTATCTTGCTGCGGAATACACGGTTCTTCTTCTTGAACCATGGCAGGAAGTGCTGTTGGAGAAAATCCACATACATTATGGAGTTCATCTTTACCCCTTCAGGGATCCTAAAGGGGCCGACAATCTCTCTCCCCATGATTCCAGCCCAAAACATTACTCCACCTCCTCCTTTTTGGCGCCCTAGCCGTGTTTGCATGGGGTGTCCATCAACCAGCCATCCTCCACTCCATCCATCTGGACCATCGAGTGTTGCACGGCACTCATCGGTGAACAAAACAGTTTTGAAGTCAGTCTTCATGTATTGTTTGGCCCACTGGAACCGTTTCTGCTTGTGTACAGTGGATAGAGGAGGTTGACAGGATGGCTTACGCACAGCTGCAAACCTCTGAAGGACCCTGCATCTTGTTGTTCGGGGGACGTTGGAGGCACCAGCAGCTTCAAAAACTTGTCTGCTGCTATGACAAGGCTTTTTGGCCGCTGCTCTTGTAACCTGACGTAATTGCCTGTAGGAAAGAGTCCTCAATTTTCTCTTATCAGCACGCACACGTGTGTACTGTGAATCAGCTACATACTTCTTGATTGTGCGATGATCAGGATGAAGTGTCTTGGCAATGTTGATTGTAGTCATGCCTTGACCTAAACACTCCACAATTTGTTGCTTCTCAGCAGCCGACACATCCTTTTTCTTTCCCATTTTGGCAGAAAATATAGGCTGCTTAATAATGTGGGACAGCCTTCTTAAGTAGTCTTGTCTTTCATTGGACACACCTGCCAAACTAATTAGCACAGGTGTCTGCAATTGCTTACAGTGATATAAAGAGCCCTGACACACATCACCATCAATGAGTTTAACTGACAAACAAAAAAATTCTTACCTTATCACTCCTAAACACTTTTTGCATAATAATTTGGAACACAGTGTACATGTGCTTTTCCACAAAATACCAGTGGTTCACGTAGTGAATCTTACAGTTCTAACTTGCCAACCATGGTCTGTATGGAGTTGTTCAATAAAGGGCCCAAAATTAAGATAACATAGATGGGAGAGGTCTCTATGAATACGAATTCCTAAGTATTTGATACCCTGTGAGGGCCAGGCAAAGGGAAAGTTGGACTGGATGGAATCCTGTATGGATTTGGGGAGGGAGACATCGACGGCCTCAGACTTCGCTTTATTGATTTTAAAATTTGACCATGTAACAAAGTGATCTATTTCAGCCATAACAGCAGGGATGGATATATGTGATTGAGTGATATATACTAGGACATCATCAGCAAATGCAGAGAACTTGTACTCGGTGCCTCCCACCTCAATCCACCTAATATTGGGGTTATGGCGAATTGATGAGAGCAGGTGCTCCATCACTAGGATGTATAAGAGAGGGTACAGAGGACATCCCTGCCTTGTCCCATTAGTGATTATGAAAGGTGATGAAAATGTTCCATTTATCTTCAGCCTAGGTGACGTATTGCGATACAGGGCTGCGATTTCACCTATAAAAGGGTCCCCTAGACCCCTACCCCAAGCTTTTTAAGAGAATAATATATGGCATGCCAGGAGACTCTATGGAATGCTTTCTCAGCATCCAACGAGAGTATCTAATTACAAATTTTTAACTGCATTTAGCCCAGGAAATACTTTGTGCCTAGTAGCAGTGTCTGCTAGTCAGCAGATTATCCCAGCTGTTAAGCAAGCTACACCACCTGTAGTTTGGACACTTAATTTTTTCAAAGGAAATGGTTCGGGCCCCCGGGACACTCAGTGAAGAGCATCGGGGAGGCACCCCAAGGCACAGGGGCTGGGACTGGCGGTAGGGCGACTTGCGGTGGACAGCCAAGCTCGATCCTTATTAAAGCTTTTTAACTGCAACAGCTTTAGTGGACGCTACTGGAGCTGGAATTACATGGCTGCTGGCTTGAGACTTGCCCTCCAATAGATCCTTGTAAAAGGATTTAAAGTGTACTCATTCAAATTAGAGAGACAATTTAAATGAAAAAGATTAGACCTTCCTCCACCGCAGGGGGGCTCGCTCGACCTACCAGCGGACAGGCACCAGTATTGGGAGAGGGGGGCTGGCCATCAGGGTCCACCGCGGTTCTGGCACAAACCCGGCGACACGTAGGTCGCACGGGCAGTAACGGATTGACCGTGTCGGCTTCGCACTTTTTTGGTTTTAGAAGGGCATTACATGCCTATATCTGTGTCTCCCCCTCCTTTTACTCCTCCACCTCTTTTCTTTTCGCATGACTATATGTACTTGTCACTTTTCCATGTGTTAGTTGTGTCTTCTGAGCAGTTTGTCAGCTTTTGGACACCTTTGAAGGTGTTTTCTATGTGTTTCTATGTGTTTTTGTTTGCCTGCCATTGGTTTTAATGGTGTTCGAAGGTGTTCGACGAACAGTTCGACGAACAGTTCGGTGAACACACGGGTGTTCAACGAACCGAACTCAAACACTACGGGGGTGGCTCAACACTACTGAGGACTAATTAAGCTGCATATAATCAGTGTTAGGCAGGCAGGCAGTGTATGTGGCAGACTGCAGTGCATGTAGCGCAAAGTGTCAATTGAACGTACTGTCTGCTGCTGGTGTAATAATTACAGATATTTGTAGACATAGCCCCAGATATCAGGGGCCAGGGCAATTTTTTTTATCTTAATCCTGGTTATTTGCTTAAAAAGCAATCCAGAGTACACCATTTTCTGCTCCATTTGCTTGTTAGCACTGCATAATACAGCCAGATCTGTTCCATATTTCAGCGATAAAAATCCAGAAATTTGAACTGACTGTTGAAAATGTTGGCCTCCTTTTCCATTCTGTTGCAATGTGTCAGTCAAGCTATTCACACTAGGTATCTGTGTAGAATAATATTAGTAAATTACAGGCATGCTGTTTAAAACTGTGGTTCTCTGTCAGACATATCACCTATAAGAGTGTTCCAAAGTCAACCATTTCTTCCATTTTCATTTTGTTGCAGAGTGTCGGTCAAGCTATTCACATTAGGTATCTGTGAAAAATAGTATTAGTAAATTACAGGCCTGCTATTTAAAACCGTGGTTCTCTGTCAGACATATCACCTATAAGAGTGTTCCAAAATCTGACATTTCTTACATTTTCATTTTGCTGCAGTGTGTTCTCTGTGTAGAATAATATTAGTAAATTACAGGCCTGCTATTTAAAACCGTGGTTCTCTGTCAGACCTATCACCTATAAGAGTCTTCCAAAATCAGCCATTTCTTACATTTTCATTTCATTGCAGTTAGTGATGAGCGAGCATACTCACAAGTAGTCGGTACTCACCCGAGCATCTCAGTACTCGAGATGCTCGGAGCTCGCTGAGTACTTGCGAGATGATCGGGCGGATGCTCGGGTCCCCTCCCGGCATGTTTGCTGCTCTTTTGAGCGCCAATCAACATGCAGGGATTGCCTGCCACTCATTGTAATGCCGCAGCCATGTTGGTTGTGGCATTACAGTGATTGGCTGGCCGCAGAGCGTCATCAGGTCTATATCAGACCTGGCGCCGCTGTGCTCGTCAGTCTACTCCGCAATCAGGCAGTGTAGAGAGAGGTGCTGATGAGCTAGGGAGAGATTTCGTTGTGTATTAGATAATGTAGGGAGAAAACAAGTTCATTACACATATCCATCTCAACAAACTGTCCTTCTGAGGACTGCAGAGATATCAGGCAGGCAGTGTATATAGACACGCAGGCAGTGCATATAGCAGACTGCAGTGCATAAAGCAATCCAGAGAACACTGTTTTTCTGTGCCATTTTCTTGTTGGCACTGCAGAATACAGCCAGGGCCTTTCCATATTACTGCGCTAAAAATACAGCTATTTAAAACTGTGGTTTGTCCATCACACGGATCACATATAATTGCTCTGAAAATACTGCCATTTTTGGCCTCCATTCAAATTTTTTTTCAGTGTGTCAGAAAAGTTTATGACACCGGTTTGCTGTACAAAATAGTTACCTACAGGCCTTGTATTTAAAACTGTGTTTTCTCTGTCACACCGATCGCGTATAATTGCGCTGAAAATACTGCCATTTTTGGCCTCCATTCAAATTTTTTTTCAGTGTGTCAGCAAAGTTTTTGACTCCGGTTTGCTGTTCAAAATAGTTACCTACAGGCCCGGTATTTAAAACTGTGGGTTGTCCGTCACATGGATCACATATACATTTTCTGAAAATTCTGCCATTTCTGGCCTCCATTCTAATTTTTTTTCAGTGTGTCAGCAAAGTTTTCTCCACTGGTTTGCTGTTCAAATTAGTTACCTACAGGCCAGGTATTTAAAACTTTGGTTTCTCCATCACACGGATTACATATAACTTCGCTCCAAATTCAGCCATTTGCAGTGAGCGTGGAAAATATTATCCTCCATTTAAAATGAGCAAGGCGCGTGGGCAAGGGACTGGGGAACTGGACATGATGGTGATGGTGCATGCAGAGGCTAAAGCCGTGGGCAAGCTAAAATTGTGCCACAACAAACACCCACATCTTCTCTCCCGAACTTTCTGTCCCAATTCCTAGGGGACCGCAGCACACCACTATTGAACCAAGAGCAGTGTCAAAAGGTTGTTGGTTGGATAGCGGATAATGCTTCCAGTCATTTAGCCACCACCCTGTCTTCCACACGGTCAAGTCTCAGTAACCGTGAGTCTAGACTGCATATTCCTCCCCCTGATCCTCCTTCCTCCCACCATGCTGAGTGCCCGGAGACAACTGATCCCACACTTGAACACTCTGAAGAGCTGTTCACTTTTACATTTATAGATTCGGGCCTCTCGCCCGGTTCACTTGAAGTGGGGCAAGAGGAGATCGCATGTAGTGATGCCCAAATATTTGAGCAGCCACGGTCACATTAAGGCGACAGTGGGAAAGTGTCACAAGAGGTGGATGATGATGAGACACAATTGCCATAAAGTCAGGAGGAGGTCCAGGGAGCGGAAGTTGAAGACAAGGTGGTGGATGATACAGTAACTTACCCCAGTCCTTGGAAAGCAAGCGCAAATACGCAGCCAACGCTTTACAGGCCACACTACTAAATTCACACATTTCACGACTGCTTGCACTCGAATTGTTGTCTTTTAGGCTTGTGGAGATGGAAGCATTCCGCAACCTGATGGCGGTGGCCGTCCATCAGTACTCGGTCCCCACCCGCCACTATTTCTCTGGTGTGCCGTTCCCGCATTACACAAGCACGTGTCCCAAAACATTAGCCGTGCTCTCAACAATGCAGTTACTGGAAAAGTCGACCTAACCACGGACATGTGGACAAGTTCTTGTGGGCAGGGACGGTACATCTCGCTGACTGCACACTGGGTTAACATAGTGGAAGCCGGGACCCAGTCGGACCTTGGGATGTAACACGTCCTCCCAACGCCAAGGATTGCTCCAAGTCTACAGCTCCTGCACCTCATCCTCCTCTGCCTCCTCCTCCTCTTCAGCCTCCATCTCCGAAATGACCACATCAGTCACAAGCTGGAAGCACTGCAGCACTGCCTCAAACAAGCGGCAACAGGCTGTGCTGAAGCTATTATGCTTAGGTGACAAACCGCACAATGCTGAAAAGTTGTGGACAGCTCTGAAAGAGCAGGCAGATCTGTGGCTCACACCGCTGAACCTACAGCCAGGTATGGTCGTGTGTGACAATGGGCGGAGCCTGGTGGCAGCTCTGAGGCGAGCTCACACATGGACCATGCCTGGCCCATGTGCTTAACCTCGTGGTTCAGCAGTTTCTCAAATCCTACCCGGAGCTGCCGGATCTGCTTGTTAAAGTATTCCGCCTGTGTGCCCATTTTAGAAAGTCAGCTACAGCATCCACCGCACTTGCCGTGTTTCAGCAGCGTGGGAATTGGATGTTTCGCCCCCAGAAGTTCGCCTCCAGCAGTTCGCCCCCAGCAGTTTGTCCCCAGCAATTCGCCCCCGGGTCCATTTCACCCCCGCACATTTCATCCCCAGCATTTGGCCCCCAGGATGTTTTGCCCCCGCACATTTCCCTCCTTCACATATCGCCCCCAGTTCGCCCCCGGATTTTTCGCCCCCCAGCAGTTCGTCCGGGGGCGAAACGTGGGGGGCGAAATGTGCGGGGCGAATCTTCCTGGGGGCAAAATGATAGGGGCGAAATGTACCTGGGGGCGAACTGATGTGGGCGAACTGTTGGGGGCAAATTGCTGGGGGCGAACTGCAAGGGGGCGAACTGCTGGGGGCGAAACTTCCTATAACCCAGCAGGGTGTGCAGCTTCCGGCTCACAGACTGGTGTGTGATGTCCCCACATGTTGGAACTCTACACTGCAGATGTTGGAAAGTATTTGTGAGCAGAAGAGGGCAGTTGTTGAGTACCAGCATCAACAAGCCCGTCTGTATTCAATTCAGACTCCACACATAAGACCTCAGGAGTGGACATGGATGTCAGACATATATACCATCCTCCAAAACTTTGAGGACTCCACCAAGATGGTGAGCGGCGATGACGGCATAATTAGCGTCACCATCCCGCTTTTCTGTCTTCAGAAATGCTCTCTGCTCACAATCAAAGAGGATGCATTGCAGGCGGAGCATAATGTGATGAAGCAAGGAACCACACAGGGTGATTACACACAGCCCATCCTCATCTCATACCAATGTGGATTGGGTGACAATGAAGAAGAGGAGGAGGAGGAAGAACAGGAGTTAGTTTCATGCACTATAGATGGTACTACCTGCACAACTGTCAAACGGTCTGTCCAGCGTGGATGGCCAGAGGACAGAGAGGAGGAGGAGAGCATGGTCAGTCATCCTCTTGGTGAGGACACGGAAGTCTTGCCTGTCAGCAGTCTGGGACGTATGGCTGAGTTTATGTTACGCTGCCTTTCCCATGACCCTCGCGTTCTCAAAATTTTGAGTGACAGTCATTTCCGGTTGGTGACACTTCTAGACCCACGCTACAAGGAGAACTTTATATCTCTTATTCCTCAGGCTGACAGGTCTACAAAAATGGGGCAGTACCAGAAGGCCCTTGTTGCGGAACTATTAAAAAAATTCCCATTCTGAATTCTGAAATTCTGAAAACGCTGGCGGCAGAAGTCACAGTTCGTTGGACAACCAAAGAGTACAGGCGAGAGAGACACAACTTCAATCTAGCAGAGGCAGGGGGACACTGTCAAAGTTCTGAGAGAATTTTCTCAGCCCCTCCCTTCGAACATGCCCTGAGGCGTGGGGTACTCTCACAAGAAGTGCAAAGTTTGGGAAGATGCTGAGGGAGTAACTTGCCGACCGTACCAACATCCTCCGTGATTCCTCTGTGCTTTATAATTATTGGGTATCCAAGCTGGATACGTGGCATCAACTGGCTCTCTATGCCTTACTGGTCCTGGCCTGCCCTGCAGCTAGCATTTTGCCAGAGAGGGTTTTTAGTGCCGCCGGTGGAATTATAACCGATAGGTGCATCCGCCTGTCAACTGAAAATGCTGACATTCTGACTCTTATAAAAATGAACAAGGGCTGGATTGGGCCAGACTTCTCAACACCATCGAATGATAGCAGAGTAACATAAACTCAAATACAGGTCTAACTCTATTCCCATGCATCTCTGTCTTCACACCCAGACATGGGTATAAGCTTAATAATAATGGGATTCACTGCATACCAAATAACTGGATAGCAGACCCTCTCCTTTTTAATGGGAACATGTCGTTACTGTGGCCCAGCTCTATGTGTCTTTAAATTGTTAGTGGGGTTTTTCCCAAATTTTGGCAGCCCTTGCAGTCACAGCATGGGCATTACCACTATAGGAGACACACTCCTTTATAATGGGAACATTTTTTTTACTGAGATCCTCCTCTATGTCTCTTCAAAGGCGTATTGGGTTGCATCCAAATTTTTGGCAGCCCTTGCACTCACTGCATACGCAATAACAGTATAGGAGACCCACTCTTTAATAATAGGAGCAACAAAGCATGGCCGACTGCTGGCCTTTTAAGAATAGCAAGGCTGTAAAAATAGTGTTTGTAACTTTCACAATACCTCCTTCATAAATGAAACAGGATGTGTCTGATGATGTGTCAAACACCACATGGCCAAATAAGGTTGTAAAATGTAAAAATGACATATCCCGGTGAATGCATTTGTCTTGCTTGAAAGCAATGCAAAAGTGCAAAAACGCATCAAAAACACTACGTGTGAACATAGTCCAAGGTGTGTAGGAGCATTTTTGTTTTTGGTTATTTATTTTGCCTTATATACAAGTCATTATTCTGGAAAAGATGTTCCTTAACATATTTCCCAGGAAAATCCATTTTGGTTTTGTTTTTGTATGTTTTATTGTAAAAGTGGCGTAATACCTCTGACAACATTGTTGACAGCAGTGACCTGGGAGTCATAAAAGCTTCCAGGGATCTTCCCCATGCTGTTCCCATGTCATTTGAGCACTGTTCCCATTGATTTAGGCAATTTTTAGGCCTTCAGCAGACTGCCAGAGGGAGCCGCCGGAAAAAAGCTTGAGTTTCCCATAGACTTACATTGGGCTCGTTATTTGGACCGAGCACTCGAGCATTTCAATTTGCTCGACCCGAGCAATGAGTACCCGAGCATTTTAGTTCTCGCTCCTCACTATTAGTTACTATAGTTTACAGTACTATTAACAAAATATGTCATATGCAAAAACATACATAATAAATCGACCATTTTGTCATGTGCTTATAATACCTGTCCCTGATCTTTTTACCAGTGTTGTTACTAGTAATCAGGCATAAACATGGCGGCTAAAGTTTTAAGTAGACTGTGATGTCCGTTTCAAGGTTCATTAATGTTTAATTTTTATTGACTATAAAAGTCAAAGAGAATTTAATAAAGCAAATTACAAAAAGTAAACATTAACTGTGCAGATGCAATTGGTAGACAATTAAATATAAAACACTTTAATCGCTATTTAATTGCCATTTAGTAATTAATATTTGTATACCGTTTTTCTGTTTAATAGAACACATGATGTTTGTCATATCCAATTAACTGTTTTTATAACTGTTGTACAGTTTTATTTTTGGCATAGTTAATGTATAATCTCTGCCTGTTAATATTTTATTTATGTTTTTATTTTTGCTGCCATCGTTGCTCTACATCTTGGGGTTGTGGAGTTAGAAGGGGAGGAGAAGGTATAGTAGACATTATCTTTTATTCCCAAAAGCACAAACATAAAACACATTTTAGATTCATCCTTTTAGAGTTTAGTCAAATATAGATACTGAATGCACTATATGGACAAAAGTGTTGGGACACATATGACTCGCCCCCTGGGCCATGGGGCACCCGGGACCGGACTTCAGGGCAATGCTGGGAGTAGTAGTGGCGACCCAGTCCCGTGGCTCAGGGTGGTCAGACCAAGGTTGTGGCAGTCTCTGTATCAGTATAATGCAATGTCCGATTATGCCACCCGTGGATTGCGGTCAATAAGAACTGCCGCTGCTGAGCAAACCTCTGAGGCTGATGTTGTGAGGGCAGCAGAGTGTAGTATAACTCTCCACGGGAGGAGTATAGCCTCAGGGTAGTGAGTGTGGATGATGGGAGTGATGGTGCACGAGCGCAGCAGGAACGACTCAGAGGCTTTGCAGTGCAGTTCAGGGTCTTTACTGATGATGATAAGGCAGACCCTCCCGGGAGTACTGGCTAGCATAAGAGGCCTGGTCAGTCTGTGAGCAAACTGGAGTTCCCCTGGCCAGGTGGAGTTGTAGGCCTCCCCGTCTATCTGCACTCTTCCTGGCTACCTTGCTGTAAGCGAGTGGAAGTAGCCCACATCCCTGAGTGTACCGTGTGGTGCGCACCCGTATGGCTGGTAACTTGAGACCTTCTGATAGCCCCCGCTACTCAATGGCAGTGCTGGTCCCTTGCTCGTGACTGAGCCTCCGGCATTCTATGGCCAGAGGACCTTAAATCCCCTGCCAGCGGGTTTCTGCTGCTGGGTATATATAAGTCCCCACAGCCTAGGACTCCTGTGTCCGGTTCTTAGCGTCTTCTGCCAGGACGAACTCCGCTTAGCTCAAGTCCCTGGTCTTCAGCTCCTGCTCCTACAGAGCTCCTCGCTGTTAATTTCCCTGTGTCTGGAACAAACTCCAAGCTCTGACTCCACTAACCCCGCCCCAGATCCAGTTTATATAGTGCAGGTTCCTCCCCTATCTGGTCTGGGACAGGAGGTTTTGCATGTTTAAGGGCTCCTGACCAGAAAACCTCCCACTTGCTCTCAGACGTAATATTTCTATTACTGTGGTAACCAGACCCCAGGGGTGCCACACATACATTACAACTACAGGAGCTTATGTGACATCCCTTTCTTAACATATTATCATTGATAAAAAAATGGCCACCTCTTTGTAGCTAAAATACTCTTCTACTCTTGCGGGAAAGATTTCTACAAGTGTTTTCAGTTGGTCTGTGGGAATTTTAGCTCATTCAAGCAGAAGTTCATTTGTGAAGTTTGGCACTGATGTTGGACAAGATGGCCTGCTCACACTAAACTCACCCAACCATGCCTTTATAATTTTCGCTTTTTGGACTATTGTATACCACCAACTTTGTCAGAACAGTTTGGAAAGACCATTTTCTGTACCATAAGGCAGATCACAAAGTTTTGGAATGTTAAAGCATTAAATGGGTTGTCTAGACTATGAAGTATGCAACCGCTCTATGTGACTGCCTAATTGGGATAATGTGGGATGCAACCACTGTCATGATTCCACTATATTCTCCATGCGGATGAGCGGTCACTTGTGATCATGTGCCAATTAGACTCTCCTTCGCTAAAACAGTGAGAAGCAAAGTGGAGTCTAGTCGGCATGTGATCGCGTATATGCAAATATCACACTATCACAATTCGACATGCAGACTTTTCTTCTTAGACTGGACTACCACTTTAAGAGTTATTTCACTGAAGCTTAGAAGCCTAGATAAACCATTGAAAATCAATTCAATTGCTTTTTCCCTCTTCTATCAGTTGGCCCAATGCAGTCAGGCAGGTAATGATCTATTGGCTTTTGCCAAACTCAGAATAATCAATAAGACTGCTAAATAAAGAAGCTTAATTTGTCACTCCACAGAACACATTTTGAAATCTCCTGAACCCAGTTTTGGCATGCTTTACACAACTCGATCTGATGCTTAGCATTGTGATTGATGATGCAAGACGTATATGCAACTGATTGGCCATATAAAGTCATGCCATAAAGCTCCAGGTGCAAAGTTTTTGTGCTGATGTTAATGCCAGAGAAGGTTTGAAACTTTGTAGTTACTGAGTCAACAGAGCACTGGTGACTCTGCTCTGAAACTTAAAGTGGTCTGCCACTTCATGGCAAAGTTAAGTTAGTTGAGTTCCTAAAAGCCTCCTCTTTTCAATAATACCACTCACAGGGGACTGAAAAAAGGTCTATTTGCAGAGATCAATCTGCTCATCTCTATCTATCTATCTATCTATCTATCTATCTATCTATCTATCTATTTATCTATCTATCTACAGCTATATACTGTATAAACTGTATATATATATATATATATATATATATATATATACATATTTATATATATATAAACATATGTATATCTCACTAAATTAGAATATCATCAAAAAGTTAATTTATTTCAGTTCTTCGATTTAAAAAAAATAAAACTCCTATATTATATAGAGTCATTACAGAGTGATCTATTTCAAGTGTTTATTTATTTTAATGTCGATGATTATGGCTTACAGCCAATGAAAACACAAAAGTCATTATCTCAATAAATGAAAATAATTAACAAAAAGCCCCAGCTAAGGCTTCCTAAGCGTTTAAAAAGGTCCCTTAGTCTGTTTCAGAGGGCTCCACAATCATGATGAAGACTGCTGACTTGACAGATGTCCAGAAGGCTGTCATTGACACACTCCACAAGGTCCCAGAGTTCCAATTTTCATTTGGAAATCAAGGTCCTAGAGTCTGGAGAAAGAGTGGAGAGGCACACAATCCAAGCTGCTTGAGGTTTAGTGTGAAGTTTCCACAATCATAGTTGGTTTGGGGAACCATGTCATCTGCTGGTGTAGGTCCACTGTGTTTTATCAAGACCAAAGTCAGTGCAGCCATCTACCAGGAAATTTTAGAGCACTTCATGCTTCCCTCTGCCGACAAGCTTTTTGGAGATGGAAATGTCATTCTCCAGCAGGACTTGACACATGTCCACACTGCCAAAAGTACCAATACCTGGTTTATAAATGTAAAATCCCTGGCGGCGTGCTGGCATGGCTTACCACCTCCCACCATGCAAGACCGCCATCTTACCTATCAGTCCAGGCTGCACACTTTGCTCCAGTACCTGCTGTGTGCATGTCTCTTGTCTGATTGCTTAGGGAGGCGGCGCAGTTACTGCCTGTTTCTTATAGTTACTGTGTGCACAGTCCTAATGTGTCCCCAGTCTATTGCTGTCAGTCACTGGATACTTAAACCCCCTCCAACCAGTAGGAGGTGCCTGAGCCACACTTTCTTTCAGTGTGTTCTGTGCAACTGAGTTGCCAGGTCCTGTCCTGTATCTAGTCTGTTTCTGCCACCCTGGGGGCTGAGTTCTCAGGCCCGTTATCTGTATCTTTGACTTCTAGTCTGTTTCCGCCACCCTGGGGGCTGAGTTCCCAAGCTCGTTCCTGTATCTTGTTCCTGGTTCAGTTCGTCTGAACAGTGTCCTAGCCCGTAACTGGGTTGTCTCTATATTCGTATCATGCTTTTTCCTGCAGTGTCTGAACCTGCACCTAACTCCAACTCTTTGTCTCTGCACTTCTGTTTGCGAGTTTAGTGTCCACTCGCTACTTCATTTTAAGTACCTTGTGTGTATCTGCTCTGCTTTTCTACCACACCTGCGGGTTTTGCTCTCCTCTGCTTGTCTATCGCACCTGCGGGTTTCGCTCTGCTCTGCTTGTCTACCGCACTTGCGGCTTTTGCTCTGCTCTGCTGTCTACCGCACCTGCGGGTTTTCCTCTGCTCAGCTTGTCTACCGCACCTGTGGGTTTTGCTCTGCCCTGCTTGTCTGCCACACCTGCGGCTCTGTTCCTGTATCCCAGTCTCTACTGGTCCCTATCCTGCCTGCGTTCCTATCTGCCAGTACCCACCTGTCTGCATATCAGCCGTGCCTGCCAGTACCCACCTGTCTGCATACCAACCATGCTTGCCAGTACCCACCTGTCTGCATACCAGCCGTGCCTGCCAGTACCCACCTGTCTGCATACCAGCCGTGCCTGCCAGTACCCACATGTCAGTATGCCAGCCTAACCTGCCTGTTCCTGCATTCCCCTGTGTGGGTCAACAGCTGTGACCGGGGTCTGACCTGGAGTAGCACCTGGTCCCTCTGCTAGGTTCCTCCATGGTTCACGGAGTTGACTAAGCCATCGTGCAACCTTGGTCGGACCGAGTTAATACTTAGTCACGCCCCTCCAGGCACTTCTTAGTTCATGGTCCAGTGGGATCACTAACCACGCTCACGTCAGCCAGTCCGGGCGTGAGTGTAACAGTTTGCTCAGGCCAAGGTCCCCGTTGAGCTTCACGGCCCTTAGCTCTCGGAGATGTTTGAATCCTTGTCTGGCGAATACGTGCACCAAGAAATTTTTTTTTCTCTCAAGCTGAGGTCCAGGCGATTTACGCAGCAGCCCAAATGGAGCTATGGGGATCCCAAACAAAGCTGTGCGTTTTTGGAGCAATGCATGCTGAATTTCAAATTCTATGCTCACTATTTTCCCACTGATTGGGTTAAAGTAGCATTTCTGAAGTCCTACTTAGCGGGTGATGCCTTGAATTGGATCACCCCCCTATGGGAAGCATGGGATCCTATCGTCTTTGACCTGCAGGCCTTCCTGGTGGCCTTTCTAATGGTCTTCGATGACCCTAACCCTGAGGCTTCTGCTAAAGTTTCCCTTCCCAATATTCTGGAGCAGTCCCGATGGGTGATGCGTGTAGGTAGCCCACCAGCTCTCCAGCCTGAAGAGACTGCTGCCCACACAGAATCCACACAAGATGACAATGCTCCACAGAATACTTCTCTTCCCAACCTCAAGAGGCAGTCCAGCCGTGCAAGGCGTAGAGGTAAATTATCACGCCAGGTTCTGTCCTCCCAAAGACCTCCTATTCCCCAGTGTGTAGAGGCAGCTGTCCACACAGAATCCGTGAAGGATGACCATGTTCATCAGGCAAAGCAGAGGCCGGGACTCAGTCACAAAATGGGATTGCGATCCCGCTGCGGTTGTTTGGGACCCCTTGATGGTCTTTGTCCAACAAAGGTTGGAGAATCCCAAGACATTAGGCCTGTAGGAGAGGCTGCTCTTGGCATAAGTATTTCCTCTCCACAGATGACCATGACTGTCTCCATGGCAAGTGAAGGCCTCGGATTAACCGGAAGTTTTGGGCTTAAAGCCTAGAAGAGTCGGTGTCTGATTCCGGTCCAACAACTCCAGAATCCGGTTGGGGAATTGTCAGCGGAAGGACAAGCCCTACTCAGAAACAGTCAAAATATGTCTGTACAAATTAAGCTCCAGATTGGAACATTACACATGAAGAAGTTCACATTCCAGGTGCTGTCTGGTTTACCCACAGGTTGTCCAGATCCGAGAGATCTTTTGCCCGCTCAGGTCTGGAGATCCTGTATGGTGTTTCCTGGGGGACTGCTGAAGTACAAGGGGTGTCCAGTCCCTATATCTTCAGGACAGTCAGCAGTGTCTTCTTCTTCTTCACCAGATCTGCTAGTCGCTGACTCGCTGTGCGCTGAAGTCTCCGAAGGAAGGGAAGCGGAGGCATTGTCCCCACACAGTCTCGCCGATTGTACCAATGATCTGGCTTTAGGCACCGCCCCGCCTCGCAGACGTGTCATCTCAGAAACCAGACTGAAGTTGGTCCCTAAGCAAGGATCCTCCATCTCTAACAAATCTGGCAATAAGTCCATCAAAGCGGTGGCTACCTCCAAGTCTCTGCACCCCTCCAACCAGGCGGAGGACCTCCAGTTGCCTCCTGAATCCTACGCGGTGCTACCTGATAACAAATGGAGAGAGATTTTTCTGCACCCTGTACCTGATACTTCGCCCACTTCATCCAGTAAGCTTGGCAAAGTGTACGTCAAGGCGGTGGTTACCCCTGAGTCTCAGCACCCCTCCAACCCGGTGGAGGATCTCCAGTTGTCCCGTGAATCCTTTGGGGTGCTACCCATTAACAAATGGAGAGAGACTTTCCTTTGTCTTGTTCCTGGTACTTCACTCATTTTATCTGTTGCTGAGGATGGCTCGATGGGAGGATGCATCCTAGTCACCAAGATGGTGAGACCAGTTTCGTTCCCTCTAGTGGACAGAAGTTGTAATCTTCTTGAAGAGAAGGATCGGCCTCCAAATTCTCTGCAGAAAATCCTTGCAGGCTTGAAGAAGAGGGGGATAAAGGGGGGGTACTGTAACATCCCTGGCGGCATGCTGGCATGGCTTACCACCTACCACCATGCAAGACCGCCATCTTACCTATCAGTCCAGGCTGCACACTTTGCTCCAGTACCTGCTGTGTGCATGTCTCTTGTCTGATCGCTTAGGGCGGCGGCGCGGTTACAGCCTGTTTCTTATAGTTACTGTGTGCATAGTCCTAATGTGTCCCCAGCCTATTGCTGTGAGTCACTGGATACTTAAACCCCCTCACCCAGTAGTAGGTGCCTGAGCAACACTTTCTTTCAGTGTGTTCTGTGCAACTGAGTTGCCAGGTCCTGTCCTGTATCTTGTCTGTTTCCACCACCCTGGGTCTGAGTTCCCAGGCCCGTTACCTGTATCTGTGACATCTAGTCCGTTTCGGCCACCCTGGGGGCTGAGTTCCCAGGCTCTTTCCTGTATCTTGTTCCTGGTTCAGTTCGTCTGAACAGTGTCCTAGCCCGTTACTTGTTTGTCTCTATGTTCGTATCTTCCCTTTTCCTGCAGTGTCTGTATCTGCACCTAACTCCAAATCATTGTCTCTGTACTTCTGTTTGTGAGTTTAGTGTCCACTCGCTACGTCATTGTAAGAACCTTGTGTGTATCTGCTCTGCTTGTCTACCGCACCTGCGGCTTTTGCTCTGCTCTGCTTGTCTACTGCACCTGCGGGTTTTGCTCTGCTCTGCTTGTCTACCACACCTGCGGGTTTTGCTCTGCTCTGCTTGTCTACCACACCTGCGGGTTTTGCTCTGCTATGCTTGTCTACCGCACCTGCTGGTTTTGCTCTGCTCTGCTTGTCTACCGCACCTGCGGCTTTTGCTCTGCTCTGCTTGTCTACCGCACCTGTGGGTTTTGCTTTGCTCTGCTTGTCTAGCGCATCTTCAGGTTTTGCTCTGATCTGCTCATCTACCGCACTTGCGGGTTTTGTTCTGCTCTTCTTGTCTGCCGCACCTGCGGCTCTGTTCCTGTATCCCAGTCTGTACTGGTCCCTATCCTGCCTGCTTTCCTATCTGCCAGTACCCACCTGTCTGTATACCAGCCGTGCTTGCCAGTACCCACCTGTCTGCATACCAGCCGTGCCTGCCAGTACCCACCTGTCTGCATACCAGCCGTGCCTGCCTGTACCCACCTGTCAGTATACCAGCCAAACCTGCCTGTTCCTGCATTCCCCGGTGTGGGTCAACAGCTGTGACCAGAGTCTGACCTGGAGTAGCACCTGGTCCCTCTGCTCGGTTCCTCCCTGGTTCACGGAGTCGACTGAGCCACCGTGCGACCTTGGTCAGTCCGAGTTGATACTCAGTCACGCCCCTCTAGGCACTCCTCGGTTCATGGTTCAGTGGGATCACTAACCACGCTCACGTCAGTCAGTCCGGACGTGAGCATAACAATAAACAACAATATCACTGTGCTTGATTGTCCTGCAAACTCGCCTGACCTTAACCCCATAGAGAATCTATGGGGTAATGTCAAGAGGAAGATGAGAGACACCAGACCCAATAATGCAGACGAGCTGAAGGCTGCTATCAAAGCCACCTGGGCTTCCATAACACCTCATCAGTGCCACAGGTTGATCGCCTCCATGCCACGCTGCATTGATGCACTAATTGATGCAAAAGGAGCCCTGACCAAGTATTGAGTGCATTTACTGAACATACATTTCAGTAGACCAACATGTCGGATTTAAAAACATTTTTAAGCTGTTGTTCTAAAGTTTTCTAATTTACTGAGATAATGACTTTTGTGTTTTCACTGGCTGTAAGCCATAATCATCAACATTAACAGAAATAAACACTTGAAATAGATCACTCTGTCTTCAATTACTCTATATAATATATGAGTTTCACTTTTTGTATCGAAGAACTGAAATAAATTAACTTTTTGATTATATTCTAATTTAGGGAGATGCACTTGTGTATAGTCATGGCTGAAAGTGTTGACACCCTTTAAATTGATCCAGAAAATGATTGCAATTACACATGTTTTATTATACACACATTTTTATTTGCTTGAGTGTATTGGAGCAACTCAAAAAAACAGGGAAAAAAGGCAAATTGGACATCATTTTGCTAGTAAATAAAAATCCTGAAACCAAGGATCGGTGTCACAGAAACTGTGCTTCCTGACTTTTGAGAAGAACGAGGTATTATTTTTTTTTTCTTTCGAAAATGAGACATTGTATGTGGATGATTTTTAGGTAATATTACCATTATTTCAGGGGGCATAGTGTGTCACAGAATTATACTCAGATGCCTAGCATATGCAAGTATTTATAAATAGTATATAGGGTAAAGATCCCAAGACACCAGGGTAGTAAACAGGTTTATGTGTAGCTGTTAGAATATTGTGTGGTGGTCTTAGTTGGATAAAGAAGAACTAGAAAAAGATTTTTTTCAAACTGAGAAGACATCATCTGAGAATCACGGAATGTAAAGTAAATGTTTATTCTGATTCTTAATGCATTTAATTAGTACCATAGCCACTGTAAGGTCTGAAGCTTTTCTTGCTTGTGAAACAACAGATCTTGGTATATCTCATTAGCAATGTTTAGGTCATACTAAAAGCTATAATTTAACGTAGAGCAAAGTCCTATAACATGCTTTACCCTGACTTGGCAGCTGGTTTATTTATTATTAGAGTAAAAGAGTAATTTTCCTTTGTATGCTACGCCACATGCATTACTCATATGACGTGGCAAATCTTTGGTTCCACCCCTAACATAGAGCATTTATAATAAGGTGGATATCAAACCACTTAGTTTGTGCTCACTATTGCGATTTAGCCAAATTGGAATTGCTAATGAAGTGGTGCTGAAAAACAATAATAATAATAATCTTTTTATTTATATAGCGCCAACATATTCTGCCTCGCTTTACAATTCAGAAAATTTACAGACATTTGCACTGTCCCCAATGGGGCTCACAATCTACATTCCCTATCAGTATGTCTTTGGAGTGTTGGAGGAAACTGGAGAACCCAGAGCACATACAAACTCCTTGCAGATGTTGTCCTTTGTGGGATTTGAACCCAGGACCCCAGCGCAGCAAGGCTGCAGTGCTAACCACTGAGCCACCGTTCTGCCCACAGTGGCTCAATATAAGGAATTCTGTCACCAGGATATTTCTGTGCAATCTAGCAGCATGATGTAGGAGCTAAGACCCTGATTCCAATGATATGTCACTTATTGGTCTGCATGCTTTGATTTTGATGCAATCACTGTTTTCTCTGTTGTAGATCTAGCAGTGCTCTGAATGCTGAGCTGTGTATAACCCCGCCTACAGCTATGATTGACAGATTCTTATGTAAATTGTACATTGACAGAAAGCTGCTAATCATTGGTGGGGAATAGGTTGCACAGAATAGTTGACTAGGAGGCAGGAGACACCTAGTCATGTAGTGATCATCTCCTGCTGATAAGACATTAATTTTATTGGAACAGCAACACAGAGGCAAGTAAGTGATACATCACTGGAATTAGGCTTTTGGCCCCTACATAATGCTGCTCTCAGACTACATAATAAAAACCTGCTGACAGATTATCTTTAATGCCAATGATATTTGTGTAAAATTTTTACTTAAATTCAAACAAAATGCAAATTTTTGTAAATTGCCTAAAATGGTCTTTGCCTATTTTATACCTCATTCATGGTCAAGCATGTTTTCCCAGAGTGAATTGCAATTATCACATCTTACTGTATGATATATCATTTCCAATCAGGAGGGATTATCATAGCCTGTATAAAAGCTGAAGCAGTAAATGCAGCTGCTATTTTGCAGAGAATCTGGATTGTGCAATGACATCAAAGCACACAGCTTGGCCATAAAGGTAGTTTTGTAGGGAGGAATAGGTTAAAATTCCTCTAAGCCAATGTGCAGGACTAATCAACAATTAAAACGTTTATATATTAATTTAAACATTTACAGTCTGATATTTTTGCCTCATTTATTTAATTTTGTTCTCTACTTTTAGGACTTGTGTAAAATTTTGCTGTATTTTTTAGATCAAATTCATGCAGCAATATGGAAAATTTTGAAGGGTTCACAAACTTTCAAGCAACACTGTATAATTAGCAGTGGTTATGGGTGGGCCCCAGTATCAATTCATCTACTACTTTTGAAAAAAGGGGTCTCTTTCCCTAGTGGCAGCTGGACTATTGCAGGTAAGTGAATTTGTTACACAGAAACCTTATTATTTAGACTCATTTTTATAAGTATTTTTGTAAGCACTGCTAAATAAATTCTGGATGTTTTCTTCTGCTACTTCCAATTAGAAAAAATTAACAGTTTTTTGAGATTGCTGATACATATTGTAGGTCTTCTGTGAAATGATCATAGACACGAACACTAACAGATTTTTGTTGACTAGCACACAATTTATGGTTTATGCATTGAGCTGTCTAAGTCTGAAAATGGCTCTTTAGAAAAAAAATGACACCGTAAATTTGCCAGCTTTACTTGCGATGCAGTACTGAGAATGGATGGGAAACTATTTTAATGTACTGTGTACCTGTGATTGCTATGAACATTTGTAACCTACCAAGAGGATAAAAACACATTAAAGCTATTTGTTACTGGCTTTTGAAAGTAGCCTGTTCTAAATTCTGACATCTTCAGCATTTTAAAATATTTAAGAAAGGAAAGCCAGTGTTACTTTACTAATGTGCTTTTGTAATAATTACAATATGTTCTTAGCCTACGCTGAACATATGGTGTTGCTCCTTGCTAATATGCATGAGTGAGTGGCACTGTGCCACTACAACCCAGTTACTTAGCAGCAGCCATAATGATAATAAAACTTAGCCCAATGTGCTGTCTCCTCTGGCACCTTTCTTGTATAGCCAGGATTAAATTTCTCTGCAAGTTATCTTAGAGAACTAGATGGGCTCACCTATAGTATCCAGACTGGAGGGTCCATTACTATATGACCGATTTAACAATTGTTTTTCTTTAGACCATTTTTGGAAAGTGCTAACTAGAGATGAGCAGATCTGACAAAATTCAAATTTATCAGTTCTTGCAGATTTTCCCAGGAAATTTGATTTGCAATCCAGTTAGTCAATGTAAATTTAATGTCACTATTATGCCCTTGGGGATTTTAACATCTTCAGAGTGTAAAAAATGTAAGATGTAAAGAAAATAAAACAATAATTTTTCTCACTGTACCGCTCACCTCTACTGGTACCCTAGTGGCATCTTCTTATAACTGCTGAAAGTGCCAAATCCCCAGGTGTCCTTGCGGCTCTGGGAGGGTCTCAAGCAAGTTCACATTGTCAGAACCATTGCCAGTACATAAATGCATCGCCAGAACCACCATCAGTACATGTTTATGGCACCAAGCTTAATACAGCGATCAATTGCAATGTCAGGTCAGCCTCATATACAATTGTATCATGTGAATCTAGAACTCTGAATGTATCTTTAACACTGGTAAGGAAATGCAAATTGCTGTTATCAGTCATCATCAGATTGTGAACCATACAAGACTCACAGTGTTAAGCATCAGTCTGGTGCTGGATTTGAAATGGGTCCAGGACCTTCTGTGGTCTCCCATTTTGGTCCAGCTGGGGCTGATGTTGCTCAGCATCACTATCAGCCTCAATGCCTAGCTGGTCCGCGAGCACTGTTTATCTCCCAGGTAGTTGTGCCTAGCAATGTTAAGCCTGGGTTGCAGAGGGAGACAGGTCTTGTGGAATCCAAGTCCAGGATTTGCCGCACTGAGCATGTCCGTGACCTGGCGGATCATGATTGGTGGGTTGGCACCCACCTGACCCGGTGACCTGGCACCACCTGATTGGTCCGTGGGTAACATCACCAATGGCGCATCGGTGGGCAGGGCTTAGTCTTTAACCCCTTAAGCCCCAAGGGTGGTTTGCACGTTAATGACCAGGCCAATTTTTACAATTCTGACCACTGTCAATTTATGAGGTAATTACTCTGGAACGCTTCAACGGATCCCCCTGATTCTGAGATTGTTTTTTCGTGACATATTGTGCTTCATGATGGTGGTAAAATTTCTTCAATATCTCTTGCGTTTATTTGTGAAAAAAATGGAAATTTGGCGAAAATTTTGAAAATTTTGCAATTTTCAAAATTTGAATTTTTATGCCCTTAAATCAGAGAGATATGTCACACAAAAGAGATAATAAATAACATTTCCCACATGTCTACTTTACATCAGCAAATTTTGGAACCAAAATTTTTTTTTGTTAGGGAGCTATAAGGGTTAAAAGTTGACAAGTGATTTCTAATTTTTCCAACAAAATTTACAAAACCATTTTTTTAGGGACCACATCACATTTGAAGTCACTTTGAGAGGTCTTTATGACAGAAAATACCCAAAATTGACAACATTCTAAAAACTGCACCCCTCAAGGTGCTCAAAACCACATTCAAGAACTTTATTAACCCTTCAGGTGCTTCACAGGAATTTTTTGAATGTGGAAGAAAAAAATGAACATTTAACTTTTTTCACAAAAATGTTACTTTAGACCCAATTTTTTTTATTTTCACAGGGGTAACAAGAAAAAATGGACCCCAAAATTTGTTGTGCAATTTCCCCTTGGCACGCAGATACCCAATATTTGGGGAAAAAACACTGTTTGGGCGCACGGCAGGGCTCGGAAGGGAAGGAGCGCCATTTGACTTTTTGACTGTAAAATTTGCTTGAATAATTAGCGGACGCCATGTTGTGTTTGGAGAGCCCCTGTGTGCCCAAACATTGGAGCTCCCCCACAAGTGACCCCATTTTGGAAACTAGACCCCCCAAGGCACCTATCTAGATGCATAGTGAGCACTTGGAACCCCCAGGTGCTTCACAAATTGATTCGTAAAAATGAAAAAGTGTTTTTTTTTTCACTTTTTCATTTTTACGAATCAATTTGTGAAGCACCTAGGGGTTCCAAGAGCTCACTATGCATCTAGATAGGTGCCTTGGGGGGTCTAGTTTCCAAAATGGGGTCACTTGTGGGGGAGCTCCAATGTTTGGGCACACAGGGACTCTCCAAATGCAACATGGTATCCGCTAACTAATTGAATGGAAAATTCGCTCAAATTGTTAGCGGACACCATATTGTGTTTGGAGAGCCCCTGTGTGCCCAAACATTGGAGCTCCCCCACAAGTGACCCCATTTTGGAAACTAGACCCCCCAAGGCACCTATCTAGATGCATAGTGAGCACTTGGAACCCCCAGGTGCTTCACAAATTAATTTGTAAAAATGAAAAAGTGAAAAAAAAAACACTTTCATTTTTATGAATCAATTTGTGAAGCACCTGGTGGATCCAAGTGCTCACTATGCATCTAGATAGGTGCCTTGGGGGGTCTAGTTTCCAAAATGGGGTCACTTGTGTGGGAGCTCCAATGTTTGGGCACACAGGGACTCTCCAAATGCAACATGATATCCGCTAACAAATTGTCGGCTCACATTGTTAGCGGACACCATGTTGCGTTTGGAAAGCCCCTGTGTGCCCAAACATTGGAGCTCCCACACAAGTGACCCCATTTTGGAAACTAGACCCCCCAAGGCACCTATCTAGATGCATAGTGAGCACTTGGAACCCCCTAGGTGCTTCACAAATTGATTCGTAAAAATGAAAAAGTGTTTTTTTTTTCATTTTTTCATTTTTACGAATCAATTTGTAAAGCACCTGGGGTTCCAAGTGCTCACTATGCATCTAGATAGGTGCCTTGGGGGGTCTAGTTTCCAAAATGGGGTCACTTGTGGGGGAGCTCCAATGTTTGGGCACACAGGGACTCTCCAAATGCAACATGGTATCCGCTAACAAATTGAATGGAAAATCGGCTCAAATTGTTAGCGGACACCATGTTGCGTTTGGAGAGCCCCTGTGTGCCCAAACTTTGGAGCTCCCCCACAAGTGACCCCATTTTGGAAACTAGACCCCCCAAGGCACCTATCTAGATGCATAGTGAGCACTTGGAACCCCCAGGTGCTTCACAAATTGATTCGTAAAAATGAAAAAGTGTTTTTTTTTTTCATTTTACGATTCAATTTGTAAAGCACCTGGGGCTCCAAGTGCTCACTATGCATCTAGATAGGTGCCTTGGGGGGTCTAGTTTCCAAAATGGGGTCACTTGTGGGGGAGCTCCAATGTTTGGGCACACAGGGACTCTTCAAATGCAACAAGGTGTCCACTATCAAATTGTCGGCTCAAATTGTTAGCGGACACCATGTTGCGTTTGGAGAGCCCCTGTGTGCCCAAACATTGGAGCTCCCCCACAAGTGACCCCATTTTGGAAACTAGACCCCCCAAGGCACCTATCTAGATGCATAGTGAGCACTTGGAACCCCAAGGTGCTTCACAAATTTATTTATAAAAATGAAAAAGTGTTTTTTTTTTCACTTTTTCATTTTTATGAATCAATTTGTGAAGCACCTGGGGGTTCCAAGTGCTCACTACGCATCTAGATAGGTGCCTTGGGGGGTCTAGTTTCCAAAATGGGGTCACTTGTGGGGGAGCTCCAATGTTTGGGCACACAGGGGCTCTCCAAACGCAACATGGTGTCCGCTAACAATTTGAGCCGACAATTTGTTAGCGGACACCATGTTGCATTTGAAGAGTCCCTGTGTGCCCAAACATTGGAGCTCCCCCACAAGTGACCCCATTTTGGAAACTATACCCCCCAAGGATTTTATTAAGGTGTATAGTGAACATTTTGAACCCAGAGGTACAACACAGAATTTGTTTACATTAGGTCATCATATTCAATAAGTTGTCATTAGTCTGGAGCGCAAGTGCTCGCTACTTGAGTTTGCATCGGGTACTCAGGTATGCACCATGTACAGCGTGTGCTCTAGTGACATGCTCGAGTCCCTGCTCCGCATGTTTCACGGTTATTAGACACCCCAAAAAAAACATGCGGGGATCGCTCGTGCATGGCAGGCAATCCCCGTATAGTTTTTTTGGCCGCGAAACATATGGGGCAGAGACTCAAGCATGTCACTCAAATACCCACGATACTCAATGCATACCAGAGCACCCGATGCAAACTCAAGTAGCGAGCACTTGCGCTCAACACTAGTCGCCATATCATCATCTTTTTTTCTTACTTTTGAAAAAAATCCCAACCCCATCACACCCCAGCCCTAACCCCAGCCCTAACCCTAGCACAACCCTAACTGTAGCACAACCCTAACCCTAGCACAACCCTAGCCCTAGCACAACCCTAGCCCCAAACCCAGCCCTAACCCTAGCCCAATCCTAACCCAAGAGTTTATTTTTGACGCCGTTCCTTGTGCGGTATAAGTGATTAGACGACTTTATTCTTCGGGTCGGTGTGATTACAGCAATACCAGAATCATATGGGGTTTTTATGACTGACAGCTGTCACACACTAAAAGACGCATTTTTTGTAAAATCTAGTTTTTGCATCGCCATATTTTGAGAGCTATAATTTTTCCAGCTTTTGGCAGACAGTCATGTGACGGCTCGTTTTTTGCGGGATGAGTTGACGTGCCATTTTCAGGCACGTGACATTTTTTGATCGCTTTCTATTCCGATTTTTGGGAGGCAGAATAAACAAAAACCAACAATTCAGGAATTGTTTTTTTTTTTTTTTTTCTGTTCCGAGTGTGGTAAAATTGATAAGGTAGCTTTATTCTTCGGGTCAGTACGTTTACAGCGGTACCACATTTATATCGTTTTTCTATGTTTTGCACTTTTACATAATAAAAGCAATTTTATAGAAAAAAATATTTTTTATCATCGCTTTATTCTGAGAGCTATATCTTTTTTAATTTTTGGATGATGGAGCTTTATGGCAGCTTGTTTTTTGCGGGGCGAGATGACGTTTTCAGCGGTACCATTTTTATTTATATTTGTCTTTCTGATCGCGTGTTATTCCATTTTTTGTTTGGCGGTATGGTGATAAAGCATTGTTTTTTGCTTCGTTTTTTTTTTTTTTTTTACCGTGATCACTGAAGGCGTTAACTAGTGTAACAGTTTTATAGGTCATGTTGTTCCGGACGCGGCGATACCAAATATGTGTACTTTTATTGTTTTTTTTTGTTTTTTTTGATAATAATATTTATTGATGGGTACATTATATTTTTATTTTTGGTGGATTATTTTTTTATTTTTTTTTTTTTATATTTTTGCAATTTTTTTTTTATTTTTTTTTTCACTTTATGGAAGCTTATATAGTTTATTACTTTGTCCCACTCTGGGACTTTCACTTTTTTTTCTCTGATCGCCTGCATGGCACAGGAATGCAGCAGCATCCCTGTGCCATGCAGGCTGTCAGCGCCGGACAGGGAGAAGATTGTTTGGAGATGCACTGCGCATGTCCAAACAATCTTCCTGCTGTCTGGTGACCCGGATGTTGTCATGACGACATTGGGTCATCATGGCAACACCCGGGAAGCCTTTGCAGACAGCGCTGGAAGCTGGAAGAGGAGGTGAGTATCTGTGATCACCTCCCCTTGCCCCCGCAATGCTGCGATCGACTTCGATCACAGCATCGTGGGGGTTAATGTGCTGGGAGCGGTGCAGGACCGCTCCCTGCACATAGTATCGGGTGTCAGCTGTGACAATCAGCTGACACCCGGCGGCGATCGCGCCCGCACAGCCTGTGTGCGCGCGCGATCGCCATGACGTACTAATACGTGTCTGGCTCTTAAGTCCCAGGGCACAGACGCGTATTAGTACATCAGATGTTATTAAGTGGTTAAAAGGCCCGCCCACAAACATGGCGACGCGCTCAGATCATTTGAGCATGATGCTGTTGTGTGGACGTCTGAGCTCCACGTGTAGTTTTCGCTAGGCAGGTTAGCTCCGTAGAGGCAGGCTAGTGAAAGTAGGCAGGTAGCTTCGCCTTGCAGTCTGGCTCTGTCAGAGGGGGTCACCTTACACCCCGAGCAGCCTGCGGACTCCTGTGAACCACATGGAGAAACACTCCTCTGTCCGGTAGCACGCCGGCAGAGGGCACGTACCAGTCGGCGTGAGTCACACAGGCATCTTAGCGCCATCTCCTACTGCGTAGCGCCTATATCGAAGACAGGGCTATTGCTTTTCCCTCAGTCGCACGTCTCCCTGCGGTCCTTGGAGATTGTATGAACCGTTATACCTGCTCCGTGTGCCTTAACACGGAGGGGTTAATCAGTTAGGTGCGTCTCCGGACGCTCATCTTCCGTGCAGTTAACGGAGATAGAGCGTAAAGCTATACCCGTTCCTGTGTGGAGAAACACGCAAGGGTTTAGTATTTAAGTTGTCGCTTTCCTTTCAACTCGGAAAGTGTTCGGCAGCAGCCTTCCAGGTTGCATTGCGGACCCCGGGGTCAGTTGCGTTCCATTTTAATAAAGTTGTCTGCAACCGCCCTTCTAACACACAGTACTGATGAGACTTAGTCAACATCACAAATAAATATTTACATCCAGATACCTTATAAATGACATCTTCTCTGATAGAAGTCTTTCCTATCCCTTTTGTCTCCATGTAGTACAAACGGCATGATGAGATTTCATGCCTAAAGCTTGTGTCTGCTGACTTCCCTCTTCTCCGTCTTCAGAGGCACTTCTCGAAACGGTGCCATTAAAAATAAAAGAATCATTATACTGCCCCATAAATAAATATATCTCCCATACTGCGCCCCTGTGTAAATAATTGCTCACTCTGCTTACTGCATGAAATACCCCACCACACTGCCTTTCTCCATACTGTCCACCCACATTTCCCCTCTCAAAAAAATATCTCCCCAATCTTCCCCTTTCAATATTTCTCCCACACTGATTCTCTGCATAAAGTACCCCGCACTATACTATGCCCCCTTTCACAATCCCACACTTGCCCCATAATATTCCCCATTGCCCCATAATGACCCCCATTTGCTCTCATAGTAACATCAACTCACCCCTCCCCCCATTCCCTCATCTAAAATGACAGCACATTTAAAGGGGTTTTCCCGCAAACAAAAGTTCATTTTAATCTATAGATCTTGGAATAATAATAATTTCCACAATTGAATGTACTTAAATAAAATGTTCCTGTGCTGAGATAATCTTATAAATGTGCCCCTGCTGTGTACTGTGTAATGGCTGTGTCTGACCGTGTAGGAACATGGTCTGATCATACCCCAGCTTCTGGGCAGGTGATGAAGCAAAACAGTATACAAACATTTCAGCAGGGAATTGCAGCTGATTCTTTCTTTGAAGTAAATCATTGTTTAAAAACAAGCAGGGAAATGTTTTTCCTCACAAAAAGAATCCGCTGTGATCCCTGCTGTAATGTCTGTATACTCTTTTGCTTCCTCCCCTGTCCAGGAGATGTGGTATGATCAGACCATGTTACCAGGGGCGAACATACCATTGGTGCAACCTGTGCAGCTGCACAGGGGCCCAAGAGATAAGGGGGCACATTTATACCTCCAGAGCAGGTTAAATGTAGCATTTTTAGGAGCTCTTGGACTGCAAAGGGCCCATATATAGTTCTTGCACAGGGGCTCTTTTCTGTCTGTGTCCACCAGTGTATGTTACCTATACTGTGAGACACAGCCATTACACAGGGGAACATTAATAAGATTATCTCAGAACAGGAATATTTTATTTAAACACATCCACTTGTGGAACTTATTATTATTCCAAGATCTATTGATTAAAATTAACTTTCATTCATTGGAAAAGCCCTTTAATTTTCAGCTCCTCCAAAAAGCGCTTACTGTTGCCCACCACCTCCGCTACCTCTGCGGCTCCAGAGCCAGCAGGAGTGTGAAGAAGTTAGGAGCATGCTGACTTCATTACGCTGTTGCACGTTGGGGCCAGAGCTGATGGGAGCTCCTCTGCCCCTGTCCCGTCGCCGTAGTGTTCAAATGTATTCACGTCTGAAAGAGCGTCTGAAAAAACTATATGCAGACACCTTAAAGGGGTTTTCCCTTGAACAAACTTAATTTTAAAGTTGATTTTATTCAATGCATCTTGGAATAATAATAAGTTCCACAATCTTATAAATGAGCTTATAATATCTGCAATCCCATGTTGTCCTGTCTGTATACTTTTTTACTTCCTCCCCTCCCCAGGAGATGTGGTATGATCAGACCATGTTCTTGTTGGGTTAGACACAGCCATTGCACAATACACAGAAGGGGCACATTTATAAGATTATCACAGCACAGGAACATTTTTTTAAACACAATCAATTTTGTGGAAATGATTATTATTCCAAGATCTATTGATTAAAATGAACTTTGTTCACTGGACAACCCCTTTAATCATTCAGAACCACCATGAAATCAGAGCAAACTTTTGTAAGAAACTAACTCATTCTACAGTAATCAGAGACACACGGGTTAGGTCACAGGCAATGTGCTGCAATAGCTGCCTGGCATTGAGAGCTCAATACTATGTAACAAATAAGAAAAGACACTTTTCATTTGGATGTTAGAGGTCTGAATGTTGTGACATCTATTCAATATCTGCAGTATATGCAGAGGTATAATTCATGAAATTAGTGTACATTGAATAATTATTTTTTTATTTTAAAGCCTTTTCTTGTATGTTCTTGACAGGTTTACAAATCAAACTTGCAGCTATACACTTGCCCATTTGGATTACAAGCATTGGTGTATATTGTTTTAAATAACATCACAGAAAAAGATAAAGCCTTACCAACACCAGGTCAAATTACCAATGCACTAGCAGGATGCAACAGGCCCCCATGATAAAGGCGGGGGCAGCACAAGTGCAAAATACTGATGCATCAGTTTTTTGCACATATGCTGCCCCCGTCTTTATCATGGGGGCCTGCTGCATCCTGCTAGTGCATTGGTAATCTGACCTGGTGTTGGTAAGGTTTTATCTTTGTCTATGATGTTTTTTTAAATTTTGTCCCATGTTAGCCATTTTCAATTTTAGTGTTAGGACTCGCAAGTGTGAGGACCTTTGATGTGGGTTGCAATCTTGCGTATTTTAGCCGAAATATCGACCAATACCTCATGTGGTATATTTATTTTATACACTATTTTTCATCTTTTTTTCATTTACATTTTTATGCAGGATGCAGTCAGGCCCTTTAGTGTTGGCTTGGTGAATTGGGGCATCTGCTTTTGTGGGGTGCACTTATGTAGTGCTGTACAAGCCCGCCTGATCTAATAGTATGGGTGTCATCAAAAGGTTGTAAGCCAGACACTGTGCATCACATGCATCTGGGTGACTGGCATCCTATGGAAGCCCCATCTATGTGTATGTATAATACTACACAGCCACCCCCTCCATGAATTGGTAGGATTAGTGAGTGGCTGTTTGCATCAGTAAGTTGCACATGTACTGCCCCGCCTTTATCATTGGGGTCTGCTGCATTCTGCTAGTGCATTGGTAATTTGACTTGGTGTTGGTAAGGCTTTATCTTTTTCTGTGATGTTTTTTGAAATTTTGTCCCATGTTAGAGCCATTTGTATATTGTTTTAGTTGGCATTTAGCAAACATGGCATTTTAGTAATAATAATATTTCTATAGTGTCAACATATTCCACAACACTTTATAAATCAGAGGCTACGTATACAAACTATATAAGGCATCACACAGCAATACATTATTCAACAATGAGAGCCCCACTCATTGTAATTTGACCAATGCTGCGAGCAATGGATGTATCCACTGCATTCACGTCTCAATAACTGAGAGAAGGCGGCTCCCGGTAGGAAATAAGTTAATTTTTCCCCAATAGCCACACCTTTAATAAACCAGCCAGGCAGCATTGGAGCACTTTTTACCTGCAGATTAACCCTATATCTGCATGTAAATAGTGTTTTACAAGGTGACAGGTTCCATTTAAAAAGAAATACAAAAATACAAACTCGTGAACTAAATCGCTTGTCAAGATGTGGCATTCACTGTCTTTTTTACTTAATATCTACCTATCCTCAAAGTGTAGGTTGGTTATTAAAATGTTAAAGTGGTTGTCCGATCTAAAATAACAAGTTTGCAGTCACTCTATATGGATTCACAGGTGTTAGCACTGGTAACGGCGGTCATGTGACTGCAAATATGCGATGTGCATTCTCCCGGGCAAAATGCCACGGGTGTGTCAGATGTGACAGACAGTCACCCTGCAGTTGGTTGCAGAAAATCTCTTCGTTTGGCATTACAGGCACCTTCTTAGATCTGTCTCACTCTTGGACCCAGCTGCTACCTCCCTCCTGCTAATGGACACCCAGTCCTGAGTGTTTAAATACTTTCTGTTTCTGCTACTGGGAGGTGCCATTGATATTCACATATTCCGTTGTGATGTCTTGGAGCAATTACAGTCTGCTTACTTCCTCTCAGGTGCAAGGAGGACGTGTGGTGTAATCTCTCTGAAGTCGGCTCAAGCTAAGTTACTTTCCCTCGTGTTTGTCTCCCTTGTTGTCTTTAGTTGTTAGTGGGGACTGACTAGTGCTAATCCCCACTTCCCTATCCAGGGCCAAGCTCTAGGTAAACACAGGGTTTAGGTTTTTGTGCAGCGATTGGTGAGGAACCAAAATCGGGATGATAGGGGAGACAGGGTGATATCAGATCAGCCTAGGAGGTCTCCACTCCCCCTTTCCCTAGTGTCAGGGCTCCCTTCCCCTCTTCCCTTTGTGTTGCACTTAGTCTTTCCCACACCTTGCGTGACACAAAACGCGGCCTCATGCACTAAACTTACATTGAGTGCACCGGAAACAGTCTATTCAGGTTCTGGCTTGTTGCATACATATCGCATATTTGCAGTTACGTGACCGCCATTCACAGTGCTGACACTTGAGTATCCTCACAGTGCACAGTGTGCACTGTGTGAGAATTCACAAGTCTGCAGTCACACAGAGCGACTGCAGACTGGTACACTAAGGCTGGACATCCCCTTTAAATCTTGAAGTTTTTAAAAGTAGGCTGTGTTCACATTGCTGTTGAAAGTTTCTTCAGACTGCATGTCATTCTTGCTGTGATAACAGAACTCTTTTAGTCAATGAGATCTGCTGAATGCTACTGGAATCTTTGGCTTATGATATAATTGGTAGCCACAGACCAGGTGGAAATGGTGTTTTTGAGCAAGAAAAAATACTGTTGATTGCTTTTAAATAAAAAAAATAGCTACAAAAGAACTAAATAATATGTTAAAGTGCTATTCCTATCTCGACATTACATTGCTGAGGCAGGAAAAACAAATGTTAGTTTCCTGTCAACAGAGGCGCACTTGCTATAACAGCTGAGCTGTGCTATGCTTTTAATCCCATAAAATGAATAGGAATTGCAGAGATAGCGAACTACACTTGAGAGTTACATCAACAGCATAAGACACTTAGCTACTCTATATCCGTGACTCCCATTCATTTCTTGGGAATTATGCAAACAGCCTCGCGCTGATGCACACAGATGTTTTTGCAATACCGCCTCTAGCGGCTGAGACATAGAAGCTGTTACTTCCTTTTCGGCAGAGATGCAATTAGACCTTTAATTATCAAGTCTACTTTTATCATGCTAATTTTCATCTCCTCTCCACGTCCTGGAGCCTTCTCAGCCGTGTTCTTTCTCATAGAAGCTATGTTTGTGACATAACTAATGACTGATGTCTGTCTGGCTCAATTTATTAGCTTAGCCAGCCCCTTTGCTAACTCTAATTTAGTCCTGGGGAATGAGATTGGTTTATCTGTTTTAACTAAGCTAGACAAATAGACAAGTGCTCCCATCTATGTGTATTACCGACTTAGCCAGTGTCAGAATTGTTGCACACCTTCCCCAGGTATCTCAGTCTCTGCTTCCTTCACCTGGGTTTGCTGCCCTCTGTTAAGCTCTACATCAGGTTTTGCAAGCTGTCTGGCCTGGATGAATGACATAATCTTCCTAGACCTATTTAAGGCCCATTGACACACAGCTGTGTTTTGAGGAGAAGACTCCTAGTCCTATGTTAGGTGTGCTCCACCATCTGTGCTGTTTGTGTTTCATATTTGCTCTCCATTTCATCCCTGCTGTATTCCACTTCATCCATCCTGCTGATCCTGAGATTCCTGGTGAGCCTTTACAATTCAACGTGCCTTGCCGCTTGCTGCATCGACACCTGGGGTCCATGTGCCCACCTCGACCTAAGGCTTAGAGGATTTACCTCGCTTGGTGAGCCTTAATAAGAATGAAGATGCTAGAATTAGTAGAGGGGCTCAGAAATAGCCGATTCAAGCAGATTTGATAGAGCATATTAGTGAGTTCATTTTTTCACTATTCATAAGTAAAAAAATTTTTACAATTTGGGATAACCCAACAAGAACTCTCACTATCAAGTCCTAAAACTTAACTTTTATTATGAATTAAAATAGTGGGGTAATACTAAGCATGAAACATTCTGACCCTATATTGTCTAAGCGATTCTAATACAGTGTAGAAGCGATTGCCAAAATATCACTTAGTGACACCCCGAAGTGTCAACACTATAAGGCCAATAAGTAAAAAATTGCTTTTTTTTTGCAACTGCATAACCTCTCTGGATGCTTAGCAAAAAGAAAATCTGTACCTAACCTATATGGATCCCATATTAGTCAAATCTGATTCACAGGAGTGTTTTTACACTGACATGTTTATATTATTATTTGTATTTTTATTTACTAGTATTTCTAAACCAGCTTCTCAAATGCATGAGGTGTAAAAACTATAATTTGCATAACTTATTACTATTCCTAAGACCTATTTTCCTTATTAGAATCGATACTAACTTTCTACCAATGCAAATGCCAATGCCAATTTAATCCCAATGTTCCTATGTATTAATGTACTATTTTGTTGTAGTCAATGATTAGGGATTAGTGTACCCCTGAAATCTCGGGTTCTGATACCTGTCAAGAACTTTATTCCAAAAGTTGGTTCAGGTACTAGAACTGTACCCAAACTTGAACCAGAACCCGGACCCCATTGAAAACAATGCAGCCCCTAACTCTGGGTCTGGGTAAGAAAAAAAAATCTCTCTCTCTCCCTGACTTCCCCCAAAACTCTGAACATTGCAATGAACTTCCAGGGAAAGTCTGTGTTCTGCGTTTAGCACCGGACACCAACTGTCCAGTACGAATGCCGAACTTTGATGATCGGATTCGCTCATCTCTATCAATGATATACATTGCCCTAGGATAACATAATGGCCTTTTCTGATGAATCATGTCTTCTTTTACATCATTTGGATGGCTGGGTGAGTGTGTGAGAAAGCAATGGCACTAGGATATGCAATGAGAAGAAGACAATCCGGCAGAGGCAGCATGATCAATGTTAATGTTTTGGATACCTTAAATCCTGTCATTGATCTGGATGTTACTTTGACATGTAACACCTACCTAAACATAGTTCTCGCTAAGTTCACCCCCTCAAGATACTGTCCTAAAGTCCAAATTTTGAAGACCTCAATGTTATCGAACAAACAAATAACAGATGTGCTAGAAAATCAAGCAATCATTTTACATCAGTATTTGTAAGCCAAAACCTGGACTAGCCCCATAAAACATGGAAGACGTGTAAATCTTTAAAATGTTATGTTTCTATTGGCTTACCGTCTGAAATTGGCTTACAAATATAATGGAAAATACTGACCAGATTCTGACAGGTGAATAAGACATTGATAAGATCCATGGACCTCTACCTTTTACAGGAATTAAAGTATTTGCTGGTATGTTGTGATTTAATGTCAAATGCTAAAGGAAAAATTTAGAGGTTTTATAGAATCCATTTATTTACATGTCAGAAGTTTTGGTGACCCAAGGGAAACCTCACACAATTTTAGGGCTTAGGACTCGCTCACATGAGCGTATAAGACAGCCAAATGCTATCTGATGTTTTATCGGATAGAACTCGGTCCAATGTTATTCTATTGGCCAGTGCAGATCTGCCATTTTTTACTCATGCCAATTCAGCAAGAGAAAAGAATCGCAGCATGCTTTGAGTGCATCCGATAGTCAGATCACATGTACCCATACAAGTCTACAGGTGTGTGAGACATCCTCAGACTCAGACAATGGAGAAGATGGAGAAATTAAGTTCTCCATCTTCTCCACACCTATGCTTCAATTCTCTTGTGCAAGGGAATCGAATCACACTAAGATGACACTCAGCTCTAACTCTGACAGCGTTTGATCCGATTGTCATTAGCATAATCGTCCCTTTTTTCTAGCATGATTAATCATTGCTTGTGTGACCAGGGCCATATTAAGTATTTGATCAGCATTTTTCATTATATATGCAAGCCAAAATCAGGAGAGGAACCTATAAAGAGGAAAATACTAGCTGAAACATTCACACCTGTTTCATGTTTTGGAGCCACTTCTAAATTTGACTTCCAAATATTGACCAAAAATAATGATGTATAAATAAGGTATCAGGTCATGTTCCTAAATAGCATAAACTCAGAATTTTTGCCAATGCATTTTGCTAAGGTCAACCAACTTAAATGTGATTTCATGAAAACTCACACTCACTGTGCGTGTGAAGATGCTGTGGAACTGTGAGGTTTTTGATGCCTTAAACAGCCTCAACACATGCAGGGATTGCCTGTTTGTTAGGGAATCCTCACATGTGTTGAGGCTAACAGCCGCAAATCATGCAGCCGCAGTGACTCTAACATAATATACGAGCACGCCGAAGATACTCGGTAAGCACCCGAGCATGCTCGGTTAACCCCTTATCTCAGCACATTCGCTCATCACTACTTAGGACCAAAAACACATGAAAAGGGGCAAAAACAAAAAATGCTGCAAAAAACCCAGTGAGAACACTATGCAAGAGCAAAGGTCCTGGAGCTTTTGTTGGGAAAGCTAAAAAGCAGTATGTGGCCCAGGTGACAAGTGTGACCGTAGCGTGTTCTCTCTCATCCAAGGCTGTATTGAGATGAACATGCTGTGTCAGTGAGAGTCTGATACAGACCCAGCCCCTGTATTCCTCTCACTGTTAGTGCTCCCTCCAGACACATAGTTGGGACATCGGTATTCCAGGTAGGAGAAAAAGATCTATGCACTCACTAATCACACTTTAACACCTATTTTCTCTATGAAAGCAGCAAAATAAGATAATTAAATCCATTACAAAAATGCATTCTAACTAGATTTTTAATTAGAAATGAAAAATGTAACTTTTTTAATAACTTTTTGACTAGTTCTTTTAATTATGAATACTAGCCAATGATGTTCAAAGGGAAAGTACTTAAAGGGAATCTGTCAGCAGGTTTTTGCCATCTCATCTGAGAGCATCCTGAAGTAGGCAAAGAAAAGCTGAATCCAACTAAGTATCACTTAGATTATGGGGGGCAGCAGTTCTGATACAATCAGAGCTTTTAGATTTAGAATAAAGCTGAGCTGAGAAAGCAGCCTCCTCCCACACCAGGCTCTCTGTGTACAAAGTCCATAGACAGTGAGTTGCTTATCACAGGGGGAGGTGCTTAGTTGCTGGACTATTCTGGCAATGTTAATCTCTTAATGATGAATCCTTCACAGTTAGTAAACAACAGCACACACTTTGACAAGTGACACATCCCTGTATTCTATGTTTCAGCCTCTATCTCCGGCTGTCTTCAGATTACATAGCAAAAACCTGCTGACAGAATCCCTTTAATGCAAACAATATGATGAGAGAATCACTTATCTACTGTAGTTGCAGCTCTAGTAATATTGGCACCATCTTAGTGAATTTAACAGTTTGGTATGGTTATGTTCAATAATAAAATGACAATCTAAAGTCTTCTTTTTATTTCTTCCTTTATTTCACCTTAAAATGTATATAAAAATTAGCACTTCAAAAGGAAAGCCAATAAAACAAGAAAATAATTACTAGCCTTGAATTTGACCAGCAGACTCACTTTGTTATATTCTAAGATTGTAATGTAGGCAGGTCTATTTTATCGGAAGTAATTTGTGGCTTTTAAGATGGATAATTTAGCATTATTTGTAATATTTCAAATCATAGACAGTTTCATTGAGTGACAATATAGCAATGTTCAGAAAAAGACCACTATATCATTCTGAAAATGTTCAGCGTGTGAAGGACTAAGTGACTTAGTTATTTGGTATGGTGCCTGCTTAGAGAAGTCTGGCATACAATCATGCTTCAATTTGTGGGATAATTATTATTAAAATATCTGTTTTAAAAGGACATGTGACTATGGAGTGCTTTGCCGATGTTGTAGAGTTGCTAATTACATTTTACAAAATACTTTTGTTGGAAAAATTAATTAGATATATAGTACACTGTCATATGTATCATCTTAAAAGGGTTGTCTCTGAAAGCAAATGCTTTGTAAAGTAAACGATTGCGCTGTGAATGCACTGGCTTATCTTTTCCAATCCCTGCCAATCAGATATCATCACTATGAGAAACTGATAGAGATAATCAAATATTTTGAATTTCAAATTTGTGAGGTTAGTTATTTCCCAAAATGAAAATTTACAGTAAATCGATTTGCCATGATTCACAATACTACAAAGCTTCCAGCTGTGCTGAAAAGATGTGTGTAACACTCTGAAGTCTCCTCGGACACTATCTACCCCCTTTTAAGCACTTTAGCTCAAATACAGCCTTATTAATGTTAAACTTATTTCATCGAAACAGATGGACAGTAGTAATCAACTGCCCATTTAATAACACAGTATACTGACAGAGTTTTCATTTTTTTTCAAAATTAAAAAAACAGTCAAACAATCCTGTATTTCTATGCAGTTGTCACGCTCAGGTCACGAAAGCCGACGGCCAGTCCAAGGATTGCGATGTGATCCTCGCCGTCTGACTGCACCCTTAGTCTTTTTTGATCAGGCAGAATTTTCTATGCAGAACACTGACTAAAGATATTTGTGTTGCTGTCAAATGTAACATCATCCTGCTGTGACTGAGATGAGTGATGTGCCATATATACCATAATGTCCTCCTCTTCCTCCTCACTAATATGCTGGCTGGAGGCAAAGGAGGTCAATTATGGCCCGCGTTTGGTAGTACTATTGTTTGGGGGGGGGGCTGATGCTAGTGGTGGTGGTTCTGCAGCTGCTAGCATTTCCTGCATTTTTAATCATGTTATGTTTTTTCACTCGTCCACTACCCTGTCCTTTGTCATTGCCACTCTTGTTTTTCCTATTTTTACAACTATTAACTATTGATAATGTTGAAAATATTGTGCTGACATGCCACTGCTTTATAGTGTATTACAAAAATGAAAATTGTGTATTTCAAATGCCAGCTACACCATGTGACTGCTCAATAACACGGAGTCTGGTACCTCTTCTTACTCTCTCTACCCATATTAATTGAATCTCTGTATTATTTGCAGAGTACTACTCACTTTTAATTCACTGCTGCAGTTGTACAACATATTACTGTCTAGAGTATTTATCCAATGTTCAAGGGCTTTATCTTCTTATCTTTATTGCTGGGCTGTGAACTTTAGCATCCTAGCACTATCCTGAATCACCTTAAATTAGCTTCTGTGTATTATAATAGTCTCTTCTAATTTGCTACACTATGCCATGTGATGTCATACTTGCATGGCATTATGGATCTGCAAATTTCCTAAAATATGACATAAATTTGAACCACATCAAATTGATTTGTTCATCTCTTGAAACTAAATATTGTTATTAATTTCCCTGTTATCACAGAGGAACAGTACTATTGCAATCTGGCCACATTAAATGAATGGCCAACCATATAATTGTCACGGGTGTGTCAGATGTGACAGACATTCGCCCTGCAGTTGGTTGCAGAAGATTTCTTTGTTTGGCATTACAGACACCTTTTAGCTGTTTCACTCTAGGACCCAGCGGCTACCTCCTTTCTGCTAATTGACACCCTGGCCTGGGTGTTTAAATAGTTTCACTTTGCAGCAGGAAGGTGCTGGCGATACTCACATGTTTCCTTGTGAATGCTTGGAACTCTCAGACTGCTATCTTCCTCTGTGGTGCTAGGAGGACTCCTGGAGTTATATTTCTGAAGTAGGCTAAAGCTAAGCTACTTTCCCCCGTGTTTGTGTCCCTTGTTGTCTTTCGTCGTTAGTAGGGATCGACTAGTGCTCATCCCCCTTCCCTATTCAGGGCCAAGTGCTAGGAAAATACAGGGTTTAGTTTCACGTGTGGCGATTGGTGAGGAACCAATATAGAGACATTATTGGAGACAGGGTGATATCATATCAGCCTAGGAGGTCTCCACTCCCCCCTTTCCATAGAGTCTGGGCTACCTTTCTCCCTTCCCTTTTGTGTTGCACTTAGTCTCTCACACACCTTGAGTGACAATAATACATGGATCGATTCTCCAGAATACATATAAGCTCATATATGAGGCTCAAGATAAGGAATCTCTTCTATGACATCCATATGCTCTAAATGACTTAAGGACATTGATTTGAAGTTGCCAAATCACAAAAACATTGCAGGGTCTGGGAATACAAACTTTTTACAGTGTTTGATTCGCTGCACACAGAACTAAATATGTCTCGAGGATTTATAACTTACTGCAAAAATTTGAGGAATCTGCTCCAGAGACAGTGAGGGCACCAAGTATCTAACACGTTACCAAACCTTTTTTTTTAATAACATGTGATGTAACAGCTGCAAGGAATTATGAGAAAGCCCGTGTGTAAACCTTCTCTGACTGATACATTTTTTTGCAATTTCTGAAATGGAGGCAGTCATCCTCAATAATTCAGATCAGATCGCAAGTTATTCAAATTTGGAAGGTTCCTAAAAATTCAACACAAATTCAATTGCATGAAATCAATTCACTCATCTTTAATAAACACTGTATCCATTCACCCAATAAACACCAAACAATGGGTGTTTCTTGAGGGTTAATTGTCTTTCTACCTTTCTTGGATGACCCCATTTGTAGACAAACGTAGATCAGAAATAATTTCTACACTGACTTGGGATAGCATTTCGCTATTAGTTCTTTAAGAAATATGACCTCTTATTGCATTTTAGACATTTTACTTTATATTGGGCTTCCTTGTCTTCCTTAGTTATATACAGGAGCATACAATAAGTAGAAGTAAACAATATATAATAAAAAAATGCAAGGTGATATCTCAGTGGTATGAAAACCCTGACATTCATCAAACTATTTTCCCAACAGCCTCTGACCTTTTCTGACATATTCAAAAGACATCTGGGAACATATTTTCATATCTAATGTGATTGCTAAGAAATACAGGTCTTTAGGGAGAAAGTTTACTCTGTTTACAATTCTGTGATGTTGTCTAATTCCTTTAGCCTTCCTGTGCCGCGTTGACATGTTGGCTTCTTTTTTTGGAATTTCTTGGACTTATATTCTTACCAGTAAGTGCTAAGAATCCAAGGATATGATTTAAATTTCACCAACCATCTCATCAATTAATCTTGTTTTACCCTTTTGCATTATCATGGTTCTATGTAATCGCCACTCATATATTCTCATCTATTGCTTGCTTTCTTTTTTGTGCATTATATCATATTTTAATTTATCACCTATATTCTAGCTCTAGCTAATGTTACAACCTTTCATTTACTGATATATGGCTTTTGATATGTTGAGTGAGGATCCTCTCTAACTAATGTACGTTGCATATTTTTGTGTGTTAATGGATTGATAATTTGTTTTTAATGAACCAAATATCTTGTATAGGTGAATTTATTCTAAATGCTTGATTTACGTGGTCCATGCAGGTATCAGAGGTGGAGACTTAAAGAAAATGCTCGCACAAAAGGAGGCGAGGTGGATAACAGTACTGGGATCCATCATTCCACATGGCCTCAATGAGACTGTTAATTTTGTATCATTCTTGTAGACCATACATCAACCCCATTCTCTTTTTTATTTTAACATATTTTCCTTTTCCTTGTATTTCTCATTCTTGTTATTTGTTGATTGTGTCCTAATTTGTGTTTTTATGTTCTATTATTTTTTTACATTAGTTATTACTTTTTTCATGGTGATTTGATTTGGACTTTCTATTCATCATATCCTTTTGGTCAAAACGGCATTCTTTGGGACATTATATGGACAATCCTATGAAAGCTGCCAATACAAGTCATTATCATCAATGATCACTGTTGATTTACTTTGTATATGTCATCTGATCTGTTTTTTCTGCATTTACATTCATGGTATTTCTATATGTGGCTATAATTTGGGACTGTCGCTTTAATATGGCTTGATGGCACGGTGTGCATGCGCAGATCGGGTCACGCGTGCACGGGGTCCCTGGGGCGTCTAGTGCTGCTGCGCGCGTGCGCGGGTGCCTGGGTAACGCGTCCTGACTCACGTGCACGCGGGCGGATGGTGACGCCTCCAGTGGACTGTCTGACAGCAAGTCTCCGGGTGAGCATGCGCCGGCAGCACGTCATCAAGCGAGGCATGACTAACTGATTCCATGTGACCTATACTTCAGGTCCTTCTGTCTAAGTGGACAAGGCACGTATGTTACACAGTGCTCTATCATTGGCCACTTTGACACCATGTGATCTGTTACTGGGTGAATTTAAGGTCCTGGTCTGATTGCCAGTCTTGTCCCCCATGATGAAGCAATCACTTTGAAAAGCGAAACGCGCGTAGGGGTCTTTAGGGGGTTCTGTATGTAACAGCCTCTTGCACATTGCACCTTTTTTCTGTCAGGGTAAGCCATGGACATTTACTTGTTTGCCAAGAATGTGCAAAGCAGTCATCAAAGCAAAAGGTGGCTACTTTGAAGAACCTAGAATATAAGACATATTTTCAGTTGTTTCACACTTTTTTGTTAAGTATATAATCCACATGTGTTAATTCATAGTTTTGATGCCTTCAGTGTGAATGTACAATTTTCATAGTCATGAAAATATAGAAAAATCTTTAAATGAGAAGGTGTGTCCAAACTTTTGGTCTGTACTGTATCTAATAAAAAATTGTTTTTATTTCATCTACAAATACTCCATTTTCTCCTCATTAACTATGTCATGTTCGGAGTGTGATGTGGTTGCAAAGCCGTAATTTTACGGCAGTGCTCCAATGTCTATATGTATTATGCCCCTTCTGGGATTATTCGTGTTAAAATGCTTGATTGTGCATATAGATAAGCACTTACTAAGACCCACTGCTATAAATTTTCAACTTATATTAGTTTTGACAAAAAAAGGTCCAATGTCCAGATCTAATAGGAGTTAAAATCTTGATTTTATTGTTAATCCATTAAAAATATATACAGTGGGTACGGAAAGTATTCAGACCCCTTTACATTTTTCACTCTTTGTTTCATTGCAGCCATTTGGTAAATTCTAAAAAGTTCATTTTTTTTCTCATTAAAGTACACTCTGCACCGCATCTTGACTGAAGAAAAACAGAAATGTAGAAATTTTTGCAAATTTATTGAAAAAAAAAAACTGAAATATCACATGTCATAAGTATTCAGACCCTTTGTTCAGTATTAAGTAGAAGCAACCTTTTGAGCTAGTACAGCCATGAGTCTTCTTGGGAATGATGCAACAAGTTTTTCACACCTTGATTTGGGGATCCTCTACCATTCTTCCTTGCAGAGCCTCTCCAGTTCCATCAGGTTGGATGGTGAACGTTGGTGGGCAGCCATTTTCAGGTATCTCCAGAGATGCTCAATTGGGTTTAGGTCAGGGCTCTGATTGGGCCAGTCAAGAATGGTCACAGAGTTTTTCCGAAGCCACTCCTTTGTTATTTTAGCTGTGTACTTAGGGTCATTGTCTTGTTGGAAGGCGAACCTTCAGCCAAGTCTGAGGTCCAGAGCACTCTGGAAGAGGTTTTCATCCAGGACATCTCTGTACTTGGCCGCATTCATGTTTCCTTCACTTGCAACCAGTCGTCCTTTCCCTGAAGCTGAAAAACACCCCCATAGCATGATGTTCCCACCACCATGTTTCACTGTTGGGATTGTATTGGGCAGGTGATGAGCAGTGCCTGTTTTTCTACACACATACCACTTAGAATTATCACCAAAAAGTTATATCTTCATCTCATCAGACCAGAGAATATTATTTCTCATAGTCTGGGAGTCCTTCTTGTGTTTTTGAGCAAACTCTATGCGGGTTTTCATATATCTTGCACTGAGGAGAGGCTTCCGTCTGGCCACTCTGCTATAAAGGCCCGACTGTTGGAGGGCTGCAGTGATAGTTGACTTTGTGGATCTTTCTCCCATCTCCCTACTGCATCTCTGGAGATCAGCCCTCAGTGATCTTGGGGTTCTTCTTTACCTCTCTCAGCAAGGTTCTTCTCCCACAATTGTTCAGTTTGGCTGGACAGCCAGGTCTAGAAAGACTTCTGGTGGTCCCAAACTTCTTCCATTTAAGGATTATGGAGGCCACTGTGCTCTTAGGAACCTTGAGTACTGCGGAAATTCTTTTGTAACCTTGGCCAGATCTGTGCCTTGCCACAATCCCGTCTCTGAGCTCCTTGGGCAGTTCCTTTGAGCTCATGATTCTCATTTAGTCTGACATGCACTGTGAACTGTGAGGTCTTATATAGACAGGTGTGTGCCTTTCCAAATCAAGTCCTATCAGTTTAATTAAACACAGCTGGATTCCAAAGAAGGAGTAGAACCATCTCAAGGAGGAACACAAGGAAATTGTAGCGCTGGCGTCCCTGCCCTCTGCTAGGCAGGGACGCTGCTCCCCTCACCGCTCTGCTGTCAGCGCGCGCTCCGTCCCGGCGTCCTCTCCCCGCTCTGCTGGCAGCGCGCGCTCCGTCCCGGCGTCCTCCTCCTGCTCTGCTCCGTGCCCGGCGTCCTCTCCCCGCTCTGCTGTCAGCGCGCGCTCCTTCCCGGCGTCCTCCTCCCGCTCTGCTCTCAGCGCGCGCTCCTTCCCGGCCCCTGTGCTTAGGGCGCGCGCGCGCTCCCCTCCTCTTAAAGGGGCCGCGCGCGCCGTCCTAAGGAGTCCCCGGCCAATGGCCGGAGGACTTCATCATATTTAAGGCACCTCCTCCAAAATGGAGGTGCCTGAGCAATGTTGTTTGCACCTGTGTCTCACCTGTGCTTCAGCCCTCAGGTCCCGTTGCCAGTTACCTGCCAGTTACCTGCCAGTTTCCTGCCAGTTTCCTGCTAGTTACCTGCCTGATTCCTGCCTGAATACTTGTTACCTGCCTGCCTGCCTGAGGTCCGACGGTCTGCCTTACAACTCCGGTCAGTCTGTCTAAGGACCAACTTGTCCGCTCACCTGGGAGCGCACATCAGCTACCTGCCTGCTTGCCTGAGGTCCGACGGTCTGCCTTACAACTCCGGTCAGTCTGTCTATGGACCAGCTTGCCCGCTCACCTGGGAGCGCTTCTCCGCTACCTGCCTGCTTGCCAGCCCGGAGGCTCCGTTGTCACGTGCTGTGACCACCAGCTATCTCAGAGACTCTTGCCCGCTCACCTGGGAGCGCATCTCCGTTACCTGCCTGCTTGCCAGCCCGGAGGTCCCGTTGTCACGTGCGGTGACCACCAGCTATTCCAGAGACTCTTGCCCGCTCACCTGGGAGCGCTTCTCCGTTACCTACCTGCCTGCCAGCCCGGAGGTTCCGCCGTCACGTGCCGTGACCACCTGCTATTCCAGAGACTCTCGCTTGCTCACCTGGGAGCACACATCTACCATCTGCCTGCTAGCCTACCCGGAGGCTCTGCCATCACAGGTCGTACCTACCCCTTACCCAGAGACTGCCCTGATCACTTGCCGTAACTCCCTGTCCGTTCACCCAGAGACTGCCACCCGCTCCCTTACAAGGGCCGCCCCCTTGTATAGTAGCTCAGAGGTTCCGCCTCCCGGACCCGTTACAGTTTGCTCGGGCCATGGAACCCGGTGGCACCCAAGCTCCCTCGCTCTCGGACCTCTGTCTTGAACTGTCCCGTCAGAAGTCCCAACAGGAGGCCATCCTGGGTCATCTGCGGAATGTTAATACTCGCCTGAACACCCTGTCTGATCCTGCAACTACGGCCAGTACCATGGTATCCTTTTCCGGACCCCGGCTCTCTGCACCTCCTCGCTTCGGAGGCGACTCCGTCCTGGCTCGGGGCTTCATAAATCAGTGCACCCTGCATTTTGAACTATTGTCCCACCAGTTTAACTCCGACCGAGCCAAAATTGCATTCATCATGTCCCATCTCACCGGGGAGGCTCTGGCCTGGCTAAATCCTCTGTGGGAGAGAGGAGACCCCCTGGTGTCCGACTTGCCTGCCTTTCTCACGGCTTTCCGGAAAGCCTTCAACGAACCCGGACGGAGGACCTCATCCGCATCATCTCTGCTACGCCTCCGTCAGGGAAGCCTCACCGTGGGTCAATATGCCATACGGTTCCGTACCCTTGCCTCGGAGCTGGCCTGGGATAACGAAGCTCTGGTATCCGTCTTCTGGGAGGGTCTGTCCGGCCGTATTAAAGATGAACTTGCTGGTCGGGACATTCCTACCACTCTCGATGACCTAATAACTCTTGCCACCCGGATTGACCTACGGTTCCAGGAACGTGCCAAAGAGGTCACCCGTGAAAAGGGGCTTCCACGTCTGGGTCCTACTTTTCTGAAACCCGTCACTCTTTCCGTTTCTCCCCAGGTACACTCTCCTGAGCCTATGCAGGTCGACCAGACCAAGATGGTCAAATCCCGTCAGGACTTTCGCCGTGCCGAGGGGAGCTGCTTCTACTGTGGCAGTAAGGAGCATCGGATCCGTGCCTGTCCGGAGAGGTCGGGAGAACGCCTGTGTCTAGGTTCGCTCAGAAGACTTGATCTAGACAAAAATAAATCCTCTCCATCCCTGCTGCTGTCTGTCTCAATCATCTGCGGGGAGAATCGTTATTCCGAACTAGCCCAACTTGACTCTGGAGCAGCCGGAAATCTTATTTCACTGTCCCTGGTGGAGAAATACCGCATCCCCACCAAACCTCTGGCTGTACCCTTGTCTGTTGTTGCCGTGGATGGGGGCCTCTTATCTCGCCCCATCCAATTCATCACCGAATCCATTACTCTGCAAGTGGGTATGCTGCATTCAGAGAGTATCTCCCTTCACGTTCTGCCTGGACTCTCTCACGCCCTCTTGCTAGGTCTGCCTTGGCTCCAGAGACATGCACCCGTGCTTGACTGGCAAACCGGAGAAGTCCTTCGCTGGGGACAAGACTGTCATAAAACCTGTCTGGTTCCCGTCCATTCCGTCCGTCCCTCTCCTATCCCAGCTAATCTACCTGGACTTCCGATTCCTTATTGGTCTTGTGCTGATGTCTTTGATATGGAGGAGGCAGAGACATTACCACCTCGTAGACCATGTGACTGCCCCATCGATCCCGCCAGAGTAATGCAGGTGGCCCCCGTGAGTCTAAATTGTCTCCCTCCTGGTAAGACGTTCGTATCGGTACCTGATCGGGAGAGGATCCTACACTGGGGTCATTCGTCTAAACTAGCTGGCCACGCCGGTCAGAAAAAGACCCTCCAGCTTATTACCCGGCACTACTGGTGGCCTAACCTGCACAAGGATGTTATGGACTTTGTTTCTGCCTGTGTGTCCTGCGCCCGCAACAAGGTTCCGAGACACCTGTCGGCCGGCCGCCTTCTTCCTCTGCCAGCACCTGCTGCCCCCTGGCAGCATATAGCGATGGACTTCGTAACTGATCTGCCCGTCTCTGCCGGTTGTACGGTCATTTGGGTGGTCGCTGACCGCTTTTCCAAGATGGCTCACTTCATTCCCCTGCCAGGTCTTCCGTCTGCACCCGAGCTGGCCAGAGTCTTTATCCGCCACATCTTCCGTCTTCATGGCCTGCCCCGTCACATCGTGTCGGATCGAGGAGTACAGTTCACTTCTCGTTTCTGGAGAGCCACTTGTAAATTGCTAGACGTCACTCTGGACTTCTCCTCCGCTTACCCCCCACTGTCTAATGGTCAAGTGGAGCGGATCAATCAGAACCTGACCAGTTACCTCCGGCACTTCGTTAATGCTCACCATTCTGACTGGGTGGATCTCCTGCCATGGGCCGAATTCTCGTACAACAATCACAAGAGCGAGTCTTCCTCCATATGGGAGAGTACCCGGTCCGCACTCCTTCTGTCATCCGAGCGTATGAAAAGGCACGCTGACAAAGGACGTCTGGATCCTCCTCAATTCCGTCCTGGGGATAAAGTCTGGCTCTCGTCCAAATATGTCCGGCTCAAGTTCCCTTCCTATAAGTTGGGGCCTCGGTTCATCGGCCCACTGGAGGTTATCAGTCAGATCAACCCGGTGGCCTATAAATTGAAACTCCCGGCCAACTTACGGATCCCTAACTCCTTCCATGTATCTCTCCTCAAACCTGTGGTACTTAACTCTTTTTCTAAGTCTACAGGTACGCCTCTTGCTCCGGTTTCTGCTGAGGACGAGTTTGAGGTAGAGAACATTCTTGCCACCTAAAGGGTAAGAGGAAAGACCTTTTTCTTGGTAGATTGGAGGGGGTTTGGTCCTGAGGAGAGAACGTGGGAGCCCCGGGAGAATATCCATGCCCCTCTCATCCTAGCTAAATTTCTGTCTGGCCTAAAAAAGGGGGGGCCTAAAGGGGGGGGTACTGTAGCGCTGGCGTCCCTGCCCTCTGCTAGGCAGGGACGCTGCTCCCCTCACCGCTCTGCTGTCAGCGCGCGCTCCGTCCCGGCGTCCTCTCCCCGCTCTGCTGGCAGCGCGCGCTCCGTCCCGGCGTCCTCCTCCTGCTCTGCTCCGTGCCCGGCGTCCTCTCCCCGCTCTGCTGTCAGCGCGCTCTCCTTCCCGGCGTCCTCCTCCCGCTCTGCTCTCAGCGCGCGCTCCTTCCCGGCCCCCGTGCTTAGGGCGCGCGCTCCCCTCCTCTTAAAGGGGCCGCGCGCGCCGTCCTAAGGAGTCCCCGGCCAATGGCCGGAGGACTTCATCATATTTAAGGCACCTCCTCCAAAATGGAGGTGCCCGAGCAATGTTGTTTGCACCTGTGTCTCACCTGTGCTTCAGCCCTCAGGTCCCGTTGCCAGTTACCTGCCAGTTACCTGCCAGTTTCCTGCCAGTTTCCTGCTAGTTACCTGCCTGATTCCTGCCTGAATACTTGTTACCTGCCTGCCTGCCTGAGGTCCGACGGTCTGCCTTACAACTCCGGTCAGTCTGTCTAAGGACCAACTTGTCCGCTCACCTGGGAGCGCACATCAGCTACCTGCCTGCTTGCCTGAGGTCCGACGATCTGCCTTACAACTCCGGTCAGTCTGTCTATGGACCAGCTTGCCCGCTCACCTGGGAGCGCTTCTCCGCTACCTGCCTGCTTGCCAGCCCGGAGGCTCCGTTGTCACGTGCTGTGACCACCAGCTATCTCAGAGACTCTTGCCCGCTCACCTGGGAGCGCATCTCCGTTACCTGCCTGCTTGCCAGCCCGGAGGTCCCGTTGTCACGTGCGGTGACCACCAGCTATTCCAGAGACTCTTGCCCGCTCACCTGGGAGCGCTTCTCCGTTACCTACCTGCCTGCCAGCCCGGAGGTTCCGCCGTCACGTGCCGTGACCACCTGCTATTCCAGAGACTCTCGCTTGCTCACCTGGGAGCACACATCTACCATCTGCCTGCTAGCCTACCCGGAGGCTCTGCCATCACAGGTCGTACCTACCCCTTACCCAGAGACTGCCCTGATCACTTGCCGTAACTCCCTGTCCGTTCACCCAGAGACTGCCACCCGCTCCCTTACAAGGGCCGCCCCCTTGTATAGTAGCTCAGAGGTTCCGCCTCCTGGACCCGTTACAGAAATGGACAGCATGTGACTTAAATATGAGTGTCTGAGCAAAGGGTCTGAATACTTATGACCATGTGATATTTCAGTTTTTCTTTATTAATACATTTGCAAAAATTTATACATTTCTGTTTTTTTTCAGTCAAGATGGGGTGCAGAGTGTACATTAAGGAGAAAAAAATGAACTTTTTGAAATTTACCAAATGGATGCAATGAAACAAAGAGTGAAAAATTTAAAGGGGTCTGAATACTTTCCTTACCCACTGTACACATGTCAAAAATAAAAAAATAAAGGGGGAGACCTTCATGAAACCCATGAGTTTCGAATGCCAAACGTTCTTAATCCTGGTACATAAATACATGTGATGAGTTGAAATTTTATATGTTCAACCTCCTCATCATATGGGTGTGTTGATAGTTCCACAGGCCCTATTTTCCAAAGTAAAGAAATGGTAGGAATATTGAATAATTGTAATTATAATAGCAAAAGCAAAAAGGTTTGTGTTCAAAATATAAATTCAGAAGGCTTCCATATTATGAAGAGCACATTCTTGGCCCCCTCCACAAATGTGCAGCGGTGTGTGTTCTTTTGCGTCAGTAATGAGATTTTCCACACCGTTGTTCTGTGATGCAATAGAATATCTGGATGCATTTGAAATGTTGTGACTAGAAGGCTGTGTGATAGTATATCAATGTTCCCTAATTCTAGATTTTAATTTACTGGTAGTGAATTCCACGTATTTCAGATTGCACCCTGTACATTCGATAATATAAACCACATAATCAAAATTTTTTCTTTTTTTTTTTAAAAAAAAGCTTTTTTTAATGGGGGATGTACTACCACTATTGGAATCTGCCAATGATTATGTCTTAAGGATGTGTGAGCAAGTCTTAGAGTGAAGTTGACCACACCCGTTACAACTCCCGTAGACAAAGGACCTTTGGTGACATCATGGTTACATGCCCATGATGTTACCAAAGGTCCTTAAGCAGTCTTAACCTCAGAGTCGTAAAGCTGAGGGGCACTATGAGATTGGGGGCCCTGGGCACTTAGTCAGTTTCCTCCCCACCACCACCTAACACCATTACTGTAACTAAGGCTTATTTTTGGAGTATGGCGTATATTTCAAGCATACTCCAAAAATCCTGTAAAATCATGCTAGGACTTATTTTCGGGGTTGGTCTTATTTTTGGAGAAACACATTATTTGTATGGTTGCTTGGTTGCTGTATAAATGAGGCGAAAGGGAATTACCTAGAGTACGTACTTTTCTAGGGACAATTCAAATGTAATTTTCCAAGATTAAATCCAGAACTTGATTACCTAATATTAAATGGAGAGAAAAATATTCAATAATGTAACAAACTTTCTATTCTGAGATTTAAACCGATGGGGACTTGTGTATTCAAAAATAAATCCAGAATGCTTCCATGTTATGAAGAGCGCGTTCTCGATGTGCATCTATTCTAAATGCTTGATTGTAGATGTAGATAAGCGCTTACTAAGAGCCACTGCTATAAACTGTCAACCTATATTAATTACACTGTCTGAGGAAAGGTTCAGCTTATTTCTGAGAACATATTGGTACCACAAATGCGATTCATCACTGCATCTTGCCATTATCTTCCAGATAAATGATAAAAACTGGTTCTGAAAAAAATAATGCTGAAATTACTGTTGGTAAAGCAGATTGGTGGTTTTGTTCCAATGTATTTAATATATAAAAAGGCATCTGTGCAAATTGCCTTGGTTTACAGAAATATCGTAACGTTCTTTGTGTGCAGATGCTTTGCTGACAAAAGTGCATTGGTGATGGATTTTTTTTTATCTTGTGGTTAAGTACTATTAACTCTGTTTTTTTTTTCTAACATACATTTGAGCACTTTAAAGGTATCCATGGTCAGATTGGGTTAGTGTTATTCTCACACAGCGTGGTATACATCTGAGTAATTTTCGGAGCTGCATTTTTTTTGTTATAGAAACTAAAGCTTGCACAGCCATGTCAGTGTGAGATAGGGGTGTGAAGGAGAGATGGGCACACAGACAAAGCTTTGAAAGTGAAAGGAATAACGAAAATGCTTCGCAGAGAACACCAACTGAGTTCAGAGCTTGTAGCCTCGAATGCAGAAAGATTCAGAGAAAGCAATTCTTGAAAGTCTAAGAAAGCGTAATGCAAATGAAGCCTTTCCAGGTACACAGACATATCAGCGCATATTGCAGGGGATTTACAACTAGTTTACCGAAATTACATTTGTAATCTTGTGCGTTTATATGCCAATGTTTTACTACGGGTTGTCCGGCTTGGGTTACGAGTCTGCAGTTATTTTATGCGACAGCAGACTTGTGAACCCTCACAACATGCACACTGTGTGCTGTCAGTATTCTCTGGTGCCAGAACTGGGAGCAGTCGGTCATGTTACCACAAGTATGTGATATGCATATACCCAGACCACATTTCGGCCTTGCTCACTTCATTTGTATTGAAAGAGGTCATGCCTGTCTAGTCAGCACGTGACCACATGTATGCAAACTGCATACTTGCAGTCATGCGCTCGCCTACCCCTGGCAGTCGGCACAGGAGAATCCTGACTGTGTGCACACTGCGCGCTGTAAGGATTCACAAATCTGCAGTGACCTACAGTCACTGCAGACTTGGACTCTAAACTTGGGAAACTCCTTAGTTTTTTGCTACACTTCTTCCAAGACCTATAACTGTTTTATTTTTCCATCAATATAGCCATATGAGGGGTTGTTTTTTGGGTGATGAGTTGTAATTTTGAATTACACCATTGGTTTTACCACATAGTGTTCTGGAAAACAGAGAAAAAAATTCCAAGAGCAGTGAAATTGCAAAACAAAAAGTGCAATTCCACAATTGCTGTTGGCTTTTTTTATTTACCATGTTCACTATATGGTAAAACTAACCTAGTAATATGATTATCCATTTCACTACAAATTAGCAGATACCAAACTTTTTGCTTTGTGGCGATTTTCCGACATCCGTAGCATTTCCATTTTTTAGGATCTGATGCTGGGTGAGGGCTTAGTTTTTTGTGGCTTGATCATTGATATTTTTATTCATACCATTTTGGGATAGATATGATGTTTGATCGACCGTTATTGCATTTTATTGCAAAAAAAACATAACTCTGAAGTTTTGATTTTTTTTCTTGTTACGCCATTTACAGATCAGACTCATTTACTTTATATTTTGATAGATCGGACATTTCTGAAGGCAGTGATACCAATAATGTATAGTGTATTTTTTTTCATTGTTTTATTTTTAGGCTATGTGCCCACGTTGCGGACCTGAAGCATATTTTTTATGCTTCTCCCTGGCGGGAAAATCGCATGCGGATATTACATGCGGTTTTCCCGCCAGGTAGAAGCGTTTGTGAGGCGTCTTTGCATGCATTTCCGCATGAGGGTTATCAAGCACTTCTCCAAGCATCACTTGGAAAAGTGCTTGACAACTTGTTCAGAAAGGTAAAAAATAAAAAAATAAACTTTATACTCACCTTCTGATGCATTCTCTGCCCCGTCCGGAGGCTTGAGCGGCTCACGCTGTTGTGTGCAGGACCTGCGGTGACGTCATTGAGTCATGTGGTGGGTCACATGACTCAATGACGTGGCAGGTCCTTCAGACAACAGCGTGACGGAGGGAAAACATCAGAAGATAAGTATAAACTTTATTTTATTATTTTTTTTACAGGTTCTTTAGTACCCAGGTCTGGATGAGAGTCTCCTCTCATCCAGACTTGGGTACCATCCGCACATTGATTCCGCTGCGCTTCTGCAAAATTAATGAACATGCTGCGGATTTTTGACCGCAGCATATACGCTGCGGAAAAATCCGCAGCATGGGCATTGACATTGCGGAATGCCATTGGGGACCATGGGGTGCGGATATACATGCGTTTTTCAAGCGTTTACGCTGCGGAAATTCCGCAGCATATACGCTTGAAAAATGCTACGTGGGCACACAGCCTTAATGGAGCAAAAGGGAGGTGATTTGAACTTCTGTGTTTTTTTGCATTTTTTTTATATTTTTAAAACTTTTTTTTTTTACATTTTATTGTGTTCAATAGCCCCCTTGAAGACTCCTGTGAACGCCGGTCACTGCCTGTACTGGTGTCATCCATGTGTCTGTTTTTACAATCAGTGTTTTTCATGGATGGATAAGTAAATCAATTAAAAAGCTTCTCCTATCCTTTGCTATGTTAAATATGGACAGCACATTGATGCCATCCATGTGCGCTACATGTTTTTTTGACCCATAGTCTTGTATTAGCCCTTGCTTCCAGAAAAAAACTCATCTCTGTGGGTTTTTCACAGACACACTGTCCATGATAAAAAATGGACACGTGAACTGCACCATAGATTATAACGGGTACGTGTTGCATCTGTGAAAAAAATAATACGGACATGTGAATTAGGCCATATAGTAGTGCTTCAATTGCTTATTCAGCTATCAATGTTGCAATGAAATATAAGAGCTTAGCTAAAACTGGATAGCCCCACTATTTCCATGCAGATCTCTAATGAACTTTCATATGATTCCGATACCTAAAAGGTATTATTGCATGAAAACTTAAAGGGTTTGGAACTGTGTTATTTTTGCATCGCCCCTGGCAATAGCCCCCCATATATTGTATCTATATTGTAAACATATAGATAATTCTAAGCATTTACTGATATAAGATTTATATTTGATGGCGTTTTTGATGCATAGAAAAAAATGACTTTCTCTCCATTTTGTTGTAATCAACAGAAGTGGAGTTCACATCTGTTGGTACAGAGAATATAGAACTCACACTCCTTCATTATTCGGTCACTGAGTTCTCAACTTACATTATGATTGATTTATAATATGGTTGAATTAATGTTTCATGAGATGAGCAGCCCAAATTATAAAACCGGTGCCAGATTTTATTAGGTCCACTGGAAAAGTAATTTGCACTGTGTTTTTTTTTCTCTATTGCTTTTCATTCGTTTCATCAAAAGCGATGATGAACGAAGATCATGTAGGGAAGGCACTGCCTTAACCATCTGTCTTTCTTTTATCCTATTTTTTTCAGAACGACACTGATATTGCCACCAGCTGGGATTTTTTGGGTTATTCAAATTCTTTGAGATGCTTTGTATGATGAATATCTTTGATCTAAGCTCACTAGAATACAGAACAAACCGTCTTTTTATATAAAAACAGGAGACACAATCCTTAGACACTTGCAAATGTTGATAGACTGAAATAATTAAAAATGTAATGTGCTATAAACATTGGAAGAGAACACATAGTAGCACTGTGCAAATGTGATTGATCATTTTAATGGGGAATTGAGAATCATCCAATGTTTCAGCGAGCTGTTTTTTTTTTTACTTTGGTAAACAGCACTACAAAAACAGAATAAAACAATCCCTTATGTTTGCAGCTTCCTACCATGCTATAATAAAATGGTGCAGCCTCAAGCCGTTTGAGATGAAATAGAAGTTGGACATTGGAGGTGGACATTTATTATGTACTTTAAGGACTCTTAGAATATGTTTGGCTTGTGCAAAGATGAATGCATGGGTCATTTCATACAACAGAAAATCAATAAAATAGCACTCGTGCTTCAAAAAGATTCTTTATAAAACAACAAAAAAAAGAAAAAGCCTGCTCACCAATGCAGCAATATGTCCTCTGGCACCCGGTACATAGCCACTGCTATGGACATCAAAAGGTTAAGGATGTAGAGGAGATTCAGCTCAAGATGGAGTAAAAAATTCCACTTCATTGAAGTACGTTAAAATAGTGATAACGTTAGAAAAAATGAACCAATCAGTGCCTACACGTTTCTGGTGCATATGGCATCCTTAATCATGGTGAACTCAAAGTGTCTCGACAGTGCAGCTTAAAGTGAACCTGTCACCAGGTTTGATCCATATGAGATAAGACCACCCGCTTTATGGTGTGTTATGGAGTATATGATGGTCCTCATTTCTTATAAAAACTTGTGAATAAAAGTTCCTCATTATTGCCCCTAGGGGATACACTGTTCATTTATAAATTCAATTGGATTCCAAGTGCAGGAGTGCTGGAGTTATATTGCCTCCTTTGATATTGGAAGAGATAGCCTCCAGACCCACTACAGTGGTCCCACTTATTTTGCACCCATGATGTTGCATGTAATGCATGGCTACTGACAAGAGTTTTTTCCCCAATTTAACATGTATTTTGGCTAAAGCAACATTCGAGGTAAGGTTTTGGCCACATACAATAGTGGACATGGACAGATCAAAGCATATATAACATTTGTAGACTGACATTTGATGTATTTATCAAGCACATATTCCTTATGGTCTGTTGGATTGACAAAAGTATAAGTAGAGAACCTAAAAGGACAAATAGAACAGTTACACAAGCAGAAAAGCCCATTTCCTGTTTGATCATGGGGGGTACAAAATAACTTATAACAAAACCTTTCTGTTAGTTGCTGCCCACAGTTCCAGTTTGGTTAGATCTTTTTGAATCCTCTCTCTCTTCTCTAGTATTAGCTATCCCTCCTAGCTTTGTGTCATCAGCAAATTTAATCAGTTTACCCTCAATTCCTTCATCTAAATCTTTGTTAAAGATGTTGAACAACACAGGGCCCAGGACAGAGCCTTGTGGTACTCCACTTGAGACATTCTTCCAACTGAATGTGCAACCATTTATGACAATCACTAAGCCAGTTATGAATCCACCTAACAGTTGCTTTATCCATTCCAAAGTTGGTCATTTTTTCAATAAGGATGGTATGAGATACTTTGTCAAATGCTTTGATGAAGTCAAGAAATACTATGTCTACTGCATTTCCCTTACTAGGAGATATGGGAAGTACACAAGTTTTGCACATACTTGTGAAATGAGACTAAATATTGAAACTCAATTCAGTGATTGAAGTCTCCATACACATTTAATATTTTGCTCGTTGAATGACTGTTTCAAATTGTTTTCTGGGACTTTTTCATTTTTTTCTTATGGGGGTAAGAAAGTACAGGCAGGTATTTGGTAACAACTTACTTGTTCTGCTTGGCGCCGATCTCTGCCAGCTCAGAGCTTCTGCTGGTGATTTTGTGGCTTCTAGTGTCGTCACGTTATCCTCTCTATTGATGGGGCGTCACTGTCAATTTCATGCTAATTGACAACCAGCTCCTGCCTCATTATGTGGAGAAGGCTGTCAATGAGGATGATGTTGACAGTAATGCTCCATCAACAGAACAGACCAAAGGAAGAAGAGCTGCTTTGTTAATGTGTGGTCAAATGAAGTAGAAGAATTGTCAGTAGGAGCTGTCCGTGACTGCTACGAGCCGACAGAGATTGGTGCTGGACAGTAACAGCAAATACTTAGCAACTATCTTCCTGGACATTCTTAAGGGGTTTTCCCATGAACAAAGTACTGTACATTTTAATTAAAAGTTCTTGGAATAAAAATAAGTCTCACAATTGGATGGGCTAAAAAATGTCCCTGTGCTGAAATAATGTTATAAATGTGTCCCGGCTTTGTGCTGTATAATGACTGTGTCTGACTGTGCAATAACATGGTCTAATCATACCACAGCTCCTGGGCAGGGGGGAAGCAAAAGAGTATACAGACAGGACAGCAGAGGATCACAGCTGATTCTTTTTGTGAGGCAAAACATTTTTCTGTCTGCTTTTAAGCAATGTTTTACTTCAAAGAAAGTATCAGCTGTGATCCCCTGCTGTCCTATTTGTATACTCTCTTTTGCGTCCTCTCCTGCCCAGGAGATGTGGTATGATCAGACTATGTCCCTGTACAGTCAGACACAGACATTACACAGTACATAGCAGGGGCACATTTATAAGATTATCTCAGCGCAGGAACATTTTTTTTAAACACATCCAATTGTGGAACTTATTATTATTCCATTATCTATTGATCAAAATTTTGATTAAAATGAACTTTGTTTTTGGAAAACCCCTTTAAGCCCATAAGAAAAAAAATACAAAAGTCCCAGATAACGGCTTTTACTAATGGCTGTAATGCAAACACAGCAATATACATTTTAGTCCTTATTGTCTGTTGTTGTTGTTCAACCTGGCCATACATGTTAAGTGGCACTGGACAATGAAAGACCATTATTTCTGGAAATTATTTTTCAATGAAAGATGGTTCATAGACAAATGATCTTTCTTGGAATGGATCTTTCGTCCAAGTTTTTGGCCATTAAAATCAAACAAAGCCAACCGAATTTCAAACAATTAAAGTCTGTAGTTGATTGGCTAAAACGATTAATTCTTAGGTTTTTACTAAATGAGCTATTGTTTTGGTTTAAATTTTTCATTTTAATTTACTTTAATTTAAAGGAGTTTTCCCCTTTCAAAACATATTCTGTCTCGGCTGCAGTTTTTTTTTAAATACAACCAACTTGCAAACTCTCAACTTTACCAGGTCCACCAGCGAGTCTCCTCCCCTGCACACGGTGTCCAGCAGTGGCTGAGGTGTTGATGTCCCATTGACAGCTGGGCAGTCAATCAGTGTTCTCAATTCTCCCCATAATGAGGCAGGAGCCGGGTATCAATTAGCATGAAATTTACAGTGATGCCCCATCAATAGAGAGGATAATGTGACGACACTAGAAGCCACAAAATCACCAGCAGAAGCCGTCTATGACTGCTCTGAGCTGGCAGAGATCGGCGCCTAGCAAAACAAGCAAGTTGTTAGCAAATACCTACCTGTACTTTCTTACCCCCATAAGAAAAAAAGAAAAAGTCCCAGTAAACAATTTGAAACAGTCATTCAACCAGCAACATATTTAATGTGTATGGAGACTTCAATCACTGAATTGAGTTTCTATATTTAGTCTCATTTCTCAAGTGTGTGCAAAAATTCCTATATCTCCTATTAAGGGAAATGCAAAGCCGTTAAGCTTACTGATTTCCTGCCAAGCTTTTGACATGGCTGCAGTCAATGCCAGATACCAGAACCCGTGGTGTAGACTTGCCATTAAACCTGGGAAAAGTGAATACAGCGTGGTTTGTTGATTTTTTTTTTAACAAACTGAAGTCAAGGCAAATTCGAAGCCCTTATAAGTGTAATTATGTCCATATTTCGAATGAACTTTAAATCAACCTCTCTACAATATCAAAATGTGTCAAAATGAATTTAAAAGAAACTATTAGTTGTAATAATCCATTTGAAAACTTTGTTTAAAAAATTATTTTATATAATAATCAATTAGTTTAATGTAAACTGTTTATTAGCTACCGAATATAAGTGGTGCTATATTTGCTTGCTTAATTTATATGGCTCATAAAATTCAATTACTTTACAGAAGATGCCCTTTTCCTTTGAGAATAAAGAAATATAAAATTATTCCAGTATCTTTCATTTGCAACAGTTTGTATGTCTTCTTTAGATGCTGTTACTTAGCAACAAGCAAGTAAACTTTATTTTGATCAGGAAAAGAAAAAACTGACACATACGGTATTTGTTAATAATTGGTAGGTAAGTTAAATATATACAATAGCTAGAAATACATGTACACCCCATGGACCTTTTGTATGATAAGATTAAATCATACAGATAAATAGAATAAAACTCTTTAATTTCAGAGAGAAAACCAATCTTTACAATGTTATCTACATTTCACTGATGACTTCAATGGATCAGTATTTCCCTTTTTACCGTGATATGCCAATTGGCTTTTGCACAAGGTTGAATAATGGATCTTTGTGGAACAGATCTATATAGCACCAATTCTAGAGGCAAAAAACTTTATTTGGTTATAGTTTCACACATCTTTGAGTTATGCAAAAAATGTCATTTTATTGATAAGGATTTTCTTTAATTTTTATTTTCTTGTCAAAAAGCATTGCAAGCAGATGCAGATTGTAGGTAGATAATCCAGCTCACCTGTCCCGAGGAGTGCACGGAATCCAATCCACCAAAATGTAAACTCCAATGAAACAAGAGATCTGTCACTTCATAAAATAAACGCTTTATTTCCAAAGATAAAATCCATCATGGCAAAAAAGACGACAAATCCAGGTACATAAAGTCCTAATGGTGCTTTTTAGCGCATATTGGTTGACGAGTTTCGAGGTATATACCTCTTACTCATAAACTAAGGACTCTGTAGTGACTAAGTAGATTGAAAAAAACTATCAGGGGTATACACCCCTCCTCATGTGATCAAGGAATGGTTACTAAATAACATAAACCAGCTCGAGAAACAAAGTCAATAATACAAATATACGCACTATTTATATATTCACAAAGCATCAAATATTCAATATTACAAAATTAAATCTGAGCATTTATTTAAAAATAATGGACTAGAGGTATCCAGCATAAGGATCCAATATGCTTCTTTATTTAGAAGGGTCCGCCGGTGATCTCCTCTTGTAGGTAATGAATCAACTATTTCCAAGCCAAAATAATCAAAATCTTTTACATTACCTTTGTGCTGTTGAAAAAAAATGCCTTGACACATTGGATGGGTTAACTGCGTCTCCATTCTTAGAATCCCTAACGTGTTTATCCTTTGTCTCAATGTACATATGATACATCCTATATACTGGATATCACACATTGTTCATGTAATGCAATGCACAACAAAAATGTTACTGCAATTAATAAATTGTTTTAACCAATATGTTCTATTTTGGATCACTAATTCCACCTCATTTGCATATTTACAAGAACTGTCATAGCTCGACTCCAGGGATCAATCCGGTGACCTTTGGCTGTGGGTCTGTTTTTGTCTCTGTTGGACTACAGCCTGTGTTGTCTCTGTCCAACTGCTCGAAATGCTCTTGTCTTTGATTTGCTGTGTTGCTTCTATGCTGGTGTTTTCACTTCCTCATTTGGGTCTGTCCTATCACATCTTGGGAGAGGCCATTTATACGCTCCTAGCACATGCAGTCTGTAATGCACACGCCCGAACTGACTGGCGTGTGCGTGTTTATGTAGTGATTCCACTGTGCCATGAACCGGAGAGTGCCTGGAGGGGCGTAACTAAGTATCTGCCCGATCCGACCAAGGTCGCACGACGGCATACGACGCCAGTGCACCAGGGAGGAACCGAGCAGAGGAACCAGGGTCTACTCCAGGTCAGACTCCGGACATGGCTGTTGACCCACACCGGGGAATACAGGAACAGGCAGACTAGAGCACAAGCTGGGTAGGGTCCAGTACAGACTGGGAGACAAATTCGAAACCGCAGACGCGGTAGACAGAGCTGAGCAAAGCGAAAACCGCAGACGTGGTGGACAGAGCTGAACGAAGCGAAAACCGCAAACGCGGTGGACAGAGCTGAGCAAAGCGAAAACCGCAAACGCGGTGGACAGAGCTGAGCAAAGCGAAAACCGCAGACGCGGCGGACAGAGCTGAGCAAAGCGAAAACCGCAGACGCGGCGGACAGAGCTGAGCAAGGCAAAAACCGCAGACGCGGCGGACAGAGCTGAGCAAAGCGAAAACCGCAGACGCGGCGGACAGAGCTGAGCAAAGCGAAAACCGCAGACGCGGTGGACAGAGCAGAGCAAAGCAAAAACCGCAGACGCGGAAGGAACAGGGCTCTGTTCACACGGAACAGACTAGAAGGGAAAGGCAGAACCAGATACCCACAGGGTACTTGCAGAGAAGTAGCGAGTGGACCACAAACTCACAAACGGAAGTACAGTGACAACGAGCAGGAGTAGGTACGAGTTCAGACTCTGCAGAAAAAGGAAAGGAACGGACATAGAGAAAAAACAGGTAAAAGATAGGAGAGAGTTCAGACTGGAACTGAGTGTACGGAAGAGACCGACACTGCAGCGGGATACAGGAGCGGGTCTGGGAATATGGCCCCCAGAGAGGCGGGACGAACAGGCAAGGAGCGTGTTCAGACTGGCCTGGAAATACAGCCTCCAGGAAGGTGGAACGAACAGGCAAGGAACGAGTACAGACTGCAGGTTAAGGTACACAGATAGGACACAGTACAGACATGGGAACAGATACTGCAAGACAGGTAACATAGACAGAACCTGACATGTCAGAGACAAAAGCCAACTGACAGGGCAATATGCTCAGGCATGGGTTAATGGGGCAGCTGGTTTAAATACCAGGTGACAGACAGCAATAGGCTGAGGACGCACAAAGGGTGTGCCTGCAGCAGGTACAAAAAGCAGGAAGTGATCGGGCGCCGCCCATAAGCAGCAGACACAGAAGCAAACAGACAGCATGGAGGGAAGCCAGAGAGACACTCTGGACTGGAGATCAAGTGCGCGCTCTTGCACAGTGGGAGATGGACCACTATGCAAGGACGCCGCCAGGTATGTTACAGTACCCCCCTTACGCCCCCTCTTCTTCAGGCCTGCCAGAATGTTCCGCAGGGAATTCGAGGGCCAATCCTTTACTTCAAGTAGATCACTTCCACTGTCCACTGGAGAAACTGGTCTCATCTGGGTAGCTAGGATGCTACCTCCTATCCAGCCATCCTCAGCAACAGACGAAACAGGTGGAGTACCAGGAACAGCACACAGGGAAGTCTCTCTCCACTTATTATCAGGTAGCACCCCAGAGGGTTCAGGAGACAACTGGAAGTCCTCCGCCGGGTTGAAGGAGTGCAGAGACTCGGGGGTAACCTCTGCTTCGGGGTACATCTTGTCAAACTCACAGGATGAAATGGGCGAGGTATCAGGTACAAGGTGTAGAAAAGTCCCTGTTACCTTGTTATCTGGTGGTACCCAGGAGGATTCAGAAAACAACTGGGAGTCCTCCGCTGGGTCGGAATAGTGCAGAGACTCGGGGGTAACCTCTGCTTCGGAGTACACTAGGTCGGACTCGCTGGATGAAGCGGGCGAGGTATCAGGTACCGAATATAGAAGAGTACCTGTCCATTCGTTATCAGGTAGCACCCCAAAGGGTTCAGGAGACAATTGGAGGTCCTCCGCCTGGTCGGAGGGGTGTAGAGACTCGGGGATAACCTCTGCTTCGAGGTACATCTTGTCAAATTCACAGGAAGAAATAGACAGGTTATCAGGTACAGGGTGAAAAAAAGTCACTGTCTCTTTGTTATCTGGTGGTACCCCGGAGGAGTCAGGAAACAACTGGAGGTCCTCTGCCGGGTCAGAAGAGTGCAGAGGCTGGGGGAAAACATCTGCTTCAGAGTACACTAGGTCGGACTCACTGGACGAAGCAGGTGAGGTATCGGGTACCGAGCATTGGAAAGTCTCTGTCCATTCACCACCAGGTGGCACCCCGAAGGGTTCTGGAGACAACTGGAGGTCCTCCGCCTGGTCAGAGGGGTGTAGAGACTCATGGGTAACCTCTGCTTCAGAGTACACTAGGTCGGACTCACTGGACGAAGCAAGCGAGGTATCAGATCCAGGATATAGGAAAGTCTCTATCCATTCACCACCAGGTGGCACCCCGAAGGGTTCTGGAGACAACTGGAGGTCCTCCGCCTGGTCGGAGGGGTGTAGAGACTCGGGAGTAACCTCTGCTTCGGAGTACACTAGGTTGGACTCACAGGACGAAGCGAGCGAGGTATCAGGTACAGAGTATAGGAGAGTCTCTGTCCTTTCGCTACCAGGTAGCACCCCGAAGGGTTCTGGAGACAACTGGAGGTCCTCCACCTGGTCGGAGGGGTGTAGAGACTTGGAGGTAACTACCACTTTGGGGTACCCATTGTCAGGCTCACAGGATGAAGCGGACAAAGTATCGAGTACTGGGTGTAGAGAAGTCTCTCTCCATTTGTCATCGAGTGGTATCCTGGAGGATTCAGGAGGCAACAGGGGGTCCTCTGCCAGGTAGTAGAGGTGCACAGACTCTGAGGTAACCACAGCTTTGGAGCATCCTTGGACATGCACACCGGTTAAAGTGGGTGAAGCATCTGATGCCGGGTGCAGGAAATTCTCCTGTGTGGAGTCTGGATGGGCAGAAGTCTCTTCGGGCAGGAGAACTGGTGCACTACCCACGCACATTACCCGTTGGGGCTTCTCCGGGATACAGGGAGATGAAGCTTCAGTAGGGACTTCAAGGTTGGGGTCAGGAGGTCTCAGGGAGGACAGACCCTGGCGTGACGGCTTGCCTCTACGCCTAGCATGTCTGGACTGCCTCTTGAGGTTGGGAGAAGTATTCCGGGAAGCGTAGTCACCCTGTGAGGATTCTGGGTGGGCAGTAGTCTCATTGGGCTGGAGGACTATTGCGCTACCCACACACATTACCCATTGGGGCTGCTCCGGGATATTGGGAAGTGAAGCTTCAGCAGGAGCCTCCGGGTTAGGATCATCAAAGACCATTAGAAAGGCCACCAGGAAGGCCATTAGGTCCAGGAGGATCGGATCCTGTGTTTCATATAGGGGGTTGATCCATTCCAAGGCATCACCCGCCAGGTAAGACATAATGACTGCTACCTTAACCCGATCGGTGGGAAAACATAGAGGGTAGAACTTGAAGTGTAGCATGCATTGCTCCACAAATGCACGACTTTGTCTTGGATCCCCATAATAACGTAGCGGATCCGCAGGAACGAGAGCAGATAGATCCATCTGAACGGGTGCGTAATTCGCCTGGAACTCAGCTAAAGGGAAAAAAAAATTTTTATTTATTTATTTTAATGCATGTATTCGCTGGAAAACTTCTCAGAGAGCGAAGGCCGTGGGGCTCAACGGGAACCATGGCCTGAGCATCCTGTAATGCACACGCCCGAACTGACTGGCGTGTGCGTGTTTATGTAGTGATTCCACTGTGCCATGAACCGGAGAGTGCCTGGAGGGGCGTAACTAAGTATCTGCCCGATCCGACCAAGGTCGCACGACGGCATACGACGCCAGTGCACCAGGGAGGAACCGAGCAGAGGAACCAGGGTCTACTCCAGGTCAGACTCTGGACACGGCTGTTGACCCACACCGGGGAATACAGGAACAGGCAGACAAGAGCACAAGCTGGGTAGGGTCCAGTACAGACTGGGAGACTAATTCGAAACCGCAGACGCGGTAGACAGAGCTGAGCAAAGCGAAAACCGCAGACGCGGTGGACAGAGCTGAGCAAAGCGAAATCCGCAGACGCGGTGGACAGAGCTGAGCAAAGCTAAAAACCGCAGACGCGGTGGACAGAGCTGAGCAAAGCGAAAACCGCAGACGCGGTGGACAGAGCTGAGCAAAGCGAAAACCGCAGACGCGGTGGACAGAGCTGAGCAAAGCGAAAACCGCAGACGCGGTGGACAGAGCTGAGCAAAGCGAAAACCGCAAACGCGGTGGACAGAGCTGAGCAAAGTGAAAACCGCAAACGCGGTGGACAAAGCTGAGCAAAGCGAAAACCGCAAACGCGGCGGACAGAGCTGAGCAAAGCGAAAACCGCAAACGCGGCGGACAGAGCTGAGCAAAGCAAAAACCGCAGACGCGGCGGACAGAGCTGAGCAAAGCGAAAACCGCAGACGCAGCGGACAGAGCTGAGCAAAGCGAAAACCGCAGACGCGGCGGACAGAGCTGAGCAAAGCGAAAACCGCAGACGCGGTGGACAGAGCAGAGCAAAGCAAAAACCTCAGACGCGGAAGGAACAGGGCTCTGTTCACACGGAACAGACTAGAAGGGAAAGGCAGAACCAGATACCCACAGGGTACTTGCAGAGAAGTAGCGAGTGGACCACAAACTCACAAACGGAAGTACAGTGACAACGAGCAGGAGTAGGTACAAGTTCAGACTCTGCAGAAAAAGGAAAGGAACGGACATAGAGAAAAAACAGGTAAAAGATAGGAGAGAGTTCAGACTGGAACTGAGTGTACGGAGGAGACCGACACTGCAGCGGGATACAGGAGCGGGTCTGGGAATACGGCCCCCAGAGAGGCGGGACGAACAGGCAAGGAGCGTGTTCAGACTGGCCTGGAAATACAGCCTCCAGGAAGGTGGAACGAACAGGCAAGGAACGAGTACAGACTGCAGGTTAAGGTACACAGATAGGACACAGTACAGACATGGGAACAGATACTGCAAGACAGGTAACATAGACAGGACCTGGCATGTCAGAGACAAAAGCCAACTGACAGCTCAAGATGCTCAGGCATGGGTTAATGGGGCAGCTGGTTTAAATGCCAGGTGACAGAGAGCAATAGGCTGAGGACGCACAAAGGGTGTGCCTGCAGCAGGTACAAAAAGCAGGAAGTGATCGGGCGCCGCCCATAAGCAGCAGACACAGAAGCAAACAGACAGCATGGAGGGAAGCCAGAGAGACACCCTGGACTGGAGATCAAGTGCGCGCTCTTGCACAGTGGGAGATGGACCACTATGCAAGGACGCCGCCAGGTATGTTACACAGTCTTTTCTGGACTATATTCAAAGTCAGATAGATGTTTGGAGTCCAAGCTCCCCAGTTAAGGTTTATCTTGCTGAGGTTTTCTCTATTGCTTCTCCTGCGGTTTTGTTTGCGTATTCCCTTTCTCAGAACTTTTCCAATTTTGTTACACTCATGGTCTTGGGTTTTCCATGTACTGTATATTGAAGTTCTTTTTGCGTTCCTTTAGTTTTCTTCCGTCTTTCATGTATGAATGTGTGAACACGTATTTAGCCCTGTATCTCATCCATTGCCTGTGTGCACTACTTTCTGTTGTTGATGTTTTGGTTTACACTGTGTATAGTTGAGGATGCAGTTAAGGACACACAGGGTCAACCGACGTTGTGTGGGGGTGCCATTGCGTAATTTTAGGGTCCCAGCCTCAGCAGTCAGGCAAGGACTAATCAGGGTCAAGTTAGGGATTAGCCTAGTCTGTATATTAACCTGTGATGTGTACGTTTAACATCTCCCTTGATTTGTTCATCCCTGTGTGTTAGGGCTCAGTCATTACAAGAACCAAACCTATCAATACCACATCTATAGACCCCTTTAGGTGTAAACCAGGTTTTATTATTAATATGTGGTTTTTGAGTGATTAAAATTAGGTGACAGAAAATTCAATAACATCAGCAATTTTTTAGAAAAAAGAGACAAGCATTTTGTACTAATTTGTTAAGATGTTGATCTCCACATAACATTGGAAAGTACTTGTTGACAATTTCTTTGATTTGACCATATTCTTTACTAAAAGTGGTCACAAAAATGGGTTCCTTTACAACTTTATTTGAATACACCTAATATCAATAAGTTCATTCAGAGTTTTCTTTTTATTACCAATTCTTTTAGCCCTATTTAACACCCAGTTCTGATAACTCCTTTTATTTAACCTCTCACAAATGGCTTCTCTTTCCTTTAAAAATTCCCCTTCTTCCATACAGTTTTGTTTAGCCTGAATCATGTCTCCTATCGGAACATTAATTTTTACATGTCTGCGGTGACTGGAATAGGCTTTAAAAATGGTATTCCCCAATGTATCTTTGTGATATGTACATGTTTTCATAATTTTTTGATCTCGATCTCCATATAACGTCTAATCCAAAAAGGAAACCCTTTCATCATTCCAGTTGAAAGTAAAAAGCAAGCAAAAATCTTTAATCACAATCCTTATTGCTTGTTTTTTACTTTCAATTGGAATGATGAAAGGGTTTCCTTTTTGGATTTGACGTTATATGGAGATTTGTCTTTTTTTTCCCACGATGGATTTTCTTTCATTCTCTGTCAAGAACTGTGACTCTACTCAAGACACTCCCACCGTCCACACTTGTAGAAATTTACGGGCCATTAACACCCTGAAATTTATAAAAAGGTTGCAATCATCATTGGCCCCAATATCCTCCCTCACATGTCCCGACTCTGCATTGATGCATTGATATAACAAAATAATGCTATGCACCCTGGATGAAGCCGCACCTCCTACACAAAGAAAAATTCGGCATAGACGGTGACAACCCTGGCACACGCCTCAAACACGTCTTCTCCAGAGGTACTCCAGGTGCGCTGAACGGCTGTGGAGAAAATCAAATCTGCCCGAAGATTTCCTCCATTATAAATTTATGCTGAAAACATATAACTCTGCCCTTCACCTCTCCAAACAAACCTACTTTAACAACCTCATAATCTCACTTTCCAATAATCCTAAACGACTCTTTGACACATTTCATTCTCTCCTCAATCAAACAACACAGGCCCCGACCACCGACCTCAGCGCTGACGATCTGGCCAATTATTTCAAAGAAAAAATTTACCATATCCGACAGGAAATTTTCTCCCAATCCCCAAATGTTATGCATGCTCTCCCCCGCCACATTGTATCTTGCTCACTTTCTGACTTCGATCCAGTCACGGAAGATGAAGTGATCAGGCTCCTTGCATCTTCTCGCCCTACCACCTGCACCAGTGACCCTATTCCCTCACATCTCCTTTAATCCCTTGCTCCAGCTGCCACCACTCACCTAACTAAAATTTTCAACCTTTCCCTCTCATCTGGTATCTTTCCCTCTTCTTTTAAACATGCCATCATACAACCATTACTTAAAAAAACCATCCCTTGACCAGAACTGCACGGCCAACTACAGACCTGTTTCCAATCTTCCCTTTATCTCTAAACTCCTGGAATGCCTGGTCCACTCCCGTCTCATCCGTTATCTCTCAGACAACTCTCTCTTGACCCTTTACAATCCTGGATCTCTCTGCAGCATTCGACACTGTGGATCACCAGCTCCTCCTCACTACGCTTCGCACTATTGGCCTCAAGGACACTGCTCTCTCCTGGTTCTCCTCCTATCTCTCTGACCGCTCCTTCTCTGTGTCTTTTGCCGGCTCCTCCTCCTCCCTACTTCACCTTACTGTCGGGGTTCCTCAAGGATCAGTCCTAGGCCCCCTTCATTTCTCCTTATACACTGCTCCTATTGGACAAACAATCAGCAGATTTGGTTTTCAGTACCATCTCTATGCTGATGACACCCAATTATACACCTCTGCTCCGGACATCACCCCTGCATTACTACAAAAGACCAGTGATTGTCTTTCTGCTGTGTCTAACATTATGTCCTCCCTCTACCTAAAACTGAATCTGTCAAAAACTGAACTACTCGTCTTTCCTCCCTCCACTAACCTACCTGTGCCCGATATTGTCATTTCCGTTTGTGGCTCAACCATTACTCCCCAGCAACAAGCCCGCTGTCTTGGGGTCATTTTTTATTCAGATCTTTCTTTCACTCCTCACATCAAATCACTCGCTCGTTCATGTCATTTACACCTCAAAAACATCTAAAAAATCAGGACTTTTCTCACCTTTGACTCAGCAAAAACTCTTACTGTAGCTCTTATTCATTCTCGTCTTGACTATTGCAACGCTCTACTAATCGGTCTCCCTCTTACTAAACTCTCCCCTCTCCAATCCATCCTTAACGCAGCAGCCAGGATCATATTCCTCGCCAACCGCTACACCGATGCCTCTTCCCTGTGCCAGTCATTGCATTGGTTGCCCATCCAATATAGAGTTCATTTTAAACTTATCACGCTTACCCACAAAGTGCTCCATGCTTCAGTACCCCCCTACATCTCCTCCCTTGTCTCAGTCTACCACCCTAAACGTGCCCTCCATTCTGCAAATGACTTAAAACTAAAATCCTCCATAATCCGAACTTCCCACTCCCGTCTCCAAGATTTCTTGCGTGCTGCGCCAATTCTTTGGAATGCACTACCCAGGACAGTTCGATTAATTCCCAATACCCACAGTTTCAAGCGAACCCTAAAAACACATTTTTTAGACTGGCGTATCGCCTAAACACACTCTGTCTGTCCCAGTTTCCCCCCATATTAAAATCTTCTTCAACTTCAGGTTCATACCAACCATGCACTTAATAGACTCTGTCAGAACGGTACACAAACTGGCAGGACTCCAGTCCATGTATTATTATTTATCCTATTCAGTATATCAAGGCTGCATTATACAATATATGTACTTTTTACCTTTTGTGTCTCCCCCATTTCCTCATAGACTGTAAGCTTGCGAGCAGGGCCCTCACTCCTTTCGATATGAGATATGCTTATTCTGTAATGTCTGTATATGTCCCCCCTAAAATTTGTAAAGTGCTGCGGAATATGTTGGCGCTATAAAAATAAAAACTATTATTATTATTATTATCTATAGAAATAGAGGCTTTATTTTATGAAGTACTGGATCCCTTGTTTCTTAGGACTAAACAAATGCTGACGGTAAGACAGTAGGAAAATTATTTATCACGGAAGTGTCAGATGTAACAGACAGTCGCTCTGCATCTGGCTGAAGAAGGTCACTTAATTTGGCATTGCAGACGCCTTCTTAATCTTTCTGACTTTTGGACCAAGCGGCAACCTCCCTCCTGCTCTGATTGACACCCTGGTCAGGGTGTTTATAAACTCTCAGTCTGCTTCAGGGAGTCGCCGGTGATATTCAATTTTTCCCTTGTGAAGGCTTGGAGCAGTGGCAGTCAGCTGGCTCCCTCTCTGGTGCCCTTTGAGGACGTTTGGTGTTATCTCTCTGGTTTCTGCTCAAGCTAAGTTTTCCCCTTTGTTTGTCTTCCTTTTGTCTTTAGTTTATAGTGGGGACTGGCCAGTGCTCATTCCACCTCCCTATCAAGGGCCTAGCTCTAGGGATAAACAGGGTTTAGGTTTCCTGCTCGAGAATTGGTGTGGAACCAATATAGGGACGGTAGGGTAGGCAGGGTGTTATTAGATCAGCCTAGAGGTATCCACTCCCCCCTTTCCCTAGTGTCTGGGCTTCCTTCCCCTCATCCCTTCATATTACACTTAGTCTTTCCCACATTGTGTGTGACAAAAATATAAATTGCAGTACAAACAGTAAAAGTTGCATTTTTTTAATTACTTTGGAGCAATTTTTGGATCCTGTTTTTTTCCCCAATTGCAGCATTCTCTAGGTGTGTGATTTTTGGATGCATTTTCCAATAGAATTCTTTACAAGAAAGAAAAACACAAAAAACATGTCTGTCTAAAAATAGACTTTTTTTTAAGAGGAAAAATTTAAAACAAAAGAATTATATAAGAAAGGTTAATGTTTTATATATCTGTCTTACTAGTCCAATTTATGAACCTCACATGGCACAACAATATTGCTGGCTGTAACCACAAGTTTCTTTGTGTGTGTCTACCTACTATCCAATATACCATTCTTAGTTAGATATTTTTGATCAAGGAGGAATTTTAGTATTTAAAATAAAGAATAAATAAATAAATAAATTATACACACATTTTACTTTTAGCATACCTGCTTGAACACGGACTTCTAACTGCCCATCGGTGTTACTATTGGGGTTTGGTGGCCTATCAAACTTGTTGAAAGGCTGCAGAGCAGTCATTCAACAGGCTTTAAGGCTGTGGGCACGTCCGGTCCATCACAGCCATGCGAAATAATGGCATGGCTGTGATTGGCCTTCACACCACGTGACCCAGTATGACAGCTTGTTAAATAAATAAATTTTAAAAATGACATGCGGTGCCCCCTATTTTTATAACCAGCTTATGGAAAGCAGACAGCTGTGTGCTAGTATTATTATTCTGGGAAAGGGTTAATATCCATGGACCTTCCCAGTCTATTAATATTAGCCCCAATCTGTCTGCTTTGCCTTTGCTGGTTATTAAAAATGGGGGGACCCTAAAAAAAATGATGATGGGGCCCCTCTATTTTTATTAACCAGCTAAGGCAAAGAAGACAGCTGAGGGCTGATATTATTAGACTGGGAAGGCCCATAGACATTCGTCCCTTCCCAGCCTAATAAGACCAGTCCTCAGCCTCAGCTTTTCCCGATTGCTATGGTGCATTGGTAATGGGGTAATGGTTTTGTGGTTGATGTCAGCTGTGCAAAGTTAGTAATAGAGAGGCATCTGTCAGACACCCCCATAACAAACCCCGTAGTCTAAATAAATACACATAAAATTGCTTTATTTGTAAAAAGCACTTCCTGAAAATTACCCTCTTTCCCACATTTTTTGCCATAAAAAAATAATCCACAAAGTCCGTCGTAATCCAAATGGAGATCCCACGATGATCCCTGTCTTCTTCATCCAGTGTATGGAGCTCCTTTCAGAGAACAAAGCTCCATACACTGGAGCAGCAGCCACTGCCGGGTCTCACGCTGTACTCCGAGACCCGACCACTGTGAACTGAGATGACGTCAGAAAGGTCACCTCATTTCACAGGCGCTGGTTCTCAAGAGGGCATCGCGAGAGCCAAAATGATGAGCGGTGTTGTCATCATTCTGGCTCATGATAACAAGCCACTTTGAGCTGAGGTGACATTATTGACATCACCTCAGTTCCCCGCGGCCGGGTCTCGTGAAGTACAGTGTGAGACCCGGCAGTGGCTGCTGCTCCAGTGTATGGAGCTTCGTTCTCTGAACGGAGCTCCATATGCTAGATGATGAAGATGGGGATCGACGATTGTCTCCGACAATCGTCCATGGCGATTGTCGGGGAGTGCTTTTAACAAATAAAGGACTTTTGTGTGTATTTCTTTCTTTTGACTACGAGTTAGTAATGGGGGTGTCTCATAGACACCTCTCCATTACTAACGCCGGGGCTTGATATCAGAGGACATAACACAGCTGATGCCAACGTCAAAACGATTACTCCAATTGCCAATGCACTAGAGCGATCAAGCAGAGCCGAGGCTGAGAGTCAACTTCCCAGCATAATAAGACCACCTCACAGCTGTCTGTTTTCCATTGGCTAATTATTAAAAATACAGGGAACCCCACATAGTTTTTTTCATTTATTTATTTATTAACAAGTACAGGAAAATGCACACGCAAGGCCCTTCTTCACTCTTCCACTTGGACCTCTGCCTCCTGGTTTAAGATTATTATTATTTTTTTTTATTCTGTGTTATGTTAAGTAATTTTCCTATCCACATTTGTTTGCAGGCAATTGTCCTGCTCTTACTCCCATTTGGCTTTCTTTTGCAGCCCCCTAGCCCATACCGTGACCATTTTACAGCACCAAAGTTCGGGTCCCCATTGACTTATATGGAGTTTGGGTCTGGGGTCAAGTTCGCGTAGCCAAACCGAATTTTGGACTCAAGTTTGGCCGAACTCGAACTTCCACGGGTCCGCTCATCACTATTAAAGAATAGTAGAAGTAGACTCAGTAGTACACATGAAAATAAGCGACTTTGTAATGTATGTTATCAGAGAAATCTACTTTTGTCCTCCTGTACACATTATGTATTTTCAAAATTCTCAGTTCACAGGTAAAATCTGTATTCACTGGTCAGCGGAGACAGAATTTCCCATTGGAAAAAGGAGGAGACACCAAGTGTAATAGGGACTGATCTCGTGGAGAAATTTGTCTAGGTGAGAGGTACAGAAATTGCTCCTTTTGGGATTGTTTAACCCACAACTGAGGAATCAAGGTGTGACAGCTGGTGCAGTACCCTCAGGTCAGAAAATCCTTCCGTGTAGAACAATTGGTTGAAGGATAGGAGTAGCAGAAGTCTGCTGTGCTAGATTCAAGAAATCCGGAGGAAGTGATGAGGGATTTGATCAATCGTTTAACTCTCAACACAATTTGAAGTTGAATCAACTTCTTCAACAGGAAAACCACATGTTCATATATCAGACAACGCTTTTATTATTCTAATCAGTGGTCATTACTTTCATGGTTTGCTTCATATAGATAGATATATGTATGTATATGTATATATATATATATATATATATACTGTATATACATATATATTGTGGTATATCGACAAGCTCAGCTGTAGGCAGAGGTAAAACATGGGATACTGTCTCTTTAAATTTTTGGGTTAGTTTATTTAGCAGTCATAAACTACCCTGGAGTCCAAAAATAAAACGCAGCCCATTTGGCTAAAGTTACAAAACAAAATACAAAACTTGCAGCGCAGTCCTTATCTTGGCCAAGGTCTGGCCACACACACACAATTAGCCACGCACAGGTTCAGCACATCTCGAGCTTTCCCCTTCCTGGAGCAAAGTTTCCCCAGGCACTGAACATACCTGAGTGTCAGGGCTGGCTATTTAAAGCCCAGACACTCCCCTGATTGAGAGGTATGGTGGATAATGTCCCACCCTGCACTTTCGTTATCCACTAAAAACATTCCCTTGTAATTGTGGTTCTATTAACTCTCTCTGCACCTACTTGTGCAGGAGAACTTGCATGTTATCAGATCACTGAGCTTAAGAGTCTCAGCGACACATACTTCCCTACCTCATACCTTCCTGGAGACCATGATTAAGACTGCACGTCGAAAAGCGCAGGTCATGACAGCTGTGATCCTTGTGTGCACTAAGAATTATTATGGTGGTAGCAGCATTTTTTAATGGCGCAATAAAAGCTATGTTTTATTCAAGTTCATAGCCTGATACGCTGGATCATACCTCCTATTTTCTGATTCATGAACCAGGCTGCTCTGGCTGGATCCGAGCGAGGCTGAGACTGCATCACACTCCAAAGTTATTTGAGGACCTGCGGCAAAGGAGCCACCCTTCCTAAACCCACAGGACCTGCGGTGATGCACACCCAGTCTCGAGTCACGTGGTCTGCGGCCAGTCACGTGGTCTGCGGCCTGTCACGTGGTCCGCGACCAGGAACCCTGAAGCAGAATCACAGACAGCGGTTCGCAGCACGCAGCACGCGGGAAGCCTACCGGCCCGCACCATGTGGTGAGAATCATCATCTCCCCAATTCTTGGCAGTCACCGGGGTTTTTCAGGGGTGCACAACTCCATTAGGTGAGTGGCCCTTTGGCCATCTTCAATTTAATATTGGTCCATCCGGTCCTTCACACAGCGCGCTTCTCCTTTCTTTTTCTTACATACCTCTCTTCTGACACACTAACAGTGACTTTGTTACAATATATATTAGTCTAGTATATTTCTATGATATATCAAGAAAATATCTACTCTATTTTCACAAATTTTCTTTCAATAGTTTGGCTTTTAGAAGCTAAATTTAGCCCTGCATTTACCCTATTAGAACATAAGGAAAAGAGTTCCTTCATGAAAAAAATGTTTTAAGCACACCAATGTTTTGAGGTTTAACAGATATCAAAATAACCAACTTTTGCTTATGTTGGCACCCTCAGTTTGTTCTTTATTGACACATCAAACACTTATTGCATAGTGTACATTGCAGACTGTCATAAGACTTTGATGAAACAAAAGTAACAAAGAAAGCTGTGCAACATGCTGCGTTTGCAAATACTGTATCTTCTTTCAACATTGTGAGACTCTGCATTTAAACATGAAATACATTAACAATAGAGCAAAATACAAACAAGATGGGAATGTCCAGCCATCATACCACTCGGGAAGGAGGCGGGTTCTGTGTCCCACAGATGAATGTGCTTTGGTCCGAAATGTGCATATGAACCCAAGGACTAAAGCAAAAGACCTTGTGAAGATGATGGCGGAAGCTGGTAAGATTGTTTCAATATCCACAGTGAAACGAGTACTGTGTCAACATGGGCTGAAAGGCCACTCAGACAGGATGAAGCCATTACTCCAAAAGAAACATAAATAAGCCAGATTAATGTTTGCAACTGCACACAGGAACAAAGACTTTAATTTTTGGAGACATGTCCTGTGGTCTGATGAAACTAAAATTTAACTTTTTGGGCATAATAACCATCGTTACATTTGGAAGCAGAAGGGAAAAGCTTGAAATCCTAAGAACACCATCCCAACTGTGAAACACGGGGGTGGCAGCACCATGTTGTGGGGTTGTTTTGCTGCAGGAGGGACTAGTGCACTTCACAAAATAGATGGCATCATGAGAAAAGAAGATTATGTGGCAATACTGAAGCAACATCTCAAGACATCAGCCAGGAAGTTAAAGGTTGGGCGGAAATGGGTCTTCCAAATAGACAATGACCCGAAGCATACTGCCGAAATGGTAAAAAAATGGCTTAAGGATAACAAAGTCAATGTTTTGGAGTGGCCCTCACAAAGCCCTGATCTCAATCCTATTGAAAATTTAAGGGCAAAGTTGAAAAGGCAGGTGTGGGCAAGGCGACCTACAAACCTGGATGAGTTACATTCGTTTTGTTAGGAGGAATGGGCCCAAATTCTGACCAACTATTGTGAGAAGCTTGTGGAAGGATATCTCAAACGTTTCACCCAAGTCATTCAGTTTAAGGGCAATGGTGCCAAATACTAATGAAATGTATGTAAACTTTTGACTTTGCAGTAAGTAATAAAAATGCCTTAAAACATTCTCTCTCTCTCATTATTCTGGCATTTGGCAAATATTTAAAATTATGGTAATCCTAATTGACCTAACGGGAAAGGTTTATTCTGATTTCATGTCAGATATTGAGAAAAACATGAATATGTATCTTTTTATACATTGTATGTAAACTTCTGTCTTCAATTGTATACATACTGTATATATATATATATATATATATATATATATATATATATTGTATATATATATATATATATATATATGTATATATACCATATATATATTGCATGTAGTGTAACTTTACATTAATGGCTTATGAACTCATTTTACTATTGTAATGCTTATAACAAAGGCTTTTTTAAACAAGTTGCTCATTTGATACAATTTTAAAATTGATTTAGACCAACACAGCATAGAATTCTAAACAGAACAAACAAAAAGAAAAAGAATCAGTCTGATTCAAAAATAATAAAAAAAATATTCATTCAAAAGGCATTTCACATCAGCACTGTGTGAGCAAGACACAAAAGTGTTACATATTTCATTCTACTTCTTTATATTACACTTTATAATGGTTTTATAGCAAACTACACATTTCCAGTACAAAAAGTATTGCAGAATATTTATCATAAGTTGTACATTGTTTTTTGGTCGTTAGTTACAAAATTTGAGGATAATGTCTATTTCGGCATAATGAGCTTCCAGAGGCAGTCCACAGTGACAATTAATGACTTTACTTTTCAGATCTGGAGGACTGTAGATTAGAGATGAGCGGTGTTCGACTAGAACTGTTCGCCAATCTCAAATTCGAGCTGTTTTGGGCGGTGTTCGAGTTGTTCGACGAACCCGAACGATTTGCAAAAAATTCGGCTGTTCGAGGTTATGTTCGATAACTGTTCGTGCACCAAAAGCGTGTCCTGCATGTCTGGCGCTATTTAGAGCACCAATCATGCAGGGATTGTCTGCCACTCACTGTAATTCCACAGCCATGGTGGTTGTGGCATTACAGTGATTGCCCAAATCGATGGGAACTGTGCTCACAGTGAAACATGAAAAGCCGGCAATTCATCAGCGGCATACACCGGTACCCGACAATTTAGAACCGAAAGAATAGAGCTTCACACATAGATTAGATAGATATAAACATGTCAGCCACATATATACGAAGTACAGTGAAAGTGCTGCTTACTGTACTTGTCATTTAGCGTAAAGGATTTATCAAAAAAAATAATAGTGTTTTCATGCACCGTCTCTTTAAAAAAGCCGGCCGGCAATTCAGCAGCGGTACCCGACAATTTATAACAGACAGAATAGAGCTTCACACATAGATTAGATAGATAGAAACATGTCAGTCACATATATATGAAGTACAGTGATAGTGTTGGTTACTGTACTTGTCATTTAGTATTAAAATAAAGGATTTATTATTAAAAAAATTGGCGTGGGGTTCCCCTTAATTTTAGGCTCTAGCGGAGGTTAAGCAGACGGCTGGGGCAGATGTTTGAAGCCTGGGAAGGGGGTAATACCCACGGAGCTTCCCAGGCTACTAATATCAGCCCCCAGCTGAATACATAGCCTTTACTAGCTATTAAAATGGGGGACCCCCCAAAAAAATGACGTGGGGTCCCCCCTAATTTAATAGCTAGCAAAGGCTAGGCAGACAGCTGGGGGCTGATATTAATAGCCCAGGAAGGGAGCCATGAATATTGGCCCCCTCCCAGGCTAGAAACACCAGCCGTCAGCCGCCCCAGAAATGGCGCATTCATAGGATGCGCCAATTCTGGCACTTAGCCTCGCTCTTCCACGCTGCCCTGGTGCGGTGGCAGGGGGTAATAGGGTTGGGGTTGATGTCAGCTTATAATGCCAGCTGACATCAAGCCCAGGTTAGTAATGGAGAGGCGTCTATAAGACACCCCCATTACTAACCCCATAGTCAAAGTTAAAAAAAACACAAACACCCAGAATAAAGTCCTTTAATTGAAATAAAGACACAATCCTTTATTGTTCTAAATTAAACCATACTTACCGTCACGCCCATTCCAGCTGAAGCCAACGATCTCCTGCAATAAAAGAAAAATAATAAAGCAACCTCATCCTTACCTTTCCATGGTTCCCACGACAGCTTCAGCTCTGCTACATCGAGATGACAGGCTGGACCGCAGCAGAACGCTGCCATCCAGCCTCTCATCCCGCAGACACTGAGAAGCGCAGGCTTGCTTGCGCTGCTCAGCGTCTCTCTGTGACGACATCCAGATGAGCCGAGTTCATGTCCAATGAACTCGGCTCACCTCATGCACGTCACTGACAGCGTGGGAAAATTCTCACGCTGAAGCGGTGAGTGCAGGAGAATTCTCCCATGCTGTCAGTGACGTGCATAAGGTGAGCTCATGTCCAATGAACTCAGCTCACCTCCTGCACGTCACTGACAGCGTGGGAGAATTCTCCTGCACTCAGCGCTTCAGCGTGAGAATTCTCCCACGCTGAAGCGCTGAGTGCAGGAGAATTTTCCCACGCTGTCAGTGACGTGCATAAGGTGAGCTCATGTCCAATGAACTCAGCTCACCTCCTGCACGTCACTGACAGCGTGGGAGAATTCTCCTGCACTCAGCGCTTCAGTGTGAGAATTCTCCCACGCTGAAGCGCTGAGTGCAGGAGAATTTTCCCACGCTGTCAGTGACGTGCATGAGGTGAGCCGAGTTCATTGGACATTAACTCGGCTCATCTGGATGCCCTCACAGAGAGACACTGTGGAGCGCAAGCAAGCCTGCGCTTCTCAGTGTCTGCGGGATGACAGGCTGGATGGCAGCGTTCTGCTGCGGTCCAGCCTGTCATCTCGATGTAGCAGAGCTGAAGCTGTCATGGGAACCAAGGAAAGGTAAGGATGATGTTGCTTTATTATTTTTCTTTTATTTCAGGAGATCGTTGGCTTCAGCTGGAATGGGCGTGACGGTAAGTATGGTTTAATATAGAACAATAAAGAATTGTGTGTTTATTTCAATTAAAGGACTTTTTTCTGGGTGTTGTGTTTTTTTTAAATACTTTACTAGAAATTCATGGTGGTCATGTCTAATATTGGCGTGACCCCATGAATTTCGGGCTTAGGGCCAGGTGATAATGCCAAGCTGGCCCTAACCCCTTTATTACCCAGTGAGCCACCGCATCAGGGCCCTGGATGAGTTGGGTACAGCGCCAGAAGATGGCGCTTCTATGAACGCGCCATTTTCCGGGGTGGCTGCGGACTGCAATTTGCAGCGGGGGTGGCCCAGAAAGCTTGGGCCTCCCTGCGCTGCGGATTCCAGCCCCCAGCTGCCTAGTTGTACCTGGCTGGACACAAAAACAGGGCGAAGCCCCACGTCAATTTTCTTTAAATTATTTCATGAAATAATTAAGAAAAAAAGGGCTTCCCTATATTGTTGTGTCCGGCCAGGTACAAATAGGCAGCTGGTGGTTGGGGGCAGCCCGTTCCTGCCTGCTGTACCTGGCTGGACACAAATATAGTGCGAAGCCCCACGTCAATTTTTTTTAAATTATTTCATGAATTTCCTGAAATAATTTAAAAAAATTGAAGTGGGGCTTCGCACTATATTTGTGTCCAGCCAGGTACAGAAGGCAGGAACGGGCTGCCCCCATCCACCAGCTGCCTATTTGTACCTGGCCGGACACAACAATATAGGGAAGCCCTTTTTTTCTTAATTATTTCATGAATTTCATGAAATAATTAAAAAAAATTGAAGTGGGGCTTCGCACTATATTTGTGTCCAGCCAGGTACAGCAGGCAGGAACGGGCTGCCCCCAACCACCAGCTGCCTATTTGTACCTGGCCGGACACAACAATATAGGGAAGGCTTTTTTTTCTTAATTATTTCATGAATTTCATGAAATAATTTAAAAAAAAGTACGTGGGGCTTCGCCCTATTTTTGTGTCCAGCCAGGTACAACTAGGCAGCTGGGGGCTGGAATCTGCAGCGCAGGGAGGCCCAAGCTTTCTGGGCCCCCCCCCGCTACAAATTGCAGTCCGCAGCCACCCCGGAAAATGGCGCGTTCATAGAAGCGCCATCTTCTGGCGCTGTACCCAACTCATCCAGGGCCCTGGTGCGGTGGCTCACTGGGTAATAAAGGGGTTAGGGCCAGCTTGGTATTATCAGCTGGCCCCAAGCCCAAAATTCATGGGGTCACGCCAGTATTAGACATGACCGCCATGAATTTCTAGTAAATGATTTAAAAAAAACACAACACCCAGAATAAAGTCCTTTAATTGAAATAAAGACACAATTCTTTATTGTTCTAAATTAAACCATACTTACCATCACACCCATTCCAGCTGAAGCCAACGATCTCCTGCAATAAAAGAAAAATAATAAACCAACCTCATCCTTACCTTTCCATGGTTCCCACGACAGCTTCAGCTCTGCTACATCGAGATGACTGGCTGGACCGCAGCAGAACGCTGCCATCCAGTCTGTCATCCCGCAGACACTGAGAAGCGCAGGCATGCTTGCGCTCCTCACTGTCTCGCTGTGACGGCATCCAGATGAGCCGAGGTCATGTCCAATGAACTCGGCTCACCTCATGCACGTCACTGACAGCGTGGGAAAATTCTCACGCTGAAGTGCTGAGTGCAGGAGAATTCTCCCACGCTGTCAGTGATGTGCATGAGGTGAGCTCATGTCCAATGAACTCAGCTCACCTCCTGCATGTCACTGACAGCGTGGGAAAATTCTCCTGCAATCAGCGCTTCAGCGTGAGAATTTTCCTACGCTGTCAGTGACGTGCATGAGGTGAGCCGAGTTCATTGGACATGAACTCGGCTCATCTGGATGTCGTCACAGAGAGACGCTGAGCAGCGCAAGCAAGCCTGCGCTTCTCAGTGTCTGCGGGATGACAGGCTGGATGGCAGCGTTCTGCTGCGGTCCAGCCTGTCATCTCGATGTAGCAGAGCTGAAGCTGTCGTGGGAACCATGGAAAGGTAAGGATGAGGTTGCTTTATTATTTTTCTTTTATTGCAGGAGATCGTTGGCTTCAGCTGGAATGGGCGTGATGGTAAGTATGGTTTAATTTAGAACAATAAAGGATTGTGTCTTTATTTCAATTAAAGGACTTTATTCTGGGTGTTTGTGTTTTTTTTAACTTTGACTATGGGGTTAGTAATGGGGGTGTCTTATAGACGCCTCTCCATTACTAACCTGGGCTTGATGTCAGCTGGCATTATAAGCTGACATCAACCCCAACCCTATTACCCCCTGCCACCGCACCAGGGCAGCGTGGAAGAGCGAGGCTAAGTGCCAGAATTGGCGCATCCTATGAATGCGCCATTTCTGGGGCGGCTGACGGCTGGTGTTTCTAGCCTGGGAGGGGGCCAATATTCATGGCTCCCTTCCTGGGCTATTAATATCAGCCCCAAGCTGTCTGCCTAGCCTTTGCTAGCTATTAAATTAGGGGGGACCCCACGTCATTTTTTTTGGGGGGTCCCCCATTTTAATAGCTAGTAAAGGCTATGTATTCAGCTGGGGGCTGATATTAGTAGCCTGGGAAGCTCCGTGGGTATTACCCCCTTCCCAGGCTTCAAACATCTGCCCCAGCCGTCTGCTTAACCTCCGCTAGAGCCTAAAATTAAGGGGAACCCTACGCCAATTTTTTTAATAATAAATCCTTTATTTTAATACTAAATGACAAGTACAGTAACCAACACTATCACTGTACTTCATATATATGTGACTGACATGTTTCTATCTATCTAATCTATGTGTGATGCTCTATCTTTCTGTTCTAAATTGTCGGGTACCGCTGCTGAATTGCCGGCCGGCTTTTTTAAAGAGACAGTGCATGAAAACACTATTATTTTTTTAAATAAATCCTTTACACTAAATGACAAGTACAGTAAGCAACACTATCACTGTACTTATTATATATGTGACTGACATGTTTCTATCTATCTAATCTATGTGTGAAGCTCTATTCTTTCTGTTCTAAATTGTCGGGTACAGATGCTGAATTGCCGGCCGGCTTTTTTAAAGAGACGGTGCATGAAAACACTAATATTTTTTTTAATAAATCCTTTACACTAAATGACAAGTGCAGTAACCAACACTGTCACTGTGCTTCTTATATGTGTGACTGACATGTTTCTATCTATCTAATCTATGTGTGATGCTCTATTCCTTCTTGTCTAAATTGTCGGGTACCGGTGTATGCCGCTGCTGAATTTGCCGGCCGGCTTTTTTAAAGAGAGTGTCTTCTGAGCAGTTTGTGAGCTTTTGGACACCTTTGCAGGTGTTTTCTATGTGTTTCTATGTGTTTTTGTTTGCCTGCTATTGGTTTTAACGGTGTTCGACGGTGTTCTAAGGTGTTCGACGAACAGTTCGACGAACAGTTCCTCGAACATCCCGGTGTTCGACGAACCGAACCGAACCCGAACACTACGGGGGTGGCTCAACACTACTGTAGATACTCTCAAGAATTCCTATATGCACTTACATTGCCACTTAAAGCAGACCATATTGGTGCCCTGTGGTGAGACCTTTCTCCAATCATTATAAGTATGTCAGAAAAAGAATCACATAGATCATTTTTTCAGTGTACTTTACAGTATCCAGTATCATGCTTAAATTTAAACATTAAATAATATTTATTCACTTGTAATAGGCCATGTTTTATGTATTTGTATTTTAACAATAAATCAATGGGAATTTCTTTGGAATTTTTTAAAGAAATTAATAGATAAAGATTCCCAAAGGAAACAAATCTTCACTGTGTGCACAATTATTAGAAAATTTGTATTTTTGATGATTCATTTTATTATTGAACAACTTCAGTGCAGATGGTCAATACACAAGGTTAATAAACCTGATACCTGAATATTTAAGTAAAAGTGAGGTTTTATCTTCCTTAGGAGAATATTAGTGATGAGAAAACATGCTCGCCACTGCTCGGTACTCGTCCGAGCATCAAGGTGCTTGACAAGCTTGGCGCTCAGCAAGTATTTCCGGGTTGCTCGGGCGGTAACTCGGGTCACCTTCCTGCATGTTTGGTGCTCTTTAGAGAGAAAATGAACATGCAAGGATTGCCTGCCACGCACTGTAATGCCGTAGCCATGTTGGTTGTGGGCATTGCAGTGATTGGCTGGCCGCACAGCATCATCAGGTCTATATAAGACCTGGCACCGCTATGCTCGTTACAGTCTACCCCGGAAACAGGCAGAATAGGGAGAGGTGCTGCTGAGTCAGGGAGAGGTTTGCTTGTTTATAGTTAGTTTAGGTATTCCATAACATATATATATGTCTATCTGAACTAACAGTCCTTCTGAGGACTAATCCACCTGCATATATTCAGTGGTGATAGCAGGAGTCAGGCAGGAAGGCAGTGTATGTGGCAGACTGCTGTGCATATAGTGCAAGAGGGTCCATTGAACGTCCTGTTAGTATAGGTATTCCACAGCATATACACTGTTCAAAAAAATAAAGGGAACACTTAAATAACACATCCTAGATCTGAATGAATGAAATATTCTCATTGAATACTTTGTTCTGTACAAAGTTAAATGTGCTGACAACAAAATCACACAAAAATCATCAATGGAAATCAAATTTATTAACAAATGGAGGCCTGGATTTGGAGTCATCCCCAAAATTAAAGTGGAAAAACACACTACAAGCTGATCCAACTTTGATGTAATGTCCTTAAAACAAGTCAAAATGTGGCTCAGTATTGTGTGTGGCTTCCACGTGCCTGTATGACCTCCCTACAATGCCTGGGTATGCTCCTGATGAGGTTGCGGATGGTCTCCTGTGGGATCTCCTCCCAGACCTGGACTAAAGCATCTGCCAACTCCTGGACAGTCTGTGGTGCAACGTGACGTTGGTGGATGGAGCGAGACATGATGTCCCAGATGTGCTCAATCGGATTCAGGTCTGGGGAATGGGCGAGCCAGTCCATAGCTTCAATGCCTTCATCTTGCAGGAACACACTCCAGCCACATGAGGTCTGGCATTGTCCTGCATTAGGAGGAACCCAGGGCCAACCCCACCAGCATATGGTCTCACAAGGGGTCTGAGGATCTCATCTCTGTACCTAATGGCAGTCAGGCTATCTCTGGCGAGCACATGGAGGGCTGTGCGGCCCTCCAAAGAAATGCCATCCCACACCATTACTGACCCACTGCCAAACCAGTCACGCTGATGGATGTTGCAGGCAGCAGATCACTCTCCACGGCGTCTCCAGACTCTGTCACATGTGCTCAGCGTGAACCTGCTTTCATCTGTGAAGAGCACTGGGCGCCAGTGGCGACTTTGCCTATCCTGGTGTTCTGTGGCAAATGCAAAGCGTCCTGCACGGGGTTGGGCTGTGAGTACAACCCCCATCTGTGGACGTTGGGCCCTCAAACCACCCTCATGGAGTCGGTTTCTAACTGTTTGTGCAGACACATGCACATTTGTGGCCTGCTGGAGGTCATTTTGCAGGGCTCTGGCAGAGCTCTTCCTGTCCCTCCATGCACAAAGGCGGATGTAGAAGTCCTGCTGCTGGGTTGTTGCCCTCCTACCGCCCCCTCCACGTCTCCTGGTGTAGTGGCCTGTCTCCAGGTAGCGCCTCCAGCCTCTGGACATTACGCTGACAGACACAGCAAACCTTCTTGCCACAGCTCGCATTGATGTGCCATCCTGGATGAGCTTCACTACATGAGCAACTTCTGTGGGTTGTAGAGTCCGTCTCATGCTACCATGAGTGTGCAAGCACAACCAACATTCAAAAGTGACCAAAACATCAGCCAGAAAGCATTGGTACTGAGATGTGGTCTGTGGTCCCCACCTGCAGAACCACTCCTTTGTTGAGGGTGTCTTGATAATTGCCAATAATTTCCATCTATTGTCTATTCCAATCAGTGTTGCTTCCTAAGTGGACAGTTTGATTTCACATTAGTTTGATTTACTTGGAGTTATATTCTGTTGTTTAAGTGTTCCCTTTATTTTTTTGAGCAGTGTATATATACATATATATATATATATATATGTACATATATATATATATATATATATATATGTATATATCCATCTGAATTAACAGTCCTTCTGAGGACTAATCCAGCTGCATATAATCAATATAATCAGTGTTAGGCAGGAGTTATGCAGGCAGTGCATGTGGCACACTGCAGTGCATATAGCGCAATAGGATCCATTAAGCGTCCTGTCTGCTGCTGCTGTAGTAATTACAGATATTTGTAGACATAGCCCCAGATATCAGAGGCCAGTACAATTTTTGTTTATCTTAATCCTGGTTATTTGCTTAAAAAGCAATCCAGAGTACACCATTTTTCTGCTCCATTTGCTTGTTAGCACTGCAGAATACAGCCAGATCTGTTCCACATTTCAGCAATAAAAATCCAGAAGTTTGAATTGAATGTGGAAAATATTGGCCTCCTTTTCCATTCTGTTGCAGTGTGTCAGTCAAGCTATTCATACTAGCTGTCTGTGAAGAATACTATTAGTAAATTACAGGACTGCTATTTAAAACCACGGTTTTCTGTCAGACATATCACCAATAAGAGTGTTCCAAAATCAGCCATTTCTTCCATTTTCATTTCATTGCAGTGTGTCGTTCAAGCTATTCACACTAGGTCTCTGTCTAGAATAATATTAGTAAATTACAAGCTTGCTATTTAAAATCGTTATTCTCTGTCAGATGAATCACATATAACTGCATTCCAAAATCAGCCATGTCAGGCAAAAGGTATTTTTTCCCGAGTTTTAAAAAATGAGAGATGTTTTTAAAAAAGAAAACCCCCCCACCCCCTATCCGTTTGTAAGAAGACATAGAGAACTGCAGTGCTGACCCCCACCCTAAGAATTTTTATTAGCGTCGTAAACTCTCAGTGTAGCACAGCTTCTAGCTCAAACTAGATTATTCCCTCCAAAATTGCCATTGTTTAAAAGCTTGTACAGTTAATGTAGAATTTAAAAAACGCACATGACGGTTACTAATCCAGGGAACACATTTTTGGAATGTTCACATCTGCCTGGTTACAATGATATATTTTTCATAACTGAGATACCCCCAGAAATCAAGGAATTGGTTTCTTAGCTTCTGAGCATCATAGAGAGGTCCTGTTTAATATCCATCTGCATGAAAATTAGTGACGGCCAACATGATGTCTCCATCTTGGATGTGGGACCCCCCCACACCAAGATATGAAATCTGAAGGTTTCTATGTTCTATGCAGCTGGGCGGTTTCACAAAACCGAGCCCCCGTGTGAGGTAGACAAAATGGGCGGTTCCTAATAATTTGGCCCTGTTACTAAAAAGCAAATCGGCCATTTTCAGGTCATTCTTCTTAGGGACGTCGAACGCACGCACATCACGCGGCGTAAGAAGAATCACCTCTAATTTCCGGGGAGCCGTCCCCCCCACAGAATCTGAGACCATCACCTTGTGAAGCAGGTTTTGCTATTACTTATCCCTTTTATTTTAATAACTGTTTATGCATACATGTAAATTGTCTCTTTTATAATATCTTGTATATATTTTGTAAACACTGCCCCCCTTTTGGGAGTAAATCATTAATTATTTACCAGTTTCTTTCTTCTTGTCCTATGTCGAGCAAACACGTTCCTCACTCGCTAATTCACGTTACCTACCAGGTACCCGATCCACCTGTTAAGCGATCGGTGGTGGCAGTATACCAGTATTTATGTGATATTGCGGTTTGAGGGTGGCTGGTCAGAGGTATATATACGTTCCTGGAAGGAACTGGTGGTATATATACGTCCTGTCACATCACGTGCCGCAATAGTCGACATAAATTAGAGCAGCTGCACCCGCGCTTATCCTCTGTCAATACCGTGTTTGACCAGCAGGATAAGGGGGCGCCAGAGAGCTGCAAGGTCTGACCCAAGAGTGGGTGTTGTTTTCATGACAAGCCATTTCTCGTGAACGTGGAAAATATTGTCCTCCATTTAAAATGGGCAAGGTGCGTGGCAAGGGATGGGGAAGTGGATGTGATGGTGATGGTGCATGCAGAGGCCGAAGACGTGGCCGTGGGCAAGCTGAAATTGTGCCACCACAAACATCCACATCTTGTCGCTCAACCTTCCTGTCCCAATTACTAGGGGACCGCAGTACACCACTGCTGAACCCAAAGCAGTGTCAAAAGGTTGTTGGTTGGATAGCAGATAAAGTGCTTCCAGTCACTTTGCCACCACCATCACCACCACCCTGTCTTCCACATGGTCATGTCTCAGTAGCCGGGAGTCTGGGCCGCATATTCCTTACTCTGATCCTCCTTCCTCCCACCATGCTGAGACAATTGATCCCACACTAGGACACTCAGAAGAGCTGTTCACTTTTCCATTTGTAGATTTGGGCCTCTCGCCAGGCCAGCTTCAAGCCAGACAAGAGGAGATTGTGTGTAGCGATGCCCAAATGTTTGAGCAACCACGGTCACATGAAGGCAATGGTGGGAAAGTGCAATTACTGTCGCAAGAGGTGGATGATGATAATGATGAGACACAATTGGCAGAATGTCAGGAGGAGGACCAGGGTGTTGAAGTGGAAGATGAGGTGGTGGATGATATAGTAACTGACCAGATTTGGCAGGGGGACATACAGAGAGAGGACAGTAGTACACAGGGGGAGAGAGGCGTATCACCACAACAGGCAGGAAGAAGCAGTGTTGTGGCCACAGACACAAGGTGGGAAAGCTTTCCTCGTAACGTCAACACGACGGAAGTTGCCAGTACAACTATTGGGTCTTCTTGAGTCTGCAGATAACCCCAAAAAGGCCACTTGCACTACCTGACAGTCCGGCATCAGCAGGGGTAGCATAGCTAGCAGCCTAACCACCAACATCATGATCAGGCACATGGCAGCAAAGCACCCAACTGGGCTGAACCCCAGGGTCCAGAAACAGTGTCTGTGGGTTACAACACTGCTTCTTCTGCTGTTGTGTGTGCATGCCTATCCCCTATCCAAGGTGCATGCCAAGATGCCTCCCACCCTGCACGTGTCATTGCACACTCTCAACTAGCACCATAAGCAAGCACACCCACGTCCTTGTCCCAGCGCAGCGTTCAGTTATCCCTACCCCAGTCCTTGGAACGCAAGCAAAAAATGCACAGCCAATGCCACACAGGCCACACTACTAAATTCACACATTTCGCTAATGCTTGCTCTCAAAATGTTGCTTTTTAGGCTCATGGAGATGGAAGCTTTCCGCAACCTGATGGAGGCGGCCATCCCTCAGTAGTCGATCCCCATCCGCCACTATTTCTCCCTGTGTGCCGTCCCCGCATTACACGAGCACATGTGCCACAACATTAGCCATGCCCTCAACAACGTAGATACTGGGAAAGTTCACCTAACCACTGACACATGGACATGTGCTTGTGGGCAGGGACGGTACATCTTGCTGACAGCACACTAGGTTAATATAGTGGAAGACGGGACCCAGTTGGACCTTGGGATGAAACACGTCCTCCCGACGTCGAATATTGCGGGCCCTGGGTCAATCAGGGTTGACCCCACAATCATACAGATCCTGCAACTCCTCTACCTCCTCCTCTTCAGCCTCCATCTCCGAAATGATCACATAAGGCTCAACCTGTAAGCACTGCAGCACAAGCGGCCACAGGCTGTGTTCAATCTAATATGCTTAGGTGACAAACTGCACAATGCTGAAGAGTTGTGGACAGCTCTGAAAGAGAAGGCAGCTCTGTGGCTGACACCACTGACCCTACTGCCAAGCATGGTCATGTGTGACAATGGCAGGAACTTGGTGGCTCTGTGGCAATGAGAGCTCACAAACGTACCATGCTTGGCCCATGTGCTTAACCTCGTGGTTCATCGGTTTCTCAAAACCTACCTGGATCTGACTTATCTGTTTTTCAAAGTACGCCGCCTGTGTGCCCATTTTAGAAAGTCAGCTACAGCTTCCGCCACCCTTGACGTTCTTCAGCAGCGTTTGCAGCTTCCAGCTAACCGACTGATCTGTGATGTCCCCATCGCGTTGGAACTCTACATTGCAGATGTTGGGAAGGATTTGTGAGCAGAAGAGGGCAGTTGTTTACTACCAGCATCAACAAGGCTGTTGGTATTCAGTTCAGACTCCACATATAAGAGCTCAGGAGTGGACATGAATTTCAGACATATGTACCATTCTCCAAAACTTTGAGGACTCCACCAAGATGGTGAGCGGTGATGATGCCATAATTAGTGTAACCATCCCGCTTCTTAGTCTTCTGAAACGTGGATTGGGTGACAATGAGGAAGAGGAGGAGGAGGAGGAAGAACAGGAGCTAGTTTCCTGCTCTATAGATGATACTACCTGCACAACTGTCATACCGTCTGTTCATTGTGGATGGCCTGAGGACAGGGAGGAGGAGGAAGAGGAGGATGAGCAGGAGAGCATGGTCAGTCGTCCTCTTGGTGAGGACACGGAAATCTTGCCTCTTTGCAGTCTGGCACACATGGCTGAGTTTATGTTACTCTGCCTTTCCTGTGACCCTCACGTTGTCCAAATTTTAGGTGACAGTCATTACTGGTTGGTGACACTTCTAGACCCAAGCTACAAGGAGAACTTTCTGTCTCTTATTCCCATGCAGGACAGGCATAATAAAATGAGGCAGTACAAGAAGGCCCTTGATGCGGAATTACTGAAAAAATTCTGAAAACTGTGGCGGCAGAGGTCACAGTTTGTTGGACAACCAAGGAGTACAGGTGAGAGAGACACAAATGCAATCCAGCAGAGGCAGGGGAACACTTTCAAAGTTCTGGGACAGTTTTCTCAGGCCCTCCCATCGCACAGGCCCTGAGGCGCGGGGTACTCTCACAAGGAGTCAAGGGCCTAGCTCTAGGGATAAACAGGGTTTAGGTTTCCTGCTCGAGAATTGGTGTGGAACCAATATAGGGACGGTAGGGTAGGCAGGGTGTTATTAGATCAGCCTAGAGGTATCCACTCCCCCCTTTCCCTAGTGTCTGGGCTTCCTTCCCCTCATCCCTTCATATTACACTTAGTCTTTCCCACATTGTGTGTGACAAAAATATAAATTGCAGTACAAACAGTAAAAGTTGCATTTTTTTAATTACTTTGGAGCAATTTTTGGATCCTGTTTTTTTCCCCAATTGCAGCATTCTCTAGGTGTGTGATTTTTGGATGCATTTTCCAATAGAATTCTTTACAAGAAAGAAAAACACAAAAAACATGTCTGTCTAAAAATAGACTTTTTTTTAAGAGGAAAAATTTAAAACAAAAGAATTATATAAGAAAGGTTAATGTTTTATATATCTGTCTTACTAGTCCAATTTATGAACCTCACATGGCACAACAATATTGCTGGCTGTAACCACAAGTTTCTTTGTGTGTGTCTACCTACTATCCAATATACCATTCTTAGTTAGATATTTTTGATCAAGGAGGAATTTTAGTATTTAAAATAAAGAATAAATAAATAAATAAATTATACACACATTTTACTTTTAGCATACCTGCTTGAACACGGACTTCTAACTGCCCATCGGTGTTACTATTGGGGTTTGGTGGCCTATCAAACTTGTTGAAAGGCTGCAGAGCAGTCATTCAACAGGCTTTAAGGCTGTGGGCACGTCCGGTCCATCACAGCCATGCGAAATAATGGCATGGCTGTGATTGGCCTTCACACCACGTGACCCAGTATGACAGCTTGTTAAATAAATAAATTTTAAAAATGACATGCGGTGCCCCCTATTTTTATAACCAGCTTATGGAAAGCAGACAGCTGTGTGCTAGTATTATTATTCTGGGAAAGGGTTAATATCCATGGACCTTCCCAGTCTATTAATATTAGCCCCAATCTGTCTGCTTTGCCTTTGCTGGTTATTAAAAATGGGGGGACCCTAAAAAAAATGATGATGGGGCCCCTCTATTTTTATTAACCAGCTAAGGCAAAGAAGACAGCTGAGGGCTGATATTATTAGACTGGGAAGGCCCATAGACATTCGTCCCTTCCCAGCCTAATAAGACCAGTCCTCAGCCTCAGCTTTTCCCGATTGCTATGGTGCATTGGTAATGGGGTAATGGTTTTGTGGTTGATGTCAGCTGTGCAAAGTTAGTAATAGAGAGGCATCTGTCAGACACCCCCATAACAAACCCCGTAGTCTAAATAAATACACATAAAATTGCTTTATTTGTAAAAAGCACTTCCTGAAAATTACCCTCTTTCCCACATTTTTTGCCATAAAAAAATAATCCACAAAGTCCGTCGTAATCCAAATGGAGATCCCACGATGATCCCTGTCTTCTTCATCCAGTGTATGGAGCTCCTTTCAGAGAACAAAGCTCCATACACTGGAGCAGCAGCCACTGCCGGGTCTCACGCTGTACTCCGAGACCCGACCACTGTGAACTGAGATGACGTCAGAAAGGTCACCTCATTTCACAGGCGCTGGTTCTCAAGAGGGCATCGCGAGAGCCAAAATGATGAGCGGTGTTGTCATCATTCTGGCTCATGATAACAAGCCACTTTGAGCTGAGGTGACATTATTGACATCACCTCAGTTCCCCGCGGCCGGGTCTCGTGAAGTACAGTGTGAGACCCGGCAGTGGCTGCTGCTCCAGTGTATGGAGCTTCGTTCTCTGAACGGAGCTCCATATGCTAGATGATGAAGATGGGGATCGACGATTGTCTCCGACAATCGTCCATGGCGATTGTCGGGGAGTGCTTTTAACAAATAAAGGACTTTTGTGTGTATTTCTTTCTTTTGACTACGAGTTAGTAATGGGGGTGTCTCATAGACACCTCTCCATTACTAACGCCGGGGCTTGATATCAGAGGACATAACACAGCTGATGCCAACGTCAAAACGATTACTCCAATTGCCAATGCACTAGAGCGATCAAGCAGAGCCGAGGCTGAGAGTCAACTTCCCAGCATAATAAGACCACCTCACAGCTGTCTGTTTTCCATTGGCTAATTATTAAAAATACAGGGAACCCCACATAGTTTTTTTCATTTATTTATTTATTAACAAGTACAGGAAAATGCACACGCAAGGCCCTTCTTCACTCTTCCACTTGGACCTCTGCCTCCTGGTTTAAGATTATTATTATTTTTTTTTATTCTGTGTTATGTTAAGTAATTTTCCTATCCACATTTGTTTGCAGGCAATTGTCCTGCTCTTACTCCCATTTGGCTTTCTTTTGCAGCCCCCTAGCCCATACCGTGACCATTTTACAGCACCAAAGTTCGGGTCCCCATTGACTTATATGGAGTTTGGGTCTGGGGTCAAGTTCGCGTAGCCAAACCGAATTTTGGACTCAAGTTTGGCCGAACTCGAACTTCCACGGGTCCGCTCATCACTATTAAAGAATAGTAGAAGTAGACTCAGTAGTACACATGAAAATAAGCGACTTTGTAATGTATGTTATCAGAGAAATCTACTTTTGTCCTCCTGTACACATTATGTATTTTCAAAATTCTCAGTTCACAGGTAAAATCTGTATTCACTGGTCAGCGGAGACAGAATTTCCCATTGGAAAAAGGAGGAGACACCAAGTGTAATAGGGACTGATCTCGTGGAGAAATTTGTCTAGGTGAGAGGTACAGAAATTGCTCCTTTTGGGATTGTTTAACCCACAACTGAGGAATCAAGGTGTGACAGCTGGTGCAGTACCCTCAGGTCAGAAAATCCTTCCGTGTAGAACAATTGGTTGAAGGATAGGAGTAGCAGAAGTCTGCTGTGCTAGATTCAAGAAATCCGGAGGAAGTGATGAGGGATTTGATCAATCGTTTAACTCTCAACACAATTTGAAGTTGAATCAACTTCTTCAACAGGAAAACCACATGTTCATATATCAGACAACGCTTTTATTATTCTAATCAGTGGTCATTACTTTCATGGTTTGCTTCATATAGATAGATATATGTATGTATATGTATATATATATATATATATATATATACTGTATATACATATATATTGTGGTATATCGACAAGCTCAGCTGTAGGCAGAGGTAAAACATGGGATACTGTCTCTTTAAATTTTTGGGTTAGTTTATTTAGCAGTCATAAACTACCCTGGAGTCCAAAAATAAAACGCAGCCCATTTGGCTAAAGTTACAAAACAAAATACAAAACTTGCAGCGCAGTCCTTATCTCGGCCAAGGTCTGGCCACACACACACAATTAGCCACGCACAGGTTCAGCACATCTCGAGCTTTCCCCTTCCTGGAGCAAAGTTTCCCCAGGCACTGAACATACCTGAGTGTCAGGGCTGGCTATTTAAAGCCCAGACACTCCCCTGATTGAGAGGTATGGTGGATAATGTCCCACCCTGCACTTTCGTTATCCACTAAAAACATTCCCTTGTAATTGTGGTTCTATTAACTCTCTCTGCACCTACTTGTGCAGGAGAACTTGCATGTTATCAGATCACTGAGCTTAAGAGTCTCAGCGACACATACTTCCCTACCTCATACCTTCCTGGAGACCATGATTAAGACTGCACGTCGAAAAGCGCAGGTCATGACAGCTGTGATCCTTGTGTGCACTAAGAATTATTATGGTGGTAGCAGCATTTTTTAATGGCGCAATAAAAGCTATGTTTTATTCAAGTTCATAGCCTGATACGCTGGATCATACCTCCTATTTTCTGATTCATGAACCAGGCTGCTCTGGCTGGATCCGAGCGAGGCTGAGACTGCATCACACTCCAAAGTTATTTGAGGACCTGCGGCAAAGGAGCCACCCTTCCTAAACCCACAGGACCTGCGGTGATGCACACCCAGTCTCGAGTCACGTGGTCTGCGGCCAGTCACGTGGTCTGCGGCCTGTCACGTGGTCCGCGACCAGGAACCCTGAAGCAGAATCACAGACAGCGGTTCGCAGCACGCAGCACGCGGGAAGCCTACCGGCCCGCACCATGTGGTGAGAATCATCATCTCCCCAATTCTTGGCAGTCACCGGGGTTGTTCAGGGGTGCACAACTCCATTAGGTGAGTGGCCCTTTGGCCATCTTCAATTTAATATTGGTCCATCCGGTCCTTCACACAGCGCGCTTCTCCTTTCTTTTTCTTACATACCTCTCTTCTGACACACTAACAGTGACTTTGTTACAATATATATTAGTCTAGTATATTTCTATGATATATCAAGAAAATATCTACTCTATTTTCACAAATTTTCTTTCAATAGTTTGGCTTTTAGAAGCTAAATTTAGCCCTGCATTTACCCTATTAGAACATAAGGAAAAGAGTTCCTTCATGAAAAAAATGTTTTAAGCACACCAATGTTTTGAGGTTTAACAGATATCAAAATAACCAACTTTTGCTTATGTTGGCACCCTCAGTTTGTTCTTTATTGACACATCAAACACTTATTGCATAGTGTACATTGCAGACTGTCATAAGACTTTGATGAAACAAAAGTAACAAAGAAAGCTGTGCAACATGCTGCGTTTGCAAATACTGTATCTTCTTTCAACATTGTGAGACTCTGCATTTAAACATGAAATACATTAACAATAGAGCAAAATACAAACAAGATGGGAATGTCCAGCCATCATACCACTCGGGAAGGAGGCGGGTTCTGTGTCCCACAGATGAATGTGCTTTGGTCCGAAATGTGCATATGAACCCAAGGACTAAAGCAAAAGACCTTGTGAAGATGATGGCGGAAGCTGGTAAGATTGTTTCAATATCCACAGTGAAACGAGTACTGTGTCAACATGGGCTGAAAGGCCACTCAGACAGGATGAAGCCATTACTCCAAAAGAAACATAAATAAGCCAGATTAATGTTTGCAACTGCACACAGGAACAAAGACTTTAATTTTTGGAGACATGTCCTGTGGTCTGATGAAACTAAAATTTAACTTTTTGGGCATAATAACCATCGTTACATTTGGAAGCAGAAGGGAAAAGCTTGAAATCCTAAGAACACCATCCCAACTGTGAAACACGGGGGTGGCAGCACCATGTTGTGGGGTTGTTTTGCTGCAGGAGGGACTAGTGCACTTCACAAAATAGATGGCATCATGAGAAAAGAAGATTATGTGGCAATACTGAAGCAACATCTCAAGACATCAGCCAGGAAGTTAAAGGTTGGGCGGAAATGGGTCTTCCAAATAGACAATGACCCGAAGCATACTGCCGAAATGGTAAAAAAATGGCTTAAGGATAACAAAGTCAATGTTTTGGAGTGGCCCTCACAAAGCCCTGATCTCAATCCTATTGAAAATTTAAGGGCAAAGTTGAAAAGGCAGGTGTGGGCAAGGCGACCTACAAACCTGGATGAGTTACATTCGTTTTGTTAGGAGGAATGGGCCCAAATTCTGACCAACTATTGTGAGAAGCTTGTGGAAGGATATCTCAAACGTTTCACCCAAGTCATTCAGTTTAAGGGCAATGGTGCCAAATACTAATGAAATGTATGTAAACTTTTGACTTTGCAGTAAGTAATAAAAATGCCTTAAAACATTCTCTCTCTCTCATTATTCTGGCATTTGGCAAATATTTAAAATTATGGTAATCCTAATTGACCTAACGGGAAAGGTTTATTCTGATTTCATGTCAGATATTGAGAAAAACATGAATATGTATCTTTTTATACAGTGTATGTAAACTTCTGTCTTCAATTGTATACATACTATATATATATATATATATATATATATATATACTGTATATATATATATATATATATGTATATATACCATATATATATTGCATGTAGTGTAACTTTACATTAATGGCTTATGAACTCATTTTACTATTGTAATGCTTATAACAAAGGCTTTTTTAAACAAGTTGCTCATTTGATACAATTTTAAAATTGATTTAGACCAACACAGCATAGAATTCTAAACAGAACAAACAAAAAGAAAAAGAATCAGTCTGATTCAAAAATAATAAAAAAAATATTCATTCAAAAGGCATTTCACATCAGCACTGTGTGAGCAAGACACAAAAGTGTTACATATTTCATTCTACTTCTTTATATTACACTTTATAATGGTTTTATAGCAAACTACACATTTCCAGTACAAAAAGTATTGCAGAATATTTATCATAAGTTGTACATTGTTTTTTGGTCGTTAGTTACAAAATTTGAGGATAATGTCTATTTCGGCATAATGAGCTTCCAGAGGCAGTCCACAGTGACAATTAATGACTTTTCTTTTCAGATCTGGAGGACTGTAGATTAGAGATGAGCGGTGTTCGACTAGAACTGTTCGCCAATCTCAAATTCGAGCTGTTTTGGGCGGTGTTCGAGTTGTTCGACGAACCCGAACGATTTGCAAAAAATTCGGCTGTTCGAGGTTATGTTCGATAACTGTTCGTGCACCAAAAGCGTGTCCTGCATGTCTGGCGCTATTTAGAGCACCAATCATGCAGGGATTGTCTGCCACTCACTGTAATTCCACAGCCATGGTGGTTGTGGCATTACAGTGATTGCCCAAATCGATGGGAACTGTGCTCACAGTGAAACATGAAAAGCCGGCAATTCATCAGCGGCATACACCGGTACCCGACAATTTAGAACCGAAAGAATAGAGCTTCACACATAGATTAGATAGATATAAACATGTCAGCCACATATATACGAAGTACAGTGAAAGTGCTGCTTACTGTACTTGTCATTTAGCGTAAAGGATTTATCAAAAAAAATAATAGTGTTTTCATGCACCGTCTCTTTAAAAAAGCCGGCCGGCAATTCAGCAGCGGTACCCGACAATTTATAACAGACAGAATAGAGCTTCACACATAGATTAGATAGATAGAAACATGTCAGTCACATATATATGAAGTACAGTGATAGTGTTGGTTACTGTACTTGTCATTTAGTATTAAAATAAAGGATTTATTATTAAAAAAATTGGCGTGGGGTTCCCCTTAATTTTAGGCTCTAGCGGAGGTTAAGCAGACGGCTGGGGCAGATGTTTGAAGCCTGGGAAGGGGGTAATACCCACGGAGCTTCCCAGGCTACTAATATCAGCCCCCAGCTGAATACATAGCCTTTACTAGCTATTAAAATGGGGGACCCCCCAAAAAAATGACGTGGGGTCCCCCCTAATTTAATAGCTAGCAAAGGCTAGGCAGACAGCTGGGGGCTGATATTAATAGCCCAGGAAGGGAGCCATGAATATTGGCCCCCTCCCAGGCTAGAAACACCAGCCGTCAGCCGCCCCAGAAATGGCGCATTCATAGGATGCGCCAATTCTGGCACTTAGCCTCGCTCTTCCACGCTGCCCTGGTGCGGTGGCAGGGGGTAATAGGGTTGGGGTTGATGTCAGCTTATAATGCCAGCTGACATCAAGCCCAGGTTAGTAATGGAGAGGCGTCTATAAGACACCCCCATTACTAACCCCATAGTCAAAGTTAAAAAAAACACAAACACCCAGAATAAAGTCCTTTAATTGAAATAAAGACACAATCCTTTATTGTTCTAAATTAAACCATACTTACCGTCACGCCCATTCCAGCTGAAGCCAACGATCTCCTGCAATAAAAGAAAAATAATAAAGCAACCTCATCCTTACCTTTCCATGGTTCCCACGACAGCTTCAGCTCTGCTACATCGAGATGACAGGCTGGACCGCAGCAGAACGCTGCCATCCAGCCTCTCATCCCGCAGACACTGAGAAGCGCAGGCTTGCTTGCGCTGCTCAGCGTCTCTCTGTGACGACATCCAGATGAGCCGAGTTCATGTCCAATGAACTCGGCTCACCTCATGCACGTCACTGACAGCGTGGGAAAATTCTCACGCTGAAGCGGTGAGTGCAGGAGAATTCTCCCATGCTGTCAGTGACGTGCATAAGGTGAGCTCATGTCCAATGAACTCAGCTCACCTCCTGCACGTCACTGACAGTGTGGGAGAATTCTCCTGCACTCAGCGCTTCAGCGTGAGAATTCTCCCACGCTGAAGCGCTGAGTGCAGGAGAATTTTCCCACGCTGTCAGTGACGTGCATAAGGTGAGCTCATGTCCAATGAACTCAGCTCACCTCCTGCACGTCACTGACAGCGTGGGAGAATTCTCCTGCACTCAGCGCTTCAGTGTGAGAATTCTCCCACGCTGAAGCGCTGAGTGCAGGAGAATTTTCCCACGCTGTCAGTGACGTGCATGAGGTGAGCCGAGTTCATTGGACATTAACTCGGCTCATCTGGATGCCCTCACAGAGAGACACTGTGGAGCGCAAGCAAGCCTGCGCTTCTCAGTGTCTGCGGGATGACAGGCTGGATGGCAGCGTTCTGCTGCGGTCCAGCCTGTCATCTCGATGTAGCAGAGCTGAAGCTGTCATGGGAACCATGGAAAGGTAAGGATGATGTTGCTTTATTATTTTTCTTTTATTTCAGGAGATCGTTGGCTTCAGCTGGAATGGGCGTGACGGTAAGTATGGTTTAATATAGAACAATAAAGAATTGTGTGTTTATTTCAATTAAAGGACTTTTTTCTGGGTGTTGTGTTTTTTTTAAATACTTTACTAGAAATTCATGGTGGTCATGTCTAATATTGGCGTGACCCCATGAATTTCGGGCTTAGGGCCAGGTGATAATGCCAAGCTGGCCCTAACCCCTTTATTACCCAGTGAGCCACCGCATCAGGGCCCTGGATGAGTTGGGTACAGCGCCAGAAGATGGCGCTTCTATGAACGCGCCATTTTCCGGGGTGGCTGCGGACTGCAATTTGCAGCGGGGGTGGCCCAGAAAGCTTGGGCCTCCCTGCGCTGCGGATTCCAGCCCCCAGCTGCCTAGTTGTACCTGGCTGGACACAAAAACAGGGCGAAGCCCCACGTCAATTTTCTTTAAATTATTTCATGAAATAATTAAGAAAAAAAGGGCTTCCCTATATTGTTGTGTCCGGCCAGGTACAAATAGGCAGCTGGTGGTTGGGGGCAGCCCGTTCCTGCCTGCTGTACCTGGCTGGACACAAATATAGTGCGAAGCCCCACGTCAATTTTTTTTAAATTATTTCATGAATTTCCTGAAATAATTTAAAAAAATTGAAGTGGGGCTTCGCACTATATTTGTGTCCAGCCAGGTACAGAAGGCAGGAACGGGCTGCCCCCATCCACCAGCTGCCTATTTGTACCTGGCCGGACACAACAATATAGGGAAGCCCTTTTTTTCTTAATTATTTCATGAATTTCATGAAATAATTAAAAAAAATTGAAGTGGGGCTTCGCACTATATTTGTGTCCAGCCAGGTACAGCAGGCAGGAACGGGCTGCCCCCAACCACCAGCTGCCTATTTGTACCTGGCCGGACACAACAATATAGGGAAGGCTTTTTTTTCTTAATTATTTCATGAATTTCATGAAATAATTTAAAAAAAAGTACGTGGGGCTTCGCCCTATTTTTGTGTCCAGCCAGGTACAACTAGGCAGCTGGGGGCTGGAATCTGCAGCGCAGGGAGGCCCAAGCTTTCTGGGCCCCCCCCCGCTACAAATTGCAGTCCGCAGCCACCCCGGAAAATGGCGCGTTCATAGAAGCGCCATCTTCTGGCGCTGTACCCAACTCATCCAGGGCCCTGGTGCGGTGGCTCACTGGGTAATAAAGGGGTTAGGGCCAGCTTGGTATTATCAGCTGGCCCCAAGCCCAAAATTCATGGGGTCACGCCAGTATTAGACATGACCGCCATGAATTTCTAGTAAATGATTTAAAAAAAACACAACACCCAGAATAAAGTCCTTTAATTGAAATAAAGACACAATTCTTTATTGTTCTAAATTAAACCATACTTACCATCACACCCATTCCAGCTGAAGCCAACGATCTCCTGCAATAAAAGAAAAATAATAAACCAACCTCATCCTTACCTTTCCATGGTTCCCACGACAGCTTCAGCTCTGCTACATCGAGATGACTGGCTGGACCGCAGCAGAACGCTGCCATCCAGTCTGTCATCCCGCAGACACTGAGAAGCGCAGGCATGCTTGCGCTCCTCACTGTCTCGCTGTGACGGCATCCAGATGAGCCGAGGTCATGTCCAATGAACTCGGCTCACCTCATGCACGTCACTGACAGCGTGGGAAAATTCTCACGCTGAAGTGCTGAGTGCAGGAGAATTCTCCCACGCTGTCAGTGATGTGCATGAGGTGAGCTCATGTCCAATGAACTCAGCTCACCTCCTGCATGTCACTGACAGCGTGGGAAAATTCTCCTGCAATCAGCGCTTCAGCGTGAGAATTTTCCTACGCTGTCAGTGACGTGCATGAGGTGAGCCGAGTTCATTGGACATGAACTCGGCTCATCTGGATGTCGTCACAGAGAGACGCTGAGCAGCGCAAGCAAGCCTGCGCTTCTCAGTGTCTGCGGGATGACAGGCTGGATGGCAGCGTTCTGCTGCGGTCCAGCCTGTCATCTCGATGTAGCAGAGCTGAAGCTGTCGTGGGAACCATGGAAAGGTAAGGATGAGGTTGCTTTATTATTTTTCTTTTATTGCAGGAGATCGTTGGCTTCAGCTGGAATGGGCGTGATGGTAAGTATGGTTTAATTTAGAACAATAAAGGATTGTGTCTTTATTTCAATTAAAGGACTTTATTCTGGGTGTTTGTGTTTTTTTTAACTTTGACTATGGGGTTAGTAATGGGGGTGTCTTATAGACGCCTCTCCATTACTAACCTGGGCTTGATGTCAGCTGGCATTATAAGCTGACATCAACCCCAACCCTATTACCCCCTGCCACCGCACCAGGGCAGCGTGGAAGAGCGAGGCTAAGTGCCAGAATTGGCGCATCCTATGAATGCGCCATTTCTGGGGCGGCTGACGGCTGGTGTTTCTAGCCTGGGAGGGGGCCAATATTCATGGCTCCCTTCCTGGGCTATTAATATCAGCCCCCAGCTGTCTGCCTAGCCTTTGCTAGCTATTAAATTAGGGGGGACCCCACGTCATTTTTTTTGGGGGGTCCCCCATTTTAATAGCTAGTAAAGGCTATGTATTCAGCTGGGGGCTGATATTAGTAGCCTGGGAAGCTCCGTGGGTATTACCCCCTTCCCAGGCTTCAAACATCTGCCCCAGCCGTCTGCTTAACCTCCGCTAGAGCCTAAAATTAAGGGGAACCCTACGCCAATTTTTTTAATAATAAATCCTTTATTTTAATACTAAATGACAAGTACAGTAACCAACACTATCACTGTACTTCATATATATGTGACTGACATGTTTCTATCTATCTAATCTATGTGTGATGCTCTATCTTTCTGTTCTAAATTGTCGGGTACTGCTGCTGAATTGCCGGCCGGCTTTTTTAAAGAGACAGTGCATGAAAACACTATTATTTTTTTAAATAAATCCTTTACACTAAATGACAAGTACAGTAAGCAACACTATCACTGTACTTATTATATATGTGACTGACATGTTTCTATCTATCTAATCTATGTGTGAAGCTCTATTCTTTCTGTTCTAAATTGTCGGGTACAGATGCTGAATTGCCGGCCGGCTTTTTTAAAGAGACGGTGCATGAAAACACTAATATTTTTTTTAATAAATCCTTTACACTAAATGACAAGTGCAGTAACCAACACTGTCACTGTGCTTCTTATATGTGTGACTGACATGTTTCTATCTATCTAATCTATGTGTGATGCTCTATTCCTTCTTGTCTAAATTGTCGGGTACCGGTGTATGCCGCTGCTGAATTTGCCGGCCGGCTTTTTTAAAGAGAGTGTCTTCTGAGCAGTTTGTGAGCTTTTGGACACCTTTGCAGGTGTTTTCTATGTGTTTCTATGTGTTTTTGTTTGCCTGCTATTGGTTTTAACGGTGTTCGACGGTGTTCTAAGGTGTTCGACGAACAGTTCGACGAACAGTTCCTCGAACATCCCGGTGTTCGACGAACCGAACCGAACCCGAACACTACGGGGGTGGCTCAACACTACTGTAGATACTCTCAAGAATTCCTATATGCACTTACATTGCCACTTAAAGCAGACCATATTGGTGCCCTGTGGTGAGACCTTTCTCCAATCATTATAAGTATGTCAGAAAAAGAATCACATAGATCATTTTTTCAGTGTACTTTACAGTATCCAGTATCATGCTTAAATTTAATCATTAAATAATATTTATTCACTTGTAATAGGCCATGTTTTATGTATTTGTATTTTAACAATAAATCAATGGGAATTTCTTTGGAATTTTTTAAAGAAATTAATAGATAAAGATTCCCAAAGGAAACAAATCTTCACTGTGTGCACAATTATTAGAAAATTTGTATTTTTGATGATTCATTTTATTATTGAACAACTTCAGTGCAGATGGTCAATACACAAGGTTAATAAACCTGATACCTGAATATTTAAGTAAAAGTGAGGTTTTATCTTCCTTAGGAGAATATTAGTGATGAGAAAACATGCTCGCCACTGCTCGGTACTCGTCCGAGCATCAAGGTGCTTGACAAGCTTGGCGCTCAGCAAGTATTTCCGGGTTGCTCGGGCGGTAACTCGGGTCACCTTCCTGCATGTTTGGTGCTCTTTAGAGAGAAAATGAACATGCAAGGATTGCCTGCCACGCACTGTAACGCCGTAGCCATGTTGGTTGTGGGCATTGCAGTGATTGGCTGGCCGCACAGCATCATCAGGTCTATATAAGACCTGGCACCGCTATGCTCGTTACAGTCTACCCCGGAAACAGGCAGAATAGGGAGAGGTGCTGCTGAGTCAGGGAGAGGTTTGCTTGTTTATAGTTAGTTTAGGTATTCCATAACATATATATATGTCTATCTGAACTAACAGTCCTTCTGAGGACTAATCCACCTGCATATATTCAGTGGTGATAGCAGGAGTCAGGCAGGAAGGCAGTGTATGTGGCAGACTGCTGTGCATATAGTGCAAGAGGGTCCATTGAACGTCCTGTTAGTATAGGTATTCCACAGCATATACACTGTTCAAAAAAATAAAGGGAACACTTAAATAACACATCCTAGATCTGAATGAATGAAATATTCTCATTGAATACTTTGTTCTGTACAAAGTTAAATGTGCTGACAACAAAATCACACAAAAATCATCAATGGAAATCAAATTTATTAACAAATGGAGGCCTGGATTTGGAGTCACCCCCAAAATTAAAGTGGAAAAACACACTACAAGCTGATCCAACTTTGATGTAATGTCCTTAAAACAAGTCAAAATGTGGCTCAGTATTGTGTGTGGCTTCCACGTGCCTGTATGACCTCCCTACAATGCCTGGGTATGCTCCTGATGAGGTTGCGGATGGTCTCCTGTGGGATCTCCTCCCAGACCTGGACTAAAGCATCTGCCAACTCCTGGACAGTCTGTGGTGCAACGTGACGTTGGTGGATGGAGCGAGACATGATGTCCCAGATGTGCTCAATCGGATTCAGGTCTGGGGAATGGGCGAGCCAGTCCATAGCTTCAATGCCTTCATCTTGCAGGAACACACTCCAGCCACATGAGGTCTGGCATTGTCCTGCATTAGGAGGAACCCAGGGCCAACCCCACCAGCATATGGTCTCACAAGGGGTCTGAGGATCTCATCTCTGTACCTAATGGCAGTCAGGCTATCTCTGGCGAGCACATGGAGGGCTGTGCGGCCCTCCAAAGAAATGCCATCCCACACCATTACTGACCCACTGCCAAACCAGTCACGCTGATGGATGTTGCAGGCAGCAGATCACTCTCCACGGCGTCTCCAGACTCTGTCACATGTGCTCAGCGTGAACCTGCTTTCATCTGTGAAGAGCACTGGGCGCCAGTGGCGACTTTGCCTATCCTGGTGTTCTGTGGCAAATGCAAAGCGTCCTGCACGGGGTTGGGCTGTGAGTACAACCCCCATCTGTGGACGTTGGGCCCTCAAACCACCCTCATGGAGTCGGTTTCTAACTGTTTGTGCAGACACATGCACATTTGTGGCCTGCTGGAGGTCATTTTGCAGGGCTCTGGCAGAGCTCTTCCTGTCCCTCCATGCACAAAGGCGGATGTAGAAGTCCTGCTGCTGGGTTGTTGCCCTCCTACCGCCCCCTCCACGTCTCCTGGTGTAGTGGCCTGTCTCCAGGTAGCGCCTCCAGCCTCTGGACATTACGCTGACAGACACAGCAAACCTTCTTGCCACAGCTCGCATTGATGTGCCATCCTGGATGAGCTTCACTACATGAGCAACTTCTGTGGGTTGTAGAGTCCGTCTCATGCTACCATGAGTGTGCAAGCACAACCAACATTCAAAAGTGACCAAAACATCAGCCAGAAAGCATTGGTACTGAGATGTGGTCTGTGGTCCCCACCTGCAGAACCACTCCTTTGTTGAGGGTGTCTTGATAATTGCCAATAATTTCCATCTATTGTCTATTCCAATCAGTGTTGCTTCCTAAGTGGACAGTTTGATTTCACATTAGTTTGATTTACTTGGAGTTATATTCTGTTGTTTAAGTGTTCCCTTTATTTTTTTGAGCAGTGTATATATACATATATATATATATATGTACATATATATATATATATATATGTATATATCCATCTGAATTAACAGTCCTTCTGAGGACTAATCCAGCTGCATATAATCAATATAATCAGTGTTAGGCAGGAGTTATGCAGGCAGTGCATGTGGCACACTGCAGTGCATATAGCGCAATAGGATCCATTAAGCGTCCTGTCTGCTGCTGCTGTAGTAATTACAGATATTTGTAGACATAGCCCCAGATATCAGAGGCCAGTACAATTTTTGTTTATCTTAATCCTGGTTATTTGCTTAAAAAGCAATCCAGAGTACACCATTTTTCTGCTCCATTTGCTTGTTAGCACTGCAGAATACAGCCAGATCTGTTCCACATTTCAGCAATAAAAATCCAGAAGTTTGAATTGAATGTGGAAAATATTGGCCTCCTTTTCCATTCTGTTGCAGTGTGTCAGTCAAGCTATTCATACTAGCTGTCTGTGAAGAATACTATTAGTAAATTACAGGACTGCTATTTAAAACCACGGTTTTCTGTCAGACATATCACCAATAAGAGTGTTCCAAAATCAGCCATTTCTTCCATTTTCATTTCATTGCAGTGTGTCGTTCAAGCTATTCACACTAGGTCTCTGTCTAGAATAATATTAGTAAATTACAAGCTTGCTATTTAAAATCGTTATTCTCTGTCAGATGAATCACATATAACTGCATTCCAAAATCAGCCATGTCAGGCAAAAGGTATTTTTTCCCGAGTTTTAAAAAATGAGAGATGTTTTTAAAAAAGAAAACCCCCCCACCCCCTATCCGTTTGTAAGAAGACATAGAGAACTGCAGTGCTGACCCCCACCCTAAGAATTTTTATTAGCGTCGTAAACTCTCAGTGTAGCACAGCTTCTAGCTCAAACTAGATTATTCCCTCCAAAATTGCCATTGTTTAAAAGCTTGTACAGTTAATGTAGAATTTAAAAAACGCACATGACGGTTACTAATCCAGGGAACACATTTTTGGAATGTTCACATCTGCCTGGTTACAATGATATATTTTTCATAACTGAGATACCCCCAGAAATCAAGGAATTGGTTTCTTAGCTTCTGAGCATCATAGAGAGGTCCTGTTTAATATCCATCTGCATGAAAATTAGTGACGGCCAACATGATGTCTCCATCTTGGATGTGGGACCCCCCCACACCAAGATATGAAATCTGAAGGTTTCTATGTTCTATGCAGCTGGGCGGTTTCACAAAACCGAGCCCCCGTGTGAGGTAGACAAAATGGGCGGTTCCTAATAATTTGGCCCTGTTACTAAAAAGCAAATCGGCCATTTTCAGGTCATTCTTCTTAGGGACGTCGAACGCACGCACATCACGCGGCGTAAGAAGAATCACCTCTAATTTCCGGGGAGCCGTCCCCCCCACAGAATCTGAGACCATCACCTTGTGAAGCAGGTTTTGCTATTACTTATCCCTTTTATTTTAATAACTGTTTATGCATACATGTAAATTGTCTCTTTTATAATATCTTGTATATATTTTGTAAACACTGCCCCCCTTTTGGGAGTAAATCATTAATTATTTACCAGTTTCTTTCTTCTTGTCCTATGTCGAGCAAACACGTTCCTCACTCGCTAATTCACGTTACCTACCAGGTACCCGATCCACCTGTTAAGCGATCGGTGGTGGCAGTATACCAGTATTTATGTGATATTGCGGTTTGAGGGTGGCTGGTCAGAGGTATATATACGTTCCTGGAAGGAACTGGTGGTATATATACGTCCTGTCACATCACGTGCCGCAATAGTCGACATAAATTAGAGCAGCTGCACCCGCGCTTATCCTCTGTCAATACCGTGTTTGACCAGCAGGATAAGGGGGCGCCAGAGAGCTGCAAGGTCTGACCCAAGAGTGGGTGTTGTTTTCATGACAAGCCATTTCTCGTGAACGTGGAAAATATTGTCCTCCATTTAAAATGGGCAAGGTGCGTGGCAAGGGATGGGGAAGTGGATGTGATGGTGATGGTGCATGCAGAGGCCGAAGACGTGGCCGTGGGCAAGCTGAAATTGTGCCACCACAAACATCCACATCTTGTCGCTCAACCTTCCTGTCCCAATTACTAGGGGACCGCAGTACACCACTGCTGAACCCAAAGCAGTGTCAAAAGGTTGTTGGTTGGATAGCAGATAAAGTGCTTCCAGTCACTTTGCCACCACCATCACCACCACCCTGTCTTCCACATGGTCATGTCTCAGTAGCCGGGAGTCTGGGCCGCATATTCCTTACTCTGATCCTCCTTCCTCCCACCATGCTGAGACAATTGATCCCACACTAGGACACTCAGAAGAGCTGTTCACTTTTCCATTTGTAGATTTGGGCCTCTCGCCAGGCCAGCTTCAAGCAAGACAAGAGGAGATTGTGTGTAGCGATGCCCAAATGTTTGAGCAACCACGGTCACATGAAGGCAATGGTGGGAAAGTGCAATTACTGTCGCAAGAGGTGGATGATGATAATGATGAGACACAATTGGCAGAATGTCAGGAGGAGGACCAGGGTGTTGAAGTGGAAGATGAGGTGGTGGATGATATAGTAACTGACCAGATTTGGCAGGGGGACATACAGAGAGAGGACAGTAGTACACAGGGGGAGAGAGGCGTAGCACCACAACAGGCAGGAAGAAGCAGTGTTGTGGCCACAGACACAAGGTGGGAAAGCTTTCCTCGTAACGTCAACACGACGGAAGTTGCCAGTACAACTATTGGGTCTTCTTGAGTCTGCAGATAACCCCAAAAAGGCCACTTGCACTACCTGACAGGCCGGCATCAGCAGGGGTAGCATAGCTAGCAGCCTAACCACCAACATCATGATCAGGCACATGGCAGCAAAGCACCCAACTGGGCTGAACCCCAGGGTCCAGAAACAGTGTCTGTGGGTTACAACACTGCTTCTTCTGCTGTTGTGTGTGCATGCCTATCCCCTATCCAAGGTGCATGCCAAGATGCCTCCCACCCTGCACGTGTCATTGCACACTCTCAACTAGCACCATCAGCAAGCACACCCACGTCCTTGTCCCAGCGCAGCGTTCAGTTATCCCTACCCCAGTCCTTGGAACGCAAGCAAAAAATGCACAGCCAATGCCACACAGGCCACACTACTAAATTCACACATTTCGCTAATGCTTGCTCTCAAAATGTTGCTTTTTAGGCTCATGGAGATGGAAGCTTTCCGCAACCTGATGGAGGCGGCCATCCCTCAGTAGTCGATCCCCATCCGCCACTATTTCTCCCTGTGTGCCGTCCCCGCATTACACGAGCACATGTGCCACAACATTAGCCATGCCCTCAACAACGTAGATACTGGGAAAGTTCACCTAACCACTGACACATGGACATGTGCTTGTGGGCAGGGACGGTACATCTTGCTGACAGCACACTAGGTTAATATAGTGGAAGACGGGACCCAGTTGGACCTTGGGATGAAACACGTCCTCCCGACGTCGAATATTGCGGGCCCTGGGTCAATCAGGGTTGACCCCACAATCATACAGATCCTGCAACTCCTCTACCTCCTCCTCTTCAGCCTCCATCTCCGAAATGATCACATAAGGCTCAACCTGTAAGCACTGCAGCACAAGCGGCCACAGGCTGTGTTCAATCTAATATGCTTAGGTGACAAACTGCACAATGCTGAAGAGTTGTGGACAGCTCTGAAAGAGAAGGCAGCTCTGTGGCTGACACCACTGACCCTACTGCCAAGCATGGTCATGTGTGACAATGGCAGGAACTTGGTGGCTCTGTGGCAATGAGAGCTCACAAACGTACCATGCTTGGCCCATGTGCTTAACCTCGTGGTTCATCGGTTTCTCAAAACCTACCTGGATCTGACTTATCTGTTTTTCAAAGTACGCCGCCTGTGTGCCCATTTTAGAAAGTCAGCTACAGCTTCCGCCACCCTTGACGTTCTTCAGCAGCGTTTGCAGCTTCCAGCTAACCGACTGATCTGTGATGTCCCCAACGCGTTGGAACTCTACATTGCAGATGTTGGGAAGGATTTGTGAGCAGAAGAGGGCAGTTGTTTACTACCAGCATCAACAAGGCTGTTGGTATTCAGTTCAGACTCCACATATAAGAGCTCAGGAGTGGACATGAATTTCAGACATATGTACCATTCTCCAAAACTTTGAGGACTCCACCAAGATGGTGAGCGGTGATGATGCCATAATTAGTGTAACCATCCCGCTTCTTAGTCTTCTGAAACGTGGATTGGGTGACAATGAGGAAGAGGAGGAGGAGGAGGAAGAACAGGAGCTAGTTTCCTGCTCTATAGATGATACTACCTGCACAACTGTCATACCGTCTGTTCATTGTGGATGGCCTGAGGACAGGGAGGAGGAGGAAGAGGAGGATGAGCAGGAGAGCATGGTCAGTCGTCCTCTTGGTGAGGACACGGAAATCTTGCCTCTTTGCAGTCTGGCACACATGGCTGAGTTTATGTTACTCTGCCTTTCCTGTGACCCTCACGTTGTCCAAATTTTAGGTGACAGTCATTACTGGTTGGTGACACTTCTAGACCCAAGCTACAAGGAGAACTTTCTGTCTCTTATTCCCATGCAGGACAGGCATAATAAAATGAGGCAGTACAAGAAGGCCCTTGATGCGGAATTACTGAAAAAATTCTGAAAACTGTGGCGGCAGAGGTCACAGTTTGTTGGACAACCAAGGAGTACAGGTGAGAGAGACACAAATGCAATCCAGCAGAGGCAGGGGAACACTTTCAAAGTTCTGGGACAGTTTTCTCAGGCCCTCCCATCGCACAGGCCCTGAGGCGCGGGGTACTCTCACAAGGAGTGCAAAGTTTGGGAAGATGCTGAGGGAGTACCTTGCCGACCTTACCAACGTCCCTTGGAGGTCCTGGCCTTCCCTGCCACCAGCGTTTTATCAGAGTGGGTTTTTAGTGCTGCCGATGGAATTATAACCAATAGGCTCATCCGCCTGTCAACTGAAATTGCTGACAGGCTGACTCTTATAAAAATGAACAAGCGCTGGATTGGGTCAGACTTGTCAACACCACCGAATGATAGCAGCATAACATAAACTCAAATACAGTGTTTTTTTTTTGGAGGTCTAACTCTATTCCCATGCACCTTTGTCTTCACACCCAGACATGGGTATACACTTCATAATTTTGTCTATTTGCTCTTGTCTTCCTCCTCCGCCTCATCAATTATTAGGCAAGTTGTATTTCAGAGGATTATTTTTATTATTGATCAACAACTATGTTCTCAATCAACCCAAGAGACTCATAAATATCCAAGCTTAATATTTTTGGAAGTTGGAGTGGGGTTTTTTTAGATTTGGCTATCTTTGTAGGATATCTGTTTGTGCAGGTAACTATTACTGTGCTGAATTATTAGGCAACTTCATAAAAACCAAATATAATCCCATCTCACTTGTTTATTTTCACCAGTTAAACCAATGTCAGTGCACAAAATTTAGAAATAAACATTTCTGACATGCAAAAACAAAATCCAAAAAGATTAGTGATCAATATAGCCACCTTTCTTTATGATGACACTAAACAGCCTTCCATCCATAGATTCTGTCAGTTGCTTGATCTGTTTTCGATCAGCATTGCGTGCAGCAGCCATACACAGCCTCCCAGACAATGATCCGAGAGGTGTACTGTTTTCCCTCCCTGTACATCTCACATTTTATGATGGACCACAGGTTCTCTATGGGGTTCAGATCAGGTGAACAAGGGGGCCATGTCATTATTTTTTCTTCTTTTAGACCTTTACTGGCCAGTCACGCTGTGTAGTACTTGGATGCATGTGATGGAGCATTGTCCTGCATGAAAATCATGTTTTTCTTGAACTATACCGACTTCTTCCTGTACCACTGCTTGAAGAAGTTGTCTTCCAGAAACTGGCAGTAGGTCTGGGAGTTGAGCTTCACTCCATCCTCAACCCGAAAAGGTCCCACAAATTCATCTTTGATGATACCAGCCCATACCAGTACCCCACCTCCACCTTGCTGGCATCTGAGTCGGAGTGGAGCTCTCTGTCCTTTACTGATCCAGCCTCTGGCCCATTCATCTGGCCCATCAAGAGTCACTCTCATTTCATCAGTCCATAAAACCTTTAAAAATCAGTCTTAAGATATTTCTTGACCCATTCTTGACGTTTTATCCTTTGTTTCTTGTTCAAAGGTGGTCGTTTTTCTGCCTTCCTTACCTTGGCCATGTCCCTGCGTATCGCACACCTTGTGCTTTTTGATACTCCAGTAACGTTGCAGCTCTGAAATATGGCAAAACTGGTGGCGAATGGCATCTTGGCAGCTTCACGCTTGATTTTCCTCAATTCATGGGCAGTTATTTTGCGCCTTTTTTTGCCAACACGCTTCTTGCGACCCTGTTGGCTATTTGCCATGAAATGCTTGATTGTTCGGTGATCACGCTTCAAAACTTTGGAAATTTCAAGACTGCTGCATCCCTCTGCAAGACATCTCAAAATTTTGGACTTTTCAGAGCCCGTCAAATCTCTCTTCTGACCCATTTTGCCAAAGGAAAGGAAGTTGCCTAATAATTAAGCACACCTTATATAGGGTGTTGATGTCATTAGTCAACACCCCTCCTCATTACAGAGATGCACATCTTCAGATTTACTTAATTGGTAGTTGGTTCTCAAGCCTATGCAGCTTGGAGTAGGACAACATTTATAAAAAATATCATGTGATCAAAATACTCATTTGCCTAATAATTCTGCACACAGTGTATGTCTCTTGCAAGGGGCATTGGAGTTCCTCCAAATTTTGGGCAACCGTTGCATTCACTGCATAGGCAAATTGTATGGGAGACCCACTTCCTAATAATGGGAACGATGTTTTCAGGAGGCCCTCTGACCTCTGCCTGTCTTGCGAGGGGCATTGGAGTGCCTCAAAATTTTTGGCAGCCATTGCATTCACTGCATAAGCAAATAGTATTGGAGACCCACTTCCTAATAAGGGGAACATTGTTTTCAGGAGGCCTGCCGACCTCTACGTCTTTTGCAAGGGACACTGGAGTTCCTCCACATTTTGGACAGCCGTTGCATTCATTCCATAGGCAAAGAGTTTGCGAGACCCTCTGCTTTTTAATGGAAACATGTCATACTCGTTACTGTAGCCCAGCTCCATGTGTCTTAAAATTGTTAGTAGGGTTTTTCCTAAATTTTGGCAGCCGTTGGACTCACTGCATACCCTATAACTAGATAGCAGACCCTCTCCTTTATAATGGGAACATGTCGTACCCATTACTGTGGCCCACCTCTATGTGTGTTTAAATTGTTAGTAGGGTTTTTCCTAAATTTTGGCAGCCGTTGGACTCACTGCATACCCTATAACTGGATTGCAGACTCTCTCCTTACTAATGGGAACATGCCGTTACTGTGGCCCAGCTCTATGTGTCTTTAAATTGTTAGTAGGGTTTTTCTCAAATTTTGGCAGCCCTTGCAATCACGCATGGGCATTACCACTATAGGAGACCCACTCCTTTATAATGAGAACTTTTTTTTACAAAGACCCTCCTCTATGTCTCTTCAAAAGGGTTTTGGGTTGCGTCCAAATTTTTGGCAGCCTTTGCAGTCACTGCATACGCAAGAACAGTATAGGAGACCCACTCTTTAATAATGGGAACAAAGCATAGACGACCGCCGTCCCTTTAAGAATAGTAAGGCTGTAAAAACAGTGTTTGTGACTTTCATAATCCCTCTTTCATAAATAAAACATGATGTGTCTGATGATGTTTCACACACCACATAGCCAGATAAGGTTGTAAAATGTTAAAATGTCACTTCCAGGTGAATGCATTTGTCTTGGTTGAAAGCAATGCAAAAGTGCAAAGACACATCAAAAACGCTACGTGTGAACATAGGCCAAGGTGTGGAGGAGCATTTTTGTTTTTGGTTATTTAATTTGCCTTATATACAAGTCATTATCCTGGAAAGGATGTTCCTTAACATACAGTCGGTACGGAAAGTATTAAGACCTCTTACATTTTTTACTCTTTGTTTCATTGCAGCCATTTGGTTAATTCTAAAAAGTTCATTTTTTTCTTATTAAAGTACACTCTGCATCCCATCTTGACTTAAAAAAACAGAAATGTAGATTTTTTTGCAAATTTATTAAAAACGAAAAGCTGAAATATCACATGGTCATAAGTATTCAGACCCTTTTCTCAGACACTCATATTTAAGTCACATGCTGTCCATTTCCTTGTGATCCTCCTTGAGATGGTTCTACTCTTTCATTGGAGACCAGCTGTGTTTAATTAAACTGATAGGACTTAATTTGGAAAGGCACACACCTGCATATATAAGACCTCACAGCTCACAGTGCATGTCAGACTAAATGCGAATCATGAGCTCAAATGAACTGCCCAAGGAGCACAGAGACAGAATAGTGGCAAGGCACAGATCTGACCAAGGTTATAAAAGAATTTCGGCATTACTCAAGGTTCCTAAGACCACAGTGGTCTCCATAATTCTTAAATGGAAGAAGTTTGGGACCACCAGAATTCTTCATAGACCTGGCTATCCAGCCAAACTGAGCAATCATGGGAGAAGAGCCTTGCTGAGAGAGGTAAAGAAGAGCCCTAAGATCACTGTGGCTGAGCTCAAGAGATGCAGTAGGGAGATGGGAGAAAGTTCCACAAAGTCAACTATCACTGCAGCCCTCCACCAGTCGGGCCTTTATTGCAGAGGGGCCCGACGGAAGCCTCTCCTCAGTGCAAGACATATGAAAGCCCGCATAGAGTTTGCTCAAAGACACATGAAGGACTCCCAGACTATGAGAAATAAGATTTTCTGGTTTAATGAGACAAAGATAGAACTTTTTAGTGATAATTTTAAGCAGTATGTGTGGAGAAAACCTGGCACTGCTCATCACCTGCCCAATACAATCCCAACAGTGAAACATGGTGGTGGCAGTATCATGCTATGGGGGTATTTTTCAGCTGCAGGGACAGGGCAACTGGTTGCAATTGAAGGAAACATGAATGCAGCCAAGTACAGAGATATCCTGGATGAAAACCTCTTCCAGAGTGCTCTGGACTTCAGACTTGGCCGAAGATTCACCTTCCAACAAGACAATAACAGCTAAAATAACAAAGGAGTGGCTTCAGAACAACTCTGTGACCATTCTTGACTGGCCCAGCTACAGACCTCACTTAAACCCAATTGGAAACGATAAAGGCTAGCACTCAACAAAGTGGAAAGACACGGTGCTAGTGAAGGGAGCCAGTGGTTCCGTCAGAAATAAACCATAAAAATCACTGCACACGTAGAGAGGTATGGTATGCTTTAGGTGAAACTTTATTTAAAGGGTGATGCTTGAGGCGACTAGTGGACGTTTCGGCCAACACTGTGGCCTTGATCACATTGTCGCTGTAAGAAAATATGTGGAAAAATATACAATAAGTACAACAAATAGAAAACAACATATATACATATGTACAAAACAATGAAGGAAAACATGTCCGTGTTATAATGCTGTTCACAGGGTACAGACAAAGTTCAACCATAATAAATCGCTTGTGGTGGAAAAAAATGGTATATCAACATACATGCTGCATTTTGAGAGCAGGTCATAATAACCACATGACAATGATCAGGGTCAAGAGTACGAATTTTTTTAGAAGAAAAAGTGCGACTTACCAAGTGGATAGATGCATCCGGGAAAAAAAGGAGAAGAATTACCAGCCAAGAAGAAGTGAGGGGCAATTCGTAGATAAGGAAACCTATAAAATATGAATGGGTTATCATTGACATGTTGATGGTGGATGGCAAAACAAGGGGGGTGGGAGCTTACCAATCCGGTAGGAGGTGTCTGGGTATAGACACGGATGGAGTATGCCAGTCAGTTAGAAAAGTGCTGGGTTCAGGGTGTCTTGGAGAAAAGGACCACGTCTGCTGGGAAATTATAAGTGGCGGACAGAAAATTATGGTCTGGTGCAGTGCTGCAGTTGGCTCGGTCCTGTGTGCCACGTGTATGGGATATATTTTGCGAGATAGTGTAGGAGGCGATAATGGCCAGCTAGAAGGTATAAGGAGGTAAAGGTTATAAAAAGTAGTGTCAGCAGGATTAATAACTAAGTCAACATTACCCCCATAGATTAAGGTCTCAGCAGGTACGGTGATCCAGAGAAGCCTGTACAGGGATCCGTGTGGATTTAAACGTGATCCCTTAAATGTTCTGAACCCTATAAGGGAAGGGGGTCAGCAAAAAGTAAGGAGTGGCAGGGAACAAGGTACTGGTCTGGGTGAAGGGTTGCTCACTGTCATTGGTGGTTCCGGTGGAGGACGCTGTAGGCAAGCCTGTCAGGGCACAAGTGTGTGCAGGCAGTAAGTCAGCCCTGCAATATAGTGTGCTGGCCGGTCATGTGACTAATGCTGACATCACAGGAAGTAAAAGGTGCTATGGGAAACACAGTGCCGTGTTAGCACTGTGTTTAGCAGTCACTATGGGAACCAGGGGTGGGGGCTGGCAGCCACGTAAGGAGACTGAGTGTATGGTAACCATGGCAGCAAGGGGCGGGACTGGTGTAACTCTGTAAGTCGAAATCATGCTGCAGGAGTGTCACTGCCTTTGTAGTCCCCTGGGATGTAAGTAAAAGAGGGAGGAAGAAACGTGAGACCTAGGTATAAAGGATCATAGGTAATAACATCTGTTAGATAGAGAAGCATAACATTGCTATTGCTGATCACCCACATCTGATAAATAGCATAGGTCGGTGGATAAAACGCTTTAAGAATACAAAGGTGACCATGAAGTGTGAAATAGTAATAGGTGGATGCCGCTAATCAGAAGAACTGAACATAGGTGGTAACATCTGTTAGATCATGGGAAACTGCCTAGTTGAAAACCCAAAACTGGTATAAGGCATAAGTAGGTGAATAAATCCTTGTGAATAATAGTATACAATAGTCATTGGTACAAAATAGTTAATCAGAAGAACTGAAAACTGTTTGACACACAATTGATCACCCACGTCTGTTCGATAGCAAGGAGATCAAACTAGACAGTGCATATTGCCCATCAGATGAACTGAACATTGAAAAACTGAACATTGAAAAACTCAAGACAGAAAAGCGCAACCATAATGTAGATGAAGTAGGAGTCCAACCTTTAAGGGAAGAGAAGTCAGAGGTCGTTATTATAGTGGTCTTACCGTGTATAGAGGAGGTGGAGCCATGGAACGAGAAGCTTTAGGATTGGATCTTGGGAAGAAATTTTTAGGAATATCAAATCGGATTTAGGTGTGCCAGTCGATATCACGGTTAATGCCCCGGGGATTTAGAGTGTTAAGGGTGTAGATCCAGTAAGTTTCTCTCTGTTTCAGTAGTTGTATATGGTTTCCCCCTCTCCGGGGTCTGGCAACTTTTTCTATAACTTGGAACCTAAGTTGGGATACAATGTGTTTTGCCTCCTTGAAGTGGGCTGGTAGGGGAAGCCATGTTTTGCCACACCTGATTGTGGATTTGTGGCTTGAGATACAGTCTCTAATGGCTTTGGTGGTTTCGCTTACGTACAGCAATCTACAGGGGCACTTAATGACATAAATCATGAAATTAGATTTGCATGTATAGAATTCTTTGATGGGAAAAGATTTGCCTGTATGTGGGAGTAGGACTTCATTGCCTTTAATGACATTGGAGCAACTCATGCAACTGAGACAGGGAAAAGTGACTGTTCTTTTTTGGCCGGTAAGGGTCCGTGGATGTGTTGGTTTGGATTTACCTATGTCAGCCCTGACCACTTTATCTTTGATATTGGGCGGTCGTCTTGTGCACATGATAGGTGGGTTTTTGAAGATTTCTAATTTGGGATATGCCTTAGCAAGGAGGGGCCAATGCTTCCTAATTGAATGGTAAATTTTGGGCATAGTGGGGTGGTGGTCATGGATGAATGGGAGTCTGTGTGGTTTAAGTGCAGTGGTTGTATTCTGGGTAGCTTCTGAGGTTGCTTTCTTAAGTTCTGAGTCTAGAAGTTCGGATGGGTAGTTCCTAGCTTTGAATTTGTCGGACATCTCACAGAGTCTGGTGTCTCTCGTGGTAGGATCGGATACGATTCTTGTGACTCTTTTGAACTGTGATCTGGGAAGGCTATTGTGTATAGAGCTGGGATGACAGCTGTCAAATAAGAGAAGGTTGTTATGGTCAGTGGGTTTTCTATACAGATCTGTCAGAAAGCTGTCCTTGGTTGTTTTTGATGACCCTTGTGTCCAGGAAAGTGATCTCACTGATGTGGTGGGTGTTAGTGAAATTAAGTTCGGGTCTAAGTGCATTGATGTTGTTTGAGAATGCAAGTAAGCTGTCCAAGTCCCCATTCCAGATGCAGAAAATATTGTCTATGTAACGATACCATGCATGGATGCGGAAAAGTGGGTGGGAGTATACGTGTTCTTTCTCAAATAGGTCCATGTATAGATTTGCATATGCCGGAGCGACGTTCGAACCTATTGCGGTCCCACACGTCAGCACAAAGAATTCATCCTCAAAAAGAAAGAAATTTTCACATAGGACAAGATTGAGAAGGTCAAGGCAAAGTTCCTTAGTTCTATTGTCCACATTAGCCTCATCCAGGGTATGTGTCACTGCTTCTATGCCTTTTTCATAGGATATGGACGTATATAGGCTACATAAGTCAAATGTGCAGAGAAGACTGTCTATGGGAATGGAGCCTATCTCAGTAAGTTTTTTCAGGAAATCACCTGTATCTAAAATGAAAGATTTTGTTTGGTGGGTGTAGGGGGTTAGTAGTTTCTCCAAAAAGATGGATAGAGGGTTAAGTATAGAACCTGTGGAGGCCACTATCGGATGTCCGGGTGGGTTATGTAGGTCTTTATGGATTTTAGGGAGGGTGTATAGGACTGGGATCACTGGATAATGGTTAGTGAGGAAAGTCCTAGCTTTATTGTCAATAGTCTGCAAGTTTGTATGTTTGGAGAGTACGGTGTCGATTTTTTGCCGTATCGTGGCCGTGGGGTCTATTTGAATTTTTTTGTAAGGAGTAATGTCTGCAAGTTGTCTCCTGATTTCTGTGACATATTGGGTTTTGTTCATGACCACGATAGCGCCACCCTTGTCCGCTGGTTTTATGGTAATGTTTTTGTTATTTTTGATAGACTCCAGGGCTTGTTTCTCAGAAGCTAATAGATTGTTGCGAATGGGGAAGAGATCCAGACGCTGGTCGTGTATAGTGCTTTTAACATCCCGGTCTAGTAGTTCAATAAATGTTTCTAAGGCATGGTTAGTTTTGGGTGGCATAAAGTTGCTGGTGTTCCTAAGGCCCAAATAATCTAAAGTGATCATGTGAGTCTTGTCATTGATGGGTATTGTGTCTAAGTTATGGCTGAGAGGTTGAATTGTGCTCTCAAAGTGAGCTTTGAGTCTGATGTTGCGGTAAAAATGGTGGAGATCCCTCTCAAGTTGGAATGAATCCCATCGGGGGGTCGGGCAAAATGATAGACCTTTGTTTAGTACATTTAATTCGAGGGGGGACAGTGAGTAGTCTGAAATGTTTACTATCAGGTTTGGACTCCTACCTGTGACCGTAGAACCATCTGTCGATCTCCGTCTCTTGTTCCTCGATCTCCTGGTGGGCGTGTGCCTAGATCTAAAATAGCCGCTCGTGGATTGGTTATGCCACCAGTCTCGCTCCTGGAGCCTGGTGAGGAACCTCCGGCAGAGGAACCCCCTGATGGTGTCTGGGCTCCCCGAGGGTGGCAGGATCTTGGTCGTTTTCGTCTGGGGATTGGGTCGTCCCATCGGTAGACTCTTTTAGTGAGGTAGTCCTCTATGTCTCGCTGAAATTTATTTCTTTTCCTTTCCTTGAGTGTCTTTTTGTGAGTAGACAAAGCTGAGTCAACCTTCGCTTTCAGGGTGTTGAATTCCGTGGAGCTGAGGGTAGAGGTTAATTGTCTTTCAATGGTAATTATTTTCTCCTTTGTTTCTTTGATGGCCTCTTGCAGAAATTCGATGGTTAGTAAGATGATACCAAGTGAGCATTTATTCAGAATTTTCTGAAATGTAGTGCAGTAGTGTACGTTATCAGAGAACAGTGTTGGTCTGAGGTTACAGCGCAATCCTCGGGGTATCTTGCTCTGTCTATAGTATTCGCCCAAGGTAGCACAGTGTAAATCATACGAGATCAATCTCTTTTTCTCTTTCTCCCAGTCCTTGGTCTTGATATCCCTGCTAGGGAGGTGTAAACTCAATTGAGCATCTCTGGAGAGACCTGAAAATGGCTGTCCACCAATGTTCACCATCCAACCTGACGTAAGTGGAGAAGATCTGCAAGGAAGAATGGCAGAGGATCCCAAATCCAGGTGTAAAAAACTTGCTGCATCATTCCCAAGAAGACTCATGGCTGTACTAGCTCAAAAGGGTGCTTCTATTCAATGCTGAGCAAAGGGTTTGAATACTAATGACCATGTGATATTTCAGTTTTTCTTTAATAATAAATTTGCAAAAATTTCTACATTTCTGTTTTTTTTCAATCAAGATGGGGTGCAGAATGTACTTTAATGAGAAAAATAATTAAGTTTTAGAATTTACCAAATGGCTGCAATGAAACAAAGAGTGAAAAATTTAAAGGGGTCTGAATACTTTCCGTACCCACTGTATATCCCAGGAAAATCCATTTTGGTTTAGTTCTTGTATGTTTTATTGTAAGTCCGTAAAAGTGGTGTAATACCTCTGACAACGTTGTTGACAGCAGTGACCTGGGAGTCAGAAATGCTTCCAGGGGTCTTCCCCATGCTGTTCCCTTGTCATTTCAGCACTGTTCCCATCAATTTGGGCAATTTTTAGGTCCTCTGCAAACCGCCAAGGGGAGCCGCCGGAAAAATGCTTGAGTTTCCCATAGACTTACATTGGGCTCGTTACTCAGACTGAGCACTCGAGCATTCCAATTTGCTCAACCCGAACAATGAGTACCCGATCATTGTAGGGTAGTTAATTGTGAGTCAACTTTAAAAGGTCCAGCTAGCTCATCTTTAATAATATCTGACCATAGAGGTTTCCCATCTCCACATTGCTAGTTTCTTATTTGAAGAGGAGGTCTGTGCCCTTTCTGTTCCAGGCCCATCCATCTTGTCTGTCAAGAGTAGAGATAAGTGAACGTTTTGATGTTCGGGTTCATCGACTAAACCCGAACATCAAAAAAAGGTTAGTATTTGAGCCCCCAAGCCCTATCGCAAACCCGAATGGGGCACCAAAAAGTAGTTTTCCATGCTGTCATCTGCGTGAAAGCTTGGGAAACAGGGGCTTTGATCTGCAGTAACATAATTACCTCCGGTCACAGAGCTGTGGGATCATGCTGTCAGCATGATTCCGCAGCTGTGACAGTTACCCCCAGTGAAAATCTTACTCTCACAGGGACAGCAGGTTCTAGCTGATGGGAGAAGTAGTCTCATCAGACTACTTCTCCCATCAGCCAGCGCCTGCTGTCACTGTTAACAGCGAGCGCAAGTCCCGTTGATGAGAGCCTGCGCCTGTGCTGAAAGTAAAAAAAAGTTAAAATTAATAAATAATTATTTAAATAAAAATAAAAAACACATTATACTCACCTACACCTAATCCCCAATACCCATGTCACCTGTAATAAAGAAAAAATAAAAAAACACCATATACTCACCTAACCGCCCAATCCACGATGCCTATGTCACCGGTAAAAAAGAAAAATAATAAACCACTATAATTCTCACTTATCCTCCGTAATCTCAGGAATCCAGATGGTCCCATGGTGATGGGATCATTGATAGAGCAGCCACATCTGGAGACAAGTGGGAAGAGCGGAGGATAAGGGTCAGATTTGGTGCATATTATTGATGCGACATTTTTGGGGCCACTGAAAGCTGATGTTATTTGCTTCTGAGGGGGCCAGTATCCAAGGCCCCTTCCCTGGCTATTAATATCAGCCCTCATCTTTCTGCCTAGCCTTTCCCTTTTAGAATTTATAGGGGGTCCCAACAACAATTTTTCTGGAGTTCCCCTGTAATCTAGCCAGTGAAGGCAAATCAAACAGCTGTGAGCTGTTAATAGCCAGGGAACATTTTGGGCTAATGGCCCCTTTTCCTCACTATTAGCATCAGCCCCCAGTGGTCGCCTTTCCCTCTGCTTCTTATGAAAATTGCAGAGGACCCCAATCCATTTTTTTCATTTATTTTTTTAGTTATTAACAAGTACAGTATAATACACGCCCAATGTAATCTTAGTTCACAGCCTCCAGGTGTTCCAGCTGCTGGAAACTCCAGTGAACTTTAAACGTCCCTCAAAGTTTTCCATGAGTTTTCTGGGCCTCACAGCTGCCGGGTGTGATTACATGGCTAGATTACAGGTGGACTCCAGAAAAAGAATTGACGTGGGGTCCCTCAATAAAATATAACCAGCAAAAGCTAGGCAAAGAATTGTGGGCTGATATTAATAGCCAGGGAAGGAGCCATGGATCCTGGCCCCCTCCGAGGCTAATAACATCAGCTCTCAGCGGCCCCAGAAATGGTGCATCCATGAGATGTGCCAACACCCTATCCACACCCTATTCAAATAAATTTGAAGTGGATGTGCAATACCCAGCTGTGGCCACTATTCTGTCGATGGAGGTGTGCAGCTCTGTAACTGAGCAGTTCTCGCTGCTGCTGACACCGGGAACAGCATATTAGTGGTGATGCCGGGTGTTCCAACCTCACCAATCACTCATTGATTACTTATCTTAAGAATAGGCCATCAATGTTAAAGTCTTGGAAAACCCCTTTTAGAGATAGGATGTCTTTACAATTATGGGATAAGGTGTTGTAAGGCTGAGTTCACACGATGCTTATTTAATGCGTTTCCGTGGCGTTTTTGCAGTTGCGTAAACGCCGCGGAAACGCATTAAAAACGCATGGTAGAAGGGCAGCAATGTTCCCCAATTGAAATCCGCATGTGCTGTGCCCATGATGCGGATTTTTCATCAGCGTAAACGCTGCGCTCAGAAATCCGCAGCATGTCAATTAATTTTGCGTAAACGCGGCATTTTCGCCACCATTGACTTGCATTAGAACGCGCCAATTCCGCAAGACTGCATTTGTACTTGCGCTATTGGCGCGTTCTAATGTGCGGATGGTACCCGGGTGTGGAGGAGAGGAGAGTCTCATCCACACCCAGGTACCATTAAAAAAGCTGTAAAACAAGAATAAAATAAAAAATAAATGTATACTTACCTTCTGTCGGCCCGCGCAGCGCTCCTGCTTGGTTCCCGGCACTTTGCAGTGAGTTGAAGGACCTGCGGTGACGTCAGAGTCATGTGACGGGTCACGTGACGCTGACGTCGGCAGGTCTTTCAATTCACAGTTGCCGGCAGCCGGGAGAACGGATTGAGCAGGACAGCGCGGGCCATCGGAGGTAAGTATATACACTCTCTCGGGTCACACTATATAAATCCATGCTGTTTGCATGGATTTATATAGTGTGACCAAATTGTCAAGCACTTTCCAGGTGATGCTAAAATCGCCTGGAAAGCGCTTGTCAATCCACATGCGGAAACGCATGAGGAAATGCATGTGAATCCGCATGTATTCCGCAGGAAAAACGCATGCACAATCTGCATTCGTTTTTTCTGCCAGGGAGATGCAGAAATGATGCAGAAATTTTCTGCTTCATTTCTGCTTCATTTCTGCATCGTGTGCACATACCCTAAGGGGATGGGATGATTGGGGATTTTGAGGAGGGATGAGCGGGGGGAAATGTGTGTTATACTGCTCATGCAAAATTTTCAAGTATTGTTTTCACATAAAACATTTTTTGTTATTTTTTTTTGTAAAACCAAAAAAAGACAATGAAAAAAGATGTTGTTTTAAAAATATCTGTTGATATTTCTAGTTTTATTAGATAAGATAACATTTGTCAGCGCACTGACCTGAGGAATGTTCTGATTTGAATGGCATTCATCATGAGGCTGTAAGCATAGAAGGGAAATGTTCCACTCTGACATTGTTGGAGTGACAGCGGTAACTCATCCAGATGACCTCTTCTATCAGTTGTTTTATACGAAGCACTGAAGTAAATTCACAGATCTGATTCAGTCCATGCTGCAGATATAAACCATTTGTCAAAAAAAAAATGTCATTCACTTTTAAATCCAATGAAGTAAATTTACTGTGACGATGGAATAATGCTTGACTACAGCTATAGCTTAAAAATAAGAGGCTCATTAAAAGTTAACACATTCTGATGAGTATTGAAATGGCAGCTATAAGAAAGAGGTAAAACACAATCAATCATCTATTCCATCTCATATTACTCTTAGAGGTCTTTCAATAAGCAAAATGTGCATCTGAAATCACCGAGTGGCGCCTGCAATTGCAAATTATAGGGCTGTCAGATCACAGCTAAAGTGCAGACATTACCTTTGAAGCACAATCCGCTGCCAATTAAGGATGTTCTCGAGCACAGTAATGGAATGTTCATTACTTTTTTCAAGTCTGTTTTACCCTTGCATGTTGTTCCTTGTCTGGCTTTAGAATGGTTATGGATTTCTCTTCTGCACTATTCATTAAATTATTGTCATAGTGAGATTTCCCATTCTGTAACGACACTTGAGCTGTAGCTAAGTCAGGATAAGTTTAACAAGCGCCGTCTTATTTTACAAAATTCCATCTGTTCCTAAAGTAAAAAAAAAATGGTATTAAATAAGCAGCAGATAGTGTGATTCCCAACTCTGGAGAATATGTGCTGTAAATAAAAAAAAATGCTGAATCTTATTTTTTTAGCAAACATTTCACCTTTTTTTCGAGGGAAACATGGCTGACATAGAAATGAGCAGATCTCCTGTGGTTCATTTTGTTAAAATATTCAGTCCACTAGTAAATATTTACCAAACTGTTATTACCACAGCCAAGCTGTTCCTCATGTACAATTCTGCAGGAATAAAAGTTTTGACTTCAGATTTTTGAAATGCGAGCTCCTATTTGTTCTACAACAAGAAAATTATTCAATGAAACAGGAGGTTAGATATTAGCATGTTATTACACTGTCTGAAACAAATTATTAGGGATTTTAGGACAAGCATTTTATTAAATAATCTCCAACATTTAGCAACCAAATACAGCTATACCTTCTATTCCTTCTGCCCAACTAAAGAATAGTACATAGACAAATATTTTGGGAAATCATTTTCTAACAGTACTTGCCAAATTGTCTCATAAAGGAATATTCACATGTCGATCTAGTTTGGCTACATTCCAGTTAGGTTTCCTTTGCTGTGGACATAATCATTTAGTCATCAATGCTGTCATATCCTTTAATCACTTACCGACATCTGCTGTACATGTACGGCACAAGTCAATAGCGATTGTATGGAGCAGGCTCACAGGGTGTGCTCGCCCCATACTCAGCAGGTAATGGCTGTGTGTTACAAATCTGCAGGTGGCGTGAAATGTTGCCAGTGATTGTTAACCTGTTAACTGTCGCTATCAAACTCTGACAGTGGCATTAAAAGCGCACCAGCATGGGGGCACGTCATTCCATGTGCCCATCAGCGCGCCTATGATGTGATCGCCGGTCGCTGATGGGTTACTATAATAGCCGGGGGTCTGTTAAAGACCTCCATACTTGTCACTAGGGAGATCCCTTGAAACCCAGCATGTGGTCAGGCTTCAAAAAATGACTGTGAATTTTACTATATGCAGTAATACTCGGGTATTGCTGCATACCGCACAGGCAATCAGACAATTGCATGTTTAAGTCCCCTAAGGGGACTAACAAATCCAGTGAAAAGTAACAAAAAATGCTTTAAAAAAATATGAAAAAACCCTAAAAGTTCAAATCACCCTCCTTCTTCCCCATTAAAAACAAAGATAATAATAATTTTTAAAAAAATGCACATATGTGGAGTTTTGACTCTCAGAAAAGTCTGATCTATCAAAATATAAAAATAATTAACCTGATCGGTAAACAGGAAAAATTTAAAAATGCCAAAATGTTTTTTGGTCACTGCAATGCCACAAAAAATGCTATAATAAGAGATCAAAATGTCATATTTATTCCAAGATGATATCAATAGAAAGTTCATCTCACCGCACAAAAAAGTAAGCCATCACACAGCTCCATCAATCAAAAAATCAAAAAGTTATGGGTCTCGGAAAATGGTGACACAACCCCAAAAAATAGTTTTTTTCAAACTTTTGATTTTTTTTCACCACTAAAGTAATTACAAAAATGGATATGTTTGGTATTGCCGTAATTATATTGATGAACATATTAGATTTCAATGTTATTTTTACTACACAATGTACACTATAAACTTGGAATTTTATTCCCATTTTACAGTACATTATGTGGTAAAATGAATATTGTTATTCAAAAGTACAACTCATCCAGCAAGAAACAGGCAATCATGTGTTTATGTCAACAGAAAAATAAAAAAGATATGGCTCTGGTAAGAAGGGAATGCAAAAATGGAAATTTTCTGCGTCGGGAAAGGGTTTAAGAAAAGAATAAAACAAGATGTTTGAACTTTTTCCTTTACATCTGGAATCATCAGTTAGAAAATTAATCATAGAATTCCATGGAAGTACATTGTAAGTAGAGATGAGCAGCGTTCGACTAGAACTGTTCGCCAATCTCAAATTCGAGCTGTTTTGGGCAGTGTTGGAGTCGTTCGACGAACGCGAACGATTTGCAAAACATTCGGCTGTTCGAGGTTATGTTCGATAACTGTTCGTGCACCAATAGCGTAACTGGATTTTTTCACATCATGCAGGGATTGTCTGCCACTCACTGTAATGCCACAGCCATGGTGGTTGTGGCATTACAGTGATTGCCCAAATCGATGGGAACAGTGCTCACAGTGAAACATGAAAAGCCGGCAATTCAGCAGCGGCTTACACCGGTACCCGACAATTTAGAACAGAAAGAATAGAGCATCACACATAGATTAGAGAGATAGAAACATGTCAGTCACATATAGAAGAAGCACAGTGACAGTGTTGGTTACTGTACAGTACTTGTCATTTAGTGTTAAAGGATTTATTAAAAAAAAATAATAGTGTTTTCCTGCACCGTCTCTTTAAAAAAGCCGGCCGGCAATTCAGCATCGGTACCCGACAATTTAGAACAGAAAGAATAGAGCATCACACATAGATTAGATAGATAGAAACAAGTCAGTCACATATATAATAAGTACAGTGATAGTGTTGATTAAAGGATTTATTAAAAAAAAAGTTGGCATGGGGTTCCCCGTAATTTTAGTCTCTAGCGGAGGTTAAGCAGATGGATGGGGCAGATGTTTGAAGCCTGGGAATGGGGTAATACCCACAGAGCTTCCCAGGCTACTAATATCAGCCCCCAGCTGAATACCTAGCCTTTACTAGCTATTAAAATGGGTGACCCAAAAAAAAATGACGTGGGGTCCCCCCTATTTTAATAGCTAGCAAAGGCTAGGCAGACAGCTGGGGGCTGAAAATAATAGCCACGGAAGGGTGCCATAAATATTGGCCCCCTCCCAGGCTAGAAACACCAGCCGTCAACCGCCCCAGAAATGGCGCATCCATAGGATGCGCCAATTCTGCACTTAGCCCCGCTCTTCCCACTGCCTTGGGGGCTGATATTAGTAGCCTGGGAAGCTCTGTGATCATTACCTCCTTCCCAGGCTTCAAACATCTGCTCCATCCATCTGCTTAACCTCCGCCAATTTTTTTTTTAATAAATCCTTTATTTTAACACTAAATGACAAGTACAGTAATCAACACTATCACTGTACTTATTATATATGTGACTGACATGTTTCTATCTATCTAATCTATGTGTGATGCTCTATTCTTTCTGTTCTAAATTGTCGGGTACCGATGCTGAATTGCCGGCCGGCTTTTTTAAAGAGAGTGTCTTCTGAGCAGTTTGTCAGCTTTTGGACACCTTTGAAGGTGTTTTCTATGTGTTTTTGTTTGCCTGCCATTGGTTTTAACGGTGTTCGACAGTGTTCTAAGGTGTTCGACGAACAGTTCCCCGAACATCCCGGTGTTCGACGAACTAAACCGAACCCGAACACTACGTGGGTGGCTCAACACTAATTGTAAGCATGCTCTCTGACATGTGCAAGCGGTCTCTGTGCTCAGATGTGACTCTCTTCCTCACCTATTGCCATTATGTTATCTGCCCCAAGCTTTAAAATACAGGTATTGCTTTTCATTATAATTTTTTCTCCTATGATAATGAAGTGACGGCTGTTGCAGTGCAGATGCCACAAGATGAGATAACATGGAATACAGTTGTCCATGTGAAAGAGGCATAAGACTTGATTCAGCTTTTGGTACAGTTTAATGCAATTTTTTGAGTGAAAGTCAGAAACAGATTAGAAAAGAATGAGGTTGTGAAAGAAGGGCTTATACATCCATACTCCATTTAGCTGTATCCATTTCTAGCTAAAGCTAAAAGCCCCATAAAAATCTACTCCTCAAGCTACATCAGAAACTGCATGTGTGATTAGTCTTTATAGACATACACAGGAGTGGATTCAAAGAGGATCTTTGACAAAGTCAGGAGAGGTGGTGAAGTGCCACGAGAGGTGGTAAGTTTTCCTTCAATGGAAGTCTTCAAACAGAAGCTGGACAAACATCTGTCTGAGATGGTTTAGTGAATCCTGCATTGAGCAGGGGGTTGGACACGATGACATCGGAAGTCCCCTCCAACTCTAACATTCTATTCTATGAAGTTTTTCATATTGAACTGGACACACAATGTAATAGTGGCTACAGAGAGGAATAAAATGTTTTGGCACCTAATGAGTTAACTTTTGTTGAGTCCAAGTGGGTGTTATTAGGAGAAGAAATGCAGGCCCTTCAAAGAAAACGCCCACTTTGACTTAACTAAAGTTAACTCATTAGGTGCCAAATACTTTGGTTGCTAATATCTCCACAATGGATAGGAGAAATTAAAAACAAACAAAAAACATTTTTTTTCCACTCTACAGCCACCATTACTGCTCTGCTCATCATTATTGGCACCCATAAAGTACATAATGTGGAATATCTCCTGAAAAAAATGAATCAAGTGAAACAGTCTTTTTGCATAGAGCACTCGTGTTAAATGCAAAGGAGCAAATGATAAACAATAATTTAAAACAAAAAACAATGGGAGGGAAAAATAGAAAAACCTAAAGCTTGCTGTGTCACTGGTATTGGAACCCTTTTCAATGAATTTAGTATGGAAACACATTTTGACTCGCCTTTGATAAATCACAAAAGAGATTCACCTGTGATTATTTGTTGGAGCCCATGTGACATGAATTAGCCAATGAATGATGACTTCAGTGTTTTAAAAAGCCACATGGTAGGCCCTGTTCCTTTGTTACAATGGTGAAGACAAAGGAGCTGTCTGAGGACATCAGAACTGCTATTATTAGCAAACACAAGACTTTCAAAGGGTATAAGGTCATCTCCAAAGACCTTGATATCCCTTTTTCAACAATGCACAATGTTATTAAGTAGTTTGTGAAGCATGGTACTGTCAAGAACCTCCATGGATGTGGGGGAAAGAGGAAAATTTACAAGAGATGTCTTCGAAGGTTGGTGTGAATGGTGGAAAGAACACATGTCAAACATCCAAAGACCTCAAGGCCAACTTGTAACAGTCTGGAGTCATGGTTTCAACAAGTACCATATGCTGCACACTAAGCAGAGCTTTATGGGCGAAGGCCAAGGTGGAAACCATTGCTTAAGAAAAAACATAAAAAGGAATGACTAATCTTTGCCAAATAGTACTCTGACAAATCACAATCCTTCTGGGAAAATGTTCTGTGGACAGATGAAACAAAAATAGAGTTTTTTGGCAATACAAAGCAACAGTTTATTTACAGACTGCGCAATGAAGCTTATAAGGAAAAGAACACCTTATCAACAGTTAAGCATGGTGGAGGATCCATAATGCTGTGGGGTTGCTTTGCTGCATCTGGTACAGGAGGCCTTAACCATATGAAAGGAATCATGAAAACAAAGAATTATCAAGAGATTTTAGAGCGAAATGTCCTACCCAGTGTAAGAAAACTTGGTATGAGTTGAAGATCATGGGTCCTCCAGCAAGACAATGACCCAAGGCACACATCCAAAAGTACACAGGAATGGTTGAAAAAGAAAAAATGGACAGTTTTAAAATGGCGAGCAATGAGTCCTGACTTCAATCCTATTGAAAATCTTTGGCATGAGCTGAAATCTGCCATTGGGAAAAATAACCCTGCAAGCATTCAAGAGCTTTAACAAACTGCAAAGGAAGAGTGGGAGAAAATTTCAGCTGAAAAGTGCAAGAAGCTTATAGATGGCTACAAGAAACGTTTGGAGGCTGTCAGAAAACCAAAGGATGTGCAACCAAGGATTAATTAGGAGTGCCTTTACTGCTGTACATGTTGTTTTTCCTGTTTTTTTTTATTCACAATTGCTGCATGGAAGTTGAAAAACAATGTTTAATTGTTGTATTATGTTGGACCACTAATTAAAAAATCCTGATGATGTAACTTTGGTACATTTCCATTTATTTCTGAACATAGTGTACAGTCTATGAAAAAAATGAAGGGGTGCCAATAATGATGAGCAGCACTGTATATCTTGTGTCCAGTTCAACATGTAAAATTTGGTGGAAGGTAATCTAAGGAAAATTATAAAGGAAACACTGATACATTTTCACTCCTTTGTATGAATTTCTGTATTTACCCAAGAAACTCCATCAATAAATGCCATAATAAATTCATTCACATTCCAAAATTGAACATGTGATTTGAGCTAAATTCAGATTTGTTTTTATTACAGACTTTGATAATGAGAATAAAAAAAGCACCAGCTAATTTCAATAAAACTGAAAAAAGTGTTATCTGTTTATACTATGTAGTGTGTAAAGATAAGAAGTATTAAAAACATGTTTCACATAAAAACACAAAATATACCATTTTTACTAGACATGAGCTAATCAGACAAAATTCAAATTTGCTTCTTCGTGTAAATTTTCCAAAGAAATTCGATAAGCAGAGAAGTAATTCTCCATGAATTGAATTTCCCTTATTATGCTTAGGGTCTTTACAGAATCCAGAAATTAATAAAATGTGAAAAACATACAGTACAGACCAAAAGTTTGGACACACCTTCTCATTTAAAGATTTTTCTGTATTTTCATGACTATGAAAATTGTACATTCACACTGAAGGCATCAAAACTATGAATTAACACATGTGGAATTATATACTTAAGAAAAAAGTGTGAAACAACTGAAAATATGTCTTATATTCTAGGTTCTTCAAAGTAGCCACCTTTTGCTTTGATGACTGCTTTGCACACTCTTGGCATTCTCTTGATGAGCTTCAAGAGGTAGTCACCGGAAATGGTTTTCACTTCACAGGTGTGCCCTGTCAGGTTTAATAAGTGGGATTTCTTGCCTTATAAATGGGGTTGGGACCATCAGTTGTGTTGTGCAGAAGTCTGGTGGAAACACAGCTTATAGTCCTACTGAATAGACTGTTAGAATTTGTATTATGGCAAGAAAAATTGTATTATTATTTGTATTTGTATTATGGCAAGATTTGATGCTTTCAGGGTGAATGTACAATTTTCAAAGTCATGAAAATACAGAAAAATCTTTAAATGAGAAGGTGTGTCCAAACTTTTGGTCTGTACTGTATAAAAAAAAATTGTGCTTACCTTACCATTTACCCCTCCAGCCCCTCACTGTCGCAAGTCTGGTCCACGTGCTAAACTTTATACATAAAATAAAATAGAGTTCAAAGGTGAACATACACTTTTATTTAAATGATACATTATCTTTTTAATTCTCAAATTCCTACATTTATGGTTCTACAAAGAAATAAGAATGGGGGCGCAGTAGTGATGTTACACAGACAAACAAAATTAATAAATGAGAATGTGCTTACCTTGCGGGATTGTGACATGCACAACTCATGTATTAAGCGTGAGAGAGGGCTGCTGGAGACACCAAACCTTGGTGGTTAGCAATGTAGAAGAATGATGAAAGGTGTCAGTAATTCCGCGCTCCTCCATTAAATTAGATTATACAGGATCCAGTCCTTTTGTGATAGATTTATTCCTTTGACAAGCTAAAAACAAACGCGTTTCGTGGACGTCCTGTCCACTTCTTCAAGTGTATAGCTTAAGAGAGGTTAGCAGCAGGGAACATATATACCATGGTAAGTGCAAAAAAACTGGCGCCAAAATTCCAGCAGCTTTTTTTTTGTTTTAACAAAACTTTACATATTCCTTATGTAACATATCTGGTGGCGGGCTTGCATGGTGCACCATCTCTCACTATGCAAGATCGCAAACTTGATCTTTAGTCCAGTCTGCTAGCCTGGCTTCTATTCATGCTCTCTGCTTGTCTCTGTTCTGATTGCTTAGGGCGGCGGCCCGGTTACTTCCTGTTTTTTGTAGCTGCTGTGGGCACACCCCTAATGCGTCCTCAGCCTATTGCTGTCTGTCACTGGATATTTAAACCAGCTCCACCTTGAAGCTGGTGCCTGAGCAACACTTATCCTCAGAGGGCTTCTTGCCTCTGATGTGCCAGGTCCTGTTCTGTTTTTCCTGCATGTCCACCTTCCTGGAGGCTGTATTCCCAGTCCTGTCTTAACACGCTCCTAGCCTGTTCGTCCCGCCTTCTAGGGGCCGCATACCCAGACCTGTTATCTGTGTCTTCTAGCCTGTTTGTCCGCCATTCAGGGGGCAGCATACCCAGACTTGCTCCTGTATCTCGCTGCAGTGTCAGTTCCTGTCTGAACGCTCAGTTCCTGTCTGAACACTCTCCTAGCCTGTTACCTGTTTTTCTCTATGTCCGTACCTTCCCTTTTTCTGCAGAGTCTGTACCTGCACCTAACTCCTACTCGTTGTCGCTGTATTTCCGTTTGTAAGTTTAGAGTCCACTCGCTATTTCATTGCAAGTATCTTGTGTGTATCTGGTTCTGCCTTTCCCTTCCAGTCTGTTCCGTGTGAAGAGAGCCCTGCACCCTCTGCTCTGCCTTGCTCACCGCTCCGGCGGTTCCTTCCTGCTCTGCCTTTCTCACCGCTCTGGCGGTTCCTTCCTGCTCTGCCTTGCTCACCACTCCGGCGGTTCCTTCCTGCTCTGCCTTGCTCACCGCTCCGGCGGTTCCTTCCTGCTCTGCCTTGCTCACCGCTCCGGCGGTTCCTTCCTGCTCTGCCTTGCTCACCGCTCCGGCGGTTCCTTCCTGCTCTGCCTTGCTCACCGCTCCGGTGGTTCCTGCCTGCCCTGCCTTGCTCACTGCTCCAGCGGTTCCTGCCTGCTCTGCCTTGCTCACCGCTCTGGTGGTTCCTGCCTGCTCTGCCTTGCTTACTGCTCCGGCGGTTCCTGCCTGCTCTGCCTTGCTCACCGCTCCGGCGGTACCTCTCTGCTCCGCCTTACCCACTGCTCCAGCGGTTCCTCTCTGCTCTGCTTGTCTACCGCATCTGCGGTTCTGTTCCTGAATCCCAGTCTGTACTGGACCCTATCTAGCCTGTGCTCCAACCTACTAGTACCTCCCCGTCTGCACACCAGCCGTACTTGTCAGTACCCTCCTGTCTGCATACCAGCCGTGCCTGCTGGTATCCTCCTGTCTGCACTCCAGCCGTGCCTGCCAGTGCCCACCTGTCTGCATGCCAGCCGTGCCTGCCAGTACCCACCTGTCTGCGTGCCAGCCTAACCTGCCTGTTCCTGTATTCCCCGGTGTGGGTCAACAGCCGTGTCCGGGGTCTGGCCTGGAGTAGCACCTGGTCCCTCTGCTCGGTTCCTCCCTGGTGCATGGCGTCGTTAGCCGTCGTGCGACCTTGGTTGGATCGGGTTGATACTTAGTTACGCCCCTCCAGGCACTCTCCGGTTCATGGCACAGTGGAATCACTAAATCACACACACGCCAGTCAGCCCGGGCGTGTGCATAACACCCTAAAACAGTGTGTCTGATAGTGTCATTAGAAGGACACTCATAAAAAAGTAATGAGAGTTGTATAAAATTGAAATAGACTTAAAATATCTTCCACATAAGTTATAAAGGGTAAAAAAATATATAAAAGAGTTTTCGTAACATATATAGTAATTTGAACACATCATTTCTTGGAATTATATGCCATATCAAGACAACATCCATGGTTAGAGCCTCTAGACCAGAGGTCCCCAACCGCCGGTCCGCGGACCAGGACCGGGCCGTTGGGGTTTTTCAGCCGGTCCGCGGGGAGAGGGGGCCCCTCCAGCCTCCAGCAGGGCCGCCATCAGGGCATGACTGCCCTGACTCCAGTATGGGGCCCGGCCGGTAGGAGCCCCCTCGGAGCCCCCCTCTTGTGCGTCTCTCTCCTCATGGGGCCCCCGGCCGCATGCTAAGCGCCGGGTCCGGGAAATCTTACCGCTGCGCTGCTGCGGCAGCACCTTCATGATTCCCCTGACTTCCGGTCATGTGACGGCGCCGTCACATGGCCGGAAGTCAGGAGAACCTGGTGTCAGTGATTTGGACGAGCGCCAGGATTCTGCAGGAATCGCATGGGGGTAAGTATAACAAGTTTTATTTTTTTTTAAATACAATTAACTAGGAGTGGGGGGAATGGGAGATGCACATGGGGGGAGGGGAGAGATGAGAGATGCACATGGGGGAGGGGAGAGATGAGAGATCCACATGGGGGGGAGGGGAGAGATGAGAGATGCACATGGGGGAGGGGAGAGATGAGAGATCCACATGGGGGGAGGGGAGAGATGAGAGATGCACATGGGAGGGAGGGGAGAGATGAGAGATGCACGGGGGGTGAGAGATGCACGGGGGGGATGAGAGATGCATGGGGGGTGGATGAGAGATGCACGGGGGGTGAGAGATGCACGGGGGGGATGAGAGATGCACGGGGGGTGGATGAGAGATGCACGGAGGGGGATGAGAGATGCACGGAGGGGGATGAGAGATGCACGGAGGGGGATGAGAGATGCACAGGGGTGAGCTGCACATGGGGGGGTGAGAGATGCACATGGGGGGGTTATGTTTACATAACTTTGTTGCCTTATGAAGGGCGGGGGGGGCCCCCAAAAATTTCTTGCACAGGGGCCCACTACAGTCTGTGTCCGCCCCTGGGATGAAGTAAATGCAGCTGAACAGCAGCTGTCAGGACAGCTGCCCTGTCCTGCTGCAGGGCGTGATGGGGCCTCAGTGATGCGGCTCCTGGCACAGCACATTATGTGGGGCTCCTGGCATAGCTCCTGGCGGGGACCTGGTCTACACTATATGATAAGTATGCACTAAACTCCAAATCCCTCCATTACCCCGCCCCCATATGACCAAAGCCCCGCCCACCCCACCCCCTCCTTGCTGGGCCATGGAAAAATGATCTTGCTTCAAGCCGGTCCCTGGTGCAAAAAAGGTTGGGGACCACTGCTCTAGACCACGGAAGTATCTGATAGTTGGTCAACATTATTTAGTCATTTTTTTCACTTTTTTAGGAGGGATACAACTGTATGAACGCATTAACAAGGATTAGCATAATTAAAGTGTATGTTCATGGTGTAACCCTGACCAGTTTATGCATATGCTTCCTATCTTGTCCATGTCCCTATTGTCAGAATGAAATATAAATATGCTTCATGTCACCAATAAAGCAAAAGCAGTGATTAAATTAAATTAACCGCATCAAGAGGAAAGGGTATGATAGTATTTTGTGCTCCTCCTAAGATCTAATTTCACATGGTTTACTATCCCGGATAGTAGGGATAATGAAAATGGGTACTCAATGATCCCGTAACTCAGTTGGATATACGACGGAATCTCCTCTTGTGCAACGCCAATCAGCGCAGCGGGATTTCTGAAAAAAGATGGTGGCCGTTAGCGGCTCATCTGCGGGATGGACCTCAGCGGCGATGCAGCCAGGAGATGACCGGCGCGAGGCGCTTATCTCCCGACCGCCGGCGACGCTGACCTCCATGCCGCTAGGGTGTCAAGGGAGGACCGGGGAGTGGCGCTGCGGGGCGGAATACTTCTGCTGCGAGCGCCCGCTCATGTCCCGGGTTCTCGCAGCGGAAGTAGCCGCACAGGCAGCGCCGCTCCCCGGTCCTCACCAATACGATTCCACTCCCCGGTCCTCACCAATACGATTCACTGATTGGTCGTGATCTCTCACCGCGACCAATCACTGATCTTGGCCCAAAAGTTAAACACCGCTGTGCTGATTGGTCGCGGCCGCTGCCCGCGACCAATCACCGATTTGGGCACCACATTTAAATAGCGTCCGCGACCAATCAGCACAGCGGTGTTTAAATGTGTCTGCAAGATCGGTGATTGGTCGCGGCCGCTGTTTAAATGTGGTGATTGTGGTGATTTAAATCGGTGATTGGTCGCGGGCAGCGTCTGCGACCAATCAGCACAGCGGTGTTTAACTTTTGCAGCAAGATCAGTGATTGGTCGCTGGCGAAGACCGCGACCAATCACCGATTTGGGCGCCACATTTAAATAGCGCCCGCGACCAATCACCGATCTTGCAGACACATTTAAACACTGCTGTGCTGATTGGTCACGGATGCTATTTAAATGTGCCGCCCAAATAGGTGATTGGTCGCGGGCAGCGTCGGTGACCAATCAGCATAGCGGTGTTTAAATGTCTCTGCAAGATCGGTGATTGGTCGCGGCCGCTATTTAAATGTGGCGCAGAAATCGGTGATTGGTCGTGGTCTTCGGCCGCGACCAATCACTGATCTGGCCGCAAAAGTTAAACACCGCTGTGCTGATTGGTCGCGGACGCTGCCCGCGACCAATCACCGATTTGGGCGCCACATTTAAACACAGCTGTGCTGATTGGTCGTGGAAGCTGCCCGCGACCAATCACCGATTTGGGTGCCACATTTAAATAGCGGCCACGACCAATCACCGATCTTGCAGACACATTTAAACACCGCTGTGCTGATTGGTCGCGGACGCTATTTAAATGTGGCGCCCAAATCGGTGATTGGTCGCGGGCTGGGTCCACGACCAATCAGCACAGCGGTGTTTAAATGTGGTGCCAAGATCGGTGATTGGTCGCGGCCGATATTTAAATGTGGCGCCCAAATCGGTGATTGGTGGCGGGCAGCGCCCGCAACCAATCAGCGATTTTGAACACAAATGTCCGGACCTTAGTAACACCATGCGGCTACTGTCGGGAGATCAGCGGCTAGGGTGTCAAGGGAGGACCGGGGAGCGGCGCTGCGGGTCGGGATACTTCTGCTGCGAGCAGTCGCTCATGTCTCGGCTTCTCGCAGCGGAAGTAGCCGCATAGGCAGCGGCGCTCCCCGGTCCTCACCAATACGATTCCGCTCCCCGGTCCTCACCAATACGATTCGCTGATTGTTTGCGGTCTCCGGACCCGACCAATCAGTGATCTTGGTGCAAAATTTAAACACCGCTGTGCTGATTGGTCGCGGCCTCTGCCCACGACCAATCACCGATTTGGGCGCCACATTTAAACACTGCTGTGCTGATTGGTCGCTGACGTCAGCCGCGACCAATCAGCGAGCTTGGCGCCAAATTTAAACAACGCTCTGCTGATTGGTCACGGACTCCAGCCGCGACCAATCAGTGACATTGGCGCCAAATTTAAACAACGCTCTGCTGATTGGTCGCGGATGCCAGACGCGACCAATCAGCGACATTGGCCCCAAATTTAAACAACACTCTGCTGATTGGTCGCAGACGCCAGCCGGGACCTATCAGCGAGATTGGCGCCAAATTTAAACAACGCACTGCTGATTGGTCTTGGTGGCCGGCCGCGACCAATCAGCATTATTGGCGCCAAATTTAAACCCCGCTCTGCTGATTGGTCTTGGTGGCCGGCCGCGACCAATCAGCAATTTTGGTGCCAATTTAAACATCGCTCTGCTGATTGGTCGCGGTCGCCGGTCACGACCAATCAGCAGTATTGGCGCCAAATTTAAACACCGCTTCGCTGATTGGTCGCGGTGGCCGGTGACGAATAATCAGCATTATCGGCGCCACATTTAATCAACGCTCTGCTGTTTGGTCGCGGCCGTGACCAATCATCAATATTGGCGCCAAATTTAAATACCGCTCTGCTGATTGGTTGCGACCGCCGGCCGCAACCAATCAGCATTATTGGCGCCCAATTTAAACACCGCTCTGCTGATTGCGCCCGGTCGGCCGCATACATATTCTAGAATACCCGATGCGTTAGAATCGGGCCACCATCTAGTATGTATGTATATATATATATATATATATATATATATATATATACACATATATATATATATATATATATATATATATATACATACATTTTACTCTTTATAACTTATGTGGAAGATATTTTAAGTCTATTTCAATTTTATACAACTCTCATTACTTTTTTATGAGTGTCCTTCTAATGACACTATGAGACACACAGTTTTAAGGAATATGTAAAGTTTTGTTTAAAAAAAAAAAAAAGCTGCTGGCATTTTGGCGCCAGTTTTTTTGCATTTACCATGGTATGTATGTTCCCTGCTGCTAACCTCTCTTAGCTATACACTTGAAGAAGTGGACGGGACGTCCACGAAACGCGTCTGTTTTTAGCTTGTCAAAGGAATAAATCTATCACAAAAGGACTGGATCCTGCATAATCTAATTTAACAGAGGAGAGCAGAATTACTGACACCTTTCATCATTCTACTAAATTTATGGTTGTCACTGTGTCAATGTTATATTTGCAGTAATTGATTGGAAGAGAATTGGAAACATAATTTTCACGTGATAAATATTTATGTTTCTACTAAAGTTTCACAAATTGAAAATAAAAATACATTAAACAAAGTATTTTAATAGAACATGACTTTTTGCTCAGAACCTTGTGTTCTTCTTCTTGAGACTCAATTAACTGAAGGTCACGCATACAAAATATACGGTAGATATTTTCACATAATACACAGTGCGTTCCAGTCAAATGCCTCCATTATTCAAGCCATTTTGAAGGGATATTTGTATGCCGCTACTGATGTTTTATATTTTGTCATGTTATGTTATGCCATGCACTGTGTATTGTGGTGAAGGCACTTACACACAATATAGTGAACTGTAACCATAATATGAGTTGAAATAAACAACTGTAAGGCGGCGGTGTTCACACCATGCAGTAACTGAGGCAGTGACCCAAAACAAGTCCAACATAAGCAGCTTTTATTCAGCAACTCACGGGTAAACAGAAAGTCCTCCGGTTCGCAGCCGGGTTAACATGAGTCCATAAACAACGGTTGCTGGGGACAATGGCCGCGCCGGGCCGCTCAGAGCCTGACAGGTGCAGAGCCTTCCTAGGCAGTGGTTCAGCCACACTCAATCCTGCTGAGCTAACCTGCTGTGCTCCTAGCAGGTTGCAACATAGAACAACACTAATAGTTAGTGCAGGAGTTTTAAAGGACCTGTGGCAAGAGCCACTGGAAAACCCGGGTTGAAGGGAGGAGGCCGCCCCACTGCCTCCTGTGACCTCCTCCAAGAAATGAAGACCCTGCCGGGTTTTACTTAATCTGCCTTAGCCAGGTAGTCTGACCAGCTCATTGCTTACCTTCATTCCTGCATTGCAGCCGCAGCTGTGTGTGTGACTGCAATGCACTCCAATGGATTTAATAGGTCTCTGTACACATTCTGGGGGATATATAACGTCCCTCGTATACGATCCCGGTCACTGCCTCATACAACAGATATAGTATTGAGGTGATACAGAAGATAAATTACCTTTTGTAAGCTGAGAACCAGTTACTTGTAGTATGTAAGTACAGGGAGCATAGGTGTGAATATACGCTTGTCATAAAATAGCTCATTCACTTAGTACAATATCCTTTGGCTTCTTAAAGGGTTTGTCTGGGCTGGGAACAAAAGTCTGCAATTTCACTATTTGAGTGACGAATCCCCAGTATTTCATATGCTAGTCATCAGTCACGTGACCACATGTTTACGATTTGCAAAAACAAGTTGAGTTTAATTAGCCTGTGATCACAAGTATAAACATTGATTACATGTAGTCACATGATCCATGGGAAGCATGACAGTTGCACACCACACGCTATCAGGATTCTGCAGACTTTTGTCCCAAGCTTGGACAACCACTTTAATGTATTGTCTATATTTTTCTTTGGACTGGAAATGCATTTTCTAATTCATTATACTGTGCTTCAGTCCTTGCTCAACAAATGTAGACAAAACTGTGAAGGGACCCCAGTGCTACATCAGCACGCTCTTTCTCATGATTACAGGGTTCTCGGCAGTATTACTTATCCTGATGAATTGCCATCTCCTGTTGTAATGGAAAAGGTTGAAGAACTTGATATTGATAAGAAAGTGTACATTGTGACATTGGAATGCTGCATGAGAACGCTGATAGGAGGGATAGGCCTAAGCTGATAAGGGAGGTGCTTAAGAGTGTCCACATGTATTTTTTTTGGTGAGTTGTGCATTTACAAAAAAAGAGAGTCAAACTAAAGATCAGTGTAGGCTTGCTCCTCAGGGGAGTATTGGTGGCTGTAAGGTGGAGGTGCTATTTTAATGCAGGAGTAGTTGGAAGTTGAAAGCTGTGATGACACTTCATTTAATCTTAATTATCCAGAGGTAAATTCAGTAGGCCAGGAGACATATGCTAATATCTTTATGTTGACTTTTGAATTTATGTGTTTTTCTTTGGTTGGTCAAGAAACAAAGACTATTAGTTGTATAATAATACAAAAAGGGCAAAAACATATGACAAAAACACAGATAAACTGACTATAGACAAATTGTGTTGGAATCTGTGTGGTAGATGCCCACCCATATGATTATATGATACAAGAGAATCAGAGTTCATCTGGCGTGATAAATAACATTTTATTGAAAGTATCCCATGACATATAGTGTCAAGATAATAGCAAAGAATATACAAAAAACGACAAAATGCAAAGTGCCAGCAGCATGCAGGGAGACAAGGACGGTCTGCCATCAAATTCATAATAGTAAATTACAGTAAACATAGATTTTTAACTCTGAGGACCACATGTTACAACAATCACATAGTCAAGAACTGGTGGTAAAGCCTAATATGATATAAATCCATAATTAAGGGCCCCCAAAGTCTTCCCAAAGATCAAGCTTCATCAGGAAGAAACCCTGCAGGTGGGGGTGATGGATGGCAACGCCTCGATGCGTGTTTCGCCGAAGGGGTGCGCAACTTTCTCAAGAGGCTATCGTGTGTGGTGCTGCAGGACCTTAAATGCCCGAATATGGCGGTCATGTCGTGGCGGTCAGCCAATGCATGGGCCCAGGCCTTAAAACCTCTGCGCATGCGCGGGAGTTGGACTTTGCCATGACACCTGAGGATGCACAGAAGGCCAGGAGACAGCCAGGCACAGGCAAGGTGGTCAGGCAGACCACAGCACAGGTACACTGCGTGAATCACAGATTTAAAGGTACAGGATAGTAGAAGGGCAAAAAGTGTCATATATAGCTAGCCACCTCATGGATGACAGATTGGCATGATAAATATAATGCACAAGACCATTGGACAAATATTAATAATCAATTGCAAGTATAAAGTCACACAGTAAATGCACATTCCACACAAAAAACACATTATGTACATGAGTCAAAGAGGAAAAAGTGAAACAATATAGTACAATCAAAACATCAAAAATGTCATCCGGAAATGGCAACAGGACAAAAAGGATTCATCCCTCCTTTCGGCAGATGGTACCGTAAGGATAAAAGAGGATCCTCCAGCACCACATCACCCTAAATGCAAAAGAATAATTTAAATAAAAAAGAAAAATTAAAATCAATAATAACAACCTTAAAATACCATCACTATGAGATGGAAATAAACATCAGAGACTGCGGGAAAACTGAAGTAGACCATTGCTTACAAAAAAAGGGCAAAACTTAAGGTCTCGTTTAAGCCACGTGCAGTAGCGGTGTCAAGTGTGACAATCCACCTGGCCTCCTTTTGGGCCAGGATTTATTTCACATTGCCACGACACAAGCCCAAATGTAGTACATCGATACCATGTACCTTTAGTGACCTAGGATCTAAATATGCATTGCTCTAAAATTCCGAGCTAAAGTCATGAGCTCACGAGGGTCGGCCACTGTCTTGGCCGCGCCAATGTCCTGCACGTGCTCCCACACCCTCACTTCTAATTCTCTCGTAGTAAGTTCAACATAGATCAATTGGCAACCACACGTGGCATAATATATGACATTAGTGGTGCCACAAGAGATATAGATATTAATTTTGAACTCACGAGAGCCATCCAAGGATGCGAAAGAGGCACAGCGCAGGACATTGGCGCAGGCAAGACAGTGGCCACAAGGAAAAGAACCCACCATGGGTCCACGAGACCAAAAGGGATTGGGGTTAGGAGGGATATAATGACTAGCGACCAGAAGAGCCACATGATTTTTGGCCCTCCTAGCTGTCATTTGGGGGTGTTCCCCCAGAAATGTTCTCAGGGAGGGCTCTGTGCCCAAAATGCTCCAATGCTTAGTAAGTATATGCCTCATAGTGCACCACTCATGATTGAATGTTGAAATATATCGGATTCTCTCCTGTTTCTGGCTCCAATTGGGCAAGCCAGGGTATAGAAAATTGTTACGGGGAGTCCCCCATGCCCTAGCATAACCACGTTTGATGCTTCTGTTGCTGTATCCTCTCTGCCTGAATCTGTCAACCAGGTCAACTGCCTGTTTCTTAAATTTGGTGTCAGAGGAGTAGATCCGCTTGACCTTCAGGAATTTTCCAACCGGGACGGCCCTAATCGTGGATGAGTTATGTGCAGACTCAGGGTGGATCAAAGCATTCACCTCTGTCAGCTTCCTGAACACATCAGTCTGGATGGAGAAATTGTGATCCACCTCCAGAGTGACGTCGAGGAAGTCGAAAGACTAACAAGAATACGTTAGTTTGATCCCGAGTGAGTTAAAATTCAACTGCCTCATAAAATCATCGAGTTCCTTCACCGTCCCCAACCCCCCAAAAAATTTCACCAATATACCGGAGCCATGACAGGACATGGTCTGCGGCCCCTGCGCCCTCGTAGTCAAAAAGTTCCCATAATTATGGATTTATATCATATTAGGCTTTACCACCAGTTCTTGGGTATGTGATTGTTGTAACGTGGTCCTCAGAGTTAAAAATCTATGAATACTGTAATTTACTATTATCAATTTGATGGTAGACCGTCCATGTCTCCCTGCATGCTGCTGGAACTTTGCACTTTGCCGTTTTTTGTATATTCTTTGCTATTATCTTGACATTATACAGTATGTCATGGGATACTTTCAATAAAATGTTATTTATCACGCCAGTTGTTATCTGATTCTCTTGTATCATATTATTTGTATAAGCCTGGATGTTGACACTCGAGTTTATATTTACTGCAACTTAATGTCTGCTAATTTTGCAAGACAGGTATGCAGGGTCATTGAACAATGAAATTATGCTTGCTAATATGTTGATTACCATTGTATAAGTCCTTGTGGCTTGTTGACCTGCAGAGCAGTGGAGGACAAACTGTGCAAATTAATTAAATGCTCAAGCAACGAGAAATAGGCCAATACCACCTCCCCCCCCTGACCTGGGAATGATCACATGAACCACAGATGTGGATATAAAAAGGACCCCAATCCTTCTGAGAGGAACTTTACAAATTCCCAGCCAAGAAAGAACAGCAACCAGGACACATGGCTCCATCAAGAGGGACACAGATTTGACTCTAAGAATGTCAACTGAAGGAACCACGCATCCAGCTGGAAGAACACAGATCTGCTCCATTGAATATCACTGAACTCATAGATACATTTGGGGAAGCCAGGATTGTAACCCTCTGGTCACCTGACCCCCATGGATACATTTTGAAAAACCAGGTTGGGACCATCCAGTTACCCAGCTCCATGGAGTCGTTCTATGAATCCAGGTTGTGACCTTCTGGTCACCTCAAACCCATGAATATATTTTGGGAAATTAGGATTGTGACTATCCAGTCACCTGAATCCCAGGGATACATTTGGAGAAGCCAGGTTGGGACCATCTGGTCACTGTCTCCATGGAGATGTTGAGAGAAACCACGTTGGTACCACCCATCACCTGGCCACGTGCCTTAATTTTACTGTCAGCTTCCTAAGCTTGTCATTACCTCATCTCTCTGGGTGTCCGCCAAAAGCAGGGTGCCACAGATGGGGCTAGTCGGCACTGTGTTACGATGATACTGGCGTAGTACTGCTGGAAACCAGTGGCTGAAGGAGCACAAGCAGGAACAGAAAGCGGTAGTAGAAGTTCTTGGAGATATCAAGGAGTTGTAGGAAATAATTTATAGATGAATTAGCACAGTCTGGGTTAGAATGTTCAGGAGCTGAAGACTTAAACTAGGCTAACAGCTAGACATAATACTCAAGCAGTGAGTGAGAGATCCATGCGGCTTTAAGTAGGCCCAAACAGGAAAAAATATGGATTCCATAGATTCAGAATACGCCATCTTGGTAAAGGGCAATTGAAGAACACAACAGCAACCTCCAGTGGTAAGGAGTGAAACTGCAGCACAATTATTAAAGTAAACAATAGCGGCCACTAGTGGTCAAAGTGTAGCAGGGCAACAGAAATCTTTACACACTGGAAGCCCTGAAGTCACAGCTGCTTTAATCCCGGCGAGCCAGCGAAAGGGTGAGACTGTAATTTTGCACTATATTGGGTATCTGCTGGGACTGTTCTATATGTTATTGTCTGGTGGTTCAATAAAGTATTGGCCCACTGGTTTACCCTCACCCTGTGGAGACTGAGGAGTATTCTGCCCATGGGAGACCCCTGTGTCTCCACAGAAGCTGTAAATTTTTCTTTGGGGTCTATGAAACACACTGCCGAGGGAGTCACGGGGTGCTTTTAGTGTGACCTGTTGAATGAGAGTTATCATCCTAATATAACTGAGTGAGGTTTGGAGATTGTTAGATAGATTAGATTGGTTCCATAGATTAATTACTACTTGAGAACTATTGGCTGGGGTGTTAAACTAAAACTTTTTTGAAAACTACAACAGAGTCCAAGAGCTATAGCACATCATCCTGAGAGGGATCTGTCTGTGTAGGAGAATTTGTTGCCTTGCGACTGAATGGAAAATGAAAATATTCTGTAGTCAAACTCTTGAAATTCATATGAGATCTGTAACAACTGCTTTCTAATTTAAGCAACACTCATCTTTGACTGTCTCTTTAAATGGACCACTCCAGCACCCGCTTGCAAGTAGACCTTATTTTTCCTATAGAAAGATGATCCAGTCTGAATAATTGTGTTTTGTTGTTTTCTTCAACTACAGTGGGGAAAAAGTATTTAGTCAACCACCAATTGTGCAAGTTCTCCCACTTAAAAAGATGAGAGAGGCCTGTAATTGACATCATAGGTAGACCTCAACTATGAGAGACAAAATGAGAAAACAAATCCTGAAAATCACCTTGTCTGATTTGGGAAGATTTTGTTTTCAAATTTTGGTGGAAAATAAGTATTTGGTCAATTACATAAGTTTATCTCAATACTTTGTTATATATCCTTTGTTGGCAATGACAGAGGTCAAACATTTTCTGTAAGTCGTCACAAGGTTGGAACACACTGTTCTGGTTTGTTGACCCATTCCTCCATGCAGATCTCCTCTAGAGCAGTGATGTTTTGGGGTTGTCGCTGGGCAACATGGACTTTCAACTCCCTCCAAAGATTTTCTATAGGGTTTAGATCTGGAGATTGGCTAGGCCACTGCAGGACCTTGAAATGCTTCTTACGAAGCCACTCCTTCATTGCCCTGGTGGTGTGCTTGGGATCATTGTCATGCAGAAAGACCCAGCCACGTTTCATCTTCAATGCCCTTGCTGATGGAAGGAGGTTTGCACTCAAAATCTCACGATACATGGCCCCATTCATTCTTTCATGTACACGGATCAGTCGTCCTGGTCTCTTGGAAGAGAAACAGCCCCAAAGCATGATGTTGCCACCTCCATGCTTCAGGTTAGGTATGGTGTTCTTTGGATGCAACTCAGCATTCTTTCTCCTCCAAACACGACGAGGGGGACACGTCTGGCACTGCAGGATCTGAGTCCCTGGCGGCATAGTGTGTTACTGATGGTAGCCTGTGTAATGTTGGTCCAAGCTCTCTGCAGGTCATTCACTAAGTCCCCCCGTGTGGTTCTGGGATTTTTGCTCACCGTACTTGAGATCATTTTAACCCCATGGGGTGAGATCTTGTGTCACAGTCAGCCAGTCTTTACAGAGAGAAGATGAGTATGGTTTATTAAACATGTTTGCCTTCTCCATCTCTCCATACAGAGTGCTAAATTAACACTGTGGATACAGATTAGGAAGAACTCACCATGCTTAATCTCTAGTGTTGAGCGAACATGCTCGACACTGCTCAGTACTCGCCCGAGCATCACACCACTCGGGATGTTCTGAGAGCACTGAGAATTTCCGGGTTACTCGGGCGGGAGCTCGGGTCTCCGCCCTGCATGTTTGGCGCTCTTTACAGAGCCAATGAACATGCAGAGATTGCCAGCCAGTCACTGTAATGTCGCAGCCATGTTGGTTGTGGGCATTACATTGATTGGCTGGCCACACAGCGTCACCTCGAGTATTTAAAACCGGGCGCTGCCATCTTGGACATAGGCGGCTGGGATCAGATAGTGTAGGTACAGCGCTACTGATTTAGGGAGAGATATATACTGTGAAATAGTTAGTATAGGGTCTGAAAAGGCCGCCAGATCAAACAAACAGTCCTTCTCAGGACTAATATCCAGATGTCAGGCAGGCAGGCTGTATAGGAGACGCAGTGGTTATACCAGCAAATGCTGCATTACAGTCCTGTGTGCTCCTGTTGCTGAAATTGCTGGACTTAGCTCCAGGTCTCGGGGGCGAGGAAAAATCCTTTTTTTTTCATTTAAATCCTCTTTTTTTTCCTCCTTCACACTGTACAAATACCAGTCTTATTAACCTATTGGTGTCCCCCCCCAAAAAAAAAAAAGTTTACCTGTGACAGTTCAGACACAAATATATCTGTCGCTCACTGTTCAGCCGCAAATATATATATTTAAAAAAGTCTGGTATACCCAGCAAATTATAACTGTGGTTTTGCTGTTCCACGGTAAAAAATCTCTATTATCCTGCTTTTGGCATTTTTTGCCGTAAAAAAAACTGTAATAGTGTCTCCCTGATTGTTCAGACACAAATATATCTGTTGAAAATAGTCTGGTGTAGGCCAGAGAAACAGAAGTGTGGTTTTGCACTTCCACGGTTCAAACCTCTGTATTATCGACTTTTGGGCAATTTGTACCTAAAAAAAACAGTTTGAGTGTGTCGCTCACTGTTCAGCCGCAAATATATATATTTAAAAAAGTCTGGTATACACCAGTAAACTATAACTGTGGTTTTGCTGTTCCACAGTAAAAAATCTCTATTATCCTGCTTTTGGTACTTTTTGCCATAAAAAAACATGAAATAGTGTCTCCCTGATTGTTCAGACACAAATATATCTATTTAAAATAGTCTGGTGTAGGCCAGAGAAACAGAAGTGTGGTTTTGCAGTTCCACGGTTCAAACCTCTGTATTATCGACTTTTGGGCCATTTGTACCTTAAAAAAACTCTTTGAGTGTGTTGCTCACTGTTCAGCCGCAAATATATCTATTTAAAATTGTCTGGTATACCACAGTAAACAATAACTGTTGTTTTGGTGTTCCATGGTAAAAAATCTCTATTATCCTGCTTTTGGCATTTTTTGCCATAAAAAAATACTGTAATAGTGTCTCCCTGATTGTTCAGACACAAATATATCTGTTTAAAATAGTCGGTGTAGGCCAGAGAAACAGAAGTGTGGTTTTGCACTTCCACGGTTCAAACCTCTGTGTTATCGACTTTTGGGCCATTTGCACCTAAAAAAAACAGTTTGAGTGTGTTGCTCACTGTTCAACCGCAAATATATATACTTAAAAAAGTCTGGTATACACCAGTAAATTATAACTGTGGTTTTGCTGTTTCACGGTAAAAAATCTCTATAATCCTGCAGTTGGCATTTTTTGCTGTAAAAAAAAACTGTAATAGTGTCTCCCTGATTGTTCAGACACAAATATATCTGTTAAAAATAGTCCGGTGTAGGCCAGAGAAACAGAAGTGTGGTTTTGCAGTTCCACGGTTCAAACCTCTGTATTATTCACTTTTGGGCCATTTGTACCTAAAAAAAAAACAGTTTGAGAGTGTCGCTCACTGTTCAGCTGCAAATATATATATTTAAAAAAGTCTGCTATACACCAGTAAATTATAACTGTGGGTTTGCTGTTCCACGGTAAAAAATCTCTATTATTCTGCTTTTGGCATTTTTTGTCGTAAAGAAAAACAGTAATAGTGTCTCCTGATTGTTCAGACACAGATATATCTGTTGAAAATAGTCTGGTGAAGGCCAGAGAAATAGAAGTGTGGTTTTCCAGTTCCACGGTTCAAACCTCTGCATTATCCACTTTTGGGCCATTTTTACCTAAAAAAAAACAGTTTGAGTGTGTCGCACACTGTTCAGCTGCAAATATATCTATTTAAAATTGTCTTGTATACCCCAGTAAACAATAACTGTTGTTTTGGTGTTCCATGGTAAAATATCTCTAATATCCTGCTTTTGGCATTTTTTGCCATAAAAAAAAACTGTAATAGTGTCTCCCTGAATGTTCAGACACAAATATATCTGTTTAAAATAGTCTGGTGTAGGCCAGAGAAACAGAAGTGTGGTTTTGCAGTTTTACGGTTCAAACCTCTGTATTATCGACTTTTGGGCCATTTGCACCTTAAAAAAACAGTTTGAGTGTGTTGCTCACTGTTCAACCGCAAATATATATACTTAAAAAGTCTGGTATACACCAGTAACTTATAACTATGGTTTTGCTGTTCTACGGTAAAAAATCTCTATTATCCTGCTTTTGGCACATTTTGCCGTAAAAAAAACTGTAATAGTGTCTCCCTGATTGTTCAGACACAAATATATCTGTTAAAAATAGTCTGGTGTAGGCCAGAGAAATAGAAGTGTGGTTTTGCAGTTCCATGGTTCAAACTTCTGTATTATCGACTTTTGGGCCATTTGTACCTAAAAAAAACAGTTTGAGTGAGTCGCTCACTGTTCAGCTGCAAATATATATATTTAAAAAAGTCTGGTATACACCAGTAAATTATAACTGTGGTTTTGCTGTTCCACGGTAAAAAATCTCTATTATCCTGCTTTTGGCATTTTTTGCCATAAAAAAAAACTGTAATAGTGTCTCCCTGATTATTCAGACACAAATATATCTGTTTAAAATAGTCTGGTGTAGGCCAGAGAAACAGAAGTGTGGTTTTGCTGTTCCACGGTTCAAACATCTGTATTATCGACTTTTGGGCCATTTGTACCTAAAAAAAAACAGTTTGAGTGTGTTGCTCACTGTTCAGCCACAAATATATATATTTAAAAAAGTCTGGTATACACCAGTAAATTATAACTGTGGTTTTGCTGTTCCACGGTAAAATATCTCTATTATCCTGCTTTTGGCATTTTTTGCCGTAAAGAAAAACAGTAATAGTGTCTCCTTGATTGTTCAGACACAAATATATCTGTTTAAAATAGTCTGTTGTAGGCCAGAGAAACAGAAGTGTGGTTTTGCAGTTCCACGGTTCAAACCTCTGTATTATCCACTTTTGGGCCATTTGTACCTAAAAAAAAAACAGTTTGAGTGTGTCGCTCATTGTTCAGCTGCAAATATATATATTTAAAAAAGTCTGGTATACACCAGTAAATTATAACTGTGGTTTTGCTGTTCCACGGTAAAAAATCTCTATTATCCTGCTTTTGGCATTTTTTGTCATAAAGAAAAACAGTAATAGTGTCTCCTGATTGTTCAGACACAAATATATCTGCTTAAAATAGTCTGGTGTAGGCCAGAGAAACAGAAATGTGGTTTTGCAGTTCCACGGTTCAAACCTCTGCATTATCCACTTTTGGGCCATTTTTACCTAAAAAAACAGTTTGAGTGTGTCGCTCACTGTTCAGTCGCAAATATATCTATTTAACATTGTCTGGTTTACCCCAGTAAACAATAACTGTTGTTTTGGTGTTCCACGGTAAAATATCTCTATTATCCTGCTTTTGGCATTTTTTGCCGTAAAGAAAAACTGTAATTGTGTCTCCCTGATTGTTCAGACACAAATATATCTGTTTAAAATAGTCTGGTGTAGGCCAGAGAAACAGAAGTGTGGTTTTGCAGTTCCATGGTTCAAACCTCTGTATTATCGACTTTTGGGCCATTTGCACCTAAAAAAAACAGTTTGAGTGTGTTGCTCACTGTTCAACCGCAAATATATATGCTTAAAAAAGTCTGGTATACACCAGTAAATTATAACTATGGTTTTGCTGTTCTACGGTAAAAAATCTCTATTATCCTGCTTTTGGCACATTTTGCCGTAAAAAAAACTGTAATAGTGTCTCCCTGATTGTTCAGACACAAATATATCTGTTAAAAATAGTCTGGTGTAGGCCAGAGAAACAGAAGTGTGGTTTTGCAGTTCCATGGTTCAAACCTCTGTATTATCGACTTTTGGGCCATTTGTACCTAAAAAAAGCCGTTTGAGTGTGTCGCTCACTGTTCAGCTGCAAATATATATATTTAAAAAAGTCTGGTATACACCAGTAAATTATAACTGTGGTTTTGCTTTTTCACGGTAAAAAATCTCTATTATCCTGCTTTTGGCATTTTTTGCCGTAAAAAAAACAGTAATAGTGTCTCCCTGATTATTCAGACACAAATATATTTGTTTAAAATAGTCTGGTGTAGACCAGAGAAACAGAAGTGTGGTTTTGCAGTTCCACGGTTCAAACATCAGTATTATCGACTTTTGGGCCATTTTTACCTAAAAAAAAACAGTTTGAGTGTATCGCTCACTGTTCAGCTGCAAATATATATATTTTAAAAAGTCTGGTATACACCAGTAAATTATAACTGTGGTTTTGCTGTCCCACGGTAAAAAATCTCTATTATCCTGCTTTTGGCATTTTTTGCCGTAAAGAAAAACAGTAATAGTGTCTCCTGATTGTTCAGACACAAATATATCTGTTGAAAATAGTCTGGTGAAGGCCAGAGAAATAGAAGTGTGGTTTTGCAGTTCCACGGTTCAAACCTCTGTATTATCCACTTTTGGGCCATTTTTACCTAAAAAAAAAAACAGTTTGAGTGTGTCGCTCACTGTTAAGCCGGAAATATATCTATTTAAAATTGTCTGGTATACCCCAGTCATCAATTTGTGTGGTTTTGCCATTCCACGGTAAAAAATCTCTATTATTCAGATTTTGGTATTTTTTCCTTAAAGAAAAACATTAATAGTTTCTCCCTGATTGTTCAGATTCTTTAAAAGAGTCAGGTGTAGGCCAAAGAAATAGAACTGTGGTTTTACTCTTCCACGGTTCTAATCTACTTTGTATTACCCTTTTTCCAGTGATAGTGCGAGTGTAAGCTATTTTACTTCCTTTACAATGGGCAAGGCGCATGGCAAGGGACGTGGGACTGGACGTTCTGGTGATGGTGCGTGCAGAGGATGGGGCCGTGGCCAAGGTGAAAATGTGCCACAACAAACAGCCGCATCTTCTTGCTCCCACTTCTTGACTGAATTACTAGGGAAGCACAGAACAACACCAGTATTGTGAACTGATCAGTGTGAACAGGTTATTAATTGGATAGCAGATAATACTTCCAGTTACCTGGGCACCACCACCTCCTGTCTGTCTTCCACACGGTCAAATATTAGTAGCCGTGAGTCTCGACCGCATACTCCTCCTCACCCTGATGCTCCATCCTCCCACCATTCCGAGTGTCATCAGACAGCAACTGATCCCACACTTGGACACTCTGAAGAGCTGGTAACAGGTCCATTTCCATATTTGTGCCCCTCGCCTGCTCCGCTTGAAGTGGTGGAAGAGGAGATCCCATGTAGCGATGCCCAAATATTGAAACAGCCATGGCCACAGGAAGTCGACGCTGGCAATTTGTCACAAGAGGTGGACGATGACGAGACACAATTGCGAGGAAGTGAGGAGGAGGATCGTGGTGTGCAAGTGGAAGAGGAGGAGGTGGTGGATGATCTAGTGTAGCGTCGGCGTCCCTGCCTCCTGCTAGGCAGAGACGCCGTTCCTCTCACCTCCCTGCTCCGTCCTCGGCGTCCTCTTCCCACGCTGCTGGCAGCGGTCGCCGCTTCCCGGGCACTGTGCTTAGGGCGCGCGCGCGCTCCCTCTCTCTTAAAGGGGCCGCGCGCGCCGTCCTAAGGAGTCCCCGGCCAATTGCCGGTGGAGCTCCCATATATAAGGCACCTCCTCCAAAATGGAGGTGCCCGAGCAAAGTTGTTGCAAAGCCTTTCACCTCTGCTTCAGCCCTCAGGTCCCGTTGCCAGTCTGCTTTCCAGCTCTGTCTACCTGCTTGCATTCCTGCGGTCCGACAGTCTGTCTACCTGCATCCGCCAGTCTGTCTATGGACCAGTCCGCCGGCGGATCAGGAAGCACCTGCCTGATACCTGCCTGATACCTGCCTGATACCTGCCTGATACCTGCCTGAGACCACCTGCCAGCCAGCCGAGAGACTCTTACCTGCTCACCTGGGAGCGCTCACCTGCTACCCGCCAGCTAGCCTACCTGGAGGCTCTGCCGTCACTTGCCGTGATCACCTGCCAGCCAGCCGAGAGACTCTTAACCGCTCACCTGGGAGCGCTCACCTGCTACCCGCCTGCTAGCCTACCTGGAGGCTCTGCCGTCACTTGCCTTGACCACCTGCCTGTCTAGAGACTCTTACCCTGCTGTCACTTGCCGTGACCACCCTCCTATCTAGAGACTGCTCCCGTCACTTGCTGTGACCTCCTGCCCTTCTACCCAGAGACTGTTCCTGTCACTTGCCGTGACTACCTACCCGCCTTCCCTGGGAGCCTCCCGCTTCCTTACAAGGACTGCCCCTTTGTATAGTAGCTCAGAGGTTCCACCTCCCAGACCCGTTACAGTTTGCTCGGGCCATGGAACCCGGTGGCACCCAAGCTCCCTCGCTCTCGGACCTATGTCATGAACTTTCCCGTCAGAGGTCCCAACAGGACTCCATTTTGGGCCACCTGCGTAGTGTTCACTCGCGCCTGGACACACTGACTGCCTCGTCGGGAGCTGCTTCCACTCGCACAACTACTACCCCGGCAGCCCCGCTGCCCATCAATACCATGGCATCCCTTCCCGGTCCACGGCTATCCGCCCTGCCTCGTTTTGGTGGAGACCCCGGTCAGGCACGGGGCTTCATTAACCAGTGCACCCTGCACTTCGAACTTTTGGCACACCAGTTTTCCACCGACCGAGCCAAAGTGGCCTTCATCATGTCCCATCTCACTGGGGAGGCGCTGGCTTGGCTAAATCCTCTATGGGAGAGAGGAGACCCCCTGGTGTCCAACCTGCCAGCCTTTCTCACGGCCTTCCGGAAAGTCTTCGACGAACCAGGACGAAAGACCTCATCCGCCTCATCTCTGCTACGCCTCCGTCAAGGGAGTCTCACCGTGGGCCAATATGCCACACGGTTCCGTACCCTTGCTTCTGAGCTTGCCTGGGATAACAACGCCCTGGTGTCTGTCTTCTGGGAGGGTCTATCCGGCCGGATTAAGGATGAACTTGCCGGTCGGGACATTCCTACCACTCTCGAAGATTTAATAACACTTGCCACCCGGATTGACATCCGGTTACAGGAGCGTACCAAAGAGGTCACCAGTGAGAGGAGGTTTCCTCGCCTTGCTCCTACCTTCCAGAATCCCGTCACTTCCTCTGTTACTCCCCAGGCGCACTCACCCGAGCCTATGCAGGTCGACCAGACCAAGGTGGTCAAAACCCGTCAAGAGTCACGCCGTGCCGAGGGGAGCTGCTTCTACTGTGGCAGTAAGGAGCACCGGATCCGTTCCTTCCCGGAGAGGTCGGGAAACGCCTGTGTCTAGGATCGCTCAGAGAGGTCGTCCTAGACAAGAATAAACCATCTCCATCTCTGATGCTGTCGGTCTCTATCATCTGCGGGGAGAACCGTTACTTTGAACTAGCTCAACTTGATTCTGGAGCTGCCGGAAATCTTATCTCTCAGTCCCTGGTAGAGAAATACCGCATTCCCACCAAACCTCTGGCCGCACCCTTATCTGTCGCCTCCGTGGACGGGGGTCTCTTACCGCATCCCATCCAACTTATCACCGAACCAATAACTCTGCAGGTGGGAATGCTGCACTCTGAGAGCATCTTCTTTCATGTTCTACCTGGACTCTCTCATGCCCTTTTGCTTGGCCTACCTTGACTCCAGAGACATGCACCCGTGCTTGATTGGCAGACCGGAGAAGTCCTTCGCTGGGGACAGGACTGCCATAAGACTTGTTTAGTACTTGTTTAGTTGGTCTTATGCTGATGTCTTTAATAAAAAGGAAGCAGAGACATTACCTCCTCATAGACCATACGATTGCCCTATCGACTTGGTACCTGGCGCTATTCCGCCCCGAGGGCGTATCTACCCTTTGTCCACTGCTGAGACCCGGTCCATGTCTGAATATATCGAGGAGAACCTGGCCCGGGGATTTATCCGGAAATCTACCTCCCCGGCGGGAGCAGGCTTCTTCTTCGTTAAAAAGAAGGACTGCTCACTTCGTCCCTGCATAGACTATAGAGGCCTCAACCAGATCACGGTGAAGAATAAATATCCCCTTCCGCTCATTCCTGAATTATTTGACCGTCTGAGGGGTGCTAGAATCTTCACCAAGCTGGATCTCCATGGGGCCTATAACCTGGTTCGTATCCGTCAGGGGGATGAATGGAAGACGGAATTCAACACCCGGGATGGCCACTATGAATACCTCGTAATGCCCTTCGGTCTCTGTAATGCTCCCGCCATCTTTCAAGAGTTGGTCACTGATATCTTCCGTGACCTTCTCTACTCCTGCGTGGTGGTATACCTGGACGACATCTTGGTCTTCTCTCCGGATCTCCCCACACACCGGAGGGACGTTCGTCAGGTCCTGCTCAGGCTCAGGCAAACCACCTCTACGCAAAATTTGAGAAGTGCCTCTTTGAGCAGACCTCGCTTCCATTTCTGGGCTACATCATCTCTCAGACCGGTCTACGAATGGATCCTGAGAAACTTTCGGCCATCCAGAAGTGGCACCGACCGGAGGGGTTGAAGGCTATCCAGCGGTTCCTGGGCTTCGCCAACTACTACCGCCTCTTCATTCCGCACTTCTCTTCCCGGACTGCCCCTATCTCTGCGCTCACCCGTAAGGGCGCTAATCCCAAAGAATGGCCGCCCGAGGCAGGGGAGGCCTTCCTGTCTTTGAAACAAGCTTTCTCCTCCTGTCCTGTGCTGCACCGTCCGGACAGCAACAAACAATTCTTCTTAGAAGTAGACGCTTCCTCCTCCGGAGCTGGAGCAGTGCTCACCCAAAAGTCGTCATCCGGAAGAATGCTAACCTGTGGCTTCCTCTTCAAACTCTTCTCATTTGAGCGCAATTATTCTATAGGAGACCGAGAATTGTTAGCCATTAAGTTGGCACTGGAAGATTGGTGTTACCTGCTCGAGGGGGCTCTTCACCCGGTAATAATCTACACGGATGACAAAAACTTGGCTTATCTCCAGAGTGCCCAAAGACTTAACCCGCGCCAAGCCCGGTGGTCCTTGTTCTTCGCCCGCTTTGATTTCATTGTTCATTTTCGCCCGGCAGACAAAAATATCAAAGCTGATGCCTTGTCCCGATCCTTTTGTTCTCCAATCTAGAGGAGGAGCCAAAGCACATCATCGACCCCGCCAAGGTAATGCTGGTGGCTCCCGTGGATCTAAATCGTCTTCCACCTGGTAAGACGTTCGTAACAGTGCCTGATCGTGGGAAAGTCTTACACTGGGAACATTCGTCTAAGCTAGCTGGCCAAGCTGGCCAGAAAAAGACCCTCCTGCTTATTACCCGGCATTACTGGTGGCCTACCCTGCACAAGGATGTAATAGACTTTGTCTCAGCCTGTGCGTTCTGCGCCTGCAACAAGGTTCCTAGACATCTGCCAGCCGGCCGCCTTCTGCCTCTGCCCACACCTGCTACCCCGTGGCAGCATATAGCCATGGACTTTATAATGGATCTCCCTGTCTCTGCTGGTTGTACGGTCATTTGGGTGGTCGCTGACTGCTTTTCTAAGATGGCTCACTTCATTCCCCTGCCGGGCCTTTTGTCTGCATCTGAATTGGCTAAAGACTTTATCCATCATATTTTCCGTCTTCATGGTCTCCCTCTCCACATCGTATCCGACCGAGGAGTTCAGTTCACCTCTCGCTTCTGGAGAGCCATGTGTAAACTGCTGGGGGTCACCTTGTACTTCTCCTCTGCTTATCACCCACAGTCCAATGGTCAAGTAGAGCGGATCAACCAAATTTTAACCAGTTACCTCCGGCACTTTGTTAATGCCCACCATTCCGACTGGGTGGATCTTTTACCGTGGGCCGAATTTTCCTATAATAATCACGAGAGCGAGTCTTCCTCCAAATCCCCGTTTTTTATTGTCTACGGTCAACATCCTCGGATCTCGTTTCCCGTCTCCGCCTTGGTGGATAATCCGGCCGCGGAATCTCTTGCTAGCGAATTCTCCTCCATTTGGGAGAGTACCAGATCCGCACTTCTTCAGTCCTCCGAGCGGATGAAGAAACAGGCTGACAAAAGACGTCTGGATCCGCCCCAATTCCGTCCTGGAGATAAAGTCTGGCTCTCGTCCAAGTATGTCCGGCTCAAGATTCCTTCCTACAAGTTAGCGCCTCGGTTCATCGGCCCACTGGAAGTTATCAAACAAATTAACCCAGTGGCCTATAAATTGAAACTCCCGGCCAACTTGCGGATCCCTAACTTCTTCCATGTATCTCTCCTCAAACCTGTGGTACCTGCCCGCCTTCCCTGGGAGCCACCCGCTTCCTTACAAGGACTGCCCCTTTGTATAGTAGCTCAGAGGTTCCACCTCCCAGACCCGTTACATCTAGTAACTGACCCAATGTGGCAGGAGGACATGCAGAGCGAGGCCAGCAGCACACAGGGTGAGGGAGGCAGAGTACCCCAACAGGCAGGAAGAAGCAGTGTGGTGGCCGCACACAGAAGGCAGGCAACAGCTCCCCGTAACACCAACACGAGGGACGTTGCCAGTACAACCTGTAGGTCTTCCAGAGTCAGGAATTTTTTTAAAGACTCTGCTGATAACCCCAAAAAGGCCATTTGTACCACCTGCCATGCCAGCATCAGCAGGGGTAACAAAACTACCAGCCTGACCACCACCAGCATGATCAGGCACATGGCAGCAAAGCACCCGACTTTGTGGGGAGAAGCCCAGGGTCAACGACCAGTGTCAGCGGATGTCACCACTGCTTCTTCCGCTGTTGTGCGTGCAGTAGAACCCCCTGTTGTGTGTGCAAGGCAATCCCCTGTCCATACTGCATGCAAAGATGCCCCCTCCGCTCAGTCTTCACTTGTTATGGCAGTTTCTCAAGAAACAGCATCAACGTCCACGTCCCACCGCAGCATTAAATTGTCCATATCCCAGGCCTTTGAACAAAAGCGGAAATTCGCAGCTAACGCCCCACAGGCCACAGTCCTAAATTCGCACATTTCACGACTGCTTGCATTGGAAATGCTGCCTTTTAGGCTGGTGGAGACGGAATCCTTCCGCAACCTTATGGCGGTGGCCGTCCCTCGGTACTCGGTCCCCAGCCGACACTATTTTGCCCGGTGTGCCATCCCCGCACTACACAAGCACGTGTCCCAAAACATCTGCCGTGCCCTCAACAACGCAGTTACTGGGAGAGTCCACCTGACATCGGACACGTGGACAAGTGCTTGTGGCCAGGGACGGTACATCTCTCTGATGGCACACTGGGTAAACATAGTGGAAGCCGGGACCCAGTCGGACCTTGAGACGGAACACATCCTCCCCACACCGAGGATTGCGGGCCCTATGTCAGTCAGAGTTGCCCCCACAGTGTACAGCTCCTGCGCATCATCCTCCTCCTCCTCCTCATGTTCAGCCTCCATCTCAGATATCACCACATCAGTTACAAGCTGGAAGCACTGCAGTACTGCCTCCGCCAAGCGGCAACAGGCTGTGCTGAAACTCATAAGCTTAGGTGAGAAACCTCACACTGCTTGTGAGTTGTGGGCAGCTGTGAAAGAGCAGGCAGATCTGTGGCTAACACCGCTGAACATACATCCAGGCATGTTCGTGTGTGACAATGGCCGTAACCTGGTGGCGGCTCGGAGGTGAGGCGAGATCAAACACATACCATGCCTGGCTCATGTGCTTAACCTCGTGGTTCAGTGGTTTCTTAAGTCATTCCCCGAGTTGCCAGATCTGCTCGTCAAAGTACGCCGCCTGTCAGCTCATTTTCGCAAGTCAGCTACAGCTTCCGCCGCCCTTGCTGTGTTGCAGCAGCGTTTGCAGCTTCCGTCACACCGACTGGTGTGTGATGTCCCCACACGTTGGAACTCTACCATCCACATGTTGCAAAGGATTTGTGAGCAGAAGAGAGCAGTTGTGGAGTACCAGTTGCAACAAGGCCGTCGATATTCAGGTCAGACTCCACACATAAGACCTCAGGAGTGGACCTGGATGTCTGACATATGTACCATCTTGACAAACTTTGAGGAGTCCACCATGATGGTGATGGTGATGATGCCATCATTAGCGTCAGCATTCCACTTGTCTGTCTTTTGCAATGCTCTCTGCAGAGAATTAAAGAGGAGTCATTGCAGCCAGAGTATGATGAGATCGATCAAGAAGCCGTAGCGGTCGATTACACACAGCCCAGCCTCATCTCATCCCAACATGTATTGGGGGACAATCAGGGAGAGGAGGAGGAGGAAGAATAGGAGCTTGTATCATGTGCTGTAGACGGTAGTACCTATACAACTGTCATACCGTCATCGGTTCAGCGTGAGTGGCCTGAGGACAGGGGGGGAGGAGGAGGAGGAGAAGGAGGAGGAGGAGGAGAGCATGGTCAGTCGTCATCTTGGTGAGGACACCGAAGTCTTGCCCGTTACCAGTCTGGCACACATGGCTGGCTTTATGTTACGCTGCCTTAACCGTGACCCTCGCATTGTCAAAATGTTGGGTGACAGTCATTTATGGTTGGTGACACTTTTAGACCTCTGCTACAAGGAGAACTTTCACTCTCTTTTCCTGAGGTGGAGAGGTCTACAAAATGGGGTAATACCAGAAGGCCCTTGCTGCAGAACTGTTAAAAAATTTCTCATCTGAACATGCTAGCGGCAGAGGTCACAGTTCGTTGCCCAACCAAGGCGTACATGCGAGAGAGACGCAACTCCAATCCAGCAGAGGCAGGGGAACACTGTCAATGTTCTAGGACAGTTTTCTCAGACCCTCCCTTCGGATATACCCTGAGGCGTAGGGTACTCTCACAAGGAGTGGAAAGTTTCAAAAGATGGAGATGGAGTACCTTGCCGACCGTACCAGCGTCCTCCGTGATTCCTCTGTGCCTTTTAGTTATTGGGTATCCAAGCTGGACACTTGGAATGAACTCGCTCTGTACGCCTTGGAGGTCCTGGCCTGCCCTGCTGCTAGCGTGTTATCGGAGCGTGTTTTTAGTGCTGCTGGGGGTATTATAGCTGATAAGCGCACTCGCCTGTCTACTGACAATGCTGACAAGCTGACCCTTATCAAAATGAACAAGGGATGGATTGGGCCAGGCTTCTCATCACCACCAAATGACTGCAGAATAACATAAAGTCAAATCCACTTTGTTATTTCGGGAGGTGTATTCACATGCTCCGCTTCACACCCACACATGGGTATACGCTTCCTCATTTCGGCTGTTTTATGTTCTTCTCCTTATCCTCAGCCTCCACCACCACTATACCACCAGGGTGACCGTGGTCCGTGTTGCCATTATTGAAAGTTCTTCCGTCCTTATTTTTGTCAGCTTTTGCTTGGAAGGCATAAGCAAAGACTGTGGGAGACCCACTCCCCAATAATGGGAATAATATTTTTAAGATGCTGTACTGTTTGGCTCTTGTAAGGGGCCACGTCTCTTCCCAGGGGCATTAAAACCGTCTTGTTAAGCTACTGTGACCTCCACGTCTCTTCCGAGGGGCATTAAAACCATCTTGTTAAGCTACTGGGACCTCCACGTCTCTTCCGAGGTGCATTAAAATTGTCTTGTTAAGCTACTGTGACCTCCACCACTTTTCCAAGGGGCATTAAAACCGTCTTGTTAAGCTACTGTGACCTCCACCACTTTTCCAAGGGACATTAAAACCATCTTGTTAAGCTACTGTGACCTCCACGTCTCTTCTGAGGGGCATTAAAACCATCTTGTTAAGGTACTGGGACCTCCACGTCTCTTCCGAGGGGCATTAAAACTGTCTTGTTAAGCTACTGCTACCTCCACGTGTCTTCGGAGGGGCATTAAAACCGTCTTGTTAAGCTACTGGGACCTCCACTTCTCTTCCCAGGGGCATTAAAAGCGTCTTGTTAAACCACTCTGAACTCCACGACTCTTCGAACGGGCATTGCATTTCCTCCTAATTTTTGGCAGCTTTTGCTTGGAAGGCATAGGCAAAGACTATGGGAGACCCACTCCCCAATAATGGGAATAATGTTTGTAATATGCTTTATTGCATGGTTCTTGTAAGGGGCATTGCAAGTTCCTCCGTCCTAATTTTTGGCAGTTTTTGCTTGGAAGGCATAGGCAAAGACTATGGGAGACCCATTCCCCAATAATGGGAATAATGTTTTTAAGATGTTGTACTGTATGGCTCTTGTAAGGGGCACCACTTTTCCAATGGGCATTAAAACCATCTTGTTAAGCTACTGTGACCTCCACCACTTTTCCAAGGGGCATTAAAACCATCTTGTTAAGCTACTGCGACCTCCATGTCTCTTCCAAGGGGCATTAAAGCCGTCTTGTTAAGCTACTGCGACCTCCATGTCTCTTCCAAGGGGCATTAAAGCCGTCTTGTTAAGCTACTGCGACCTCCACGACTCTTCCAACGGGCATTGCATTTCCACCTAATTTTAGTCAGCTTTTGCTTTTCAATGCATAGGCGAACACTAAGGGAGACCCACTCCCCAATAAAGGGTAGAAGGTTTTTAGTATGCTGTAATCCACGTCTGTTTCAAGGGGCATTGCAGTTCCTCATAATTTTTGGAAAGCCTTCCATTCACTGCTTAGGCCAGCATTGCACAGGAGACCCAGTTGCTAAAAATGGAAAAAATGGTTTAGTCAAGGCCCTCTGACCTCCATGTCACTTCCAAGGGTCATTGGAGTGCCTCTAAATTTTTGGTAGGCATTGCACTCACTGTATGCCCTATAACTGTGTAGCTGAACCGCTCCTTTTGGTACAGAAACATATCCTACAAGACATGTGTGGTTGACTGGCCTTATATTGTTGTGAAAGGTCCCTCTTCCTCCTGCTCTTTCTCCTTTGCCACCACCTCATCCATCACTTATCACCTGAAGCTTTCTTTTAACCCGAGTCATAGAACTGGGATAGTAGCAGGAAAACATCCAGCAATCCTCGGAGGAGGTAGGATATGCGCCAAAACGCTGACCACCTCAGGCCTAGCCGCTACCATATACATGCACTTGCATTCCAAGAAAACAAAGAAGATGCTAACTTCTATCATCATCATGCTCCTCACCTTGGCACTCTCAACTCCCCTGATGGAGAAGCCAGGTCCCACCGGAGGAGTCTGGTTCTCTGGTGGGCTTGTCCAATGCTGCCCTAAAGCAGGCCAGGCTAAGAAAAGTGTGTGGGAAGGTAACAGGAGAAATAGGGGCGGCTGGGGAGCATTTATGGACACCCGGCCGCCCCTGGCGGCTGGGGACCTAGTGTGGACACCAGGCCGCTGGGCAGCTGGGGACTGAGTATGGATACCTCTCTGCCGAAGCAGCCATGAGGCAGTGGCCAGCTTCGGCCTCCTCCAAACTAAAAGGCCCCATTTCAAGTGAAAGCTAGCAGTATGGTATTGCAGCCTGCGGGTGGGTGGGTGGTTGGTTGGCTGCATATTTGCGCTTGCATTGCAAGTAATGGGGGAGGTACAATTGAACACTGCCCTGGGACAATTACTTGCATGGGGATAGTTGCAAGTCTGCATCTTCTGATGCGGCAAGGATCACTTCTGATGGGCACACTTTTAGGCAGTGACCTGGGTGTCAGAGATGCTTCCAGGAGTCTTCCCTATGCTGTTCCCATGTCTTTTCAGCACTGTATGCATGAGTCACACAGCACATGGCCAGATAAGATTGTAAAATGTTAAAATTATATTTCCCGGTGAATGCATTTGTCACGGCTGAAAGCAATACAAAAGTGCAAAAACGCATAGAAAATGCTACTTGTGAACATAGCCCAAGGTGTGGAGGAGTATTTTTTGGGGGGTTATTTATTTTATCTTATACACAAGTCTTTACCCTGGAAAGGAACTTCCTTAACATATTTCACAGGAAAACCGTTTCAGTTTCGTTTTTGAACGTTTTATTGTGAGCCCGTAAAAGTGGCTTAATACCTCTGACCACGTTGTTGACAGCAGTGACCTGGGGGTCAGAAATGCTTCCTGGGGCGATCCTCATGCTGTCCCCATGTCATTTGAGCACTGTCACTATCGTTTGGGGCACTTGTTAGGCTTTTAAAAAACTGCCAGTGGTGCCGCCGCAAAAATGCTCGGGTCTCCCATAGACTAACATTGGGCTCGTTGCTCGGGCACCCAAGTATCACGGTGAGCTCGGCCCGAGCTTCGAACACCCGAGCATTTTAGTGCTCACTCAACACTATTAATCTCCAAACCCAGTGAATATGTGATTACTTGATGCGGGGAATAGGCAGGAGTTGCTGGGTGCCAGGAAACCCAGGTAGCTCTGGTATGGAGCCTGTAGGCTGAAATTCCATAGTAGCTACCAAAAAGAGACACTGCCAGTGTAAATCACTCCCCACCCCTGTAAAAAAATATGACCAATTTATCAAAATAATTTCTGTGGGAAGGAGAACTGAACATAAAATATTTTTAGAAGTCCTTTGTGGTCGTAAATAAAAAGTAAAAAAATAAAAAAGTGAAAAATAGTCACATATTTCCTATTTTTCTGGACATTTTTCATCAAAGGAAAAAAAAGAATAAAAAAATAACACAAACATTAAGCCCCAATGTGTCGCTAAAAAAAAGGCATGTAATATTTGAATCAGTAAAATTTATAGAGCCAGTAAAATTGCATATGCAATAAAACTTGAAAATGTCACTGGTCAGAAAGGGGAGCAAATAGTCCAGTCTTGAATTGCGTAGTCAATCGCATCTTTGATAACAATCCTTCCAATTTTGCCATTAGAAAATAGATGTTGCTGATAAAGCAGAATGTGGTGAAAGCTTGAACCCTTTCAATAAAACTTCTTCACTGACTGTTTCCTAGTCTCCAGTGATAGTGGTATAGTAGTAGGTGGTAGTAATCAGACTTTTCCTTCATCCAGAGCAAAGATTCAGTATGATTCCCTAGCCCTGTATTGGAATACCCTTGCCAAGCCTTCTTCAATTTTCAATTTCTTATTTACTTTATGACTTTAAATTGATTAGGACTAGTAATGAGCGAGCATGCTCGCTACTGCTCGGAGCTTGCCGAGCTTCTCACTGCTCGAGATGCTTGGCGCTCGCCGAGTACAGTACAGACCAAAAGTTTGGACACACCTTTTCATTTAAAGATTTTTCTCTATTTTCATGACTTTGAAAATTGTCCATCAAAACTATGAAGTAACACATGTGGAATTATATACTTAACAAAAAAGTGTTAAACAACTGAAAATATGTCTTATATTCTAGGTTCTTCAAAGTAGCCACCTTTTGCTTTGTTGACTGCTTTGCACACTCTTGGCATTGTCTTGATGAGCTTCAAGAGGTAGTCACCGGAAATGGTCTTCCAACCATCTTGAAGGAGTTCCCAGAGATGCTTAGCACTTGTTGGCCCTTTTGCCTTCACTCTTCGGTCTAGCTCACCCCAAACCATCTCGATTGGGTTCAGGTCTGGTGACTGTGGAGGCCAGGTCATCTGGCGTAGCACCCCATCACTCTCATTCTTGGTCAAATAGCCCTTACACAGCCTGGAGGTGTGTTTGGGGTCATTGTTCTGTTGAAAAATAAATGATGGTCCAACTAAACGCAAACTGGATGGAATAGCATGCCGCTGCAAGATGCTGTGGTAGCCATGCTGGTTCAGTATGCCTTCAATTTTGAATAAATCCCCAACAGTGTCACCAGCAAAGCACCCCCACACCATCACACCTCCTCCTCCATGCTTCACGGTGGGAACCAAGCATGTAGAGTCCATCCGTTCACCTTTTCTGCGTCGCACAAAGACACGGTGGTTGGAACCAAAGATCTCAAATTTGGACTCATCAGACCAAAGCACAGAATTCCACTGGTCTAATGTCCATTTCTTGTGTTCTTTAGCCCAAACAAGTCAATTCTGCTTGTTGCCTGTCCTTAGCTGTGGTTTCCTAGTAGGTATTTTACCATGAAGGCCTGCTGCACAAAGTCTCCTCTTAACAGTTGTTGTAGAGATGTGTCTGCTGCTAGAACTCTGTGTGGCATTGACCTGGTCTCTAATCTGAGCTGCTGTTAACCTGCGATTTCTGAGGCTGGTGACTCGGATAAACTTATCCTCAGAAGCAGAGGTGACTCTTGGTCTTCCTTTCCTGGGGTTGTCCTCATGTGAGCCAGTTTCTTTGTAGCACTTGATGGCTTTTGCAACTTCATTTGGGGACACATTCAAAGTTTGCCCAATTTTTCGGACTGACTGACCTTCATTTCTTAACCCCTTTACAACCCAAGGTGGTTTGCATGTTAATGACCAGGCCAATTTTTACAATTCTGACCAGTCACTTTATGAGGTAATTACTCTGGAACGCTTCAATGGATCCCCCTGTTTCTGAGACTGTTTTTTCGTGACATATTGTACTTCATGATTTTGGTAACATTTATTCGATATCACTTGTGTTTATTTGTGAAAAAAATGGAAATTTGGCAAAAATGTTTAAAATTTTGCAATTTTCAAAATTTTAATTTTTATGCCCTTAAATCAGAGAGATATGTCACACAAAATAGTTAATAAATAACATTTCCCACATGTCTAATTTACATAAGCAAAATTTTGGAACCAACATTTTTTTTATTGGGGAGCTATAAGGGTTAAAAGTTGACCAGCAATTACTCATTTTTCCAACAAAATTTACAAAACCATTTTTTAGGGACCACATCATATTTGAAGTCACTTTGAGGGGTCTTTATGAAAGAAAATACCCAAAAGTGACACCATTCTAAAAACTGCACCCCTCTGTGTGCTCAAAACCACATTCAAGAACTTTATTAAACCTTCAGGTGCTTTACAGGAATTTTTGGAATGTGGAAGAAAAAAAGTAACATTTAACTTTTTTTCACAAAAATGTTACTTTAGACCCAATTTTTTTTTATTTTCGCAGGGGTAACAGGAAAAATGGACCCCAAAATTTGTTGTGCAATTTCCCCTGGGCATGCAGATACCCCATATGTGGGGAAAAACCACTGTTTGGGCGCCTGGCAGCGTTCGGAAGGGAAGGAGCACCATTTAACTTTTTGAATGTAAAATTTGCTTGAATAATTAGCGGACGCCATGTTGCATTTGGGGATCCCCTGATGTGCCTAAACAGTGGAAACCGCCCACAAGTGACACCATTTTGGAAACTAGCCCCCTCAGGGAGCTTAACTAGATGTATGGTGAGCACCTTGAAACCCCAAGTCTTTTACAGAATTTTATAACATGGAGCCGTGAAAATAAAAAAATCAAACTTTTTCCACAAAAATGATGTTTAGCCCCAATTTTTTTATTTTCACAAGGGTAAAAGGAGAAAATGGACCCCAAAAACTTTTGAGAAATTTCTCCTGAGTACACCAATACCCCATATGTGGGGAAAATACAGTGTTTGGGCGCACGGCAGAGTTCAGAAGGGAAGGAGCACTGTGTGACTTTTTGAACGCAAAATCGGCTGGGATCGAGAGCGGACGCCATGTCGCGTTTGGAGAGCCCCTGATGCGCCCAAATAGTGGAAACCCCCCACAAGTGACCCCATGTTGGAAACTACACCCCTCAAGGATTTTATCAAGGGGTATAGTGAGCATTTTGAACCCAGAGGTACGACACAGAATTTGATAACATTAGGTCATCATATTGAATAAATTGTCATTAGTCTTGAGCGCAAGTACTCGCTACTTGAGTTTGCATCGGGTACTCAGGTATGCACCATGTATCAAGGGTGCTCGATTTACATGCTCGAGTCCCCGCCCGCATGTTTCACGGTTATTAGACACCCAAAAAGAAACATGCTGGGATCGCTCGTGCATGGCAAGCAATCGCCGCAATGTTTTTTTTGGCCGTGAAGCATATGGGGCGGAGACTCGAGCATGTCACTCGAGTACCCACGATACTCAATGCATACCCAAGCTCCCGATGCAAACTCAAATTGCGCTCAACACTAGTTGCCATATTGGCATTTTTTTTTTTTTTTTTTAACTTTTGAAAAAAAAAACCCAACCCTAACCCTAGTACAACCCTAACCCCCACCCTAACCCGAACCCCAGCCCTAGCGTTTATTTTTTATGCCGTTCCTAGTGCGGTATAAGTAATTAGATGACTTTATTAGTGTTGAGCGAGCACTAAAAGGCTTGGGTGCTCGAAGCTCAGGCTGAGCTCACCGTGATACTCGGGTTCTCGACCCGAGCAATGAGCCCAATTCAAAAACGAAACTGAAACTGTTTTCCTGTGACGGGTATTTGTACAGTTTGACTGAGGGAAAAAAAAAAAGAGGATTTAGATGAAAAAAAAAAGGATTTTTCCTGGCCCCTGAGACTTGAGGCTAAATCTAGCAATTTGAGCAGCAGCAGCACACAGGGCTGTAATGCAGTGTTTATTGGTGTAACCACTGAGTCTCCTGCCTGCCTGATATCTGGGATGGATATTAGTCCTTAGAAGGACTGGTTGTTTGATTTTGTAGGCTTTAGAGACCCTACACTACCTATTTCGCTGTATAAATCTCTCCCTAGCTCAGCAGCACTCTCTCTACACTGTCTGATCCGGAGCGACTGTGTCCAAGATGGCGGCGCCCGGTTTTAAATAGTCGAGGTGACGCTGTGCGGCCAGCCAATCACTGTAATACCCACAACCAACATTGCGGCGGCATTACAGTGACTGGCTGGCAATCTAAGCATGTTCATTGGCTCTGTAAAGAGCGCCAAACATGCAGGGCGGAGACCCGAGCTCCCGCCCGAGTAACTCGAAAATGCTCGCTGCTCGCCGAACATCCCGAGTAGTGAGATGTTCGGGTGAGTACCGAGCAGTGTCGAGCATGCTCACTCAACAATAGACTTTATTCTTCGGGTTGGTGCGATTACAGCGATACCAGAATCATATCGGGTTTTTATGATTGACAGCTGTCACACATGCATTTTTTTGTAAAATCTAGTTTTTGCCTCACCATATTTTGAGGGCTATAATTTTTCCATATTTTGGCCGACAGAGTCATGTGGCGGCTTCTTTTTCCATTTTCAGGCACGTGACATTTTTTGATCGCTTTCTATTACGATTTTTGTGAGGCAGAATAAACAAAAACCAACAATTCAGGAATTGTGTTTTTTTACATTTTTTAATTTTGCTTCACGTGTGGTAAAATTGATAAGGTAGCTTTATTCTTCGGGTCAGTACGTTTACAGCGGTACCACAATTATTTCATTTTTCTATGTTTTGGCGCTTTTACACAATAAAAGCTTTTTTATAGAAAAAAATATTTTTTTGCATCGCTTTATTCTGAGAGCTATAACTTTTTGATTTTTTGGATGATGGAGCTGTATGGTGGCTTGTTGTTTGCGGGACAAGATGACGTTTTCAGCAGTACCATTTTTATTTATATTCGTCTTTAAAGCATTGTTTTTTGCTTCGTTTTTTATTTTTATTTTTTACCGTGTTCACTGAAGGGGTTAACTAGGGGGACAATTTTATAGGTCAGGTCATTGCGGACGCGGCGATACCAAATATGTGTACTTTTATTGTTTGTTTTTTTTTTTTCAGAATAATATTTATTGATGGGTACATTATATTTTTATTTTGGGGGGATTATTTTTTTTATTTTTTTTTAATATTTTTACTTTTTTTTTTTTTTTTTTTCACTTTCTGACAGTTTTTTTATTTGTATACTTTGTCCCACTATGGGACTTTCACTTTTTTTATTCTGATCGCCTGCATAGCACAGGAATGGAGCACCATCCCTGTGCCATGCAGGCTGTCAGCGCTGCACAGTGAGAAGATAGCTTGGTCATGCACTACGCATGACCAAAAAAATCTTACTGCTGTCTGGTGACCCGGATGTTGTCATGACGACATCGGGTCGTCATGGTAACATCCGGTAAGACGTGGCAGACAGCGCTGGAGGCCGGAAGAGAAGGTGAGTATTGCGATCACCTCCCCTTAGCCACCGCAATGCTGTGATCGACTTCGATCGCAGCATTGCGGGGGTTAATGTGCCGGGAGCAGTGCAGGACCGCTCCCTGCACATAGTACCAGGTGTCAGCTGTGACAATCAGCTGACACCCGGCGGCGATCGCGCCCGCACAGCCTGTGTGCTCGCGCGATCGCCATGACGTATTAATGCGGGTCAGGCTCTTATTAATACGTCATGGGCTTTAAAGGGGTTAAAGTAATGATGGCCACTCGTTTTTCTTTACTTAGCTGCTTTTTTCTTGCCATAATACAAATTCTAACAGTATTCAGTAGGACTATCAGCTGTGTATCCACCAGACTTCTGCACAACACAACTGATGGTCCCAACTCCATTTTTTAAGCAAGAAATCCCACTTATTAAACCTGACAGGGCACACCTGTGAAGTGAAAACCATTTCCGGTGACTACCTCTTGACGCTCATCAAGAGAATGCCAAGAATGTGCAAAGCAGTCATCAAAGCAAAAGGTGGCTACTTTGAAGAACCTAGAATATAAGACATATTTTCAGTAGAGATGAGCGTTGTTCTACTCGAACTGTTCGCCAATCTCAAATTCGAGCTGTTTTGGGCGGTGTTCGAGCCGGTCGGCGAACACGAACAATTTGAGAAAAATTCGGCTGTTCGAGGTTATGTTCGATAACTGTTCGTGCACCAAAATCATAACTGGATTTTTTCTCAGTAATGATGAAAATTAATGTTAATACGCAGTTTGAGTGTACAGCGGGGCGGGGGGAGGGGCAGGGGATGGATCTCTGCAGGAACAATGAAGATCTCCATTTTTTTTTCTCTTTCCCGCATTTGCAGTGGGGAGGTACAATCTGTCAGCTTATCAGCAGCGCACACACGGAGCGAAGTGCTTTTTTTCACACAAGCAAGGGCATGTGTGATTGGCAGTGTATGTCACATGTCCTTGCCCTATAAGACCAAGCCATTTTCCCCGTCGCCACCATTTTCTCACTGCTGCAGCTGCGTGTTAGACGGCACCGCTGTTGCTGTGTGCGCTATACCTTGTTAATTTCAAGCCAATTTTCGCACAAATATACAGATAGCTTGGGAGTAGGGAATAGTTGTGATTGCAGTCCTTTTAAGGACTAGGTTACAGCATTTCCTACGACTTTTATCAAGCAGGTCTGTGCTCTTAAATAGATAGAATGTGGGAGTAAAGACTAATTGTAATTGGAGTCCTTTTCAGGACTAGGTTACATCAGTTCCTATCAGTTTTTGCCAGGCAGGTCTGTGCCAGTGCTGTGCAAGTTTTTTTCACAGCATTTGGCTGAATCTAGCAAAGCTAATCCTTTTTGGCCTATTGCAGAGTGTGTTAGTCAGTGGAGTAGCCTATCTGTGTTGCAAGATATACCACCTGTGTATAGAATACCAATTTTTTTACTGCACCTAGTGAAGTAAAATCTTTTGGGCATAGCATCATTCTATTAGTCCATCTATACTGACCTCCATCAGGTTGCAAACTGAATATAATTTTTTTCTGCATCTAGCTCTGAAAAAATATTTGGGCTTCTAGCAGTGTGTGGGACTTGGTCTATTAGTCCATCTATACTGACCTCCATCAGGTTGCAAATTAAAAATAATTTTTTTCTTCATTTAGCTCTGAAAAAATATTTGGGCTTCTAGCAGTGTGTGGGACTTGTTCTATTAGTCCTTCTATACTGACCTCCAGCAGGTTGCAAATTGAATATAATTTTTTTCTGCATCTAGCTCTGAAAAAATATTTGGGCTTCTAGCGGTGTGTGGGACTTGGTCTATTAGTCCATCTATACTGACCTCCATCAGGTTGCAAATTAAAAATAATTTTTTTCTGCATCTAGCTCTGAAAAAATATTTGGGCTTCTAGCAGTGTGTGGGACTTGGTCTATTAGTCCATCTATACTGACCTCCATCAGGTTGCAAATTAAAAATAATTTTTTTCTTCATTTATCTCTGAAAAAATATTTGGGCTTCTAGCAGCGTGTGGGACTTGTTCTATTAGTCCATCTATACTGACCTCCATCAGGTTGCAAATTAAAAATAATTTTTTTCTGCATCTAGCTCTGAAAAAATATTTGGGCTTCTAGCAGTGTGTGGGACTTGGTCTATTAGTCCATCTATACTGACCTCCATCAGGTTGCAAATTGAATAAAAAAAATTTCTGCATCTAGCTCTGAAAAAATATTTGGGCTTCTAGCGGTGTGTGGGACTTGGTCTATTAGTCCATCTATACTGACCTCCATCAGGTTGCAAATTAAAAATAATTTTTTTCTGCATCTAACCCAGCCAATAGTTTTGGCCTAATATCACAGTTTGGCCACTCAGCTCTGCTCGGTTACCATCCATTGTTTTTTTGTGCAAACAACTCCAGAGTTGTGAATTAGTTAACCACCAAAATGAGTGGAAAAAGGCCTGCTGCTGGTGGAAAGGGGAATAGGCGTGTTGGGAAGGGGAAAAAAGGTTGTGTCCGTGGGGTAGGTGCAGAAGAAAGACCATCTTCCAGCCAAACTAAAATGTCTACTTCTTTTAGCGGACAATGTGATAAGATCCCTTTCTTACGGCCACGCCAATCGCTACAAATTCCAGATGAGGCACAAAAACAGCAGGTGCTTCAACGGATATCAAGTGCTCCTTTAAGTGGGCTCTCCTCCACATCAACTTCAACATCACAAATACTCCAGTCCTCAAAGGTGTCACCCAAATCGCACTTGCTTCCTCACAGCTCCCAAATCTCCAGCTGCCCGTCTGAGTATGAGGTAGAACAGATGGTTGAGTCTGCAGAGCTGTTTACTCATACTATAGCCTGGGAATCAGAGGTCGACTCCAGCGCTTCTGTGAATCCAGACGAGGAAATGATCTGCACTGATGCCCAGAATCTTTATGAGTCGGATCCAGGACCAGACGCAGAAGGTTCTGACCATAATGTAGACCCTCATTCCCAAACTGTAACTCCTGTTGGTGGAGACAATGAGGAAGACGATGATAAGACTCAAATACCTGATTGGAGCGACAACTTTAGTTTTTTGTCAGGGCAGGAACAGGTTGGCTCTGAGGACGACGGGTGTGATAACGCACAGGGTGATGATGATGAGGTTGGAGATCCCACTTACTGTCAACCCACAGTCAGCCAAGAGATGAGGTCAGCAGAGGAGGTGGAGGAAGATGCTAGTGACGACGAGGTCAGGTTGCGCCTTCCTGGACAGAGACGTAGTACTGGAAGCACGTCAACAACTGCATCCTCAAACACAACTCTGCCTCTCACCACAAGTCGTGGTGGCTCTTCAGGTCGGTTGGGTGCTAAGCCTTGCATAGCCTGGGCATTTTTTCAGATCGATAAAGATGACCCAACTCGTGTTATCTGTAACATTTGTCAGCAAAAGCTAAGTAGAGGCCAAAAAATACATAGTTTGAGTACTTCATGCATGAACCGGCACATGGACATGAAGCATAAGTTGCAGTGGGAAGCTCAGTGTGCTACAATGCGGCCTAGCCGGCCGGGCCAACCACCGTCTGCCATATCTTGTGCATCCGCGGCCTCTTTATCCTCTGTGACTGGGGGGACAGCAGTCACATCTGTTTTGGGGCGCAGACCTGCCACCTCTTTACCCGCAACAGCCAGCGTGATTGGCAGGTCATCATTTTCTTTGGTGGTAACACCAACTGGTCTTGAGCGCTGTCCGACATCGATAGCACCACCTTTGGATCAAGGCAACCTAACATGTCCGCCTGCATCTTCCTCACAGACCGGCAGTTTGCCGGGGACACCCTTATCAACCCCGTCTAAGCACAATAGCCAGCCCTCGGTCCCTCAGATGTGGACAAGCAAAAGACCATTTCCTCTTAGCCATGAGAAAGCTAAGAGGTTGAATTTCACCATCTGCAAGCTCTTGGCTACAGAAATGCTGCCTTTCCGCCTGGTGGACACAGAGGATTTTCGAGACCTTATGTCCGTCGCAGTGCCCCAGTACCAGATGCCCAGTCGGCACTACTTCTCAAAGAAAGGTGTGCCTGCGCTCCACCAGCATGTCGCACACAACATCACCGCTTCTTTGAGAAACTCTGTGTGTGACAGGGTGCATTTCACCACAGACACTTGGACGAGTAGGCATGGACAGGGGCGTTACATGTCGCTGACTGGGCACTGGGTAACTAGTAACTATGGTGACAGCAGGACAAGGGGCTGCTGTCCAAGTCTTGCCGTCCCCACGAGTTGTGCGTCAATCCTCTTTATGTCAAAGTTCCTCCACTGCTTCTGCCTCCTCAACCTCCTCTCGGTCTTCCACCTGCACCCAAAGCCTGTCTGGTCATGCCACAAGCTTTCTAACTGCGCAGAAGGGATCCTGCACACCTCCTTACTATGCTGGCAGTAGGGCTCAACGTCATCAGGCGGTTTTTACATTGAAATGTCTGGGAAATGTGAGTCACACAGCTGAGGAGTTGTGGTCAGCTCTGGAGAACCAATTTCATGAATGGTTGTCTCCACTGGACCTGAAACCAGGGAAGGCCGTGTGCGACAATGCTGCAAACCTGGGTGCGGCCCTTCGCCGGGGCAATGTCACACACGTGCCTTGTATGGCTCACGTGTTGAACCTGGTTGTCCAGCAATTTTTAGCCCACTATCCCAGACTAGATGGCCTTCTGCAGAGGGCACGGTCGCTGTGTGCTCACTTCCGCCGTTCGCATCCCGCAGCTCAGCGACTTACATCTCTACAGAAGTCGTTGGGCCTGCCACTTCACCGGCTAAAATGCGATGTGCCTACCCGGTGGAATTCAACTCTGCACATGTTGCAGCGACTGTGGCAGCACCGACAAGCCCTGGTGCAATACGTTCTGACGTATAGCCTGGGCCAACGAGATTCAGAGGTGGGGCAAATCACGCTGGAGGAGTGGTCTCAGATCAGGGACCTATGCACCCTTCTGCACAGTTTTGAAATGGCGACGAAGATGTTTAGTGCTGACGATGCCATTATCAGCATGACTATTCCGGTGATTTACATGCTGGAGCACATGTTAAACAGAATTCGGAGTCAGGTGGTGGCACAAGAGGAGGTGGAGGAAGTAGAGGAGGAGGAGTTGTATGCGGAAGGGCTAACATCTGCAAGGTCCAGACGGTCGGCAGCACCAAGGCGGCAGGCATGTGAGGGTGGGGGATATGATTTTACCAGGGCGCATGGTAGCAGCCAAACTAGTGAGGAAGGTGCAGGAGCCCAGGAAGAAGTGGAGGACGAACTGATGGAAGACTCATCAGATGAGGGAGACCTTGATCACATTTCTGTTGTGCGAGGTTGGGGGGAGAGGACAGAGGAAGGAAGCATGATTGTTACCTCGCCACCAACACAACAGGGACTTGGTGCTCCTGGATGCGCAACACACATGAGTGCCTTTTTGCTGCACTACCTGCAACATGACCCTCGAATTGTGAGAATTAGAAATAATCCTGACTACTGTGTTGCCACACTGTTAGATCCCCGGTACAAAAGTAAATTTGCAGAAATTATTCCTGCCATAGAAAGGGATGCACGCATGCAGGAGTATCAGCAGAGACTGTTGCAGAATCTTACATGTGCTTTTCCACAAAATACCAGTGGTGCACGTAGTGAATCTCACAGTTCCAACTTGCCAACCGTGGGACCGTCAAGTGTTCAGCACTCAAACCGTAACAGAACCACAGTATCTGCTGGTAACATCAATTTTGCGGAATCATTTCACCACTTTTTTAGCCCATCCTTTGCAAGGCCACAGGAGACAAGAAGTCTGACACATAGTCAACGCCTAGAGACGATGGTACAGGAGTATCTCCAAGTAAACATTGAAGCCACGACTGTGTCACTGGACCCTTGCTCTTTTTGGGCTTCCAATCTGGATAAATGGCCGGAGCTAGCCACTTATGCCTTGGAGATCTTGTCATGCCCCGCAGCCAGCGTTCTGTCTGAACGTGTGTTCAGCGCTGCTGGTGGTGTGCTGACAGATAAGCGCACGCGGCTCTCCACTGATAATGTAGACAGACTCACGTTCATAAAGATGAACAAATCATGGATCCGAAACGACTTTTCTACCCCTGTGTCATCCTGGGGAGAGTAAAAGCTTGATGATTGGTTAAAATCACCCTACCAACCGTTTTAAGCTTTCAAATTACTAATCATGTTTATCTGTATCTTGACTGGAAAATAATTTGGGCTTTGTAGCAGTGTGCAGCACTGATCCTATTAGGCCATCTATAATAAGCTTCACCAGATTTAAAATTAAAAATAATTTTTAGCTGCATCTAGCCCGGAAAATAATTTTGGGGCTCCGAGATGCGCAAGACACATAAGTGCCTTCTTGCTGCACTACCTGCAGCATGACCCTCATATTGTCAGAATTCGAAGTAATCATGACTACTGGGTTGCCACACTCTTAGATCCCCCAAACTTTTCGATCAACCTTTTCATTTTAATAAAGACCAAAAAAATGGTCATTTTTGAAATTATAAGCATTAGCAGGTTGTTAGAAACTGAAATCAAGCAGTTTTCAACTCAAAACTTTATTCTAGGTGATGTTACATTTTCACATAGGACCCCTTGTTCGAAAGGAGCTTCTGAACTCTCTCGTCCATTGAATTTGTCAGGTTTTGGATGGTTTCTGCTTCAATTGTTTTGCATGAGGACAGAATACCCTCCCAGAGCTGTTGCTTAGATGTGAACTGCCTCCCGCCATCATAGACACTCCTTTTAATGATGCTCCAAAGGTTCTGAATGGGGTAGAGGTCAGGGGAGCATGGGGGTCACACCATAAGTTTGTCCCCTTTTATGCCCATATCAGCCAGAGATGCAGATGTTTTATGTGCAGCATGAGATGGTGCATTATCATGCAGAAAAATGATCTTGCTGTGAAATACACGGTTCTTCTTCTTGAACCATGGCAGGAAGTGCTGTTTGAGAAAATCCACATACATTATGGAGTTCATCTTTAGCGCCTTCAGGGATCCTAAAGGGGCCGACAATCTCTCTCCCCATGATTCCAGCCCAAAACATTACTCCACCTCCTCCTTGTTGGCGCTGTAGCCGTGTTTGCGTGGGGTGTCCATCAACCAGCCATCCTCCACTCCATTCATCTGGACCATAGAGCGCTGCACGGCACTCATCCGTGAACAAAACAGTTTTGAAATCAGTCTTCATGTAATGTTTGGCCCACTGGAGCTGTTTCTGCTTGTGTGAAGTGGATAGAGGAGGTCGACAGGATGGCGTATGCACAGCTGCAAACCTCTGAAGGACCCTGCATCTTGTTGTTTGGGGGACGTTGGAGGCACAAGCAGCTTCAAAAACTTGTCTGCTGCTATGACAAGGCTTTTTTGCCGCTGCTCTTTCAACCTGACGTAATTGCCTGTAGGAAAGAGTCCTCAATTTGCCCTTATCAGCACGCACACGTGTGTACTGTGAATCAGCTACATACTTCTTGATTGCCAAGACACTTCATCCTGATCATCGCACAATGTTGATTGTAGTCATGCCTTGACCTAAACACTCCACAATTTGTTGCTTCTCAGCAGCCGACACATCCTTTTTCTTTCCCATTTTGGCAGAAAATGTAGGCTGCTTAATAATGAGAGAGAGCCTTCTTAAGTAGTCTTGCCTTTCATTGGACACACCTGCCAAACTAATTAGCACAGGTGTCTGCAATTGCTTACAGTGATATAAAGAGCCCTGACACACATCACCATCAATGAGTTTAACTGACAAACAAACAAATTCTTCCCTTATCACTCCTAAACACTTTTTGCATAATAATTTGGAACGCGGTGTACATGTGCTTTTCCACAAAACACCAGTGGTTCACGTAGTGAATCTTACAGTTCTAACTTGCCAACCGTGGTCTGTATGGAATTGTTCAATAAAGGGCCCAAAATTAAGATAACATAGATGGGAGAGGTCTCTATGAATAGGAATTCCTAAGTATTTGATACCCTGTGAGGGCCAGGCAAAGGGAAAGTTGGACTGGATGGAATCCTATATGGATTTAGGGAGGGAGACATCGAGGGCCTCAGACTTCGCTGCATTGATTTTAAAATTTTACCATGTAACAAAGTGATCTATTTCAGCCATAACAGCAGGGATGGATATATGTGATTGAGTGATATATACTAGGACATCATCAGCAAATAGAGAGCACTTGTACTCGATGCCTCCCACCTCAATCCACCTAATATTGGGGTTATGGCGAATTGATGAGAGCAGGTGCTCCATCACTAGGATGTATAAGAGAGGGGACAGAGGACATCCCTGCCTTGTCCCATTGGTGATTGTGAAAGGTGATGAAAATGTTCTGACGCACCCCCTGGGCCTTGGGACACCCGGAGCCGGACCCTTTTTGGTGGATGCTGGTGGTTGTAGTCTTCGTGGCGGCGATCCGGTTCCGTGGCTCAGGGCGGTCAAACCAGTGGCGGAACTATTTATGTGGTTTTGATGTTTAAATGTCCGACTACGCCACCCGTGGATTGCGGTCAGAGTGAACCGCCGCTACAGGGCAGACCGCTAAGGCTGGTGTTGTGGGTGCAGCAGAGCGTAGCATAACTCCCCACGGGATGAGTATAGCCTCAGGGCAGTGTATGCGGAGGATGGGGGTGATGGTGCAGGGCAGCAGCAGTAACGACACGGAGTCAGTGATGCAGTTCAGGGCCTTTACTCACAGTTCTTATTATCCAGACCACGTCTGCAGGTAACGGCTGCCCACGTCGTACTGTGCTCACCAGGTGAGGGGCTCAGACAACTCCCAGATAACTTTGGAGCGCTTCACAGGACCCCCTTTGTGTGTCCTTTGTCTGGCCTTTCTTACCAACACTTCTGTCCGGCTGCCTCGGGCCTCCTCTTGGTAAACTTGGCGCCAGTTTCCCTGACCCTATGTGGTGCCTTCCTAGCGGGTGGAGCAAGGGGCTGCGCCACATAAAATGTCAGAGCCTCCGGTTTCTACCTGAGGGTCGTTTCCTGCCTCCACTAGTTCGGGGACCGGTCTCCCCCTTTGGCCTGACCCCTCCACGCAGGTGGATTCGGGCGTGCGGTGGCGACTCGCCCGTCCGCACCCCTGGGATCCCTTCATTCCTCGTTCCTGGAGCCTTCTCCGCTCCTCTTCCTTCCTTCTCCCTCTTGCAGGCCTGGGCCTCTGTTACTAGGCCCGCCTCCGGAGCAGAGCTCATGCAGAGCCCCTGCTCCCTGCCACTTCTGCTCAGACTTCTCTGCACTGAACTAAGATGGTGCCCACCTTTTATACTCCCTTCTCAATGCACCCAGGAACTGCTTCCTCCCTGCTCCTGCACTGCAGGGTTCCCCTTCCTCAGTGTTCCCTCCCCCCACTCCAGCCAGGGACAGGGACTGTCGTGCCCATCTCAGGGGCATATTGGTCGCCCTGCCCCACGGCAATGTGGTGTAATGCATGCAGGTGTCGGGTCCTGATCCACACTCCATCCTTATCTGAGAGTGAGATATCACACCTCTGGGTGAGGTGCAATACGTCTGTAGCAACCGAGCCCTCGGTGCTACAGTTCCATTTATCTTCAGCCTAGGTGACGTATTGTGATACAGGGCCGTGATTTTGGCTATAAAAGGGTCCCCTAGACCCCTACCCCAAGCTTTTTAAGAGAATCATATATGGCGTGCCAGGAGACTCTATGGAATGCTTTCTCAGCATCCAACGAGAGTATCTACTTACAAATTTTTAACTGCATCTAGCCCAGGAAATACTTTGTGCCTAGTAGCAGTGTCTGCTAGTCAGCGGATTATCCCGGCTGTTAAGCAAGCTACACCACCTGTAGTTTGGACACTTAATTTTTTCAAAGGAAATGCTTCGGGACCACGGGATACTCAGTGAAGAGCATCAGGAGGCACCCCAAGGCATAGGGGCTGGGACTGGCACTAGGATGCCTTGCGGTGGACAGCCGAGCTCGATCCTTATAAAAGCTTTTTAACTGCAGCAGCTTTAGTGGACGCTACTGGAGCTGGAATTACGCGGCTGCTGGCATGAGACTTGCCCTCCAATAGATCCTTGTAAATGGATTTAAAGTGTATTCATTCAAATTAGAGGGACAATTTAAATTAAAAAGCTTAGAGCTGCCTCCACCACAGGGGGGCTCTCTCGACCCACCAGCGGACAGGCACCAGTATTGGGAGAGGGGGGCTGGCCGTCAGGGTTCACCGCGGCTCTGGCACAAACCCGGCGACACGGAGGTGGCACGGGCAGGAGCGGACTGGCCGTCTCGGCTTCTCACTTTTTGGATTTTAGAAGGGCATGACATGCCTATATCTGTGTCTCCCCCTCCTTTTACTCCTCCACCTCTTTTCTTTTCGCATGACTATATGTACTTGTCACTTTTCCATGTGTTAGTTGTGTCTTCTGAGCAGTTTGTCAGCTTTTGGACACCTTTGAAGGTGTTTTCTATGTGTTTCTATGTGTTTTTGTTTGCCTGCCATTGGTTTTAACGGTGTTCGAAGGTGTTCGACGAACCGAACCGAACTCGAACACTACGGGGGTGGCTCAACACTAATTTTCAGTTGTTTCACACTTTTTTGTTAAGTATATAATTCCACATGTGTTAATTCATAGTTTTGATGCCTTCAGTGTGTATGTACAATTTTCAAAGTCATGAAAATACAGAAAAATCTTTAAATGAGAAGGTGTGTCCAAACATTTGGTCTGTACTGTATTTCCGGCGTTGCTCGGCGGGAGCTCGAGTCCCCTCCCTGCATGTTTGGCACTCTTTAGAGAGCCAATCAACATGCAGGGATTGCCTGCCACTCACTGTAATGTTGTAGCCATGTTGGTTGTGGCATTACAGTGATTGGTTGGCCGCATAGCGTCATCAGGTCTATATCAGACCTGGCACCGCCATGCTCGTCACAGTCACTCCGGAATCAGGCAGAGTAGGGAGAGGTGCTGCTGCTTCAGGGAGAGATTTGCTTGTGTATTAGGTAGTGTAGGGAGAAAAATCGTACATTACCCATATCCATCTTAAAAAACAGTTCTTTTGAGGACTAACTAATCCATCTGCAGAGATATCAGGCAGGCAGTGTATATAGGCAGGCAGGGTATATAGCAGACTGCAGTGCATATAGCACAAGAGGCTCCATTCCAATTCTGCCTTCTGCTGCTGTTAGATATTTCTATACAAAGGCCCAGGTCTCAGGGGCCAGGAATACTTTTTTTTGGATCTTAATCCTCATTGTTTGCTTAAAAAGCAATCCAGAAAACACAGTTTTTCTGTGCCATTTGCTTGTTGGCACTGCAGAATACAGCCAGGTCCTTTCCATATTACACCACTAGAAATCCGCTATTTAAAACTGTGTTTTCTCCGTCAAACGGATCACATATAGGTTATCAGAAAATACTGCCATTTCTGGTCTCCATTAAAAATTTCTTTCAGTGAGTCATTGAAGCAATTCACACCAGTTTGCTGTTCAAACTACTTACCTACAGGGCAGGTATTTAAAACTCTGTTTTCTCCGTCACACGGATCACATATAAGTTCGCTCCAAACTTAGTCATTTGTAGTGAGCGTGGTAGATACTGTCCTCCATTTAAAATTTGAAAAGCTGTTCACTTTTCCATTTATAGATTCGGGCCTCTCACCCAGTCCACTTGAAGCGGGGCAAGAGGAGATCGCGTGTAGCAATGCCCAAATATTTGAGCAGCCATGGACACATGAAGGCGACTGTGGGAAAGTGTCACAAGAGGTGGACGATGATGAGACACAATTGCCAGAAAGTCAGGAGGAGGACCAGGGTGCGGAAGTGGAAGATGAGGTGGTGGATGATATAGTAACTGACCCAACCTGGCAGGAGGACATGCAGAGCGAGGACAGCAGCACACAGGGGGAGGGAGGCAGAGCACCCCAACAGGCAGGAAGAAGCAGTGTGGTGGCTGCAGACAGAAGGCAGGCAACCGATCCCCGTTACACCAACACAAAGGAAGTTGCCAGTACAACTATTAGGTCTTCCTGAGTCTGGTTGTTTTTTAAAGACTCTGCCAATAACCCCAAAAAGGCCATTTTCACCACCTGCCAGGCCAGCATCAGCAGGGGTGGCAAAACAACCAGCCTGACCACAACCAGCATGATCAGGTACATGGCAGCAAAGCACCCAACTTTGTGAGCTGAACCCCAGGGTCCAGGAACAGTGTCTGCAGTAGTGTTGAGCCACACCCGTAGTGTTCGGGTTCGGTTCGTCGAACACCGGGATGTTCGAGGAACTGTTCGTCGAACTGTTCGTCGAACACCTTAGAACACCGTCGAACACCGTTAAAACCAATGGCAGGCAAACAAAAACACATAGAAACACATAGAAAACACCTGCAAAGGTGTCCAAAAGCTGACAAACTGCTCAGAAGACACTCTCTTTAAAAAAGCCGGCCGGCAAATTCAGCAGCGGCATACACCGGTACCCGACAATTTAGACAAGAAGGAATAGAGCATCACACATAGATTAGATAGATAGAAACATGTCAGTCACACATATAAGAAGCACAGTGACAGTGTTGGTTACTGCACTTGTCATTTAGTGTAAAGGATTTATTAAAAAAAATAATAGTGTTTTCATGCACCGTCTCTTTAAAAAAGCCGTCCGGCAATTCAGCATCTGTACCCGACAATTTAGAACAGAAAGAATAGAGCTTCACACATAGATTAGATAGATAGAAACATGTCAGTCACATATATAATAAGTACAGTGATAGTGTTGCTTACTGTACTTGTCATTTAGTGTAAAGGATTTATTTAAAAAAATAATAGTGTTTTCATGCACTGTCTCTTTAAAAAAGCCGGCCGGCAATTCAGCAGCGGTACCCGACAATTTAGAACAGAAAGATAGAGCATCACACATAGATTAGATAGATAGAAACATGTCAGTCACATATATATGAAGTACAGTGATAGTGTTGGTTACTGTACTTGTCATTTAGTATTAAAATAAAGGATTTATTATTAAAAAAATTGGCGTAGGGTTCCCCTTAATTTTAGGCTCTAGCGGAGGTTAAGCAGACGGCTGGGGCAGATGTTTGAAGCCTGGGAAGGGGGTAATACCCACGGAGCTTCCCAGGCTACTAATATCAGCCCCCAGCTGAATACATAGCCTTTACTAGCTATTAAAATGGGGGACCCCCCCAAAAAAATGACGTGGGGTCCCCCCTAATTTAATAGCTAGCAAAGGCTAGGCAGACAGCTGGGGGCTGATATTAATAGCCCAGGAAGGGAGCCATGAATATTGGCCCCCTCCCAGGCTAGAAACACCAGCCGTCAGCTGCCCCAGAAATGGCGCATTCATAGGATGCGCCAATTCTGGCACTTAGCCTCGCTCTTCCACGCTGCCCTGGTGCGGTGGCAGGGGGTAATAGGGTTGGGGTTGATGTCAGCTTATAATGCCAGCTGACATCAAGCCCAGGTTAGTAATGGAGAGGCGTCTATAAGACACCCCCATTACTAACCCCATAGTCAAAGTTAAAAAAAACACAAACACCCAGAATAAAGTCCTTTAATTGAAATAAAGACACAATCCTTTATTGTTCTAAATTAAACCATACTTACCATCACGCCCATTCCAGCTGAAGCCAACGATCTCCTGCAATAAAAGAAAAATAATAAAGCAACCTCATCCTTACCTTTCCATGGTTCCCACGACAGCTTCAGCTCTGCTACATCGAGATGACAGGCTGGACCGCAGCAGAACGCTGCCATCCAGCCTGTCATCCCGCAGACACTGAGAAGCGCAGGCTTGCTTGCGCTGCTCAGCGTCTCTCTGTGACGACATCCAGATGAGCCGAGTTCATGTCCAATGAACTCGGCTCACCTCATGCACGTCACTGACAGCGTGGGAAAATTCTCACGCTGAAGCGCTGATTGCAGGAGAATTTTCCCACGCTGTCAGTGACGTGCAGGAGGTGAGCTGAGTTCATTGGACATGAGCTCACCTCATGCACATCACTGACAGCGTGGGAGAATTCTCCTGCACTCAGCACTTCAGCGTGAGAATTTTCCCACGCTGTCAGTGGCGTGCATGAGGTGAGCCGAGTTCATTGGACATGACCTCGGCTCATCTGGATGCCGTCACAGTGAGACAGTGAGGAGCGCAAGCATGCCTGCGCTTCTCAGTGTCTGCGGGATGACAGACTGGATGGCAGCGTTCTGCTGCGGTCCAGCCAGTCATCTCGATGTAGCAGAGCTGAAGCTGTCGTGGGAACCATGGAAAGGTAAGGATGAGGTTGGTTTATTATTTTTCTTTTATTGCAGGAGATCGTTGGCTTCAGCTGGAATGGGTGTGATGGTAAGTATGGTTTAATTTAGAACAATAAAGAATTGTGTCTTTATTTCAATTAAAGGACTTTATTCTGGGTGTTGTGTTTTTTTTAAATACTTTACTAGAAATTCATGGCGGTCATGTCTAATACTGGCGTGACCCCATGAATTTTGGGCTTGGGGCCAGCTGATAATACCAAGCTGGCCCTAACCCCTTTATTACCCAGTGAGCCACCGCACCAGGGCCCTGGATGAGTTGGGTACAGCGCCAGAAGATGGCGCTTCTATGAACGCGCCATTTTCCGGGGTGGCTGCGGACTGCAATTTGTAGCGGGGGGGGGCCCAGAAAGCTTGGGCCTCCCTGCGCTGCAGATTCCAGCCCCCACCTGCCTAGTTGTACCTGGCTGGACACAAAAATAGGGCGAAGCCCCACGTACATTTTTTTTAATTATTTCATGAAATTCATGAAATAATTAAGAAAAAAAGGCCTTCCCTATATTGTTGTGTCCGGCCAGGTACAAATAGGCAGCTGGTGGTTGGGGGCAGCCCGTTCCTGCCTGCTGTACCTGGCTGGACACAAATATAGTGCGAAGCCCCACTTCAATTTTTTTTAATTTTTTCATGAAATTCATGAAATAATTAAGAAAAAAAGGGCTTCATTATATTGTTGTGTCCGGCCAGGTACAAATAGGCAGCTGGTGGATGGGGGCAGCCCGTTCCTGCCTGCTGTACCTGGCTGGACACAAATATAGTGCGAAGCCCCACTTCAATTTTTTTAAATTATTTCAGGAAATTCATGAAATAATTTAAAAAAAATTGACGTGGGGCTTCGCACTATATTTGTGTCCAGCCAGGTACAGCAGGCAGGAACGGGCTGCCCCCAACCACCAGCTGCCTATTTGTACCTGGCCGGACACAACAATATAGGGAAGCCCTTTTTTTCTTAATTATTTCATGAAATAATTTAAAGAAAATTGACGTGGGGCTTCGCCCTGTTTTTGTGTCCAGCCAGGTACAACTAGGCAGCTGGGGGCTGGAATCCGCAGCGCAGGGAGGCCCAAGCTTTCTGGGCCACCCCCGCTGCAAATTGCAGCCGCAGCCACCCCGGAAAATGGTGCGTTCATAGAAGCGCCATCTTCTGGCGCTGTACCCAACTCATCCAGGGCCCTGATGCGGTGGCTCACTGGGTAATAAAGGGGTTAGGCCCAGCTTGGCATTATCAGCTGGCCCTAAGCCCGAAATTCATGGGGTCACGCCAATATTAGACATGATCACCATGAATTTCTAGTAAAGTATTTAAAAAAAACACAACACCCAGAAAAAAGTCCTTTAATTGAAATAAACACACAATTCTTTATTGTTCTAAATTAAACCATACTTACCATCACGCCCATTCCAGCTGAAGCCAACGATCTCCTGAAATAAAAGAAAAATAATAAAGCAACATCATCCTTACCTTTCCATGGTTCCCATGACAGCTTCAGCTCTGCTACATCGAGATGACAGACTGGACCGCAGCAGAACGCTGCCATCCAGCCTGTCATCCCGCAGACACTGAGAAGCGCAGGCTTGCTTGCGCTCCACAGTGTCTCTCTGTGAGGGCATCCAGATGAGCCGAGTTAATGTCCAATGAACTCGGCTCACCTCATGCACGTCACTGACAGCGTGGGAAAATTCTCCTGCACTCAGCGCTTCAGCGTGGGAGAATTCTCACACTGAAGCGCTGAGTGCAGGAGAATTCTCCCACGCTGTCAGTGACGTGCAGGAGGTGAGCTGAGTTCATTGGACATGAGCTCACCTTATGCACGTCACTGACAGCGTGGGAAAATTCTCCTGCACTCAGCGCTTCAGCGTGGGAGAATTCTCACGCTGAAGCGCTGAGTGCAGGAGAATTCTCCCACGCTGTCAGTGACGTGCAGGAGGTGAGCTGAGTTCATTGGACATGAGCTCACCTTATGCACGTCACTGACAGCGTGGGAGAATTCTCCTGCACTCACCGCTTCAGCGTGAGAATTTTCCCACGCTGTCAGTGACGTGCATGAGGTGAGCCGAGTTCATTGGACATGAACTCGGCTCATCTGGATGTCGTCACAGAGAGACGCTGAGCAGCGCAAGCAAGCCTGCGCTTCTCAGTGTCTGTGGGATGAGAGGCTGGATGGCAGCGTTCTGCTGCGGTCCAGCCTGTCATCTCGATGTAGCAGAGCTGAAGCTGTCGTGGGAACCATGGAAAGGTAAGGATGAGGTTGCTTTATTATTTTTCTTTTATTGCAGGAGATCGTTGGCTTCAGCTGGAATGGGCGTGACGGTAAGTATGGTTTAATTTAGAACAATAAAGGATTGTGTCTTTATTTCAATTAAAGGACTTTATTCTGGGTGTTTGTGTTTTTTTTAACTTTGACTATGGGGTTAGTAATGGGGGTGTCTTATAGACGCCTCTCCATTACTAACCTGGGCTTGATGTCAGCTGGCATTATAAGCTGACATCAACCCCAACCCTATTACCCCCTGCCACCGCACCAGGGCAGTGTGGAAGAGCGAGGCTAAGTGCCAGAATTGGCGCATCCTATGAATGCGCCATTTCTGGGGCGGCTGACGGCTGGTGTTTCTAGCCTGGGAGGGGGCCAATATTCATGGCTCCCTTCCTGGGCTATTAATATCAGCCCCCAGCTGTCTGCCTAGCCTTTGCTAGCTATTAAATTAGGGGGGACCCCACATCATTTTTTTGGGGGGGTCCCCCATTTTAATAGCTAGTAAAGGCTATGTATTCAGCTGGGGGCTGATATTAGTAGCCTGGGAAGCTCCGTGGGTATTACCCCCTTCCCAGGCTTCAAACATCTGCCCCAGCCGTCTGCTTAACCTCCGCTAGAGCCTAAAATTAAGGGGAACCCCACGCCAATTTTTTTAATAATAAATCCTTTATTTTAATACTAAATGACAAGTACAGTAACCAACACTATCACTGTACTTCATATATATGTGACTGACATGTTTCTATCTATCTAATCTATGTGTGAAGCTCTATTCTGTCTGTTATAAATTGTCGGGTACCGCTGCTGAATTGCCGGCCGGCTTTTTTAAAGAGACGGTGCATGAAAACACTATTATTTTTTTTGATAAATCCTTTACGCTAAATGACAAGTACAGTAAACAGCACTTTCACTGTACTTCGTATATATGTGGCTGACATGTTTATATCTATCTAATCTATGTGTGAAGCTCTATTCTTTCGGTTCTAAATTGTCGGGTACCGGTGTATGCCGCTGCTGAATTGCCGGCTTTTCATGTTTCACTGTTGGCACTGTTCCCATCGATTTGGGCGATCACTGTAATGCCACAACCACCATGGCTGTGGCATTACAGTGAGTGGCAGACAATCCCTGCATGATTGGTGCTCTAAATAGCGTCAGACATGCAGGACATGCTTTTGGTGCACGAACAGTTATCGAACATAACCTCGAACAGCCGAATTTTTTGCAAATCGTTCGGGTTCGTCGAACAACTCGAACACCGCCCAAAACAGCTCGAATTTGAGATTGGCGAACAGTTCTAGTCGAACACCGCTCATCTCTAGTCTGCAGGTGGCACCATTGCTTCTTCCGCTGTTGTGCATGCAAGCTGATCCCCTGTCCATGGAGCATGCGAAGATGCCTCCTGCCCTGCATCTGTCGTTGTGCACTCTCAAGTAGCAGCATCAGCAAGCACGTCCATGTCCTTGTTGCAGCCCAGCGTTCAGTTGTCCATACCCCAGTCCTTGTAACGCAAGCGCAAATATGCAGCCAACGCCCCACAAGCCATACTACTAAATTCTCACATTTCACTACTGCTTGCGCTCAAAATATTGCCTTTTTAGCTTGTGGAGATGGAAGCATTCCGCAACCTGATGGCGGCGGCCATCCCTCGGTACTCAGTCCTCAGCCACCACTATTTCTACCGATGTGCCGTCCCCGCATTACTCAAGCACGTGTACCAAAACATTAGCCGTGTCCTCAACAACGCAGTTTCCAGGACAGTCTACCTAACCACAGACACGTGGACAAGTGCTTGTGGGTAGGGACTGTACATCTCGCTGATGGCACACTGGGTTAACATAGTGGAAGCCGAGACCCAGTTGAGCCTTGGGAAGGAACACCTCCTCCCGACGCCAAGGATTGTGTGCCCTAGGTCAATCAGGGTTGCCCCCATGGTCTACAGCTCCTGCACCTCATACTCCTCAGCCTCCTCCTCCTCTTCAGCCTCCATCTCCAAAATGACCACATCAGTACAAGCTGGAAGCACTGCATCAGCCAAGCGGCAACAGGCTGTGATGAAGCTAATATGCTTAGGTGACAAACCGCACAATGGTGAAGAGTTGTGGACAGCTCTGAAAGAGCAGGCAGATCTGTGGCTCACACCGCTAAACCTACAGCCAGGCATGGTCATGTGTGACAATGGCTGGAACCTGGTGGCGGCTCTGAGACGAAGCGAGCTCACACACGTACCATGCCTGGCCCATGTGCTTAACCTCATGGTTCAGCGGTTTCTCAAATCCTACCCGGAGCTGCCGGATCTCCTTGTTAAAATACGCCGCCTGTGTGCCCATTTTAGAAAGTCAGCTACAGCTTCCGCCGCCCTTGCCGTGTTTCAGAAGTGTTTGCAGCTTCCGGCTCACAGACTGGTGTGTGATGTCCCCACATTTTGGAACTCTACACTGCAGATGTTGGGAAGGATTTGTGAGCAGAAGAGGGCAGTTGTTGAGTATCAGCATCAACAAGGACATTGGTATTCAATTCAGACTCCACACCTAAGACCTCAGGAGTGGACATGGATGTCTGACATATGTACCATCCTCCAAAACTTTGACGACTCCACCAAGATGGTGAGCGGCGATGACACCATAATTAGCGTCACCGTCCCGCTTCTCTGTCTTCTCTGCTCACAATCAAAGAGGATGCATTGCAGGCAGAGCACGATGAGATGGAGCAAGGAACCATATAGGGTGATTACACACAGCCCAGCCTCATCTCATCCCAACGTGGAATGGTGGACAATGAGGAAGAGGAGGAGGAGGAAGAACAGGAGCTAGTTTCATGCGATATAGACGGTACTACCTGCACAGCTATCATACCATCTGTTCTGCGTGGATGGCCAGAGGACAGAGAGGAGGAGGATGAGGAGGAGAGCATGGTCAGTCATCCTCTTGGAGAGGACACGGAAGTATTGCCTGTTAATAGTCTGGCACGCATGGCTGAGTTTATGTTACGTTGCCTTTCTCATGACTCTCGCGTTCTCAAAATTTTGGGTGACAGTCATTTCTTATTGGTGACACTTCTAGACCCACGCTATAAGGAAAACTTTATATCTCTTATTCCTGAGGCGGACAGGTCTACAAAAATGGGGCTGTACCAGAAGGCCCTTGTTGCGGAACTATTAAAAAAATTCCCATCTGAAAACGCTTGCGGCACAGGGCACACTTCGTTGAACAACCAAGGAGTACAGGTGAAAGAGACACAACTTCAATCCAGCAGAGGCAGGAGAACACTGTGAAAGTTCTGGGAGAGTTTTCTCCGACCCTCCCATCGCACAGGCCCTGAGGCATGGGGTACTCTCACAATGAGTGCAAAGTTTTGGAAGATTCTGAGATAGTACCTTGCCGACCACACCATTGTCCCCCGTGATTCCTCTGTGCCTTATAATTTTTGGATATCCAAGCTGGATACGAGGAATGAACTGGCTCTCTATGCCTTGGAGGTCCTGGCCAGCCCTGCCACCAGCGTTTTATCAGAGCGGGTTTTTAGTGCCGCTGTTGGAATTATAACTGATAAGCGCATCCGCCTGTCAACTGAGAATGCTGACAGGCTGACTCTTATAAAAATGAAAAAGGGCTTGATTGGGCCAGACTTCTCAACACCACTGAATGATAGCATCGTAACATAAACTCAAATCCAGTGTCTTTTCTTGGGAGGAGTATTCCCATGTACCTTTTCACACCCACACATGGGTATGCGCTTCCTGATTTTGGCTATATGCTCTTGTCCTCCTCCTTCTCCTCATCCTCCAGCACCATATCACCAGGGTGACCGTGGTCCATGATGCAACACCCACATAATTTTTTTAAAGGGTGTTTATGATGCCTGCAAAAAAAAAAAAATATACAGTATGTTCGTGTATACCCCCCAGGGGTAAATGTTTGTCAGTCCATACACTTGTGCATGGGCATTACAAGTATAGGAGGTCCACTCCTATCCAATGGGAACATTTTTTTATGAGGCCCTCCTCCACGTCTCTTCCAAGGGCCATTAAAGTGCCTACAAATTTTTGGCAGCCCTAGCATTCACTGCATAGGCCAACACTATGGGAGACTCTCTCCTTTCTAATGGGAATTTGTCGTTATTGTGGCCCTGCTCTATGTCTCTAAATTATTAGTGGGGTTTTTCCTAAATTTGGTCAGCAATTGGACTCACTGCAAACTCTATAACAGTATAGCAAACCCTCTCCTTTCTAATTTGAATTTGTCGCACCTTGTTACTGTGGCCCTGCTCTAGGTGTCTTTAAATTCTTAGTGGGGTTTTCCCTAAAATTGGTCAGCCTTTGGACTCACTGCATAGCATATAACTGTATAGCAGACTCTCTCCTTTCTAATGGAAATTTGTTGTTACTGTGGCCCTGCTCTATGTGTCTTTAAATTCTTAGTGGGGTTTTTCCCAAATTTTGTCAGCCTTGCAGTCACAGCATGGGCATTACCACTATAGGAGACCCGCTCCTTTCTAATGGGAACATTTTTTTTATTGAGACCCTCCTCTATGTTTCTTCAAAGGGGTATTGGGTTGCGTCCAAATTTTTGACAGCCCTTGTAGTCACTGGATACGCAAAGAAAGTATAGGAGACCCACTTGTTAATAATGGGAACAACAAAGAATAGCTGGCGTATGGCTCTCTAACAATAGCGGGGGCCAACTGCTGGCCTTTTAAGAATAGTAAGGGCCGTTGTTAGGCATCGGGCATTTGCTGGATTCGAAATGGGTCCAGAATCTTCTGTGGTTTTCCATTGAGGTCCAGCCAGGGCTGATGCTGCTCAGCATTGTCAACAGTCCCAAAGCCTAGCTGGTCCACGAGAAGTACAGGTTGTCTCTCGGGCCTTTGTGCCTAGCAACAGGAAGCATAGGTTGCGGAGGGAGACAGGGCTGTTAAAGTCTAAGTCCAGGTTTATCTGTACTGAACATGCCCGTGACATGGCGGACCGTGATTGGTGGTTTGGGAGTCAACTGATCCGGTGACCTGGAACCGCCTGATTGGTCGCTGGTGACGTCACAAATGGTGCAACGGTGGGCAAGGCTTAATCTTTAAAAGGCCCGCCCACAAACATGGCGGCATGCTCTGATCATTGAGCAGTATGCTGTTGTGTGGACGCTTGGCCTATAGAGCTCCACGTGTGCTTTACTTGAAATAGGCAGGTGTAGTGGAAATAGGCAGGTAGCTTGGCCGTACAGACTGGCTCCGACTAGGGGGTCGCCATACACCCCAAGCAGTTTGCAAACGCCGTATTCCCGGTGCCGCCTGTGAGCAACGTGGAGCGATTCTCCTCAGACCGGTAGCACGCTGGCTGAGAGCACTTACACGCCGGCGTGAGTCACATACGCATCCTAGCGCCCACTGCGTAGTCCCTGTGTAGTTAACAGGGCTACAGCTACTTCCCCGGTCGCACATCTCCCGTGCGGTTAACGGAGATTGAGCGAACCGCTATACCCGTTCCCGTGTGCAGTAACACGGAAGGGTTTATCATTTAAGTGGGTTGCTTTCCTTTTCACCTGGAAAGTGTTCGGCAGCAGTCCACCAGGCTGCATTGCGGACCCTGGGGTTGGTTGCGTTCCATTATAATAAAGTTGTTTGCAACCGTCCCCTTAATAGTATCAGAGCGCCAGGGTCTTGCCGAACATGGCTGACAACCAGCAACTGCAGCGCTATATACAGCAGCTTGAGGCCAGACTTAGGACTCTGGAACATGCTGACCCGGTAGCTGATATCACTGCAGTAGCTACCTAGGCGGCTTCTCAAGCAGCCAATCTGGTTAACTCGGCTGCAATAAATGCTGCGACAGCTGCAACTGCCCCATTACCCCATTTTGCTCTCCTGGAAAAATTTTCTGGGTACAGTAAATCCTGCAGGGGTTTTAATAATTTATGCTCCATTCACTTGGAGATGATGGAGGCACGGTTCCCCTCCAAAAGAGCCAAAGTGGGTTATGTCATCTCGTTACTCTCCCACAGAGCTCTGGAGTGGGCTACTCCTCTGTGGGAGTGCAATGACCCGGTAGTGGCTAATGCGTGTCTCTTCCTTAAAGCCCTAAAGAGTAGAGATGAGCGTTGTTCTACTCGAACTGTTCGCCAATCTCAAATTCGAGCTGTTTTGGGCGGTGTTCGAGCCGTTCGGCGAACACGAACGATTTGAGAAAAATTCGGCTGTTCGAGGTTATGTTCGATAACTGTTCGTGCACCAAAATCATAACTGGATTTTTTCTCAGTAATGATGAAAATTAATGTTAATACGCAGTTTGAGTGTACAGCGGGGTGGGGGGAGGGGCAGGGGATGGATCTCTGCAGGAACAATGAAGATCTCCATTTTTTTTTCTCTTTCCCGCATTTACAGTGGGGAGGTGCAATCTGTCAGCCTATCAGCAGCGCACACACTTAGCGAAGTGCTTTTTTTCACACAAGCAAGGGCATGTGTCATTGGCAGTGTATGTCACATGTCCTTGCCCTATAAGACCAAGCCATTTTCCCCGTCGCCACCATTTTCTCACTGCTGCAGCTGCGTGTTAGACGGCACCGCTGTTGCTGTGTGCGCTATACCTTGTTAATTTCAAGCCAATTTTCGCACAAATCTACAGATAGCTTGGGAGTAGGGAATAGTTGTGATTGCAGTCCTTTTAAGGACTAGGTTACAGCATTTCCTACGACTTTTATCAGGCAGGTCTGTGCTCTTAAATAGATAGATTGTGGGAGTAAAGACTAATTGTAATTGCAGTCCTTTTCAGGTCTAGGTTACATCAGTTCCTATCAGTTTTTGCCAGGCAGGTCTGTGCCAGTGCTGTGCAAGTTTTTTTCACAGCATTTGGCTGAATCTAGCAAAGCTAATCCTTTTTGGCCTATTGCAGAGTGTGTTAGTCAGTGGAGTAGCCTATCTGTGTTGCAAGATATACCACCTGTGTATAGAATACCAATTTTTTTACTGCACCTAGTGAAGTAAAATCTTTTGGGCATAGCATCATTTTATTAGTCCATCTATACTGATCTCCATCAGGTTGCAAACTGAATATAATTTTTTTCTGCATCTAGCTCTGAAAAAATATTTTAGCTTCTAGCAGTGTGTGGGACTTGTTCTATTAGTCCATCTATACTGACCTCCATCAGGTTGCAAACTGAATATAATTTTTTTCTGCATCTAGCTCTGAAAAAATATTTGGCCTTCTAGCAGTGTGTGGGACTTGTTCTATTAGTCCATCTATACTGACCTCCATCACGCTGCAAATTCAAAATAATTTTTTGTCTGCATCTAGCTCTGAAAAAATACTTGGCCTTCTAGCAGTGTGTGGGACTTTCTCTATTAGTCCATCTATACTGACCTCTATCAGGTTGCAAATTAAAAATAATTTTTATCTGCATCTACCTCTGAAAAAATATTTGGGCTTCTAGCTGTGTGTGGGACTTGTTCTATTAGTCCATCTATACTGACCTCCATCAGGTTGCAAACTGAATATAATTTTTTTCTGCATCTAGCTCTGAAAAAATATTTGGCCTTCTAGCAGTGTGTGGGACTTTCTCTATTAGTCCATCTATACTGACCTCCATCAGGTTGCAAATTAAAATAAATTTTTTGTCTGCATCTAGCTCTGAAAAAATATTTGGCCTTCTAGCAGTGTGTGGGACTTTCTCTATTAGTCCATCTATACTGACCTCCATCAGGTTGCAAATTAAAATAAATTTTTTGTCTGCATCTAGCTCTGAAAAAATATTTGGCCTTCTAGCAGTGTGTGGGACTTTCTCTATTAGTCCATCTATACTGAACTCCATCAGGTTGCAAATTCAAAATAATTTTTTGTCTGCATCTAGCTCTGAAAAAATATTTCACCTTCTAGCAGTGTGTGGGACTTTCTCTATTAGTCCATCTATACTGAACTCCATCAGGTTGCAAATTCAAAATAATTTTTTGCCTGCATCTAGCTCTGAAAAAATATTTGGCCTTCTAGCAGTGTGTGGGACTTTCTCTATTAGTCCATCTATACTGACCCCCATCAGGCTGCAAATTAAAAATATTTTTTATCTGCATCTACCTCTGAAAAAATATTTGGCCTTCTAGCTGTGTGTGGGACTGGTTCTATTAGTCCATCTATACTGACCTCCATCAGGTTGCAAACTGAATATAATTTTTTTCTGCATCTAGCTCTGAAAAAATATTTGGCCTTCTAGCAGTGTGTGGGACTTTCTCTATTAGTCCATCTATACTGACCTCCATCAGGTTGCAAATTAAAAATAATTTATATCTGCATCTAGCTCTGAAAAAATATTTGGACTTCTAGCAGTGTGTGGGACTTTCTCTATTAGTCCATCTATACTGACCTCCATCAGGTTGCAAATTAAAAATATTTTTTTGTCTGCATCTAGCTCTGAAAAAATATTTGGCCTTCTAGCAGTGTGTGGGACTTTCTCTATTAGTCCATCTATAGTGACCTCCATCAGGTTGCAAATTCAAAATAATTTTTTGTCTGCATCTAGATCTGAAAAAATATTTGGCCTTCTAGCAGTGTGTGGGACTTTCTCTATTAGTCCATCTATACTGACCTCCATCAGGCTGCAAATTAAAAATAATTTTTATCTGCATCTACCTCTGAAAAAATATTTGGCCTTCTAGCTGTGTGTTGGACTTGTTCTATTAGTCCATCTATACTGACCTCCATCAGGTTGCAAACTGAATATAATTTTTTTCTGCATCTAGCTCTGAAAAAATATTTGGCCTTCTAGCAGTGTGTGGGACTTTCTCTATTAGTCCATCTATACTGACCTCCATCAGGTTGCAAATTAAAAATAATTTATATCTGCATTCAGCTCTGAAAAAATATTTGGCCTTCTAGCAGTGTGTGGGACTTTCTTTATTAGTCCATTTATAATGACCTCCATCAAGTTGCAAATTAAAAATAATTTTTTGTCTGCATCTAGCTCTGAAAAAAATATTTGGCCTTCTAGCAGTGTGTGGGACTTTCTCTATTAGTCCATCTATACTGACCTCCATCAGGTTGCAAATTAAAAATAATTTTTTGTCTTCATCTAGCTCTGAAAAAATATTTGGCCTTCTAGCAGTGTGTGGGACTTTCTCTATTAGTCCATGTATACTGACCTCCATCAGGTTGCAAACTGAATATATTTTTTTTCTGCAACTACCTATGAAAAAATATTGGGCTTCTAGCTGTGTGTGGGACTTGTTCTATTAATCCATCTATACAGACCTCCATCAGGTTGCAAACTGAATATAATTTTTTTCTGCATCTACCTCTGAAAAAATATTTGGGCTTCTAGCTGTGTGTGGGACTTGTTCTCTTAGTCCATCTATACTGACCTCCATCAGGTTGCAAACTGAATATAATTTTTTTCTGCATCTAGCTCTGAAAAAATATTTGGCCTTCTAGCAGTGTGTGGGACTTTCTCTATTAGTCCATCTATACTGACCTCCATCAGGTTGCAAATTAAAAATTATTTTTTGTCTGCATCTAGCTCTGAAAAAATATTTGGCCTTCTAGCAGTGTGTGGGACTTTCTCTATTAGTCCATCTATACTGACCTCCATCAGGTTGCAAATTCAAAATAATTTTTTGTCTGCATCTAGCTCTGAAAAAAATATTTGGCCTTCTAGCAGTGTGTGGGACTTTCTCTATTAGTCCATCTATACTGACCTCCATCAGGCTGCAAATTAAAAATAATTTTTATCTGCATCTACCTCTGAAAAAATATTTGGCCTTCTAGCTGTGTGTGGGACTTGTTCTATTAGTCCATCTATACTGACCTCCATCAGGTTGCAAATTGAATATAATTTTTTTCTGCATCTAACCCTGCCAATAGTTTTGGCCTAATACCACAGTTTGGTCACTCAGCTCTGCTCGGTTCCCATCCATTGTTTTTTTGTGCAAACAACTCCAGAGTTGTGAATTAGTTAACCACCAAAGTGAGTGGAAAAAGGCCTGCTGCTGGTGGAAAGGGGAATAGGCGTGTTGGGAAGGGGAAAAAAGGTTGTGTCCGTGGGGTAGGTGTTTAAGCAACAGTAACATCTGCAGAAGAAAGACGATCTTCCAGCCAAGCTAAAATGTCTACTTCTTTTAGCGGACAATGTGATAAGATCCCTTTCTTACGGCCACGCCAATCGCTACAAATTCCAGATGAGGCACAAAAACAGCAGGTGCTTCAACGGATATCAAGTGCTCCTTTAAGTGGGCTCTCCTCCACATCAACTTCAACATCACAAATACTCCAGTCCTCAAAGGTGTCACCCCAATCGCACTTGCTTCCTCACAGCTCCCAAATCTTCAGCTGCCCGTCTGAGTATGAGGTAGAACAGATGGTTGAGTCTGCAGAGCTGTTTACTCATACTATAGCCTGGGAATCAGAGGTCGACTCCAGCGCTTCTGTGAATCCAGACGAGGAAATGATCTGCACTGATGCCCAGAATCTTTATGAGTCGGATCCAGGACCAGACGCAGAAGGTTCTGACCATAATGTAGACCCTCATTCCCAAACTGTAACTCCTGTTGGTGGAGACAATGAGGAAGACGATGATGAGACTCAAATACCTGATTGGAGCGACAACTTTAGTTTTTTGTCAGGGCAGGAACAGGTTGGCTCTGAGTACGACGGGTGTGATAACGCACAGGGTGATGATGATGAGGTTGGAGATCCCACTTACTGTCAACCCACAGTCAGCCAAGAGATGAGGTCAGCAGAGGAGGTGGAGGAAGATGCTAGTGACGACGAGGTCAGGTTGCGCCTTCCTGGACAGAGACGTAGTACTGGAAGCACGTCAACAACTGCATCCTCAAACACAACTCTGCCTCTCACCACAAGTCGTGGTGGCTCTTCAGGTCGCATGGGTGCTAAGCCTTGCATAGCCTGGGCATTTTTTCAGATCGATAAAGATGACCCAACTCGTGTTATCTGTAACATTTGTCTGCAAAAGCTAAGTAGAGGCCAAAAAATACATAGTTTGAGTATTTCATGCATGAACCGGCACATGGACATGAAGCATAAGTTGCAGTGGGAAGCTCAGTGTGCTACAATGCGGCCTAGCCGGCCGGGCCAACCACCGTCTGCCATATCTTGTGCATCCTCGGCCTCTTCATCCTCTGTGACTGGGGGGACAGCAGTCACACCTGTTTTGGGGCGCAGACCTGCCACCTCTTTACCCGCAACAGCCAGCGTGATTGGCAGGTCATCATTTTCTTTGGAGGTGGTAAAACCAGCTGGTGTTGAGCGCTGTCCGACATCGATAGCACCACCTTTGGATCAAGGCAACCTAACATGTCCGCCTGCATCTTCCTCACAGACCGACAGTTTGCCGGGGACACCCTTATCAACCCCGTCTAAGCACAATAGCCAGCCCTCAGTCCCTCAGATGTGGACAAGTAAAAGACCATTTCCTCCTAGCCATGAGAAAGCTAAGAGGTTGAATTTCACCATCTGCAAGCTCTTGGCTACAGAAATGCTGCCTTTCCGTCTGGTGGACACAGAGGATTTTCGAGACCTTATGTCCGTCGCAGTGCCCCAGTACCAGATGCCCAATCGGCACTACTTCTCAAAGAAAGGTGTGCCTGCGCTCCACCAGCATGTCGCACACAACATCACCGCTTCTTTGAGAAACTCTGTGTGTGACAGGGTGCATTTCACCACAGACACTTGGACGAGTAGGCATGGACAGGGGCGTTACATGTCGCTGACTGGGCACTGGGTAACTATGGTGACAGCAGGACAAGGGGCTGCTGTCCAAGTCTTGCCGTTCCCACGAGTTGTGCGTCAATCCTCTTTATGTCAAAGTTCCTCCACTGCTTCTGCCTCCTCAACCTCCTCTCGGTCTTCCACCTGCACCCAAAGCCTGTCTGGTCATGCCACAAGCTTTCTAACTGCGCAGAAGGGATCCTGCACACCTCCTTACTATGCTGGCAGTAGGGCTCAACGTCATCAGGCGGTTTTTACTTTGAAATGTCTGGGAAATGTGAGTCACACAGCTGAGGAGTTGTGGTCTGCTCTGGAGAACCAATTTCATGAATGGTTGTCTCCACTGGACCTGAAACCAGGGAAGGCCATGTGCGATAATGCTGCAAACCTGGGTGCGGCCCTTCGCCGGGGCAATGTCACACATGTGCCTTGTATGGCTCACGTGTTGAACCTGGTTGTCCAGCAATTTTTAGCCCACTATCCCAGACTAGATGGCCTTCTGCAGAGGGCACGGTCGCTGTGTGCGCACTTCCGCCGTTCGCATCCCGCAGCTCAGCGACTTACATCTCTACAGAAGTCGTTGGGCCTGCCACTTCACCGGCTAAAATGCGATGTGCCTACCCGGTGGAATTCAACTCTGCACATGTTGCAGCGACTGTGGCAGCACCGACAAGCCCTGGTGCAATACGTTCTGACGTATAGCCTGGGCCAACGAGATCCAGAGGTGGGGCAAATCACGCTGGAGGAGTGGTCTCAGATCAGGGACCTATGCACCCTTCTGCACAGTTTTGAAATGGCGACGAAGATGTTTAGTGCTGACGATGCCATTATCAGCATGACTATTCCGGTGATTTACATGCTGGAGCACATGTTAAACAGAATTCGGAGTCAGGTGGTGGCACAAGAGGAGGTGGAGGATGTAGAGGAGGAGGAGTTGTATGCGGAAGTGCTAACATCTGCAAGGTCCAGACGGTTGGCAGCACCAAGGCGGCAGGCATGTGAGGGTGGGGGAAATGGTTTTACCAGGGCGCATGGTAGCAGCCAAACTAGTGAGGAAGGTGCAGGAGCCCAGGAAGAAGTGGAGGACGAACTGATGGAAGACTCATCAGATGAGGGAGACCTTGATCACATTTCTGTTGTGCGAGGTTGGGGGGAGAGGACAGAGGAAGGAAGCATGATTGTTACCTCGCCACCAACACAACAGGGACTTGGTGCTCCTGGATGCGCAACACACATGAGTGCCTTCTTGCTGCACTACCTGCAACATGACCCTCGAATTGTGAGAATTAGAAATAATCCTGACTACTGGGTTGCCACACTGTTAGACCCCGGTACAAAAGTAAATTTGCAGAAATTATTCCTGCCATAGAAAGGGATGCATGCATCCAGGAGTATCAGCAGAGACTGTTGCAGAATCTTACATGTGCCTTTCCACAAAATACCAGTGGTGCACGTAGTGAATCTCACAGTTCCAACTTGCCAACCGTGGGACCGTCAAGTGTTCAGCACTCAAACCGTAACAGAACCACAGTATCTGCTGGTAACATCAATTTTGCGGAATCATTTCACCACTTTTTTAGCCCATCCTTTGCAAGGCCACAGGAGACAAGAAGTCTGACACATAGTCAGCACCTAGAGACGATGGTACAGGAGTATCTCCAAGTAAACATTGAAGCCATGACTGTGTCACTGGACCCTTGCTCTTTTTGGGCTTCCAATCTGGATAAATGGCCGGAGCTAGCCACTTACGCCTTGGAGATCTTGTCATGCCCCGCAGCCAGCGTTCTGTCTGAACGTGTGTTCAGCGCTGCTGGTGGTGTGCTGACAGATAAGCGCATGTGGCTCTCCACTGATAATGTAGACAGACTCACGTTCATAAAGATGAACAAATCATGGATCCGAAACGACTTTTCTACCCCTGTGTCATCCTGGGAAGAGTAAAAGCTTGATGATTGGTTAACATAACCCTACCAACCGTTTTAAGCTTTCAAATTACTAATCATGTTTATCTGTATCTTGGCTGGAAAATAATTTGGGCTTTGTAGCAGTGTGCAGCACTGATTCTATTAGGCCATCTATAATAAGCTCCACCAGATTTAAAATTACTAATCATGTTTATCTGTATCTTGACTGGAAAATAATTTGGGCTTTGTAGCAGTGTGCAGCACTGATCCTATTAGGCCATCTATACTAAAGCTTCACCAGATTTAAAATTAATAATAATTTTTAGCTGCATCTAGCCCGGAAAATAATTTTGGGGCTCCGAGATGCGCAAGACACATAAGTGCCTTCTTGCTGCACTACCTGCAGCATGACCCTCATATTGTCAGAATTCGAAGTAATCATGACTACTGGGTTGCCACACTCTTAGATCCCCCAAACTTTTCGATCAACCTTTTCATTTTAATAAAGACCAAAAAAATGGTCATTTTTGAAATTATAAGCATTAGCAGGTTGTTAGAAACTGAAATCAAACAGTTTTCAACCCAAAACTTTATTCTAGGTGATGTTACATTTTCACATAGGACCCCTTGTTCGAAAGGAGCTTCTGAGCTCTCTCGTCCATTGAATTTGTCAGGTTTTGGATGGTTTCTGCTTCAATTGTTTTGCATGAGGACAGAATACCCTCCCAGAGCTGTTGCTTAGATGTGAACTGCCTCCCGCCATCATAGACACTCCTTTTAATGATGCTCCAAAGGTTCTGAATGGGGTAGAGGTCAGGGGAGCATGGGGGTCACACCATAAGTTTGTCCCCTTTTATATCCATATCAGCCAGAGATGCAGATGTTTTATGTGCAGCATGAGATGGTGCATTATCATGCAAAAAAATGATCTTGCTGTGAAATACACGGTTCTTCTTCTTGAACCATGGCAGGAAGTGCTGTTTGAGAAAATCCACATACATTATGGAGTTCATCTTTAGCGCCTTCAGGGATCCTAAAGGGGCCAACAATCTCTCTCCCCATGATTCCAGCCCAAAACATTACTCCACCTCCTCCTTGTTGGCGCTGTAGCCGTGTTTGCGTGGGGTGTCCATCAACCAGCCATCCTCCACTCCATACATCTGGACCATCGAGCGCTGCACGGCACTCATCCGTGAACAAAACAGTTTTGAAATCAGTCTTCATGTAATGTTTGGCCCACTGGAGCCGTTTCTGCTTGTGTGAAGTGGATAGAGGAGGTCGACAGGATGGCGTATGCACAGCTGCAAACCTCTGAAGGACCCTGCATCTTGTTGTTCGGGGGACGTTGGAGGCACCAGCAGCTTCAAAAACTTGTCTGCTGCTATGACAAGGCTTTTTTGCCGCTGCTCTTTCAACCTGACGTAATTGCCTGTAGGAAAGAGTCCTCAATTTGCCCTTATCAGCACGCACACGTGTGTACTGTGAATCAGCTACATACTTCTTGATTGCCAAGACACTTCATCCTGATCATCGCACAATGTTGATTGTAGTCATGCCTTGACCTAAACACTCCACAATTTGTTGCTTTTCAGCAGCCGACACATCCTTTTTCTTTCCCATTTTGGCAGAAAATGTAGGCTGCTTAATAATGTGAGACAGCCTTCTTAAGTAGTCTTGCCTTTCATTGGACACACCTGCCAAACTAATTAGCACAGGTGTCTGCAATTGCTTACAGTGATATAAAGAGCCCTGACACACATCACCATCAATGAGTTTAACTGACAAACAAACAAATTCTTCCCTTATCACTCCTAAACACTTTTTGCATAATAATTTGGAACACAGTGTACATGTGCTTTTCCACAAAACACCAGTGGTTCACGTAGTGAATCTTACAGTTCTAACTTGCCAACCGTGGTCTGTATGGAGTTGTTCAATAAAGGGCCCAAAATTAAGATAACATAGATGGGAGAGGTCTCTATGAATAGGAATTCCTAAGTATTTAATACCCTGTGAGGGCCAGGCAAAGGGAAAGTTGGACAGGATGGAATCCTATATGGATTTGGGGAGGGAGACATCGAGGGCCTCAGACTTCGCTGCATTGATTTTAAAATTTGACCATGTAACAAAGTGATCTATTTCAGCCATAACAGCATGGATGGATATATGTGATTGAGTGATATATACTAGGACATCATCAGCAAATAGAGAGCACTTGTACTCGGTGCCTCCCACCTCAATCCACCTAATATTGGGGTTATGGCGAATTGATGAGAGCAGGTGCTCCGTCACTAGGATGTATAAGAGAGGGGACAGAGAACATCCCTGCCTTGTCCCATTGGTGATTGTGAAAGGTGATGAAAATGTTCTGACGCGCCCCCTGGGCCTTGGGACACCCGGAGCCGGACCCTTTTTGGTGGATGCTGGTGGTTGTAGTCTCCGTGGCGGCGACCCGGTTCCGTGGCTCAGGGCGGTCAAACCACTGGCGGAACTATTTATGTGGTTTTGATGTTTAAATGTCCGACTACGCCACCCGTGGATTGCGGTCAGAGTGAACCGCCGCTACAGGGCAGACCGCTGAGGCTGGTGTTGTGGGTGCAGCAAAGCGTAGCATAACTCCCCACGGGATTTGTATAGCCTCAGGGCAGTGTATGCGGAGGATGGGGGTGATGGTGCAGGGCAGCAGCAGTAACGACACGGAGTCAGTGATGCAGTCCAGGGCCTTTACTCACAGTTCTTATTATCCAGACCACGTCTGCAGGTAACGGCTGCCCACGTCGTACTGTGCTCACCAGGTGAGGGGCTCAGACAACTCCCAGATAACTTTGGAGCGCTTCACAGGACCCCCTTTGTGTGTCCTTTGTCTGGCCTTTCTTACCAACCCTTCTGTCCGGCTGCCTCGGGCCTCCTCTTGGTAAACTTGGCGCCAGTTTCCCTGACCCTATGTGGTGCCTTCCTAGCGGGTCTAGCGAGGGGCTGCGCCACATAAAATGTCACAGCCTCCTGTTTCTAGCTGAGGGTCGTTTCCTGCCTCAACTAGTTTCGGGGACCGGTCTCCCCCTTTGGCCTGACCCCTCCACGCAGGTGGATTCGGGCGTGCGGTGGCGACTCGCCCGTCCGCACCCCTGGGATCCCTTCGTTCCTCGTTCCTGGAGCCTTCTCCGCTCCTCTTCCTTCCTTCTCCCTCTTCCAGGCCTGGGCCTCTGTTACTAGGCCTGCCTCCGGAGCAGAGCTCATGCAGAGCCCCTGCTCCCTGCCACTTCTGCTCAGACTTCTCTGCACTGAACTAAGATGGTGCCCACCTTTTATACTCCCTTCTCAATGCACCCAGGAACTGCTTCCTCCCTGCTCCTGCACTACAGGGTTCCCCTTCCTCAGTGTTCCCTCCCCCCACTCCAGCCAGGGACAGGGACTGTCGTGCCCATCTCAGGGGCATATTGGTTGCCCTGCCCCACGGCAATGTGGTGTAATGCATGCAGGTGTCGGGTCGTGATCCACACTACATCCTTACCTGAGAGTGAGATATCACACCTCTGGGTGAGGTGCAATACCTCTGTAGCAACCGAGCCCTCAGGGTGCTACAGTTCCATTTATCTTCAGCCTAGGTGACGTATTGCGAAACAGGGCCGTGATTTTGGCTATAAAAGGGTCCCCTAGACCCCTACCCCAAGCTTTTTAAGAGAATCATATATGGAGTGCCAGGAGACTCTATGGAATGCTTTCTCAGCATCCAACGAGAGTATCTAATTACAAATTTTTAACTGCATCTAGCCCAGGAAATACTTTGTGCCTAGTAGCAGTGTCTGCTAGTCAGCGGATTATCCCGGCTGTTAAGCAAGCTACACCACCTGTAGTTTGGACACTTAATTTTTTCAAAGGAAATGCTTCGGGACCATGGGATACTCAGTGAAGAGCATCAGGAGGCACCCCAAGGCATAGGGGCAGGGACTTGCAGTAGGATGCCTTGCGGTGGACAGCCGAGCTCGATCCTTATAAAAGCTTTTTAACTGCAGCAGCTTTAGTGGACGCTACTGGAGCTGGAATTACGCGGCTGCTGGCATGAGACTTGCCCTCCAATAGATCCTTGTAAATGGATTTAAAGTGTATTCATTCAAATTAGAGAGACAATTTAAATTAAAAAGCTTAGAGCTGCCTCCACCACAGGGGGGTTCGCTCGACCCACCAGTGGACAGGCACCAGTATTGGGAGAGGGGGGCTGGCCGTCAGGGTTCACCGCGGCTCTGGCACAAACCCGGCGACGCGGAGGTGGCACGGGCAGGAGCAGACTGAACGTGTCGGCTTCTCACTTTTTGGATTTTAGAAGGGCATGACATGCCTATATCTGTGTCTCCCCGTCCTTTTACTCCTCCACCTCTTTTCTTTTCGCATGACTATATGTACTTGTCACTTTTCCATGTGTTAGTTGTGTCTTCTGAGCAGTTTGTCAGCTTTTGGACACCTTTGAAGGTGTTCTCTATGTCTTTCTATGTGTTTTTGTTTGCCTGCCATTGGTTTTAACGGTGTTCGAAGGTGTTCGACGAACAGTTCGACGAACAGTTCGGCGAACACACGGGTGTTCGACGAACCGAACCGATCTCGAACACTACGGGGGTGGCTCAACACTAATTACAACTTGGAGCACAGACAAAGACTTAAAACGTAATTATTAAAAACATTACTTAAACATAATATTTCCTGCTATTCCTGAACCAGCAATAATGCTGCGAGTACATTAATCTCTTAAATACTTGTACAATTGAACACAAGCCTAATTAAGATGTCTGGCCTGAAGCTGTGTACTGGAAGCATTATCCCATAAACAAATATTCCCAGTATGTTGTAGATTATAAAAGTAATTTTTTATATGTTTTTCTGGTAACACCGTACACAGTGCACTTGTGAGACAATCAACAGCTTTACAGATAAAATTTAATTTGAAATGCAAAACTAATTTATAGTAATGTTGTTGGGCAAAGTCATAATGAAATTAGGTTATTTGTGGTTCAATTAAGATTCCTTTGCAGGTTTGTCTCTTTTAATATGCTGTATGTATAGTAGTTGGGGATCTGGAGCAGCATTTTCAAAGCAGAAATTTTCTGCAGCGTTTGCAAAACTACAAGAGACCAGACCCAAAATCTCCAAGTCCAAATAATAAATTATGAAAGCAGAAGCTCCACTCGAGAAAGTGGAAATAGAAGTTCAGGATTTTTTTTTCATTCTGTTTTTCAGAAATGTTTCTACACCTCTCAAATGAGTCCTGTTTAAAGGGGTTGTCCAGTCTTATGACTCTATGTGACTGCAGACTTGTGAATCCTCTAATCGTGCGCACTGTGCGCTGTTATGATTCTCCTGTGCTGGGCACTTGACCGTAAGTATGGGATTCAGATTCATGCGGTCACTTGCCAACTAAACGGGCGCTGCCTCGCTCCATGCAAGTATATTGAGCAAGCAGTCTAGTCAGAATGTGGCCATATGTACGCATTTCGCATAATTTGCATTCACATGACCGCCCGCTTTCTGAACCAGCATCGGAGAGAGCGCGCAGTGTGCACGATGTGAGGATTCACAAGTCTGCAGTCACATAGAGTGACTGCTCAATTGTAGCTTAAGGTCAGAAAACCTCTTAAAACCTGGTGTTAACAGATGAAACATCAGTTATTGGATGTAATCTTCAGGGTCTTGACTGGCAGGTTTCGGAATGGTTTTGAGGTGAGGACTCCATGGATCAAAATTGTTACTGCAGCCGATCCAAAAGATGAGACCGAGATCAGCAGAATTTGGATAATGAACAGCTTTATCTCCTTGTCATGATTCTAAAACAATTCCGAGACTTTTTTTTTAAACTGAAGCTGCACACATTATATTCACGAAAGAGGTCTGTGACATCTAGGAATTCCATTGCCATGAAAATGTTTAGGTAGGTGTACTTGTATGTACATAAATGCTAAAATTCAAAGTTTCCTAGCAGAACTTTGTTCAGAGTATCACAATGCCTCTACCAGCAAGACTTCTTTCAATAGTACATCTTATTCATCCTAACAATAGACACACATCTATCCACACTTTAATTGCTTTAGAATTCAAGTTATGAAACTATCCATTGTCTGCACTTTTAGTAGCTGACAGAGGCAACAAAGGTATGACTGAAATACAGCTATGCTGTCCCATACACAGGAAGTTGCAACGCGTTATGACTTCTGACAAGATTTTTTGGACTACAAGACGCAGGTTATTCCTCCAAAATTTTGGAGGAAAGTGGGGGGGGCATCTTATAGTCCGATATATACTGTAGCTGTGGGTGGTGATGAGTGTGGGGGGAGCAGCAGCTGTGGCGGAGTGGGGCACAGGAGGCAGCAGCCGCCTGCTGCAGCCTACACTGTGCTCGCTACTAAAGAAAATGAATATTCCCTTCTCCCCACGCCAGTAGGTGTGGGGAGCAGTGAATATTGATTTTCCTTAATAGAGCACACACTGTACCTGCAGCGCGGCTCCTGGTATGTATGGCACTCTTTATCCCTCATCCTAGTATGTCTGGCACCCCTCATTCCTCTTCCTGGTATGTATGGCCCCCCTTATTTCTCTTCCTGGTATGCTTGGCACCCCTCATCCTGGTATGCTTGGCACCCCATGATCCTCATCACGCTGCACACAAAAATAATAAACAATCATACTCACCTTCTCTCTCCTCCAGCACTGCAACCTGCTCTGCTGCCGACAGGGATCTCACTGTGTGAGACGCACAAGGCGTAGCTGCCATGCACCCTCACACTGTGAGATGCTGTGTCGGAATAGTCACTGCTCCCCTTGCCGGGACTGTGTGCATGGGGAGCAGTGACCATTCACTCTACTTAATAATTGCACACACTTTACCCACAGCGCGGCTCCTGCTGCCACTCTGCGGTCTGTGTGCCCACTATTAAAGACCATGAATATTCACCACAACCCATGGGAGTGTATTGTAGTGAATATTCATGATCTTTAAAAGCGGGCACACAGACCGCAGAGTGGCAGCAGGAGCAATGCTGCGGGTACAGTGTGCGCACTATAAGGAGAGTGAATGGTCACTGCTCCCCACTCGCACAGTCCTGACGTTGGGAGTAGTGATGAGCGAATATGTTCGAAATCCGATCTCCAAACTTAAGTTCGACACAAATGTGGCACATTCGGATTCGTGATCGGAAAAGCGAGCAAAATTTGTTAAATTTGGGAAAATCGGTAACGTTTAGTAACGAAACAACGGATACTGGAAGCCTGTGCTAGCATTTCTTCTGTGGTGTTGCTATCAGTGTGTCAAGAGTGGAAGAAAAGGGTTGCATTGACAATCCAACACAATGGACAGCACTTTGAACACATTTTATAAGTGGTCATAAACTTGTAAAAAACTCATGAAAGAATAGTTACGTTAAAACCAAGCACACCATTGTTTTTCTTATGAAATTCTCAATAAGTTTGATGTGTCACATGACCCTCTTCCCATTGAAAAAAAATAAAGTTGGATCCAAAATGGCCGACTTCAAAATGGCTTCCATGGTCATCACTCATCTGGAAAAGTTTTCCCCCTCCCATATACTAATGTGCCTCAAACAGGAAGTTGATATCACCAACCATTCCCATTTAATTTAGGTGTATCCATATAAATAGCCCACGCTGTATATCTGCCAGGGTGCATGTCATCACAGACACCTGGACGAGTAAGCATGGGCAAGGGTGTTACATCTCGCTGACTGGGCACTGGGTAACTCTAGTGACTGTGGGGACAGGCGGGGAAGGGGATTCCCCACAAATCTTGGAATCCCCAAGGCTTGCAGAAGAAACTTCTGTATTTCACACTTCCTCTACTGCTTCTGCGTCCTCCACCTCCTCTAGGGCCTCCACCTGCACATTCAACTCTGTCTTAACGAGACACGCATTCCAACAGTGCAGAGAGAATCCACACCACCTCCGTACTCCGCAGCCAGGGCTCACCGCAATCAGGCAGTCTTCAAATTAATACGCCTTGGAGATCGCAGTCATACAGCTGAAGAATTGTGGACAGCTTTCCAGGCTCAGTTTCAGCAATGGCTGTGTCCGCTGAACCTGGAGCCAGGGAAGGCCATGTGTGATAACGGTGCAAACCTGTTGGCGGCCCTACACCGAGGGGAACTCACACACATGCCTTGCATGGTTCACGTCCTCAACCTGGTGGTACAGCGATTTCTCCGCCACTATCCCGGCCTGGATGAGCTGCTTCAGAAAGTCCGGAAGCTGTGTGCTCACTTCTGCCGTTCACATCCGTCATATCATTGACTAGCATCGATACAGAGGTCTTTGTCCATGCCAGTTAACAGGTTGATATGCGATATATATCATCTGATTATGTTGTATGAGGTCCTAACATCGTCGACAGTTGTGTGAGGTCCTAACATCATTGCCTCCATTTACTTCCAATACAAAAGGGATTGATGCCGACAATCCCTTTAATATTTTTCGCTTCACCTGTCAGTGATTTTAATGTCATGGTTAATTGCAGAACATACTGTATACAGTATGTTTATTTGACACTTGGATTCATATTTCTAGGTTTTGTAAGCCATTCATCTCCTGTTTAGCTAAATTCAATATGACAATATAATATTATGTACTTATAAAGGGTCTGAAACAAAATATATTTTAATTATAATTTATAATGAACATATAATATTGTGCTTGGGAGGTAATGCGTGCATAGTACAGATGTTCTCAGTGGTGAAAAAACTGGCATAGGTGACATTTTGCCATGTTGCCTGAGGACAAGCTTTTACAGAATATCTACACTTTAATTAGCACATGTTCACAAAAACTGTCACAACAAAAGATGAAATGAATAAAAGGTTAAGAATTTGTTGTATACAGATTTGAACTTCAAGTCAAAAGCATTAAATATCTAAGAATAAAGCAAAGCAGAAAGCGCAGTAAGTAGAAGTTGGGTTCACAAGGACACAGCATTTGTTTTTCCAATTTTTAAATCATCTTCTATCTTCAAGTCATGTGTTGTACATTTTGGTTATGGGGGACAGTAGAGTTGTCTGTAGACATTAATGAGGACTTATATCTAAAATATTTATCCTTTATTTCAAAAGCAGATGTAAAAAAACATGATTTGAGATAAAATTAATTACCAACTAGAAATTAAAAGATCGATTCACAGAGGATTGAGTACGAGTTGACTTTCAAGAAATTTGTGGTTTCGTGTCTATTCAAACATTCAAACAAAGATTCGATTCACGGTACACAAAAAAATTGCCCAGTACCATTTAATAATATAATATAATCTTTTTATTTATATAGCGCCAACATATTCTGCAGCGCTTTACAATTCAGACAATTTACAGACATTATGGGCACTGTCCCCATTGGGGCTCACAATCTACATTCCCTATCAGTATGTCTTTGGAGTGTGGGAGGAAGCCGGAGAACCCGGAGGAAACCCACACAAGCACATGCTTCAGCAGTGTGGGAAATGCACGGTAGCTCAGTGGTTAACACTGCAGCCTTGCAGCGCTGGGGTCCTGGGTTCAAATCCCACCAAGGACATCTGCAAGGATCACTGAGCTACCGTGCATTTCCCACACTGCTGAAGCATCAGAGAGCAGGAAAGCATCATTCTGCATTGCCGGCAGGCCTTGCCATGTTGCCTTGCAGCTATGACATTTTACAGATCATCATTCCTTGTGGAGTGGTGGTCAGTACCTGGGTCACCACAGATCAGTGGTTCCCAGCCGAGCATAGTTTGTGTGGCTGGCTCGCTTTCCATTTCCAGAGTCCCCTGGGAATTCTCTCTCTACCTTAGCGTATAAGCTTTTATGGTCAGTGGGGTCCTTACATGCCTGTAGAGTATAAAGTCTTATGGTCAGTGGGGTTCTCTGTCTCGCCTGTAAATTGTAGGCTCTTATGGTCAGTGGGGTATTCTTTTACTGACCTGCAAAGTTCTATCTTCTCTCCGCTCAATCACATGTATTGAATTTTGCTCAAATGTATTCACTGCAAATAAAATTTTTGGTGAATGAGAATCTTAAAAGATTCACTCATCTCTATTAACAGCACATTTATCAAAATTGAGAGAAATCCCTATTTACTGCATGAGCCTCTAATGCAAATGAGCCAACATCGTCAACAGGAAATTTCCATGTTCCACTGCTATGCTGATGTGACTTTCTGATGAATCTTAAAGTGAACCTGTCATCAAGATTGTGCTTAGTAAACTACAGGCAGTGTCAGATTAAAATGATACCTGGGTTGATGAAATCCGTCCTGTGGTTGTGGTGTAATCATTATTTTAGAGATAATTAGATTCTTGTGCTCCGGGGCAGCCTGTGGATGGGGCTTTCTTTTGTGCTCTGGCATTACCTTCATCATGGTGGCTTAAATGACATTTCATTTATCCTTCAGTGGTCCAAATTAAATAAAAAAGTGGTCTATAGGGCGCTAAAAGAAGGAACACTAGAGGTGAAAATTTTTTTTAGGGCTAAAAAATAAATTTAATGAGCCCTTTCCACAACACATTTCGATAGTGAGGAAGATGGTTCTCTATCGAAACGCGTTGTGGAAAGGGCTCATTAAATTTATTTTTTAGCCCTAAAAAATTTTTCACCTCTAGTGTTCCTTCTTTTAGCACCCTATAGACCGCTTTTTAATTTATTTTGGACCACTTTCAGTCCCCCTTTGGGGGTTAGCGGCAGGAGTAACATCTAGTTAATCATTCTTAAATCCCCCCACTATAAAATTCCGCTTTGGCTGCTCAACTCAGGACCTGCGGTTGGGGGCTGCACTCTCCTAACTTGCAGGACCTGTGGTGATGCACATCTGATCCTGAGTCACGTGATCTGTGGGCGGACATGTGGCCTGCAATTTTGGAACCTGGAAGCGGTGAGCACGAGTGGCGGTCTGCAGCACACGGCACGTGGTGTGCCAAGCTACCTGTACCTTGCGGTGAGACGTGCCTGCTCCTTCCATCCTCACACTAGCACATGAGTTGTGCAGGGGTGCACAACTCCAATAGGTGAGTGGCCTTTTGCCTGTTTCCGTCACATCTAGCTATCAGGTCCTTCACATAGCGCGCTTTTTCTCCCTTTCTCTTCCATTAATCCTTCAGTGAGCTGCCTCCTATTTTAAATACTGCGCTTGCATAGTTGATATTGTTGTCCTTTGAAAAAAAATTAGCCCCAGCAAAATGGCGCTGGCACCTGAGCATGCTCAGTAGCATCTATTGCATACCGATAGATGCTACTGTGCACGCACTGCTGCCATTTTGCTGGAGCCAATTATTTTTTTGCTCCAACAAAATGTTCACGGCACGTGCGCAATAGCATCGACCAGCAAGCTATAGATGCCACTGCGCCTGCGCGGGTGCCGGCGATATTTTGCTGGAGCAAAAACATTTTTTAGCATTCTCAATCTGGACGATGTCAATGCATTATAAGGATATCTATTTAATTTCAGTGAGATATAGGTAATGATTCATTTCCCCTATGGTATTAGTGTAGGTGATTTGTTCACTCTTAGAATGCTGTATTCTGAGAAGGTATCATTGAAAAAAGTGAAATGTCAAAATTCAGCAATATTTTTAAAGTAAGACATTTATTAACAATGCCTAAAAGGGTTCTCAAACTCATCCTAATATGTGAAAAACAGCTACTAATGTAAAAAAAAAAAAAAGAAACATCGCTCACCTATTTCTTCAGTGATGTTCCCTTTGTTTACATGCTATTGGTATGTGACCACTGCAGCCAATCAGTGTACTACTCGTATATTGGCTCTCAGAGTGGTGATGCCTGTACTTAGACATGGTCAGTGTAGCCACTGATTGAATTAGATATTTAATGCTCAGTGGTTACAGCTGTCAGGTGTAAACTAAAATTGAAAGTCTTTTGTGTTGATATACCAGACAAAAAGGCCAACAGTATACAATTATCCTTAGACAATTTTTATCTCAATAACCTAAACATGTAAAATATGTACCCAATACAAATTAGATGCCCTTATTTTATATAATGAATAAATTATTGTTCTCTGAAACCTCTTCAATTTGCTGCTGTTTGTGGCGTAGATAGAGGATTTGCTGTCATGGCTTATAGGATAGCTGATCGACAGGTTGACTTACTAAAAGTTCAATTACTCCAAAATCTGGTAATTTGTTTAGTTGTTCGGAATAAATTTAAAAAGTCAAAGAATCAGTCTGGCAGTCATCAGGGGTCTAAAACTAAAGTGATACACCACCATTAACTTTACTAAGACATTCCATTATTTTTCTGGGCTCATTGGTTAGATATATTCAGCAGATCCTAGAACAACAGCAATAATAAATGCTTGGCATATTTAGATTCCGTATTCATTGTGAATGCTTCTTGAAAGTCAATAGGTGCTACAATAATGCAGATGCTAAAAATCAAGGAGATCCTACATTACAGAAGCACTCATCCTCCAATCAAAGTTTTTAACCTCTGAATATATAGCAGCCATCATATTATATAGTACTTACAATTGCTCATTTTGCTCTTCTACTAGTTAATTAATCTCATTCCTTTAGATCTATAACATAATGTGATTGAAAACAGACAAGCTGAATTCTTCTAAGTTCTATGTAGAAACAGGAAGTCTCTTTTCCAAGCATGAATCATCTCCCTAATCAACCCTGAATCAGCTGCTCCGCTCCTCTCCCTTCCTGGGACTTTGCTGTAATGTAGAATTGCAGTTCTAATGGTGACTCATGCAGTCAAAAGAGACTTCCTTTTTCTGTATAGAGCTTAGAAGGATTCAACTAGTCTGTTTTTAATCACGTGAATTCACAGACTGAATGGAAAAGAGTCAAATTAACTGGGTAGAAAGGCAAAATGAGCAATTGTAAGTACATAGTGCTGTATAATATTATGACTGCAATATATTAAGAGGATAAAAACTTTGATTGGAGTGCTTCTTTAAATATAGAACCAATAAAGTAGAGTAGATACTCAGGTAATAAGACCAAAAGATTTTACTTGTTCTGTCTAATCTGTCCTGCATAGAGGGGTAATGCTGTGCTGAGTATGTGAAATTTCTTCTTTTGTAGTTTCAGTGGAAATGAACCAACAATCCAAGTATTAATATCAGTGCAACATATAATGTGATAAAGTTAGAGGTAAGCACATAAATAATCTTTACTATGTATTTCAATCCTTTTGGACAAGCAAATTTACATTTTAGTAGCATTAAGGATATTTTATTGCACCCCACATTCCCCCGTATAATTGGTAGTCGCACAGCTGTATAGCACATTGCTACAAAAGTAAAGCAGTGAATTGTCGTCCCAGTGAAACATTATATAGCGTGACACATGGTAGTTATCATGTGGTAATTAGATAGTTTGGCACATTGTGGATGTGGAATCCTCTGAAAGTAATAAAATGCATAATTATGCAAAAATAGCAAGGTGCCCCTGGGAGGTGTTTCAGTAATTAGGATGCTGTGTTGTTGTTTTTTTTAATAGAAAATTAAATACAAGAGTTTGTATTCAGGTGATATTCTGAGGACAGATAACAAATAATGAATTAAAAGGAAGTTATATGCAGAGCTGGATTAGTCTTCTAGCAGTTTCCTGTGTGTATACTGACCGGGTTCATTTTACATGTGTAGATACATTTGAGAAAAATGAACCCCAAATGATGATATGGCAAGTAATACCTTTTGAATGTCTTCAATCGCTTTTAAGTCTTGAATCACTTGTCATTCCTCTTTTTCCTTTGCCTCTTTTGATACAACTAATAAATGCTTAAAGAGAAATAATACAGACAAATGATAATTCTTAGGCCATCATAGAACATGTGATAAACAATAAATGCTAATTCTCAATGTGGTTTTTGAAGATGTTTATACTGGTCAATAGTTGCAAACTATTCCTCGAAAAAAGAATAAACCCATTGTAAGGAGGCTAATGGTCACATAGTTGATGGGAGGTATGTATCACAGAGATAGCTGTCCTCTGTGATGTAACCCAGAGTGTTGCTCTAGTGCATATAAGCACTAAGAGGACTGTTTGGTGCACCTGGGACTGGGTTACGGGTAGTTTGGAGAGATAGGCCGGTCCAGCTACCCACATACCTCACCTCTGGGTGTGGTTAACAGCCTATAAAATGGAGGCCATTGTTTAGCACATGGTCTGTGTGTTTGGAGGGGGAAGGTCTCCTGTGTGTTATCTCCAGACCGAGCCAGAATACTGGACACTACCCAGCCTGTGTGCTCACAGGACTGGCTAAACAGTGACTTTCCTAATGGACACTTTACTTTGTTTTGCCTGAACTAAAGGCTGTTTGTATTCCTTTTTGCTTTTTGGTTTATGAAGTAGTAAACCGACATGGACATTTAAAGGAACATGCTTCCTGTTTGCCTCCCGTCGCATCCAAGTGAGTAAAAACCCTACACCATGCAAAAGACTTATGCTTAAGAAAGGTCATCAACACCAGATTGCGAGGGGTGGGGACTGAGCAACATTTGACACCCATGCCGATCAGCTGTTTCCTGTGCTCGAGGCACAATGTTACCAGTTGCAGAGCTGCATAGCACAGCTCTATCACCTGTATAGTGGCCAGGCCTGGGTACTGCACATCTTCCTCTATTCTAATGAATAGGAGATGAATCTACAGTACTCTGCTGCAACCACTATCCAGTTGACAGAACTGTGCAGTTCCACTCAGCAACTGAGCACATCTGGCCTCCACCGGCACCAGGAACAGTTGATCGGGTGTCTCATCTTCACCGATCTGGTATTGATGACCTATCCTAAGGATAGGGATCAATATAAAATTACTGAACTAACCCTTTAATTGAGATAGAACAGACATTATAATTACTTGTAGTGTTTTTACATTATTTAATGACTAAAAACGCATGTTCAAAAAAAGATTAAAGTCCTCTGAAGTTGACAATTTTATTAGGACCAGTCGACCATCTTCCTTAAGAGATAATGCAGATCAGGCAGTTTACATTTAAACTACTGAACATTTTATTCTAACGTGAGACAAGCCACTATCAGAAGTGACTGGCAGAGGCTCTCTCTCTCTTCTCCTCTCTATTGAAAACACCATGAAACCCAATTGTCATGTGTATGGGAGAGCCGGAAGAGATGCCTGATGGCCATCAGCTATTTGATGTGTGTGGACACTTGAAAGTCCAATACCAAACTCAGGTTTGCTACCATGACAGTAGAATTTCTGCTTTATCTATACAATTTAATGTGTTTGTTTATAAAATTAAAAATTCAAAACTTTATTTATAATTTTTTTTATTATTTCACCCACTAGTTATTCAGCTACAAATAATTCAGTGAAAGTTAATTCAGCTATATATAATTCCTTGCACAAACATTCCTAAGGCCCCCTTCATACAGCTGTACAAAACCGATAGGCCACGTTCACACGTTCAGTATTTGGTCAGTATTTTACATCAGTATTTGTAAGCCAAAATCAGAAGTGGAACAATCAGAAGAAAAGTATAATAGAAACACGTCACCACTTCTTAATTTATCACTCATTCCAGGTTTTGTTTTACAAATACTAATGTGAAATACTGACCAAATACTGAACATGTGAACCTGGAAAAAAACAGTACTGGTGTCATCAGTTTCTTGGATCAATGTGTCATTAGTGTGCCATCAGTGATTTTCTGGTATGGATAAAGAAAGAATAAAATTATAATGCTTCTCCTATAATTTGCAATGTTAAACATGTACAGCACATGGGTGGCACTTAAATGCCATCTGTGTGCTGTACATGTAATACACGGACCCATAGACTTTTACTGGCATTTGTAATCCGAGCTGCCGGTACGGACATGAATCCATGTGGTTTACATGGACACACGATCTTTGTAAATTCATGTAAATGTGTATAGCACCATAGGTTATAATGGGTACATGTGGCATCCATAAAAAATGGATGCCACATGTACTGCAAACACGGACATGTGAAGAGGGACTTAAATCAGTATGGAGGTATAGAGTCAAATATGAGTCTATGGTATAAAAATATAGCAATTCTCCATCTTACACAACAATAACAGAATGATTAACGGTTATTTCTCTAGAAGTACTGAAAAGATGACTTCAGATGTCCCAAGTTGACCTGTAAACTCTTTCATCTTCACATCACCACTTGTAGGAAGTCAATGACCCCTGACTTGATTTGACATTTCATCTCCCGTACATTCACACAGATATAAGTTTCTTCCGACTTCTGGCAATAAATGGAATGAACAATAAAAATATTTTCTATGATTTTCTATGAGGAGCAATCTGGTACCTCTATAAGCTTGAATAGATTGGCAGATTTACTTGGAGCCTTGAGAAATTGCAAATATAACTACAAGATATCAGAGACTGGCTCAAATGACTTCTCTAGTTTTAACGGGAATCTGTCACCAGGTTTTTGTCCCTAAACTGAGAGCAGCATAATGTAGAGACAGAGACTCTGATTCCAGTGATGTATCATTTACTGGGATGCTTAGTATAGTTTTGATAAAAACATTGTATAATAAAAAGGAGATTATCTTTACAGGACTAGTAAACCTGCTGCTGGGTAGTCAAGTATATTCATGAGCTTTGTATAACTTCGCCCCCACTGATTGGCAGCTTGTTTTGAACACTGTTCATGGGCAGAAATCTGCCAATCAGTGGTGTGGGTGGTGCTATACAGAGCTCAGCATTCGGGGAACTGCTAAATCATCAGCAGGGAAATTATATAAAATGACAGCAATCAGCCTATTAAGTGACACGTCACTGGAATCATGGTATCTACCCCTACATTATACTGTGACAGAATCCCTTTAACTTCTTACTGATAAGACTTTATTCACTAAAGTATTATGCAAAACACATGAGGCAATGCAATTTTTTTTTTGCAGTATTTAAATTGACAAATTGATTAAATACTCAAACTTTCAGATAAACTCCCAGTACTGCATGTATAACTGAAGGTGGAAATTAGCCTCTGCTGCCATATGATTCATTCTCAGTTTACAAGCTGTTAGCCACATACCAAATGTTGGAGGGAATTTTTTTAAGTATTAAACCTATATGTATATCATAAAATCAGATTGGGGTCACAAACCAATTGTTGTTGAACATTCATTTTATGGTATCCTGGAGAAGACAAACTCCATTAGTACTGCAGAGAAAGGTTGGGAATCAATCCTGTTATTATGTTGATTGATATATAATACTATCAAGCCAGTTGCATTGGGAATAAAGTCCATGGGTGTCCTCAATAGAGATGAGCGTTGTTCGACTCGAACTGTTCGCCAATCTCAAATTCGAGCTGTTTTGGGCGGTGTTCGAGCCGTTCGGCGAACACGAACGATTTGAGAAAAATTCGGCTGTTCGAGGTTATGTTCGATAACTGTTCGTGCACCAAAATCATAACTGGATTTTTTCTCAGTAATGATGAAAATTAATGTTAATACGCAGTTTGAGTGTACAGCGGGGTGGGGGGAGGGGCAGGGGATGGATCTCTGCAGGAACAATGAAGATCTCCATTTTTTTTTCTCTTTCCCGCATTTACAGTGGGGAGGTGCAATCTGTCAGCCTATCAGCAGCGCACACACTTAGCGAAGTGCTTTTTTTCACACAAGCAAGGGCATGTGTCATTGGCAGTGTATGTCACATGTCCTTGCCCTATAAGACCAAGCCATTTTCCCCGTCGCCACCATTTTCTCACTGCTGCAGCTGCGTGTTAGACGGCACCGCTGTTGCTGTGTGCGCTATACCTTGTTAATTTCAAGCCAATTTTCGCACAAATATACAGATAGCTTGGGAGTAGGGAATAGTTGTGATTGCATTCCTTTTAAGGACTAGGTTACAGCATTTCCTACGACTTTTATCAGGCAGGTCTGTGCTCTTAAATAGATAGATTGTGGGAGTAAAGACTAATTGTAATTGCAGTCCTTTTCAGGACTAGGTTACATCAGTTCCTATCAGTTTTTGCCAGGCAGGTCTGTGCCAGTCCTGTGCAAGTTTTTTTCACAGCATTTGGCTGAATCTAGCAAAGCTAATCCTTTTTGGCCTATTGCAGAGTGTGTTAGTCAGTGGAGCCTATCTGTGTTGCAAGATATACCACCTGTGTATAGAATACCAATTTTTTTACTGCACCTTGTGAAGTAAAATCTTTTGGGCATAGCATCATTCTATTAGTCCATCTAAATTGAATATAATTTTTTTCTGCATCTAGCTCTGAAAAAATATTTGGGCTTCTAGCAGTGTGTGGGACTTGTTCTATTAGTCCATCTATACTGACCTCCATCAGGTTGCAAACTGAATATAATTTTTTTCTGCATCTAGCTCTGAAAAAATATTTGGCCTTCTAGCAGTGTGTGGGACTTTCTCTATTAGTCCATCTATACTGACCTCCATCAGGTTGCAAATTAAAATTAATTTATATCTGCATCTAGCTCTGAAAAAATATTTAGCCTTCTAGCAGTGTGTGGGACTTTCTCTATTAGTCCATCTATACTGACCTCCATCAGGTTGCAAATTAAAAATAATTTTTTGTCTGCATCTAGCTCTGAAAAAATATTTAGCCTTCTAGCAGTGTGTGGGACTTTCTCTATTAGTCCATCTATACTGATCTCCATCAGGTTGCAAACTGAATATAATTTTTTTCTGCATCTACCTCTGAAAAAATATTTGGGCTTCTAGCTGTGTGTGGTACTTGTTCTATTAGTCCATCTATACTGACCTCCATCAGGTTGCAAACTGAATATAATTTTTTTCTGCATCTAGCTCTGAAAAAATATTTGGCCTTCTAGCAGTGTGTGGGACTTTCTCTATTAGTCCATCTATACTGACCTCCATCAGGTTGCAAATTAAAAATAATTTTTATCTGCATCTAGCTCTGAAAAAATATTTGGCCTTCTAGCAGTGTGTGGGACTTTCTCTATTAGTCCATCTATACTGACCTCCATCAGGTTGCAAACTGAATATATTTTTTTTCTGCATCTACCTCTGAAAAAATATTGGGCTTCTAGCAGTGTGTGGGACTTTCTCTATTAGTCCATCTATACTGACCTCCATCACGCTGCAAATTCAAAATAATTTTTTGTCTGCATCTAGCTCTGAAAAAATATTTGGCCTTCTAGCAGTGTGTGGGACTTTCTCTATTAGTCCATCTATACTGACCTCCATCAGGTTGCAAATTAAAAATAATTTTTATCTGTATCTAGCTCTGAAAAAATATTTGGCCTTCTAGCAGTGTGTGTGACTTTCTCTATTAGTCCATCTATACTGACCTCCTTCAGGTTGCAAATTAAAAATAATTTTTTGTCTGCATCTAGCTCTGAAAAAATATTTGGCCTTCTAGCAGTGTGTGGGACTTTCTGTATTAGTCCATCTATACTGACCTCCATCAGGCTGCAAATTAAAAATAATTTTTATCTGCATCTACCTCTGAAAAAATATTTGGCCTTCTAGCTGTGTGTGGGACTTGTTCTATTGTTCCATCTATACTGACCTCCATCAGGTTGCAAACTGAATATAATTTTTTTCTGCATCTAGCTCTGAAAAAATATTTGGCCTTCTAGCAGTGTGTGGGACTTTCTCTATTAGTACATCTATGCTGACCTCCATCAGGCTGCAAATTAAAAATAATTTTTATCTGCATCTACCTCTGAAAAAATATTTGGCCTTCTAGCTGTGTGTGGGACTTGTTGTATTAGTCCATCTATACTGACCTCCATCAGGCTGCAAATTAAAAATAATTTTTATCTGCATCTACCTCTGAAAAAATATTTGGCCTTCTAGCTGTGTGTGGGACTTTTTCTATTAGTCCATCTATACTGACCTCCATCAGGTTGCAAATTAAAAATAATTTTTTTGTCTGCATCTAGCTCTGAAAAAATATTTGGCCTTCTAGCAGTGTGTGGGACTTTCTCTATTAGTCCATCTATACTGACCTCCATCAGGTTGCAAATTCAAAATAATTTTTTGTCTGCATCTAGCTCTGAAAAAATATTTGGCCTTCTAGCAGTGTGTGGGACTTTCTGTATTAGTCCATCTATACTGACCTCCATCAGGCTGCAAATTAAAAATATTTTTTATCTGCATCTACCTCTGAAAAAATATTTGGCCTTCTAGCTGTGTGTGGGACTTGTTCTATTGGTCCATCTATACTGACCTCCATCAGGTTGCAAACTGAATATAATTTTTTTCTGCATCTAGCTCTGAAAAAATATTTGGCCTTCTAGCAGTGTGTGGGACTTTCTCTATTAGTCCATCTATACTGACCTCCATCAGGCTGCAAATTAAAAATAATTTTTATCTGCATCTACCTCTGAAAAAATATTTGGCCTTCTAGCTGTGTGTGGGACTTGTTCTATTAGTCCATCTATACTGACCTCCATCAGGCTGCAAATTAAAAATAATTTTTATCTGCATCTACCTCTGAAAAAATATTTGGCCTTCTAGCTGTGTGTGGGACTTTTTCTATTAGTCCTTCTATACTGACCTCCATCAGGTTGCAAATTAAAAATAATTTTTTGTCTGCATCTAGCTCTGAAAAAATATTTGGCCTTCTAGCAGTGTGTGGGACTTTCTCTATTAGTCCATCTATACTGACCTCCATCAGGTTGCAAATTCAAAATAATTTTTTGTCTGCATCAAGCTCTGAAAAAATATTTGGCCTTAACCAGTGTGTGGGACTTTCTCTATTAGTCCATCTATACTGACCTCCATCAGGTTGCAAATTGAATATAATTTTTTACTGCATCTAACCCAGCCAATAGTTTTGGCCTAATACCACAGTTTGGCCACTCAGCTCTGCTCGGTTCCCATCCGTTTTTTTTTGTGCAAACAACTCCAGAGTTGTGAATTAGTTAACCACCAAAATGAGTGGAAAAAGGCCTGCTGCTGGTGGAAAGGGGAATAGGCGTGTTGGGAAGGGGAAAAAAGGTTGTGTCCGTGGGGTAGGTGTTAAAGCAACAGTAACATCTGCAGAAGAAAGACCATCTTCCAGCCAAACTAAAATGTCTACTTCTTTTAGCGGACAATGTCATAAGATCCCTTTCTTACGGCCACGCCAATCGCTACAAATTCCAGATGAGGCACAAAAACGGCAGGTGTTTCAACGGATATCAAGTGCTCCTTTAAGTGGGCTCTCCTCCACATCAACTTCAACATCACAAATACTCCAGTCCTCAAAGGTGTCACCCCAATCGCACTTGCTTCCTCACAGCTCCCAAATCTCCAACTGCCCGTCTGAGTATGAGGTAGAACAGATGGTTGAGTCTGCAGAGCTGTTTACTCATACTATAGCCTGGGAATCAGAGGTCGACTCCAGCGCTTCTGTGAATCCAGACGAGGAAATGATCTGCACTGATGCCCAGAATCTTTATGAGTCGGATCCAGGACCAGACGCAGAAGGTTCTGACCATAATGTAGACCCTCATTCCCAAACTGTAACTTCTGTTGGTGGAGACAATGAGGAAGACGATGATGAGACTCAAATACCTGATTGGAGCGACAACTTTAGTTTTTTGTCAGGGCAGGAACAGGTTGGCTCTGAGGACGACGGGTGTGATAACGCACAGGGTGATGATGATGAGGTTGGAGATCCCACTTACTGTCAACCCACAGTCAGCCAAGTGATGAGGTCAGCAGAGGAGGTGGAGGAAGATGCTAGTGACGACGAGGTCAAGTTGCGCCTTCCTGGACAGAGACGTAGTACTGGAAGCACGTCAACAACTGCATCCTCAAACACAACTCTGCCTCTCACCACAAGTCGTGGTGGCTCTTCAGGTCGCATGGGTGCTAAGCCTTGCATAGCATGGGCATTTTTTCAGATCGATAAAGATGACCCAACTCGTGTTATCTGTAACACTTGTCAGCAAAAGCTAAGTAGAGGCCAAAAAATACATAGTTTGAGTACTTCATGCATGAACCGGCACATGGACATGAAGCATAAGTTGCAGTGGGAAGCTCAGTGTGCTACAATGCGGCCTAGCCGGCCGGGCCAACCACCGTCTGCCATATCTTGTGCATCCGCGGCCTCTTCATCCTCTGTGACTGGGGGGACAGCAGTCACACCTGTTTTGGGGCGCAGACCTGCCACCTCTGAACCCGCAACAGCCAGCGTGATTGGCAGGTCATCATTTTCTTTGGAGGTGGTAACACCAGCTGGTGTTGAGCGCTGTCCGACATCGATAGCACCACCTTTGGATCAAGGCAACCTAACATGTCCGTCTGCATCTTCCTCACAGACCAGCAGTTTGCCGGGGACACCCTTATCAACCCCGTCTAAGCACAATAGCCAGCCCTCGGTCCCTCAGATGTGGACAAGTAAAAGACCACTTCCTCCTAGCCATGAGAAAGCTAAGAGGTTGAATTTCACCATCTGCAAGCTCTTGGCTACAGAAATGCTGCCTTTCCACCTGGTGGACACAGAGGATTTTCGAGACCTTATGTCCGTCGCAGTGCCCCAGTACCAGATACCCAGTCGGCACTACTTCTCAAAGAAAGGTGTGCCTGCGCTCCACCAGCATGTCGCACACAACATCACCGCTTCTTTGAGAAACTCTGTGTGTGACAGGGTGCATTTCACCACAGACACTTGGACGAGTAGGCATGGACAGGGGCGTTACATGTCGCTGACTGGGCACTGGGTAACTATGGTGACAGCAGGACAAGGGGCTGCTGTCCAAGTCTTGCCGTCCCCACGAGTTGTGCGTCATTCCTCTTTATGTCAAAGTTCCTCCACTGCTTCTGCCTCCTCAACCTCCTCTCGGTCTTCCACCTGCACCCAAAGCCTGTCTGGTCATGCCACAAGCTTTCTAATTGCGCAGAAGGGATCCTGCACACCTCCTTACTATGCTGGTAGTAGGGCTCAACGTCATCAGGCGGTTTTTACTTTGAAATGTCTGGGAAATGTGAGTCACACAGCTGAGGCGTTGTGGTCAGCTCTGGAGAACCAATTTCATAAATGGTTGTCTCCACTGGACCTGAAACCAGGGAAGGCCGTGTGCGACAATGCTGCAAACGTGGGTGCGGCCCTTCGCCGGGGCAATGTCACACACGTGCCTTGTATGGCTCACGTGTTGAACCTGGTTGTCCAGCAATTTTTAGCCCACTATCCCAGACTAGATGGCCTTCTGCAGAGGGCACGGTCGCTGTGTGCTCACTTCCGCCATTCGCATCCCGCAGCTCAGCAACTTACATCTCTACAGAAGTCGTTGTTCCTGCCACTTCACCGGCTAAAATGCGATGTGCCTACCCGGTGGAATTCAACTCTGCACATGTTGCAGCGACTGTGGCAGCACCGACAAGCCCTGGTGCAATACGTTCTGACGTATAGCCTGGGCCAACGAGATCCAGAGGTGGGGCAAATCACGCTGGAGGAGTGGTCTCAGATCAGGGACCTATGCACCCTTCTGCACAGTTTTGAAATGGCGACGAAGATGTTTAGTGCTGACGATGCCATTATCAGCATGACTATTCCGGTGATTTACATGCTGGAGCACATGTTAAACAGAATTCGGAGTCAGGTGGTCGCACAAGAGGAGGTGGAGGAAGTAGAGGAGGAGGAGTTGTATGCGGAAGGGCTAACATCTGCAAGGTCCAGACGGTCGGCAGCACCAAGGTGGCAGGCATGTGAGGGTGGGGGAGATGGTTTTACCAGGGCGCATGGTAGCAGCCAAACTAGTGAGGAAGGTGCAGGAGCCCAGGAAGAAGTGGAGGATGAACTGATGGAAGACTCATCAGATGAGGGAGACCTTGATCACATTTCTGTTGTGCGAGGTTGGGAGGAGAGGACAGAGGAAGGAAGCATGATTGTTACCTCGCCACCAACACAACAGGGACTTGGTGCTCCTGGATGCGCAACACACATGAGTGCCTTCTTGCTGCACTACCTGCAACATGACCCTCGAATTGTGAGAATTAGAAATAATCCTGACTACTGGGTTGCCACACTGTTAGATCCCCGGTACAAAAGTAAATTTGCAGAAATTATTCCTGCCATAGAAAGGGATACATGCATGCAGGAGTATCAGCAGAGACTGTTGCAGAATCTTACATGTGCTTTTCCACAAAACACCAGTGGTGCACGTAGTGAATCTCACAGTTCCAACTTGCCAACCGTGGGACCGTCAAGTGTTCAGCACTCAAACCGTAACAGAACCACAGTATCTGCTGGTAACATCAATTTTGCAGAATCATTTCACCACTTTTTTAGCCCATCCTTTGCAAGGCTTCAGGAGACAAGAAGTCTGACACATAGTCAACGCCTAGAGACGATGGTACAGGAGTATCTCCAAGTAAACATTGAAGCCATGACTGTGTCACTGGACCCTTGCTCTTTTTGGGCTTCCAATCTGGATAAATGGCCGGAGCTAGCCACTTACGCCTTGAAGATCTTGTCATGCCCCCCAGCCAGCGTTCTGTCTGAACGTGTGTTCAGCGCTGCTGGTGGTGTGCTGACAGATAAGCGCACGCGGCTCTCCACTGATAATGTAGACAGACTCACGTTCATAAAGATGAACAAATCATGGATCTGAAACGACTTTTCTACCCCTGTGTCATCCTGGGGAGAGTAAAAGCTTGATGATTGGTTAAAATCACCCTACCAACCGTTTTAAGCTTTCAAATTACTAATCATGTTTATCTGTATCTTGGCTGGAAAATAATTTGGGCTTTGTAGCAGTGTGCAGCACTGATTCTATTAGGCCATCTATAATAAGCTCCACCAGATTTAAAATTACTAATCATGTTTATCTGTATCTTGACTGGAAAATAATTTGGGCTTTGTAGCAGTGTGCAGCACTGATCCTATTAGGCCATCTATACTAAGCTCCACCAGATTTAAAATTAATAATAATTTTTAGCTGCATCTAGCCCGGAAAATAATTTTGGGGCTCCGAGATGCGCAAGACACATAAGTGCCTTCTTGCTGCACTACCTGCAACATGACCCTCATATTGTCAGAATTCGAAGTAATCATGACTACTGGGTTGCCACACTCTTAGATCCCCCAAACTTTTTGATCAACCTTTTCATTTTAATAAAGACCAAAAAAATGGTCATTTTTGAAATTATAAGCATTAGCAGGTTATTAGAAACTGAAATCAAACAGTTTTCAACTCAAAACTTTATTCTAGGTGATGTTATATTTTCACATAGGACCCCTTGTTCGAAAGGAGCTTCTGAACTCTCTCGTCCATTGAATTTGTCAGGTTTTGGATGGTTTCTGCTTCAATTGATTTGCATGAGGACAGAATACCCTCTCAGAGCTGTTGCTTAGATGTGAACTGCCTCCCGCCATCATAGACACTCCTTTTGATGATGCTCCAGAGGTTCTGAATGGGGTAGAGGTCAGGGGAGCATGGGGGTCACACCATAAGTTTGTCCCCTTTTATGCCCATATCAGCCAGAGATGCAGATGTTTTATGTGCAGCATGAGATGGTGCATTATCATGCAAAAAAATGATCTTGCTGTGAAATACACGGTTCTTCTTCTTGAACCATGGCAGGAAGTGCTGTTTGAGAAAATCCACATACATTATGGAGTTCATCTTTAGCATCTTCAGGGATCCTAAAGGGGCCGACAATCTCTCTCCCCATGATTCCAGCCCAAAACATTACTCCACCTCCTCCTTGTTGGCGCTGTAGCCGTGTTTGCGTGGGGTGTCCATCAACCAGCCATCCTCCACTCCATCTATCTCGACCATCGAGCGCTGCATGGCACTCATCCGTGAACAAAACAGTTTTGAAATCAGTCTTCATGTAATGTTTGGCCCACTGGAGCCGTTTCTGCTTGTGTGAAGTGGATAGAGGAGGTCGACAGGATGGCGTATGCACAGCTGCAAACCTCTGAAGGACCCTGCATCTTGTTGTTCGGGGGACGTTGGAGGCACCAGCAGCTTCAAAAACTTGTCTGCTGCTATGACAAGGCTTTTTTGCCGCTGCTCTTTTAACCTGATGTAATTGCCTGTAGGAAAGAGTCCTCAATTTGCCCTTATCAGCACGCACACGTGTGTACTGTGAATCAGCTACATACTTCTTGATTGCCAAGACACTTCATCCTGATCATCGCACAATGTTGATTGTAGTCATGCCTTGACCTAAACACTCCACAATTTGTTGCTTCTCAGCTGCCGACACATCCTTTTTCTTTCCCATTTGGCAGAAAATGTAGGCTGCTTAATAATGTGAGACAGCCTTCTTAAGTAGTCTTGCCTTTCATTGGACACACCTGCCAAACTAATTAGCACAGGTGTCTGCAATTGCTTACAGTGATATAAAGAGCCCTGACACACATCACCATCAATGAGTTTAACTGACAAACAAACAAATTCTTCCCTTATCACTCCTAAACACTTTTTGCATAATAATTTGGAACACAGTGTACATGTGCTTTTCCACAAAACACCAGTGGTTCACTTAGTGAATCTTACAGTTCTAACTTGCCAACCGTGGTCTGTATGGAGTTGTTCAATAAAGGGCCCAAAATTAAGATAACATAGATGGGAGAGGTCTCTATGAATAGGAATTCCTAAGTTTTTGATACCCTGTGAGGGCCAGGCAAAGGGAAAGTTGGACTGGATGGAATCCTATATGGATTTGGGGAGGGAGACATCGAGGGCCTCAGACTTCGCTGCATTGATTTTAAAATTTGACCATGTAACAAAGTGATCTATTTCAGCCATAACAGCAGGGATGGATATATGTGATTGAGTGATATATACTAGGACATCATCAGCAAATAGAGAGCACTTGTACTCGGTGCCTCCCACCTCAATCCACCTAATATTGGGGTTATGGCGAATTGATGAGAGCAGGTGCTCCGTCACTAGGATGTATAAGAGAGGGGACAGTGGACATTCCTGCCTTGTCCCATTGGTAATTGTGAAAGGTGATGAAAATGTTCTGATGCACCCCCTGGGCCTTGGGACACCCGGAGCCGGACCCTTTTTGGTGGATGCTGGTGGTTGTAGTCTTCGTGACGGTGACCCGGTTCCGTGGCTCAGGGTGGTCAAACCAGTGGCGGAACTATTTATGTGGTTTTGATGTTTAAATGTCCGACTACGCCACCCGTGGATTGCGGTCAGAGTGAACCGCCGCTGCAGGGCAGACCGCTGAGGCTGGTGTTGTGGGTGCAGCAGAGCGTAGCATAACTCCCCACGGGAGGAGTATAGCCTCAGGGCAGTGTATGCGGAGGATGGGGGTGATGGTGCAGGGCAGCAGCAGTAACGACACGGAGTCAGTGATGCAGTCCAGGGCCTTTACTCACAGTTCTTATTATTCAGACCATGTCTACAGGTAACGGCTACCCACGTCGTACTGTGCTCACCAGGTGAGGGGCTCAGACAACTCCCAGATAACTTTGGAGCGCTTCACAGGACCCCCTTTGTGTGTCCTTTGTCTGGCCTTTCTTACCAACCCTTCTGTCCGGCTGCCTCGGGCCTCCTCTTGGTAAACTTGGCGCCAGTTTCCCTGACCCTATGTGGTGCCTTCCTAGCGGGTCTAGCGAGGGACTGCGCCACATAAAATGTCACAGCCTCCGGTTTCTAGCTGAGGGTCATTTCCTGCCTCCACTAGTTTCGGGGACTGGTCTCCCCCTTTGGCCGGACCCCTCCACGCAGGTGGATTCGGGCGTGCGGTGGCGACTCGCCCGTCCGCACCCCTGGGATCCCTTCATTCCTCGTTCCTGGAGCCTTCTCCGCTCCTCTTCCTTCCTTCTCCCTCTTCCAGGCCTGCGCCTCTGTTACTAGGCCCGCCTCCGGAGCAGAGCTCATGCAGAGCCCCTGCTCCCTGCCACTTCTGCTCAGACTTCTCTGCACTGAACTAAGATGGTGCCCACCTTTTATACTCCCTTCTCAATGCACCCAGGAACTGCTTCCTCCCTGCTCCTGCACTACAGGGTTCCCATTCCTCAGTGTTCCCTCCCCCCACTCCAGCCAGGGACAGGGACTGTCGTGCCCATCTCAGAGGCATATTGGTCGCCCTGCCCCACGACAATGTGGTGTAATGCATGCAGGTGTCGGGTCCTGATCCACACTACATCCTTACCTGAGAGTGAGATATCACACCTCTGGGTGAGGTGCAATACCTCTGTAGCAACCGAGCCCTCAGGGTGCTACAGTTCCATTTATCTTCAGCCTAGGTGACGTATTGTGATACAGGGCCGTGATTTTGGCTACAAAAGGGTCCCCTAGACCCCTACCCCAAGCTTTTTAAGAGAATCATATATGGCGTGCCAGGAGACTCTATGGAATGCTTTCTCAGCATCCAACGAGAGTATCTAATTACAAATTTTTAACTGCATCTAGACCAGGAAATACTTTGTGCCTAGTAGCAGTGTCTGCTAGTCAGCGGATTATCCCGGCTGTTAAGCAAGCTACACCACCTGTAGTTTGGACACTTAATTTTTTCAAAGGAAGTGCTTCGGGATCAAGGGATACTCAGTGAAGAGCATCAGGAGGCACCCCAAGGCATAGGGGCTGGGACTGGCAGTAGGATGCCTTGCGGTGGACAGCCGAGCTCGATCCTTATAAAAGCTTTTTAACTGCAGCAGCTTTAGTGGACGCTACTGGAGCTGGAATTACGCGGCTGCTGGCATGAGACTTGCCCTCCAATAGATCCTTGTAAATGGATTTAAAGTGTATTCATTCAAATTAGAGAGACAATTTAAATTAAAAAGCTTAGAGCTGCCTCCACCACAGGGGGGCTCGCTCGACCCACCAGCGGACAGGCACCAGTATTGGGAGAGGGGGGCTGGCCGTCAGGGTTCACCGCGGCTCTGGCACAAACCCGGCGACACGGAGGTGGCACGGGCAGGAGCGGACTGAACGTGTCGGCTTCTCACTTTTTGGATTTTAGAAGGGCATGACATGCCTATATCTGTGTCTCCCCCTCCTTTTACTCCTCCACCTCTTTTCTTTTCGCATGACTATATGTACTTGTCACTTTTCCATGTGTTAGTTGTGTCTTCTGAGCAGTTTGTCAGCTTTTGGACACCTTTGAAGGTGTTTTCCATGTGTTTCTATGTGTTTTTGTTTGCCTGCCATTGGTTTTAACGGTGTTCGAAGGTGTTCGACGAACAGTTCGGCGAACACACGGGTGTTCGACGAACCGAACCGAACTCGAACACTACGGGGGTGGCTCAACACTAGTCCTCAACTTCTACAAATTGCACTTCAGGACACAATTACTGACTGTAGTCATGTGTGCAATAATTGGTGTTTTATTGGATGTGTTTTTCAGTCTTTCCAAAACAATGAACCAGAAGCTGTAGGATAATGGATATTGCCATCAATCCAACTTTATATATCCTTCTCCACAAATTGCGGACATGAGAGCATAAAGGTGAATTCACACCTACAAATATCAGACCAATTTCTGTCAAATCAGATCAAAATTGATGTATGAAAAGCCCATTTATCTGGTTGATATTTGTCTCACCTTCCATAAAATTGTTTGGAAATCTACCTACCAAACACAATGATTGTGTCATGTAAATGTAAGAAATTGGAAGGTTTTGTTTTTGGATTACTGCAATAGGTGAGGAAGAAAATGGTATCTGTTGGTGTAGGTGGCTAATTCAGACTAAAGACCCCCATCTTCCAGGCTATGGGGCGTACATTGCCCGGCAGATAAAACTGGGTCTTTATTATACAAGATTTCTCCTGCCCTTCTTTTCAGAGTCCCTTTGACGTCATGTGCGCTGCCGGAAATCCCACGAATGCGCATTCTGCTTGCCAGTGTCGCTTTATGAGGTAATTGTTTTTTTAGTGACAAATTGTACTTCATGATAGTGGTAAAATTTATTCAATATGACTTGCATTTATTTGTGAAAATATGGGAATTTTTTTCAAAAATATCACAATTTCCAACATTTTAATTTTTATGCCCTTAAACCAGAGAGTTATGTCACACAAAATAGTTAAGAAATAACAAGTCTGTTTTACATCAGTACAATTTTTGAAATTTATTTTTTTTTGTTTGGAAGTTAGAAGGGTTAAAATGTTGATCAGCAATTTCTCATTTTTACAACACAATTTAAATAACCATTTTTTAAGGACCACATTACATTTGAAGTGACTTTGGGGGGCCTATATGACAGAAAATACCCCAAAGTGACACCATTCCAAAAACTGTACCCCTCAAACTCCTCAAACCACATAAGAAGTTTATTAAACCTTCAAGTGCTTCAAAGGAATTAATGTGACATGGAAGGAAAAAATTAACATTTAACTTTTTCCCACAAAAATTTTCTTACAGCCCCCAATTTTCATAAGGGTAACAGGAAAAAATGGACACAAAAATTTGTTGTGCAATTTCTACTGAGTATGTCGACACCCTATATATGTATGAAAACTACTGATTGGGCGCATAAAGGGCTCAAAATGGAAGGAGCACCCTTTGACTTTTTGAATGCAAGAATGGATTGAATAGAGAGGAGACGCCATGTCACATTTGGAGAGCCCCTAATGTGCCTAAACAGTGGAAACCCCCTGCAAGTTACCCCATTTTGGAAACTTAACCCCTTAAGGAATGTGTCTAGATGTGTGGTGAGCACCTTGAACCCCCATGTGCTTCACATAAGTTTATAACGTAGAGAAAAATCACATTTTTCCCACAAAAACTTTCTTTTAGTCCCAATTTTTTTATTTTCACATGGGTAACAGGAGAAAATGAATCCCAAAATTTGTTGAACAATTTCTCCTGACTGTGCCAATACCCCATATGTGGTCAAAAACTACTTTTGAGACTCAGTGCAAAGCTCAGAAGGGAAGAAGCGCCATATTGACTGACCGATCACAGCCCTCTGAGCGAGACTGACAGCATGGGTCCCCGCACTTGCCCCTGTGCCGCTCAGCTGTCACTGACAGCTGTAGGCACTGAACTGTCACTACATGTCTAGACACAGTGACAGTTCAAAGTCATGACGGGTATAGCTCATCATCAGGGCCGGCTCCATGTTTTCGTGGGCCTCAGGAGAAAAAGTCTCAGTGGGCCCCTTTAGCACATACCACAATTCATGATGCACAGATACGACAGAGAAATTATACATATACACATTATACGGACACATGACCTACACATATACACGTAATATATAGACACATGACCTACACATATACACATTATACAAAGACATTACCTATATACACATGACCATATACTGCATATATATTTAACTACACACATTATACTGGGACATGACATATACATACTTACTCTCTTCATCAGCATTTATCCAGTGGCAGCAGTGGGGGAGTCCTGAACTTGGAAATCAGCAGTAGGAGCAAGGCTTGTACACCCCGTCAGCCCTGCACACCCTCCCCCGTCACGACTACTGAGCTGTCTGTTACATTACAGGAGGTGGGGGATGGTGTGATGTGCAGGCACAGAGGAGAGAGTTGTGATCTCTATCACCTCTCCCTAAAGCCGAGTGGCTATATTCCCTGACAGACCCGGATCATAAATGGCTATCGAGGCCCTGGATAAGTGCCTATCGACGCCCCTGACTGGGAGTGATTGGTGGAGCAGCAGCACATGAAGCAGAGCAGGGCTTGGACAGCACCGGCAGCCCTGCACAGATGCCGGGGAAGCGGCCCGGGCCCCGATGGGGAGTGGGCCCCCCTCATAGTCCAGTGCCCCAGCACTTGCCGGGTGCTGACACCAACCCTGCTCATCATGGTGCGGGAAATAACACCCACTCATGGTGTGCTATACCCGTCATTGGGCGTTGAGGGGCTAATATGACATGATGTTTTCAAAGTGGTATATAAACAATTTTCTTTGTGGCTCAATTGCTCGGCTTCTCCTATAAAATGCTTTGCAAACTTAAAAAGAAGTCTGTAGGGTTAAATGTAATTTGCTCTCCTGTAATGGAGAACATGATATCTATCAGTAATTATTTTTTATTTTGTGTTATTCAGCTGCCCATCTGGATCTTTCACATATTTTGGCAATTTATATTTTATTTAACCCCCATGAATCAAAAAAGTAAGTGTCTGAATTATAAGCCAAAGCCATCTGCCAGCTAACCTCACTGAAATCCAGCTGGTATACATGAAACATATATCACACTGTGATACAATTCATAGTGACAATGATAATTTTTGCAAATTGCAAGGTCACCATTGATAAGAGATTCAATTAACAGTCTGCCAGCACGGTATAAGAAGAAAATCAGGATTTTGAGTTTTACAACATATATTCAAAGCTCATATGCAGCATTTACTTGTTTCAACTGTTATCAAGTGGGAAAACGTTTTCAGTGAAAAAGCTGCAATATATTAAGGATTTACAGTAACTATTGTGTCCCTTAAGTTTGGTATAGAGACCATGAAGCCCAGTGGACTTAATTATGGTCTTTTGCTCCACTTGTGCAGTGCCACTCAACAGCTCCAGGGGCTGGGAGATTATATTGTGTGAACTTGTGCATGGTCTCTGGTAAGTGAATGTGTGCTTTGATGCTTCCCTCTGAGCACCATACAATCTTCTCTGCATGAATGCTACTAATGCCTTTTGGTTTGAACAAAATTGAAAAGTTCCAAAGCTAGCTGAAAAGAATGCATGGCAAGGCTGAGCTTATTACATGTATATAATGTATAGTACATGTAGGATATACTTTTTATAACAAATTTTGACATTTTTCTAACTAAAAAAAAACTAAATTAGGTTCTATGGCTCTGATTCATCAAGACAGACGTTTTTCACGTCAGTCTTGATGAGGGGGCAGTGTGGAGTGTGAGGCACCTGACTTATTAAGAGAGACGTGCCTTTTAACCCCTTTATGCAAAATCACGTATATGTATATCAGGGGTTGTGGTGCAAATCGCATTTCACGGTACATTGTTGCTTCAAACTGTCACTACCCGAAATTGCACAGTAATAGTTTAATACAAACTGCTGGAGACATGCAGCTAACGGTCCCAGGACCAACCAGCTTTATCAGTACAGGCAGACCGTGAGTCGACTGCAAGAAACTGCAGGAGGGTGTTGTACACCGACTTCCTCGGTCACTATTGGTGTAATCACTATTCATGGCCTTTAACTTCCTAGATTTTACTGTCAACAATGACAGTGGCATTTAGTTGGTTAATGCCATGGTTACACCAAGATTGTGGAGAGCCGATGAGTACCATGGCAGTCCTGAGACCAGGTTGGTCAGCTACACTGGCCTGTTAGACCCAAGTGTCAGTGTAAAACTGACAACTGTCATGTACTGCCTTATGTGAGTACTTGCATGAGATCAGCCAACAATGTGTGGAATATTCATGTCCCTTAATACGACGAAATAAAAATATAAAAAAAAAGAAAGAAAAAAATTTGGAAAAAATGTAAAAATACACACAAAAAAACATTGTCAAAATGAACGACTAGAACTATAAAATTGTCACATTATTTATACTGTATAGCAAATACTGTAAAATTAGAGATTGATTCAACATATTTGGAGTACATATGATGGTAACCCACAAGTTTTAAGATTTGCAGATGTAGAAATAGTCCATTTACCTGTCCAGGAAGGAGATCTGCACAGGCCCGTGCTCAGGAAGGAAGCCAGGTGGATTATGAGCACTCGGACACAGAGTTTACCCGGTTTTAATGACAAAATTTCTTTGTGTGTAATATCAGGGGTTAATTAATTTACATGTACTAATGTCGTAGTTTGATGGGCGGTACGCTGCTTTAAGTTGCAGCCTCGTCATTTCCCCTGTAACACAGGACCCGTTGAAGCACAAGGAGCGCGAAACAGCCGTCATCCATAATGTGCTCCACATGCTCGCCCGCATCATCGTTTTAATGTAACACAATAAAGAAGTGTTCGTAAAGGACTGGTGAGTGCTACCTCTTTTTCTTCTCATACGGTGAACTTTAACCCCTTAATAACATCTGACGTACTAATACGCGTCTGTGCCCTGGGACTTAAGAGCCAGACCCGTATTAGTACGTCATCGCGATCGCGCGCGCACACAGGCTGTGCGGGCGCGATCGCCGCCGGGTGTCAGCTGATTGTCACAGCTGACACCCGGTACTATGTGCAGGGAGCGGTCCTGCACCGCTCCCAGCACATTAACCCCTGCGATGCTGTGATCGAAGTCGATCGCAGCCGATCGCAGCATTGCGGGGGCAAGGGGAGGTGATCGCAGATACTCATCTCCTCTTCCGGCTTCCAGCGCTCTCTGCAAAGGCTTGCCGGGTGTTGCCATGACGACCCGATGTCGTCATGACAACATCCGGGTCACCAGACAGCAGGAAGATTGTTTGGACATGCGCAGTGCATCTCCAAACAATCTTCTCACTGTGCAGCGCTGATAGCCTGTATGACACAGGGATGGTGCTACATTCCTGTGCCATGCAGGCGATCAGAGAAAAAAAAGTGAAAGTCCCATAGTGGGACAAAGTAATAAAGTATAAAAACTGTCAGTAAGTGGAAGAAAAAAAAAAAATTGCAAAAATATAAAAAAAAATATAAATAAAATAATCCACCAAAAATAAAAATATAATGTACCCATCAATAAATATTATTATAAAAAAAAAAAAAAAACAATAAAAGTACACATATTTGGTATCGCCACGTCCGGAACAACCTGACCTATAAAACTGTCCCACTAGTTAACCCCTTCAGTGAACACGGTAAAAAAAAAAAAAAAACGAAGCAAAAAACAATGCTTTATCACCATACCGCCAAATAAAAAATGGAATAACACGCGATCAAAAAGACGAATATAAATAAAAATGGTACCGCTGAAAACGTCATCTCGTACCGCAAAAAAAAAAGCTGACATACAGCTCCATCAGCCGAAAAATAAAAAAGTTATAGCTCTCAGAATAAAGCTATGCTAAAAAATATTTTTTTCTATAAAATTGCTTTTATTATGTAAAAGTGCAAAACATAGAAAAACGATATAAATGTGGTACCGCTGTAAACGTACTGACCCAAAGAATAAAGCTGCCTTATCACTTTTACCACACGCAGAACAGAATAAAAAAAAAAATAAACAATTCCTGAATTGTTGGTTTTTGTTTATTCTGCCTCCCAAAAATCAGAATAGAAAGCGATCAAAAAATGTCACGTGCCTGAAAATGGCACCAATAACAACGTCAACTCATCCCGCAAAAAACGAGCCGTCACATGACTGTCTGCCAAAATCTGGAAAAATTATAGCTCTCAAAATATGGCGATGCAAAAACTAGATTTTACAAAAAATGCGTCTTTTTGTGTGTGACAGCTGTCAGTCATAAAAACCCCATATGATTCTGGTATTGCTGTAATCACACCGACCCGAAGAATAAAGTCGTCTAATCACTTATACCGCATGAGGAACGGCGTCAAAAATAAACTCTTGGGTTAGGATTGGGCTAGAGTTAGGGCTGGGGTTGGGGTTAGGGTTGGGGTTAGGGTTGTGATGGGGTTGGGATTTTTTTCAAAAGTAAGAAAAAAGATGACGATATGGCGACTATTGTTGAGCGCAAATGCTCGCTACTTGAGTTTGCATCGGGTGCTTTGGTATGCATTGAGTATCGTGGGTATTTGAGTGACATGTTCTAGTCTCTGCCCCATATGCTTCGCGGCCAAAAAAACTTTACGGGGATTGCCTGCCATGCACGAGCGATCCCCGCATGTTTTTTTTGGGGTGTCTAATAACCGTGAAACATGCGGAGCAGGGACTCGAGCATGTCACTCGAGCACACGGTGTACATGGTGCATACCTGAGTACCCGATGCAAACTCAAGTAGCGAGCACTTGCGCTCAAGACTAATGACAACTTATTCAATATGATGACCTAATGTAAACAAATTCTGTGTCGTACCTCTGGGTTCAAAATGTTCACTATACACCTTAATAAAATCCTTGAGGGGTATAGTTTCCAAAATGGGGTCACTTGTTGGAGAGCTCCAATGTTTGGGCACACAGGGACTCTCCAAATGCAACATGGTATCCGCTAACAAATTGAATGGAAAATCGGCTCAAATTGTTAGCGGACACCAAGTTGCGTTTGGAGAGCCCCTGTGTGCCCAAACTTTGGAGGTCCCCCACAAGTAACCCCATTTTGGAAACTAGACACCCCAAGGCACCTATCTAGATGCATAGTGAGCACTTGGAACCCCCAGGTGCTTCACAAATTGATTCGTAAAAATGAAAAAGTGAAAAAAAAACACTTTTTCATATTTATGAATCAATTTGTGAAACATCTGGGGGTTCCAAGTGCTCACTATGCATCTAGATAGGTGCCTTAGGGGGTCTAGTTTCCAAAATGGGGTCACTTGTGGGGGAGCTCCAATGTTTGGGCACACAGGGTCTCTCCAAACGCAACATGATGTCCGCTAACAATTTGAGCCGACAATTTGCTAGCGGATACCATGTTGCATTTGGAGAGTCCCTGTGTGCCCAAACATTGGAGCTCCCCCACAAGTGACCCCATTTTGGAAACTAGACCCCCTAAGGCACCTATCTAGTTGCATAGTGAGCACTTGGAACCCCCAGGTGTTTCACAAATTGATTCATAAATATGAAAAAGGATGGATAAGGGTGCTGAGTCCTGGATGAAGCCACACACCCCGATATGTACTACATAAGAAAGAGAAAAAAGGTCTGCACACTATTAGTTTTAAATGAATGTACAGGTGCACAAATACTCTATTTTTTCTTTTTTTTGTGGGGCATGACAAATTCATTGTAAGTGGAGTTGCACATTAAGCCTGAAATATTACTCCTGTCTTTAACTGCAGTAACATTTCAGGCGACATGCACTCAACTGATATAAGATGTGCCAAATCCATTAAGTAGCAAGCCCATCATTAAAACTTATATTTTATATGGGGCCTGGGTGTCTGGATTATACTTAAGGAGATTTTCTTGGCATAGATGCTATGTATACAGTACAAAACAATACGTTACATGTACTGAAGACATGCACTGACTATAACCCCGCATGTGCTTATTAAATACTTCACCAAAAAGAAGAAATACTGAGATCATAAAACCTTTGAACATATCCAAATGGCGTACAATGCATTACATATACTGTGAACCATCATGTTCCAGTTTCTGCTCTGAACTATTGACTCCTTTGTGCAGCATGTATTTTGTGCATGCTCAGCGAGACTCTCATCACTTAAAGGAAGACTTTCAATTCCTCCTGTAACCAAAGTAATAAAAGTAATTTCATTATTAGAGGCAATGGTGCCTTCTCAGGACTGAATTTGCAGCAGGTGAAATTATATTATGCAATACACATTATAAGTGCAAAGTGCATTTAAGACATTACATCATTTTTGTTTCATAACACAGTCTATGTCAAAATCAATGCGTCCATGTCTAAAGTGAACTTTCAGTAGTCTGCATCTTATGACAATTTCTATGTCGAATTATGAATTCATTTTCTTGAATTTGTCATACAGTTGAACTATCTTAGATCCTAACTACTTTCATCTGAATTTGTTAAATAATTCTTACTAGAGATGAGCAAATCTGCCAAAATGTGAATTTCAGAGTTTGCTCTAATATGGCAAGGTAATTCGATTTGCATCAAATATATTCTTTGCAAATTTGATTTCTTACTAGGCTTTGGGGTCTCTCTAGAAACCAGCATAGTAATCTTGTGAAAAACATAAATGAATACTTATCTCTACTCTGGCCCCTCACCTTGTGCGCAAGATCCATGCTTATTTATTCAGGTCCGATCTTCATTCATAAGTAGGGATGAGTGGACCCTTGTATGTTCAGGTTCTGGTACCTGATCCAAACTTTAGTCCAAAATCCGGTTCGGGTACAAGAAATGTACGTGAAGTGGAAACAGAGCCCGAACCTCATTGAAAACAATCGCCTTCGCCCCCGGGCCATTTTCTGTTTTTGCGTTTTCCTTTTTTGCTCCCCTTCTTCCCAGAGACATAACTTTTTTATTCTTCAGTCAATATGGCCATGTGAGGGCAAATGTTTTTGCGGGACAAGTTAAATGTTAATGTTAAAACTGACCTGCCAATATGATTCTCCAGGTCATTATGAGTTTGTAGATACCAAACATGTACAGGTTCATTTTTATTTAAGTGGTGAAACAAAATCCAAAGTTTGTTAAAAAAAAGTCAACATTTTCCGAGACCTGTCTCCATTTATCGGGATCTGGGGCCTGGTGAGGGCTTATTTTTTGCGCGCCAAGCTTATGTTTTTATTGATACCATTTTGGGGTAGATGCAATGTTTTGATCATTTTATTGCAATATAGCGCAACCAAAAAAACGTAATTCTGGTGTTTTGATTTTTTTCTCATTACACCGTTTACTGATTGGATTAATTCTCTTTTTATATTGATTGATCGGGCGATTCTGAAATACCAAATATGTGTATATTTGATTTTTCTATTGTTTTATTTTGAATGGGGCAAAGGGGGTGATTTAAACTTTTATATTTTTAAAAACATTTATTTTTTACTTTACACATGCTTCAATAGTCTTCATGGTAGACTAGAAGCTGTGATCATCACACATCAGCTGTTATCATCAGATCGCCTGTGTGTAGCAGAATTGCTCACTTGCTATGAGCGCTAACCTGTCATAGCCTCCCGGCAATGCCAACCGCAAGGGCCTCCTGCAGACCCGGGTTGTCATGCCAACCCATCGACGACCCGTGGTCATGTGACACGGGCACTGATGGGCGGGACTTATGATGTCCTTCCGCCGCGGCCATATTAAATGGCGCTGTCAGAGATTGACAGTGGCATTTAATATGTTAACAGCTGAGGGTGGATCGCACCAAAGGGAGAGACCCGATATGTGCCGTACATGTATGGTACATGTTGAAAAGGGGTTAATTACATAATATATTATTTATCATCTATATATACAGTATAATAAACAAAAAAGCCGCCTCACCATGTTCTATTTATATGACCCCAACCAGTAGCCGTGACTTACTGCTTCACATAAGAAAATAATTTTGATGAGTCCCAAAAATAATTAAAATCCTCAATTTATTACAAAATAATTTAAAAGATCATACAGGTTGGGAATACATCTCAACGCGTTTCTGGCAAAAAGCCCTTATTCACTGAGATCCAACCTCACCCTCACAACAACTCATCATGCACTTTCAACATTAACATCTGCACACTGTTTACACAACAGTGATATTTTACATAGTTGTGTTATGATCCATTTTTTTGGACTATATCCTTTTATGGATATGTATACATGTGATATCTGCACAGCACTTTGCACTTTTTTATAGTAATAAATATACTTGTTTCACATCAATCCATTATGCACTTTAACATTGTTATTTGCACACTATTTGTACAACAGTGACACTCTGCATTGTTATGTTACGATTCAATATTTGGTGTCATGATCTAATATTTAGACTATATCCTCTTATGAATGTATACATAAGGCTGCCCATTAGCCTCTTACTGTTCAGCGCGCTTTCGCAGCCTGTGCTCCTGGTGCTGGCTGGCCCCATATCTCTATGTGTCCGGAAGCTCGGGTCACATGGATCTGACCCTATCGGTCACATGACGCGGGTGTCCACAGGTCCTGGTCCCTCCTGGCTGCGCACGCACAAGTATCCTGACAGACCACATTACACGGTCTAGGATGTAGATCGCAGACTCTAGTATGCAGGTTATAGTGTCCGCCCCTCCTGACTGACATGTTAGGGCACTTCCAGTTTGTACGGCCAGATACACGTTCACTTTGCCGGCGCTTCATTTGATTGGCCACACTCCGCCTTTTTAATCGCAGTTGGTTCTAAGGAACAACACACCCTGACGAAGGACGCTTTAGTCCAAAACGCGCATCGGGGTTGAGCCATGATCCCTCCATTTGGACCCAACAACCATGTATAGTTGGTCACTTTGGCTTCCCTCCCTGCTATTTTGCATGAGTACTATCCCTTCATAATAGCATATCCACATGGGAGGATAGATATTGACTACATATGTCTTAGTTGGTTGTGCATGGTGCCTGGTGACACCAATACCTATTCACTTATCTGAAGTACTCTTTATACAACATTGATATTATTATATTTTGTGTCACCATATGTATCATTATGCACCAAGCACTGCCATCTATACTATAATTGTTAGACTGACTCTGATATACTTATTGTTATTGTCATACACCGGTTTATTTTGGGATACAAATGAATTATGTCAATTGCAACCATTGTATACCTATTTATTGTGATCTAATTTGATTATGTCTATTAACCACATTGATGTTGCATGCAAATTCTTGTGATTGCGGACAATCTTGTGTCTGTATTACCACTATGACCATTCTGTTAATAAAGGTCTTTTATATTTAGCCAATGTTTTATTGATTTTGGACCTGACATTCGGTGGTTCTTCTTTCTCCTTGTGTTCTCATCTGAATGGTCTGCCATTTATTGCATCCACACAGTATGCAATCTACTTGCATGGGTTTTTTATATTGACCTATGAGTCTCTATTAAAATTTCCCATTAATGTGGATCTCCTTAAGTGCCATTTATGTTAACCTGCAGGTATGGAGTTAATCTGCAGGTTAATAGATTTACAATGCTATCCGTCCACCTTACCAAAAGTGTGGCTACTGGGAGAAAATTAACTTTATTCCTCCTGGGAGCTGCTGCCTTTGATTCATACAGGCGTGCCCAGTCACCACTCAGTATATAGTGAGTGGTGACGGCAGGACATCTCTGTAGAGTGAGCTGTTAATCAAAGTCCTGGGGCATACTTACAGACACCGCTCACAATTCTGTAAGCGATTACTGTAGCTGCTTTGGACCCACCTTAAAACTAAAAGAGCTAGTGGCTACAGGGAGGAATAAATTAAATTTTCTCCCAGTAGCTGCCCTTTCTGTAAGGTGGCCAGGCAGCATTGCAACCCTATTAACCTGTAATTGAACCCTATATCTGCAGGTTAATAGAGTTAGGGCACATGACAGGTTCCCTTTAAAAAATCTGGTAGCAATCTGAGGCTGACGTAATTTAGGCTTCCTAGTAATGTAGCTTCTCTTTAGTTCACTATTTGTTTAAATTCTTCTTTATGAGCTGAGGACTATTATCCTGGCTGCCCTATGGTCCAATCTAAAACCCTGCCTTGAAGCTCATCTTGTCTGTGTACAATGGGGAGTCCTATCAATGTTGTTCAGATCAAGCTAGGCTCAGCAATCAATCCTTGACAGTGTAATTGCCTTGACACAGTCAGAAAGAAATACAGTGATCTAAATCTTGTGAGAACAAGAAATAAAGCTGATCATGATATAGTCACAATTTTCCAGGACCTATAATGCAATTGATTATAACAGAAAAAATATTTTTCTCTTTCACTTTATTGCTTTTAAAGCATAAAGTAGAATATGGTCTGTTATTTCTATTAGAGCAATTAGACTTTTAACAAAATGTTCTATGGTAAACTCATCACTGCTCAGCTAAATTACACCGAGCTAAATCTATAGGTTATCCATGAAAAGAGGAAAGAACATCAAAGCTACTATGTACTGGCCTCATGCTAGAAATACCTTTTTTATTTCATGCTGTCTTAGATAGACAAGAAAGTCAAATGCTGTCTATACAGAACAGTGGGGCATTTGTGAAGTGACAAAGTAGAAAAAGATAGATGAAAAATAGATGAAAAATGCTGGGAAAAAGTGAACATTTGCAAAATTCATATGGGGTAATCCAATCTGGTACCTGCAAACTTGAATTTTTCATGTTTGTAGTTGTTAGGTTTTGTTCACATTGTCATTTATTTTGTTTATTTTACTTCCTTATATAGTGCCATTAATTCCACAGCACTTTACAGACATCGTCATCATTCTTCCCTTTGGGGCTCACAATCTAAATTCCCTATCAGAATATCTTTGGAGTCTCGGGGAAACCCCTCAAAAACAGGAGAAGAACATACACACTTGTCCTTGGTGGGATTTTAACTGAGGACCCCAGCGCTGTAAGACTGAGCCACCATTCTGCCCGTAAAAGGTACTTTTTAAGCAAGAATAATTCAGTCTGCAACAAGGTTCTAAAAAAGAAATACCTGCCCAATGGAAATCTGATGGATCTCGAAAGGGTTCATTGGAATTCATTATTATTTGCAAATTTATATAACATACAGTACATGTTATGAATCTATTACCTATGATACTAGTGTTCAAAGAGCCTTATAGAGTTATTCCCAAAAAACATTTTTTTTCCTATCCCTAGAATAGGGGGTAACTTGCTGATCTCTGGAGATTCAACTGCTGAGACTTAAAGTGATCCCAAGAACCTTGAGAATGGAGCTTTTCAGGCCTGTCTTGAATGAAGTGGAGGTGCACATCATAGACCTCCACTCCATTCTTTATCTATTAGACTGCTAAGTCAAGCACTTGGCTATTTCTGACAGTCCATAGACAATGACTGAAGAAGAGGCCAAACATGCACACATTACCCCATATTTAGAATGAGACTGTAGAGATCAATTCCCCCAGGGCTTCCATAGCCCTGATCTCAGGATTACTATTGGTCCCATTGGTCAGACCACAGAGATTAGCAAGTTATTTCCTATAACTAATTTTTTGGGGTGAGGGGAATAACCTTTTATTGTTTTAGATGTTCAAACAAATTTCATTATGAGACAGAGAAAAACAGAAGATATTTTTGTTTGACCAACATGTTTGAAAAATGGAATACAAAAAACGATGTATTTTTCCATGATTTCTCCAACCTGGTTTATGTATTAAAAAAGCATTGCACGTAGAATGGTAAAAAGACACAAGGTAATTTAATAATAGTAATAATAATAATAATAATAATAATGATGGTGGAATTGATTTGTCATGATGCTGCTGATTATTCTTCTTATTCTTACTACTCTTATTACTCTAGTTATTATTACCACCATATTAAAAAATATAATATATAAATATTTATAACATCGATCATTATGTTGTTAAAATTTTGAATATTTCAGGATTAATAATAAAAATTATTGCATTTATTATTAACACAAAAAATTGTTTCCAATTGTAAATCATATAGTTTAGTTATCATCACGGTTTTAAAAAACGGTATTATCACAAGGTTATACTAGACATCTTGTCAACTATGCTTCCAGTAATTGTTTATGAAATGGTGAAAAGCCTACCAAAGCTTCTCTATCTCTGTGGTAGATTTGATGGACACTAAAAATGATACATTTGTCCTTTGTAGAAGTCCCTTTGGAAAGTCACTGATACCTGACAGCTGTTTGGTGACCCTAACAAAATGAGTGGAGCTCCCATGAGAAAACTGCCCACATTAATAAAGCTTCTATCACAGTTGGCAATGTCATTATGAAGGATATTAGATAGATGTATCAGAGGAACACATCCCCAAAGGTAATGTCATTGCATTCAGGCCAAACTACCAAACTAAAGGTGAGGAATCAAACAGTGCCTTAAACTGTACTTTCTACTATGTTCAGTGTGTGGAAAGGTTCATTGATTTTCTTCTAAAGTTGAACAGAATAGAAATCTTTAAATATAGATTGTGTTCTCAATTGTTCTATTGCTATCAAAGAAATGTGTTGCAAAAAGAAGGGCAAACTGCTTTTACAAAAGTTCTATGGTTAAATCCCTACAATTTTTATTGCTAGATATGAGTAATTGTCTGTACTTGTTTGGTGCAAAATGAAAACATCTTGTAGTAAGCAATTCACATTTAAGCTGACATGTATTTATTAATAAATACTTCATAGCATCTGAGCAGATAGACCCCTAAGCCTCCAAAAATCTTTTTTCCTTCCCTTTCATCCAATTCTGTGTCATAATGGCATCAAACAAATGTTTTTAAAGAATTCATTTAGGTTTTCTCCCGTTAATTCATAATCTTTTTGTCTGGTTGTACGGCAACGGATGGCAAAAAAAGCCCCCCCAGCCTGTTTTGTCTGCAATATAAATAAATTACACTTGTCTCCCCCACCCTCTTGGTTAAGTCCCACCTCTCAATCGCCTGGTAGCCAAAAAATAGAGATTAACATTTGGTTTCTCTACAAGATTTCCATATGGACTGAAATAATAGTCACTAGATAATAAACCATAAGTGCCGAAGCCTGTAAAAATAGAATAATGCATTTCCTATGTAAGTAAGCGCAACTATATGGACCATGTTTGAGGTTAGTGGAGTGAACTTTGGCTATTTCATCTCTTTTTATCTCATTTTGCTTGTGATCTGGATACAATGATTGCAAGTAGAGATGAGCAGATCAGACAAAATTCAAATTCTCTTGTTCGTGCAGATTTTTTCAGTGAAGTTCGATTCGCAAAGAAGTTATTCTCCAAGAACTAAAAGTACAATGGCATGTAAAAGTTTGGGCACCCCCAGTCAAAATTACTGTTATTGTGAACAGTTAAGCAAGTTGAAGATGAATGATCTCTAAAACTCCTAAAGTTAAAGATGACACTTTTCCTTTGTATTTTAGGCAAACAAAAATATATATATTGTCAGTTTTTAAATTTTTGAAATTACAAAAAGGAAAATGTGCCAATGCAAAAGTTTGGGCACCCTTGGAGATTTGTGTGATCTGATAACTTTGACCAATGTTTCAGTCCTTAATTAGCCTGTTAGGGTTATGGCTTGTTCAGCATCATCGTTAGGAAAGGCCAGATGATGTAAATTTCCCAGCTTTATAAAAATCCAGTCTCCTCTAACCTTGTGCCAATAAACAGCAGCCATGGGTAAGCAGCTACCTAGCACTCTGAAAATTAAGATGGTGGAGGTCCATAAAGCAGGAGAGGGCTATAATAAGATAGCAACACATTTTCAAGTTGCCCTTTGCTCAGTTCAAAAAATATTTAACAAATAGCTTTTAACAGGAACAGTAGAGGTCAAGATAAGGTCTTGAAGAACAAGCAACATTTAAGAGAGAGTTGCTCGTAGGATTGCTAACGAGGCAAATCAGAAACTCCGCTTGACTACAAAAGACCTTCAGAAAGATTAGCAGACTCTGAAGTTGTGGTACATTGTTCTATTGTTCAGAGACACCTGCACAAATATGGCCTTCATGGAAGAGTCATCAGGAGAAAACCTTTCCTGCATCCTCACCATAAAATTCAGCTTCAGAAATATGCAAAACAACATCTAAACAAGCCTGATGCATTTTGGAAACAAGTCCTGTGGACCAATGAGGTTAAAATAGAACTCTTTGACCACAATAATCAAAGGTATGTGTGGAGGAAAAAAGGGCACAGAATTTCAGGAGAAGAACATCTTGCCAGCCATTAAACATGGGGGTGGATCAATCATTCTTTGGGGTTGTGTTGCAGACAATGGCATGGGGAACATTTCACGGGTAGAGGGAAGAATTGATTCAATGGAATTTCAACAAATTTGTGATGCAAACATAACATCATCTGTAAAAAAAAAAAGCTGAAGTTGAAAAGAGGATGGCTTCTACGTATGGATAATGATCCTAAACACACGTCAATAGACTATCTGAAAAGGCTCAAGCTGAAGGTTTTACAATGGCACTCACAATCCCCTGTTCTGAACATTGTTGAAAATCTTTGGCTAGACCTCAAAATAGCAGTGCATGAAACACAACTCAATCTCACAGAACTGGAAGAATTTTCCAAGAAGATTGGATGAAAATCCTTAAAACAAGAATTGAAAGACTTTTGGCTGGCACAAAAAGCTTTTACATGCTGTGATACTTGCAAAAGGGGTGCTACAAGGTACTAACCATGCAGGGTGCCCAAACTTTTGCATCAGCCCATTTTCATTTTTGTTATTTTTAAAATGGAAAAAAATGATAATATATATTTTTTGCTTAAAATACAAAGGAAATGTGTCATCTTTAACTTTAGCCCTTTTAGAGATCATTTCATCTTCAACTTGCTTAACTGTTCACAATAACAGCAATTATGACCAGAGGTGCCCAAACTTTTACATGCCACTGTACCCTGGAGGATAATAAAATTAAGATGGAAAAAAATAAGAAAATACATATAATCACTGCCCACTAGTGTTGAGCGATACCTTCCGATATCAGGAAATATCGTATCGGATTGGATCGGACCGATACCCAAAAAGTATCGGATATCGCCGATTCCGATACCGGAAACCAATGCAAGTCAATGGGACACAAATATCGGAATGAAAATAAACCCTTTCTTTCCTTGTAGGTTAATTCTACATGAAGTAAAACAACTAAGAATAATTTAGAATGTATTACGCGAAAAGCCGGCAATTCATCAGCGGCATACACCGGTACCCGACAATTTACAACAGAAAGAATAGAACATCACACATAGATTAGATACATAGAAGCATGTCAGTCACATATATAAGAAGTACAGTGACAGTGTTGATTACTGTACTTGTCATTTAGTGTAAAGGATTTATTTAAAAAAATAAATTGTGTTTTCATGCACCGTCTCTTTAAAAAAGCCGGCCGGCAATTCAGCAGCGGTACCCGACAATTTCAAACAGACAGAATAGAGCTTCACACATAGATTAGATACATAGAAACATGTCAGTCACATATATATGAAGTACAGTGACAGTGTTGCTTACTGTACTTGTCATTTAGTGTAAAGGATTTATTTAAAAATATAATAGTGTTTTCATGCACCGTCTCTTTAAAAAAGCCGGCCGGCAATTCAGCATCTGTACCCGACAATTTAGAATAGAAGGAATAGAGAATCATACATAGATTAGATAGATAGAAACATGTCAGTCACATATATATGAAGTACAGTGACAGTGTTGATTACTGTACTTGTCATTTAGTGTTAAAATAAAGGATTTATTTTAAAAAAAATTGGCGTGGGGTTCCCCTTAATTTTAGTCTCTAGCGGAGGTTAAGCAGACGGCTGGGGCAGATGTTTGAAGCCTGGGAAGGGGGTAATACCCACGGAGATTCCCAGGCTACTAATATCAGCCCCCATCTGAATACCTAGCCTTTACTAGCTATTAAAATGGGGGACCCCCTCAAAAAAATGACGTGGGGTCCCCCCTAATTTAATAGCTAGCAAAGGCTAGGCAGACAGCTGGGGGCTGATATTAATAGCCCAGGAAGGGTGCCATGAATATTGGCCTCCTCCCAGGCTAGAAACACCAGCCGTCAGCCGCCCCAGAAATGGCGCATCCACAGGATGCGCCAATTCTGGCACTTAGCCTCGCTCTTCCCACTGCCCTGTAGCGGTGGCAGTGGGGTAATAGGGTTGGGGCTGATGTCAGCTTATAATGCCAGCTGACATCAAGCCCAGGTTAGTAATGGAGAGGCGTCTATAAGACACCCCCATTACTAACCCCATAGTCAAAGTTAAAAAAAAAACACAAACACCCAGAATAATGTCCTTTAATTGAAATAAACACACAATTCTTTATTGTTCTAAATTAAACCATACTTACCGTCACGCCCATTCCAGCTGAAGCCAACGATCTCCTGCAATAAAAGAAAAATAATAAAGCAACATCATCCTTACCTTTCCATGGTTCCCAGGATGGCTCCAGCTCTGCTACATCGAGATGACAGGCTGGACCGCAGCAGAACGCTGCCATCCAGCCTGTCATCCCGCAGACACTGAGAAGCGCAGGCATGCTTGCGCTACTCAGTGTATCTCTGTGACGGCATCCAGATGAGCCAAGTTCATGTCCAATGAACTCGGCTCACCTCATGCACGTCACTGACAGCGTGGGAAAATTCTCCTGCACTCAGCGCTTCAGCGTGAGAATTTTCCCACGCTGACAGTGACGTGCATGAGGTGAGCTGAGTTCATTGGACATGATCTCACCTCATTCACGTCACTGACACGGTGGGAGAATTCTCACGCTGAAGCGCTGAGTGCAGGAGAATTCTCCCACACTGTCAGTGACGTGCATGAGGTGAGCCGAGTTCATTGGACATGAACTCGGCTCATTGTAATGCCGTCACAGAGAGACACTGAGGAGCGCAAGCATGCCTGTGCTTATCAGTGTCTGCGGGATGACAGGATGGATTGCAGCTTTCTGCAGCGGTCCAGCCTGTCATCTCGATGTAGCAGAGCTGAAGCTGTCCTGGGAACCATGGAAAGGTAAGGATGAGGTTGCTTTATTATTTTTCTTTTATTGCAGGAGATCGTTGGCTTCAGCTGGAATGGGCGTGACGGTAAGTATGGTTTAATTTAGAACAATAAAGAATTGTGTCTTTATTTCAATTAAAGGACTTTTTTCTGGGTGTTGTGTTTTTTTAAATACTTTACAAGAAATTCATGGTGGTCATGTCTAATATTGCCGTGACCCCATGAATTTCAGGCTTAGGGCCAGCTGATAATGCCAAGCTGGCGTTAACCCCTTTATTACCCAGTGAGCCACCGCACCAGGGCCCTGGATGAGTTGGGTACAGCGCCAGAAGATGGCGCTTCTATGAACGCGCCATTTTTCGGGGCGGCTGCGGACTGCAATTTGCAGCGGGTGGGGCCCAGAAAGCTTGGGTCTCCCTGCGCTGCGGATTCCAGCCCCCAGCTGCCTAGTTGTACCTGGCTGGACACAAAAATAGGGCGAAGCCCCACGTATTTTTTTTTTTATATATTTCATGAAATTCATGAAATAATTAAGAAAAAAAGGGCTTCCCTATATTGTTGTGTCCAACCAGGTACAAATAGGCAGCTGGTGATTGGGGGCAGCCCGTTCCTGCCTGCTGTACCTGGCTGGACACAAATATAGTGCGAAGCCCCACGTCAATTTTTTTTAAATTATTTCATGAATTTCCTGAAATAATTGAAAAAAAATTGACGTGGGGCTTCGCACTATATTTGTGTCCAGCCAGGTACAGCAGGCAGGAATGGGCTGCGCCCAACCACCAGCTGCCTCTTTGTACCTGGCCGGACACAACAATATAGGGAAGCCCTTTTTTTCTTTATTATTTCATGAATTTCATGAAATAATTTTAAAAAAAAATACGTGGGGCTTCTCCCTATTTGTGTGTCCAGCCAGGTACAACTAGGCAGCTGGGGGATGGAATCTGCAGCACAGGGAGGCCCAAGCTTTCTGCCCCCCCCAGTGCAAATTGCAGTCCACAGCCACCCCGGAAAATGGCGCTTTCATAGAAGCTGGATGCTGTACCTGGCTGGCATACAAAAATATGGCAAAGCCCACGTCAAAATTTTTGGGAAAAATTAATTAAAAAATAAATAATAATTTAGGAACTGCATCTTTATTAACTCCTCAAATGTCATTTAGTGTTAAAATAAAGGATTTATTTTAAAAAAAAATTGGCGTGGGATTCCCCGTAATTTTAGTCTCTAGCGGAGGTTAAGCAGATGGCTGGGGCAGATGTTTGAAGCCTGGGAAGTGGGTAATACCCACGGAGCTTCCCAGACTACTAATATCAGCCCCCAGCTGAATACCTAGCCTTTACTAGCTATTAAAATGGGGGACCCCCCCCAAAAAAATGACGTGGGGTACCCACTATTTAATAGCTAGCAAAGGCTAGGCAGACAGCTGGGGGCTGATATTAATAGCCCAGGAAGGGTGTCATGAATATTGGCCCCCTCCCAGGCTAGAAACACCAGCCGTCAGCCGCCCCAGAAATGGCGCATCCATAGGATGCGCCAATTTTGGCACTTAGCCTCGCTCTTCCACGCTGCCCTGGTGCGGTGGCAGGGGGTAATATGGTTGGGGTTCATGTCAGCGCCAGCTGCCATGAAGCCCAAGTTAGTAATGATGGGCGTCTATAAGACACCCCCATTACTAACCTACAAAGTGTTAAAAAAAAAAAACACACTACACCCAGAAAAAAATAAAAAAAATAATTTATTTGAAATAAAACACACAATTTTATTTAATTCTTAGTTTACTTAAAAAAAATAGTTACCTGTCCACGTTCCTGCGCTGATCTCCCATGCACAGCTGTCACATCTGGAGATGGTGACAGCTGTGCATGGCTGCTGTAAGCTCACGCTGCCGGGAACACGTCCTCTCCCGGCAGCGGGAGCCACTGACTGAGGTCACCGGAGTGCATTCAGGCAGCGCAGCTCCGGAGACCTCCTTTACGGCACTGCTGTACCGTGGGAATTTCTCACGATACAGCAGGGCCGTAAAGGAGCTAACTGGAGCAGCGCTGCCTGAACTCCGGCGAACCCTCTTATGCAATGACGGGGCTGCTTTACGGCCCCATCATTCTAGCGGCGGCAGTGGTTCAGAGCGGTCACATTCTATGTGGCTGCTCTAAACTGGAGATCATCATGGGACACTCGTGGACTACTACGGAGGGGTAAGGATAAGGTTGTGGTATATTATTTTATATTTTATTACAGGAGATCGATGGCTTCAGGGAATTAGGTGTCTAGGTGAGTATAGGTGTAGTTTTTTATTTTTTACTTTATTTTAGGTGGTGATCAGCGGGGACAGGTAATGTATAAACTAATTTATTGTAAGTAACCACTGGCCACCAATGACATGTATTTAAAATTTATTGGGGACACAGTAGGGCAATTTAAATAGCAGGATCAGGCTGATGGGAACTACTGCTCCCATTGAGCTGATCCTGCTGGCACGAGTGGACGGGGGACAGACATAGGCCGATGGGAGTAGTAGTGTCACATCGGCCTATGTCTGCCTGCACGCACACACCCGCACACATCGCACAGACACCGCACACACCCGCAGACATCGCACAGACACCCCGCACACACTCGCAGACACACGCACAGACACCCCGCACACACCAATCATGATGGGTCTGATTGTCTGGGAGGTGAGGCAGACCTGTGCGGCCGTAGGAAAGTTCATGTGAGATCATGCAATGCAGTCAAGCATGAACTCACATGAACCCTCTGAGGGCACCGCGGCTACTTCAAATGAACAGCTGATCGGCATCACCTGATACCTCAGCTGTTCATTTGAAATAACCGGCGGGAAAGCGCAGCACAGAACGGGAAAGCCGGCGGTGAAGTCTTTTCACTGCCGGCTTCCCCGCCCGGGTCCTTCGCTCCCCGCTCCTCGGTGCTGCGCTCCCCGCCCGGTCCTAACTTACGATCGGGATGGGAGGTGGTGAGGGGAGCGGAGGATCGGGGTGGGAGGCTGCGGGGAAGCAGTATGGGGCTGTGCGATTGTTTAAAAGCCGGCGGCTTTTTACCGCCCGCCGGCTTTTAAACGATCAGGAGAATTCTCCCACGCTGGGATGGCATTCTGATGACAGGCTGGATCTCAGCTGAGCGGAGCCATCCAGCTTGTCATCTTTCAGAGACACTGCAGAGCGCAGGCATTATGGGAACTCCCGATTCCGGTATTCGATATTGTAAAAGTATCGGAATTAAGTATCGGAATTCCGATACCGCGAATATCGGCCGATACCCGATTTTTCAGTATCGGAATGCTCAACACTACTGCCCACCTTTCTGGCCCCTCCACTCCTCACAGTCACCCATTCGGTTCTTGGTGCACCTTATCACTGCTGTGAGCACTGAATCCCCACACATCTTCATGCTAGGCTGATAATTTTGCCTTTGATGGGGCCGGGAATGGTTCTGCACAAGCGTGCAAAAGGTCATGATGTCACAACGTCACAACATGCACCGTTTCTTTGAACTCATGTGCACAGAACCATCAAAGAAAGACCAAACTAGAGTCTAATAGATATCATGAAAATAATCTAATAAATAGTAAACCAACAAAAGAAAATAAATAGATACCCAAGACACATCGGAGATATGTATGAAATATTATAGTTTTATTCACAAAAATACTATATTAGACGCATCACATAATAGGTTATGGGAAGAAGACAACTAAAACAATAGGGGATACAGGGTATATGATCCCAAGATAATAAGGCAGAACTGTGAGCATAGCCCCAGGTCAGTAAAAATACTACACAGATTATAATATGATAGTGTTCAGCATGATAACCATAGTGAAATCCCAACCGTAGGCAAATCAATCACATAGTAAGCAAAGAGATATTTTTGTGACAAATATACAATAGTAAAATTGAGTATATAAGATATCAATAAATATCAGAAAATAGAATAGTATTTGTGCTGAAAATGGTGCACATGAAGCGATGACTAGTATCTAAATTAAACAGTTGATAGGAACACTATGACATGCTGACAAACAGTAATGTAAATATCTCAAGTCAAGGTAAGTGACCAGGGACTAATGATAATAATCAGCCTGATATCTCGATTAGTCATTTAATATGCCTCCTGACGAAGCTGAGGCGAAACGCGCGTCGAGGCGTTAGGCAGACTGTCACCACGAGCGCCCCTGATCTCTTAAGATTACTCAAGATATTTATACTTAACTTTTTGATTAGCATATTAAATGACTAATCGAGATATCAGGCTGATGTGCACACCCACCAGAGTTACAGGTGTCATGCCCACTGAAATGTTTTTCTTCTTGCATGTGTGGCTTGCTCTTAATCCATTACTGCCAAAATCAATTTTGTCCTTTTACAGACCCACTCTGACATAGGGCTCATGATGCTCATTGCACTCAGACAAGCATATAAATTGAAAGTGTGCTATCTGATTTTTAAGCACTAAGTTATTCAATAGTGCTGTTCAAGTGAATGATTTTTTTTCTTGGTCGAAGAGTTTGTGAGAAAAAAAATCGCAGCATGCATTACTTTCATGCGAGTCTCAAGTCCATGGGTGCGATAAAAAAATCAGATCCGACACGGATCATAGGAGTGTCATGTGATTTTTACACATAGATTTCTATTATAAACCTAGAAATGTGTGATCATGTAGCTGTGTTAATGTAGTTGTTTAAAAAAGGATCGCACTAAGATAGCACACAGACATAAAATACAGACACACGGATGGCACATGGATGAAAATCTGATGAAAAGTAGAAATAAATTGTCCAAATTTTCTGGATGAAACTTGGATGATTTTTTATATACTCTTCTTAAGGTATCCCTAAAGTGACTTTGAAGGCCTATGTGTTACAAAAAAGCCCAGTAGTTTTAAAAACAACACACATGGAAGAATTCAAAACTACAATCACACAGTTTAAACCTTTTGGCTTATTACGGGAATTAATGCAAAATGAAATGAATGACTGAAAAATGACATTCTTTCAACTGAAATGTTGCTTTAGTGTAATTTTTTTCATTTTCACAAAGGGTATTGAGAAAAAATGCACTAAAAATCTGTTTCTTCCAAATGCAGCAATATTTATGTGTAGTCAAAATCTACTGAGTGGACAGACAGCATTACATAGAAGTGATGGCGTACTATTTCACTTTTAGAGCGTGAATTTAACTGGAATAGATTTTGGACACCATATCACATTTGCAGAGTTTGGAGGTGCATAAAAGACCAAAATACTTCTCCCCTTGACTAATGACCCCATTTTGGAAACTATGCACATCAAAGAATTCATCTAGCAGTATAGTGACCATATTGGACCCATAGGTGCTTCACAAAAGGTCAAAACATTGGGACATGAAAAAGAAAAATTACATTATCACAACAAAATGTTGATTTAGCCCCTTTTTTTCATTTTCACAACAGATAGAAGAAGAAAATGGACCCCACAATGTGATACCCATATTCCTCCTAAACATCATTGCACAATACATGAGGTAGGAATTTACGGTTTGGGCATAATGAATGACATATTGAATGGAATTTGACATTTAGAGCACAATTTTGACTGGAATAGATTTTGGACACAATTGCCCATTTGTAGAGCAACTAAGGTGCCAAAACAGTAGAAACCATCAGCAAGTAACCATTTTTTGTAAACTACATCCCTCAAGGAATTCCTCTATGGGTGTGGTAAGCATTTTCAACCCACAGTTGCTTCACAGAATTTTATTATGCTGGGACTTGAAAATTAAAGATTTCATTTTTCCACTAAGATGTTACTTTAGCACTAAACATTTCGTTATCACGAGGCATAAGGCTATGTGCCCACGTTGCGGACCTGAAGCATATTTTTTACGCTTCTCCCTGGCGGGAAAATCGCATGCGGATATTACATGCGGTTTTCCCGCCAGGTAGAAGCGTTTGTGAGGCGTCTTTGCATGCATTTCCACATGCGGGTTATCAAGCACTTCTCCAAGCATCACTTGGAAAAGTGCTTGACAACTTGTTCAGAATGGTAAAAAATAAAAAAATAAACTTTATACTCACCTTCTGATGCATTCTCTGCCCCGTCCGGAGGCTTGAGCGGCTCACGCTGTTGTGTGCAGGACCTGCGGTGACGTCATTGAGTCATGTGGTGGGTCACATGACTCAATGACGTGGCAGGTCCTTCAGACAACAGCGCGACGGAGGGAAAACATCAGAAGATAAGTATAAACTTTATTTTATTCTTTTTTTTACAGGTTCTTTGGTACCCAGGTCTGGATGAGAGTCTCCTCTCCTCCAGACTTGGGTACCATCCGCACATTGATTCCGCAGCGCTTCCGCAAAATTAATGAACATGCTGCGGATTTTTGACTGCAGCATATACGCTGCGGAAAAATCCGCAGCATGGGCATTGACATTGCGGAATGCCATTGGGGACCATGGGGTGCGGATCTACATGCGTTTTTCAAGCGTTTACGCTGCGGAAATTCCGCAGCATATACGCTTGAAAAACGCTACGTGGGCACACAGCCTAACAGGAAAAATTGGATATCTCAGTTTGCATCACAATTTCTCTTGAGTGCAGCAATGCCCTATATGTGGTCAAAAACTACTGTTTGGCCCACTACAGGGCTCGGAAAGGGAGAACAACTATTTGACTTTTGGACAACAAATTTCACTGAAATTGTTTGAAACCCCCCTAAATGACACAACTTAAAAATTGCACTCTTCAGAGAATTTATCTAGGGCTTTAAAAGCATTTTATTCCATAGATATTTCACCAATTTCTTTACCATTGGGCTATGTGAAAACGAAAAATATATTTGTTCCAATAATAAGTGGATTGAGCTCAAAATGTTTCATTTTTACCATGGCCCATAACAGAAAGAAATTCCCAGTAATTTACTATGCTATTTTTCCACATATGGTAATTTCCTGTATACGCTAACTTATTACTGTTTGGGCACATGGCAGAGATTAGAAAGAAAGTAGTGCGATTTGGCTTTTGGAGCGCAGATTTTCCTGATGTAATTTGAGGCACCAATTGCATAGTCAAGATGCCAGAATAGTAGAAATCTCCAAACAGTGACCCCACTTTGCAAATTAGGCTCAGAGAATGGGTGAAGTGACTATTTTGACTCCCCTGTAGTGATGAGTGCGTATGTTCTGTTAACCCTTTCGGCAAGTATACTCGGGCGAGCACTGAGTAGTTACAGCTGCTCGGTGTTATGTTTGAATCACTCCCATGTGCATGATTTGCGACTGTTTGACAGCTTTAGTACATGTAAGGAATGTGTAAGAATTTGACACTTTCAAATATATATAATTATCACTCTCATACATAGGAATCCTGTGCACCTTATCTATAATTATTCATTTATCTATAATTATTCATTTTACTTATTCAATGAATTTATAGACTATTTATTCATTTATTATTATTATTATTTTTTTTCCATTTCCTTTCTTCCCACATGAACTGTTATATACTACCCGGACACTCGCCCCTGCTTTTAGATGTTTTTAGTTATTTTAATCATGTATCTGATCCGTTATTCATTGTTGTCACCTGTTGCTAATAAACATGAAATTATTCACTATATTTGATATTTGGGACTTTATGGTCGGCCTTCTCCCCTCTTTGTTCACGTTAATGACCAGGCCAATTTTTACAATTCTGACCACTGTCACTTTATGAGGTAATTACTCTGGAACGCTTCAACGGATCCCCCTGATTCTCAGATTGTTATTTTTCGTGACATATTGTACTTCATGATTGTGGTAACATTTCTTCGATATAACTTATGATTATTTGTGAAAAAAATGGAAATTTTGCGAAAATGTTTAAAATTTTGCAATTTTCAAAATTTGAATTTTTATGCCTTTAAATCAGAGAGATATGTCACACAAAATAATTAATGAATAACATTTCCCACATGTATACTTTACATCAGCACAATTTTGGAACCACAATTTTTTTTTATTAGGGAGCTATAAGGGTTAAAATTGACCAGCGATTTCTCATTTTTCTAACAAAATTTACAAAACCATTTTTTTAGGGACCACATCAAATTTGAAGTCACTTTGACGGGTCTTTATGACAGAAAATGCCCAAAAATGACACCTTTCTAAAAACTGCACCCCACAAGGGGCTCAAAACCACGTTCAAGAACTTTGTTAACCCTTCAGGTGCGTCACAGGAATTTTTGGAATGTGGAAGAAAAAAATTAACATTTAACTTTTTTCACAAAAAATATTACTTTAGACACAATTTTTTTATTTTCGCAGGAGTAACAGGAAAAAATAGACCCAAAAATTTGTTGTGCAATTACCCGTGAGCACGCAGATATGCCATATGTGGGGAAAAAGCACTGTTTGGGCGAACGGCAGGGTTTGGAAGGGAAGCAGCACCATTTGACTTTTTAAATGTAAAATTTGCTTGAATAATTAGCGGACGCCATGTTGCGTTTGGAGAGACCCTGATGTGCCTAAACAGTGGAAACCCCCCACAAGTGACACCTTTTTGGAAACTAGACCCCTCAAGGAACTTTATCTAGATGTGTGGTGAACACCTTGAACCCCTAGGTGCTTCACAGAAGTTTAGAACATTGAGCCGTAAAAATAAAATTTTCACATTTTTCCCACAAAAATTTTTTTTCAGCCCCCAATATTGCATTTTCATAAGAGTAACAGGAGAAATTGCACCATGCAGTTTGTTGTGCAATTTCTTCTGAGTAAGCAGATATGCAATATGTGGGGAAAAACCACTGTTTGGGCGCACGGCAGGGTTTGGAAGGGAAGGAGCGTCATTTGACTTTTTGATTGTAAAATTTGCTTGAATTATTAGCGGACGCCATGTTGCGTTTGGAGAGCTCCTGATATGCCCAAACAGTGGAAACCCCCCATAAGTGACACCATTTTGGAAACTAAACCCCTCAAGGAACTTGTATAGATGTGTGGTGAGCACCCAGAACCCCCAAGTGCTTTATAGAAGTTTGCAACATCAAGCCGTGAAAATAATTTTTTTTTAGCCCCAATTGGGTTTTACCCCAATTTTTTTATTTTCACAAGGGTAAGAGGAGAAAATGGACCCCAAAAACTTTTGTGCAATTTCTCCTGAGTACGTCAATACCACATATGTGGTGAAAATACAGTGTTTGGGCGCACGGCTGAGTTCAGAAGGGAAGGAGCACTGTCTGACTTTTGAATGCAAAATTGGCTGGAATTGAGAGCGGACGCCATGTCGCCCTTAGAGAGCGCCTGATGTGCCTAAATAGTGGAAAACCCCCACAAGTGACCCCATTTTGGAATCTACACCCCTCAAGGATTTTATCAAGGGGTATAGTGAACATTTTGAACCAAGAGGTACGACACAGAATTTGATAACATTAGGTCATCATATTGAATAAGTTGTCATTAGTCTTGAGCGCAAGTGCTCGCTACTTGAGTTTGCATCGGGTACTCAGGTATGCACCATGTATAGCGCATGCTCGAGTGTCATGCTCAAGTCCCCGCCCTCATGTTTCACGGCTATTAGACACCCAAAAAAAACATGCGGGGATTGCTCGTTCATGGCAGGCAATCCCCGCATGTTTTTTTTGGCCGCGAAGCATATGAGGTGGAGACTCGAGCATGTCACTCAAGCACCCGCGATACTCAGTGCATACCCGAGCACCCGATGCAAACTCAAGTAGCGAGCACTTGCACTCAACACAAGCCGCCATATTGTCATCTTTTTTTTTTACTTTTGAAAAAAATCCCAACCCTAATACAACCCCAACCTTAATACAACCCCAACTCTAACCCTAGCCCAACCCTAACCATAACCCTAACCCTAGTCCATCCCTAACCCTAGCACATCCCTAACCCTAACCCCAACCCTAACCCTAGCACAACCATAACCCTAGAGCTTATTTTTTACGCCATTCCTTGTGCGGTATAAGTGATTAGACAAATTTATTGCGATACTAGAATCATCTCAGATTTTTATGATTGACAGCTGTCACACACTAAAAGACACATTTTTTGTAAAATCTAGTTTTTGCATCGCAATATTTTGAGAGCTATAATTTTTCCATATTTTGGCCGACAGAATCATGTGACATCTTATTTTTTGCAGGATAAGTTAACGTTTATATTGGTACCATTTTCAGGCACGTGACATTTTTTGATCGCTTTCTATTCCGATTTTTGGGAGGCAGAATAAACAAAAACCAACAATTAAGGAATTATTTTATTTTTTTTATTTTTTTATGCTGTTCTGCATGGGGTAAAATTGATAAGGTAGCTTTATTCTTCGAGTCAGTACATTTACAGCGGTACCACATTTATATAGTTTTTCTATGTTTTGCCGCTTTTACACAATAAAAGCTATTTTATAGAAAAAATATTTTTTTGCATCGCTTTATTCTTAGAGCTATAACTTTTTTTATTTTTCAGCTGATGGAGCAGTATGGCAGCTTGTTTTTTGCGGGACAAGATGACGTTTTCAGTGGTACCATTTTTATTTATATTTGTCTTTTTAAGCGTGTCTCATTCCATTTTTTGTTTGGCTGTATGATGAAAAAGCATTGTTTTTTGCTTCGTTTTTTATTTATTTTTTTACCGTGTTCACTAAAGGGGTTAACTAGTGGGACATTTTTATAGGTCAGGTCGTTCCGGACGCGACGATACCAAATATGTGTATTTTTATTGTTTTGTTTTTTTCATAATAATATTTTATGATGGATACATTATATTTTTATTTTTGGTGGATTATTTTTTTTATTTTTTTTAATATTTAAAAAAATTTTTTTTTTTTTTTTTTTTAACACTTTTTTTTTTACTTTAAATACTTTGTCCCACTATAGGACTTTCACTTTGTTTACTCTGATTGCCTGTATAGCATAGGGATGGAGCACCATCCCTGTGCTATACAGGCTGTCAGCGCTGCAGATGCAGAAGATACTTTGGTCATTGCACTGCACATAATCCATAATTTTTTCCCTCTATTTGGTCTGAAAAAAATTACCCTTACTGAGTACCACATTTTTTTTCTTGATTTCTTTTAGTGTTTCTTAAAGCCATAAAGTTGCCATTTGAAATGACTTTAGCTTTGCGCCATGTCTGTGATCTGCTTTTTTTCAACAACATTAAACAACTGAATGAACATCCTCTGAGCCCAGTGATTCAATAATTTTTGCCAGGGGTTGTAGTAACAGTGTAAAAAAAATAACATCTTTATTTTTCGGGTTAGTACAATTACAGTAAAACCACATGTATATAGAATATTTGTTACTTAGTGTCACTCAACTTGAGGGAAAGACTAAGTGCAACATGAAGGAAGGAAGCCCAAACACTAGGGAAAGGGGGAGTGGAGATCCCTAGGCAGATCTAATATCACCCTGCCTATACTACCGTCCCTATATAGGTTCCACAATTATCACCAAGCAGGTACCTAAGCCCTGAATGTCCCTAGAACTTCGCCATCAATAGGGAAGGGAACAGGGTGAGGAATAGTCAAGCCCCCCTACAAGACAACAAGGTAGACAAACAAAGGGGATACACTTAGCTTGAGCAGACACCAGAGAGATAACGCCAACTGTCCTCCAAGGGCACTAGAGAAGAAACTAGCCAACTGCAAGTGCTCCAAGCCAGCACAGAGGTACATAGAACTACCACCGGCGCCTTTCTGTAGAAACTGAGAGTTTTTAACTACCAAGCAAGGGTGTGTCAATCAGCAGCAGAAGGTGGAGGTAGCTGCTGGGTCCTAAATGAAGAAGGATATAGCAATACTAAAGAGATGAGATGATCAAGAAGGCATCTTCAATGCCAAGCACAGTGACCTTCTTCAGCCTCCTGCAGAGCAACTGTCTGTCACACCAGACACCCGTGACACTTAGGCACAATAAAAACATTTTTTCATTTAAAAAATAATTTTTGCATCATCATTTTCTGATAGCTATAACTTTTTTATTTTCTTGACAACAGAGCTGTTTGAGGTTTCAGACTTCCTTACCTTGGCCATGTCTCTGAGCACTGAGCATCTTGTAATTCTGGGTACTCCAGGGAGGTTGCAGTTCTAGAATATGACAGAATTGAAAGAAAATGGGTTCCTGCCTGCTTCACATTTGATACTCCTCAAATCTTGGGCCATTAATTAACATATTTTGTTCTCAACATGATTTTTTTACAATCCTGCTGACTGTTTGCAACAATTCTTTTCATTTCTTCTGTGGTCACGTCCCAATGTCTTATCAATTTGAAAAGTGCTTCTTCCCTCTGTAAGACTTGTAACAATTTTTGATTTTCAGAGTCAGTTAAATCTCTTTTATTTGGCCCATTTTGCCTGAGGAAATCAAGCTGCCTAAAAATTCTGCACAACTGGGGATAAAGCCTTTTAAAACATGATATAAAAGTCACAATAAAAACATTTAAATTTCTTATTTTATATATAATTTGGAAAAATATGTGTCTTGCTCAACTCCAAGATCAAATTGATTAACCCTTTCACCCCAAAGCCTGTTTTCACCTTCCTGACCAGGCCAATTTTTGAATTCTTACCACTGTCACTTTATGAGCTAATAACTCTGGAACACTTCAATGGATCCCGGTGATTCTGAGATTGCTTTTTCATGACATATTGTACTTCATGATAGTGGTAATATTTAATTGATATGACTTACATTTATTTGTGAAAAAATCAGAAATTTGGTGAAAATTTTGTTGTGCAATTTCTCCTGAGTATGCCGATACCCAATATGTGGAGGACGACTACTCTTTGGGCGCACGGCAGGGCTTAGAAGGGACCGAGCGCCATTTGACTTTCTAGATCTGTGGTGGTGAGCACTTTAAACCTCCAATTGCTTCACTGAAGTTTACAACATTGAGCCGTGAAAATAAAATAAAAAGCAAATTTTTCCCGCAAGAATGTTTTTAGCACAAAATTTTGCATTTTCATAAGGTCCACCGTAGAAAATGAAGGAGAAAGAAACAGAGAGCACACAGATCTAAATGTAGCTGCTTCGCTAAGATGGGTGCATACAGATCAATATTGTACTCACCTATTTTTGGATCTTGCAGTCTTGCATATCGATCCTTAAGGATCACAATAGTGAGTTTTCCTTCACTGCTGGTCTGCTGCACATTCCTGGTAGCTATTGAGAAGCCCTTCAGAGATGTCATAGGAATGTAATGGACATTGATTTCTCTCCAGGCTAAATGCGCTCCCAATAATCGATAAAACAGGTAAATATAGGCAAATATTATTTCCTGCACAATTTTTATTTCACCATACAACTTGATTTGCTAAACACGGCCTCCGCCCTAACTGATGTGTTTGCCTATATTTACCTGTATTATCGATTATTGGGAGCACAATTAGCCTAGAGAGAAATCGATGTGCATTTTCACAAGGATAACAGGAGTAAATGGACCCCAAAATTTGTTGTGCAATTTCTCTTTAGTATGCAGATACCCCATATGAGGTCAAAAACTACTTTTGAGGGATAGTGCAAAGCTCGGAATGGAAGAAGCACCATATTGCAGTTCACACTTTGTTGGACTGGTTTGAGGGTGCCATGTCACATTGGTAGAGCCCCTTAGGTGCCAAATCAGCTGAACCCCCCATAAGTGACCCCATTTTACAAACTACACCTCTCAATGAATTCATCTAGGGGTGCAGTGATCATATTGACACCATAGGTGTGTCACATAATTTTATACCATTGGGCAGTGAAAAAAAAATAATTACATTTTTACCACAAAAATTTTGTTTTAGCCCCAGATTATACATTTTCACACTGGGACATGTATAAAAATTGCACTAAAATTTGTCCCACAATTTTTGCTGAATGTAGAAATATCCCATTTGTAGCTGTACAGTACTGCTTAGCCACACGGCGAAACTCGGGATGGACGAAGCGCTGTTTGCCTCCTGGAGCACAGATTTTCCTGGAATAGTTAGCTGACTCCACATACATAGCCACTACATGCAAGAAGAGCAGAATCCCCCTTACGTGACCCCAATTTGGAAATTATACCCCTTAGTGAATTTATCTACAGGTGTAGTGACGATTTTGACTCCATGGGTGTTTTCCAGAAACAAGCAGCAGTGGATGTTGCTAAGTAAAGATTGCATACTGCCGTTGTAGCGACCAGTATGTTGTAGTGACCAGTACATTATGCCCAGCTCGTTCTTCTGGAGACATACACCCATAAATTAGGCAGGCTCTCATCGTTACAGGAATGCCAAACATGTGGACGTTAACTGCCGTTTAGACACACACTGGAGCTCAGAAGGGAGGGGGACATTTGGATTTAGGAGCTCAGAATTGGCTGGATTTCTTTTGGAGGGCGAGGAGCCATTTTGTTTTTCCAGAGCCTTTGTGCTACCAGTAATGTGGAAGCCCCTATATTTATTGCTAACAGATGACGGACCTGAGTGGCGACTTGCTTTTTTTGTGAATGGAGTTGAAGCTTTTATTGGGAACATTTTACATAACATTTTGGATCACGGTTTTCTTTCGCTCTACACTGAGCACTTATACCGAGGTTTCCATCTAAAGCTCCAAGTGATGTAATTTAGATTAAATCCCCAAGGGATTCATTCTCTATGATGAGGCAGCAGAGTTAGCTGGGACTCTATCTGGCCTCTGTTCAGCGTCGTCCTTCTTTTCAGAAGTGCACAGAATTGTGGTCGACGGTACTTTTATGCACACCTGGTAAAAAGACAGACACCATGGGATCACAGGCCAGATGGCGTCCACAGTGCCTTCATCTGCCTCATTACAGGGAATCTTCCGCCCGGAGTTCCATCTGAACTACATTTTTCAGAGATTTACACGGAAACTCACCAGATAAATGTGAGCCGAGACTTACTGCGATCTTTGGGAGGCAGAAAGAACCAATCAACAGCATGTGAAGAATTGGTTTTATTTATTTTTTACGCCATTCTTCATGTGGTATAAGTGATTAGACGACTTTATTCTTTGGGTCAGTGCGATTACACCAATACCAGATTTATATCGGGTTTTTTAGGTTTGGCAGCTGTCACACACTAAAAGACGCTTTTCATTGTAAAAACAAGTTTTTGCATCACCATATTTTAGAGCTATAATTTTTCCATATTGCTGCTGACAGAGTCATGTGACAGCTTCTTTTTTGCGAGACAAGTTGACGGTTTCATTAGTACCATTTTCGGGCACATGACATTTTTTGATCGCTTTCTATTCTGTTTTTTTGGGAGGCAGAATGAACAAAATCCAGCAATTCAGGAATTGTTTTTTGGGGATTTTTTTTTATGCTGTTCCGCGTGTGGTTAAATTGATAAGGCATATTTATTTTTTGGGTCAGTCCGATTACAGCGGTACCACATTTATATCTTTTTTTATGTTTTGGCGCTTTACATAATAAAAACAATTTTATAGAAAAAATTATTATTTTGGCATCGCTTTATTCTGAGAGCTGTAACTTAAAATTTTTCTGCCGACGGAGCTGTATGGCGGCTTTTTTTTTGCGAGACAAGATGACGTTTTCAGTTGTATCATATTTATTTACAGGCGTCTTTTTGATCACTTTTATTCCACTTTTTGTTCGGCGGCATGATAAAGCATACATTTTCACCTTGTTTTTTACTTTTTTTTTACGATGCTCAATGAAGGGGTTAACTAGTGGAAAAATTTTATAGGTCAGATCATTTCAGACGTGGCAATTCCAAATATCTGTACTCTTTTTGTTTATTTTTTTTTACACAGATAAATATATTCATTGGATTAATATATATATATTTTTTTTCTTTATTTTGTGTTTCTTAAAAAATATTGTTATAATTTTTATTACATTTTTTTACTTTTTTACTTTGTCCCAGGATGGGACATCATTATCAAGCTGTCAGATCGCTGATCTGATGCTCTGCAATGCATCTGCACTGTAGAGCATCAGAGCAGCGTCTGATAGGCAGGAAGGAGGCATCTCAGCGCCTGCTCTCTGAGCAGGCGCTGAGATGCCACCTTCTTGCAGGAACCTGAACGACCATCTTGGGACCAAAGGTCACCATGGAGACCACCAACACAACGTGATCACATCACGTTATGTTGATGGGAACACAGGGGGAGCCCACTCCCTCTGCGATGCCCTGTGATGTTGCTGTCACTACTGACAGCAGCCTCAGAGGGGTTAAACCCCTGCGATTCATGCTAGAACCGATCGTGGGTGATGCTGCAGGGTGTCAGCTCTCACACAGAGCTGACTAGTGTTGAGCCACCCCCGTAGTGTTCGAGTTCGGTTCGGTTCGTCGAACACCCGTGTGTTCGCCGAACTGTTCGTCGAACTGTTCGTCGAACACCTTCGAACACCGTTAAAACCAATGGCAGGCAAACAAAAACACATAGAAACACATAGAAAACACCTTCAAAGGTGTCCAAAAGCTGACAAACTGCTCAGAAGACATAACTAACACATGGAAAAGTGAAAAGTACATATAGTCATGCGAAAATAAAAGAGGTGGAGGAGTAAAAGGAGGGGGAGACACAGATATAGGCATGTCATGCCCTTCTAAAATCCAAAAAGTGAGAAGCCGACACGGCCAGTCCGCTCCTGCCCGTGCCACCTCCGTGTCGCCGGGTTTGTGCCAGAGCCGCGGTGAACCCTGACGGCCAGCCCCCCTCTCCCAATACTGGTGCCTGTCCGCTGGTGGGTCGAGCGAGCCCCCCAGTGGTGGAGGCAGCTCTAAGCTTTTTAATTTAAATTGTCTCTCTAATTTGAATGAATACACTTTAAATCCATTTACAAGGATCTATTGGAGGGCAAGTCTCATGCCAGCAGCCGCGGTAATTCCAGCTCCAGTAGCGTCCACTAAAGCTGCTGCAGTTAAAAAGCTTTTATAAGGATCGAGCTCGGCTGTCCACCGCAAGGCATCCTACTGCCAGTCCCAGCCCCTATGCCTTGGGGTGCCTCCTGATGCTCTTCACTAAGTATCCCATGGTCCCGAAGCATTTCCTTTGAAAAAATTAAGTGTCTAAACTACAGGTGGTGTAGCTTGCTTAACAGCCGGGATAATCCGCTGACTAGCAGACACTGCTACTAGGCACAAAGTATTTCCTGGGCTAGATGCAGTTAAAAATTTTTAATTAGATACTCTCGTTGGATGCTGAGAAAGCATTCCATAGAGTCTCCTGGCACGCCATATATGATTCTCTTAAAAAGCTTGGGGTAGGGGTCTAGGGGACCCTTTTATAGCCAAAATCACGGCCCTGTATCGCAATACGTCACCTAGGCTGAAGATAAATGGAACTGTAGCACCCTGAGGGCTCGGTTGCTACAGACGTATTGCACCTCACCCAGAGGTGTGATATCTCACTCTCAGGTAAGGATGGAGTGTGGATCAGGACCCGACACCTGCATGCATTACACCACAATTCCGTGGGGCAGGGCGACCAATATGCCCCAGAGATGGGCACGACAGTCCCTGTCCCTGGTTGGAGTGGGGGGAGGGAACACTGAGGAAGGGGAACCCTGTTGTGCAGGAGCAGGGAGGAAGCAGTTCCTGGGTGCATTGAGAAGGGAGTATAAAAGGTGGGCACCATCTTAGTTCAGTGCAGAGAAGTCTGAGCAGAAGTGGCAGGGAGCAGGGGCTCTGCATGTGCTCTGCTCCGGAGGCGTGCCTAGTAACAGAGGCCCAGGCCTGGAAGAGGGAGAAGGAAGGAAGAGGAGCGGAGAAGGCTCCAGGAACGAGGAATGAAGGGATCCCAGGGGTGCGGACGGGCGAGTCGCCACCGCACGCCCGAATCCACCTGCGTGGAGGGGTCAGGCCAAAGGGGGAGACCGGTCCCCGAACTAGTAGAGGCAGGAAACGACCCTCAGCTAGAAACCGGAGGCTCTGACATTTTATGTGGCGCAGCCCCTCGCTACACCCGCTAGGAAGGCACCACATAGGGTCAGGGAAACTGGCGCCAAGTTTACCAAGAGGAGGCCCGAGGCAGCCGGACAGAAGTGTTGGTAAGAAAGGCCAGACAAAGGACACACAAAGGGGGTCCTGTGAAGTGCTCCAAAGTTATCTGGGAGTTGTCTGAGCCCCTCACCTGGTGAGCACAGTACGACGTGGGCAGCCGTTGCCTGCAGACGTGGTCTGGATAATAAGAACTGTGAGTAAAGGCCCTGGACTGCATCACTGACTCCGTGTCGTTACTGCTGCTGCCCTTCACCATCACCCCCATCCTCCGCATACACTGCCCTGAGGCTATACTCCTCCCGTGGGGTGTTATGCTACGCTCTGCTGCACCCACAACACCAGCCTCAGCGGTCTGCCCTGTAGCGGCGGTTCACTCTGACCGCAATCCACGGGTGGCGTAGTCGGACATTTAAACATCAAAACCACATAAATAGTTCCGCCACTGGTTTGACCGCCCTGAGCCACGGAACCGGGTCGCCGCCACGAAGACTACAACCACCAGCATCCACCAAAAAGGGTCCGGCTCCGGGTGTCCCAAGGCCCAGGGGGTGCGTCAGAACATTTTCATCACCTTTCACAATCACCAATGGGACAAGGCAGGGATGTCCTCTGTCCCCTCTCTTATACATCCTAGTGACGGAGCACCTGCTCTCATCAATTCGCCATAACTCCAATATTAGGTGGATTGAGGTGGGAGGCACCGAGTACAAGTGCTCTCTATTTGCTGATGATGTCCTAGTATATATCACTCAATCACATATATCCATCCCTGCTGTTATGGCTGAAATAGATCACTTTGTTACATGGTAAAATTTTAAAATCAATGCAGCGAAGTCTGAGGCCCTCGATGTCTCCCTCCCCAAATCCATATAGGATTCCATCCAGTCCAACTTTCCCTTTGCCTGGCCCTCACAGGGTATCAAATACTTAGGAATTCCTATTCATAGAGACCTCTCCCATCTATGTTATCTTAATTTTGGGCCCTTTATTGAACAATTCCATACAGACCACGGTTGGCAAGTTACAACTGTAAGATTCACTAAGTGAACCACTGGTGTTTTGTGGAAAAGCACATGTACACTGCGTTCCAAATTATTATGCAAAAAGTGTTTAGGAGTGATAAGGGAAGAATTTGTTTGTTTGTCAGTTAAACTCATTGATGGTGATGTGTGTCAGGGCTCTTTATATCACTGTAAGCAATTGCAGACACCTGTGCTAATTAGTTTGGCAGGTGTGTCCAATGAAAGGCAAGACTACTTAAGAAGGCTCTCTCACATTATTAAGCAGCCTACATTTTCTGCCAAAATGGGAAAGAAAAAGGATGTGTCGGCTGCTGAGAAGCAACAAATTGTGGAGTGTTTAGGTCAAGGCATGACTACAATCAACATTGTGCGATGATCAGGTTGAAGTGTCTTGGCAATCAAGAAGTATGTAGCTGATTCACAGTACACATGTGTGCGTGCTGATAAGGGCAAATTGAGGACTCTTTCCTACAGGCAATTACGTCAGGTTAAAAGAGCAGCGGCAAGAAAGCCTTGTCATGGCAGCAGACAAGTTTTTGAAGCTGCTGGTGCCTCCAACGTCCCCCGAACAACAAGATGCAGGGTCCTTCAGAGATTTGCAACTGTGCATACGCCATCCTGTCGACCTCCTCTATCCACTTCACACAAGCAGAAATGGCTCCAGTGGGCCAAACATTACATGAAGACTGATTTCAAAACTGTTTTGTTCACGGATGAGTGCCGTGCAGCGCTCGATGGTCCAGATGGATGAAGTGGAGGATGGCTGGTTGATGGACACCCCACGCAAACACGGCTACAGCGCCAACAAGGAGGAGGTGGAGTAATGTTTTGGGCTGGAATCATGGGGAGAGAGATTGTCGGCCCCTTTAGGATCCCTGAAGGCGCTAAAGATGAACTCCATAATGTATGTGGATTTTCTCAAACAGCACTTCCTGCCATGGTTCAAGAAGAAGAACTGTGTATTTAACAGCAAGATCATTTTTCTGCATGATAATGCACCATCTCATGCTGCACATAAAACATCTGCATCTCTGGCTGATATGGGCATAAAAGGGGACAAACTTATGGTGTGACCCCCATGCTCCCCTGACCTCTACCCCATTCAGAACCTTTGGAGCATCATTAAAAGGAGTGTCTATGATGGCGGGAGGCAGTTCACATCTAAGCAACAGCTCTGGGAGGGTATTCTGTCCTCATGCAAAACAATTGAAGCAGAAACCATCCAAAACCTGACAAATTCAATGGACGAGAGAGTTCAGAAGCTTCTTTCGAACAAGGGGTCCTATGTGAAAATGTAACATCACCTAGAATAAAGTTTTGAGTTGAAAACTGTTTGATTTCAGTTTCTAACAACCTGCTAATGCTTATAATTTCAAAAATGACCATTTTTTTGGTCTTTATTAAAATGAAAAGGTTGATCGAAAAGTTTGGGGGATCTAAGAGTGTGGCAACCCAGTAGTCATGATTACTTCGAATTCTGACAATATGAGGGTCATGCTGCAGATAGTGCAGCAAGAAGGCACTTATGTGTCTTGCGTATCTCGGAGCCCCAAAATTATTTTCCGGGCTAGATGCAGCTAAAAATTATTTTTAATTTTAAATCTGGTGGAGCTTATTATAGATGGCCTAATAGGATCAGTGCTGCACACTGCTACAAAGCCCAAATTATTTTCCTGTCAAGATACAGATAAACATGATTAGTAATTTGAAAGCTTAAAACGGTTGGTAGGGTGATTTTAACCAATCATCAAGCTTTTACTCTCCTCAGGATGACACACGGGAAGAAAAGTCGTTTCGGATCCATGATTTGTTCATCTTTATGAACGTGAGTCTGTCTACATTATCAGTGGAGAGCCGCGTGCGCTTATCTGTCAGCACACCACCAGCAGCGCTTAACACACGTTCAGACGGAACGCTGGCTGCGGGGCATGACAAGATCTCCAAGGCGTAAGTGGCTAGCTCTGGCCATTTATCCAGATTGGAAGCCCAAAAAGAGCAAGGGTCCAGTGACACAGTCGTGGCTTCAATGTTTACTTGGAGATACTCCTGTACCATCGTCTCTAGGCGTTGACTATGTGTCAGACTTCTTGTCTCCTGTGGCCTTGCAAAGGATGGGCTAAAAAAGTGGTGAAATGATTCCGCAAAATTGATGTTACCAGCAGATACTGTGGTTCTGTTACGGTTTGAGTGCTGAACACTTGACGGTCCCACGGTTGGCAAGTTGGAACTGTGAGATTCACTACGTGCACCACTGGTATTTTGTGGAAAAGCACATGTAAGATTCTGCAACAGTCTCTGCTGATACTCCTGCATGCGTGCATCCCTTTCTATGGCAGGAATAATTTCTGCAAATTTACTTTTGTACCGGGGATCTAACAGTGTGGCAACCCAGTAGTCAGGATTATTTCTAATTCTCACAATTCGAGGGTCATGTTGCAGGTAGTGCAGCAAGAAGGCACTCATGTGTGTTGCGCATCCAGGAGCACCAAGTCCCTGTTGTGTTGGTGGCGAGGTAACAATCATGCTTCCTTCCTCTGTCCTCTCCCCCCAACCTCGCACAACAGAAATGTGATCAAGGTCTCCCTCATCTGATGAGTCTTCCATCAGTTCGTCCTCCACTTCTTCCTGGGCTCCTGCACCTTCCTCACTAGTTTGGCTGCTACCATGCGCCCTGGTAAAACCATCTCCCCCACCCTCACATGCCTGCCGCCTTGGTGCTGCCGACCGTCTGGACCTTGCAGATGTTAGCCCTTCCGCATACAACTCCTCCTCCTCTACTTCCTCCACCTCCTCTTGTGCCACCACCTGACTCCGAATTCTGTTTAACATGTGCTCCAGCATGTAAATCACCGGAATAGTCATGCTGATAATGGCATCGTCAGCACTAAACTTCTTCGTCGCCATTTCAAAACTGTGCAGAAGGGTGCATAGGTCCCTGATCTGAGACCACTCCTCCAGCGTGATTTGCCCCACCTCTGGATCTCGTTGGCCCAGGCTATACGTCAGAACGTATTGCACCAGGGCTTGTCGGTGCTGCCACAGTCGCTGCAACATGTGCAGAGTTGAATTCCACCGGGTAGGCACATCGCATTTTAGCCGGTGAAGTGGCAGGCCCAACGACTTCTGTAGAGATGTAAGTCGCTGAGCTGCGGGATGCGAACGGCGGAAGTGAGCACACAGCGACCGTGCCCTCTGCAGAAGGCCATCTAGTCTGGGATAGTGGGCTAAAAATTGCTGGACAACCAGGTTCAACACGTGAGCCATACAAGGCACGTGTGTGACATTGCCCCGGCGAAGGGCCGCACCCAGGTTTGCAGCATTGTCGCACACGGCCTTCCCTGGTTTCAGGTCCAGTGGAGACAACCATTCATGAAATTGGTTCTCCAGAGCTGACCACAACTCCTCAGCTGTGTGACTCACATTTCCCAGACATTTCAAAGTAAAAACCGCCTGATGACGTTGAGCCCTACTGCCAGCATAGTAAGGAGGTGTGCAGGATCCCTTCTGCGCAGTTAGAAAGCTTGTGGCATGACCAGACAGGCTTTGCGTGCAGGTGGAAGACCGAGAGGAGGTTGAGGAGGCAGAAGCAGTGGAGGAACTTTGACATAAAGAGGATTGACGCACAACTCGTGGGGACGGCAAGACTTGGACAGCAGCCCCTTGTCCTGCTGTCACCATAGTTACCCAGTGCCCAGTCAGCGACATGTAACGCCCCTGTCCATGCCTACTCGTCCAAGTGTCTGTGGTGAAATGCACCCTGTCACACACAGAGTTTCTCAAAGAAGCGGTGATGTTGTGTGCGACATGCTGGTGGAGCGCAGGCACACCTTTCTTTGAGAAGTAGTGCCGACTGGGCATCTGGTACTGGGGCACTGCGACGGACATAAGGTCTCGAAAATCCTCTGTGTCGACCAGGCGGAAAGGCAGCATTTCTGTAGCCAAGAGCTTGCAGATGGTGAAATTCAACCTCTTAGCTTTCTCATGGCTAGGAGGAAATGGTCTTTTACTTGTCCACATCTGAGGGACCGAGGGCTGGCTATTGTGCTTAGACGGGGTTGATAAGGGTGTCCCCGGCAAACTGCCGGTCTGTGAGGAAGATGCAGGCGGACATGTTAGGTTGCCTTCATCCAAAGGTGGTGCTATCGATGTCGGACAGCGCTCAACACCAGCTGGTGTTACTACCTCCAAAGAAAATGATGACCTGCCAATCACGCTGGCTGTTGCGGGTAAAGAGGTGGCAGGTCTGCGCCCCAAAACAGGTGTGACTGCTGTCCCCCCAGTCACAGAGGATGAAGAGGCCGCGGATGCACAAGATATGGCAGACGGTGGTTGGCCCGGCCGGCTAGGCCGCATTGTAGCACACTGAGCTTCCCACTGCAACTTATGCTTCATGTCCATGTGCCGGTTCATGCATGAAGTACTCAAACTATGTATTTTTTGGCCTCTACTTAGCTTTTGCTGACAAATGTTACAGATAACACGAGTTGGGTCATCTTTATCGATCTGAAAAAATGCCCAGGTTATGCAAGGCTTAGCACCCATGCGACCTGAAGAGCCACCACGACTTGTGGTGAGAGGCAGAGTTGTGTTTGAGGATGCAGTTGTTGACGTGCTTCCAGTACTACATCTCTGTCCAGGAAGGCGCAACCTGACCTCGTCGTCACTAGCATCTTCCTCCACCTCCTCTGCTGACCTCATCTCTTGGCTGACTGTGGGTTGACAGTAAGTGGGATCTCCAACCTCATCATCATCACCCTGTGTGTTATCACACCCGTCGTCCTCAGAGCCAACCTGTTCCTGCCCTGACAAAAAACTAAAGTTGTCGCTCCAATCAGGTATTTGAGTCTTATCATCGTCTTCCTCATTGTCTCCACCAACAGGAGTTACAGTTTGGGAATGAGGGTCTACATTATGGTCAGAACCTTCTGCGTCTGGTCCTGGATCCGACTCATAAAGATTCTGGGCATCAGTGCAGATCATTTCCTCGTCTGGATTCACAGAAGCGCTGGAGTCGACCTCTGATTCCCAGGCTATAGTATGAGTAAACAGCTCTGCAGACTCAACCATCTGTTCTACCTCATACTCAGACGGGCAGCTGGAGATTTGGGAGCTGTGAGGAAGCAAGTGCGATTTGGGTGACACCTTTGAGGACTGGAGTATTTGTGATGTTGAAGTTGATGTGGAGGAGAGCCCACTTAAAGGAGCACTTGATATCCGTTGAAGCACCTGCTGTTTTTGTGCCTCATCTGGAATTTGTAGCGATTGGCGTGGCCGTAAGAAAGGGATCTTATCACATTGTCCGCTAAAAGAAGTAGACATTTTAGTTTGGCTGGAAGATGGTCTTTCTTCTGCAGATGTTACTGTTGCTTTAACACCTACCCCACGGACACAACCTTTTTTCCCCTTCCCAACACGCCTATTCCCCTTTCCACCAGAAGCAGGCCTTTTTCCACTCATTTTGGTGGTTAACTAATTCACAACTCTGGAGTTGTTTGCACAAAAAAACAATGGATGGTAACCGAGCAGAGCTGAGTGGCCAAACTGTGGTATTAGGCCAAAACTATTGGCTGGGTTAGATGCAGAAAAAAATTATATTCAATTTGCAACCTGATGGAGGTCAGTATAGATGGACTAATACAACAAGTCCCACACACAGCTAGAAGCCCAATATTTTTTCAGAGGTAGATGCAGAAAAAAATATATTCAGTTTGCAACCTGATGGAGGTCAGTATAGATGGACTAATACAACACGTCCCACACACAGCTAGAAGCCCAAATATTTTTTCAGAGGTACTGTAGATGCAGATAAAAATTATTTTTAATTTGCAACCTGATGGAGGTCAGTATAGATGGACTAATAGAGAAAGTCCGACACACTGCTAGAAGGCCAAATATTTTTTCAGAGCTAGATGCAGAAAAAAATTAGATTCAGTTTGCAACCTGATGGAGGTCTATATAGATGGATTAATAGAACAAGACCCACACACAGCTAGAAGCCCAATATTTTTTCAGAGGTAGATGCAGAAAAAATATATTCAGTTTGCAACCTGATGGAGGTCAGTATAGATGGACTAATACAACAAGTCCCACACACAGCTAGAAGCCCAATATTTTTTCAGAGGTAGATGCAGAAAAAAATATATTCAGTTTGCAACCTGATGGAGGTCAGTATAGATGGACTAATACAACAAGTCCCACACACAGCTAGAAGCCCAATATTTTTTCAGAGGTAGATGCAGAAAAAAATATATTCAGTTTGCAACCTGATGGAGGTCAGTATAGATGGACTAATACAACAAGTCCCACACACAGCTAGAAGCCCAAATATTTTTTCAGAGGTACTGTAGATGCAGATAAAAATTATTTTGAATTTGCAACCTGATGGAGGTCAGTATAGATGGACTAATAGAGAAAGTTCGACACACTGCTAGAAGGCCAAATATTTTTTCAGAGCTAGATGCAGAAAAAAATTATATTCAGTTTGCAACCTGATGGAGGTCAGTATAGATGGACTAATACAACAAGTCCCACACACAGCTAGAAGCCCAATATTTTTTCAGAGGTAGATGCAGAAAAAAATATATTCAGTTTGCAACCTGATGGAGGTCAGTATAGATGGACTAATACAACAAGTCCCACACACAGCTAGAAGCCCAAATATTTTTTCAGAGGTACTGTAGATGCAGATAAAAATTATTTTGAATTTGCAACCTGATGGAGGTCAGTATAGATGGACTAATAGAACAAGTCCCACACACTGCTAGAAGCCAAATATTTTTTCAGAGCTAGATGCAGAAAAAAATTAGATTCAGTTTGCAACCTGATGGAGGTCAGTATAGATGGACTAATAGAATGATGATATGCCCAAAAGATTTTACTTCACTAGGTGCAGTAAAAAAATTGGTATTCTATACACAGGTGGTATATCTTGCAACACAGATAGGCTACTCCACTGACTAACACACTCTGCAATAGGCCAAAAAGGATTAGCTTTGCTAGATTCAGCCAAATGCTGTGAAAAAAACTTGCGCAGCACTGGCACAGACCTGCCTGGCAAAAACTGATAGGAACTGATGTAACCTAGTCCTGAAAAGGACTCCAATTACAATTAGTCTTTACTCCCACAACCTATCTATTTAAGAGCACAGACCTGCCTGATAAAAGTCGTAGGAAATGCTGTAACCTAGTCCTTAAAAGGACTGCAATCACAACTATTCCCTACTCCCAAGCTATCTGTATATTTGTGCGAAAATTGGCTTGAAATTAACAAGGTATAGCGCACACAGCAACAGCGGTGCCGTCTAACACGCAGCTGCAGCAGTGAGAAAATGGTGGCGACGGGGAGAATGGCTTGGTCTTATAGGGCAAGGACATGTGACATACACTGCCAATGACACATGCCCTTGCTTGTGTGAAAAAAAGCACTTCGCTCCGTGTGTGCGCTGCTGATAGGCTGACAGATTGCACCTCCCCACTGTAAATGCGGGAAAGAGAAAAAAAAATGGAGATCTTCATTGTTCCTGCAGAGATCCATCCCTTGCCGCTCCCCCCACCCCGCTGTACACTCAAACTGCATATTAACATTAATTTTCATCATTACTGAGAAAAAATCCAGTTATGATTTTGGTGCACGAACAGTTATCGAACATAACCTCGAACAGCCGAATTTTTCTCAAATTGTTCGTGTTCGCCGAACGGCTCGAACACCGCCCAAAACAGCTCGAATTTGAGATTGGCGAACAGTTCGAGTAGAACAACGCTCATCTCTAGAGCTGACACCCGCATGTGATCGCGACGGCGCTCAGCGTGAGCCCCCCCGATCACCGCGCCATACATATACTGCTCTTTGCGGGAATGCAGCTCCCGCGGAGCAGTACATGTATGGCGCAAGGGTTTAAAAACTTTCTTGAGAAATTCTGAGTCCTTATTGACTATTTATCATGTAATATTTCTTTCCACCAAATTAATTATTTCTTTGCACCCAACAATACAACATTTATTTCTAAACTGTCATAGTTTGTTATATAGTGTAGAAATAAGACACATTAACAATAGAAATGCTAAACACTAGTCTTGATTTTTCAAATACACTTGTTGGGCACAGGAAATATAATTACTATGGTTAAATGTCAGAAAAAAAATCAAAGCTTTTAATAAAGAATTGCATGGAGACTGTACATTGACAATTCTGCTCCCTACATTTGTATTCTCCCCTAGATGCAGTGATTGTAGTGGGGAACAGCTCCATGCTACAACATGTAATGTATTATGCATTATGCCACAATTGTTTTTTGTGGATTCTCACTTAAAGATGTTGTCCACTATTTTAACATTGATGACCTATCCTCATCCCTCCTCAACATCCCCAATCATCCCACTCCCTTACAGCACCCCTTGCAAAAGTAATCCCATCCTATCCCTTAAAGGGGTTATCCAAGACTTTAACAAAGATGGCCTATTCCCCCACCAATCAGTTGTTCCCAGTGTCGGAGGCAGCCAGAACTGCTGAGTTACAGAGCTCTGTAAAGAACTCTATAGTGGCTGCGGCCGGGTACTGCACATCCGCCTCCTATTACAATCAATAGGAGGCGGATGTACCCGGGACTAAGATCCTGTCAACACAGCTGCTCTGTGCAGCTCTGTAACTGAGCATTTCTGGCCGCTGCCGATACTGTGAAAAGATGATTGGCGGGGATGCCAGATGGTGCACCCCCACCGAGTAGACATTGATGACCAATCCTAAGAATAGATCATCAGTGTTAAAGTAATAGACAACCTCTTTAAGTATTGTTGGGTGTTTGAAATTGAAGACATATAGATATGCAGTATGAGCCCACAGAATTCAATGGGCGCTATATTAAAGAACTGTGCTATACTGATTTCTAATGAAGCCATGTGCAGAGACACTAGACTACTGATCTACAATTAAAATATAGAAATTTCCTTATTATCACAAACTTTTATTTTACTTCCTATGACACCTCTGATCTAATGTCCCTTTTGCTTTTCACTACAGGCTGATTAGCTTCTGTTTCAAAATATTAATTTGGCTTATAATATTTGATCAAGAACTAAATTTATGTTATACTTTAGATAAAATCTGTAAGGACAGTGGCTCAGTGGTTAGCGCTGTTGCTTTGTAGTGCTGGGATCCTGCAAGGAGTTGGTACGTTATCCCCATGGTTGCGAGGGTTTCCTCTTATTACTCTGGTTTCCTCCCACACCCCAAAGACATACTGATAGGGGAATTTAGATTGTGAGCCCCATTGGGGACAGTGTCGATAATGTATATAAAGTGCTGCGGAATATGATGATGCTAAATAAGCAAAGCATAATAAATAAATAATACACTGTTTAAACACAAAGAAACTGATTTTACAAACATGATTGATCTTAATAGATTAATTGTAAAATAATTCATGTCTACAGTATGTTACTAGTCAGGGCACAATTCTCAAACTTTCTTCAAGACAACAAATAATTGATCAGTAAGGAATATATTCCAATATTCGCCTCAGCTAATGATCAGTAGAAAAAATGAACTATGCCCACATGATGCAAACTTAAAAATATTCAAGAGCTACGGAAAACTTGATGTGAAACCTATGACCTCATTTTAATATTTACTTTGTGCGGCACTACTAAGAATATGAGGAATGCGCTGCCTTGCAGGCTATTCAGCCGAAGAAAAAAAATTTAATAAGCACAGGAAGACTTTATGTTCACATTCGTCATATTTATATATTCACTATATATCTCGCATGCTCGGGATGCATAAAATGCGTAGACAGCTTGTATGCAGATAGAGAATATTTATTAGTTGAAAATACTTAGAGACATTTCTAAATCAAACACACTTTTATTGAAAAAAGACAAAAACTACTGACTGGACTAGGACAATGTTTATGTCAAAGTGAAAAATGGCTTCACTAGAAACATAAAATAACATATTATAAAATAGTGTATTTGTCCACATTATTTCTTATATCTGAACTTCAGAAATACACTTGCCCAAAATTAGAAGGGTCAGGTGAGAGAATTTATTCGGGTGGAATTGAATTCCAAGTTTCTTGTAATTTGTTTCCACTCAAAATCAGCAAAGTAGCCGCCATTTTGCTCAACTGTAAAGGGTTATCGAAAGGATAAGAATAAAAAAATGTATGCTCAATGTAAGAGCTCACTTCTCCGACTGCTGAGCTTCTCATTGTTCTACGTCTGATACTCGTCTCATCTTCTTATGGTTGCTGTTATCATCCTGGGCCTCATCAGAGCTAGAACTTCTGGCCTGGCCTAAAAATAACTGGGATTTCAGGTATCATGGATGATAAGAAGATGTAATGAGGGTTAGCAGAAAGGAGAGTATAGGCATTTATTTTTTATTTTTTACATATTACATTTATTATGGTTTAGGGTCTGGACAGACCATGAGAGTCTCCAGAGCACGATAAGGGACATTCAAGCTGTGAAAATAACTTCTCTGCAAATCAAATTTCCCAGGAAAATCTGTGCAATCTGGCAAATTTGGATTTTGTCTGATCCACTAATCTCTAATCTGCTGTAAAACTGGGTTTATAAAGACCCTACTAAGAAAAGTATGGCTAAGACCATATATCAATACAAACATGAGGAAGCACGCTGTGTGAAATGTGCGTTGGATTGGATGGGCACCAGGAGTTACCTTCACCTTGATTGGAAATATGCATTTGACGGTGTTATACATACTGTTTACGTCAGTGCGGTGCTGTCACGCGAGGTGTGGGAAAGACTTAGTGCAACACAAAGGGAAGAGGGAAAAGGAGCCCAGACTCTAGGGAAAGGGGGGAGTGAAGACCTCCTAGGCTGATCTAGTATCACCCTGTCTCCACTAACGTCCCTAAATTGGCTTTTCACCAATGGCCGCACACGAACCTCGCTGTGTTTCCCTGGCGTTTGGCTCTGGCTAGGGAATGGAGGGGGTGAGCGCTAGTCCATCCCCACTGACAACTAAAGACAACAAGGGGGAACAAACAAGTGAAGATAGCTTAGCTTAGTCTACTTCAGAGAGATGAACACCCATCTTCATAGCTCCAGAGAGAATGAAGTAATACACTTGCTCAAAGCCTTCACAAAGGGTAATGTGAGTAGCGCCAGCACCTCCCTTCAGCAGACAGTAGATATTTATACACCCAGGCCAGGGTGATAATTAGTCAGAAGAAGGTAGCCGCTGGGTCCTAGAGAGACAGACTCTAATAAGGTGTCTGTAATGCCAAATGTAGAGATCTCCTGCAAGCAACTGCACTTCTGACACACCCGTGAAAGTACCCCCTCCTTTACTAGTAGCCTCCGGACAGGACCAGGTTTCTCAGGATAAGAGGTGTAGAATGAAAGAAAAATCCTGGAAGCGTTCACCTCTTATGCTGAACCCTACATCCTCTTCTCTGGACCATAACCCTTCCAGTGCACCAAGTATTGTAGAGAACGACGTTGGAGACGAGAATCTAGAATCCTTGAAATCTGGAACTCCAGATTACCATCAACCATTACTGGGGGCGGTGGTAGAGGTGAGGGCTCAAGAGGATTCACATATTTCTTGATTAAGGACATGTGGAACACGTTGTGGATCATAAAGGCCTGAGGAAGTTCAAGACGAAATGCTGCTGGGTTAATGACGGCGGTTATTCTATAGGGACCAATAAACCTAGGTCTCCGCTTCCAAGATGGAACTTTCAATCTTATATTTCTAGCAGACAACCACACAGTCATTCACATTCAGGTCCAGACCTGGCAAGCGTTTTCTGTCAGTCATACGTTTATACCTGTCTCCCATGATCTTTAAATTACTCAGAACACCCCGCCTTACCGAGGAGAGCGACGAAGCAAACCTTTGCTCCTCAGGAACTCCCAAAGCTTCTCCTTCACTAAAAGTACCAAACTGTGGGTGATAACCATATGCACCGAAGAATGGTGACCTGCCAGTTGATTCTTGCCAATGATTATTAATGGCAAATTCTGCCAGAGGTAAGTAAGATGCCTAATCCTCCTGATTTTTGAAGATAAAACACCTAAGGTAGGTCTCCAAATTCTGATTGACAAGCTTGGTCTCCTTTCGACTGAGGGTGGAAGGCAGAGGAAAAGGACTGCTGCACCCTCAGTCGAGAACAAAATGCCTTCCAGAACCTGGAAATAAACTGGGTCCCCCAAATCTGACACCACATCAGAAAGAACCCAGTGAAGCTTCACCATCTCTTTTATGAACACCTGAGCAAGTGTCTTGGCATTTGGAAGTGCAGGTAATGCGATGAAGTGAACCATTTTACTGAACCTATCTACAACCACTAAAACCACCATTTTGCCTGCAGAAACTGGTAGGTCAGTAATAAAATCTATGGACAAGTGTGTCCATGGTCTATTAGGGATAGGTAGTGGAAGAAGAGTACCAGATGGATGGGTATGTGAAACCTTAGAATGCACGCAAATACTACTAGCAGATACGTGTTCAATTACATCCCTATACAACCCAGGTCGCCAAAAATGATGAGAGAGGAGGTCCGCGGTTGCCTTACCACCTGGATGAGTTATGATCTTCCTCAATTACTTTCCGGTGCAGATTAGATGGTACAAATAACCTTTCTGAAGGGCAGGAAGCAGAGGCGTCCCCCTGAGCCTCCAACACCTCACCCTCCAGTTCAGGAAACAGTGCCGAAATGACTACCCCTTTCTGTAATATCGGTGCAGGGTTCTCATGGTCACTACCACCAGGGAAGCTCCGGGACAAAGCATCAGCCTTGACATTTTTGACCCCAGGACAAAAAGTGACAGCAAAATAAAACCTAGTAAAAAACGGGACCATCTCACTTGCCTAGGGTTGAGATGTTTAGCTAATTGGAGATATGACAGATTTATATGTTCTGTAGTGATGAGCGAGCATGCTCGTTACTGCTCGGTGCTCGCCTGAGCATCTCACTGCTGGTGATGCTTGGCACTTGCTGGGTATTTCCAGGGTTTCTCGACGGGAGCTTGGGTCCCCTCCCTGCATGTTTGTCGCTCTTTAAAGAGCCAATGAACATGCAGGGATTGTCTGCCACTCACTGTAATGCCGCAACCATGTTGGTTGTGGAATTACAGTGAATGGCTGGCCGCACAGCGTTATCAGGTCTATATCTGACCTGGCGCCGCCATGTTCGTCACAGTCACTTCGGAATCAGACAGTGTAGGGAGAGGTGCTGCTGAGGTAGGGATAGATTTGCTTGCTTCTAGTTAGTGTTGGTGTACCAAACTATATTAGAGACACATATCCATCTCAACAAACACTCCTTCTGAGGACTAATTCATCTGCAGAGATATCAGGCAGGCAGTATATATAGGCAGGCAGGGTATATAGCAGACTGCAGTGCATATAGCACAAGAGGCTCCATTCCAGTTTTGTCTTCTGCTGCTGTTAGATATTTCTAGAAATAGACCCAGGTCTCAGGGGCCAGGAATATTGTTTTTTTGGATCTTAATCCTCATTATTTGCTTAAAAAGCAATGCAAAGAACACTGTTTTTCTGCATCATTTGCTTGTTGGCACTAGTGTTGAGCCACCCCCGTAGTGTTCGAGTTCGGTTCGGTTCGTCGAACACCCGTGTGTTCGCTGAACTGTTCGTCGAACTGTTCGTCGAACACCTTCGAACACCGTTAAAACCAATGGCAGGCAAACAAAAACACATAGAAACACATAGAAAACACCTTCAAAGGTGTCCAAAAGCTGACAAACTGCTCAGAAGACACAACTGACACATGGAAAAGTGACAAGTACATATAGTCATGCGAAAAGAAAAGAGGTGGAGGAGTAAAAGGAGGGGGAGACACAGATATAGGCATGTCATGCCCTTCTAAAATCCAAAAAGTGAGAAGCCGAGACGGCCAGTCCGCTCCTGCCCGTGCCACCTCCGTGTCGCCGGGTTTGTGCCAGAGCCGCGGTGAACCCTGACGGCCAGCCCCCCTCTCCCAATACTGGTGCCTGTCCGCTGGTGGGTCGAGAGAGCCCCCCTGTGGTGGAGGCAGCTCTAAGCTTTTTAATTTAAATTGTCCCTCTAATTTGAATGAATACACTTTAAATCCATTTACAAGGATCTATTGGAGGGCAAGTCTCATGCCAGCAGCCGCGTAATTCCAGCTCCAGTAGCGTCCACTAAAGCTGCTGCAGTTAAAAAGCTTTTATAAGGATCGAGCTCGGCTGTCCACCGCAAGGCATCCTAGTGCCAGTCCCAGCCCCTATGCCTTGGGGTGCCTCCTGATGCTCTTCACTAAGTATCCCGTGGTCCCGAAGCATTTCCTTTGAAAAAATTAAGTGTCCAAACTACAGGTGGTGTAGCTTGCTTAACAGCCGGGATAATCCGCTGACTAGCAGACACTGCTACTAGGCACAAAGTATTTCCTGGGCTAGATGCAGTTAAAAATTTGTAAGTAGATACTCTCGTTGGATGCTGAGAAAGCATTCCATAGAGTCTCCTGGCACGCCATATATGATTCTCTTAAAAAGCTTGGGGTAGGGGTCTAGGGGACCCTTTTATAGCCAAAATCACGGCCCTGTATCACAATACGTCACCTAGGCTGAAGATAAATGGAACTGTAGCACCGAGGGCTCGGTTGCTACAGACGTATTGCACCTCACCCAGAGGTGTGATATCTCACTCTCAGATAAGGATGGAGTGTGGATCAGGACCCGACACCTGCATGCATTACACCACATTGCCGTGGGGCAGGGCGACCAATATGCCCCTGAGATGGGCACGACAGTCCCTGTCCCTGGCTGGAGTGGGGGGAGGGAACACTGAGGAAGGGGAACCCTGCAGTGCAGGAGCAGGGAGGAAGCAGTTCCTGGGTGCATTGAGAAGGGAGTATAAAAGGTGGGCACCATCTTAGTTCAGTGCAGAGAAGTCTGAGCAGAAGTGGCAGGGAGCAGGGGCTCTGCATGAGCTCTGCTCCGGAGGCGGGCCTAGTAACAGAGGCCCAGGCCTGCAAGAGGGAGAAGGAAGGAAGAGGAGCGGAGAAGGCTCCAGGAACGAGGAATGAAGGGATCCCAGGGGTGCGGACGGGCGAGTCGCCACCGCACGCCCGAATCCACCTGCGTGGAGGGGTCAGGCCAAAGGGGGAGACCGGTCCCCGAACTAGTGGAGGCAGGAAACGACCCTCAGCTAGAAACCGGAGGCTCTGACATTTTATGTGGCGCAGCCCCTTGCTCCACCCGCTAGGAAGGCACCACATAGGGTCAGGGAAACTGGCGCCAAGTTTACCAAGAGGAGGCCCGAGGCAGCCGGACAGAAGTGTTGGTAAGAAAGGCCAGACAAAGGACACACAAAGGGGGTCCTGTGAAGCGCTCCAAAGTTATCTGGGAGTTGTCTGAGCCCCTCACCTGGTGAGCACAGTACGACGTGGGCAGCCGTTACCTGCAGACGTGGTCTGGATAATAAGAACTGTGAGTAAAGGCCCTGAACTGCATCACTGACTCCGTGTCGTTACTGCTGCTGCCCTGCACCATCACCCCCATCCTCCGCATACACTGCCCTGAGGCTATACTCCTCCCGTGGGGAGTTATGCTACGCTCTGCTGCACCCACAACACCAGCCTTAGCAGTCTGCCCTGTAGCGGCGGTTCACTCTGACCGCAATCCACGGGTGGCGTAGTCGGACATTTAAACATCAAAACCACATAAATAGTTCCGCCACTGGTTTGACCGCCCTGAGCCACGGAACCGGATCGCCGCCACGAAGACTACAACCACCAGCATCCACCAAAAAGGGTCCGGCTCCGGGTGTCCCAAGGCCCAGGGGGTGCGTCAGAACATTTTCATCACCTTTCACAATCACCAATGGGACAAGGCAGGGATGTCCTCTGTCCCCTCTCTTATACATCCTAGTGACGGAGCACCTGCTCTCATCAATTCGCCATAACCCCAATATTAGGTGGATTGAGGTGGGAGGCACCGAGTACAAGTGCTCTCTATTTGCTGATGATGTCCTAGTATATATCACTCAATCACATATATCCATCCCTGCTGTTATGGCTGAAATAGATCACTTTGTTACATGGTAAAATTTTAAAATCAATGCAGCGAAGTCTGAGGCCCTCGATGTCTCCCTCCCTAAATCCATATAGGATTCCATCCAGTCCAACTTTCCCTTTGCCTGGCCCTCACAGGGTATCAAATACTTAGGAATTCCTATTCATAGAGACCTCTCCCATCTATGTTATCTTAATTTTGGGCCCTTTATTGAACAATTCCATACAGACCACGGTTGGCAAGTTAGAACTGTAAGATTCACTACGTGAACCACTGGTGTTTTGTGGAAAAGCACATGTACACCGCGTTCCAAATTATTATGCAAAAAGTGTTTAGGAGTGATAAGGGAAGAATTTGCTTGTTTGTCAGTTAAACTCATTGATGGTGATGTGTGTCAGGGCTCTTTATATCACTGTAAGCAATTGCAGACACCTGTGCTAATTAGTTTGGCAGGTGTGTCCAATGAAAGGCAAGACTACTTAAGAAGGCTCTCTCACATTATTAAGCAGCCTACATTTTCTGCCAAAATGGGAAAGAAAAAGGATGTGTCGGCTGCTGAGAAGCAACAAATTGTGGAGTGTTTAGGTCAAGGCATGACTACAATCAACATTGTGCGATGATCAGGATGAAGTGTCTTGGCAATCAAGTATGTAGCTGATTCACAGTACACACGTGTGCGTGCTGATAAGGGCAAATTGAGGACTCTTTCCTACAGGCAATTACGTCAGGTTGAAAGAGCAGCGGCAAAAAAGCCTTGTCATAGCAGCAGACAAGTTTTTGAAGCTGCTTGTGCCTCCAACGTCCCCCGAACAACAAGATGCAGGGTCCTTCAGAGGTTTGCAGCTGTGCATATGCCATCCTGTCGACCTCCTCTATCCACTTCACACAAGCAGAAACGGCTCCAGTGGGCCAAACATTACATGAAGACTGATTTCAAAACTGTTTTGTTCACGGATGAGTGCCGTGCAGCGCTCGATGGTCCAGATGAATGGAGTGGAGGATGGCTGGTTGATGGACACCCCACGCAAACACGGCTACAGCGCCAACAAGGAGGAGGTGGAGTAATGTTTTGGGCTGGAATCATGGGGAGAGAGATTGTCGGCCCCTTTAGGATCCCTGAAGGCGCTAAAGATGAACTCCATAATGTATGTGGATTTTCTCAAACAGCACTTCCTGCCATGGTTCAAGAAGAAGAACCGTGTATTTCACAGCAAGATCATTTTTCTGCATGATAATGCACCATCTCATGCTGCACATAAAACATCTGCATCTCTGGCTGATATGGGCATAAAAGGGGACAAACTTATGGTGTGACCCCCATGCTCCCCTGACCTCTACCCCATTCAGAACCTTTGGAGCATCATTAAAAGGAGTGTCTATGATGGCGGGAGGCAGTTCACATCTAAGCAACAGCTCTGGGAGGGTATTCTGTCCTCATGCAAAACAATTGAAGCAGAAACCATCCAAAACCTGACAAATTCAATGGACGAGAGAGTTCAGAAGCTCCTTTCGAACAAGGGGTCCTATGTGAAACTGTAACATCACCTAGAATAAAGTTTTGAGTTGAAAACTGTTTGATTTCAGTTTCTAACAACCTGCTAATGCTTATAATTTCAAAAATGACCATTTTTTTGGTCTTTATTAAAATGAAAAGGTTGATCGAAAAGTTTGGGGGATCTAAGAGTGTGGCAACCCAGTAGTCATGATTACTTCGAATTCTGACAATATGAGGGTCATGCTGCAGGTAGTGCAGCAAGAAGGCACTTATGTGTCTTGCGCATCTCGGAGCCCCAAAATTATTTTCCGGGCTAGATGCAGCTAAAAATTATTTTTAATTTTAAATCTGGTGAAGCTTATTATAGATGGTCTAATAGGATCAGTGCTGCACACTGCTACAAAGCCCAAATTATTTTCCAGTCAAGATACAGATAAACATGATTAGTAATTTGAAAGCTTAAAACGGTTGGTAGGGTGATTTTAACCAATCATCAAGCTTTTACTCTCCCCAGGATGACACAGGGGTAGAAAAGTCGTTTCGGATCCATGATTTGTTCATCTTTATGAACGTGAGTCTGTCTACATTATCAGTGGAGAGCCGCGTGCGCTTATCTGTCAGCACACCACCAGCAGCGCTGAACACACGATCAGACAGAACGCTGGCTGCGGGGCATGACAAGATCTCCAAGGCGTAAGTGGCTAGCTCTGGCCATTTATCCAGATTGGAAGCCCAAAAAGAGCAAGGGTCCAGTGACACAGTCGTGGCTTCAATGTTTACTTGGAGATACTCCTGTACCATCGTCTCTAGGCGTTGACTATGTGTCAGACTTCTTGTCTCCTGTGGCCTTGCAAAGGATGGGCTAAAAAAGTGGTGAAATGATTCCGCAAAATTGATGTTACCAGCAGATACTGTGGTTCTGTTACGGTTTGAGTGCTGAACACTTGACGGTCCCACGGTTGGCAAGTTGGAACTGTGAGATTCACTACGTGCACCACTGGTATTTTGTGGAAAAGCACATGTAAGATTCTGCAACAGTCTCTGCTGATACTCCTGCATGCGTGCATCCCTTTCTATGGCAGGAATAATTTCTGCAAATTTACTTTTGTACCGGGGATCTAACAGTGTGGCAACCCAGTAGTCAGGATTATTTCTAATTCTCACAATTCGAGGGTCATGTTGCAGGTAGTGCAGCAAGAAGGCACTCATGTGTGTTGCGCATCCAGGAGCACCAAGTCCCTGTTGTGTTGGTGGCGAGGTAGCAATCATGCTTCCTTCCTCTGTCCTCTCCCCGCAACCTCGCACAACAGAAATGTGATCAAGGTCTCCCTCATCTGATGAGTCTTCCATCAGTTCGTCCTCCACTTCTTCCTGGGCTCCTGCACCTTCCTCACTAGTTTGGCTGCTACCATGCGCCCTGGTAAAATCATCTCCCCCACCCTCACATGCCTGCCGCCTTGGTGCTGCCGACCGTCTGGACCTTGCAGATGTTAGCCCTTCCGCATACAACTCCTCCTCCTCTACTTCCTCCACCTCCTCTTGTGCCACCACCTGACTCCGAATTCTGTTTAACATGTGCTCCAGCATGTAAATCACCGGAATAGTCATGCTGATAATGGCATCGTCAGAACTAAACATCTTCGTCGCCATTTCAAAACTGTGCAGAAGGGTGCATAGGTCCCTGATCTGAGACCACTCCTCCAGCGTGATTTGCCCCACCTCTGAATCTCGTTGGCCCAGGCTATACGTCAGAACGTATTGCACCAGGGCTTGTCGGTGCTGCCACAGTCGCTGCAACATGTGCAGAGTTGAATTCCACCGGGTAGGCACATCGCATTTTAGCCGGTGAAGTGGCAGGCCCAACGACTTCTGTAGAGATGTAAGTCGCTGAGCTGCAGGATGCGAACGGCGGAAGTGAGCACACAGCGACCGTGCCCTCTGCAGAAGGCCATCTAGTCTGGGATAGTGGGCTAAAAATTGCTGGACAACCAGGTTCAACACGTGAGCCATACAAGGCACGTGTGTGACATTGCCCCGGCGAAGGCCCGCACCCAGGTTTGCAGCATTGTCGCACACGGCCTTCCCTGGTTTCAGGTCCAGTGGAGACAACCATTCATGAAATTGGTTCTCCAGAGCTGACCACAACTCCTCAGCTGTGTGACTCACATTTCCCAGACATTTCAATGTAAAAACCGCCTGATGACGTTGAGCCCTACTGCCAGCATAGTAAGGAGGTGTGCAGGATCCCTTCTGCGCAGTTAGAAAGCTTGTGGCATGACCAGACAGCCTTTGGGTGCAGGTGGAAGACCGAGAGGAGGTTGAGGAGGCAGAAGCAGTGGAGGAACTTTGACATAAAGAGGATTGACGCACAACTCGTGGGGACGGCAAGACTTGGACAGCAGCCCCTTGTCCTGCTGTCGCCATAGTTACCCAGTGCCCAGTCAGCGACATGTAACGCCCCTGTCCATGCCTACTCGTCCAAGTGTCTGTGGTGAAATGCACCCTGTCACACACGAAGTTTCTCAAAGAAGTGGTGATGTTGTGTGCGACATGCTGGTGGAGCGCAGGCACACCTTTCTTTGAGAAGTAGTGCCGACTGGGCATCTGGTACTGGGGCACTGCGACGGACATAAGGTCTCGAAAATCCTCTGTGTCCACCAGGCGGAAAGGCAGCATTTCTGTAGCCAAGAGCTTGCAGATGGTGAAATTCAACCTCTTAGCTTTCTCATGGCTAGGAGGAAATGGTCTTTTACTTGTCCACATCTGAGGGACCGAGGGCTGGCTATTGTGCTTAGACGGGGTTGATAAGGGTGTCCCCGGCAAACTGCCGGTCTGTGAGGAAGATGCAGGCGGACATGTTAGGTTGCCTTGATCCAAAGGTGGTGCTATCGATGTCGGACAGCGCTCAAGACCAGCTGGTGTTACCACCTCCAAAGAAAATGATGACCTGCCAATCACGCTGGCTGTTGCGGGTAAAGAGGTGGCAGGTCTGCGCCCCAAAACAGGTGTGACTGCTGTCCCCCCAGTCACAGAGGATGAAGAGGCCGCGGATGCACAAGATATGGCAGACGGTGGTTGGCCCGGCCGGCTAGACCGCATTGTAGCACACTGAGCTTCCCACTGCAACTTATGCTTCATGTCCATGTGCCGGTTCATGCATGAAGTACTCAAACTATGTATTTTTTGGCCTCTACTTAGCTTTTGCTGACAAATGTTACAGATAACACGAGTTGGGTCATCTTTATCGATCTGAAAAAATGCCCAGGCTATGCAAGGCTTAGCACCCATGCGACCTGAAGAGCCACCACGACTTGTGGTGAGAGGCAGAGTTGTGTTTGAGGATGCAGTTGTTGACGTGCTTCCAGTACTACGTCTCTGTCCAGGAAGGCGCAACCTGACCTCGTCGTCACTAGCATCTTCCTCCACCTCCTCTGCTGACCTCATCTCTTGGCTGACTGTGGGTTGACAGTAAGTGGGATCTCCGGCCTCATCATCATCACCCTGTGCGTTATCACACCCGTCGTCCTCAGAGCCAACCTGTTCCTGCCCTGACAAAAAACTAAAGTTGTCGCTCCAATCAGGTATTTGAGTCTTATCATCGTCTTCCTCATTGTCTCCACCAACAGGAGTTACAGTTTGGGAATGAGGGTCTACATTATGGTCAGAACCTTCTGCGTCTGGTCCTGGATCCGACTCATAAAGATTCTGGGCATCAGTGCAGATCATTTCCTCGTCTGGATTCACAGAAGCGCTGGAGTCGACCTCTGATTCCCAGGCTATAGTATGAGTAAACAGCTCTGCAGACTCAACCATCTGTTCTACCTCATACTCAGACGGGCAGCTGGAGATTTGGGAGCTGTGAGGAAGCAAGTGCGATTTGGGTGACACCTTTGAGGACTGGAGTATTTGTGATGTTGAAGTTGATGTGGAGGAGAGCCCACTTAAAGGAGCACTTGATATCCGTTGAAGCACCTGCTGTTTTTGTGCCTCATCTGGAATTTGTAGCGATTGGCGTGGCCGTAAGAAAGGGATCTTATCACATTGTCCGCTAAAAGAAGTAGACATTTTAGTTTGGCTGGAAGATGGTCTTTCTTCTGCACCTACCCCATGGACACAACCTTTTTTCCCCTTCCCAACACGCCTATTCCCCTTTCCACCAGCAGCAGGCCTTTTTCCACTCATTTTGGTGGTTAACTAATTCACAACTCTGGAGTTGTTTGCACAAAAAAACAATGGATGGTAACCGAGCAGAGCTGAGTGGCCAAACTGTGGTATTAGGCCAAAACTATTGGCTGGGTTAGATGCAGAAAAAAATTATTTTTAATTTGCAACCTGATGGAGGTCAGTATAGATGGACTAATAGACCAAGTCCCACACACCGCTAGAAGCCCAAATATTTTTTCAGAGCTAGATGCAGAAAATTTTTTTATTCAATTTGCAACCTGATGGAGGTCAGTATAGATGGACTAATAGACCAAGTCCCACACACTGCTAGAAGCCCAAATATTTTTTCAGAGCTAGATGCAGAAAAAAATTATTTTTAATTTGCAACCTGATGGAGGTCAGTATAGATGGACTAATAGACCAAGTCCCACACACCGCTAGAAGCCCAAATATTTTTTCAGAGCTAGATGCAGAAAAAAATTATTTTTAATTTGCAACCTGATGGAGGTCAGTATAGATGGACTAATAGACCAAGTCCCACACACCGCTAGAAGCCCAAATATTTTTTCAGAGCTAGATGCAGAAAATTTTTTTATTCAATTTGCAACCTGATGGAGGTCAGTATAGATGGACTAATAGACCAAGTCCCACACACTGCTAGAAGCCCAAATATTTTTTCAGAGCTAGATGCAGAAAAAAATTATTTTTAATTTGCAACCTGATGGAGGTCAGTATAGATGGACTAATAGACCAAGTCCCACACACCGCTAGAAGCCCAAATATTTTTTCAGAGCTAGATGCAGAAAATTTTTTTATTCAATTTGCAACCTGATGGAGGTCAGTATAGATGGACTAATAGACCAAGTCCCACACACTGCTAGAAGCCCAAATATTTTTTCAGAGCTAGATGCAGAAAAAAATTATTTTTAATTTGCAACCTGATGGAGGTCAGTATAGATGGACTAATAGACAAAGTCCCACACACCGCTAGAAGCCCAAATATTTTTTCAGAGCTAGATGCAGAAAAAAATTATTTTTAATTTGCAACCTGATGGAGGTCAGTATAGATGGACTAATAGACCAAGTCCCACACACCGCTAGAAGCCCAAATATTTTTTCAGAGCTAGATGCAGAAATTTTTTTTATTCAATTTGCAACCTGATGGAGGTCAGTATAGATGGACTAATAGACCAAGTCCCACACACTGCTAGAAGCCCAAATATTTTTTCAGAGCTAGATGCAGAAAAAAATTATTTTTAATTTGCAACCTGATGGAGGTCAGTATAGATGGACTAATAGACCAAGTCCCACACACTGCTAGAAGCCCAAATATTTTTTCAGAGCTAGATGCAGAAAAAAATTATTTTTAATTTGCAACCTGATGGAGGTCAGTATAGATGGACTAATAGACCAAGTCCCACACACCGCTAGAAGCCCAAATATTTTTTCAGAGCTAGATGCAGAAAAAAATTATATTCAATTTGCAACCTGCTGGACGTCAGTATAGAAGGACTAATAGAACAAGTCCCACACACTGCTAGAAGCCCAAATATTTTTTCAGAGCTAAATGAAGAAAAAAATTATTTTTAATTTGCAACCTGATGGAGGTCAGTATAGATGGACTAATAGACCAAGTCCCACACACTGCTAGAAGCCCAAATATTTTTTCTGAGCTAGATGCAGAAAAAAATTATTTTTAATTTGCAACCTGATGGAGGTCAGTATAGATGGACTAATAGACCAAGTCCCACACACCGCTAGAAGCCCAAATATTTTTTCAGAGCTAGATGCAGAAATTTTTTTTATTCAATTTGCAACCTGATGGAGGTCAGTATAGATGGACTAATAGACCAAGTCCCACACACTGCTAGAAGCCCAAATATTTTTTCAGAGCTAGATGCAGAAAAAAATTATTTTTAATTTGCAACCTGATGGAGGTCAGTATAGATGGACTAATAGACCAAGTCCCACACACTGCTAGAAGCCCAAATATTTTTTCAGAGCTAGATGCAGAAAAAAATTATTTTTAATTTGCAACCTGATGGAGGTCAGTATAGATGGACTAATAGAACAAGTCCCACACGCTGCTAGAAGCCCAAATATTTTTTCAGAGATAAATGAAGAAAAAAATTATTTTTAATTTGCAACCTGATGGAGGTCAGTATAGATGGACTAATAGACCAAGTCCCACACACTGCTAGAAGCCCAAATATTTTTTCAGAGCTAGATGCAGAAAAAAATTATATTCAGTTTGCAACCTGATGGAGGTCAGTATAGATGGACTAATAGAATGATGCTATGCCCAAAAGATTTTACTTCACTAGGTGCAGTAAAAAAATTGGTATTCTATACACAGGTGGTATATCTTGCAACACAGATAGGCTACTCCACTGACTAACACACTCTGCAATAGGCCAAAAAGGATTAGCTTTGCTAGATTCAGCCAAATGCTGTGAAAAAAACTTGCACAGCACTGGCACAGACCTGCCTGGCAAAAACTGATAGGAACTGATGTAACCTAGTCCTGAAAAGGACTCCAATTACAATTAGTCTTTACTCCCACAATCTATCTATTTAAGAGCACAGACCTGCCTGATAAAAGTCGTAGGAAATGCTGTAACCTAGTCCTTAAAAGGACTGCAATCACAACTATTCCCTACTCCCAAGCTATCTGTATATTTGTGCGAAAATTGGCTTGAAATTAACAAGGTATAGCGCACACAGCAACAGCGGTGCCGTCTAACACGCAGCTGCAGCAGTGAGAAAATGGTGGCGACGGGGAAAATGGCTTGGTCTTATAGGGCAAGGACATGTGACATACACTGCCAATCACACATGCCCTTGCTTGTGTGAAAAAAAGCACTTCGCTCCGTGTGTGCGCTGCTGATAGGCTGACAGATTGCACCTCCCCACTGCAAATGCGGGAAAGAGAAAAAAAAATGGAGATCTTCATTGTTCCTGCAGAGATCCATCCCCTGCCCCTCCCCCCGCCCCGCTGTACACTCAAACTGCGTATTAACATTAATTTTCATCATTACTGAGAAAAAATCCAGTTATGATTTTGGTGCACGAACAGTTATCGAACATAACCTCGAACAGCCGAATTTTTCTCAAATTGTTCGTGTTCGCCGACCGGCTCGAACACCGCCCAAAACAGCTCGAATTTGAGATTGGCGAACAGTTCGAGTAGAACAACGCTCATCTCTAGTTGGCACTGCAGAATACAGCCAGGTCCTTTCCATATTACAGTGCTAAAAATCCAGCTATTTAAAACTGTGGTTTGTCCGTCACAGGGATCACATATAATTGAGCTGAAAATACTGCCATTTCTGACCTCCATTAAAAAATTGTTTCAGTGTGCCAGTGAAGTTATTGACACCAATTTGCTGTTCAAAATAGTTACCTACAGGCCAGATATTTAAATCTGTGCTTTCTCCGTCACACGGCTCAAATATTCGCTTGCATAAAATACTGTCATTTCTGGCCTCCATTAATAATTTGTTTCAGTGTGTCAGTGAAGATATTGATATCAGTTTTCTGTTCAAAATAGTTACCTACAGACCAGCTATTTAAAACTGTGGTTTGTCGGTCACACGGATCACATATAAGTTTGCTCCAAATTCAGCCATTTTTAGTGAGCTTGGAAGATATTGTCCTCAATATAAAATGGGCAAGGCACATGGCAACGCATGGGGAACTGGACGTGATGGTGATGATGCATGCAGAGGCCGAGGCCGTGGGCAAGCTAAAATTGTGCCACAACAAGCACCCACATCTTTTCTCTCGACCTTCCTGTCCCAATTAATAGGGGACCGCAGAACACCACTATTGAACACAAAGCAGTGTAAAAAGGTTATTGGTTGGATAGCAGATAATGCTTCCAGTCAATTAGCCACTATCACCACCACCCTGTCTTCCACACGGTCAAGTCTCAGTAGCCATGAGTCTGGAACACATATTCCTCACCCTGAACCTCCTTACTCCCACCATGCCGAGTGCCCAGAGACAACTGATCCCACACTTGGACACTCCGAAGAGCTGTACACTAGTGTTGAGCCACCCCCGTAGTGTTCGAGTTCGGTTCGGTTCGTCGAACACCCGTGTGTTCGCCGAACTGTTCGTCGAACTGTTCGTCGAACACCTTCGAACACCGTTAAAACCAATGGCAGGCAAACAAAAACACATAGAAACACATAGAAAACACCTTCAAAGGTGTCCAAAAGCTGACAAACTGCTCAGAAGACACAACTAACACATGGAAAAGTGACAAGTACATATAGTCATGCGAAAATAAAAGAGGTGGAGGAGTAAAAGGAGGGGGAGACACAGATATAGGCATGTCATGCCCTTCTAAAATCCAAAAAGTGAGAAGCCGACACGGCCAGTCCGCTCCTGCCCGTGCCACCTCCGTGTCGCCGGGTTTGTGCCAGAGCCGCGGTGAACCCTGATGGCCAGCCCCCCTCTCCCAATATTGGTACCTGTCCGCTGGTGGGTCGAGCGAGCCCCCCTGTGGTGGAGGCAGCTCTAAGCTTTTTAATTTAAATTGTCTCTCTAATTTGAATGAATACACTTTAAATCCATTTACAAGGATCTATTGGAGGGCAAGTCTCATGCCAGCAGCCGCGTAATTCCAGCTCCAGTAGAGTCCACTAAAGCTGCTGCAGTTAAAAAGCTTTTATAAGGATCGAGCTCGGCTGTCCACCGCAAGGCATCCTACTGCCAGTCCCAGCCCCTATGCCTTGGGGTGCCTCCTGATGCTCTTCACTGAGTATCCCATGGTCCCGAAGCATTTCCTTTGAAAAAATTAAGTGTCTAAACTACAGGTGGTGTAGCTTGCTTAACAGCCGGGATAATCCGCTGACTAGCAGACACTGCTACTAGGCACAAAGTATTTCCTGGGCTAGATGCAGTTAAAAATTTGTAATTAGATACTCTCGTTGGATGCTGAGAAAGCATTCCATAGAGTCTCCTGGCACGCCATATATGATTCTCTTAAAAAGCTTGGGGTAGGGGTCTAGGGGACCCTTTTATAGCCAAAATCACGGCCCTGTATCGCAATACGTCACCTAGGCTGAAGATAAATGGAACTGTAGCACCCTGAGGGCTCGGTTGCTACAGACGTATTGCACCTCACCCAGAGGTGTGATATCTCACTCTCAGGTAAGGATGGAGTGTGGATCAGGACCCGACACCTGCATGCATTACACCACATTGCCGTGGGGCAGGGCGACCAATATGCCCCTGAGATGGGCACGACAGTCCCTGTCCCTGGCTGGAGTGGGGGGAGGGAACACTGAGGAAGGGGAACCCTGTAGTGCAGGAGCAGGGAGGAAGCAGTTCCTGGGTGCATTGAGAAGGGAGTATAAAAGGTGGGCACCATCTTAGTTCAGTGCAGAGAAGTCTGAGCAGAAGTGGCAGGGAGCAGGGGCTCTGCATGAGCTCTGCTCCGGAGGCGGGCCTAGTAACAGAGGCCCAGGCCTGGAAGAGGGAGAAGGAAGGAAGAGGAGCGGAGAAGGCTCCAGGAACGAGGAATGAAGGGATCCCAGGGGTGCGGACGGGCGAGTCGCCACCGCACGCCCGAATCCACCTGCGTGGAGGGGTCAGGCCAAAGGGGGAGACCAGTCCCCGAACTAGTGGAGGCAGGAAACGACCCTCAGCTAGAAACCGGAGGCTCTGACATTTTATGTGGCGCAGCCCCTTGCTACACCCGCTAGGAAGGCACCACATAGGGTCAGGGAAACTGGCGCCAAGTTTACCAAGAGGAGGCCCGAGGCAGCCGGACAGAAGTGTTGGTAAGAAAGGCCAGACAAAGGACACACAAAGGGGGTCCTGTGAAGTGCTCCAAAGTTATCTGGGAGTTGTCTGAGCCCCTCACCTGGTGAGCACAGTACGACGTGGGCAGCCGTTACCTGCAGACGTGGTCTGGATAATAAGAACTGTGAGTAAAGCCCTGGACTGCATCACTGACTCCGTGTCGTTACTGCTGCTGCCCTGCACCATCACCCCCATCCTCCGCATACACTGCCCTGAGGCTATACTCCTCCCGTGGGGAGTTATGCTACGCTCTGCTGCACCCACAACACCAGCCTCAGCGGTCTGCCCTGTAGCGGCGGTTCACTCTGACCGCAATCCACGGGTGGCGTAGTCAGACATTTAAACATCAAAACCACATAAATAGTTCCGCCACTGGTTTGACCGCCCTGAGCCACGGAACCGGGTCGCCGCCACGAAGACTACAACCACCAGCATCCACCAAAAAGGGTCCGACTCCGGGTGTCCCAAGGCCCAGGGGGTGCGTCAGAACATTTTCATCACCTTTCACAATCACCAATGGGACAAGGCAGGGATGTCTTCTGTCCCCTCTCTTATACATCCTAGTGACGGAGCACCTGCTCTCATCAATTCGCCATAACCCCAATATTAGGTGGATTGAGGTGGGAGGCACCGAGTACAAGTGCTCTCTATTTGTTGATGATGTCCTAGTATATATCACTCAATCACATATATCCATCCATGCTGTTATGGCTGAAATAGATCACTTTGTTACATGGTAAAATTTTAAAATCAATGCAGCGAAGTCTGAGTCCCTCGATGTCTCCCTCCCCAAATCCATATAGGATTCCATCCAGTCCAACTTTCCCTTTGCCTGGCCCTCACAGGGTATCAAATACTTAGGAATTCCTATTCATAGAGACCTCTCCCATCTATGTTATCTTAATTTTGGGCCCTTTATTGAACAATTCCATACAGACCACGGTTGGCAAGTTAGAACTGTAAGATTCACTACGTGAACCGCTGGTGTTTTGTGGAAAAGCACATGTACACCGCGTTCCAAATTATTATGCAAAAAGTGTTTAGGAGTGATAAGGGAAGAATTTGTTTGTTTGTCAGTTAAACTCATTGATGGTGATGTGTGTCAGGGCTCTTTATATCACTGTAAGCAATTGCAGACACCTGTGCTAATTAGTTTGGCAGGTGTGTCCAATGAAAGGCAAGACTACTTAAGAAGGCTCTCTCACATTATTAAGCAGCCTACATTTTCTGCCAAAATGGGAAAGAAAAAGGATGTGTCGGCTGCTGAGAAGCAACAAATTGTGGAGTGTTTAGGTCAAGGCATGACTACAATCAACATTGTGCGATGATCAGGATGAAGTGTCTTGGCAATCAAGAAGTATGTAGCTGATTCACAGTACACACGTGTGCGTGCTGATAAGGGCAAATTGAGGACTCTTTCCTACAGGCAATTACGTCAGGTTGAAAGAGCAGCGGCAAAAAAGCCTTGTCATAGCAGCAGACAAGTTTTTGAAGCTGCTTGTGCCTCCAACGTCCCCCGAACAACAAGATGCAGGGTCCTTCAGAGGTTTGCAGCTGTGCATACGCCATCCTGTCGACCTCCTCTATCCACTTCACACAAGCAGAAACGGCTCCAGTGGGCCAAACATTACATGAAGACTGATTTCAAAACTGTTTTGTTCACGGATGAGTGCCGTGCAGCGCTCGATGGTCCAGATGGATGGAGTGGAGGATGGCTGGTTGATGGACACCCCACGCAAACACGGCTACAGCGCCAACAAGGAGGAGGTGGAGTAATGTTTTGGGCTGGAATCATGGGGAGAGAGATTGTCGGCCCCTTTAGGATCCCTGAAGGCGCTAAAGATGAACTCCATAATGTATGTGGATTTTCTCAAACAGCACTTCCTGCCATGGTTCAAGAAGAAGAACCGTGTATTTCACAGCAAGATCATTTTTCTGCATGATAATGCACCATCTCATGCTGCACATAAAACATCTGCATCTCTGGCTGATATGGGCATAAAAGGGGACAAACTTATGGTGTGACCCCCATGCTCCCCTGACCTCTACCCCATTCAGAACCTTTGGAGCATCATTAAAAGGAGTGTCTATGATGGCGGGAGGCAGTTCACATCTAAGCAACAGCTCTGGGAGGGTATTCTGTCCTCATGCAAAACAATTGAAGCAGAAACCATCCAAAACCTGACAAATTCAATGGACGAGAGAGTTCAGAAGCTCCTTTCGAACAAGGGGTCCTATGTGAAAATGTAACATCACCTAGAATAAAGTTTTGAGTTGAAAACTGTTTGATTTCAGTTTCTAACAACCTGCTAATGCTTATAATTTCAAAAATGACCATTTTTTTGGTCTTTATTAAAATGAAAAGGTTGATCGAAAAGTTTGGGGGATCTAAGAGTGTGGCAACCCAGTAGTCATGATTACTTTGAATTCTGACAATATGAGGGTCATGCTGCAGGTAGTGCAGCAAGAAGGCACTTATGTGTCTTGCGCATCTCGGAGCCCCAAAATTATTTTCCGGGCTAGATGCAGCTAAAACTTATTTTTAATTTTAAATCTGGTGGAGCTTATTATAGATGGCCTAATAGGATCAGTGCTGCACACTGCTACAAAGCCCAAATTATTTTCCAGTCAAGATACAGATAAACATGATTAGTAATTTGAAAGCTTAAAACGTTTGGTAGGGTGATTTTAACCAATCATCAAGCTTTTACTCTCCCCAGGATGACACAGGGGTAGAAAAGTCGTTTCGGATCCATGATTTGTTCATCTTTATGAACGTGAGTCTGTCTACATTATCAGTGGAGAGCCGCGTGCGCTTATCTGTCAGCACACCACCAGCAGCGCTGAACACACGTTCAGACAGAACGCTGGCTGCGGGGCATGACAAGATCTCCAAGGCAAAAGTGGCTAGCTCCGGCCATTTATCCAGATTGGAAGCCCAAAAAGAGCAAGGGTCCAGTGACACAGTCGTGGCTTCAATGTTTACTTGGAGATACTCCTGTACCATCGTCTCTAGGCGTTGACTATGTGTCAGACTTCTTGTCTCCTGTGGCCTTGCAAAGGATGGGCTAAAAAAGTGGTGAAATTATTCCGCAAAATTGATGTTACCAGCAGATACTGTGGTTCTGTTACGGTTTGAGTGCTGAACACTTGACGGTCCCACGGTTGGCAAGTTGGAACTGTGAGATTCACTACGTGCACCACTGGTATTTTGTGGAAAAGCACATGTAAGATTCTGCAACAGTCTCTGCTGATACTCCTGCATGCGTGCATCCCTTTCTATGGCAGGAATAATTTCTGCAAATTTACTTTTGTACCGGGGATCTAACAGTGTGGCAACCCAGTAGTCAGGATTATTTCTAATTCTCACAATTCGAGGGTCATGTTGCAGGTAGTGCAGCAAGAAGGCACTCATGTGTATTGCGCATCCATTAGCACCAAGTCCCTGTTGTGTTGGTTGCGAGGTAACAATCATGCTTCCTTCCTCTGTCCTCTCCCCCCAACCTCGCACAACAGAAATGTGATCAAGGTCTCCCTCATCTGATGAGTCTTCCATCAGTTCGTCCTCTACTTCTTCCTGGGCTCCTGCACCTTCCTCACTAGTTTGGCTGCTACCATGCGCCCTGGTAAAACCATCTCCCCCACCCTCACATGCCTGCCGCCTTGGTGCTGCCGACCTTCTGGACCTTGCAGATGTTAGCCCTTCCGCATACAACTCCTCCTCCTCTACTTCCTCCACCTCCTCTTGTGCCACCACCTGACTCCGAATTCTGTTTAACATGTGCTCCAGCATGTAAATCACCGGAATAGTCATGCTGATAATGGCATCGTCAGCACTAAACATCTTCGTCGCCATTTCAAAACTGTGCAGAAGGGTGCATAGGTCCCTGATCTGAGACCACTCCTCCAGCGTGATTTGCCCCACCTCTGAATCTCGTTGGCCCAGGCTATACGTCAGAACGTATTGCACCAGGGCTTGTCGGTGCTGCCACAGTCGCTGCAACATGTGCAGAGTTGAATTCCACCGGGTAGGCACATCGCATTTTAGCCGGTGAAGTGGCAGGCCCAACGACTTCTGTAGAGATGTAAGTCGCTGAGCTGCGGGATGCGAACGGCGGAAGTGAGCACACAGCGACCGTGCCCTCTGCAGAAGGCCATCTAGTCTGGGATAGTGGGCTAAAAATTGCTGGACAACCAGGTTCAACACGTGAGCCATACAAGACACGTGTGTGACATTGCCCCGGCGAAGGGCCGCACCCAGGTTTGCAGCATTGTCGCACACGGCCTTCCCTGGTTTCAGGTCCAGTGGAGACAACCATTCATGAAATTGGTTCTCCAGAGCTGACCACAACTCCTCAGCTGTGTGACTCACATTTCCCAGACATTTCAATGTAAAAACCGCCTGATGACGTTGAGCACTACTGCCAGCATAGTAAGGAGGTGTGCAGGATCCCTTCTGCGCAGTTAGAAAGCTTGTGGCATGACCAGACAGCCTTTGGGTGCAGGTGGAAGACCGAGAGGAGGTTGAGGAGGCAGAAGCAGTGGAGGAAAAATGACATAAAGAGGATTGACGCACAACTCGTGGGGACGGCAAGACTTGGACAGCAGCCCCTTGTCCTGCTGTCACCATAGTTACCCAGTGCCCAGTCAGCGACATGTAACGCCCCTGTCCATGCCTACTCGTCCAAGTGTCTGTGGTGAAATGCACCCTGTCACACACAGAGTTTCTCAAAGAAGCGGTGATGTTGTGTGCGACATGCTGGTGGAGCGCAGGCACACCTTTCTTTGAGAAGTAGTGCCGACTGGGCATCTGGTACTGGGGCACTGCGACGGACATAAGGTCTCGAAAATCCTCTGTGTCCACCAGGCGGAAAGGCAGCATTTCTGTAGCCAAGAGCTTGCAGATGGTGAAATTCAACCTCTTAGCTTTCTCATGGCTAGGAGGAAATGGTCTTTTACTTGTCCACATCTGAGGGACCGAGGGCTGGCTATTGTGCTTAGACGGGGTTGATAAGGGTGTCCCCGGCAAACTGCCGGTCTGTGAGGAAGATGCAGGCGGACATGTTAGGTTGCCTTGATCCAAAGGTGGTGCTATCGATGTCGGACAGCGCTCAAGACCAGCTGGTGTTACCACCTCCAAAGAAAATGATGACCTGCCAATCACGCTGGCTGTTGCGGGTAAAGAGGTGGCAGGTCTGCGCCCCAAAACAGGTGTGACTGCTGTCCCCCCAGTCACAGAGGATGAAGAGGCCGCGGATGCACAAGATATGGCAGACGGTGGTTGGCCCGGCCGGCTAGACCGCATTGTAGCACACTGAGCTTCCCACTGCAACTTATGCTTCATGTCCATGTGCCGGTTCATGCATGAAGTACTCAAACTATGTATTTTTTGGCCTCTACTTAGCTTTTGCTGACAAATGTTACAGATAACACGAGTTGGGTCATCTTTATCGATCTGAAAAAATGCCCAGGCTATGCAAGGCTTAGCACCCATGCGACCTGAAGAGCCACCACGACTTGTGGTGAGAGGCAGAGTTGTGTTTGAGGATGCAGTTGTTGACGTGCTTCCAGTACTACGTCTCTGTCCAGGAAGGCGCAACCTGACCTCGTCGTCACTAGCATCTTCCTCCACCTCCTCTGCTGACCTCATCTCTTGGCTGACTGTGGGTTGACAGTAAGTGGGATCTCCGACCTCATCATCATCACCCTGTGCGTTATCACACCCGTCGTCCTCAGAGCCAACCTGTTCCTGCCCTGACAAAAAACTAAAGTTGTCGCTCCAAACAGGTATTTGGGTCTTATCATCGTCTTCCTCATTGTCTCCACCAACAGGAGTTACAGTTTGGGAATGAGGGTCTACATTATGGTCAGAACCTTCTGCGTCTGGTCCTGGATCCGACTCATAAAGATTCTGGGCATCAGTGCAGATCATTTCCTCGTCTGGATTCACAGAAGCGCTGGAGTCGACCTCTGATTCCCAGGCTATAGTATGAGTAAACAGCTCTGCAGACTCAACCATCTGTTCTACCTCATACTCAGACGGGCAGCTGGAGATTTGGGAGCTGTGAGGAAGCAAGTGCGATTTGGGTGACACCTTTGAGGACTGGAGTATTTGTGATGTTGAAGTTGATGTGGAGGAGAGCCCACTTAAAGGAGCACTTGATATCCATTGAAGCACCTGCTGTTTTTGTGCCTCATCTGGAATTTGTAGCGATTGGCGTGGCCGTAAGAAAGGGATCTTATCACATTGTCCGCTAAAAGAAGTAGACATTTTAGTTTGGCTGGAAGATGGTCTTTCTTCTGCACCTACCCCACGGACACAACCTTTTTTCCCCTTCCCAACACGCCTATTCCCCTTTCCACCAGCAGCAGGCCTTTTTCCACTCATTTTTGTGGTTAACTAATTCACAACTCTGGAGTTGTTTGCACAAAAAAACAATGGATGGTAACCGAGCAGAGCTGAGTGGCCAAACTGTGGTATTAGGCCAAAACTATTGGCTGGGTTAGATGCAGAAAAAAATTATTTTTAATTTGCAACCTGATGGAGGTCAGTATAGATGGACTAATAGACCAAGTCCCACACACCGCTAGAAGCCCAAATATTTTTTCAGAGCTAGATGCAGAAAATTTTTTTATTCAATTTGCAACCTGATGGAGGTCAGTATAGATGGACTAATAGACCAAGTCCCACACACTGCTAGAAGCCCAAATATTTTTTCAGAGCTAGATGCAGAAAAAAATTATTTTTAATTTGCAACCTGATGGAGGTCAGTATAGATGGACTAATAGACCAAGTCCCACACACCGCTAGAAGCCCAAATATTTTTTCAGAGCTAGATGCAGAAAAAAATTATTTTTAATTTGCAACCTGATGGAGGTCAGTATAGATGGACTAATAGACCAAGTCCCACACACCGCTAGAAGCCCAAATATTTTTTCAGAGCTAGATGCAGAAATTTTTTTTATTCAATTTGCAACCTGATGGAGGTCAGTATAGATGGACTAATAGACCAAGTCCCACACACTGCTAGAAGCCCAAATATTTTTTCAGAGCTAGATGCAGAAAAAAATTATTTTTAATTTGCAACCTGATGGAGGTCAGTATAGATGGACTAATAGACCAAGTCCCACACACTGCTAGAAGCCCAAATATTTTTTCAGAGCTAGATGCAGAAAAAAATTATTTTTAATTTGCAACCTGATGGAGGTCAGTATAGATGGACTAATAGACCAAGTCCCACACACCGCTAGAAGCCCAAATATTTTTTCAGAGCTAGATGCAGAAAAAAATTATATTCAATTTGCAACCTGCTGGACGTCAGTATAGAAGGACTAATAGAACAAGTCCCACACACTGCTAGAAGCCCAAATATTTTTTCAGAGCTAAATGAAGAAAAAATTTATTTTTAATTTGAAACCTGATGGAGGTCAGTATAGATGGACTAATAGACCAAGTCCCACACACTGCTAGAAGCCCAAATATTTTTTCTGAGCTAGATGCAGAAAAAAATTATTTTTAATTTGCAACCTGATGGAGGTCAGTATAGATGGACTAATAGACCAAGTCCCACACACCGCTAGAAGCCCAAATATTTTTTCAGAGCTAGATGCAGAAAATTTTTTTATTCAATTTGCAACCTGATGGAGGTCAGTATAGATGGACTAATAGACCAAGTCCCACACACTGCTAGAAGCCCAAATATTTTTTCAGAGCTAGATGCAGAAAAAAATTATTTTTAATTTGCAACCTGATGGAGGTCAGTATAGATGGACTAATAGACCAAGTCCCACACACTGCTAGAAGCCCAAATATTTTTTCAGAGCTAGATGCAGAAAAAAATTATTTTTAATTTGCAACCTGATGGAGGTCAGTATAGATGGACTAATAGAACAAGTCCCACACGCTGCTAGAAGCCCAAATATTTTTTCAGAGATAAATGAAGAAAAAAATTATTTTTAATTTGCAACCTGATGGAGGTCAGTATAGATGGACTAATAGAACAAGTCCCACACGCTGCTAGAAGCCCAAATATTTTTTCAGAGATAAATGAAGAAAAAAATTATTTTTAATTTGCAACCTGATGGAGGTCAGTATAGATGGACTAATAGACCAAGTCCCACACACTGCTAGAAGCCCAAATATTTTTTCAGAGCTAGATGCAGAAAAAAATTATTTTTAATTTGCAACCTGATGGAGGTCAGTATAGATGGACTAATAGACCAAGTCCCACACACTGCTAGAAGCCCAAATATTTTTTCAGAGCTAGATGCAGAAAAAAATTATATTCAGTTTGCAACCTGATGGAGGTCAGTATAGATGGACTAATAGAATGATGCTATGCCCAAAAGATTTTACTTCACTAGGTGCAGTAAAAAAATTGGTATTCTATACACAGGTGGTATATCTTGCAACACAGATAGGCTACTCCACTGACTAACACACTCTGCAATAGGCCAAAAAGGATTAGCTTTGCTAGATTCAGCCAAATGCTGTGAAAAAAACTTGCACAGCACTGGCACAGACCTGCCTGGCAAAAACTGATAGGAACTGATGTAACCTAGTCCTGAAAAGGACTCCAATTACAATTAGTCTTTACTCCCACAATCTATCTATTTAAGAGCACAGACCTGCCTGATAAAAGTCGTAGGAAATGCTGTAACCTAGTCCTTAAAAGGACTGCAATCACAACTATTCCCTACTCCCAAGCTATCTGTATATTTGTGCGAAAATTGGCTTGAAATTAACAAGGTATAGCGCACACAGCAACAGCGGTGCCGTCTAACACGCAGCTGCAGCAGTGAGAAAATGGTGGCGACGGGGAAAATGGCTTGGTCTTATAGGGCAAGGACATGTGACATACACTGCCAATCACACATGCCCTTGCTTGTGTGAAAAAAAGCACTTCGCTCCGTGTGTGCGCTGCTGATAGGCTGACAGATTGCACCTCCCCACTGCAAATGCGGGAAAGAGAAAAAAAAATGGAGATCTTCATTGTTCCTGCAGAGATCCATCCCCTGCCCCTCCCCCCGCCCCGCTGTACACTCAAACTGCGTATTAACATTAATTTTCATCATTACTGAGAAAAAATCCAGTTATGATTTTGGTGCACGAACAGTTATCGAACATAACCTCGAACAGCCGAATTTTTCTCAAATTGTTCGTGTTCGCCGACCGGCTCGAACACCGCCCAAAACAGCTCGAATTTGAGATTGGCGAACAGTTCGAGTAGAACAACGCTCATCTCTAGTTGGCACTGCAGAATACAGCCAGGTCCTTTCCATATTACAGTGCTAAAAATCCAGCTATTTAAAACTGTGGTTTGTCCGTCACAGGGATCACATATAATTGAGCTGAAAATACTGCCATTTCTGACCTCCATTAAAAAATTGTTTCAGTGTGCCAGTGAAGTTATTGACACCAATTTGCTGTTCAAAATAGTTACCTACAGGCCAGATATTTAAAACTGTGCTTTCTCCGTCACACGGCTCAAATATTCGCTTTCATAAAATACTGTCATTTCTGGCCTCCATTAATAATTTGTTTCAGTGTGTCAGTGAAGATATTGATATCAGTTTTCTGTTCAAAATAGTTACCTACAGACCAGCTATTTAAAACTGTGGTTTGTCGGTCACACGGATCACATATAAGTTTGCTCCAAATTCAGCCATTTTTAGTGAGCTTGGAAGATATTGTCCTCAATATAAAATGGGCAAGGCACATGGCAACGCATGGGGAACTGGACGTGATGGTGATGATGCATGCAGAGGCCGAGGCCGTGGGCAAGCTAAAATTGTGCCACATCAAGCACCCACATCTTTTCTCTCGACCTTCCTGTCCCAATTAATAGGGGACCGCAGAACACCACTATTGAACACAAAGCAGTGTAAAAAGGTTATTGGTTGGATAGCAGATAATGCTTCCAGTCAATTAGCCACTATCACCACCACCCTGTCTTCCACACGGTCAAGTCTCAGTAGCCATGAGTCTGGAACACATATTCCTCACCCTGAACCTCCTTACTCCCACCATGCCGAGTGCCCAGAGACAACTGATCCCACACTTGGACACTCCGAAGAGCTGTACACTAGTGTTGAGCCACCCCCGTAGTGTTCGAGTTCGGTTCGGTTCGTCGAACACCCGTGTGTTCGCCGAACTGTTCGTCGAACTGTTCGTCGAACACCTTCGAACACCGTTAAAACCAATGGCAGGCAAACAAAAACACATAGAAACACATAGAAAACACCTTCAAAGGTGTCCAAAAGCTGACAAACTGCTCAGAAGACACAACTAACACATGGAAAAGTGACAAGTACATATAGTCATGCGAAAATAAAAGAGGTGGAGGAGTAAAAGGAGGGGGAGACACAGATATAGGCATGTCATGCCCTTCTAAAATCCAAAAAGTGAGAAGCCGACACGGCCAGTCCGCTCCTGCCCGTGCCACCTCCGTGTCGCCGGGTTTGTGCCAGAGCCGCGGTGAACCCTGATGGCCAGCCCCCCTCTCCCAATACTGGTACCTGTCCGCTGGTGGGCCGAGCGAGCCCCCCTGTGGTGGAGGCAGCTCTAAGCTTTTTAATTTAAATTGTTTCTCTAATTTGAATGAATACACTTTAAATCCATTTACAAGGATCTATTGGAGGGCAAGTCTCATGCCAGCAGCCGCGTAATTCCAGCTCCAGTAGAGTCCACTAAAGCTGCTGCAGTTAAAAAGCTTTTATAAGGATCGAGCTCGGCTGTCCACCGCAAGGCATCCTACTGCCAGTCCCAGCCCCTATGCCTTGGGGTGCCTCCTGATGCTCTTCACTGAGTATCCCATGGTCCCGAAGCATTTCCTTTGAAAAAATTAAGTGTCTAAACTACAGGTGGTGTAGCTTGCTTAACAGCCGGGATAATCCGCTGACTAGCAGACACTGCTACTAGGCACAAAGTATTTCCTGGGCTAGATGCAGTTAAAAATTTGTAATTAGATACTCTCGGATGCTGAGAAAGCATTCCATAGAGTCTCCTGGCACGCCATATATGATTCTCTTAAAAAGCTTGGGGTAGGGGTCTAGGGGACCCTTTTATAGCCAAAATCACGGCCCTGTATCGCAATACGTCACCTAGGCTGAAGATAAATGGAACTGTAGCACCCTGAGGGCTCGGTTGCTACAGACGTATTGCACCTCACCCAGAGGTGTGATATCTCACTCTCAGGTAAGGATGGAGTGTGGATCAGGACCCGACACCTGCATGCATTACACCACATTGCCGTGGGGCAGGGCGACCAATATGCCCCTGAGATGGGCACGACAGTCCCTGTCCCTGGCTGGAGTGGGGGGAGGGAACACTGAGGAAGGGGAACCCTGTAGTGCAGGAGCAGGGAGGAAGCAGTTCCTGGGTGCATTGAGAAGGGAGTATAAAAGGTGGGCACCATCTTAGTTCAGTGCAGAGAAGTCTGAGCAGAAGTGGCAGGGAGCAGGGGCTCTGCATGAGCTCTGCTCCGGAGGCGGGCCTAGTAACAGAGGCCCAGGCCTGGAAGAGGGAGAAGGAAGGAAGAGGAGCGGAGAAGGCTCCAGGAACGAGGAATGAAGGGATCCCAGGGGTGCGGACGGGCGAGTCGCCACCGCACGCCCGAATCCACCTGCGTGGAGGGGTCAGGCCAAAGGGGGAGACCAGTCCCCGAACTAGTGGAGGCAGGAAACGACCCTCAGCTAGAAACCGGAGGCTCTGACATTTTATGTGGCGCAGCCCCTCGCTACACCCGCTAGGAAGGCACCACATAGGGTCAGGGAAACTGGCGCCAAGTTTACCAAGAGGAGGCCCGAGGCAGCCGGACAGAAGTGTTGGTAAGAAAGGCCAGACAAAGGACACACAAAGGGGGTCCTGTGAAGTGCTCCAAAGTTATCTGGGAGTTGTCTGAGCCCCTCACCTGGTGAGCACAGTACGACGTGGGCAGCCGTTACCTGCAGACGTGGTCTGGATAATAAGAACTGTGAGTAAAGCCCTGGACTGCATCACTGACTCCGTGTCGTTACTGCTGCTGCCCTGCACCATCACCCCCATCCTCCGCATACACTGCCCTGAGGCTATACTCCTCCCGTGGGGAGTTATGCTACGCTCTGCTGCACCCACAACACCAGCCTCAGCGGTCTGCCCTGTAGCGGCGGTTCACTCTGACCGCAATCCACGGGTGGCGTAGTCAGACATTTAAACATCAAAACCACATAAATAGTTCCGCCACTGGTTTGACCGCCCTGAGCCACGGAACCGGGTCGCCGCCATGAAGACTACAACCACCAGCATCCACCAAAAAGGGTCCGGCTCCGGGTGTCCCAAGGCCCAGGGGGTGCGTCAGAACATTTTCATCACCTTTCACAATCACCAATGGGACAAGGCAGGGATGTCCTCTGTCCCCTCTCTTATACATCCTAGTGACAGAGCACCTGCTCTCATCAATTCGCCATAACCCCAATATTAGGTGGATTGAGGTGGGAGGCACCGAGTACAAGTGCTCTCTATTTGCTGATGATGTCCTAGTATATATTACTCAATCACATATATCCATCCATGCTGTTATGGCTGAAATAGATCACTTTGTTACATGGTAAAATTTTAAAATCAATGCAGCGAAGTCTCAGGCCCTCGATGTCTCCCTCCCCAAATCCATATAGGATTCCATCCAGTCCAACTTTCCCTTTGCCTGGCCCTCACAGGGTATCAAATACTTAGGAATTCCTATTCATAGAGACCTCTCCCATCTATGTTATCTTAATTTTGGGCCCTTTTTTGAACAATTCCATACAGACCACGGTTGGCAAGTTAGAACTGTAAGATTCACTACGTGAACCGCTGGTGTTTTGTGGAAAAGCACATGTACACCGCGTTCCAAATTATTATGCAAAAAGTGTTTAGGAGTGATAAGGGAAGAATTTGTTTGTTTGTCAGTTAAACTCATTGATGGTGATGTGTGTCAGGGCTCTTTATATCACTGTAAGCAATTGCAGACACCTGTGCTAATTAGTTTGGCAGGTGTGTCCAATGAAAGGCAAGACTACTTAAGAAGGCTCTCTCACATTATTAAGCAGCCTACATTTTCTGCCAAAATGGGAAAGAAAAAGGATGTGTCGGCTGCTGAGAAGCAACAAATTGTGGAGTGTTTAGGTCAAGGCATGACTACAATCAACATTGTGCGATGATCAGGATGAAGTGTCTTGGCAATCAAGAAGTATGTAGCTGATTCACAGTACACACGTGTGCGTGCTGATAAGGGCAAATTGAGGACTCTTTCCTACAGGCAATTACGTCAGGTTGAAAGAGCAGCGGCAAAAAAGCCTTGTCATAGCAGCAGACAAGTTTTTGAAGCTGCTTGTGCCTCCAACGTCCCCCGAACAACAAGATGCAGGGTCCTTCAGAGGTTTGCAGCTGTGCATACGCCATCCTGTCGACCTCCTCTATCCACTTCACACAAGCAGAAACGGCTCCAGTGGGCCAAACATTACATGAAGACTGATTTCAAAACTGTTTTGTTCACGGATGAGTGCCGTGCAGCGCTCGATGGTCCAGATGGATGGAGTGGAGGATGGCTGGTTGATGGACACCCCACGCAAACACGGCTACAGCGCCAACAAGGAGGAGGTGGAGTAATGTTTTGGGCTGGAATCATGGGGAGAGAGATTGTCGGCCCCTTTAGGATCCCTGAAGGCGCTAAAGATGAACTCCATAATGTATGTGGATTTTCTCAAACAGCACTTCCTGCCATGGTTCAAGAAGAAGAACCGTGTATTTCACAGCAAGATCATTTTTCTGCATGATAATGCACCATCTCATGCTGCACATAAAACATCTGCATCTCTGGCTGATATGGGCATAAAAGGGGACAAACTTATGGTGTGAACCCCATGCTCCCCTGACCTCTACCCCATTCAGAACCTTTGGAGCATCATTAAAAGGAGTGTCTATGATGGCGGGAGGCAGTTCACATCTAAGCAACAGCTCTGGGAGGGTATTCTGTCCTCATGCAAAACAATTGAAGCAGAAACCATCCAAAACCTGACAAATTCAATGGATGAGAGAGTTCAGAAGCTCCTTTCGAACAAGGGGTCCTATGTGAAAATGTAACATCACCTAGAATAAAGTTTTGAGTTGAAAACTGTTTGATTTCAGTTTCTAACAACCTGCTAATGCTTATAATTTCAAAAATGACCATTTTTTTGGTCTTTATTAAAATGAAAAGGTTGATCGAAAAGTTTGGGGGATCTAAGAGTGTGGCAACCCAGTAGTCATGATTACTTCGAATTCTGACAATATGAGGGTCATGCTGCAGGTAGTGCAGCAAGAAGGCACTTATGTGTCTTGCGCATCTCGGAGCCCCAAAATTATTTTCCGGGCTAGATGCAGCTAAAACTTATTTTTAATTTTAAATCTGGTGGAGCTTATTATAGATGGCCTAATAGGATCAGTGCTGCACACTGCTACAAAGCCCAAATTATTTTCCAGTCAAGATACAGATAAACATGATTAGTAATTTGAAAGCTTAAAACGTTTGGTAGGGTGATTTTAACCAATCATCAAGCTTTTACTCTCCCCAGGATGACACAGGGGTAGAAAAGTCGTTTCGGATCCATGATTTGTTCATCTTTATGAACGTGAGTCTGTCTACATTATCAGTGGAGAGCCGCGTGCGCTTATCTGTCAGCACACCACCAGCAGCGCTGAACACACGTTCAGACAGAACGCTGGCTGCGGGGCATGACAAGATCTCCAAGGCGTAAGTGGCTAGCTCCGGCCATTTATCCAGATTGGAAGCCCAAAAAGAGCAAGGGTCCAGTGACACAGTCGTGGCTTCAATGTTTACTTGGAGATACTCCTGTACCATCGTCTCTAGGCGTTGACTATGTGTCAGACTTCTTGTCTCCTGTGGCCTTGCAAAGGATGGGCTAAAAAAGTGGTGAAATGATTCCGCAAAATTGATGTTACCAACAGATACTGTGGTTCTGTTATGGTTTGAGTGCTGAACACTTGACGGTCCCACGGTTGGCAAGTTGGAACTGTGAGATTCACTACGTGCACCACTGGTATTTTGTGGAAAAGCACATGTAAGATTCTGCAACAGTCTCTGCTGATACTCCTGCATGCGTGCATCCCTTTCTATGGCAGGAATAATTTCTGCAAATTTACTTTTGTACCGGGGATCTAACAGTGTGGCAACCCAGTAGTCAGGATTATTTCTAATTCTCACAATTCGAGGGTCATGTTGCAGGTAGTGCAGCAAGAAGGCACTCATGTGTGTTGCGCATCCAGGAGCACCAAGTCCCTGTTGTGTTGGTGGCGAGGTAACAATCATGCTTCCTTCCTCTGTCCTCTCCCCCCAACCTCGCACAACAGAAATGTGATCAAGGTCTCCCTCATCTGATGAGACTTCCATCAGTTCGTCCTCCACTTCTTCCTGGGCTCCTGCACCTTCCTCACTAGTTTGGCTGCTACCATGCGCCCTGGTAAAACCATCTCCCCCACCCTCACATGCCTGCCGCCTTGGTGCTGCCGACCTTCTGGACCTTGCAGATGTTAGCCCTTCCGCATACAACTCCTCCTCCTCTACTTCCTCCACCTCCTCTTGTGCCACCACCTGACTCCGAATTCTGTTTAACATGTGCTCCAGCATGTAAATCACCGGAATAGTCATGCTGATAATGGCATCGTCAGCACTAAACATCTTCGTCGCCATTTCAAAACTGTGCAGAAGGGTGCATAGGTCCCTGATCTGAGACCACTCCTCCAGCGTGATTTGCCCCACCTCTGAATCTCGTTGGCCCAGGCTATACGTCAGAACGTATTGCACCAGGGCTTGTCGGTGCTGCCACAGTCGCTGCAACATGTGCAGAGTTGAATTCCACCGGGTAGGCACATCGCATTTTAGCCGGTGAAGTGGCAGGCCCAACGACTTCTGTAGAGATGTAAGTCGCTGAGCTGCGGGATGCGAACGGCGGAAGTGAGCACACAGCGACCGTGCCCTCTGCAGAAGGCCATCTAGTCTGGGATAGTGGGCTAAAAATTGCTGGACAACCAGGTTCAACACGTGAGCCATACAAGGCACGTGTGTGACATTGCCCCGGCGAAGGGCCGCACCCAGGTTTGCAGCATTGTCGCACACGGCCTTCCCTGGTTTCAGGTCCAGTGGAGACAGCCATTCATGAAATTGGTTCTCCAGAGCTGACCACAACTCCTCAGCTGTGTGACTCACATTTCCCAGACATTTCAATGTAAAAACCGCCTGATGACGTTGAGCCCTAGTGCTAGCATAGTAAGGAGGTGTGCAGGATCCCTTCTACGCAGTTAGAAAGCTTGTGGCATGACCAGACAGCCTTTGGGTGCAGGTGGAAGACCGAGAGGAGGTTGAGGAGGCAGAAGCAGTGGAGGAACTTTGACATAAAGAGGATTGACGCACAACTCGTGGGGACGGCAAGACTTGGACAGCAGCCCCTTGTCCTGCTGTCACCATAGTTACCCAGTGCCCAGTCAGCGACATGTAACGCCCCTGTCCATGCCTACTCGTCCAAGTGTCTGTGGTGAAATGCACCCTGTCACACACAGAGTTTCTCAAAGAAGCGGTGATGTTGTGTGCGACATGCTGGTGGAGCGCAGGCACACCTTTCTTTGAGAAGTAGTGCCGACTGGGCATCTGGTACTGGGGCACTGCGACGGACATAAGGTCTCGAAAATCCTCTGTGTCCACCAGGCGGAAAGGCAGCATTTCTGTAGCCAAGAGCTTGCAGATGGTGAAATTCAACCTCTTAGCTTTCTCATGGCTAGGAGGAAATGGTCTTTTACTTGTCCACATCTGAGGGACCGAGGGCTGGCTATTGTGCTTAGACGGGGTTGATAAGGGTGTCCCCGGCAAACTGCCGGTCTGTGAGGAAGATGCAGGCGGACATGTTAGGTTGCCTTCATCCAAAGGTGGTGCTATCGATGTCGGACAGCGCTCAACACCAGCTGGTGTTACCACCTCCAAAGAAAATGATGACCTGCCAATCACGCTGGCTGTTGCGGGTAAAGAGGTGGCAGGTCTGCGCCCCAAAACAGGTGTGACTGCTGTCCCCCCAGTCACAGAGGATGAAGAGGCCGCGAATGCACAAGATATGGCAGACGGTGGTTGGCCCGGCCGGCTAGGCCGCATTGTAGCACACTGAGCTTCCCACTGCAACTTATGCTTCATGTCCATGTGCCGGTTCATGCATGAAGTACTCAAACTATGTATTTTTTGGCCTCTACTTAGCTTTTGCTGACAAATGTTACAGATAACACGAGTTGGGTCATCTTTATCGATCTGAAAAAATGCCCAGGCTATGCAAGGCTTAGCACCCATGCGACCTGAAGAGCCACCACGACTTGTGGTGAGAGGCAGAGTTGTGTTTGAGGATGCAGTTGTTGACGTGCTTCCAGTACTACGTCTCTGTCCAGGAAGGCGCAACCTGACCTCGTCATCACTAGCATCTTCCTCCACCTCCTCTGCTGACCTCATCTCTTGGCTGACTGTGGGTTGACAGTAAGTGGGATCTCCGACCTCATCATCATCACCCTGTGCGTTATCACACCCGTCGTCCTCAGAGCCAACCTGTTCCTGCCCTGACAAAAAACTAAAGTTGTCGCTCCAATCAGGTATTTGAGTCTTATCATCGTCTTCCTCATTGTCTCCACCAACAGGAGTTACAGTTTGTGAATGAGGGTCTACATTATGGTCAGAACCTTCTGCGTCTGGTCCTGGATCCGACTCATAAAGATTCTGGGCATCAGTGCAGATCATTTCCTCGTCTGGATTCACAGAAGCGCTGGAGTCGACATCTGATTCCCAGGCTATAGTATGAGTAAACAGCTCTGCAGACTCAACCATCTGTTCTACCTCATACTCAGACGGGCAGTTGGAGATTTGGGAGCTGTGAGGAAGCAAGTGCGATTGGGGTGACACCTTTGAGGACTGGAGTATTTGTGATGTTGAAGTTGATGTGGAGGAGAGCCCACTTAAAGGAGCACTTGATATCCGTTGAAGCACCTGCTGTTTTTGTGCCTCATCTGGAATTTGTAGCGATTGGCGTGGCCGTAAGAAAGGGATCTTATCACATTGTCCGATAAAAGAAGTAGACATTTTAGTTTGGCTGGAAGATGGTCTTTCTTCTGCAGATGTTACTGTTGCTTTAACACCTACCCCACGGACACAACCTTTTTTCCCCTTCCCAACACGCCTATTCCCCTTTCCACCAGCAGCAGGCCTTTTTCCACTCACTTTGGTGGTTAACTAATTCACAACTCTGGAGTTGTTTGCACAAAAAAACAATGGATGGTAACCGAGCAGAGCTGAGTGGCCAAACTGTGGTATTAGGCCAAAACTATTGGCTGGGTTAGATGCAGAAAAAAATTATTTTGAATTTGCAACCTGATGGAGGTCAGTATAGATGGACTAATAGAGAAAGTCCGACACACTACTAGAAGGCCAAATATTTTTTCAGATGTAGATGCAGAAAAAAATATATTCAGTTTGCAACCTGATGGAGGTCAGTATAGATGGATTAATAGAACAAGACCCACACACAGCTAGAAGCCCAATATTTTTTCAGAGGTAGATGCAGAAAAAACTATATTCAGTTTGCAACCTGATGGAGGTCAGTATAGATGGACTAATAGAACAAGTCCCACACACTGCTAGAAGCCCAAATATTTTTTCAGAGGTACTGTAGATGCAGATAAAAATTAGTTTTAATTTGCAACCTGATGGAGGTCAGTATAGATGGACTAATAGAGAAAGTCCGACACACTACTAGAAGGCCAAATATTTTTTTAGAGGTAGATGCAGAAAAAAATATATTCAGTTTGCAACCTGATGGAGGTCAGTATAGATGGACTAATACAACAAGTCCCGCACACAGCTAGAAACCCAAATATTTTTTCAGAGGTACTGTAGATGCAGATAAAAATTATTTTTAATTTGCAGCCTGATGGAGGTCAGTATAGATGGACTAATAGAGAAAGTCCGACACACTACTAGAAGACCAAATATTTTTTCAGAGGTAGATGCAGAAAAAAATATATTCAGTTTGCAACCTGATGGAGGTCAGTATAGATGGACAAATACAACAAGTCCCACACACAGCTAGAAGCCCAAATATTTTTTCAGAGGTACTGTAGATGCAGATAAAAATTTGTTTTAATTTGCAACCTGATGGAGGTCAGTATAGATGGACTAATAGAGGAAGTCCGACACACTACTAGAAGGCCAAATATTTTTTCAGAGCTAGATGCAGAAAAAAATTATATTCAGTTTGCAACCTGATGGAGGTCAGTATAGATGGATTAATAGAACAAGACCCACACACAGCTAGAAGCCCAATATTTTTTCAGAGGTAGATGCAGAAAAAAATATATTCAGTTTGCAACCTGATGGAGGTCAGTATAGATGGACTAATAGAACAAGTCCCACACACTGCTAGAAGCCCAAATATTTTTTCAGAGGTACTGTAGATGCAGATAAAAATTAGTTTTAATTTGCAACCTGATGGAGGTCAGTATAGATGGACTAATAGAGAAAGTCCGACACACTACTAGAAGGCCAAATATTTTTTCAGAGCTAGATGCAGAAAAAAATTATATTCAGTTTGCAACCTGATGGAGGTCAGTATAGATGGACTAATAGAGAAAGTCCGACACACTACTAGAAGGCCAAATATTTTTTCAGAGGTAGATGCAGAAAAAAATATATTCAGTTTGCAACCTGATGGAGGTCAGTATAGATGGATTAATAGAACAAGACCCACACACAGCTAGAAGCCCAATATTTTTTCAGAGGTAGATGCAGAAAAAACTATATTCAGTTTGCAACCTGATGGAGGTCAGTATAGATGGACTAATAGAACAAGTCCCACACACTGCTAGAAGCCCAAATATTTTTTCAGAGGTACTGTAGATGCAGATAAAAATTAGTTTTAATTTGCAACCTGATGGAGGTCAGTATAGATGGACTAATAGAACAAGTCCCACACACTGCTAGAAGCCCAATATTTTTTCAGAGGTAGATGCAGAAAAAAATATATTCAGTTTGCAACCTGATGGAGGTCAGTATAGATGGACTAATAGAACAAGTCCCACACACTGCTAGAAGCCCAAATATTTTTTTCAGAGGTACTGTAGATGCAGATAAAAATTAGTTTTAATTTGCAACCTGATGGAGGTCAGTATAGATGGACTAATAGAATGATGCTATGCCCAAAAGATTTTACTTCACTAGGTGCAGTAAAAAAATTGGTATTCTATACACAGGTGGTATATCTTGCAACACAGATAGGCTACTCCACTGACTAACACACTCTGCAATAGGCCAAAAAGGATTAGCTTTGCTAGATTCAGCCAAATGCTGTGAAAAAAACTTGCACAGCACTGGCACAGACCTGCCTGGCAAAAACTGATAGGAACTCATGTAACCTAGTCCTGAAAAGGACTGCAATTACAATTAGTCTTTACTCCCACAACCGATCTATTTAAGAGCACAGACCTCCCTGATAAAAGTCGTAGGAAATGCTGTAACCTAGTCCTTAAAAGGACTGCAATCACAACTATTCCCTACTCCCAAGCTATCTGTATATTTGTGCGAAAATTGGCTTGAAATTAACAAGGTATAGCGCACACAGCAACAGCGGTGCCTTCTAACACGCAGCTGCAGCAGTGAGAAAATGGTGGCGATGGGGAAAATGGCTTGGTCTTATAGGGCAAGGACATGTGACATACACTGCCAATGACACATGCCCTTGCTTGTGTGAAAAAAAGCACTTCGCTCCGTGTGTGCGCTGCTGATAGGCTGACAGATTGCACCTCCCCACTGTAAATGCGGGAAAGAGAAAAAAAAATGGAGATCTTCATTGTTCCTGCAGAGATCCAACCCCTGCCCCTCCCCCCACCCCGCTGTACACTCAAACTGCGTATTAACATTAATTTTCATCATTACTGAGAAAAAATCCAGTTATGATTTTGGTGCACGAACAGTTATCAAACATAACCTCGAACAGCCGAATTTTTCTCAAATTGTTCGTGTTCGCCGAACGGCTCGAACACCGCCCAAAACAGCTCGAATTTGAGATTGGCGAACAGTTCGAGTAGAACAACGCTCATCTCTACTGTACACTTCTTCATTTATAGATTCGGGCCTCTTGCCCGGTCCACTGGACGCCGTGCAAGAGGAGATCGCATGTAGCGATGCCCAAATATTTGAGCAGCCACTGTCACACGAAGGTGATGGTGGGAAAGTGTCACAAGAGATGGACGATGATGAGACACAATTGCCAGAAAGTCAGGAGGAGGACCAGGGTGCGGAAGTGGAAGACGAGGTGGTGGATGATATAGTAACTGACACAACCTCGCAGGGGGACATGCAGAGCGAGGAGAGCAGCACACAAGGGGAGGGAGGCAGTGCCTTGTCCAAGCACAGTAATCAGTTGTCCATACTCCAGTCCTTGGAACGCAAGCGCAAATACGCAACCAACGCTCCACAGGCCACACTACCAAATTCCCACATTTCGCGACTGCTTGCGCTCAAAATGTTGCCTTTTAGGCTCGTGGAGACGGAAGCATTTTTCAACCTGATGGCGGCGGCCATCCCTCAGTACTTGGTCCCTAGCTGCCACTATTTCTCCCGGTGTGCCATCCCCACATTACACAAGCACATGTCCCAAAACATTAGCCATGCCCTCAACAACGTAGTTACTGGGAAAGCCCACCTAACTACAGACACGTGGACAAGTGCTTGTGGGTTGGGACGGTACATCTCGCTGATGGCACACTGGGTTAACATAGTGGAAGCCGGGACCAGTCGGACCTTGGGACAGAACAGGTCCTCCCGAAGCCAAGGATTGCGGACACTAGGTCAATCAGGGTTGCCCCCACAGTCTACAGCTCCTGCACCTCATCCTCCTCAGCCTCCTCCTCCTCTTCAGCCTCTATCTCCGAAATGACCACATCAGTCACAAGCTGGAAGCACTGCAGCACTGCCTTGGCCAAGCGGCAACAGGCTGGGCTGAAGCTAATAGGCTTAGGTGACAAACCGCACAATGCTGAAGAGTTGTGGACAGCTCTGAAAGAGCAGGCAGATCTGTGGCTCACATCACTGAACCTACAGCCAGGCATGGTCGTGTGTGACAATGGCCAGAACCTGGTGGCAGCTCTGAGGCGAGGCGAGCTCACACACGTACCATGCCTGGCCCATGTGCTTAACCTCGTGGTTCAGCGTTTCTCAATTCCTACAAGGAGCTTCCGGATCTTCTTTTTAAAGTACGCCGCCTGTGTGCTCATTTTAGAAAGTCACCTACAGCTTCCGCCGCCCTTGCTGTGTTTCAGCAGTGTTTGCAGCTTCCAGCTCACAGACTGGTGTGTGATGTCCCAATGTGTTGGAACTCTACACTGCAGACGTTGGGGAGGATTTGAGGGCAGTTGTTGGGTACAAGCATCAACAAGGCAGTCGGTATTCAGTTTAGACTCCACACATAGGACCTCAGGAGTGGACATGGATGTCAGACATATGTACCATTCTCCAAAACATTGAGGACTCCACCAAGGTGGTGAGCGGCGATGTCGCCTTAATTAGCATCACCATCCCGCTTCTCTGTCTTCTGAAATGCTCTCTGCTCACAATCAAAGAGGATGCATTGCAGGTGGAGCATGATGAGATGGCGCAAGGAACCATACAGGGTGATTACACACAGCCTAGCATCATCTCATCCCAACGTGGATTGGGTGACAATGAAGAAGAAGAGGAGGCGGAGGAAGAACAGGAGCTATTTTCATGCACTATAAACTGTACTACCTGCAAAACTCTCATACCGTCTGTTCAGCGTGGATGGCCTGAGAGAAGATGAGGAGGAGGAGGAGTCAGAAATGCTTCCAGGGGTCTTCCCCATGCTGTTCCCATGCCATTTGAGCACTGAGCTCATCGATTTGGGCAACTTTTAGGCCCTCTGCAGACCGCCGCAGGGAGCTGTCTGAAAAATCCTCGAGTTTCCCATAGACTTACATTGGGCTCGTTGCTCGGGTCGAGCACCTGAGTATTCCAATGTGCTTGACCCAAGCAACAAGCACCCGAGCATTTTAGTGCTCGCCCATCACTAGTGGTCATTAGTGTTGAGCGAGCACTAAAATGCTCGGGTGCTCGAAACTCGGGCCGAGCTCGCCGTGATACTCGGGTGCTCGACCCGAGCAACGAGCCCAATGTTAGTCTATGGGAGACTCGAGCATTTTTGCTGTGGCAGCCCCGGCAGTCTTTTAAAAGCCTAACAAGTGCCCAAAACGATAGTGACAGTGCTCAAATGACATGGGGACAGCATGGGGATCGCCCCAGGAAGCATTTATGACCCCCAGGTCACTGCTGTCAACAACGTGGTCAGAGGTATTAAGCCACTTTTACGGGCTCACAATAAAACGTTCAAAAACGAAAGTGAAACTTTTTTCCTGTGAAATAGTGTTGAGCGATACCTTCCGATATCAGGAAATATCGTATCGGATTGGATCGGACCGATACCCAAAAAGTATCGGATATCGCCTATTCCGATACCGGAAACCAATGCAAGTCAATGGGACACAAATATCGGAATGAAAATAAACCCTTTCTTTCCTAGTAGGTTAATTCTACATGAAGTAAAACAACTAAGAATAATGTAAAATGTATTACGCAAAAAGCCGGCAATTCATCAGCGGCATACACCGGTACCCGACAATTTACAACAGAAAGAATAGAGCTTCACACATAGATTAGATAGATAGAAACATGTCAGTCACATATATATGAAGTACAGTGACAGTGTTGCTTACTGTACTTGTCATTTAGTGTAAAGGATTTATTTAAAAAAATAATTGTGTTTTCATGCACTGTCTCTTTAAAAAAGCCGGCCGGCAATTCAGCAGTGGTACCTGACAATTTATAACAGACAGAATAGAGCTTCACACATAGATTAGATAGATAGAAACATGTCAGTCACATATATATGAAGTACAGTGACAGTGTTGCTTACTGTACTTGTCATTTAGTGTAAAGGATTTATTTAAAAATATAATGGTGTTTTCATGCACCGTCTCTTTAAAAACGCCGGCCGGCAATTCAGCATCTGTACCCGACAATTTAGAATAGAAGGAATAGAGAATCATACATAGATTAGATAGATAGAAACATGTCCGTCACATATATATGAATTACAGTGATAGTGTTGATTACTGTACTTGTCATTTAGTGTTAAAATAAAGGATTTATTTTAAAAAAAATTGGCGTGGGGTTCCCCTTAATTTTAGTCTCTAGCGGAGGTTAAGCAGATGGCTGGGGCAGATGTTTGAAGCCTGGGAAGGGGGTAATACCCACGGAGCTTCCCAGGCTACTAATATGAGCCCCCAGCGGAATACCTAGCCTTTACTAGCTATTAAAATGGGGGACCCCCTCAAAAAAAAGGCTAGGCAGACAGCTGGGGGCTGATATTAATAGCCCAGGAAGGGTGCCATGAATATTGGCCCCCTCCCAGGCTAGAAACACCAGCCGTCAGCCGCCCCAGAAATGGTGCATCCATAGGATGCGCCAATTCTGGCACTTAGCCTCGCTCTTCCCACTGCCCTGTAGCGGTGGCAGTGGGGTAATAGGGCTGGGGTTGATGTCAGCTTATAATGCCAGCTGAAATCAAGCCCAGGTTAGTAATGGAGAGGCGTCTATAAGACACCCCCATTACTAACCCCATAGTCAAAGTTAAAAAAAAAAAACACAAACACCCAGAATAAAGTCCTTTAATTGAAATAAACACACAATTCTTTATTGTTCTAAATTAAACTCTACTTACCGTCACGCCCATTCCAGCTGAAGCCAACGATCTCCTGCAATAAAAGAAAAATAATAAAGCAACCTCATCCTTACCTTTCCATGGTTCCCAGGACAGCTTCAGCTCTGCTACATCGAGATGACAGGCTGGACCGCAGCAGAACGCTGCCATCCAGCCTGTCATCCCGCTGACACTGAGAAGCGCACGCATGCTTGCGCTCCTCAGTGTCTCTCTGTGACGGCATCCAGATGAGCGTGGGAGAATTCTCCTGCACTCAGCGCTTCAGCGTGAGAATTTTCCCACGCTGTAAGTGACGTGCATGAGGTGAGCTGAGTTCATTGGACATGACCTCTCCTCATTCACGTCACTGACAGCGTGCGGTGGCAGGGGGTAATAGGGTTGGGGTTCATGTCAGCGCCAGCTGCCATGAATCCCAGGTTAGTAATGATGGGCGTCTATAAGACACCCCCATTACTAACCTACAAAGTGTTAAAAAGAAAAAACACACTACACCCAGAAAAAAATAATTTATTTGAAATAAAACACATAATTTTATTTAATTATTAGTTTACTAAAAAAAAATTGTTACCTGTTCACATTCCTGCGCTGATCTCCCATGCACAGCTGTCACATCTGGAGATGGTGACAGCTGTGCATGGCTGCTGTAAGCTCACACTGCCGGGAACACGTCCGCTCCCGGCAGCGGGAGCCACTGACTGAGGTCACCGGAGTGCATTCAGGCAGCGCAGCTCCGGAGACCTCCTTTACGGCACTGCTGTACCGTGGGAATCTCTCACGATACAGCAGGGCCGTAAAGGAGCTAACCGGAGCAGCGCTGCCTGAACTCCGGCGAACCCACTTATGCAATGACGGGGCTGCTTTACGGCCACATCATTCTAGCGGCGGCAGCGGTTCAGAGCGGTCACATTCTATGTGGCTACTCTAAACTGGAGATCATCGTGGGACACTCGTGGACTACTACGGAGGGGTAAGGATAAGGTTGTGGTTTATTATTTTATATTTTATTACAGGAGATCGATGGCTTCGGGGAATTAGGTGTCTAGGTGAGTATAGGTGTAGTTTTTTATTTTTTACTTTATTTTAGGTGGCGATCGGCGGGGACAGGTAATGTATGAACTAATTTATTGTAGGCAACCACTGGCCACCAATGACATGTATTTAAAATTTATTGGGGACACAGTAGGGCAATTTAAATAGCAGGATCAGGCTGATGGGAACTACTGCTCCCATCGAGCTGATCCTGCTGGCATGAGTGGACGGGGGACAGACATAGGCCGATGGGAGAAGTAGTGTCACATCGGCCTATGTCTGCCTGCATGCACACACTCGCAGACATTGCACAGACACCGCACACACCCGCAGACATCGCACAGACACCGCACACACTCGCAGACATCGCACAGACACCGCACACACTCGCAGACATCGCACAGACACCGCAGACATCACACAGACACCGCTCACACCCGCACACACCCGCACACATCGCACAGACACCGCACACACCCGCAGACATCGCTCACACCCGCAGACATCGCACAGACACCCCGCACACACTCGCAGACACACGCACAGACACCCCACACACACTCGCAGACACACGCACAGACACCCACACACACCAATCATGATGGGCTGATCGTCTGGGAGGTGAGGCTGACCTGTGCGGCCGTGGGAAAGTTCATGTGAGTTCATGCAATGCAGTCAAGCATGATCTCACGTGAACCCTCTGAGGGCACCGCGGCTACTTCAAATGAACAGCTGATCATCATCACCTGATACCTCAGCTGTTCATTTGAAATTACCGGCGGGAAAGCGCAGCACAGAATGGGAAGTCTTTTCACTGCCGGCTTCCCCGCCCGGGTCCTTTGCTCCCCGCTCCTTGGTGCTGTGCTCCCCGCCCGGTCCTAACTTATGATCGGGATGGGAGGTGGCGAGGGGAGCGGAGGATTGGGGTGGGAGGCTGCGGGGAAGCAGTATGGGGCTGTGTGATTGTTTAAAAGCCGGCGGCTTTTTACCGCCCGCCGGCTTTTAAACGATCAGGAGAATTCTCCCACGCTGGGATGGCATTCTGATGACAGGCTGGATCTCAGCTGAGCGCTGCCATCCAGCTTGTCATACTACAGAGACACTGCAGAGCGCAGGCATTATGGGAACTTCCGATTCCGGTATTCGATATTGTAAAAGTATCGGAATTAAGTATCGGAATTCCGATACCGCGAATATCGGCCGATACCCGATATTTCAGTATCGGAATGCTCAACACAAGTTAAGGAACATCCTTTCCAGGGAAAAGACTTGTGTATAAGTTAAAATAAATGATCAAAAACAAAAATACTCCTCCACACCTTCGGCTATGTTCACAAGTAGCATTTTTTATGCGTTTTTGCACTTTTGTATTGCTTTCAACTATGACAAATGCATTCACCGTGAAATGTCATTTTAACATTTTACAACCTTATCTGGCCATGTGCTGTGTGACACATGCATAAAGTGCTGAAAAGACAAGGGAACAGCATGGGGAAGACCCCTGGAAGCATCTCTGACTCCCAGGTAACTGTCTAAAAGTGTGCCCATCATAGGTGATCCTTACTGCATCAGAAGATGCAGACTTGCAACTATCCCCATGCAAGTTCTAGTCCCAGGGCAGTGTTCAATTGTACCTCCCCCATTCCTTGCAATACAAGCTCAAGTATGCTGCCTGCCACCCACCCACCCCAGGGCTGCAATACCATACTGCTTGCTTGCTTGCACTTTAAATTGGGCCTCTTAGGCATGTGGAGGCAGAAACTGGCCACCACGCTATGGTTGTGTCGGCGGCCTGAAATCCATACTCAGTTCCCAGCCGCCTGGTGGCCGGGTGTCCCCGCTTGCTCCCCAGCCTCCAGGGGGTGGCCGGGTGTCCATACTCGGTCCCCAGCCACCCCTATTTGTCCCGGTAACCTTTCCCACACTTTTCTTAGCCTGGCCTGCTTTAGGGCAGCATTGGCCGAGCCCACCGGACTATCAGACTCCTCCGGTGGGCCCTGGCTTCTCCATCAGGGGAGTTGAGAGTGCCAAGGTGAGGAGCATGATGAGGATGATAGAAGTTAGCATCTGCTTTGTTTTGTTGTAATGCAAGTGCATGTATGTAGTAGCGGCTAGGCCTGAGGTGGTCAGCGTTTTGGCGCATATCCTACCTCCTCCGAGGATTGCTGGATGTTTTCCTGCTACTATCCAAGTTCTATGACTCCCATTAAAACAAAGCTTCAGGTGATAAATGATGGATGAGGTAGTGGCAAAGGAGAAAGAGCAGGAGGAACAGGGACCATTCACGTCAATATCAGGCCAGTCAACCAGATATGTCTTGTAGGATATGTTTCTGTAACAAAAGGAGCGGTTCGGCTACACAGTTATAGGGCATACAGTGAGTGCAATGCCTACCAAAAATTTCGAGCCACTCCAACGCCCCTTGGAAATGACATGGAGGTCTCCCGTGCACTGTTGGCCTAAGCAGTGAATGGAAGGCTTTCCAAAAATTATGAGGAACTGCAATGCCCCTTACAAGAGCCATGTGTGGCACCCCAGGGGTCTGGTCACCACAGTAATAGAGATATTATGTCGGAGAGCAAGTGGGAGGTTTCCTGGTCAGGATCCCTTAAACATGCAACATCCTCCTGCCCCAATCCTGGGATATAAACTGGATCTGGGGCGGGGTTGAGTGAGTCAGAGAACAGTCAGAGTCAGAGTGAGAGCAAGGGAAAGTAACAGCAAGGAGCTCTGTAGGAGCTAGGAGCTAAAGACCAGGGGCTGGAAGCTGAACAGAGCTCGCCCTGGCAGAAGACAATAGGAACCGGACACAGGAGTCCGAAGCTGTGAGGACTTATATATCCAGCAGCAGAAACCAGCCGGCAGGGGATTTCAGGTCCTCTGGCCATAGAAGCCCGGAGGCTCAGTCACAAGCAAGGGACAAGCACCACCGTCGTGGAGCGAAGGCTAACAGAAGGCCCCAAGTCACCAGCCATACGGGTGAGCACTACACGGTACACTCAGGGACGTGGGCTACTTCTACCCGCTTACAGCAAGGTAGCCAGGAAGAGTGCAGACAGACGGGGAGGCCTACAACTCCACCTGGCCAGGGGAACTCCTGCTTGCTCACAGACTGACCAGGCCTCTAATGCTAGCCAGTACTCCCGGGAGGGTCTACCTTATAATCATCAGTAAAGACCCTGAACTGCACTGCAAAGACTCTGAGTCATTCCTGCTGCGCTCGTGCACCATCACCCCCATCATCCACACTCACTGCCCTGAGGCTATACTCCTCCCGAGGGGAGTAATCCCATTCTATGCTGCGCACACAACACCAGCCTCAGTGGTCTGCCTCGCAGCGGTGGTACTCCTTGACCACAATCCACGGGTGGCGCAGTCGGACAATTAACCTCAAAACCTAAGAAAGACTGCCACTGGTTTGACCAGCCTGAGCCACGGGACTGGGTCACCGCCACGGAGACTACAGACCCCAGAGACCCGGCACCAGGTATCCCACACACGTGTACACACGGCCCAGGGGGCGCGTCACATGCAGTACAGCATATTACAAACATAAGTCCCATTATTGGGGAGTGGGTGTCCCATAGTATTTGCTTATGCCTTGCAAGCAAAACCTGCCAAAAATTAGGACGGAGCAACTTGCAATGCCCCTTACAAGAGCCATGCAGTACAGCATATTACAAACATAAGTCCCATTATTGGGGAGTGGGTCTCCCATAGTATTTCCTTATGCTTTCCCAGCAAAAGCTGCCAAAAATTAGGACGGAGCAACTTGCAATGCCCCTTACAAGAGCCATGCAGTAAAGCATATTACAAACATAAGTTCCATTATTGGGGAGTGGGTCTCCCATAGTAATTGTTTATGCTTTCCCAGCAAAAGCTGCCAAAAATTAGGACAGAGCAACTTGCAATGCCCCTTACAAGAGCCATGCAGTACAGCATATTACAAACATAAGTCCCATTATTGGGGAGTGAGTGTCCCATGGTATTTGCTTATGCTTTCCCAGCAAAAGCTGCCAAAAATTAGGACGGAGGAACTTGCAATGCTGGCACCCTGGTGGTATAGTGGTGGTGGAGGCTGAGGATAAGGAGAAGAAGATTAAACAGCCGAAATGAGGAAGCGTATACCCATGTGTGGGTGTGAAGCTGTGCATGTGAATACACCTCCGGAAATAACACAGTGGATTTGACTTTATGTTACTCTGCTGTCATTTGGTGGTGATGAGAAGTCTGGCCCAATCCAGCCCTTGTTCATTTTGATAAGGGTCAGCTTGTCAGCATTGTCAGTTGACAGGCGAGTGCGCTTATCAGTTATAATTCCCCCAGCGGCACTAAAAACACGCTCCGATAACACGCTAGCGGCAAGGCAGGCCAGGACCTCCAAGGCATACAGAGCGAGTTCATTCCAAGTGTCCAGCTTGGATACCCAATAATTAAAAGGCACAGAGGAATCACGGAGGACGCTGGTACGATCGGCAAGGTACTCCCTCACCATCTTTTGAAACTTTCCACTCCTTGTGAGAGTACTCCACGCCTCAGGGCCTGTAAGCTGGGCGGGTGTCAGAAAACTGTCCCAGAACGTTGACAGTGTTCCCCTGCCTCTGCTGGATTGGAGTTGCATCTCTCTCGCCTGTACGCCTTGGTTGGGCAACGAACTGTGACCTCTGCCGCTAGCGTGTTCAGATGGGAATTTTTTTAAGAGTTCTGCAGCAAGGGCCTTCTGGTATTGCCCCATTTTACCAGACTGGTAACGGGCAAGATTTCTGTGTCCTCACCAAGATGATGACTGACCATGCTCTCCTCCTCCTCTTCCTCCTCCCCCCTGTCCTCAGGCCACCCACGCTGAACCGACGGTATGACACTTGTACAGGTACTACCGTCTACAACGCATGATAGCAGCTCCTGTTCTTCCTCCTCCTCCTCCTCTCCCTCATTGTCCCCCAATGCACATTGGGATGAGATGAGGCTGGGCTGTGTGTAATCGCCCGCTACGGCTTCTTGATCCGTCTCATCATACTCTAGCTGCAATGCCTCCTCTTTAATTCTCTGCAGAGAGCGTTGCAAAAGACAGACAAGTGGGATGCGGACACTAATGATGGCGTCATCGCCACTCACCATCTTGGTGGCCTCCTCAAAGTTTGTCAGGATGGTACATATGTCAGACATCCAGGTCCACTCCTGAGGTCTTATGTGTGGAGTCTGACCTGAATATAGACGGCCATGTTGCAGCTGGTACTCCACAACTGCTCTCTTCTGCTCACAAATCCTTTGCAACATGTGGAGGGTAGAGTTCCAACGTGTGGGGACATCACACACCAGTCGGTGTGCCGGAAGCTGCAAACGCTGCTGCAACACAGCAAGGGCGGCGGAAGCTGTAGCCGACTTGAGAAAATGAGCTGACAGGCGGCGTACTTTCACGAACAGATCTGGCAACTCGGGGTACGATTTAAGAAACCGCTGAACCACGAGGTTAAGCACATGAGCCAGGCATGGTACGTGTGTGATCTCACCTCGCCTCAGAGCCGCCACCAGGTTACGGCCATTGTCACACACGACCATGCTGGGATGTAGGTTCAGCGGTCTCAGCCACAGATCTGCCTGCTCTTTCACAGCTGTCCACAACTCACAAGCAGTGTGAGGTTTATCACCTAAGCTTATGAGTTTCAGCACAGCCAGTTGCCGCTTGGCGGAGGCAGTACTGCAATGCTTCCAGCTTGTAACTGATGTGGTGATATCTGAGATGGAGGCTGAACATGAGGAGGAGGAGGAGGAGGATGCGCAGGAGCTGTACACTGTGGGGGCAACTCTGACTGACATAGGGCCCGCAATCCTCGGTGTGGGGAGGATGTGTTCTGTCCTAAGGTCCGACTGGGTCCCGGCTTCCACTATGATTACCCAGTGTGCCGTCAGAGAGATGTACCGTCCCTGGCCACAAGCACTTGTCCACGTGTCCGTTGTCAGGTGGACTCTCCCAGTAACTGCGTTGTTGAGGGCATGGCAGATGCTTTGGGACACGTACTTGTGTTGTGCGGGGATGGCACACCGGCCAAAATAGTGTCGGCTGGGGACTGAGTACCGAGGGACGGCCACCGCCATAAGATTGCGGAAGGATTCCGTCTCCACCAGCCTAAAAGGCAGCATTTCCAATGCAAGCAGTTGTGAAATGTGCGAATTTAGGACTGTGGCCTGTGGGGCGTTAGCTGCGAATTTCCGCTTTCGTTCAAAGGTCTGGGATATGGACAATTGAACGCTGCAGTGGGACGTGGACGTTGATGCTGTTTCTGGAGAAACTGCCATAACAAGTGACGACTGAGAGGAGGGGGCATCTTTACATGCAGTATGGACAGGGGATTGCCTTGCACACACAACAGGGGTTTCTATTGCACGCACAACAGTGGAAGCAGCAGTGGTGACACCCGCTGACACTGGTCGTGGACCCTGGGTTTCGCCCCACAAAGTCGGGTGCTTTGCTGCCATGTGCCTGATCATGCTGGTGGTGGTCAGGCTGGTAGTTTTGTCACCCCTGCTGATGCTGGCATGGCAGGTGGAACATATGGCCTTTTTGGGGTTATCAGCAGAGTCTTTAAAAAAATTCCAGACTCTGGAAGACCTACCGCTTGTACTGACAACTTCCCTCGTGTTGGTGTTACGGGGAACGGTTGCCTGCCTTCTGTCTGCGGCCACCACACTGCTTCTTCCTGCCTGTTGGGGTACTCTGCCTCCCTCCCCCTGTGTGCTGCTGGCCTCACTTTGCATGTCCTCCTTCCACGTTGGGTCAGTTACTAGATCATCCACCACCTCCTCCTCTTCCACTTGCGCTCCGCGATCCTCCTCCTCACTTCCTGGCAATTGTATCTCGTCATCGTCCACCTCTTGTGACAGATTGCCAACGTCGACTTCCTGTGGCCATGGCTGTTCAAATATTTGGGCATCGCAACATGGGATCTCCTCTTCCATCACTTCAAGCGTATCAGGCGAGGGGCCCAAATATGGAAATGGACCAGTGAACAGCTCTTCAGAGTGTCCAAGTGTGGGATCACTTGCTGTCTGACGACACTCGGCATGGTGGTAGGAAGGAGCATCAGGGTGAGGAGGAGTATGCGGTCGAGACTCACGGCTACTAAGAGTTGACCGTGTGGAAGACAGACCGGAGGTGGTGGTGCCCAGGTAACTGGAAGTATTGTCTGCTATCCAATTAATAACCTGTTCACACTGATCAGTTCTCAATACTGGTGTTGTTCTGTGCTTCCCTAGTAATTCGGTCAAGAAGTGGGAGCGAGAAGATGTGGCTGTTGGATGTGGCACATTTTCACCTTGGCCACGGCCCTGTCCTCTGCAAGAACCATCACCAGAACGTCCACTTCCACGTCCCTTGCCACGCGCCTTGCCCATTGTAAATTAAGTAAAATAGCTTACACTTGCACTATCAATGGAAAAAGGGTAATAAAGAGTAGATTAGAACTGTGGAAGAGGAAAACCACAGTTATTGTTTACTGGGGTATACCACACTTTTTTAAATAGAGATATTTGCGGCTGAACAGTGAGCGACACACTCAAACTGCTTTTTTTTTAGATACCAAAGGCCCAAAACTGGATAGTACAGCGATTTGACCCATGGAACTGCGAAACCACACTGGAATGTCGGGCCTACACAAGACTATTTTCAACAGATATATTTTTGTGTCACAACAGTCAGGAGACACTACTGTTTTTCTTCACGGAAAAAACTACCAAAACCTGAATAATAGAGATTTTTTACCGTGGAACAGCAAAACCACAGTTATAATTTACTGGTGTATACCAGGCTTTTTAAAATATATATATATTTGCGGCTGAACAGTGAGCGACACACTCAAACTGTTTTTTTTAGATACAAATGGCCCAAAAGTGGATAATACAGAGGTTTGTACCGTGGAACTGCAAAACCACACTTGTATTTCTCGGGCCTACACCAGACTATTTTCAACAGATATATTTGTGTCTGAAAAATCAGGGAGACACTATTTTTTTTTTTTTACAGCAAAAAATGCAAAAAGCAGGATAATAGAGATTTTTTACCGTGGAACAGGAAAAGCACCCTTCTGTCTCTCTGGCCTACACTAGACTATTTTCAACAGATATATTTGTGTCTGAAAAATCAGGGAGACACTATTATTATTTTTATACAGCAAAAAATTACAAAAACAGGATAATAGAGATGTTTTACCGTGGAATATCAAAACCACAGTAATAATTTACTGGTGTATACCAGGCTTTTTAAAATATATATATGTTTGCGGCTGAACAGTGAGCGACACACTCAAACTGTTTTTTTTAGATACAAATGGCCCAAAAGTGGATAATACAGAGGTTTGTACCGTGGAACTGCAAAACCACACTTGTATTTCTCGGGCCTACACCAGACTATTTTCAACAGATATATTTGTGTCTGGAAAATCAGGGAGACACTATTTTTTTTTTTTTTACAGCAAAAAATGCAAAAAGCAGGATAATAGAGATTTTTTACCGTGGAACAGCAAAAGTACACTTCTGTCTCTCTGGCCTACACCAGACTATTTTCAACAGATATATTTGTGTCTGAAAAATCAGGGAGACCCTTATTATTTTTATACAGCAAAAAATGCCAAAAACAGGATAATAGAGATGTTTTACCATGGAACATCAAAACCACGGTAATAATTTACTGGTGTATACCAGGCTTTTTAAAATATATATATATTTGCGGCTGAACAGTGAGCGACACACTCAAACTGTTTTTTTTAGATACAAATGGCCCATAGAACTGCAAAACCACACTTCTATTTCTCTGGCCTACACCAGACTATTTTCAACAGATATATTTGTGTCTGAAAAATCAGAGGCACACTTTTTTTTTTGGGGGGGGGCACCAAAAGGTTAATTAGATGGGTATTTGTACATTGTGAAGGAGGAAAAAAAAAAGAGGATTTAGATTAAAAAAAAGGATTTTTCCTGGCCCCCGGGACCTGGAGCTAAGTCCAGCAATTTCAGCAACAGGAGCAGCACACAGGACTGTAATGCAGCGTTTGCTGGTATAACCACTGCGTCTCCTATACAGCCTGCCTGCCTGCCTGCCTGATATACCTGGGATGGATATTAGTCCTGAGAAGGACTGTTTGTTTGATCTGGCAGCCTTTACAGACCCTACACTAACTATTTTGCAGGATATATCTCTCCTTAAATCAGCAGCGCTGTCCCTACACTGTCTGATCCGGAGCGACTGTGTCCAAGATGGCGGCGCGCGGTTTTAAATACTCGAGGTGACGCTGTGCGGCCAGCCAATGACTGTAATGCCCACAAACAACATGGCTGTGGCATTACAGTGACTGGCTGGCAATCCCTGCATGTTCATTGGCTCTCTAAAGAGCGCCAAACATGCAGGGCGGAGACCCGAGCTCCCGCCCGAGTAACCCGGAAATGCTCGGTGCTCGCCGAACATCCCGAGTAGCGTGATGCTCGGGCGAGTACCGAGCAGTGTCGAGCATGTTCGCTCAACACTAGTGGTCATCAATCAGATTAGAAATAATTTCAGAAGAAGTGAGAACAAGCTTTTGATTCTGGAATTAGTGAAGATCATCTTTGACTCATTGTGCAGCCAGTTATATACAGTGATAGATAAAAGTTGTAAAAGCTAAACAGTTCAACATTTTTAATTCTTTCTTATTGCAAAAACAATTTTTAGCCAAAAAGAGAAGCATTATATAAAAAAAATTTGCCTGCAAAAGTGTTCATATCCTTTAATTACTGCTTCTATCATGGTCCCCACATCTGCTCTGGGTACCTCTGCACACAGGACCCGGACACTGGACAATGTACACACTTGTTCCTCATTTCTTTGTATACTTTATAGTAAGTTACTATTCTTTTGATGGCGCTCTGAATAAAATCATAGGACTTGCAATGTAGTTTTTTGACAACATCAATGAGCAAAATAAACGTAACTATGATTATTATACATGTAGCATGCTTTACAGAAAACAAAAGAACAAAACATAACATATTTTAGATAGGAAAAGTGGATGAAAAACTGTCATTACCATTGAATAATAAGACGGCAATCATAAAGCTTTCAGTGATGCTGAAATCTATACAAAGAGATATAACAGGGTGTGTAATTACTAGAGAGAAAACTGTACCTCTTGAGCTTGTGCCCAGCGCTTTTAAAGAGAAGAGAATGAAGTGCCATTATTCCGGGTAATTACACTTCCCTAAAGTATCTAAATGTACTTATAACATTGGGCAAACCAATGAACCTACTGATTGCAAATTAACAGAAGACGGTCGTACAGAGTAGAGTCAAACAAGGAACTTTAGCACAAATTTATAAAAACTGTTGTCTTTGGACCCTGCAATATCAGAGCAGCTGAACCTTGCTCATTCTGCAAATGTTCGAGTTTAATTGTTAATTTAATGTTTTGAGCATTAGGATAAAATAAAATATAAGGTGAAAAAGGTAATTTTAGGATAATATTTTTCACATATTCACCAGGTACGAGCTTAATTAAAAATTTCATTTCCAAAGAAATATTGTTATGATAAAATTAACTTTAACCCCTTCCTGAAATGTGTTGTAACAGTATATCACAGATCGGGTCCACATGTATAGAGCTGAGCCTGCACCTGGCTGTTTTACTTAGTTGACATCTTCTTGAAATAGCAACAGCAAGAGTGAGCTATGATCGTTGCTGCTTATCTATTTAAATACCGCTGTCTTTCTCTGACTGCAGCTTTTAAATTCCTCCCATTCATCCACTGCTATGTCATTTCAGGAAACTGATGAGTTGGGGGCATGCTGAAACCCCCATAACTACCATTTGAATCTTCATGTGAAGCTCAGTCTCAGGCTGAGCTTCAGAGGGGAATGGCAATTTTGCTATATACTGCAATTCTTCAATATTGAAGTATATAGCATAAGCAATCTAAACAATCGCAGGTTCAAATTTCCTTTGGGAACTATAAGGTTACATTCTCATGATTAGATTTTGGTGAGTTTTTCAAGACTGCAGAATTTCTGCACTTATTATTTCAATTAGGTTACTTGCATTATTTTCATTGCATTTTTGTTTGCTTTTTTAACATGCATTTTTATCGTGTTTTTGATGCTGCATTTTTTGTATTTTTTTGATTTGACATGCTTTAAATAAAGCTAGTGTGGAAATGCACTAAAAATGCATGTGGCTTTTTACCTGTGGATTTTCTGCATCTAATACAAATGTATTGGGAATATCAGCACAGATAACTCAGCGCAAGAGAGAATGACATGCTGCAGAACTGAAACACGCACTGCAGGTCAGTTTACATTGATTAAAGAAAAAAGCACAGTGAGCAGGACAGTTCTATAAATCCCATCCACTTTTCTTTAACTGTAAGACGTTGCATTTTTGATACAGCAAAAATACGCAGCATGAAAAATATACCAAAAGCTCATCATGGGAAAGTAGCCAAAAATAGAAAAAATAAACTTTCAAAGTATGAAAAAAAAAATATAGAAAAATTTAAAATTCCCTCTTTCTCCCCCATTAAAAAAAATAAATAAAAACATTTAAAAAATAAACTTATGTGGTATAGCTGAAAGTCTGATTTATCAAAATATAAAACTAATTAACCGAATAAACAAATAACGCAAAGAGAAAAAAAAATTAAATATCAAAATTGTGTTTCTTTTGTTGCTGGAATTCTGGCAGAAAATTCAATAGGAAGCAATCAAAATGTTTTATCCACACCAAAACTGTATCACTTGTAATATTAGCTTTCTCAAAACTCTATTGATGTAAAAAATGAAAACTATACAGATATTGTTAAAGGGAACCTGTCAGGTGATACAAGTACATGCTGCCCAAACGGTCAGCAGCATGTATCAGCCCCTGGCTGTATGATCACAGCCAAGTATGTTTTACTCTGAAAGGTTGCGGCATTTCAGAGAAAAACATACTTTTTAATAGCCACCGGGGACTGGGCCATGCTATTTACTAGTCATACAGGCAAGTCCCAGGGTGCTTCTCCTCGCCTGCTGATAGGGATTGGAAAGCCTCTGCCTATACGCGCACATGGGTAGAGGCTTGCTGCTCACTGTCAGCAGGCAAGGAGAAGACACCGGGGACCTGCCTGTATGACAGGTCAGTAGCGTGGCTCGGTCCCCCGCGGTGATTAAAAGTATTTTCTTCTTTGAAACGCTGCAATCTTTCAGAATAAAACACACATGGCTGTGATCACACAGTCAGGGGCTGATACATGCTGCTTGCGGTTTGGGCAGTATGTATATTACTTCATTTCACCCCATGCTACATTTCTTTATGTGCAGCACCATCAACCTGAAGTGCTGGCATCCTGAGTTTAAATCGCACCAAGGACAACATCTAAAAGTAGATTGTATGTTCCCCCTCTTGTTCGCGTGGGTTTCCATCTTGTACTTTGGTGTCCAACCATACTTCAAAGACATACTGATTGTGAATGTAACACCCCTTTAGGGCTACCACGGTACACTGGGTGTTATGGGGGATCTCACCTCTCTAGGGCGCAGTGCCTCCACCCGAATCTTGATTGGAGCTCTCTCTCTGGGACTGCAGAAGGACAGTTATCTTCTGCCATGGGCTGATTCGGGAAGCCCCTGCCACAGCTCAGTACACACACAGGGAACAGGAGTAAAACCGTTTAACAGGTTTATTACTATGCAGCAGAATTGAGGTGGGTGTAAAGGAATAACATACAATACAAGTAACGGTGCTCTATAAAAGTCATATACACATCACAATCTACTTCTACTCCGACCCTGCAAATATAACGTAGCAGGTTTTCCCTTTTTGTATTAACTCAGTCCAAACGTTGGGGCCCAGTTGCCGCAGATGTTGGTGCGCAAATTATAACCGTTGGTGCACTTAGATGAATATTAATGTCAATAGTCTGGGTTGTAGTGTACTCACTGTAAATAGCGGTGGTAGAACCACAAGTCTCAGAAGGGCACTCACTGTGTGTCTCAAACAGTCGGATGGGTCTCTGGACACCAGCTGGGGGCGGCAGGATTCAGGCCTTTATACAGTGGGAGCGCCGGCAGAACTCTCCGAGTCCTTGATGTAACTTGCATCAGAGGGTGACAGGACCGCGCTCTTTCCAACAGAGCGGGTATCTCAGAGGGGGCCGCCACACTCTGCAGCGTAGAGGAATGCAGATCCACACTGCTTCGTCTCTCACAGCAAGCTGCCACGCTCCTACTCCTCTGAACTTTCACTTTCACTTCCTGCCCAGCTCCCTCCCCCAAGTCCCTCCTCCTCCAATCCACTCTCTCTCCTTCTATCCTTCCATTCTGTGTCATCTGACTGAAACAAGGGTACCTGGGAATTGTAGTCCACTGAAGCTCAGGGGAAAAACAGTTAATGTCTGTAGGTCCCTGTTTAACTGCAGCTGCAAAAGCTCTTCTTAGTGGCTGTAAGTTCCAGTATACCGGTAGCTGCCCTGACAGTTCCATGTGCAGGTGTTACATTCTCCCCCTGGTGAGTCATTGAAAGTGTCCCATCACGACATGAGGACTCACCACATGAAACATGAATGGGGGTTAAGGCATCCTGACTAACACCAAATTTACATGCACACAAACCACCACCTGGACACATGGAAGATACTGGGAAATAAGGCCAAACAGAATTTGAATTAGGGTGTATCATCCTGGGGACCTCAGTGGTATGTCCCATTCTATCATAGGTCAGCATCATGGGTGGCCTAGTGTCCCGTTTGGGACGAGTGTGTACCGAGGGGGCCCCCTCCTCAACCCCCGACTCTTGTCTCTCAAAAACGGGCTCCTCCAGATGGATCTCTTCATTCAATAAATGTCCCTCTTCTGAACTCTCCCCCAATTGTGGGCAGAGCGCACTCGCCTCCTGACAAATGTCCTTTTTTCGTGTTTCCACTTCAGGAGTCTGGTTTACAGGGTCCGCGCCTATGGGGCATGAGTCCTCGGTCCATCTGTAGCTCCATTGACCGTCGGGTCCTAATTCATCCCCAGACTCGCTGTCCCTTCCTCCTGAGGCTGGGGTGGTTGTTCACACCTACGACTTCTCCTATTGCACGGAAGGGTGGTATGACCTCCTTGGGTTGGCAATGATGATAAAGGGATGTTTTTTCCCACAGGCAACAGATGGTGTCAATGATAGGTTTTGACAGCTCCGCCCCCTTTATCGGGCTTCACTCTGTAGGCTGGGACCCCGGGCATCTTCTCCATCACCACATAAGGGTCAGGACACCACCGATCAGCAAGCTTGTGCTTCCCAGGAAGGCCCAGAAGTTGAATATGGACTCTATCTCCAGGCAGTAAAACTTGGTCTCGAACTCTACAGTCATAGCTAGTCTTATTGCGCCTCCCTGACCAACCAGAGGCCTGCTCTGCCAATTTGTAAGCTTTTTTCAAATCTTCTTGTAGCTGGGACACATATTTTAAGTAGGTCTTCCCATTAGAACTGTCAAAGGATGTCCCAAAACTAATATCCACTGGTAGCTGGGCTTTTCTTCCAAACATGAGGAAATAAGGCGAGCATCCAGTTGACTCATTTGTGGTGCAATTGTAGGCATGAACCAACTGACTCACATGCCTGCTCCAGTGTCCCTTCTTCCTGGGATCCAAAGTGCCTAACATGTTCAGAAGGGTATGGTTGAACCTCTCAGGTTGAGGGTCACCTTGGGGGTGATATGGTGTGGTTCTGGATTTCTTGATCCCACAAATGGCGCATAGCTCCTTGATTAGTCTACTTTCGAAATCTCTTCCTTGATCGGTATGGATGCGGGCTGGCAGCCCGTAATGTACGAAGAACTTCTCCCATAGTGTTTTTGCCACAGTAATTGCCCTTTGATCTTTAATGGGGTAGGCTTGGGCATATCGGGTAAAATGGTCAGTGACCACTAACACATTACTGACATTGCTTTCATCAGGCTCGATGAAGAGGAAATCAATGCACACATGCTCAAGTGGGTCATCACTGGTAATGTTCACAAGGGGGGCTGTTCTCAAAGGCAAGGTTTTTCTCAACACACACCGGGAGCATGATTTGCAGTATTCTTCAATATCCGCTTCCATCCGAGGCCAGTAAAATCAGTCGGCCACAAGACCTGTGGTCTTCTCAATGCAAAGATGTCCATGATCATCATGCAGGGACTTCATGACCATCCTCCGAAATCGAGTGGGTAACACCAGCTGTCTACGGACTCCTCCCTTCTGGCGCTTTGCCATTTCTTACTACTAGCGACTCTAGCTGCCGAGTCAGCAGGACAGACTTCTCTGTTCTTAATGCATTCTTTTCGGGCCTCCAGCCCCTCTTAACCCACCATCGGACTACCCCCACCGACCGATCCTCCTGCTGCGCCTTTCTGACTTGATTACGAGTCAGTTGAGGGAGAGAGTCTGGGGTTACATTTGTCACTTGGCAGTACAACAACGGGAGCGCTTCACTGGATGCTCCTAAGAATTTAGCACAGCACTGCATAGGGAGGGCATTAGTTTGATGTCTATGGCACAGAGTCTTCACCTCCGGTGCAGGGACCTCTATCCATCCTCCTTCTTCTTCCTCATTTAAGGGTTCCCCAGGCAGGTGAGAGAGTGTGTCTACATCAATGATACTGATCCCTGGTCGATATTTTAAGCTGAAATCGTACAAAGAGAGTGCAGCAAGCCACCGGAACCCCGTGGCATCCAGTTTTGCTGTGGTTCTCACGTAGGTTAATGGATTGCTGTCGGTATGAACCACGAAGTGTACCCCATAGAGGTAGTCATGCAGCGTGTCCACTACAGCCCATTTCAGAGCCAGAAACTCCAATTTGTGAGCTGGGTAGTTGCGTTCACTGGGAGTCAATCCAAGATTAATGTAGTAAACGGGACACAGACAGCCATCATGGTCCTGGTAGAGAATCCCTCCTAGTCCATCGAGAGAAGCATCTACATGTAACACATATGGTTTACTGGGGTCTGCATAGTCCAACACTGGAGTTTGGGTCAAACATGACTTTAGTTTCTCGAATGCCTCATCGCATACAGGTGTCCATCTTTTCCCAAAAAGTTCATTAACTCAGAAGTAGACCCTCTTTCCTGACCTTCAGGAGTGGGCTGTCCTCCCAGAATGGGGATACCCCTGGGTAAGGGCAGGTAATGGCTTCGCAATCCGAGAGTACTGGGTTGCAAATCTTTGGTAATATCCACAAAATCCTAAAAAGGACCTAAGCTCCCTCAGTTTGGTGGGCTTAGGCCAGTTTACAACAGCCTCCACTTTGGCGGGGTCAGTGGAAATTCCTTCTCTACTGACTATGTGGCCCACATATTTCACAGTCGTCTGGCAAATCCGGCACTTGTCAAGGGACAACTTCAACCCAGCCTCCTTCAACCGATCCAGCACATTGAACAACCGCTGGTTGTGTTCTTCCAGAGTCTTCCCAAAAACAATAAGATCATCTAGATAAACCAAGACCTCACGTAAGTGTATGTCCCCCACTACTTTGTCCATACATCTCTGAAAAGTGGCCGGAGCATGTGTCAGTCCTTGAGGCAGTCTCTGAAACTCGAAGAACCCAATGGGGCAGATAACAGCGGTCTTCTCTTGATCTTCTTTTGACATGGGTATCTGATAGTAGCCACTCCGGAGATCTAACACAGAAAACCATTGGCTCCCTTGCAGGCAATCCAAAGCTTCATTGATTCGGGGCACAGTGTACTGGTCAGGGACCATACATTTGTTCAAGGTACGATAATCCACATACATCCGAATAACTCCATTTTTTTCTGAGCTATCACGATGGGGGAAGCATAGGGGCTACTAGACTCTATGATGACTCATGTGTCTAACATACCATGTAGATGCTGCCTGACATCTTCGATATCCAGCGGGGCCAATCTTCGGGATCTCTCTCGGAAAGGCTTTTGATCCTTCAACCGAATGCGATGCTCTACTCCTTGGGCGAGGCCCATGTCCCATTCGCCTAAAGAGAAAGCCGCCCCCCGCATCACCATGCCGTCGATGACCAGCCTCCTCTCTTCTCCTTTCAGTTCACTTCCTTCAAAACAAGGGTCAAAGCTTTCAGGCTGTAGTTCCCTCTTCTCCTCCTCCGTTCTCATGTAGGCTTCCAGACAGACTGGGTGGATGGATAGGGTCTGGGAGTAATTTTCTCCCCTAACTTCCCGACACCACTAAGCTAACGTACGGAAGATGTTGGCATTTGTTCCCACTATGACAGGTGTTGGTCTCTCATCTGCCTCTGCCTCTGTGCAGATTAGCGCTATGATGGGTATCTCTTTATCCACTCCAACAACAGTCTTTGGGAATCGTAGTGTCACGGACACGTACCCTCTGTAGGGGTAGCTGTGCTCACTCAGTCCCCACACCACGAGTCCAGACAACGGTTTCAGAGGCTCATTGGATAAATATCTCTTATACCATCCTTCGAAGATGATGGACACTTGAGACCCGCTATACAGCAATACTGTACAAGGTTGACCATTGATATATGCGGGGACATGTGGGGCTGGTCCCACTAAACCTTCAGGCAGTGTTTTCGATTAGGCACTATTGTATGGGGCGGTAGAGTAGGTCTTAGTTGCTGATGGGCGCTCAGTATGGGGTTCTGGTGGCCCCCTTTCCCTTTCCCGTTTCCCGACTGCCTCTGAGCGTGATGGGGAAAATGTGAAGAGTTCTTTGAGCTCCACCTCTTCGGACACTGACGAGCTATATGGCCTGGACTCCCACAGACAAAGCACCCTTCTGGTTTCCTAGTCTCTACTCTACAAAGGTCATCATTCTTGCTTCCTGAAGCCAGGGTTTGCTTCTCGGCTACCTCCGCAGCACTTTGTAGCCGCTGTATTGTCTTGGCCTGGGCACTTAACAATTATGTAATCTGCTGCCCCTGTTTCTCGATGACTTTCAGCAGTTCCATCTTCTCATCTGGCAGTTGGTAGGTGGTATGGAGTTTATAGAGTAGATCAGTAGCATCTTCAGGGGATCCCAAAGCATCTTCTAAAGCACTCATATAATCTTGATAAGTTGCTAGTGGCTTGCTCCGCCAAGCAGCCTGCACCACTTCCATAGCAGTACCCTTCAAACTTTCTACTATTCTCTGCTTCTTTACGGCATCAGTGCACTGCCACTCTTCTAAGCACAGTAAAGTGACATCCCTCCAAGTATCATATCCTTCTTCTCTAGCAGGGGTGGGGAGGGCACCCGAGAATGTTCTTAGACAATGGTAGTTCCCTTCTGGCTGCATCTTTGCAAACTGACTGACTAACTTTTCCATAGCTGTCATAAGCACATCAGTAGGGGCCGCTGTCTCTTCAGGACTGGCTCTAAGTGGAATAGAGGGCGGACATAAACTAGTCTTTCTAGGCTGAGTGGTTGATTCCTGTTGCCGGGTCTCAACTTCGGACTCAGTAGGCCAAGTGATCTTCCATTGTCGACCATACTCTGGGGACATGGCTACCATGGATGGGAAGTATTCTTTCCTCAAGATCTGCCCGGTTGAGATCAGGGCTGTGGGTAACTGTCCCCCCTTTTCCTTTCTGCGGTCGACCACTTTAGGGTGGGCAAGTTCAGTGAGTCGGTTAACTATTTTCAGTATCTCTTCATCAGACGCATCACAGAGCTCACCACTCACTGCAAAGCTTTGTTTAGCTGTAACATCCATCTCTTCACACCACTTGCTCTGTTAAAGTCTCCATAGTAAATAATCCTGTGTTAGTTCTGGATCTCAGCAGTGCCTCCACTGTAACACCCCTTTAGGGCTACCATGGTACACTGGGTGTTATGGAGGGTCTCACCTCTCTAGGGTGCAGTGCCTCCACCCGAATCTTGATTGGAGCTCTCTCTCTGAGACTGCAGAAGGACGGTTATCTTCTGCCAGGGGCTGATTCGGGAAGCCCCTGCCACAGCTCAGTACACACACAGGGAACAGGAGTAAAACCGTTTAACAGGTTTATTACTATGCAGCAGAATTGAGGTGGGTGTAAAGGAATAACATACAATACAAGTAACAGTGCTCTATAAAAGTCATATACACATCACAATCTACTTCTACTCAAACCCTGCAAATATAACGTAGCAGGTTTTCCCTTTTTGTATTAACTCAGTCCAAACGTTGGGGCCCAGTTGCCGCGGATGTTGGCGCGCAAATTATAACTGTTGGTGCACTTAGATGAATATTAATGTCAATAGTCTGGGTTGTAGTGTACTCACTGTAAATAGCGCTGGTAGAACCACAAGTCTCAGAAGGGCACTCACTGTGTGTCTCAAACAGTCAGATGGGTCTCTGGTCACCAGCTGGGGGCGGCAGGATTCAGGCCTTTATACAATGGGAGTGCAGGCAGAACTCTCCGAGTCCTTGATGTAACTTGCATCAGAGGGTGACAGGACCGCGCTCTTTCCAACAGAGCGGGTATCTCAGAGGGGGCCGCCACACTCTGCAGCGTAGAGGAATGCAGATCCACACCGCTTCGTCTCTCACAGCAAGCTGCCACGCTCCTACTCCTCTGAACTTTCACTTTCACTTCCTGCCCAGCTCCCTCCCCCAAGTCCCTCCTACTCCAATCCACTCTCTCTCCTTCTATCCTTCCAGGCTGTGTCATCTGACTGAAACAAGGGTCCCTGGGAATTGTAGTCCACTGCAGCTCAGGGGAAAAACAGTTAATGTCTGTAGGTCCCTGTTTAACCGCAGCTGCAAAGCTCTTCTTAGTGGCTGTAAGTTCCAGTATACCGGTAGCTGCCCTGACAGTTCCATGTGCAGGTGTTACATGAATTTAGATTGTGAGCCCCAATTGGACAGTGATGATGATGTCAGTTAAGCGCTGCAGAATTAATGGTGCGATATAGGCAAGTAAAATAAAAAATAAATAAATATACTCATGTTTTTAATTTTTGAACTTGTGAACCACGTACTAGGAAAGAAGTTGGAGGGGAAAAGCAACACTACGTCATATAAAATAAAGGAATAGATCAAAAAGAAAGTTCAGAGATGAGATCAGAGAACAACATCCCCCCAAGGATACCCTGCTCACCATCATGTTCTTAACACATGTTTCAATGTATTTAGGGCAGTGTAGATGTAGCTGCCACTGCCTAACCTAATTGGTCAGTATAAACTTTCAGTAAGCTGAGATTTAAAAAAGTCATAAAGAAACAATTGGAAACCATGGTACCAAAATATGGACATCGCTATCAGATGGTCTACTGGTACAAAAGGTATCTTTTAGCAACCTTTATTGAAAACAGTTCATCGACTTAAACAATAATTTATGTACCAGCAGATGTTTGGCTAGCAGCAGTGCAGCTAATATAATGATCTCTCTCATGTTATCTTCACAACTGTGAATTATGATCTAAACTTGTCTGTATTTCGTCATTAAATCGGTCACCTGCCATACTAACTGGTATATTAGCTCAGCTCTGAGCCATGGTGTCCTTAGTACGTCTGAAGTGATCATTTATTGATTGTAAACAAAAACTGGGGGAACGGCAGGAAACCTGCATCGCATCAGCAGGGGATTGTAAATGTGAGTAGTGTTTTTCTTTTTAAACTTTGTAATATTTGTCACTGTTTTTATTTAAAACACCTACATGAGTGTAAGGAGCAATATATAAGTGACCATAATGCACTAATACATTCAAGAATACCTATATAAAAACGTGCAAGGCTCAAAATCATTAAAATATATACTTTATTGGATAACAAAATAATTAAAAGCATAAAAATAGACATACAAAAGCCAGACATATAAAATACTAACAGTGGGTAAGTAATAATAGCAAAGCTTTCTTGTATGAATACTACAAAACAACACAGTTATATTATCTGCCATCACAGGATTGAGGATGGATACTCAAAAGGTACAAGCCAAAATTGCCAGTGATGTATACGTTAAGGCCCTTTAAGAAACATACAGATTAACAGGGAGAGAATGATATCACATGAAAGTCCACATAATGATAATAATGCACATTGGCATGGAGTACACTTTACCTACAAAGAAAATGCACGTGACGCATGTTTCGCATCAAGCTTCGTGCCGGTGAGGTGACTGGTGATGCAGGAGGGTGGTGCACAGGAAGCGATCATGGGGTCGGTCAGACCCCATGATAACTGCATCGGGTGACTCACACAGTCAACTTGTGACCATAACGGTCACCTGACCGGTAGCCCAGAAGACCAATGAAGAACGTAAATGCCTAAGCAGTGCGTGGTTAGCAGCATAATCCTACAATGGAGATTAGTAATTATCACTTACCTTTAGTATTTCACATGTCTAACTTTTTTATATCTTTTTTTAAGCTTTTAATTCTTTTGTTATCCAATAAATATATTTTTTATTGATTTTGAGCCCTGCACATTTCTATATAGGTATTCTCACTGTTTTTATTTATTTATTTTTTTTGTTTATTTTTTACAGAAACTGGATAACCCATCTAAAGTTTGCTTTATTTTAAAACATATACTTTTGATTTGAAAAAAAAAATCATAGAAGGATTCATGGCTTTGCTGCTCTATGCATTTTCCTTAATGTAAGAAGCATACGGTAATAAGCATCATAACTCAAAGTTTGTGCAATGAATCATTAATAGTTAAATATATCAGATCGTATTAGGCCATAGCTGGCAGAATTCCTAGATGTGTACTATATGCAGTGGAGCTGTTCTGAAAACTTTAGTATTAGATATGAGCGAATTTATTTGAGAGGAATTGAATTCTGTTTGAATATACAAAAAGTCTGCATTTTTGAGAATACAGATTTATGTAAATTCACTTTGCACGTATTCAGCAAATTGGCAGCCGGGTGACCAGTCGAAGAGTTGTGGCTCGTGATGGGTGAAAGAAGAGGCGGTTCCTGGGACAGGCAGGGGGCAGTGAGCAGCGGAGGAGCCAGATAGGTGAGCTGTGAAATGAGTATACTTTTGTTTGTGGTTTTAAATCTTACATTTATTTTGCTGAAGGGGTCGGGAAATCTTGTAATATTGCCTGAAGAAGGAGCCTCTTTTCTCTGAAAGTTTGCATATATATATATATATATATATATATATATATTTTTTTTTTTTTTTTTTCTGGTTAGCCAATAAATGTATCACTCCGAGAATACTTTTGTCATTTTTGGGTATAAAAGTATTTACATCGATTTTTCTGGCTGACACGGTACCACAATATAACTTTGTATTGTACGTCAGAATGCTCATCTTTCTTTACTATGTAAGTCCTTGGAAAATAAGTGTTAATTTTAAAACTATTTCTGTACATTTATTTATACAAGTAATACATGTTATATTTTTTAACTCAATCAGTTTCTTAGTTTCAAAATTTGGTGTAATTTTTTAAGTTATAAAAATCCTTAATATTTAGAACTGTAAAACAAAAAAAAAATGAAAACATAGGTAAACACAAAATGATCACAAGATTTGTGCATGATAAATGAGTTAGTATGGATTTAGTAAATGTTTTATTCAGTCTACTATACATTCATCTGGTATATAATATCTCCCCAAAGCAGGGGCAGACATACCACTAGTGCAGCCTGTAGATCCACACAGGAGCCCCAGAGGTAAGGTGGCCCACTTGTATCTCCAAAGCAGCTGTTGTCACAGACACAAAGAGGAGCCATTTACAGTTGATGCACTCAGGCGATCCTCTGTCTGTACTTGCCACTTCCCCAAAGCCTTCTCTTCATACAATGAACATGTTGTATCTAAATAAACACTTGGTAGAGGCTGTAAGACCTGTTATAGACATGTATCTAAATAAACACTTGGTAGAGGCTGTAAGACCTGTTATAGACATGTATCTAAATAAACACTTGGTAGAGGCTGTAAGACCTGTTATAGAGTGAAGATTCCAGTGCGTAAATGTGGACAGATGAGGACCTGAGAACTAGACGGATGGGCATCGGCAACGAAGGCATCAGGGGTGCCGGGAAAGGTAAGTGGTGAAGTATTAGGTTTTTATTTTTTTGATTTTTCATATGATACGTTAATTATGCTCTGGGTTCTGGAGAGACCCCAGAACCTCAAGAGGTAAATTGAATTTGCGGTAAATTAATCATCACAGTAAAATCCACCCGATTTGGTGAATTTTAATTTAGTCAGATTTGCTCATTTTTACTGCCACATAAAGATACAATTCTCCTGAAGTAACACTGCAAGAAAAATGCCTGACTTGTCACAGTTTCCATCATCAAAATCATGAAATCATGCCTCTCCTTTTCTCACATAGTGTCCAAGTAGCAAATAATTATAGGGATTGCCTGAAAAAAGCCGTTGTTCTTATGCCCTGCTCACAACCCCCTGTTATGTACCAGAGTGGGGGGCTTTAATCTCTTCACGACCATTGACGTACCCATTCGTTATGGTCAGATAAAGATTCCCGACCTTTGACGTATGGTTACATAATGGCGATCATACAGGGCACAAGATCTGTTTTCTGGTATAAAGGCATAAAAATTCAAAGTTTGACAATGGCAAAATTTTAACTTTTTTTGTCATATTTTTTGATATTTTCATAAATAAAGACAAATCATATAGACCTAAATTTACCACTAATATGAAGTACAATATGTCACGAAAAATTTGTCTCGGAATCACTGGGATATATTGAAGCATTTCAGAGATATTACCTCATAAAGTGACACTGGTCAAAATTAAAAAAATTGGCATGGTCAGGTAAAAACAGGCTGGGTGGTGAAAGGGTTAAGGAAGGAAGTGATGTGCTATGGTTGTCCTTCATTGGACACAATATTTTTTTGTTGTTGCACAAGTTGTAGTTTTGAATGACACCAATTATTTTACCATGTAATGTACCTAAAAGTGGGAAAAAAATTCCAAGTGGAGTAAAATCGTAAAATAACTGAAATTGTTTCATTTTTTTTAGTTTTGCTCTTCTGACATTTATTGTGTTAAAAAAATGACCTTTCAATGTGGTACTCCAAGTCAGTATGATTACAGTGTTTGCAAATTTGTATATATTTTTTTAATTAAGTGTTGAAAAAAAAATCTGAATTTTTTTTATCAAAATTAGCTTGTCTCGCCAGGTTCTGAGACTCATAACTTATTTATTTTTTCATTGACAGACTTGCTTAGTCTTAATTTTTGTGCGGAGAACTATATTCTTTATTAATGCCATTTGGGGAACATAATGTCATAGGGGTGCCGCGACAGAGTTGGGCCAGAACATTGCAGAGTTTGGTTACACATACAACTCCGCTGGTTAAAACTGCTTCACCTTCCTATTAGCAGTTCAGGTTTTCCTTGCTCTGTTTTTGCAAGGGTTAAACAGTCATGTTTGTCTCCTGAAGCTCTTCATCCTGAGTTCTCTGTCTCTACCACCAACTTCCCCAGTCTTTGTTGATGGAAATCTGAAAGTCCAGATAACTAAGATTATTGATTCCCACTTTGTTCGTCGGTCTCTTCAGTATTTGGTACATTGGAAGGGTTATTAATTGTTATTAATTGTTTGTACTACACTGCTCAAAAGTAAGGGAACACTTAAAAAAGATAAATATTCAAATTGAAGATATTTACTGATATAAATTGTGTAATACATTGAGAACAAAATGACAACCAATGGTCTTTGGAATCCAAAAACATTCATTTAATAAGTGCAGGATTCTAAATAATACCGAAAATCAAAGTACAAAATTAACATTATAGTCAGTTCCAATTTGTATGAATTTCTTTACAACAAATCATGATGTTACTCTGTAGTTTGTATAGCCCCAGGTCCCTGTAGCCATTTCCTTCAATGCCTGGGTATGTTCTTAATGAAATGGTGGAAGGTGATCTGGGGAATTACTTTCCACATCTGGATCAGGGTATCAGAGAAATGTAGGACTGTCTGTGGCACTACTTAGAAGTGTCACATGCACTTACACTGACCCAAAGGTTCTCAATTGGATTTAGGTCTGCTGAAGAAAAGGGCCAGTCAGTAGTATTAATGCCTTTGTCATCCAGAAATTGCCTACAGACTTTGTCCACATGAGGCCAAGCAATGTCTTTCACCAGAAGGAACCCAGGGTCTACTCTATCAGTGTAAGGTCTGACAATGGCTCTGAGCCTTTCATCCCATGTACTAAATGCAGCCATGGTACGATTGCCTATCATGTAAAGGTTCATGTAACCCTCCAAGGATGTGCCTCCAGTGACCAAGACTGGCTCACTGCCAAACCGATCATGCTAGATGTTGTTCCAGGCAACATAATGTTCTCCACATTGTCTCCAAACTCTTTCATGTCTGTCACATGTGCTCAGTGTGAACCTACTCTCAGTTGTCAGGCGAACAGGGAGCCAATGTTGGTCTTGTTAATTCTGGTGTTCTATAGCAAATGCTGATCGAACTGCACGGTGCTGTACTGTGAGGTCAGATCTCACTACAGGACCAAGGTGCTCTCACACCACCCTCCTAGAGAAAGACTCCACATAGACATCAAAAACAGGAACAAAATCTGACTGTGATCTCATCCTTAGGGATTCTATTCATAGTGTGAATAGTTCTGAAACTGCTGTAGTCAGTAAAATGGCATTTTGTGTTGAATTTGGAAAAACCATGTCTTATATTAGTTGTGTTGTGCTATGCAAATTGTTTTGTTCTATTGTTGATTGTTTTTTTACAAACTGAAGAATGTTTATAAATTTTGCTGATAAATCTAATTTGCAATATGGGTTGAGTAATTTTGATTGCAACTGTGTCTACACTATCATTTTTTGGGCGCTTGATATTGGATTTTTATGTACATGATTATGTGGCACCCCAGGGGTCTGGTTTTCCACAGTAATGTAATGTTATGTCTGAGAGCAGGTGGGAGGTCCTTTGGTCAGGGATCCTGTGCATGCCACACCTCCTGCCCAGTCTTGGGAGGGGAAGAACTTCCCCTGTATAAACCCGGGGCTGAGGCAGGGTGAGTCAGACAAGGAGAGTGGAGACAAGAAGCAGCATAGGAAACAGCAGAGTTACAAGGAGTCAGGGGCTGGCAGCTGCAGAGCTCGCCCTGACTAAGAAGATTCTTTACCGGACCCGGAGTCCGAGGCTGTGGGGACTAACTCCTACCCAGCAGCAGAATCCGTCAGGCAGGGGATTTCAGGTCCTCTGGCCCAGAAGCCCGAAGGCACGGTCACACGCGTGGGACCAGCACCGCCATCGTGGAGCGGAAGCCATTAGAAGGCCCCGAGTCACCGGCCATACGGGTGAGCACCACATGGTACACTCAGGGACGTGGGCTACTTACATCAGCTTCTAGCAAGGTAGCCAGAAGAGTACAGTCAGTTGGGGAGGCCTACAACTACGCCTGGCCAGGGGAGATCCCATCTGCTCAAAGACTGACCAGGCCCCGTTTGCTAGCAAGTACTCCGGGAGGGTCTGTCGTTGTTACCAGTAAAGACCCTGAACTACACCGTACCGTCTCTGAGTGGTTCCTGCTACCCCCATCATCCACGTTGGCTGCCCTGAGGCCATACCCCTCCCGTTGGGGGTTATACTATCACGCTGCACCATCCATCCACCGGCCTCAGCGGTCTGCCCTGCAGCAGCAGCTTCCTGGCTGCACTCAACGGGTGGCGTAGTCATCAACTATTTACTACTAATAGACTGCCGTCTAGTTTGACTCCCTGGGCACGGACCGGGTCACCGCCACGAGACTACAACCCTCCACTGATCCGGCTCCGGGTAGGCTCCCGCGTGCGCAACGCAGCGCGACACAGGCCCAGGGGCGCGTCAACTTTGGCGTAGTCGGCAGGATCTGTGGGAGCTGATGCGCAGGCTTTGGACAATGACCCGGCTCCAGACCTACACCATCAGGTCCAAGAGCTAGCTAAGAGCGTTGCTGCGCTAACCCGAACTGTGCAGTCTTTACAGGTTTCCACCCCAGGGAAGATCCAGCTGGCATCCGGACCGGAGGACATCCCGTGGCGTCGACCAAGGAGGACCCCACCGGCCAGAGGAAGACCCAGTGACCGATACAGCGAGGACGGACGACCCATCTGCCGCCGCTGCAATCAACCCGGACATATGGAAAGGTACTGTTCTTTAAACGGGCACAACCTGGGGTAGAGGGCCAACCCCCAGGACAAAGATCACCAGGCCCATCGAACTGGCGCGACAGATATGTGGGAGGACGTCCAGTCTTGCCTGTGGTACTGGATGGCATTCCCATGAGTGCCCTACTGGATACCGGGTCACAGGTCACCACCATCCCGTACGTGCTCTTCAAGCAGTACTGGAATGACTCGGATGTTACCCGCTACCCTGACGACGACTTGAGTATCATCGCCAGCAATGGCCAGCCCGTGCCACAGATCGGATTTAAAGAGGTGACCCTCAAAATCGGTAGAGTCGAACTGGCCGCACAGGGACTGATCATTGTAGATATTGATAAACATGAGAGTCACCCAAAAATAACTCTAGGAACTAACGTAATTGAAAATTGTCTTGCAGAGGTGATTTTCCTTTTACAGCAGGTTGCCAAGAACACCAGCTCCGGCGAGCAGCGGGTGCTCCAGAAAGAGATCCGGGCACTGATGCAACGGCAACAAGTGGAACTCTCCGGCGGTGAGATTGGTAGCGTAAGAATGTGTGACCCTTTTCCTATTGCCATGCCCCCAAAAAGTGAAATGATGATTTGGTGCCGGGCAGCTATTGGTCTGAGAGGTAGAGATTACCAGGCAATGGTAGAACCAGTTTACTCAGACAGTAGGCCCACCATTTTGACAGCACGGGGGGTGGTCAATGTACGCCATGGGAGGGTGCCCATTCGCATAATAAATATCGGGGAGAGGGAAGTGTACCTGCCCCGGTATGCCACGCTAGCCAAATTATATACCACTAATCAAAATTCTATACAATCTGTGGAACCCTTGCCTCCATCTCACCCGGAGGAAGGTAACGGCTCTAAGAAAGACATGGAGGACTGGTGTCAGCAACTACATTTGGGTACTGATTCCACTCCCTCACATCAGAAACAAGGAGTCTATCGGGTGGTTCAAGAGTATGAGAGAGTGTTTAGTAAACACCCGTTAGACTTCGGGCGAGTCAAGGGGGTAGAACACCGCATCCCCACGGGAGATCATCCTCCCATAAAAGAGAGGTATCGACCCGTACCCCCTGCACATTACCAACACGCCAAGGGGATGCTTAGAGACATGAAGGAGGCTGGGGTAATCCGGGATAGCTGTAGCCCCTGGGCAGCCCCACTAGTTTTAGTCAAAAAGAAAGACAACACCATGAGGATGTGTTTATAGATTACCGGAAAATCAACCGTATCACACACAAGGATGCGTACCCCTTACCAAGGATAGAGGAGTCATTGGCTGCTTTAAGATCTGCTAACTTCTTCTCTACCTTGGATCTCACTAGCGGGTACTGGCAGGTTCCTGTAGCAGAGGCGGACCGGGAGAAGACCGCATTCACCACCCCGATGGGACTTAGCGAGTTCACCTGCATGCCGTTCGGACTCTGCAACGCCCCAGGAACCTTCCAACGATTAATGGAGTGCTGTCTGGGCCACAGAAACTTCGAGACGGTCCTGTTGTACCTGGACGATGTCATCGTATACTCCAAAACTTATGAGGACCACCTGAAACACCTGGCGGAGGTGTTCGAAGCTCTGGCGAGTTACGGCCTAAAGGTGAAACCCTCCAAGTGTCACCTCCTGAAACCAAAGGTGCAATACCTGGGACACGTGGTGAGCGCTGACGGAGTGGCTCCCGACCCCGATAAGATCACCGCAATTAAGGGATGGCCAAGCCCCTCCAGCGTAAAAGAAGTGCGGCAGTTCCTAGGGTTGGTAGGCTACTACCGAAGGTTTATTCCCGGTTTCACCAAAAAGGCAGCGCCTATGCAGGACCTCCTGATAGGCCAGTCCCGAAAGGCCAAGAACCAGAAGCCGCCCTTCAAATGGGAAGAGCTAGAAGAAGAGTCCTTCCGCCAGCTGAAGATGGCCCTCACGGGGGATGAAATCTTGGCGTACCCGGACTATAGCCAGCCCTTCATCCTCTACACCGACGCCAGTAACATCGGGCTAGGAGCCGTACTGTCCCAGATTCAGCAGGGGAGAGAACGAGTAATCTCCTATGCCAGCCGAAAACTGCGACCCACCGAAAGGAACCCCGAGAATTACAGCTCATTTAAGCTAGAGTTCCTGGCCGTGGTATGGGCAGTCACCGAGCGCTTTAGGCATTACCTCGCTTCTTCCCGGTTCACCGTATACACGGATAACAACCCGTTGACACACCTGGACACGGCAAGACTCGGTGCCCTGGAGCAGAGGTGGATGGCCCGTCTGTCCAACTACGAGTTCACAATCAAATACCGGGCAGGACGCTCCAATACTAACGCGGATGCCCTGTCCAGGATGCCCAACCTGCCGGACGAAGGAGAAGATCCGGAGGGACTGGAAGAAGTTGAACTCCCTGCGTTCCACCGTCATGGGACTATCCAGTATTCCCACCGGGTAAGGGGTAAGCAGGCTGCTACGTTGAACCCCTTACCCCACTACAACTGGGCGGAAACGCAAGACAGCGACCCTGCCGTCCGACTGGTGAAGGAGATGCTGACTCGGCCGGAGGCTCGCCTTGAACCAGACGCTCCGGAGGAAGCCAAACAACTATGGGCGGAGAAGAGTCGACTATTCCTTTACAAGGGGAAGTTGTGCCGCAGAATGGTCAACTCCCGGACGCATGAACTACTCTGGCAAGTAGTGGTGCCACGAAGAGACGCAGCCATGGTGATGGAGGCATACCACGACGGAGCTGGACACTTTGGGTGGAAAAAGCTGGAGTTCCTGCTGCGCGAGCGGTTCCACTGGGTAGGCATGAGGGGAACCATCGAGAAGTGGTGCAGAGACTGTGGCCCGTGCAATCTGAGAAGGAAGGACCGGGCCAGCCAGAAGACTCCCCTGCAGTCCATCGTCACCCGGCAACCATTGGAACTGGTAGCCTTGGATCATGTAAAACTGACCCCAAGCAGAAGTGGCTACGTCTACGCGTTAACCATCGTGGATCATTACTCCCGGTTCTTGGTTGTCGTCCCCGTCAAGGACTTAACGGCTCAAACAGCAGCTAGAGCCTTCCAGCAGCACTTCTGCCGTCCACACGGGTACCCGGACCAAGTGCTGACGGACCAGGGACCTGCCTTTGAAGCGGAGGTCTTCCAGGAATTCTGCAATCTGTATGGCTGCCGGAAGATAAGGACGACACCCTACCATTCGCAAACTAATGGACTTTGTGAAAAAATGAACCAGGTGGTAATGGATCTTCTAAAAACATTGCCCCTGGAAGAACGCAGTCTGTGGCCTGAGAAGTTGCCCGATCTGGTGGACCTATACAACCACATCCCGGTAGGTTCCACCAACTGTACCCCGGCTTACCTAATGAGGGCGAGACCTGGTAAGTTACCTGTTGACCTGGAAATGGGAGTCCTGACACCTGAGGACACTTCACCAGAAACAGACTGGGACACAGAGAGGCAGCAGCAGTACCGGAGAGTACAAGAGAGCGTGGAGCGAAGTCTCTGTCAGGCTAGGGAAAGACAAGAGAAGACTTACAACCGGTATGCTCCCGCTGTTCCCCTGGTACCCGGAGAGCAGGTCTTGAAGAGGAAAAGACGGCTCCACAAGTTGGATGACCAGTGGGAGAAGGACCCGTACACCGTACTGCCCTCAAGCCACGAGAACCCGAAGGTCTGTACCATCAGTAAAGACGGAGGGGAAACCACAGCCATTGTATCCCGGGACCACCTGAAGAAGTGTCCCGAACAACTGAGGAACCCTGAAGAGGAACAAGAAGACCATCGACCCGTGGGAGAAAGGGAAGATATGGTTAGTACCGTGCTCGGGGACTTCCCTCGGTCTTGGACTCAAGTCAATGGTGCAGTTGTGGTACCCGTACTCACCTTCCTCCAACCATCATCCCAAGAACCTACGGAGCAACGGGTAGAGCTGGAAGAACAGCCGGTCCAGGAGGCAGAAGACTCCACACGAGTAGAACAGGAGAATCAACCCTCTGCTTATAGTGAGCCTGCCGTACCCCTAGTGAGACAAAGAGCCGGTAGACAGCTGCCCAGTTTACCCTTGACCGCTCCTACACCCTGTAGTTCAGGGCCAGACAGTCAGCTCCGTAGGTCCACTAGGGCCACTAGAGGCCAGTTACCCGCACGCTGGAGGATTTGAAGTGTATAAATTGTTTTATTTATGTTTATCTGTGTATTGTTGCTTGTGTATAATTTTGTGTTTCCAGTTGTTTTTAGGAAACCTTGGTGGATTTACCGGGAATCCTTGTATATAGTTGGAGCGTAACCCAGGATGGACTAGAGACTGTTAAGGACTCGGGGTAGGACAGACCCCTACCTGGTTACGTCTCCCTGTGTTGGTGAAATGGACACCTTTGCTTTTCTTCAAAGACTGCATCCGGTTGCGGACACGCCGTAACCATCTTATGTGTTTTTCTTATAGTATTGGTATTGTTATACTTTGTTATGTTTTTCTAAATGTGTTTAGTCCCGGAGTACTAAATTTCACTAGGGGGGAATGTGGCACCCCAGGGGTCTGGTTTTCCACAGTAATGTAATGTTATGTCTGAGAGCAGGTGGGAGGTCCTTTGGTCAGGGATCCTGTGCATGCCACACCTCCTGCCCAGTCTTGGGAGGGGAAGAACTTCCCCTGTATAAACCCGGGGCTGAGGCAGGGTGAGTCAGACAAGGAGAGTGGAGACAAGAAGCAGCATAGGAAACAGCAGAGTTACAAGGAGTCAGGGGCTGGCAGCTGCAGAGCTCGCCCTGACTAAGAAGATTCTTTACCGGACCCGGAGTCCGAGGCTGTGGGGACTAACTCCTACCCAGCAGCAGAATCCGTCAGGCAGGGGATTTCAGGTCCTCTGGCCCAGAAGCCCGAAGGCACGGTCACACGCGTGGGACCAGCACCGCCATCGTGGAGCGGAAGCCATTAGAAGGCCCCGAGTCACCGGCCATACGGGTGAGCACCACACGGTACACTCAGGGACGTGGGCTACTTACATCAGCTTCTAGCAAGGTAGCCAGAAGAGTACAGTCAGTTGGGGAGGCCTACAACTACGCCTGGCCAGGGGAGATCCCATCTGCTCAAAGACTGACCAGGCCCCGTTTGCTAGCAAGTACTCCGGGAGGGTCTGTCGTTGTTACCAGTAAAGACCCTGAACTACACCGTACCGTCTCTGAGTGGTTCCTGCTACCCCCATCATCCACGTCGGCTGCCCTGAGGCCATACCCCTCCCGTTGGGGGTTATACTATCACGCTGCACCATCCATCCACCGGCCTCAGCGGTCTGCCCTGCAGCAGCAGCTTCCTGGCTGCACTCAACGGGTGGCATAGTCATCAACTATTTACTACTAATAGACTGCCGTCTAGTTTGACTCCCTGGGCACGGACCGGGTCACCGCCACGAGACTACAACCCTCCACTGATCCGGCTCCGGGTAGGCTCCCGCGTGCGCAACGCAGCGCGACACAGGCCCAGGGGCGCGTCAATTATATTTAACTAGTTGTAGGTGAAATAATTTTGTCTTAGATTGTATTTCTTTTTTTGAACGGTTAATTATATTTCTGTTATGGAATATCATTTAAAAAAAGGCTATACTTACCAATATAAGGTTAAAATACCAGTTCATTGCATGATGCAAGCAGGGCCCAAATGTTCTGGATATAAAACAGGGGCAAAATATTAATGAACATCCAAGAGGGCGTGGATACTTAAAGGCCGACTCAGCATTTGTGTTTTCTTTAAAATGATTTTTTCTTTTTTGTTTTCCAGGTATTCATCTCCAATTTTTGCTCCAAATTCTTCAAAATGGTGCACCCTTGATAGATTTTCAGCAAAGTCAAACTTCATTTCTTTCTCTTTCATTTTTTTTGGGCCTTTTTAGAGCAAAAAGTCACATAATCCTTTAAAATTAATCAGAAAAAAAGAGTCAGCTAACCATTGAAATATTCATGTATGGATTTTAATTAATTATATATTATTAAAGCATTGATTTTTATGGAAGACCCGGACACTGGATTTTTCTCCTCTTAATCCTTTAAAATGATACACGTCGGTCTTCAAAAAAAAATGATCCACTAGGGTACTGGAGTACAATTGCTCCAAAATTTTGTGTCGTTTTGAAGAGTCTCAGATGGTGAATTAAGTTAAAGTATCTGGTCAAGCAAAACCACAACAATATTCCTAAACAATAAAAACAGAAAAAAACAAGTAAAGTAAACTTTTATAAAGGTGTAAATTAAGTGATGAATAAGGTGCAAATAAAAAAGTCACTAATAAAACCAATATTATTCCACAAAATAAGGCACAAACACAATGATGAATCGGAATACCTTAATATTTCAAATGCAAACACATAATGATTATATAGGTGCTAGACTTACAGCTACTATTAATCTAATATTATTCACAGGACATACATGTGTTAATTTGATTAGGAGCATGTTGTAAAATAAACCTCATGATCCCCCTTAAATCATAAATGATGTAAACGCGCGTTGGGAACTTGCACTGGAACTTTATCATTATGGGATAGCCATCCATATGATTCATATGTATGTCTTTGCCATATTTTTTCTCATTCATTAGGGGATTACCCTTGGACTCTGTATTTATGTCTCATATCTTGGGTATACTTTCCATATGATTCACTGTCTACCATATCATAGCAGTTCATCAGGTTTCATATCACAGATGGGTATTGATCCTTACTCTGTCATTGTTGCTTCTTTTTATACCTCACTCAGTACGGTGTTCTTTATTTATTTTTGACTATGTGACCATAGATATTCTGTGACGTTCTTACTATGAGTGATACATGAACTGTTATCTATTTAATACAATTTAGCCGTATATATGCGGCAATTCCTTGGATTTCTTTTGGATCATTCTCTGGCAAACCTCTTTTATTCTTTGTTTTCATTATTGTTATTATCTATCAAATTAATAACATTTTGTATTTCTTACCATATGAATATAGTACACCAGTATCTGTGACATACAGTATGTACAGTACAGACCAAAAGTTTGGACACACCTTCTCATTTAAAGATTTTTCTGTATTTTCATGACTATGAAAATTGTACATTCTCAATGAAGGCATCAAAACTATGAATTAACACATGTGGAATTGTATACTTAACAAAAAAGTGTGTAACAACTGAAAATATGTCTTATATTCTAGGTTCTTAAAAGTAGCCACCTTTTGCTTTGATGACTGCTTTGCACACTCTTGGCAATCTCTTGATGAGCTTCAAGAGGTAATCTCCGGAAATGGTCTTCCAACAATCTTGAAGGAGTTCCCAGAGATGCTTAGCACTTGTTGGCCCTTTTGCCTTCACTCTGCGGTCCAGCTCACCCCAAACCATCTCGATTGGGTTCAGGTCTGGTGACTGTTGAGGCCAGGTCATCTGGCGTAGCACCCCATCACTATCCTTCTTGGTCAAATAGCCCTTACACAGCCTGGAGGTGTGTTTGGGGTCATTGTCCTGTTGAAAAATAAATGATGGTCCAACTAAACGCAAACTGGATGGAATAGCATGCCGCTATAAGATGCTGTGGTAGACATGCTGGTTCAGTATGCCTTCAATTTTGAATAATCCCCAACAGTGTCACCAGCCAAGCACCCCCACACCATCACACCTATTCCTCCATGCTTCACGGTGGGAACCAGGCATGTAGAGTCCATCCGTTCACCTTTTCTGCGTCACACAAAGACACGGTGATTGGAACCCAAGATCTCAAATTTGGACTCATCAGACCAAAGCACAGATTTTTACTGGTCTAATGTCCATTCCTTGTGTTCTTTAGCCCAAACAAATCTCTTCTGCTTGTTGCCTGTCCTTAGTAGTGTTGAGCCACCCCCGTAGTGTTTGAGTTCGGTTCGGTTCGTCGAACACCCGTATGTTCGCCGAACTGTTCGTCGAACACCGTTAAAACCAATGGCAGGCAAACAAAAACACATAGAAACACATAGAAAACACCTTCAAAGTTGTCCAAAAGCTGACAAACTGCTCAGAAGACACAACTAACACATGGAAAAGTGACAAGTACATATAGTCATGCGAAAAGAAAAGAGGTGGAGGAGTAAAAAGAGGGGGAGACACAGATATAGGCATGTCATGCCCTTCTAAAACCGAAAAAGTGCGAAGCCGACACGGCCAGTCCGTTCCTGCCCGTGCGACCTCCGTGTCGCCGGGTTTGTGCCAGAGCTGCGGTGGACCCTGACGGCCAGTCCCCCTCTCCCAATACTGGTGCCTGTCCGCTGGTGGGTCGAGCGAGCCCCCCTGAGGTGGAGGCAGGTCTAAGCTTTTAAATTTAATTTGTCTCTCTAATTTGAATGAATACACTTTAAATCCTTTTACAAGGATCTATTGGAAGGCAAGTCTCATGCCAGCAGCCGCGTAATTCCAGCTCCAGTAGTGTCCACTAAAGCTGCTGCAGTTAAAAAGCTTTTATAAGGATCGTGCTCGGCGGTCCACCGCAAGGCGTCCTACCGCCAGTCTCAGCCCCTATGCCTTGGGGTGCCTCCCCGATGCTCTACACTGAGTGTCCCGGGGGCCCGAAGCATTTCCTTTGAAAAAATTAAGTGTCCAAACTACAGGTGGTGTAGCTTGCTTAACAGCTGGGATAATCCACTGACTAGCAGACTCTGCTACTAGGAACAAAGTATTTCCTGGGCTAGATGCAGTTAAAAATTTGTAATTAGATGCTCTCGTTGGGTGCTGTGAAGGTACTCCATAGAGTCTCCTGGCACGCCATATATTATTCCCTTAAAAAACTTGGGGTAGGGGTCTAGGGGACCCTTTTATAGGCAAAATCACGGCCCTGTATCGCAATACGTCACCTAGGCTGAAGATAAATGGAACATTTTCATCACCTTTCATAATCACCAATGGGACAAGGCAGGGATGTCCTCTGTCCCCTCTCTTATACATATTAGTGACCGAGCACCTGCTCTCATCAATTCGCTATAACCCCAATATTAGGTGGATTCAGGTGGGAGGCACCGAGTACAAGTGCTCTGCATTTGCTGATGATGTCCTAGTATATATCACTCAATCACATATATCCATCCCTGCTGTTCTGGCTGAAATAGATCACTTTGTTACATGGTCAAATTTTAAAATCAATGCAGCGAAGTCTGAGGCCCTCGATGTCTCCCTCCCCAAATCCATACAGGATTCCATTCAGTCCAACTTTCCCTTTGCCTGGCCCTCACAGGGTATCAAATACTTAGGAATTTCTATTCATAGAGACCTCTCCCGTCTATGTTATCTTAATTTTGGGCCCTTTATTGAACAACTCCATACAGACCACGGTTGGCAAGTTAGAACTGTAAGATTCACTACGTGAACCACTGGTGTTTTGTGGAATGGCACATGTACACTGTGTTCCAAATTATTATGCAAAAAGTGTTTTAGGAGTGATAAGGTAAGAATTTTTTTGTTTGTCAGTTAAACTCATTGATGGTGATGTGTGTCAGGGCTCTTTATATCACTGTAAGCAATTGCAGACACCTGTGCTAATTAGTTTGGCAGGTGTGTCCAATGAAAGGCAAGACTACTTAAGAAGGCTGTCCCACATTTTTAAGCAGCCTACATTTTCTGCCAAAATGGGAAAGAAAAAGGATGCATCGGCTGCTGAGAAGCAACAAATTGTGGAGTGTTTAGGTCAAGGCATGACTACAATCAACATTGCAAGACACTTCATCCTGATCATCGCACAATCAAGAAGTATGTAGCTGATTCACAGTACACACATGTGCGTGCTGATAAGGGCAAATTGAGGACTCTTTCCTACAGGCAATTACGTCAGGTTAAAAGAGCAGCGGCAAAAAAGCCTTGTCATAGCAGCAGACAAGTTTTTGAAGCTGCTGGTGCCTCCAACGTGCCCGAACAACAAGATGCAGAGTCCTTCAGAGGTTTGCAGCTGTGCATAAGCCATCCTGTCGACCTCCTCTATCCACTGCACACAAGCAGAAACAGCTCCAGTGGGCCAAACAATACATGAAGACTGACTTCAAAACTGTTTTGTTCACCGATGAGTGCCGTGCAACGCTCGATGGTCCAGATGGATGGAGTGGAGGATGGCTGGTTGATGGACACCCCACGCTAACACGGCTACAGCTCCAACAAGGAGGAGGTGGAGTAATGTATTGGGCTGGAATCATGGGGAGAGAGATTGTCGGCCCCTTTAGGATCCCTGAAGGGGTAAAGATGAACTCCATAATGTATGTGGAGTTTCTCAAACAGCACTTCCTGCCATGGTTCAGGAAGAAGAACAGTGTATTCCGCAGAAAGATCATTTTCATGCATGATAATGCTCCGTCTCATGCTGCACATAACACATCTGCATCTCTGGCTGATATGGGCATAAAAGGGGAAAACTTATGGTGTGACCCCCATGCTCCCCAGACCTCAACCCCATTCAGAACCTCTGGAGCATCATCAGAAGGAGTGTCTATGATGGCGGGAGGCAGTTCACATCTAAGCAACAGCTCTGGGATGGTATTCTGTCCTCATGCAAAACAATTGAAGCAGAAACCATCCAAAACCTGACAAATTCAATGGACGAGAGAGTTGAGAAGCTCTTTTGAACAAGGGGTCCTATGTGCAAATGTAACATCACCTATAATAAAGTTTTGAGTTGAAAACTGTTTGATTTCAGTTTCTAATAACCTGCTAATGCTTATAATTTCAAAAATGACCATTTTTTTGTTCTTTATTAAAATTAAAAGGTTGATCGAAGAGTGTGGGGGATCTAAGAGTGTGGCAACCCAGTAGTCAGGATTACTTCGAATTCTGACAATCTGAGTGTCATGTTGCAGGTAGTGCAGCAAGAAGGCACTCATGTGTCTTGCGCATCTAGGATCCCCAAAATTATTTTTCAGGCTAGATGCAGCTAAAAATTATTATTAATTTGAAAGCTGGTGGAGCTTAGTATAGATGGCCTAATAGAATCAGTACTGCAAACTGCTACAAAGCCCAAATCATTTTCCAGCCAAGATACAGATAAACATGATTAGTAATTTTAAATCTGGTGGAGTTTAGTATAGATAGCCTAATAGAATCAGTACTGCACACTGCTACAAGGCCCAAATTATTTTCCAGCCAAGATACAGATAAACATGATTAGTAATTTTAAATCTGGAGGAGTTTAGTATAGATGTCCTAATAGAATCAGTACTGCACACTGCTACAAGGCCCAAATTATTTTCCAGCCAAGAAACAGATAAACATGATTAGTAATTTTAAAGATTAAAACGGTTAGTGAGGTGATTTTAACAAATCATCAAGCTTTTACTCTCCCCAGGATGACACAGGGGTAGAAAAGTCGTTTCGGATCCATGATTTGTTCATCTTTATGAGCGTGAGTCTGTCTACATTATCAGTGGAGAGCTGCGTGCGCTTATCTGTCAGCACACCACCAGCAGCGCTGAACACACGTTCAGACTGAACGCTGGCTGCGGTGCATGACAAGATCTCCAAGGTGTAAGTGGCGAGCTCGGGCCATTTTTCCAGATTGGAAGCCCAAAAAGAGCAAGGGTCCAGTGACACAGTCATGGCTTCAATGTTTACTTGGAGATACTCCTGTACCATCGTCTCTAGGCGTTGACTATGTGTCAGACTTCTTGTCTCCTGTGGCCTTGCAAAGGATGGGCTAAAAAAGTGGCGAAATGATTCCGCAAAATTGATGTTACCAGCAGATACTGTGTTTCTGTTACGTTTTGAGAGCTGAACACTCGACGGTCCCACTGTTATGATCTGCTACAAGCACTAAGGAAAGACAGGAGATCTGTCCCTACAATCGAACTAAACTGGATCCCTATGATGTAACGGGGAACCTGATCCTGCGATCAGACCCGCTAAAGTCCTCGGCTAGTCTGTACGAAGACCTATAGATGCAAGGGAGGAATCCCTACAAGAACTAGGGACTGGGATAAAGTTGGACACCTCCTAGCAGAAATTGTAGCAGTCAAAGACAAACACACAACAAAGAACATAGAGGTCCGAAGACCTAGCAAAACTAACAGAGAACGGTAACAGAGTACCAAGCTAGCTCAAGAGTAGTAAATACAATGAAGTCCAGCAAGGCCAGGAAGGCGGAGCCGGATTAAATAGGCAAAAATGGTCATGTGACCAGCAAACTAGAAAAAACCTAACAGGAGAGTTCTAACAGTGCCCCCTCTTCTAAGAGGATCCTCCGGATCCCCTAGGACCGGGCTTATCAGGAAACCTCCTGTGAAATGCTCTGACAAGTCTGGAAGCAGAAACATCATCCGCCCTCACCCATGAGTTATCCTCGGGTCCGAAACCCTTCCAAGCGACGAGATACTGCAAACTCCCTCTATACCGTCTAGAATTTAGGATGCGGGAAATTTCATATTCCCCGACCTCCACCACCGGAGGAACAGTGGCAGAGGCGTCAGCAACCGACACATCAGCTTTTTTCAACAGAGAAACATGAAACACCGGATTAATCTTCCAGGAGGTAGGAACCTCCAACCTAACAGCAGATTGGTTAACTATCTGAAGCACCTTAAAGGGCCCTACAAACTTGGGTCCCAATTTTTTCGAAGGAATCCTCAATCGCAGATTCTTAGAGGACAACCAAACCATGTCACCAATAGCAAACTAAACCTCTTGCCGTTTCCTATCAAAGTACCTCTTAGATTTTTTGTTAGCCTCCTGAAGATTATCATGCACATCCGTCCAAACTCTCTCCAAATCACCGGAAAAACTCTCCTCCTCCGGCACAGCCGATACCAATTTGGAGAATGACCCAAAAGATGGATGTCTCCCAGTACAACAAAAAAAAGGCGAACACCCAGCAGAAGAGGATGTATGGTTGTTAAGAGCAAATTCAGCAAGTGGCAGAAACTCAGACCACCCCTCTTGATTGTCTGCCACAAAGCAACGCAAGAACTGCTCAACATCCTGTTTTTTTCTTTCTGTCTGGCCATTAGACTCAGGATGATATCCGGATGAAAACGACAAATGAACTCCCAACCTGTCACAAAAGGCACGCCAAAAACGAGCCACGAACTGAGGTCCCTTATCAGAAACAATGTCAGTAGGAACGCCATGTAGTCTGACAATTTCCTTGACAAAGGCCTTAGCGAGTGTCTTAGCGCAAGGCAGTTTGATGAAGGGAACCAAGTGACACATCTTGCTAAAACGATCCACGACCACCCAGATGACCGTGAAACCTTCAGAGGGGGGAAGGTCAGTAATAAAGTCCATAGCCAGATTTGTCCAAGGTGCACTAGGAACCTCCAGAGGGCAAAGCAACCCCGCAGCAGGAGCATGCGAAGACTTAGATCTAGCACACACAGTACATTGACGCACCCACTTAATGACTTCCTTCTGCCATCCAGGCCACCAAAAACTGCGACCCACAAGTCTCTTGGTCTCAGAAATTCCTGGATGACCTGCCAACCAAGACTCATGACACTCAACAAACAAATCTCTCCTAAAGGTCCTAGGCACAGACAACCTCCCATGGGGAGTGTTAGATGGGGCATTCTCCTGAGCTTTAAAAATCTCATCCTCCAAAACGGAGTCCAAAGCAGCAATCACAACACCTTCTTGTAAAATGCTCTCCTCCTCATCCTCAGCACTGACTATAGGAGAAAAGCTGCGAGACAAAGCATCCGCTTTAACATTCTTGGTACCCGGGATGTAAGTAACAGAAAAATTAAACTGCGAGAAAAAAAGTGCCCACCTAGCCTGACGGGCATTCAAGCGCTTGGCAGCATCAAGATAGATCAGATTTTTATGATCAGTGAAAACCTGAATGGGAAATTCAGCACCTTCCAAGAAATGACGCCAGTGTTCAAATGCGAGTTTAATAGCCAGCAATTCCCGATTACCAATATCGTAATTAAGTTCAGTCTCAGAAATTTTTTTTGAAAAAAAGGCACAGGGATGTACTCCATCCTTGCTTTCCTGAGACAACACCGCACCGACCCCCACAGAAGAAGCATCAACCTCAACCAAAAACGGCTTAGTCACATCAGGCTGCATAAGGATGGGAGCAGAGGTGAACCTCTCCTTTAGAAACACAAAAGCTTCAATGGCCTCAGAAGTCCACTGAACCGCATTAGCAACTTTCCTGGTGAGATCGGTCAGTGGTTTGACAATAATAGAAAATTTTTTTATGAATTTTCTGTAATAATTGGCGAAACCCAAAAACCTCTGTATTGATTTCAAACCAATAGGCTTAGGCCATTCCTGCACAGCTTGAACTTTAACCGGGTCCATCTCAAAACTTTCACTGGAGATAATGTAACCTAAAAAACTAATTCTCTGTACAGCGAACTCACATTTCTCTAGCTTAGCAAAAAGCGAATTGTCCATTAATTACTGTAAAACCTCACGTATGCTCCGCCAATGAGACTCCAGATCAGGCGAATAAATCAGAATGTCATCCAAATACACAACCACATTTTTGCCGATCAAAGGTCTAAGGATGTCATTAATAAGATTCTGAAAAAATGCTGGAGCATTGGTAAGACCAAAAGGCATAACCAGATTCTCAAAATGACCCACAGGAGTATTAAAAGCAGTCTTCCATTCATCACCCTCCTTCATGCGCAGCAAATTGTATGCCCCCCGGAGATCAATTTTAGAGAACCACTTGGCCCCCACTAACTGGTTAAACAAATCAGGAATCAATGGCAGTGGGTAAGGATTGCGTACCGTAATTTTATTAATCTCACGAAAGTCCAGACAAGGACGTAAACCGCCATCTTTTTTTTTAACAAAAAAAAATCCAACAGCCACAGGAGACTTGGAAGGCCTATTGTGACCGGCGGCCAAGCTTGTCTGTATGTATTCCTCCAAAGCCTTTCTCTCAGGAATAGTAAGATTAAATAAACGACTTTTAGGAAGAGTCGCTCCAGGGACAAATTCAATGGTGCAATCATAGTCTCTATGGGGAGGCAAAATTTGTGACTCCTCCTCAGAAAAAACTCTCCAAAAATCCTGAATAGGTACAGGTAATTCCCCCTTTTCCACCGCAGCAATATGTCCGTTACAACACTTGTCATAACATTTAGGGCTCCAGGACTTAATTTCATTGGTAGACCAATCCAGTACAGGATTATGCAATTTTAACCAGGGCAACCCCAATATTACTGGAGAAGGCAAATTATTCAATACTACCAAATCCAAATTCTCTTGATGAATACCATTAATAGTGAGGGGAAATTCACAGACCTTGTGAGTAACACTCTTCAAGGGAGAGCCATCGACAGAAACCACAGCAAGAGGGGATGACAAAGGTTTGGGTTTTAATGTAAGTTTTTCCAAGAATCCCCCATCAATCACATTCAGAGTAGAACCACAATCCACAAATACCCGAAATTCAATTAATTCTTCCTGAGCAGCGGTAGTAGCAGATAGGAATACTCCCTTTGTATTTAAACAGGCAATACGGGCATAACTGACCATTTTTTTTTCTTTGTTCATACGAAGCACACAGTTCTTAATAAAATGACCAGAATTTCCGCAATAGAAGCACAAACCTTCAGAAAGCCTGCGGTCTTTTTCCTGAGAGCGGCGTGTCATCGCCCCAATCTCCATCGGCTCTCCTTTGTCAGCACAGACCCTCTCAAGACTCGGAGCTGACATAGCAGAGGATTTGCTCTCATTAACCCTTGCACGCAGTCTCCTGTCCACCCGAATAGCTAAATGCATAGCCTCCTGCAAGTTTCCAGGTGTAGGATAAGCAATCAGCAAATCTTTAACCCTTTCACCTAGCCCCGCCAGAAACAAACTTTTCAAAGCTGAATCGTTCCACCCCACCTGGGCAGACCACCGACGGATGTGAGAACAATACTTTTCCACGTTACCTGATCCCTGCCTCAAACGTCTCAATTTAGACTCAGCAGATGAGACACGATCAGGATCATCGTACAACAAACCAAAAGGAGAAAAAAAACCTATCCACTGATCTAAAGCACGGATCACTAGGTTGGAGAGAAAAAGCCCATCCCTGAGGATCCTTGCGCAAAAGTGACATTATGAACCCTATGCTCTGTGATTCATCACCAGAGGATCCGGGTCTTAAACGAAAATACAATAAACAAGCATTTTTAAAAGAAAAAAAATCTTGTTGTTCACCAAAAAATAGATCAGGCAGAAGTACCTTTGGCTCTACCAAATGTGCTCCAGAACAGCTACTCACGTGTTGTTGGAGCTCGGCCACCTCCAGAGAGAGTCCCTGCAAGCGTTGAGCCAAATCTTGAACCGAGACCATGAAGGAAACTGGAGGTCTTTCCTTAGAGAAATTTTTTGGGCTGGACTTACTGTTATGATCTGCTACAAGCACTAAGGAAAGACAGGAGATCTGTCCCTACAATCGAACTAAACTGGATCCCTACGATGTAACGGGGAACCTGATCCTGCGATCAGACCCGCTAAAGTCCTCGGCTAGTCTGTACGAAAACCTATAGATGCAAGGGAGGAATCCCTACAAGAACTAGGGACTGGGATAAAGTTGGACACCTCCTAGCAGAAATTGTAGCAGTCAAAGACAAACACACAACAAAGAACATAGAGGTCCGAAGACCTAGCAAAACTAACAGAGAACGGTAACAGAGTACCAAGCTAGCTCAAGAGTAGTAAATACAATGAAGTCCAGCAAGGCCAGGAGGGCGGAGCCGGATTAAATAGGCAAAAATGGTCATGTGACCAGCAAACTAGAAAAAACCTAACAGGAGAGTTCTAACACCCACGGTTGGCAAGTTGGAACTGTGAGATTCACTACGTGCACCACTAGTGTTTTTTGGAAAAGCACATGTAAGATTCTGCAACAGTCTCTGCTGATACTCCTGCATGCGTGCATCTCTTTCTATGGCAGGAATAATTTCTGCAAATTTACTTTTGTACCGGGGATCTAACAGTGTGGCAACCCAGTAGTCAGAATTATTTCTAATTCTCACAATTCGAGGGTCATGTTGCAGGTAGTGCAGCAAGAAGGCACTCATGTGTCTTGCGCATCCAGGAGCATCAAGTCCCTGTTGTGTTGGTGACAATCATGCTTCCTTTCTCTGCCCTCTCCCCCCAACCTCGCACAACAGAAATGTGATCAAGGTCTCCCTCATCTGATGAGTCTTCCATCAGTTTGTCCTGCACTTCTTCCTGGGCTCCTGCACCTTCCTCACTAGTTTGGGTGCTACCATGCGCCCTGGTAAAACCGTCTCCACCACCCTCACATGCCTGCCGCCTTGGTGCTGCCGACCGTATGGACCTTGCAGATGTTAGCCCTTCCGCATACAACTCCTCCTCCTCTACTTCCTCCACCTCCTCTTGTCGCACAACCTGACTCCGAATTCTGATTAACATGTGCTCCAGCATGTAAATCACTGGAATAGTCATGCTGATAATGGCATCGTCAGCACTAAACATCTTCGTCGCCATTTCAAAACTGTGCAGAAGGGTGCATAGGTCCCTGATCTAAGACCACTCCTCCAGCGTGATTTGCCCCACCTCTGAATCTCGTTGGCCCAGGCTATACGTCAGAACATATTTCACCAGGGCTTGTCGGTGCTGCCACAGTCGCTGCAACATGTGCAGTTGAATTCCACCGGGTAGGCACATCGCATTTTAGCCGGTGAAGTGGGAGGCCCAATGACTTGTGTAGAGATGTAAGTCGCCGAGCTGTGGGATGCGAACGGCGGAAGTGAGCACACAGTGACCGTGACCTCTGCAGAAGGCCATCTAGTCCGGGATAGTGGGCTAAAAATTGCTGGACAACCAGGTTCAACACGTGAGCCATACAAGGCACGTGTGTGACATTGCCCCGGTGAAGGGCCGCACCCAGGTTTGCAGCATTGTCGCACACGGCCTTCCCTGGTTTCAGGTCCAGTGGAGACAACCATTCATGAAACTGGTTCTACAGAGCTGACCACAACTCCTCAGCTGTGTGACTCACATTTCCCAGACATTTCAAAGTAAAAACCGCCTGATAATGTTGAGCCCTGCTGCCAGCATAGTAAGGAGGTGTGCAGGATCCCTTCTGCGCAATTAGAAAGCTTGAGGCATGACCAGACAGGCTTTGGGTGCAGGTGGAAGACAGAGAGGAGGTTGAGGAGGCAGAAGCAGTGGAGGAACTTTGAGATAAAGAGGATTGATGCACAACTCGTGGGGACGGCAAGACTTGGACAGCAGCCCCTTGTCCTGCTGTCACCATAGTTACCCAGTGCCCAGTCAGTGACATGTAACGCCCCTGTCCATGCCTACTTGTCCAAGTGTCTGTGGTGAAATGCACCCTTTCACACACAGAGTTTCTCAAAGAAGCGGTGATGTTGTGTGCGACATGCTGGTGGAGCGCAGGCACACCTTTCTTTGAGAAGTAGTGCTGACTGGGCATCTGGTACTTGGGCACTGAGACGGACATAAGGTCTCGAAAATCCTCTGTGTCCAACAGGCGGAAAGGAAGCATTTCTGTAGCCAAGAGCTTGCAGATCGTGAAATTCAACCTCTTAGCTTTCTCATGGCTAGGAGGAAATGGTCTTTTACTTGTCCACATCTGAGTGACCGAGGGCTGGCTGTTGTGCTTAGACGGGATTGAGAAGGGTGTCCCCGGCAAACTGCCGGTCTGTGAGGAAGATGCAGGTGGACATGTTAGGTTGCCTTGATCCAAAGGTGGTGCTATCGATGTAGGACAGCGCTGAACACCAGCTGGTGTTTCCACCTCCAAAGGAAATGATAACCTGCCAATCACGCTGGCTGTTGCGGGTAAAGAGGTGGCAGGTCTGCGTCCCAAACCAGGTGTGACTGCTGTCCCCCCAGTCACAGAGAATGAAGAGGCCACGGATGCACAAGATGTCGCAGCCGGTGGTTGGCCCGGCCGGCTAGGCCGCATTGTAGCACAGTGAGCTTCCCACTGCAACTTATGCTTCATATCCATGTGCCGGTTCATGCATGAAGTACTCAAACTATGTATTTTTTGGCCTCTACTTAGCTTTTGCTGACAAGTGTTACAGATAACACGAGTTGGGTCATCTTTATCGATCTGAAAAAATGCCCAGGCTATGCAAGGCTTAGCACCCATGCGACCTGAAGAGCCACCACGACTTGTGGTCAGAGACAGAGTTGTGTTTGAGGATGCAGTTGTTGACGTGCTTCCAGCACTACGTCTCTGTCCAGGAAGGCGCAAACTGACCTCATCGTCACTAGCATCCTCCTCCACCTCCTCTGCTGACCTCATCTCTTGGCTGACTGTGGGTTGACAGTAAGTGGGATCTCCAACCTCATCATCATCACCCTGTGTGTTATCACACTCCTCAGAGCCAACCTCTTCCTGCCCTGACAAAAAACTAAAGTTGTCGCTCCAATCAGGTATTTGAGTCTCATCATCGTCTTCCTCATTGTTTCCACCAACAGGAGTTACAGTTTGGGAACGAGGGTCTACATTATGGTCAGAACCTTCTGCATCTGGTCCTGGATCTGACTCATAAAGATTCTGGGCATCAGTGCAGATCATTTCCTCGTCTGGATTCACAGAAGCTCTGGAGCCGACCTCTGATTCCCAGGCTATAGTATGAGTAAACAGCTCTGCAGACTCAACCATCTGTTCTACCCCATACTCAGACAGGCAGCTGGAGACTTGGGAGCTGTGAGGAAGTAAGTGCGATTGGGGTGACACCTCTGAGGACTGGAGTATTTGTGATGTTGAAGTTGAGGTGGATGAGAGCCCACTTAAAGGAGCACTTGATATCCGTTGAAGCACCTGCTGTTTTTGTGCCTCATCTGGAATTTGTAGCGATTGGCGTGGCCGTAAGAAAGGGATCTTATCACATTGTCCGCTTAAAGAAGTAGACATCTTAGTTTGGCTGCAGATGTTACTGTTGCTTTAACACCTACCCATCGGACACAACCTTTTTCTCCCTTCCCAACACTCCTATTCCCCTTTCCTCCAGCAGCAGGCCTTTTTCCAATCATTTTGGTGATTAACTAATTCACAACTCTAGAGTTGTTTGCACCAAAAACAATAGATGGGAACCGAGCATAGCTGAGTGGCCAAACTGTGGTGTTAGCCCAAAGGTATTGGCTGGGTTAGATGCAGATAAAAATTATTTTGAACCTGCAACCTGATGGAGGTTAGTATAGATGGACTAATAGAACAAGTCCCACACACTGCTACAAGCCGAAATATTTTTTCAGAGCTAGATGCAGATAAAAATTATATTGAATTTGCAACCTGATGGAGGTTAGTATAAATGGACTAATAGAACAAGTCCCACACACTGCTACAAGCCGAAATATTTTTTTCAGAGCTAGATGCAGAAAAAAATTATATTGAATTTGCAACCTGATGGAGGTTAGTATAGATGGACTAATAGAACAAGTCCCACACACTGCTACAAGCCAAAATAGTTTTTCAGAGCTAGATGCAGAAAAAAATTATATTGAATTTGCAACCTGGTGGAGGTTAGTATAGATGGACTAATAGAACAAGTCCCACACACTGCTACAAGCCGAAATAGTTTTTCAGAGCTAGATGCAGAAAAAAATTATATTGAATTTGCAACCTGGTGGAGGTTAGTATAGATGGACTATTACAGCAAGTCCCACACACTGCTACAAGCCAAAATAGTTTTTCAGAGCTGGATGCAGAAAAAAATTATATTGAATTTGCAACCTGATGGAGGTTAGTATAGATGGACTAATAGAACAAGTCCCACAAACTGCTAGAAGCCGAAATATTTTTTCAGAGCTAGATGCAGAAAAAAATTATATTGAATTTGAAACCTGATGGAGGTTAGTATAGATGGACTAATAGATCAAGTCCCACACACTGCTAGAAGCCGAAATATTTTTTCAGAGCTAGATGCAGAAAAAAATTATATTGAATTTGCAACCTGATGGAGGTTAGTATAGATGGACTAATAGAACAAGTCCCACACACTGCTAGAAGCCGAAATATTTTTTCAGAGCTAGATGCAGAAAAAAATTATATTGAATTTGCAACCTGATGGAGGTTAGTATAGATGGACTAATAGAATGATGCTATGCCCAAAAGGTTTTACTTCACTAGGTACATTAAAAAAAATTGTATTCTATACACAGGTGGTATAGCTTGCAACACAGATAGGCTTCTCCACTGACTAACACACACTGCAAGAGGACAAAAAGGATTTGCTTTGCTAGATTTAGCCAAATGCTGTGAAAAAAAGCTTGCACAGCACTGGCACAGACCTGCCTGGCAAAAAGTGATAGGAACTGATGTAACCTAGCCCTCAAAAGGACTGCAATTACAATTAGTCTTTACTCCCAACCTATCTATTTAAGAGCACAGATCTGCCTGATAAAAGTGATAGGAACTGATGTAACCTAGCCCTGAAAAGGACTGCAATTACAATTAGTCTTTACTCCCAACCTATCTATTTAAGAGCACAGACCTGCCTGATAAAAATCGTAGGAAATGATGTAACCTAGTCCTTAAATGGACTGCAATCACATCTATTCCCTACTCCCAAGCTATCTGTAGATTTGTGCGAAAATTGGCTTGAAATTAACAAAGTATAGCGCACACAGCAACAGCGGTGCCGTCTAACACGCAGCTGCAGCAGTGAGAAAATGGTGACGACGGAGAAAATGGCTGGGTCTTATAGGGCAATGACATGTGACATACACTGCCAATGACACATGCCCTTGCTTGTGTGAAAAACAGCAGTTGGCTCCGTGTGTACGCTGCTGATAGGCTGACAGATTGCACCTCCCCACTGTTAATGCGGGAAAGAGAAAAAAAATGGAGATCTTCATTATTTCTGCAGAGATCCATCCCCTGCCCCTCCCCCTGCCCCGCTGTACACTCAAACTGTGTATTAACATTAATTTTCAGCATTACTGAGAAAAAAATCCAGTTATGATTTTGGTGCACGAACAGTTATCGAACATAACCTCGAACAGCCAAATTTTTTTCAAATCGTTCGTGTTCGCCGAACGGCTCGAACACCGCCCAAAACAGTTCGAATTTGAGATTGGCGAACAGTTCGAGTAGAACACCGCTCATCTCTAGTCCTTAGCAGTGGTTTCCTAGCAGCTATTTTACCATGAAGGCCTGCTGCACACAGTCTCTTCTTAACAGTTGTTGTAGAGATGTGTCTGCTGCTAGAACTCTGTGTGGCATTGACCTGGTCTCTAATCTGAGCTGCTGTTAACCTGCGATTTCTGAGGCTGGTGACTCGGATAAATTTATCCTCAGAAGCAGAGGTGACTCTTGGTCTTCCTTTCCTGGGGCAGTCCACATGTGAGCCAGTTTCTTTGTAGCTCTTGATGGTTTTTGCAACTGCACTTGGGGACACTTTCAAAGTTTGCCCAATTTTTCGGACTGACTGACCTTCATTTCTTAAAGTAATGATGGCCACTTGTTTTTCTTTACTTAGCTGCTTTTTTATTGCCATAATACAAATTCTAACAGTTTATTCAGTAGGACTATCAGCTGTGTATCCACCTGACTTCTGCACAAGACAACTGATGGTACCAACCCCATTTATAAGGCAAGAAATCCCACTTATTAAACCTGACAGGGCACACCTGTGAAGTGAAAACCATTTCCGGTGACTACCTCTTGAAGCTCATCAAGAGAATGCCAAGAGTGTGCAAAGCAGTCATCAAAGCAAAAGGTGGCTACTTTGAAGAACCTAGAATATAAGACATATTTTCAGTTGTTTCACACTTTTTTGTTAAGTATATAATTCCACATGTGTTAATTCATAGTTTTGATGCCTTCAGTGTGAATGTACAATTTTCAAAGTCATGAAAATACAGAAAAATCTTTAAATGAGAAGGTGTGTCCAAACTTTTGGTCTCTGCTGTAGGTCATTATTTGCTGTTGCGTAACTACAAATCTTATCATGCCCAGGCAGTTGTCCTCCGAGCTGGGTAGAACCAGCTTAGCAATAATGTTTCTAACAGTCAGAGGCATAACAATCGTGACTGCGACTGGGTTCGTGAGTGAGGTGGGCCTGTCAGGACCTTTGTTGTGTTCAACTAGAGGTTCGTCCTCTGACATTATTATTATAAGGAGAGCCACATAGAAGTGACACTACTACTATATTAGGGCCAGGATGGTGGTTATATTTAGACAATATGTGTTAGTAATATATGGTCATGGTGTGGCGGTATTTGGCCATTGCATGTCGTATTATTGGTATTTTGGTCTTGATACAGTAGATATTGCTCAGTAACAGGATGGTGGTTATATTCAAACACTATATGTTTGTAGTATATGGTCATTATTTGTCTCTTTTGTGTGGTATTATTAACATATTGGTCTTGGTCTTTGTTCAGTAACAGTAATTTTTTATTTGGTAACTATTTTCCTGTATTATTTAGATTTATTACTTAAAAAAGCACAGCAATAAAATAATTTTATGTCAATCTTGTATATAGTATTTGTATTTTTATTTTATTCGGGGCTAACATACTCTATTAATGATACTGGGGCTCATGCATCTGATCAACCTGCCAGTGTGGGGGTCGGGAGAAGGTCCAAATTTTGCTTTGTGACCCACTGAACTCTACTTTTGCCACTGCTGACTAGTGTTGAGCCACCCCCGTAGTGTTCGAGTTCGGTTCGGTTCATCGAACACCCGTGTGTTCGCCGAACTGTTCGTCGAACTGTTCGTCCAACACCTTCGAACACCGTTAAAACCAATGGCAGGCAACAAAAACACATAGAAACACATAGAAAACACCTTCAAAGGTGTCCAAAAGCTGACAAACTGCTCAGAAGACATAACTAACACATGGAAAAGTGACAAGTACATATAGTCATGCGAAAAGAAAAGAGGTGGAGGAGTAAAAGGAGGGGGAGACACAGATATAGGCATGTCATGCCCTTCTAAAATCCAAAAAGTGAGAAGCCGACACGGCCAGTTCGTTCCTGCCCGTGCCACCTCCGTGTCGCCGGGTTTGTGCCAGAGTCGCGGTGGACCCTAACGGCCAGCCCCCCTCTCCCAATACTCGTGCCTGTCCGCTGGTGGGTCGAGCCCCCCCGCAGTGGGGGGGGGGTAACATCTGCAGAAGAAAGACCATCTTCCAGCCAAGCTAAGATGTCGACTTCTTTTCGTGGACAATGTGATACGATCCCTTTCTTACGGACACGCCCATCGCTACAAATTCCAGATGAGGCACAAAAACAGCAGGTGCTTCAGCGGATATCAAGTGCTCCTTCAAGTGGGCTCTCCTCCACCTCAATTTCAACATCACAAATATTCCAGTCCTCAGAGGTGTCACCCCAATCGCACTTGCTTCCTCACAGCTCCCAAGTCTCCAGCTGCCCGTCTGAGTATGGGGTAACACAGATGGTTGAGTCTGCAGAGCTGTTTACTCATACTATAGCCTGGGAAACGTAAGTCTGCTCCAGAGCTTCTGTTAATCCAGACGAGGAAATGATCTGCACTGATGCCCAGAATCTTTATAAGTCGGATCCAGGACCAGATGAAGAAGGTTCTGACCATAATGTAGACCCTCGTTCCCAAACTGTCACTCCTGTTGGTGGAGACAATGATGAAGACGATGATGAGACTCAAATACCTGATTGGAGCGACAACTTGACTTTTCGGTCAGGGCAGGAAGAGGTTGGCTTTGAGGACGACGGGTGTGATAACACACAGGGTGATGATGACGAGGTTGGAGATCCCACTTACTGTCAACCCACAGTCAGCCAGTCGATGAGGTCAACGGAGGAGGTGGAGGAGGATGTGACTAGCCCAGGGGATGGGGATGACTCGGTACCCGGGCCTTTGCCTGGCCTTGGGGATGTCGCGGTGGTCGGCTCCCTGGCCCGTACCCTGGGGTCACTCTTTAAAAGAGTGGATAATTGTTAATTTTATAAGAGTTTGTGACGCCACCTGTGGTATCTGGTGAGAAGCACCAGCGCTGCAGCAGTCCACTGAGACCCGTGATAAGGCAGCTCGATGGTATAGCTCCCCACAGGTGGAGCTAGGTCTCAGGGCAGCGTATGCAGGGGGAATGCAGGACAGGCGAGACCCAGCTGGGTCAGAGCAAGAACGAGAACAGACACGGTAGTCACTTTAGTACCTTTTACTGGAGGAAATTCAGGCACATCCCGGAGCACTGTAGGGTGAAGGGTGAATATCAGGATCCTCCCCAATGAGCGGGTGTAGGGCCTCCTGTTTCTTGCCTCTGCGTAGTAAGTTTCTGACCTGCCTGGAGCTAGGCCTAACTTTGTCTCTGTCCTGCGCTGGCTGACCTTGTGGTAGGGCCTTCTCTTGGAGTTCATGCTCCCACTATGCGGGGCCTAAGCGTCTCCTGGCTCTGTTACGTATCAGCACCTTAGCCATCCTGGGACTTGTAGTTCTCCAGGGATTCTGGTTATGCCTTACTGAATCTAGTTAGCAGGAGCCTCGTGCTCCACTGCTGAACTATTAACTGTGTTCTCTAGACTAGACTGAGCTCCACTGCAGACTGACCTCTCTTAGGCTTCTCTACTGCAGGAACTCTTCAGAGGAACTGAACTGCCTAGCTCCACCTTCCCTATTTATATCCCTAACGGGCTCCCTCTGCTGGTCTGAGGTGGAAGGTGGAGATGTGTGAATGTTTATGGGGGCCTCTTGTGGAGGATTCCATCAATACACTCTTCTAGGATATGTGATACCAAGCACAGCAGGGCGTCACAGATGCTATTGACGACGAGGTTAGGTTGCGCCTTCCTGGACACAGATGGAGTACTGGAAGCACGTCAACAACTGCATCCTCAACCACAACTCTGCCTCTGACCACAAGTCGTAGTGGCTCTTCAGGTCGCATGGGCTCTAAGCCTTGCATAGCCTGAGCATTTATTCAGAATGATAAGGATGACCCAACTCGTGTTATCTGTAATATTTGTAACCAAAACATAAGTAGAGGCCAAAAAATCCATAGTTTGAGTACTTCATGCATGAACCGGCACATGGACATGAAGCATAAGTTGCAGTGGGAAGCTCACTGTGCTACAATGCGGCCTAGCAGGCTGGGCCAACCACCGTCTGCCCCATCTTGTGCATCCGCGGCCTCTTCATCCTCTGTGACTGGGGGGACAGCAGTCACACATGTTTTTGGACGCAGACCTGCCACCTCTTTACCTGCAACAGCCAGTGTGATTGGCAGGTCATCAGTTCATTGGGAAGTGGAAACACCTGCTGGTGTTGAGCGCTCTCTGACATCGAGAGCACCAGCTTTGGATCAAGGCAATCTAACATGTCCGCCTGCATCTTCCTCACAGACCGGCAGTTTGCCGGGGACATCCTACTCAACCCCGTCTAAGCACAACAGCCAGCCCTCGGTCCCTCAGATGTGGAAAAGTAAAAGACCATTTCCTCCTACCCATGAGAAAGCTAAGAGGTTGAATTTAACCATCTGCAAGCTCTTGGCTACAGAAATGCTGCCTTTCCGCCTGGAGGACACAGTGGATTTTCGAGACCTTATGTCCGTCTCAGTGCCCCAGTACCAGATGCTCAGTCGGCACTACTTCTCAAAGAAAGGTGTGCGTGCGCTCCACCAGCATGTCGCACACAACATCACCGCTTCTTTGAGAAACTCTGTGTGTGACAGGGTGCATTTCACCACAGACACTTGGACGAGTAGGCATGAACAGGGGCGTTACATGTCGCTGACTGGGCACTGGGTAACTATGGTGACAGCAGGACAAGGGGCTGCTGTCCAAGTCTTACCGTCCCCACGAGTTGTGCGTCAATCCTCTTTATCTCGAAGTTCCTCCACTGCTTTTGCCTCCTCAACCTCCTCTCGGTCCTTCACCTGCACCCAAAGCCTGTCTGGTAATGCCACCTGCATTCTAACTGCGCAGAAGGAATCCTGCACACCTCCTTACTATGCTGGCAGCAGGGCTCAAGGCATCAGTGTTTACTTTGAAATGTCTGGGAAATGTGAGTCACACAGCTGAGGAGTTGTGGTCAGCTCTGGAGACCCAGTTTCATGAATGGTTGTCTCCACTGGACCTGCAACCAGGGAAGGCCGTGTGCGACAATGCTGCATCGCCGGGGCAATGTCACACACGTGCCTTGTATGGCTCACGTGTTGAACCTGGTTGTCCATAAATTGTTAGCCCACTATCCCGGACTAGATGGCCTTCTGCAGGGGGCACGGTCGCTGTGTGCTCACTTCCGCCGTTCACATCCCGCAGCTCAATGACTTACATCTCTACAGAAGTCGTTGGGCCTGCCAGTTCACCGGCTGAAATGCGATGTGCCGACACGGTGGAATTCAACTCTGACCATGTTGCAGCAACTGTGGCAGCACCGACAAGCCCTGGTGCAATACGTTCTGACGTATAGCCTGGGCCAACGAGATCCAGAGGTGGGGCAAATCACGCTGCAGGAGTGGTCTCAGATCAGGGACCTATGAAGTTGACGTGCCCTCTGGGCTGTGGGGTACCCTGAGCCGGGCCGGTAGACGCTGGGGGTTGTAGTCACTGTGGCGGTGACCCGGTCCGTGATCCAGGGCGGTCAATCCAAGGGTAATTTGTATATATGGGTTTTATAATGTCCGACTACGCCACCTCTGGAGTGGGGCAAAAGGGGCCGCCGCTGCGGAACAGTCCTCTGAAGCTGGTGGTTTTGCAGCAATGGTATTATTACTCACCACAGGAAGAGTGTAGCTTGAGGGCAGTGTGGGTGGATGATGGTGGTTGTAGTGCAGGGAGTCAGTAATGAACACAGAGTCCGTGTGATGCAGTCCCAAGATCTTTACTCACAGTTGTTGCAGTCCAGATTACAGGTACCAGAGCAATCTCACCCATCGTGCTGTGCGTACTCAGTGAGGGGCTCAGTCCACCCCCAGATAGCTCCGGAGTACTTAGCAGGACCCCCTTCTGTGTGTCCTTTCTCTGGCCTTCTACCTGCACCTCACACCCAGTGACACTTCTATCCGGTATCCTCGGGCCTTGGCGGGCGACTTGTGTTCCGTCCCCTGGGTCCTATGTGGCTACCTTCTTAGTGAGACTGGTGTGGACTTTTACCTGCAGTACATGAAATGCTGCAGCCTCCGGTTTCTAGTTGAGCCTTGCTGTTTCTCCGCTAGTTGAGGGACCGGTTCCCCTTATCTGGTCTGACCCCTCTACCTCCTGGTAGCAGCAGGAGTAAGGGTGGCCTTCTGCACGGCCTATAGCCCTAGGGTCCCTTCGGTTCCTGGAGCCTTCCTGCTCCCACTCCTCTTTTCTCTCCTTCAGTCCTGGGCCTCCCAGGCTAGGCCCGCCTCTGGAGCAGAGCTCATGCCGAGCCTCTGCTCCTGTCACTTTTCCTCCTCTGACTGGCTTGCTCTTTCTAACATAGCTTCCTATTTATACTCTCCCTGTCATGTGCTCCGCTAAGCTGCTCCCCTAAGCACCCACTACATAGGACCCTTCCACCAGCTAGGGACCTGGTACTGTGCTCTCCCTTAGGAGCAATCTTGCCCTACCCCCACTGCGGGTATGTGTTGGATGCAGGTGTTAGGATCCCGAGCCATATGCCTTCCTTACCTGAGGGTGAGATACCACACCTCTGGGTGAGATGCAGTAACTCTGTGGCGACTGAACCCTCAGGGGCGCCACACACCCTTCTGCACAGTTTTGAAATGGCGACGAAGATGTTTAGTGCTGACGACGATGCCATTATCAGCATGACTATTCCGGTGATTTACATGCTGGAGCACACACTAAACAGAATTCAGAGTCAGGTGGTGGGACAAGAGGAGGTGGAGGAAGTAGAGGAGGAGTCGTATGCGGAAGGGATAACAACTCCAAGGTCCAGACGGTTGGCAGCACCAAGGCGGCAGGCATGGGAGGGTGGGGGAGAGGGATTAACCAGGGCGCATGGTAGCAGCCAAACTGTTGAGGAAGGTGCAGGAGCCGAGGAAGAAGTGGAGGACGAACTGGCGATGGGCATGGAAGACTCATCAGATGAGGGAGACCTTGATCACATTTCTGTTGTGCGAGGTTGAGGGGAGAGGGCAGAGGAAGGAAGCATGATTCTTACCTCGCTACCAACACAACAAGGACTTGGTCCTCCTGGATGCACAAGACTCATGAGTGCCTTCTTGCTGCACTACCTGCAACATGACCCTCAGATTGTCAGAATTCGAAGTAATCCCGACTACTGGGTTGCCACACTCTTAGATCCCCGGTACAAAAGTAAATTTGCCGAAATAATTCCTGCCATAAAAAGGAATTGACGCATGCAGGAGTATCTGCAGACGCTGTTGCAGAATCTTACATGTGCTTTTCCACAAAACACCAGTGGTGCACGTAGTGAATCTCACAGTTCTAACTTGCCAACCGTGGGACTGTCGAGTCTTCATCACTCAAACCGTAACAGTAACACAGTATCTGCTGGTAACAGCAATTTTGTGGAATCGTTTCACCACTTTTTTAGACCATCCTTTACAAGGCCACAGGAGACAAGAAGTCTGACACATAGTCAACGCCTAGAGAGGATGGTGCAGGAGTATCTCCAAGTGAACATCGAAGCCATGACTGTGTCACTGGACACTTGCTCATTTTGGTATTCCAATCTGGAAAAATGGCCGGAGCTCGCCACTCACGCCTTGGAGATCTTGTCATGCCCTGCAGCCAGTGTTCTCTCTGAACGTGTGTTCAGCGCTGCTGGTGGTGTGCTGACAGATAAGCGCACGCGTCTGTCCACTGAGAATGTAGACAGACTCATGTTCATAAAGATGAACAAATCATGGATTCGCAAGGACTTTTCTACCCCTGTGTTATCCTTGGGAGACTAAAACCTTGAGGATTTGGTAAAATCACCTCACCAACCGTTTTAAGCAACTGTGGGGCAATTGATGCCACTTAACCCTAGAACGCATGACCATAAAAATCTACACTTTCATATACCTGGGGCCTTTTAGGCTCGTGTGCAAATAACATGGAATAACTCAAACTCAAATGACAAACAACTATATACATGAAGAATACCTAGAGTTTCAAAATTCTAACTAAAGTAATCTTGCAGAAAATAGAAAACAATTAACAGGGCGGGCCTGCGAGGCCCCAGGTATGCGTTCTAGGGTTAAGTGGTGTCTGTGCCACAATTTTGGGAAGAAATGGAGACTCTTTTTGGAGTCCCCTTGCTGTGTCTTACGTGACGTTGGCATCGTCAATTCCAGGTGGGTTGGGTCGCTCCCCCCCCTTTTTAACTGTAAGAAACTAGATACACTATGGCTTGGGGTAGCACAGATGGTTGAGTCTGAAGAGCTCAGAGGTCTGCTCCAAATCTTCAGTGTCTGCTAGTCAGCGTAGACTTTTTAACTGCATCTAGCCTAGGCAATACTTTGGGCGTAGTAGCCCAGCTGCAAAGCAAGCTGCACCGCCTGTGTATCTAATAAGAATTTTTAAATGCATCTAGCCTAGGCAGACTGTGGGGACCCCCAACCAAACCCAGATGCTCAGCCCCCCTACTGCCCCCCTTTCCTTGACAATACAATAATGTAACTCTTACAACTGGATGGGTGAGGATCGGTCATAGCTTTATTAACTCTTTATACTCATTCCATTAGAAAGGCATTTTATTTCTAAAATAATTCAGCTTGTTGCAGCATGCCCTGGGTCTCCACTCCGGCAAGTTGGCCAACAAGTGTAACTCTCCAACATGTCCTTTCTATTTCCAGGCCATGGAGGATCCAGCGTACTCGTATGCAGGACTCTGTCCCCCACCCATCACTCTTAACGCTTGTTCCACTCCGTCCTGGAGTCCTGACAGGAATATGTCCAGTTCAATATTCATTAAGTGAACAACGTCGGGCCATATGAGACCTGCTTTATCTCCTTCCAGTTGTCGGTGTCGTACCACTACACCGCCTCTGTCTCTTCTAAATTTTGCCATCCGAATATTTATTACCCGCCTTGTCCATTCGATGGCCGTGATGTCTCGCGCACCTTGCCATACCGCTATCGGCACAATCTCTGACCATACTATCGCTAGTTTTGTGAAAAATTCTCTGAAGCGCTCAGTGTCTAGTTTCATTATTGCCATTAGTTATGCGCTGTTATGATGACCTAGGTTGTTTCCCCCGGCCTGTATTAATAAGATGACCGGACATCTTGCCTCTCTCCCTACCTTGATTTATCTCCATTAGTACCTGTGGCCATAGCAGGCCTCTAATACCTCTCTAGTTGAAATATGTGTTATGAAACTCTAATTTCCTCCTGCCTGGGCAGACTTTCGCCCTTTTTTCTGCCCAATACATATACGAGTGGCCTATCACCCACACTGTTGGCTTAGCGTCACCTGTAAAAGAAACAAACCACGTTAGGATAACAAGTCCGGTCTTATGTATCTTGCCAAACACGTGGATCGCCATCTCCCTATCCTCTGAACTTCCGTTTCTGACAGTCCTGCTCTTGCTGCTTCCGTGGCCGCGCCTATGCGGAATGAGTGTGTCCCGTAATCTTTGGGGTGGTTCCCTGCCGATGTTATGCATTTATTAAATATAGCTTGGAACTGGTATCTTGATAATGGCATTCCATCAATGTGTGATAGGAAGAAATTACTTTGTGATCTGATGGTTAGATATGTTTTTACTATTGTTACCCAACTCAGTGTACCGTTTGTGGGTTGTAGAAGTACCCAAGTGCCCCTGCCCGCTGGAACCATTTTCGATTTGTGCATGCATAGAAGTATTGCATTATTGGCTATGACTACGTCCTGGTGTAATAAGCCTCCACTGGTGGTAATTTTGGATTGAGGGACTAATTCGCTTATGCATAGCGCCCCGAAGAAGGCGATCACAAATGCAGTAGACAGTAGTGTTGCTTCAAATTATGAGTGTCATGTTTATGGTGTTAGGGATATGATGTGAGAAATCAGTTTTAGTGACACGGGACGGGACGTCTACACTCCTGACTTGGCTGACCCCTTTTCCACCCTTTTATGGATTGTCTGATGATGAACCTTTGTCACATCTCCCCAATTCATTAGTTGGAAGTGAAATGCTACTCCGGTCAGACACCGCTGCGCTGACGCCCCTGATATGCCCCTCATAATTAGCTTGTGGAGAAATTCTATGGTGACTTGTGATCTGGCTTGTTCACATTGGTCAACCCGTCTGCCTGCTACTAGTCGTGTCCACTCTTCCCATGCCTTACCGTATGCTTGCCACGTCGACGGGGCAACTGACGCTCTGATTAATGGCATCAACTATTCGCCACTGGTCCCATAGGGAAAGTGGGCAACTGTTGCCCAATGGGTGGGCGTTGTGGAAGAGCTCTGTGAAAATCTGCCAATTGAATTGTTATAAAGCGTTAGCAGCAGCTTTAGACCCCTCAGCATAGTGGCTAGCGCGGACCCATACATTGTGTTTTAGGCACAGGAATGCTAGCCTGGGTAGTAGGCCTAGCACTGGGGGAGACGATGATGCCATCTTATTAATGCAGTGCGCTAGGCTGGTGTTTTTTGTTATGAAGCGTATATTTTTATAAGCCAGGCGCGTGCCCCATATTTCTATTGCTACCACTATTGGGAAGAAAAATTATTTTCAGGGCTAGATGCAGCTAAAAATTATTATTAATTTAAAAGCTGGTGGAGCTTGGTATAGATGGACTAATACAATGAGTCCCACACACTGCTAGAAGGCCAAATATTTTTTCAGAGCTAGATGCAGATAAAAATTATTTTTAATTTGCAACCTGATGGAGGTCAGTATAGATGGACTAATAGACCAAGTCCCACTCACAGCTAGAAGGCCAAATATTTTTTCAGAGCTAGATGCAGATAAAAATTATTTTCAATTTGCAAACTGATGGAGGTCAGTATAGATGGACTAATAGAGAAAGTCCCACACACTGCTAGAAGGCCAAATATTTTTTCAGAGCTGGATGCAGATAAAAATTATTTTTAATTTGCAACCTGATGGAGGTCAGTATAGATGGACTAATAGAGAAAGTCCCACACACTGCTAGAAGGCCAAATATTTTTTCAGAGCTAGATGCAGAAAAAAATTATATTCAGTTTGCAACCTGATGGAGGTCAGTATAGATGGACTAATAGAACAAGTCCCACACACAGCTAGAAGCCCAAATATTTTTTCAGAGGTAGATGCAGATAAAAATTATATTCAGTTTGCAACCTGATTGAGGTCAGTATAGATGGACTAATAGAGAAAGTCCCACACACTGCTAGAAGGCCAAATATTTTTTCAGAGCTAGATGCAGACAAAAAATTATTTTTAATTTGCAACCTGATGGAGGTCAGTATAGATGGACTAATAGAGAAAGTCCCACACACAGCTAGAAGCCCAAATATTTTTTCAGAGGTAGATGAAGAAAAAAATTATATTCAGTTTGCAACCTGATGGAGGTCTGTATAGATGGATTAATAGAACAAGTCCCACACACTGCTAGAAGGCCAAATATTTTTTCAGAGCTAGATGCAGAAAAAATTATATTCAGTTTGCAACCTGATGGAGGTCAGTATAGATGGACTAATAGAACAAGTCCCACACACAGCTAGAAGCCCAAATATTTTTTCAGAGGTAGATGCAGAAAAAAATTATATTCAGTTTGCAACCTGATGGAGGTCTGTATAGATGGATTAATAGAACAAGTCCCACACACTGCTAGAAGGCCAAATGTTTTTTCAGAGCTAGATGCAGAAAAAATTATATTCAGTTTGCAACCTGATGGAGGTCAGTATAGATGGACTAATAGAACAAGTCCCACACACAGCTAGAAGCCCAAATATTTTTTCAGAGGTAGATGCAGATAAAAAATATTTTTAATTTGCAACCTGATGGAGGTCAGTATAGATGGACTAATAGAACAAGTCCCACACACAGCTAGAAGCCCAAATATTTTTTCAGAGGTAGATGCAGAAAAAAATTATATTCAGTTTGCAACCTGATGGAGGTCTGTATAGATGGATTAATAGAACAAGTCCCACACACAGCTAGAAACCCAATATTTTTTCAGAGGTAGATGCAGAAAAAATATATATTCAGTTTGCAACCTGATGGAGGTCAGTATAGATGGACTAATAGAGAAAGTCCCACACACTGCTAGAAGGCCAAATATTTTTTCAGAGGTAGATGCAGAAAGAAATTATATTCAATTTGCAACCTGATGGAGGTCAGTATAGATGGACTAATAGAATGATGCTATGCCCAAAAGATTTTACTTCACTAGGAGCAGTAAAAAAATTGGTATTCTATACACAGGTGGTATATCTTGCAACACAGATAGGCTACTCCACTGACTAACACACTCTGCAATAGGCCAAAAAGGATTAGCTTTGCTAGATTCAGCCAAATGCTGTGAAAAAAACTTGCACAGCACTGGCACAGACCTGCCTGGCAAAAACTGATAGGAACTGATGTAACCTAGTCCTGAAAAGGACTGCAATTACAATTAGTCTTTACTCCCACAATCTATCTATTTAAGAGCACAGACTTGCCTGATAAAAGTCGTAGGAAATGCTGTAACCTAGTCCTTAAAAGGACTGCAATCACAATTATTCCCTACTCCCAAGCTATCTGTAGATTTGTGCGAAATTTGGCTTGAAATTAACAAGGTATAGCGCACACAGCAACAGCGGTGCCGTCTAACACGCAGCTGCAGCAGTGAGAAAATGGTGGCGACGGGGAAAATGGCTTGGTCTTATAGGGCAAGGACATGTGACATACACTGCCAATGACACATGCCCTTGCTTGTGTGAAAAAAGCACTTCGCTCCGTGTGTGCGCTGCTGATAGGCTGACAGATTGCACCTCCCCACTGTAAATGCGGGAAAGAGAAAAAAAAATGGAGATCTTCATTATTCCTGCAGAGATCCATACCCTGCCCCTTCCCCCACCCCGCTGTACACTCAAACTGCGTATTAACATTCATTTTCATCATTACTGAGAAAAAATCCAGTTATGATTTTGGTGCACGAACAGTTATCAAACATAACCTCGAACAGCCGAATTTTTCTCAAATCGTTCGTGTTCGCCGAACGGCTCGAACACCGCCCAAAACAGCTCGAATTTGAGATTGGCGAACAGTTCGAGTAGAACAACGCTCATCTCTACTGCTGACAGTCATAAGCTGAAACTTCATGGCCCTAGTGTACAAAGTCCAGCAGAGCACCCCACCTGTCTTGGGTCTTATTGTGATATTGGTATCTGCTTTTGTGCCAAAGAAGCATTTTAGCTTCCTCTGCCACACCATTAAACAAAATTCCTGCTATTAAAAATAAACTGTCATGTAATAAAATGCTATTAACCTGCCAATATGGGGTTAATCTGCAGTTTAATATTGCTCTAAAGCTTCCCAACATTCGCACTGAGAGTCCCGCTGTCAGGAGGAAATTAACTTTATTCCTCCTGGCAGCCTCAGGCTTTCAGTCATAGGGTTGCGGCCATCGCAAATTCAGTCACCACTCAATGCATTGTAAGCAGTAACTGAAACCGCGCTATGGGAATAACTGACAGCCTGCTCGGCATCAGAGTGCGGCTTTCAGTCAGTGCTGGGGCATGGATAAAGCAGCCTCTCACTATGCACTGAGTGGTGACTGAAGCCGCACTGGCCGCACCTCTATAACTGAAAGCCCGAGGCTGCCAGGAAGTATAAAGTTAATTTCCTCCCAGCAGCGGTGCTCACAGTGTGGGTGCTGGGAAGCTTCAGAATGCTATTAACCTGCAGATTAACCCCATAGCTGCAGGTAAATATCATTTTTTTACATGACAGGTTCCCTTTAAGCAAATAAATATGTAAGTCATACATAGGAATTGTACATCAGTATTTTGAAATTGCTAAAAAGACAGAATTTCTCTGTAGCTATGCACCTAACGCATTTCACATTATAAATTTACCTTTTAGAAACATTTTTTCCAGGCAGACATAGAATCAAAACTTTGTTGAAGTATTGGGATTGGCTGGAAAGTTACCGAGCACCATAATATTGTAACTGCAGACATAAAAAGATGGAGCTTCACATCCAGTAACTGAGATTAAATGTATATTTTCGACAGCTTTCCTTTAAGAATGTAGCTCTTGGATAAGAGTTTATTGCAGGGCTCTTGATGGTAATTATAAGGGTTACGATGATTATTTTTTATTTGTAATCTTTCTTATGTCACTTTTACAAGTTGAATTTTACTGCACTGTAATAAACGCCGAGATGTCTGCTCCTGCCTGTTCTGCATATTTCCTGTTTATTTTCACAAAATTAATTGGATAAAACTACAGTATGTTGCATTCAGCTTTTTCTCACATTTCTCTGTCACAAAGTGTTTATGCCAGTTTCCCTTTTATCTTTTTCTGCGCTTTTTGTTATAAAGAGTGATTATGAAATAAACTGGAAATGCTGACTGCAAATGGGTTAAATGTCAAGATTAATCTTCCCGCGCAGGCTTTGAGACATCTGTTTTTCTTGTTTGGAATTTCTTTCTGTAAATCCTTTAAACTGATAGCTTGAATGATATTCTAATAAGTAATTTGAATTTATGCAACTACAGTAAACCATGTAAGTGCTTCATATTAACTGCCTTATCTGCCATGTCGAAGTAGAAATGAAGAATATTGGCCGTCGAACATCTGATGCAACAGAAAGAATCGAAAAGCAGAGATCAGCATTGTATATATGCTTTGTACTCTAGGGTTTGGACGCGTGAAATAAATGTCATTACCATGGGATGGCAGTGTGTGATTCTATTGCAAGACCAGACTTTTCCAGACTGTGTTGTCGCTATCGGGCATACTTTTTTTTTTGTGTTCTAGATATAATGTAGGAAATCTGTTTCTTTTTCTACCTGGCAGATCAGGGACATTCATGTTGTTTTGAGAAACACTTGCCGCTGTGATGGATAAATTCACTTTTATCATTTTTACTCAGGAGACTTACATTGAACAGGAGAAAAAAAAAAACAGACAATGATGATGAAGCTTGGTAGCTGTCTCCATTATGTTGTCAGTAAGGTAGCCATTTGCTGTTTCCGTTTGAACCATAAATATAGCAGATGTGGTGATGGGGATTGAAATAAATCATAAAAAATCGTATACCTCTGTGTGTTTATGGTCCTGAAATGTAAAACGGCTACAAGTTAATACGTCAGTAAGTACAACAGTGACTGGAGATATGTCACAAGTTACAACGGACCTGAATGAGCTATTAAGATCTCTTAATATTGCTTTTTCCATGTGTATGAACTGTCAAAACTGCTAGAACTCTGATCTTTAGGAAGTTAAGTGCAGCAGTTTTGTAAAGTTGCAGCTTTTTCTTCAAAATCTTCTCTTAACAGTTTCTTTCCTCAGACATAAAACCTTTTTCAGAAGTTTTTCTTGAAAGCAAAGCTTTGGCTTTTAAACACTTGAGAGATTGTGGAATGCAAATGTGCACATATCTTTAGCTGAAGTAACATTTCCCTAAAAGTCTGTAGAGTTTTGTTTCATATTAATTTGCCTGCAGCCCATCTAAAGCAGGGGTACACAACCTTTTTGGGTTCATTGTAATACTGAACCAATCCCCGGACCACACTAAAGATAAAAGGCATATTACCTTCTCGACATTTGTGGCATAAAGAAAGTATATACAATAAATGTCTGATAGGTAGAGATGAGCGAAGCTGAACTTTAGAGTTCGGGGTTTGTGCCGGACAGTTAGTGTCCGATGCTGAACGTCGAACACAAACTTCTTCTGGAAGTCCATTTTAGTGTTCGGGAAGAGAGAGAGACAATTTACCAGCTCCAAAGTTCGGGTCCCTGTATATTTCAATGGGTTCAGGTTCAAGTTCTGATAAAGTTCTGGTAGCCGAACTGAACTTTGTACTAAACTTCGGGTCGGGTACCAGAACCCGAACTTCCACGGATCAGCTCACACTCTACTTATGGCATTTTTGCCTTCAAATATCAGCACTCTAATGCTACCTTCACACTGAGTTTTTTTTACAAGGATTTAGACATAGATTCTGCATCTAAATCCACATAAAAAAACATGTCAAATACTCTCTGAATACTTTTTCAACTGATTTTAATGGAGAAAAGCTCGATTAGTGCACATACGGCTGGGGCAGATGTTTGAAGCCTGGGAAAGGGGTAATACCCACGGAAATTCCCAGGCTACTAATATCAGCCCCCAGCTGAATACCTAGCCTTTACTAGCTATTAAAATGGGGGACCCCAAAAAAATGACGTGGGGTCCCCCTATTTTAATAGCTAGCAAAGGCTAGGCAGACAGCTGGGGGCTGATATTAATAGCCCAGGAAGGGTGCCATGAATATTGGCCCCCTCCCAGGTTAGAAACACCAGCCCTCAGCCGCCCCAGAAATGGCACATCCATAAAATGTGCAAATTCTGGCACTTAGCCTCGCTCTTCCCACTGCCCTGTAGCGGTGGCAGTGGGGTAATAGGGCTGGGGTTGATGTCAGCTTATAATGCCAGCTGACTTCAAGACCAGGTTAGTAATGGAGAGGCGTCTATAAGTGAAAGTGAATTTATTCAATGCAAATCAAATGCACTTTATTATGATCCAATATCTCTCCCAACATCAAAACATAATAAATGTAGGGTGAAAAGAAATTTTAAAAATCTTCACCTTATTGCTTACCTGTCCCTCCACCATGGTCACTCATTTGGTCCCTTACTGCCTCTTCTTTACTTCTCCATGGCATGTGATATCCTCTTTCTCCATCTTTACTCTGTTAAGGGGCTTCTGGCTCTGAGTAAGCCTATGGCGTCACTATGTCTTTATATGACATGTGTGTCTCAAAGCCTAATCAGCGCCTAAAGCGACACGTTAAGATAATGTATATTGTGAATTTAGAGGCCTATTCAGGGATGGATGAACAGAGTAAAGATGAAGGAAGAGAGCGTCATATACTGTGGAGAAGTAAAGCTGAGGCCAAATGGAGCTGTACAAAGGAACATACAAAGGGCTGAGGAAGTGGTTCAGATGAGCGGTAAGTTGAGTATTAATATTTTTTTTCACCCCTTTGTCAGCTCTCTACTGATCAGCAAAATGGTGTCCAGTTGGTTGCTATTTTTCTGGAATCGCATCAAATAAAAAAAAAACTCGGAGTAGGTAGAATTTAATTTTTTTGGGCAAATTTATGGCAAATTACATTTGCTTCAAAAAATTTGCTCATCTCTATTAGGCCATGAATGTTGTATCAGTGGATAAATGTTTTCACTTTAATACCGATCATTTAATTTGTCACTGAATTTTCCCACAAAAGTACAATACAGCGGTAAAGGAATTTTATCCCTTCAGAACGGAGCTTTTTGACGACAATATACCGTATATATTTTTTAATTCTGTCTTCATCACTGCATTCTAAAATCAAAACTACCTGAGGGCTTTATTTTTGGCTTTATTTTTTGTTTGATGAGTTGCATTTAATGCCATAATTTTTAAGCTTACATAATACTTTGAAGACATGGTATGATTATTTTTTGTGGGAAATATAAAACAACAGCGATTTTGCCAATTTTTGTGATTTGTTTTTCTTCTGTTTTGTTTTATGGCATTCAGTGTGTACTATAAAGGATGTTAGCACTGATCAATACTATTACAGAAATTACAGTTTTATTACTTTTTTACAATTTAATTTTGTACAATTAAAACATTTTAAAAAATAGTTTTTATGCCTCCATATTCTGACAGCCATAGTTGTGTCTTTCTGTCAACCGATGCCTTGTGAGGTCTTGTTTTTGTGGGATGAGTTGATAGTTTTTTTAGTAACATGTTGGGATCTAAATTACCTTTTATTACTTTTTATCTAAAATTTAAAACAACATATTTTCATAATTTATATACTTGCACATGCTAATCAAATGGCCAATTTAGACAACCGGCTTGGAATAGCCATTTTTAAAAATGATATTATTGGACCTCAGGCTATCAACATATCTGGTATCCTTTAGCTGAGCATAATTTGGAAACTCTGAACACCAGTGACAAACGTGATATTATAACTATTACTTCCGTCACACTATCTGTACTACTTACTTGGGTGTTGGTGGCAACTGTCTGAGATGCAGCGCGGTGAAGGAAACAAACAAGGAAGTGAAGAGGTCCTGATAGTTAACAATAAAAAGTCTTCTACTGAGGTAGTTGAACTTGAAATGACATAACAAATATTGACAGAGGTTTCACATAGATGCTTATACATACAGGCATCTTACATTTCTTCTTAAATACGATCTCATAAAAGTACAGATCCATCAACACAGAACCCTCCTTCTCTACCTTCCACAAACCGGCTGCAGCAGCTACTTTTACGGGTACTTCCAAAAGGCAAGACATAGACTTCCTTCTCTATGATCTTCCACAATAGATTGACATCTTGCAATCCATCACTGTTAAATGCCGACATGGTCCAACTTACAGCAGCCTCAGGACTACCAGTAACTCTACTCCATCGTTACTTCCACTTATTTTCTCATTTGGACCTTTCCAACCATCCCACTAAGCTGTACTCACTTCTAGTGATGCGCGAGCACTAAAATGCTCAGGTGCATGATGCTCAGGTGGATCACATTGAAATACTTGGGTGCTCGACCCGAGCAACGAGCCCAATGTAAGTTTATGGGAAACTCAAGCATTTTTCTGGCGGCTTGAGCTCAGTGCTCAAATGACATGGGGAAGACCCCTGGAAGCATTTCTGACTCCCAGGTCACTTCTGTCAACAACGTTGTCAGAGGTATTATGACATTTTTTATGGACGCACAATAAAACATACAAAAACGAAAACAAAATAGATTTTCCTGGGAAATATGTTAAGGAACATCCTTTCCAGGGTAATGACTTGTAAATAATGCAAAATAAATAACTAAAAACAGAAATGCTCCTCCACACCTTGGGCTATTGGATGCACCCCAATACCACTTTGAAAATTTGGACGTACCCCAATACCCCTTTTAAGAGACTTACAGGAGGGCCTCCTGAAAACAATGTTTCCATTATTAGGAAGTAGGTCTCCCATTGTTTTTGCCCATGCAGTGAATGCAAGGGCTGCCAAAAATTGGGAGGCACTCCAATGCCCCTAGGAAGAGACGTGGAGGAGGGCCTCATAAAAAAATGTTCCCATTAGAAAGGAGCGGGTCTCCTATACTTGTAATGCCCATGCACTAAGTGTATGGACTGACAAACATTTACCCCTTGGGGGTATACATGAACATACTGTATAAATTGTTTTTTTATTTTTACGGGCATCATAAACACCCTTTAAAAAAATTATGTTTGTGGTGCATCATGGACCATGGTCACCCTGGTGATATGGTGGTGGAAAATGAGGATGAGGAGAAGGAGGAGGACAAGAGCAAATAGCCAAAATCAGGAACCGTATACCCATGTGTGGGTGTGAAGAGGCGAATGGGAATACACCTCCCAAAAAAGACACTGGATTTGAGTTTATGCTGCTATCATTTGGTGGTGTTGAGAAGTCTGGCCCAATCCAGCCCATTTTTATAAGAGTCAGCCTGTCAGCATTTTCAGTTGACAGGCGGATGCGCTTATCAGTTATAATTCCACCAGCGGCACTAAAATCCCGCTCTGATAAAATGCTGGCAGCAGGCCAGGCCAGGACCTCCAAGTCGTAGAGAGCCAGTTCATTCAACGTATACAGCTTGGATACCTAATAATTATAAGGCATAGAGGAATCATGGAGGACGTTGGTACGGTCGGCAAGGTACTCCCTCAGCATCTTCCCAAACTTTGCACTCCTTGTGAGAGTACCCCGCGCCTCAGGGCTTGTGCGATGGGAGGAGCTGAGAAAATTATCCCAGAATTTTTACAGTGTTCCCCTGCCTCTGCTGGATTGAAGTTGTGTCTTTCTTGCTTGTACACCTTGGTTGTCCAACGAATTGTGACCTCTGCCACCATCGTTTTCAGATGGGAATTTTTTTAATAGTTTTTTAATAGTTTTTTTAATAGTTTCTCAACAGCGATCTGGTACTGCCCCATTTTTGTAGACCCGTCCTCCTCAGGAATAAGAGATATAAAGTTATTTTTGTAGCGTGGGTCTAGAAGTGTCACCAAACAGTAATGACTGTCACCCAAAATTTTTAGAATGCGAGGGTCATGGGAAAGGCAGCGTAACATAAACTCAGCCATGTGTACCACACTGCTAACAGGCAAGACTTCCGTGTCCTCACCAAGAGGATGACTGATCTTGCTCTCCTCCTCCTCTCTGTCCTCTGTCTGGCCATCCACGCTGAACAGACAGTATGACAGTTGCGCAGGTAATACTGTCTATAGTGCATGAAACTAGCTCCTGTTCTTCCTTCTCCTCCTCCTCATTGTCACCCAATCCATGTTGGGATGGGATGAGGCTGGGCTGTGTGTAATCACCCTGTATGGTTCCTTGCTCCATCTCATCATGCTCCGCCTGCAATGCATCCTCTTTGATTGTGAGCAGAAGACAGAGAAGTAGGATGGTGGCGCTAATTATGGCGTCATCACCGGTCACCATCCTGGTGGATTCCTCAAAGTTTTGGATGATGGTACATATGTCTGACATCCATGTCCACTCCTGAGGTGTTATGTGTGGAGTGACGAGTCTGAACTGAATACCGACGGCCTTGTTGATGCTGGTAGTCAACAACTGCCCTCTTCTGCTCACAAATCCTTCCCAACATCTGCAGTGCAGAGTTCCAAAACGTGGGGACATCACACACCAGTCTGTGAGCAGGAAGCTGCAAACGCTGCTGAAACACGGCAAGGGTGGCGGAAGCTGTAGCTGACTTTCTAAGATGGGCACAAAGGCGGCGTACTTTATCAAGCAGATCCGGCAGCTCCGGGTAGAATTTGAGAAACCGCTGAACCACGAGGTTAAGCACATGGGCCAGGCATGGTACGTGTGTGAGCTCGCCTCGCCTCAGAGCTGCCACCAGGTTCCGGCCATTGTCATACATGACCATGCCTGTCTGTAGGTTCAGCGGTGTGAGAATCTGTCTGCTCTTTCAGAGCTGTCCACAACTCTTCTGCATTGTGCGGTTTGTTATCTTAGCATATTAGCTTCAGCACAGCCTGTTGCCACTTCGCCAAGGCAGTGCTGCAGTGCTTCCAGCTTGTGACTGATATGGTCATTTCAGAGATGCAGGCTGAAAAGGATGAGGTGCAGGAGCTGTAGACTGTGGGGGCAACCCTGATTGACCTAGGGTCCGCAATCCTTGGCGTCGGGAGGACGTGTTACGTCCCATGGTCCGACTGAGTCCTGGCTTCCACTATGTTAACCCAGTGTGCCGTCAGCGAGATATACCGTCTCTTCCCAAAAGCACTTGTCCACATGTCCGTGGTTAGGTGGACTTTCCCGGCAACTGCATTGCTGAGGGCATGGCTAATGTTTTGCGACACATGCTTTTGTAATGCCGGGATGGCACACCGGGAGAAATAGTGGCGGATGGGGACCAAGTACCGAGGGACGGCCACCGCCATCAGGTTGCGGAATGCTTCCATCTCCACGAGCCTAAAAGGCAACATTTCGAGCGCAAGCAGTCGTGAAATGTGGGAATTTAGTAGTGTGGCCTGTGGGGCATTGGCTGCGTATTTGTGCTTGCATTCCAAGGACTGGGGTATGGACAACTGAACGCTGCGCTTGGACAAGGAAGCGGACATGCTTCCTGATGCTGCTACTTGAGAGTGTTCAACGACAGGTGCAGGTCAGGAGGTATCTTCCCATTGACCATGGACAGGGGATTGGCTTGCATGCACAACAGTGGAAGAAGCAATGGTGCCACCCGCAGACACTGTTCCTGGACCCTGGGGTTCGGCCCACAAAGTCGGGTGCTTTGCTGCCATGTGCCAGATCATGCTGGTGGTGTTCAGGCTGCTAGTTTTGCCACCCCTGCTGATGCTGGCCTGGCAGGTGGTGCAAATGGCCTTTCTGGGGTTATCGGCAGAGTCTTCAAAAAACAACCAGACTCGGGAAGACCTAACAGTTGTACTGGAAACTTCCTTAATGTTGGTTCTACAGGGAACGGTTGCCTGCCTTCTGTCTGCGGCCACAACACTGCTTCTACCTCTCCCTGTGTGCTGCTGTTCTCACTCTGCATGTCCACACTTTGCATGTCCACGTGCCAGGTTGGGTCAGTTCCTATATCATCCACCACCTCGTCATCCACTTCCGCACCCTGGTCCTCCTCCTGACTTTCTGACAATTGTGTCTCATCATCATCCACCTCTTGTGACACTTTCCCACTGTCGCCTTCGTGTGACCGTGGCTGCTCAAATATTTGGGCATCGCTACATGCGATCTCCTCTTGCCCCGTTTCAAGTGGACCGGGCGAGAGGTCCGAATCTATAAATGGAAAAGTGAACAGCTCTTCAGAGTGTCCAAGTGTGGGATCAGTTGTCTCTGGGCACTCGGCATGGTGGGAGGAAGGAGGATCAGGGTGAGGAATATGCGGTCCAAACTCACGGCTTCTGAGACTTGACCGTGTGGAAGACAGGGTGGTGGTGGTGGTGGCTAAGTGACTGGAAGCATTATCCGCTATCCAACCAACAACCTGTTTACACTGCTCTGGGTTCAATAGTGATGTGCTGCAGTCCCCTAGGAATTGGGACAGGAAGGTCGGACGAGAAGATGTGGGTGTTGTTGGCCCAATTTCAGCTTGCCCACGGCTTGTCCTCGACCTCTGCATGCATCAACACGTCCAGATCCCCGTCCCTTGCCACGCACCTTGCCCATTTTAAATGGAGGACAATACCTTCCACACTCACTACAAATAGCTGAATTTGGAGCGAAGTTATTTGTAATCCGTGTGATGGAGAAACCACAGTTTTAAATACCTAGCCTGTAGATAACTATTTTGAACAGCAAACCGATGCCAAAAACTTTGCTGACACACTGAAAAAAAATTTGAATGGAGGCCAAAAATGGCAGAATTTTCAGCGCAATTATATGTGATCCGTGTGATGGAGAAACCACAGTTTTAAATAGCTGGCCTGTAGGTAACTATGTTGAACAGCAAATCGGTGTTAAAAACTTTGCTGACACATTGAAAAAAAATTTGAATTGAGGCCAAATATGGCAGTATTTTGAGTGCAATTATATGTGATCTGTGTGACGGACAAACCACAGTTTGAAATAGCTGGATTTTTAGCTGTAATATGGAACCAGGCTGTATTCTGCAGTGCCAACAAGCAAATGGCGCAGAAAAACGGTGTTCTCTGGATTGCTTTTTAAGCAAATAATGAGGATTAAGATCCAAAAAAAATTATTCCTGGCCCCTGAGTCCTGGGCCTTTGTCTAGAAATGTCTAACAGCAGCAGAAGGCAGAACTGGAATGGAACCTCTTGTGCTATATGCACTGCAGTCTGCTATATACACTGCCTGCCAACCTATATACACTGGCTGCCTGATATCTGTATTATCGGCGTCTCTGCCTTCTTCCAGGCAGAGACGCCGTCCCTCTCACCTCCTCGCTCCCCGCTCTCCTTCCCTGCCTGCTGTCAGCGCGTGCAGCCCTGTAGCTTCGGCGTCTCTGCCTCCTGCCGGGCAGAGACGCCGTCCCACTCACCACGCTCCCCGCTCTCCTTCTCAGCCTGCTGTCTGCGCCGCAGTCCCCCGGGCACTGTGCTTAGGGCGCGCACGCTCCCCCCCTCTTAAAGGGGCCGTGCGCGCCGTCCTAAGGAGTCCCTGGCCAATAGCCGAGGGTCCTCCCATATATAGGGCACCTCCTCCAAAATGGAGGTGCCCGAGCAAAGTTGTTGCACAGTTTCTGATCTCTGCTTCAGCCCTCAGGTCCCGCTGCTAGCCTGACTCCTCGTCCTGCCTGCCAGCCTGTTATCGGCCTGTTACCTGCCGAGCCTGCCAGCCTGCTCAACTGGAGCACTCACCTGTTACCTGCCTGTTACCTGCCCTGTATGCCAGTCCGCTCACCTGGGAGCATCCGCCTGTTACTTGCCCTGTCTGTCTGTCCGCTCACCTGGGAGCATCCGTCTGTTACCTGCAGAGTCTGTCTGCCCGCTCACCTGGGAGCGCTCACCTGTTACCTGCTGTGTCTGTCATACCGCTCACCTGGCAGCGCCCGCCTGTTACCTGCTGTGTCCGTCTGCCCGCTCACCTGGGAGCGCTCACCTGTTACCTGCTGTGTCTGTCATACCGCTCACCTGGCAGCACCCGCCTGTTACCTGCCTTGTCGGTCTGCCCGCTCACCTGGGAGCGCCCGCCTGTTTCCTTCCAGCCTGCCTGGAGGCTCTGCCGTCACTTGCTGTGACCACCTGCCTGGTAAACCTAGAGACTACTACCTGCTCTGCTGTCACGTACCGTGACCACCTGTCAGCTACCAGAGACTTCTGCCTGCCTGCCGTGTCCATCCGTCATACCGGTCAGTCCCAGCCATTTTACCCGTGGGAGCCACCTGCTCTCTTACAAGGTCGTCCCCAGAGTAGCACCTGGTCCCTCAGCCCGGATCCACCCTGGTCACGGTGTCGTTTACTGCCGTCCTACCAGGGTCGGTTCAGGTTGATACTTAGTCACGCCCCTCTGGGTCCCTCCTTGCACCTCGGCACAGAGGTTCCACCACCCGGACCCGTAACAGTTTGCTCGGGCCATGGAACCCGGTGGCACCCAAGCTCCCTCGCTCTCTGACCTATACCACGAAGTCTCCCGTCAGAGATCCCAACAGGAATCCATCCTGAACCACCTGCGGAGTGTCAACTCCCACCTGGACACACTGACTGCTCCACCAGCAACCACCGCTAGTCGCACGACTCGCACTCCGGCAGCGCTGCTGCCCACCAATACCATGGCATCCTGCCCCGGACCCCGGCTTTCTGCACCTCCTCGTTTCGGAGGCGATCCCTTTCTAGCTCGGGGCTTCATAAACCAGTGCACCCTGCACTTTGTACTCTTGCCTCATCAGTTTATCTCCGACCGGGCCAAAGTGGCATTCATCATGTCCCATCTCACTGGAGAGGCACTGGCATGGCTTAACCCCCTGTGGGAGAGAGGGGACCCCCTTGTGTCCGACCTGTTGTCTTTCCTCACTGCTTTCCGAAGAGTCTTCGATGAACCGGGACGTAAGACCTCATCAGCCTCCTCTCTGCTATGTCTCCGCCAAGGGAGTCTCACCGTGGGCCAATATGCCTTACGGTTCCGCACCCTCGCTTCTGAGCTTGCCTGGGATAACGAGGCCCTGGTGTCCATCTTCTGGGAGGGCCTTTCCGGTCGGATTAAAGACGAGCTCGCCGGTCGGGACATTGCTACCACCCTGGATGACCTGGTGTCGCTGGCTACAAGGATTGACATCCGGTTTCAAGAGCGCACCAAAGAGACCACCCGTGAGAGAAGGTTTCCCCGCCATGCTCCTTCTTTCCAGAGACCTGTTTCCTCTTCTGTCACTCCCCGGGCACACTCACCCGAGCCCATGCAGATCGACCAGACCAAGATGGTCAAATCTCGCCAAGAGTCACGCCGAGCCAAGGGGAGCTGCTTCTATCGTGGCAGTAAGGAGCACCTGATCCGTTCCTGCCCGGAGAGGCCGGGAAACTCCAGTGTCTAGGACCACTCGGAGAGGTCACCCTAGACAAAAGTAAGCCCTCTCCATCCCTTACTTTGTCTGTCTCTATCTCCTGGGGAGAGAGCCGTCACTTTGAACTCGCCCACCTGGATTCTGGAGCCGCTGGAAACCTCATTTCCCAGTCCCAGGTTGAGAAATACCAGATTCCCACCAAGTCTCTGGCTGAACCATTGTCAGTCGCCTCTGTGGATGGAAGACTTCTTCCGGTGACCATCCTGCTCGTCACGGAACCCATAACCCTGCAGGTGGGAATGATGCACTCTGAGGTAATCTCCTTCCATGTGCTACCCGGACTCTCCCACTCTCTATTGCTAGGCCTACCTTGGCTCCAGACACATGAACCTGTGTTGAACTGGCAATCCGGTGAAGTACTTCGGTGGGGTCCGGCCTGCCATAAGACCTGCCTGGTTCCGGTTGATCCGGTTCGCCCACCGCCTACCCCAGCTATATTACCCGGTCTTCTGGCTCCTTACTGGCCCTATGCTGACGTCTTCGGTAAAAAGGAAGAAGAGACATTGCCACCTCATAGGCCATATGATTGCCTGATCGACCTGGTACCTGGCGCCACTCCACCACGTGGGTGTATTTATCCATGGTCTGCGGCTGAAACCCGGGCAATGTCTGAGTACATAGAGGAGAATCTGGCTAGGGGATTCATCCAGAAGTCTACTTTCCCGGCTGGAGCTGGATTCTTCTTTGTCAAAAAAAGGATGGCTCGCTACGCCCCTGTATTGACTATACAGGACTCAATCAGATCACGGTTAAAAATAAATACCCCTGCCGCTCATCTCCGAGTTATTTGATCGTCTTAAAGGCGCCAGGATCTTTTCCAAGCTGAATCTACGTGGAGCGTATAACCTGGTCCGTATCCATCAAGGAGACGAGTGGAAAACGGCATTTAATACCAGGGACTGACACTATGAGTACCGTGTGATGCCCTTCGGCCTCTGCAATGCTCCCGCCGTCTTCCAAGAACTGGTCAACGACATCTTCCGCGACCTTCTTTACTCCTGCGTGGTGGTATACCTGGACGACATCTTGGTCTTCTCTTCGGATCTTCCCACACACCGGAGGGATGTTCGTCAGGTCCTGCTTAGGCTCAGGCAGAACCACCTCTATGCTAAATACGAAAAGTGTCTTTTTGAGCAGACCCCTCTTCCATTCCTGGGCTATGTTATCTCCCAGACAGGCTTGCGTATGGATCCCGAGAAGCTCTCTGCTCTCCTAAAGTGGCCCCGTCCGGAGGGGTTGAAGGCGATACAGCGATTCCTGGGCTTCGCTAATTACTATCGTCTCTTCATTCCACACTTCTCGTCTTGGACTGCTCCCATATCTGCACTCACCCGTAAGGGAGCAAATCCCAAGGTATGGCCACCTGAAGCTGAGGAGGCCTTCCTTTCCCTGAAGCAAGCCTTCTCCTCTACCCCTGTGCTGCACCGTCCGGACTGCAACAAACAGTTCTACCTGGAGGTTGATGCTTCCTCCTCTGGAGCCGGAGTGGTGCTCACCCAAAAGTCTTCATCCGGGAGAATGGTAACCTGCGGCTTTTTCTCCAAAATCTTCTCCTCCTCTGAGCGCAATTACTCCATAGGAGACCGGGAACTGCTAGCCGTCAAATTGGCGCTGGAGGAGTGGCGCTATCTTCTTGAAGGGGCTCTATACCCGGTGATCATCTACACAGATCACAAAAATCTGGCATATCTCCAAAATGCCCAGAGACTTAATCCACGTCAGGCCCGGTGGTCTTTGTTTTTTGCCCACTTCGATTTCATCCTTCATTTCCGCCCGGCGGACAAGAATGTCAAAGCTGATGCCTTGTCCCGATCCTTCCTGTCCTCCGATCAAGAGGAGGAGCCTATGCACATTATCGACCCCTCCAAGGTAATGAATGTGGCCCCCTTGGATTTGACTCGTCTTCCACCCGGCAAGACGTTCGTAGAGGTTCCTGACCGTGAGAAGGTTCTTCGCTGGGGTCATTCTTCCATACTAGCTGGCCATGCCGGCCAAAAGAAGACCTTCCTGCTCATTTCCCGGCATTACTGGTGGTCTACCCTGCGTAAGGATGTGGTAGACTTCATCTCTGCCTGTTCATCTTGTGGCCGCAACAAAATTCCCAGACACTTACCAGCCGGTCATCTCCTGTCGCTTCCCATACCTGTTGCCCCGTGGCAACACATCGCTATGGACTTCATTACCGATCTCCCTGTTTCTGCCGGGTGTTCTGTCATTTAGGTGGTCGCGGACCGCTTTTCTAAAATGGCCCACTTCATTCCCCTGCCTGGTCTCCCATCTGCACCTGAGCTGGCTAAGGACTTTATCCACCATATCTTCCGTCTCCATGGCCTACCCCTCCACATCGTGTCGGATCGAGGGGTTCAGTTCACCTCACGCCTCTGGAGAGCCACATGTAAACTGCTGGATGTCACCCTGGATTTCTCCTCTGCTTACCACCCTCAGTCCAATGGTCAAGTGGCGCGGATCAATCAGATCCTTACAAGCTACCTCCGGCACTTTGTTAATGCCCACCATTCTGATTGGGTTGACCTACTTCCTTGGGCCGAATTCTCTTATAATAACCACGAGAGCAAATCCTCTTCCAAGTCCCCGTTCTTTATTGTCTATGGCCAACATCCCCGGATTCTGTTTCCCGTCTCTGCTTCTGTGGACAACCCTGCCGTGGAGTCTTTTGTCAGTGAGTTTTCTACCATTTGGGAGAGTACTAGGTCCGAGCTTCTTCAGTCCTCCGAGCGGATGAAGAGATATGCTGATAAGAGACGTCTGGATCCGCCTCAATTCCGTCCGGGAGACAAGGTTTGGCTCTCCTCCAAACATGTGCGGCTCAAGATACCCTCCTACAAGTTAGGTCCTCGCTTCATCGGCCCTTTCGAAATCCTCAAGCAAATTAATCCAGTGGCCTACAAGTTAAAACTCCCGGCCACCTTACGGATTCCCAACTCCTTCCACGTATCTCTCCTCAAACTTGTTGTCTTTAACTCTTTTTCCAACCATCCAGGTACTTCCCCTGCTCCGGTTTCCGCTGAGGACGTCTTTGAGGTAGAGAGTATTCTGGCCACTAAGAGGGTAAGAGGGAGAACTTTTTTCCTGGTGGATTGGAAGGGGTTTGGCCCAGAGGAGAGAACTTGGGAACCCAGGGAGAACATCCATGCCCCGCTTCTCCTTGAAAAATTCCTTTCTGGCATAAAAAAGGGGGGGCGTAAGAGACACCATCCCTCTCACCTCCTCGCTCCCCGCTCTCCTTCCCTGCCTGCTGTCAGCGCGCGCAGCCCTGTAGCTTCGGCATCTCTGCCTCCTGCCGGGCAGAGACGCCGTCCCACTCACCACTCTCCCCGCTCTCCTTCTCAGCCTGCTGTCTGCGCGCAGTCCCCCGGGCACTGTGCTTAGGGTGCGCGCGCTTCCCCCCTCTTAAAGGGGCCGCGCGCACCATCCTAAGGAGTCCCCGGCCAATAGCCGAGGGTCCTCCCATATATAGGGCACCTCCTCCAAAATGGAGGTGCCCGAGCAAAGTTGTTGCACAGTTTTTGATCTCTGCTTCAGCCCTCAGGTCCCGCTGCTAGCCTGACTCCTCGTCCTGCCTGCCAGCCTGTTATCTGCCCGTTACCTGCCGAGCCTGCCAGCCTGCTCACCTGGAGCACTCACCTGTTACCTGCCTGTTACCTGCCCTGTCTGTTTGTCCGCTCACCTGGAAGCATCCGTCTGTTACCTGCAGAGTCCGTCTGCCCGCTCACCTGGGAGCGCTCACCTGTTACCTGCTGTGTCTGTCATACCACTCACCTGGGAGCACCCGCCTGTTACCTGCTGTGTCCGTCAGCCAGCTCACCTGGGAGCATCCACCTGTTACCTGCCTGTTACCTGCCTTGTCGGTCTGCCCGCTCACCTGGGAGCGCACGCCTGTTTCCTGCCAGCCTGCCTGGAGGCTCTGCCGTCACTTGCTGTGACCACCTGCCTGGTAAACCTAGAGACTACTACCTGCTCTGCTGTCACGTACCGTGACCACCTGTCAGCTACCAGAGACTTCTGCCTGCCTGCCATGTCCATCCGTCATACCGGTCAGTCCCAGCCATCTGACCCGTAGGAGCCACCTGCTCTCTTTCAAGGTCGTCCCCAGAGTAGCACCTGGTCCCTCAGCCCGGATCCTCCCTGGTCACGGTGTCGTTTGCTGCCGTCCGACCAGGGTCGGTTCGGGTTGATACTTAGTCACGCCCCTCTGGGTCCCTCCTTGCACCTCGGAACAGAGGTTCCACCACCCGGACCCGTAACAATATCTCTGCAGATGGATTAGTCCTCAGAAGGACTGTTTGTTGAGATGGATATGTGTAATGTACTTTTTTTCTCCCTACACTACCTAATACACAACCAAATCTCTCCCTAGCTCAGCAGCACCTCTCCCTACATTGCCTGATTGCAGAGTAGACTGACGAGCACCGTGGTGCCACGTCTGATATAGACCTGATGACGCTGTGCGGCCAGCCAATCACTGCAATGCCACAACCAACATGGCTGCGGCATTACAGTGAGTGGCAGGCAATCCCTGCATGTTCATTGACGCTCTAAAGAGCGTCAAACATGCAGGGTGGGGACCCGAGCATCCACCCGAGCATCTCGCAATTACTCGGCGAGCTCTGAGCATCTCAAGTACTGAGATGCTCGGGCAAGTACTGAGTACTTGCGAGTATGCTCGCTCATCACTACTCACTTCCCAACTGGGATGGAAATACGAATGGTGCATTGTGTGCAGTTGCACAGGGGCCCATGAGGTATGGGGGCCCATTTCTGCCTCCAAAGCAGATGCAATGATGCATTATGATGAGATATTGGACTGCAAAGGGCCCATAAATTGTTCTTGCACGGGGCCCTCTTTTATCCGTGTCTGCTCCTGCTGCCCAGGATAGTGCTTCTGACACTTTTCAGGATTACAGTTCTAGTAGGATTTGTTGTCTGGCCAGTTGATACTCACTGTGATTTAACTACAGGCACTCTGGTGTAATAGTCCTCTATATACCCTCATATACAGTACAGACCAAAAGTTTGGACACACCTTCTCCTTTAAAGATTTTTCTGTATTTTCATGACTATGAAAATTGTACATTCACACTGAAGGCATCAAAACTATGAATTAACACATGTGGAATTATATACTTAACAAAAAAGTGTGAAACAACTGAAAATATGTCTTATATTCTAGGTTCTTCAAAGTAGCCACTTTTTGCTTTGATGACTGCTTTGCACACTCTTGGCATTCTCTTGATGAGCTTCAAAAGGTAGTCACCGGGAATGGTCTTCCAGCAATCTTGAAGGAGTTCCCAGAGATGCTTAGCACTTGTTGGCACTTTTGCCTTCACTCTGCGGTCCAGCTCACCCCAAACCATCTCGATTGGGTTCATGTCTGGTGACTGTGGAGGACAGGTCATCTGGCGTAGCACCCCATCACTCTCCTTCTTGGTTAAATAGCTCTTACACAGCCTGGACGTGTGTTTGGGGTCATTGTCCTGTTGAAAAATAAATGATGGTCCAGCTAAACGTAAACTAGATGGAATAGCATGCGGCTGCAAGATGCTGTGGTAGCCATGCTGGTTCAGTATGCCTTCAATTTTGAATAAATCCCCAACAGTGTCACCAGCAAAGCACCCCCACACCATCACACCTCCTCCTCTATGCTTCACGGTGGGAACCAGGCATGTAGAGTCCATCCGTTCACCTTTTCGGCGTCGCACAAAGACAGTGGTTGGAATCAAAGATCTCAAATTTGGACTCATCAGACCAAAGCACAGATTTCCACTGGTCTAATGTCCATTCCTTGTGTTCTTTAGCCCAAACAAGTCTCTTCTGCATGTTGTCTGTCCTTAGTAGTGGTTTCCTAGCAGCTATTTTACCATGAAGGCCTGCTGCACAAAGTCTCCTCTTAACAGTTGTTGTAGAGATGTGTCTGCTGCTAGAACTCTGTGTGGCATTGACCTGGTCTCTAATCTGAGCTGCTGTTAACCTGCGATTTATGAGGCTGGTGACTCGGATAAACTTATCCTCAGAAGCAGAGGTGACTTTTGGTCTTCCTTTCCTGGGGCGGTCCTCATGTGAACCAGTTTCTTTGTAGCGCTTGATGGTTTTTGCAACTGCACTTGGGGACAGTTTCAAATTTTGCCCAATTTTTCGCACTGACTAACCTTCATTTCTTAAAGTAATGATGGCCACTCATTTTTCTTTACTTAAAATTTGTATTATGGCAAGAAAAAAGCAGCTAACAATCTATTCAGTAGGACTATCAGCTGTGTATCCACCAGACTTCTGCACAACACAACTGACGGTCCCAACCCCATTTATAAGGAAAGAAATCCCACTTATTAAACCTGAAAGGGCACACCTGTGAAGTGAAAACCATTTCCGGTGACTACCTCTTGAAGCTCATCAAGAGAATGCCAAGAGTGTGCAAAGCAGTCATCAAAGCAAAAGGTGGCTACTTTGAAGAACCAAGAATATAAGACATATTTTCAGTTGTTTCACACTTTTTTGTTAAGTATATAACTCCACATGTGTTAATTCATAGTTTTGATGCCTTCAGTGTGAATGTACAATTTTCATAGTCATGAAAATACAGAAAAATCTTTAAATGAGAAGGTGTGTCCAAACTTTTGGTCTGTACTGTATCTGAAGCACCTCCAAGAACTTCCCATTAACTGGAAACCATTTCCTTTCCAAAACTCGCTTAGTTAGTATTAGTTTTCAGTTATAATAATATTTGTTTTTATTAGACTGTATTAATCAATGCATCAACTGAGAAATGTATTAACAAAGCACATTACATTTAGGGCAGGTGCAGACGACCTTATATTCTCTCATCTAAGAGACTCTGGTCGATTATGCAAATCATACTCTGATCAAAATTTGCTGCATTCTCCTATCGGGCCATTACAGCTACCTGTACCTTGGGGGTCAGCTGCCTTGTACTCAAGGTCAGTCCTGGTGTAGCACCTTGTTCTGCCCCCCTCAGTTCTCCTCGGACCATGGCATCGTCAGCTGCCATGCTTCCAGGGTCAGCCTTGGTCTGGCGCTTAGTCACGCCTCTCCATGCTCTCCTTGGCACAGTGGTTCCACCACCCAGCCCTTTACAGTTTGTACAGGTCATGGAATCTGCTGGCTCTCAGGCTTCCTCCATGTTTGACCTGTACCAGGAGGTGTCCCACCAGAGAGATCAACAGGATAAGATCCTACCCTACCTGTGGACAGTAAACACCCATCTAGACATGCTGACAACTCTGACCGCATCCGAACCTACACAAGCTGCAACAACTTAGGACGTGACTCATTAGCCTGCCAGCTGTGTACCCAGCCCCGGACTCCATCTGTCAGCTCCTCCACATTATGGTGGGGACCCTGCTCTTTGTTGGAGGTTCATTAATCAGTGCACGGTACATTTTGGCTCATCAGTTCATTTCAGATCGGGTCAAAGTGGCCTTCATCATGTACCATCTCACTGGTGAAGCTCTAGCGTGGCTCAACCCCTTATGGAAGAGAGGGGATCCTTTTGTGTAAAACTTCCAGTCCTTAAGGTCTTCAATGAGCCCTCCATGCTTCCTCAGCAGCATCTTCTGTCTTCAGACTGCACCAGGGAAACCTCACAGTGAGCCAGTATGCTGTTAATTTCCGCACACTGTTGTCTAAACTCACCTGGATTAATGAGGCTCAGGTAGAAACCTTCTGGGATTACCTTTCTAGGTGAATCAAGGACGAGCTGGCCGGTCATGATATACCCACCTCACTGGATGACCTAGTGTCTCTGGCAACATGGATAGACATCAGGTTTCAGGGGAATTCAACGGAGGTGACCAGCAAGAGAAGACCTGTACACTTGGCTCCTACCTTTCAAAGTCATGCAGCAAGCCTCAGCTCTGGCACCTTCTCCAGAGTCCATGCAGGTTGACCAGGTGAAGATGACCAAGCATTGTCAGGAGGCTCGTCATGTTGAGGGAAGGTGCTGCTATTGTGGCAGTCCTGATAATCTAATCTGCTTCTGCCCAGAGAAACTGGGAAACTCCAGAGCCTAGGGTGTATCAGAGAGGTCACCCTGGGTGAGAATCACTCCTCTCCATCGCTGAATCTGTCATTGTCCATGTCCTGCGGCAGAATCCATTTTGTTGAGTGGGTCTACCTGGACCCTGGTTCCAGATGTAATCTTATTCAACAGGCCATTGTGGAGCAGTATCAAATCCCGATCCAACAACTTCAGGATCTGTTGGTGATTTCTTCGATTTTTGGAAAACTTCTCTCCAAGACCATCTCTTTCGTGACCAAACCTGTGGAACTTCAAGTAGGAATGCTACACTCAGAGAAGATTCCTCTCTATGTGCTGTCGGATCTTTCTCGCTCTCTGCTTCTAGATCTGCCATGGCTGCGAAAAAATGAGCCTGTCTTTGATTGGAAATACAGAGAAGTACTCCGTTTAAGACAGGAGTGCCACGAGAGATGTCTAGTTCCTATTTGTCCTGCTTGACCTCCGGCTTCTCCATCTAATTTACTTGGCTTGCCTTCTGCATATTGGATGCATGCTGACTTATTTGATAAAAGGGTGGCTGAGACACTACCACCTCATAGGCCGTATGACTGCCCCATAGAACTTCTACCAGGCGCTTCCCCTCCATGAGGCCGAATCTACCCCCTGTCACAGGCTGAGACCCTAGCCATGTCCGAGTATAGTGAAGAGAATCTTGCCAGGAGATTTGTTTGGAAGTATTCCTCTCTGGCTGGGGCAGAATTCTTCTTTGTGAAGAAAAGGGAAGGTTCACTTCGACCCTGTATTGACTATAGGGGTCTCAAGCAAATTACGATCAAGAATAAATATCCTCTGCCTCTCATTTCCAAGTTGTTTGATCATCTTAAAGGTTCCAGAGTCTTCGCAAAGCTCGACGTTTGAGGGGCATACAACCTAATCCGAACACGCCAAGGAGATGAATGGAAGACTGCCTTTAATACTCGAGATGGCCTTTATGAGTATTGGGTAATGCCATTTGGACTCTATAATGTCCCTGCAGTCTTTCAAGAACTGGTGAGCGACATCTTCTGGGACCGTCTTTACACGCCTTTGGTAGTCTACGTAGACGACATCTTGGTGTTCTCTCCCGATCTGCCTTCACACCAAAGAGATGATCACCAGATCCTGCAGAAATTAAGGAAAAACTGTCTGTACGCCAAATATGAAAAGTGCATTTTCGAGAAGATCTTTCTTCTGTTTCTTGGGTACATAATCTGAGACCTGCTTGAAAAAGGATCCTGAGAAGGTATTCACCATCTTTAAGTGGCCCCATCCAGATGGTCTGAAAGCTATCCAGTAGTTTCTCGGATTCACGATTTACTACCGCCTGTTCATTCGGCATTTCTTCTCTTGGACTGCTCCTATTTCCACCCTGACCTGCAAGGGGGCCAATCCTAAGATATGGACTCCAGAGGCTGACAACACCTTTGTGTCTTTAAAACCGGCCTTTTCCTCAGCTCCTGTGCTGCATTGTCCGGACAATAACAAGCAGTTATTTCTGTAAGTGGATGCTTCTTCCTCAGTGGCCGGAGCCGTTCTTATCCAGAAGTCTTCTTCCGGTCGAATGGTCACCTGTGGCTTCTTTTCCAAAATCTTCCAGCTCCAGAACGCAACTACTCAATAAGCAATTGAAAGCTGTTGGTGATAAAACTGGCTCTCGAGGAGTGGTGATTCTCGCTTGAAGGAGTGTTACATCCGGTGGTTATCTACACTGACCACAAGAATCTAGCCTATCTGCAGTCCGCACAGCAACTTAATCCACGACAAGCCAGGTAGTCTCTGTTCTTCGCCCCCTACAACTTTACTCTCCATTTCTGGCTGGCTGATAAGAATGTCAAGGCGGATGCACTCTCTAGATTTTCCCTGTCTACCTACCAGAAGGAGGAGCCTCAAAACACCATTGAGCTCTCCAAAATTCTTACGGATTTGTTTAGGCTCTCTTCTGGAAAGACTTACGTTGTTGAACCAGATTGGAAGTGGGAAGCGGGTACTTCTATGGGGTCTGGCCATGCCCCCTTCCCAGGCTTCAAACATCAGCCCAAGCCACCTGCTTAACCTCCGCTAGAGACTAAAATTACGGGGAACCCCGCGCCAATTTTTTTTTTAATAAATCCTTTATTTTAACACTAAATGACAAGTACAGTAACCAACACTGTCAATGTACTTATTATATATGTGACTGACATGTTTCTATCTATCTATTGTATGTGTGATGCTCTATTCTTTCTGTTCTAAATTGTCGGGTACCGATTTATGCCGCTGATGAATTGCCGGCTTTTTTAAAGAGACGGGTGCATGAAAATCGGAGGGCACAAGTGTGTTCCAAGTGCCCTGCTATGTTTTTCATGCACCCTCCTATATACCCTGCCTGCCTGTCTGCCTATATATTCTGCCTGCCTGATGTTTAATTGAGCACTGTTTTCAATGATTTGGGCAATTTTTGACCTTCTGCTGACGGCCGGGGGGGACCGCCAGAAAAATGCTTGCATTTCCTATAGACTTACATTGGGCTCGTTGCTCAGGTCGTGCACCCAAGAATTCCAATGTGCTCGACCCGAGCTACGAGCAACCAAGCATTTTAGTGCTCGCTCATCACTAGTTGTGGATCACTTCTCTAAAATGGCCCATTTCACTCCAATGTCCTGTGTCCCGTCTGCTCCAGTGCTTGCAGAGAAGTTTATTCTACATATTTTCCGCCTCCATGTTCTATTGCTCCATATTTTCTTGGATAGAGGCGTCCAGTTTACAGATCGCTTCTGGAGGGCCACCCGCAATTTACTAACTGTCACTCTAGATTTCTCTTTGGCCTACCATCCTCAATCCAATGGCCAGGTAGTGCGGGTAAATCAGATCCTGACTAACTTTTTGTGGCACTTTGTGAATGCCCACCATAGTGACTGGGCCGAACTCCTGCCTTGGGCCAAATTCTCATACAACAGCCACGTGAGTGAATCATCTGGCAATTTGCAGTTTTTTGTGGTCTATGGTCAACATCCCAATATTCTGTTCCCTGTTTCTACTACCTCCAATATTCCTGCTGCTGAATCCCTCGTCAAGGGTTTTTCTAGGATCTGGGAGGACACTGAGTCCACATTACTGAAGTCTTCTGAACAGATGAAAAGACATGCAGACAAGAGACGTCTAGATCCGCCTCTGTTTCATCTTAAGGACAAGGGCTGGCTGTCGTCTAAGTATGTCCAGCTCAAGGTACCCTCCTATAAACTGGGCCCCTGCTTTATTGGTCCTTTCGAGGTTCTGAAATAGATTAATCCAGTAGCCTACAAGCTCAGATTCCTGGCCTCTTTACCGATCCCCAATTATTTTCATGTGTCTCATTTCAAGCATGTCATCCTCAGTCCTTTTTGAAAAGAACCTGGTACCACTCCTTTTCCAGTCAGCACTGAAGACGTTTTAGACGTTTTTGAGGTGGAGAACATTCTGGCCACTAAGAGGGTAAGATGGAAAACTTTTTTCTTGTTGATTGAAAGGGATTTGGTCTTGAGGAGAGGTCCTGGGAGCCCAGGGAAAACATTCATGGTACTCTCCTCCTGCCAGTCTGTATATCAGCCTGATCTGCCTGCACCAGTTTTGCCAGTCTGTATATCAGCCGGACCCATCTGCATCTGTGGTTCCTGTGTTCCTGCCATGCCTATCTGTATCTGCTGTATTCTCCCACCAGACCATTCCAGATGGCTGTCTCTTGGGGGTTAGCTGATGTGTACCCGAGGTCAGTCCTGGTGTAGCACCTTGTTCCGCCCCCCTAGGCTCTACTCGGACCGCGGCATCATCAGTTGCTGTGCATCCGGAGTCAGACTTGGCATGAAACTTAGTCACGCCCCTCCAGACTCTTCTCTGGTCTTAGCACAGTGGTTCCACCACCCAGCCAATTACACTCATTAACTTTCATGACTGAGGGAGATCCAAATATTGGATCAAACTCAGGCATGCTGCAATTTTTTCCTCGGTCAGAACCTGTCCGAGGTAAAAGTTGGACTTGTGCACGGCTCCGTAGACTAACATTTGTCCAAGTCCGATCCGATGTTTTGTTCGGACAGAAAACACGGTTGTCTGCAGTTACCCTATTTATAAAATGTTTTTACATATTATAAAATGCTCATTGTCACCCTTCAACTCTCTAGCTTGATGAAAAATTAAACAAGTCAAGTAAACTACCATCTTCTAACTCATATGTTAGGTACAATGGCAAGACAAAAATGAAAATCAATGAATATACCAACTTGTTGCCCAGGCTAGTAAGAAAATGACTAGATTGTAAATTGTGAAGATGGGTAATGCTTAAAATTCTTCTGGAGTCCTCATATTGTATTTTATTGAATCAACTTTTCATGCATAAAAGTTAGGAAAGAATAAGTCAGATACAAAACTTTCATGATTTTGTGTAAATGTCAAATTCTATCAAATAACACAAATCAAATAAAAATAGGAAGAGAACATAAAAAACAACTGTTTGCAAAAATACAGTACGAAATAGGCACTAGAGCAAAATCTTTTAAAACTTCAAATAAAATCAGTAGCAAAGTATTTGATTTAGTTATATTATATATATACAGTACAGACCAAAAGTTTGGACACACCTTCTCATTTAAAGATTGTTCTGTATTTTCATGACAATGAAAATTGTACATTCACACTGAAGGCATCAAAACTATGCATTAACACTAGTGTTGAGCCACCCCCGTAGTGTTCGAGTTCGGTTCGGTTCGTCGAACACCCGTGTGTTCGCCGAACTGTTCGTCGAACTGTTCGTCGAACACCTTCGAACACCGCTAAAACCAATGGCAGGCAAACAAAAACACATAGAAACACATAGAAAACACCTTCAAAGGTGTCCAAAAGCTGACAAACTGCTCAGAAGACACAACTAACACATGGAAAAGTGACAAGTACATATAGTCATGCGAAAAGAAAAGAGGTGGAGGAGTAAAAGGAGGGGGAGACACAGATATAGGCATGTCATGCCCTTCTAAAATCCAAAAAGTGAGAAGCCGACACGTTCAGTCCGCTACTGCCCGTGCCACCTCCGTGTCGCCGGGTTTGTGCCAGAGCCGCGGTGAACCCTGACGGCCAGCCCCCCTCTCCCAATACTGGTGCCTGTCCGCTGGTGGGTCGAGCGAGCCCCCCTGTGGTGGAGGCAGCTCTAAGCTTTTTAATTTAAATTGTCTCTCTAATTTGAATGAATACACTTTAAATCCATTTACAAGGATCTATTGGAGGGCAAGTCTCATGCCAGCAGCCGCGTAATTCCAGCTCCAGTAGCGTCCACTAAAGCTGCTGCAGTTAAAAAGCTTTTATAAGGATCGAGCTCGGCTGTCCACCGCAAGGCATCCTACTGCCAGTCCCAGCCCCTATGCCTTGGGGTGCCTCCTGATGCTCTTCACCGAGTATCCCGTGGTCCCGAAGCATTTCCTTTGAAAAAATTAAGTGTCCAAACTACAGGTGGTGTAGCTTGCTTAACAGCCGGGATAATCCGCTGACTAGCAGACACTGCTACTAGGCACAAAGTATTTCCTGGGCTAGATGCAGTTAAAAATTTGTAATTAGATACTCTCGCAGGATGCTGAGAAAGCATTCCATAGAGTCTCCTGGAACGCCATATATGATTCTCTTAAAAAGCTTGGGGTAGGGGTCTAGGGGACCCTTTTATAGCCAAAATCACGGCCCTGTATCACAATACGTCACCTAGGCTGAAGATAAATGGAACTGTAGCACCCTGAGGGCTCGGTTGCTACAGAGGTATTGCACCTCACCCAGAGGTGTGATATCTCACTCTCAGGTAAGGATGGAGTGTGGATCAGGACCCGACACCTGCATGCATTACACCACATTGTCGTGGGGCAGGGCGACCAATATGCCTCTGAGATGGGCACGACAGTCCCTGTCCCTGGCTGGAGTGGGGGGAGGGAACACTGAGGAAGGGGAACCCTGTAGTGCAGGAGCAGGGAGGAAGCAGTTCCTGGGTGCATTGAGAAGGGAGTATAAAAGGTGGGCACCATCTTAGTTCAGTGCAGAGAAGTCTGAGCAGAAGTGGCAGGGAGCAGGGGCTCTGCATGAGATCTGCTCCGGAGGCGGGCCTAGTAACAGAGGCCCAGGCCTGGAAGAGGGAGAAGGAAGGAAGAGGAGCGGAGAAGGCTCCAGGAACAAGGAATGAAGGGATCCCAGGGGTGCGGACGGGCGAGTCGCCACCGCACGCCCGAATCCACCTGCGTGGAGGGGTCAGGCCAAAGGGGGAGACCGGTCCCCGTAACTAGTGGAGGCAGGAAACGACCCTCAGCTAGAAACCGGAGGCTGTGACATTTTATGTGGCGCAGCCCCTCGCTACACCCGCTAGGAAGGCACCACATAGGGTCAGGGAAACTGGCGCCAAGTTTACCAAGAGGAGGCCCGAGGCAGCCGGACAGAAGGGTTGGTAAGAAAGGCCAGACAAAGTACACACAAAGGGGGTCCTGTGAAGCACTCCAAAGTTATCTGGGAGTTGTCTGAGCCCCTCACCTGGTGAGCACAGTACGACGTGGGCAGCCGTTACCTGCAGACGTGGTCTGGATAATAAGAACTGTGAGTAAAGGCCCTGGACTGCATCACTGACTCCGTGTCGTTACTGCTGCTGCCCTGCACCATCACCCCATCCTCCGCATACACTGCCCTGAGGCTATACTCCTCCCGTGGGGAGTTATGCTATGCTCTGCTGCACCCACAACACCAGCCTCAGCGGTCTGCCCTGGAGCGGCGGTTCACTCTGACCGCAATCCACGGGTGGCGTAGTCGGACATTTAAACATCAAAACCACATAAATAGTTCCGCCACTGGTTTGACCACCCTGAGCCACGGAACCGGGTCGCCGCCACGAAGACTACAACCACCAGCATCCACCACAAAGGGTCCGGCTCCGGGTGTCCCAAGGCCCAGGGGGTGCATCAGAACATTTTCATCACCTTTCACAATCACCAATGGGACAAGGCAGGGATGTCCTCTGTCACCTCTCTTATACATCCTAGTGACGGAGCACCTGCTCTCATCAATTCGCCATAACCCCAATATTAGGTGAATTGAGGTGGGAGGCACCGAGTACAAGTGCTCTCTATTTGCTGATGATGTCCTAGTATATATCACTCAATCACATATATCCATCCATGCTGTTATGGCTGAAATAGATCACTTTGTTACATGGTCAAATTTTAAAATCAATGCAGCGAAATCTGAGGCCCTCGATGTCTCCCTCCCCAAATCCATATAGGATTCCATCCAGTCCAACTTTCCCTTTGCCTGGCCCTCACAGGGTATTAAATACTTAGGAATTCCTATTCATAGAGACCTCTCCCATCTATGTTATCTTAATTTTGGGCCCTTTATTGAACAACTCCATACAGACCACGGTTGGCAAGTTAGAACTGTAAGATTCACTACGTGAACCACTGGTGTTTTGTGGAAAAGCACATGTACACTGTGTTCCAAATTATTATGCAAAAAGTGTTTAGGAGTGATAAGGGAAGAATTTGTTTGTTTGTCAGTTAAACTCATTGATGGTGATGTGTGTCAGGGCTCTTTATATCACTGTAAGCAATTGCAGACACCTGTGCTAATTAGTTTGGCAGGTGTGTCCAAAGAAAGGCAAGACTACTTAAGAAGGCTGTCTCACATTATTAAGCAGCCTACATTTTCTGCCAAAATGGGAAAGAAAAAGGATGTGTCGGCTGCTGAGAAGCAACAAATTGTGGAGTGTTTAGGTCAAGGCATGACTACAATCAACATTGTGCGATGATCAGGATGAAGTGTCTTGGCAATCAAGAAGTATGTAGCTGATTCACAGTACACACATGTGCGTGCTGATAAGGGCAAATTGAGGACTCTTTCCTACAGGCAATTACGTCAGGTTAAAAGAGCAGCGGCAAAAAAGCCTTGTCATAGCAGCAGACAAGTTTTTGAAGCTGCTGGTGCCTCCAACGTCCCCCGAGCAACAAGATGCAGGGTCCTTCAGAGGTTTGCAGCTGTGCATACGCCATCCTGTCGACCTCCTCTATCCACTTCACACAAGCAGAAACGGCTCCAGTGGGCCAAACATTACATGAAGACTGATTTCAAAACTGTTTTGTTCATGGATGAGTGCCGTGCAGCGCTTGATGGTCCAGATGGATGGAGTGGAGGATGGCTGGTTGATGGACACCCCACGCAAACACGGCTACAGCGCCAACAAGGAGGAGGTGGAGTAATGTTTTGGGCTGGAATCATGGGGAGAGAGATTGTCGGCCCCTTTAGGATCCCTGAAGGGGCTAAAGATGAACTCCATAATGTATGTGGATTTTCTCAAACAGCACTTCCTGCCATGGTTCAAGAAGAAGAACCGTGTATTTCACAGCAAGATCATTATTTGCATGATAATGCACCATCTCATGCTGCACATAAAACATCTGCATCTCTGGCTGATATGGACATAAAAGGGGACAAACTTATGGTGTGACCCCCATGCTCCCCTGACCTCTACCCCATTCAGAACCTCTGGAGCATCATCAAAAGGAGTGTTTATGATGGCGGGAGGCAGTTCACATCTAAGCAACAGCTCTGGGAGGGTATTCTGTCCTCATGCAAAACAATTGAAGCAGAAACCATCCAAAACCTGACAAATTCAATGGACGAGAGAGTTCAGAAGCTCCTTTCGAACAAGTGGTCCTATGTGAAAATGTAACATCACCTAGAATAAAGTTTTGAGTTGAAAACAGTTTGATTTCAGTTTCTAACAACCTGCTAATGCTTATAATTTCAAAAATGACCATTTTTTTGGTCTTTATTAAAATGAAAAGGTTGATAGAAAAGTTTGGGGGATCTAAGAGTGTGGCAACCCAGTAGTCATGATTACTTCGAATTCTGACAATATAAGGGTCATGTTGCAGGTAGTGCAACAAGAAGGCACTTATGTGTCTTGCGCATCTCGGAGCCCCAAAATTATTTTCCGGGCTAGATGCAGCTAAAAATTATTATTAATTTTAAATCTGGTGGAGCTTAGTATAGATGGCCTAATAGGATCAGTGCTGAACACTGCTACAAAGCCCAAATTATTTTCCAGTCAAGATACAGATAAACATGATTAGTAATTTTAAATCTGGTGGAGCTTATTATAGATGGCCTAATAGAATCAGTGCTGCACACTGCTACAAAGCCCAAATTATTTTCCAGCCAAGATACAGATAAACATGATTAGTAATTTGAAAGCTTAAAACGGTTGGTAGGGTGATTTTAACCAATCATCAAGCTTTTACTCTCCCCAGGATCACACAGGGGTAGAAAAGTCGTTTCGGATCCATGATTTGTTCATCTTTATGAACGTGAGTCTGTCTACATTATCAGTGGAGAGCCGCGTGCGCTTATCTGTCAGCACACCACCAGCAGCGCTGAACACACGTTCAGACAGAACGCTGGCTGCCGGGCATGACAAGATCTCCAAGGCGTAAGTGGCTAGCTCCGGCCATTTATCCAGATTGGAAGCCCAAAAAGAGCAAGGGTCCAGTGACACAGTCATGGCTTCAATGTTTACTTGGAGATACTCCTGTACCATAGTCTTTAGGCGTTGACTATGTGTCAGACTTCTTGTCTCCTATGGCCTTGCAAAGGATGGGCTAAAAAAGTGGTGAAATGATTCCGCAAAATTGATGTTACCAGCAGAAACTGTGGTTCTGTTACGGTTTGAGTGCTGAACACTTGACGGTCCCACGGTTGGCAAGTTGGAACTGTGAGATTCACTACGTGCTCCACTGGTGTTTTGTGGAAAAGCACATGTAAGATTCTGCAACAGTCTCTGCTGATACTCCTGCATGCGTGCATCCCTTTCTATGGCAGGAATAATTTCTGCAAATTTACTTTTGTACCGGGGATCTAACAGTGTGGCAACCCAGTAGTCAGGATTATTTCTAGTTCTCACAATTCGAGGGTCATGTTGCAGGTAGTGCAGCAAGAAGGCACTCATGTGTGTTGCGCATCCAGGAGCACCAAGTCCCTGTTGTGTTGGTGGCGAGGTAACAATCATGCTTCCTTCCTCTGTCCTCTCCCCTCAACCTCGCACAACAGAAATGTGATCAAGGTCTCCCTCATCTGATGAGTCTTCCATCAGTACGTCCTCCCCTTCTTCCTGGGCTCCTGCACCTTCCTCACTAGTTTGGCTGCTACCATGCGCCCTGGTAAAACCATCTCCCCCACCCTCACATGCCTGCCGCCTTGGTGCTGCCGACCGTCTGGACCTTGCAGATGTTAGCCCTTCCGCATACAACTCCTCCTCCTCTACTTCCTCCACCTCCTCTTGTGCCACCACCTGACTCCGAATTCTGTTTAACATGTGCTCCAGCATGTAAATCACCGGAATAGTCATGCTGATAATGGCATCGTCAGCACTAAACATCTTCGTCGCCATTTCAAAACTGTGCAGAAGGGTGCATAGGTCCCTGATCTGAGACCACTCCTCCAGCGTGATTTGCCCCACCTCTGGATCTCGTTGGCCCAGGCTATACATCAGAATGTATTGCACCAGGGCTTGTCGGTGCTGCCACAGTCGCTGCAACATGTGCAGAGTTGAATTCCACCGGGTAGGCACATCGCATTTTAGCCGGTGAAGTGGCAGGCCCAACGACTTCTGGAGAGATGTAAGTCGCTGAGCTGCGGGATGCGAACGGCGGAAGTGAGCACACAGTGACCGTGCCCTCTGCAGAAGGCCATCTAGTCTGGGATAGTGGGCTAAAAATTGCTGGACAACCAGGTTCAACACGTGAGCCATACAAGGCACGTGTGTGACATTGCCCCGGTGAAGGGCCGCACCAAGGTTTGCAGCTTTGTCGCACACGGCCTTCCCTGGTTTCAGGTCCAGTGGAGACAACCATTCATGAAATTGGTTCTCCAGAGCTGACCACAACTCCTCAGCTGTGTGACTCACATTTCCCAGACATTTCAAAGTAAAAACCGCTTGATGACATTGAGCCCTACTGCCAGTATAGTAAGGAGGTGTGCAGGATCCCTTCTGAGCAGTTAGAAAGCTTGTGGCATGACCAGACAGGCTTTGGGTGCAGGTGGAAGACCGAGAGGAGGTTGAGGAGGCAGAAGCAGTGGAGGAACTTTGACATAAAGAGGATTGACGCACAACTCGTGGGGACGGCAAGACTTGGACAGCAGCCCCTTGTCCTGCTGTCACCATAGTTACCCAGTGCCCAGTCAGCGACATGTAACGCCCCTGTCCATGCCTACTCGTCCAAGTGTCTGTGGTGAAATGCACCCTGTCACACACAGAGTTTCTCAAAGAAGCGGTGATGTTGTGTGCGACATGCTGGTGGAGCGCAGGCACACCTTTCTTTGAGAAGTAGTGCCGACTGGGCATCTGGTACTGGGGCACTGCGACGGACATAAGGTCTCGAAAATCCTCTGTGTCCACCAGGCGGAAAGGCAGCATTTCTGTAGCCAAGAGCTTGCAGATGGTGAAATTCAACCTCTTAGCTTTCTCATGGCTAGGAGGAAATGGTCTTTTACTTGTCCACATCTGAGGGACCGAGGGCTGGCTATTGTGCTTAGACGGGGTTGATAAGGGTGTCCCCGGCAAACTGCCGGTCTGTGAGGAAGATGCAGGCGGACATGTTAGGTTGCCTTGATCCAAAGGTGGTGCTATCGATGTCGGACAGCGCTCAACACCAGCTGGTGTTACCACCTCCAAAGGAAATGATGACCTGCCAATCACGCTGGCTGTTGCGGGTAAAGAGGTGGCAGGTCTGCGCCCCAAAACAGGTGTGACTGCTGTCCCCCCAGTCACAGAGGATGAAGAGGCTGCGGATGCACAAGATATGGCAGACGTGGTTGGCCCGGCCGGCTAGGCCGCATTGTAGCACACTGAGCTTCCCACTGCAACTTATGCTTCATGTCCATGTGCCGGTTCATGCATGAAGTACTCAAACTATGTATTTTTTGGCCTCTACTTAGCTCTTGCTGACAAATGTTACAGATAACACGAGTTGGGTCATCTTTATCAATCTGAAAAAATGCCCAGGCTATGTAAGGCTTAGCACCCATGCGACCTGAAGAGCCACCACGACTTGTGGTGAGAGGCAGAGTTGTGTTTGAGGATGCAGTTGTTGACGTGCTTCCAGTACTACGTCTCTGTCCAGGAAGGCGCAACCTGACCTCGTCGTCACTAGCATCTTCCTCCACCTCCTCTGCTGACCTCATCTCTTGGCTGACTGTGGGTTGACAGTAAGTGGGATCTCCAACCTCATCATCATCACCCTGTGCGTTATCACACCCGTCGTCCTCAGAGCCAACCTGTTCCTGCCCTGACAAAAAACTAAAGTTTTCGCTCCAATCAGGTATTTGAGTCTCATCATCGTCTTCCTCATTGTCTCCACCAACAGGAGTTACAGTTTGGGAATGAGGGTCTACATTATGGTCAGAACCTTCTGCGTCTGGTCCTGGATCCGACTCATAAAGATTCTGGGCATCAGTGGAGATCATTTCCTCGTCTGGATTCACAGAAGCGCTGGAGTCGACCTCTGATTCCCAGGCTATAGTATGAGCAAACAGCTCTGCAGACTCAACCATCTGTTCTTCCTCATACTCAGACGGGCAGCTGGAGATTTGGGAGCTGTGAGGAAGCAAGTGTGATTGGGGTGACACCTTTGAGGACTGGAGTATTTGTGATGTTGAAGTTGATGTGGAGGAGAGCCCACCTAAAGGAGCACTTGATATCCGTTGAAGCACCTGCTGTTTTTGTGCCTCATCTGGAATTTGTAGCGATTGGCGTGGCCGTAAGAAAGGGATCTTATCACATTGTCCGCTAAAAGAAGTAGACATTTTAGTTTGGCTGGAAGATGGTCTTTCTTCTGCAGATGTTACTGTTGCTTTAACACCTACCCCACGGACACAACCTTTTTTCCCCTTCCCAACACGCCTATTCCCCTTTCCACCAGCAGCAGGCCTTCTTCCACTCATTTTGGGGGTTAACTAATTCACAACTCTGGAGTTGTTTGCACAAAAAAACAATGGATGGGAACCGAGCAGAGCTGAGTGGCCAAACTGTGTTATTAGGCCAAAACTATTGGCTTGGTTAGATGCAGAAAAAAATTATATTCAATTTGCAACCTGATGGAGGTCAGTATAGATGGACTAATAGAACAAGTCCCACACACAGCTAGAAGCCCAAATATTTTTTCAGAGGTAGATGCAGAAAAAAATTGTATTCAGTTTGCAAACTGATGGAGGTCAGTATAGATGGACTAATAGAACAAGTCCTACACACAGCTAGAAGCCCAAATATTTTTTCAGAGGTAGACGCAGAAAAAAAATATATTCAGTTTGCAACCTGATGGAGGTCAGTATAGATGGACTAATAGAGAAAGCCCCACACACTGCTAGAAGGCCAAATATTTTTTCAGAGCTAGATGCAGACAAAAAATTATTTTTAATTTGCAACCTGATGGAGGTCAGTATAGATGGACTAATAGAGAAAGTCCCACACACTGCTAGAAGGCCAAATATTTTTTCAGAGCTAGATGCAGAAAAAAATTATATTCAGTTTGCAACCTGATGGAGGTCAGTATAGATGGACTAATAGAACAAGTCCCACACACAGCTAGAAGGCCAAATATTTTTTCAGAGGTAGATGCAGATAAAAATTATTTTTAATTTGCAGCCTGATGGAGGTCAGTATAGATGGACTAATAGAGAAAGTCCCACACACTGCTAGAAGGCCAAATATTTTTTCAGAGCTAGATGCAGACAAAAAATTATTTTGAATTTGCAACCTGATGGAGGTCAGTATAGATGGACTAATAGAACAAGTCCCACACACAGCTAGAAGTCCAAATATTTTTTCCGAGGTAGATGCAGATAAAAATTATTTTTAATTTGCAGCCTGATGGAGGTCAGTATAGATGGACTAATAGAGAAAGTCCCACACACTGCTAGAAGGCCAAATATTTTTTCAGAGCTAGATGCAGACAAAAAATTATTTTGAATTTGCAACCTGATGGAGGTCAGTATAGATGGACTAATAGAGAAAGTCCCACACACTGCTAGAAGGCCAAATATTTTTTCAGAGCTAGATGCAGACAAAAAATTATTTTTAATTTGCAACCTGATGGAGGTCAGTATAGATGGACTAGTAGAGAAAGTCCCACACACTGCTAGAAGGCCAAATATTTTTTCAGAGCTAGATGCAGACAAAAAATTATTTTGAATTTGCAACCTGATGGAGGTCAGTATAGATGGACTACTAGAGAAAGTCCCACACACTGCTAGAAGGCCAAATATTTTTTCAGAGCTAGATGCAGACAAAAAATTATTTTGAATTTGCAATCTGATGGTGGTCAGTATAGATGAACTAATAGAGAAAGTCCCACACACTGCTAGAAGGCCAAATATTTTTTCAGAGCTAGATGCAGACAAAAAATTATTTTGAATTTGCAACCTGATGGAGGTCAGTATAGATGGACTACTAGAGAAAGTCCCACACACTGCTAGAAGGCCAAATATTTTTTCAGAGCTAGATGCAGACAAAAAATTATTTTGAATTTGCAATCTGATGGTGGTCAGTATAGATGAACTAATAGAGAAAGTCCCACACACTGCTAGAAGGCCAAATATTTTTTCAGAGCTAGATGCAGAAAAAAAATTATTTTGAATTTGCAGCGTGATGGAGGTCAGTATAGATGGACTAATAGAACAAGTCCCACACACTGCTAGAAGGCCAAATATTTTTTCAGAGCTAGATGCAGAAAAAAATTATATTCAGTTTGCAACTTGATGGAGGTCAGTATAGATGGACTAATAGAACAAGTCCCACACACTGCTAGAAGCCCAAATATTTTTTCAGAGCTAGATGCAGAAAAAAATTATATTCAATTTGCAACCTGATGGAGGTCAGTATAGATGGACTAATAGAATGATGCAATGCCCAAAAGATTTTACTTCACTAGGTGCTGTAAAAAATTGGTATTCTATACACAGTTGGTATATCTTGCAACACAGATAGGCTACTCCACTGACTAACACACTCTGCAATAGGCCAAAAAGGATTAGCTTTGCTAGATTCAGCCAAATGCTGTGAAAAAAACTTGCACAGCACTGGCACAGACCTGCCTGGCAAAAACTGATAGGAACTGATGTAACCTAGTCCTGAAAAGGACTGCAATTACAATTAGACTTTACTCCCACAATCTATCTATTTAAGAGCACAGACCTGCCTGATAAAAGTCGTAGGAAATGCTGTAACCTAGTCCTTAAAAGGACTGCAATCACAACTATTCCCTACTCCCAAGCTATCTGTAGATTTCTGCGAAAATTGGCTTGAAATTAACAAGGTATAGCGCACACAGCAACAGCGGTGCCGTCTAACACGCAGCTGCAGCAGTGAGAAAATGGTGGCGACGGGGAAAATGGCTTGGTCTTATAGGGCAAGGACATGTGACATACACTGCCAATGACACATGCCATTGCTTGTGTGAAGAAAAGCACTTCGCTCCGTGTGTGCGCTGCTGATAGGCTGACAGATTGCATCTCCCCACTGTAAATGCGGGAAAGAGAAAAAAAAATGGAGATCTTCATAATTCCTGCAGAGATCCATCCCCTGCCCCTTCCCCCACCCCGCTGTACACTCAAACTGCGTATTAACATTAATTTTCATCATTACTGAGAAAAAATCCAGTTATGATTTTGGTGCACGAACAGTTATCGAACATAACCTCGAACAGCCGAATTTTTCTCAAATCATTCGTGTTCGCCGAACCGCTCGAACACCGCCCAAAACAGCTCGAATTTGAGATTGGCGAACAGTTCGAGTCGAACAACGCTTATCTCTAATTACAAGGTCTATTCAGCAATGAAAAAAGTTGAAGAAACCAGCTTCCAAAAGTGCAAATATTTATTGAAGCAAATCCACGCAGTTTAAAAATTTCCAAATTACATCGGGGAATCTCGCATGGAAAAAACGCAACGCGTTTCGAACACAGAGCTGTGTTCTTTGTCTGCAATGGTTGTGAAAAAATGAGAAAAGCAGAGGAAACCATGACTTCACTTGGGATTACTGGATAGCAAAGGCCACAGGCATTCAGGCTATTTGGCAGATGAAAGACAGCCTATGTAATATATTGAGAAAAAGAAGAGATGAGCGCTTTAAAGGCAGGGTCATAAGTTGGAAACTAACTTTATGTGCCAATGGATTCACCTGGATCAGTTATGCAATAACGAAATTGGAATATTGAAAGGGATTTACTGTGGATCCTCCTGGTAACTACATGGAACGTGATATTGTACCCAGAAATGTTGAAATATGGATCTTGTTCAGGCACTATGCTCAAAGAATCAAAAACCTTTATTTTTTTAAAAAAATGTATTCCTATTTTAAAATACAAATTTAGTAAATGTATTAAAATCTGAAGAATTCTCCCAGACACATTGTAGGGATAGTGCCTACATAGGATACATCTTTCCCTTATTATAGGTGTTAGGGAAGATAGTGATCAGAGACAATTTTGCCTTTTGGGCATTGACTCTAGTAAAGACAGCGACTGTTGGCATACAGGTTATTTGACAACAGCTCAAGGGAAGACAGCGACTGCAGGTATTTTTGGCTGCAACTCAATGGAAAACATTGTGCATTTATTAGAGATGAGTGGATCTGACGAGATTCAGCCTATTTATTCTCACGAAATTGAATTTCCCTTGTTATGCTCTGGAGTCTGAAACAACCGCACTATATATGTGCATCATAAAGCATTTCGGGATGTCATGATGTTGCAACCTTACGAAATGCATTTGCATGGACCTACCTGGCCTTCTCGCTGTCGGAAGTCACAGTACACCTTGCATTTACATGTTCAAAGACATCTCAGCCTATCATAAAGAGATCCAGGATTCCAGTGGGAAATGTTGGTAAGAAGAGGCACGAGGACCATAATGGGGAGAGGGAGCAGTGGAGTTGGCCAGAGATGTGAGTGATAACTGTTAGTTTTATTTTGTTTGTTTTTTATCCTTTTGCTGGCCATCTACGGCCACTATATACTTAAGAATATAACTTTTGGCAATTACACTATAATATCTTTTTACAAAAGGATGTGGCCAGATAAGAGATTTGTAGAGAATATTACTTTGGGATCATGTTTTTTATGTCTGTTAAACAATGTAAAATCTTTTTTGCTATTTAAGAATACCCAAGCTATCATACAACCTATCCAAACCCCCCACAAAACATTATTTGGCCGACGGGGCCAAAGACTATAATGGTGCCATCTACTACGTCTTGGTGTCTGCCTCCAGTAGGCAGGCGTACATGTTCAAAAATTATGTACACACATTTGCTCTGCCGGCACCATTATATTCTATGGCCCCATTGGCACATATATCCCAAACTCATTTTGTGGGTGGTTTGTATGTAAGCCCCGGCCCTGACATTGCCACTGAATGGGTGCCAAAACTCAAGGTGAAAGCACCCATTCAGTGCTGAGGATAAATGTAGAATAAGTAAGTACACAAGTACCACCATAGCGTGTAAAACAAAAAGTATACCTATGTTGTTGTAGTAATAATGAATATTCAGGGTAGAAGATTAAAATATATAAGGCATAAACAAGATAGAATACTGACCCAAATTCATGGTAAAGTTAACTGACACCGACCCCCACTCCAACGCACGTTTCACATGTGCTTCCTCAGGGTGTGATAAGTTTTATGGAAACATGTCTGCTTTAGTATTAGCTCAACAAAAACGTGAATTGTGCCTTCTTGCTAATAGTAATGATAAAAGAATAAGTTGAACTCAGTCCTCTGTATTCATGATGAAAGTATTCCCTCCCTTCCCATTTCTATGGCACAAGAACTTTTGTGTTGGTTAGGCTAAAAGTAGAGCAGACATCTCTGTATGATATGCTTCACTTGCATAGGACAGTAAATTCAAGTGCTTCAATATCTATAGCAAAATGTATTATTTACTTGAATTCTTAATTGTAGAACTGGGATTTATGTCTTCAAATCCTAAGGACATGTAAATGGAATTTGTTTGTTATCCTTATGTTTGCATGAGTGTCTTCTATGTTATTCTAGTTTCCACCCATACTCCAAAAGCACAGATAAGTTACTTTTTTTCATATGAAGTTGGCTCTAATATGTGTACAGATGAGTGAATATATTAAAGTTGAATTGAATTCTACTCTAATTTTACAAAAATACACATTCACCAAACTGCAGATTTTTTGCAATTTACTGCCATGCAGAATCAGCAATACGGTGGCCTCTGACCTCCAATTTTCTTCACCCTAGAGTGCCATCAAAAGGTTTAAAAAAAATTAAAACCTTTGTACTCATATTACTGCTCACCTCTCTGGCCCTTCACCTCCTCACCATCACCCATCAAGTTGTCACTGTATCTTCTGAACACCACCTCTGGAGCTGAAATCCCTAGGCCTCTCGCTCTAGGCTGGTAATTTTGGCTCTCACGAGACCCAGCACAGTTGTGCACATGTGCACATTAGGTTATATGCATGTCATGACACTGTGACTTTTTGCACGCTTGAGGAGAACCTTCCCGAGCCTCTCACACTAGGTCTTCAAGGACTGGACAAGTGATGATGAGAAGTGGGAGGGCTAGAGAGGTGGGTGGTAAGGTGAGTATAAGCATTTGTTTTATTATTTTTTAAATCTTACGTTTATTATGCTCTGGGGACTGGACAGACCCCACAACATCAAAAGGGACAATACATTTGCATACAATAACTTCACAACAAATCAAATTTCCAAGGAAAATCTGCATAAAGAGGCAAATTTAAATGTTGCCTGATCCTTTCATCACTAAATGTGAGTGTCTAAAAAAGTGAAATAAAAACTGTAAATGTCATTGGTGAAAGGAACTGATATGAGTTACGGCAATCTCCATGTGTCCATATGAAATGTATTTGCACTATGTAATCAAGAGGGAAAAATAAATATCTAAAATGTGCATCTTTAAAGTCATAATGATGGATTATATAAAAATAAAATATCAAATAACATTAGAAATGAAGGATTATTGAAGTTGTAAGATGTACAAGTAAACTTTACATTCTTAACTGTATTTTATAATACTTTGCTCATAATCAATTATAGAGCGCTTCATGATTTATTGACCATTTGGATTTTGATGAGCTATGAAACTGCAATACCATCTGGAGCTATGTGAGATAAATATCAGGCAAACATCTAAATTGAAGTTGCAGAGCTGCAATATCATGAAGGTCATTAATAATTGTGAGTAAAGGAGCAATTAGAAACTTTATGCAAAAGGAAACATTAAAATAGCGAGAAAATGATTTGAAGTTTTTCAAAGATCGTGTGGTATGTCAAAAACTAAAGTGCAACATTCGTTTTGGTAAATCTACCTTGATATTGTAACTTTTGACTCCAGAACTGTAGAAAAAAAGACATGGACTTCTCATCCCAATCTTCATACTTTGATCTAACGCCACTAGGCAAAAATGTATAAACTGGACATGAGGTTCTTAGTTTAACCTACTGATCAGACTGTATGAAGCCTGCTACCACGTCACGGTGAACCTCATAGTGGGTCCCTATCCTGAGAGGTGCTGTGCCGTGCGCAAACCACCATCGCAGCGACAGTGCACCAACAGGTGGGCGGCTCGGTGCCTCACAGCACTCAAGCTGCAAGCCTGAGTCCCCACGACTCCAGGCCACCTTGCCCCAATGACACAACACCGCAGCAGCAATGGCTGCCACACAGCACCAAACACCAGGTGAATAGATGTAAAAAAACTCAACTTTTGCAAGCTCCCAGACTGTGGACTGAGAGCAAAAATATACCCAGCTGTTTTTAAATTAACAGGAGACTGCAAGAGGAGTTCCACCTACTTTTGATCTCAGTCCACAGTCTGAGAGCTTGTGGAAGGTGAGTATTTTACATCTATTCCCCTGGTGTTTGGTGCTGTATGGCGCCGCCATTGCTGCTGCGGTGTTGTGCCAGTGGGCCGGTGCGGCCAGGAGTCATGGCCGCATGTTAATGGTGGTTTGTGCATGGCAGCACACCTTTCAGGCTAGGGACCTACTAAGAGGTTCACAATGACATGGTAGTGGGCTTTATACAGTCTGATCAGAATTTTAAACTAAGAATCTCATGTTCAGTTTGCAAATTTTTGCTGAGGGGCGTTAGATCAAAGTATGAATATTGGGATGTGCGGTCTATGTCTTTTTCTACAGTTCTGGCATTCTAACTTTTGACATTCTAAATTTAATAGATATTTAGAACCTGTCAGCATGTTTTTACACGTGAAAGTAGTGGTGTATATGTAGGTGCATGTCCCTCATTAAAAATTGTACCTTTCACACAGAGATCCAATGTGCCATTCACAAGAAATCTAGCCTAGAAGAAATATGCAAATCACACTTAAATTGGGCTAATTGCCATGGTAGCATGGAAAAGCACTTGCAAAACAACACAAACTATGTTTCCTATTCTTGAATGTAAAATTAGACTTAAAGGGGTTGTGCCATGAACAAAAGTATATTTAAATCAACAGTTCTTGGAATAATAATAAGTTCCACATTTGGATGTGTTTAAAATTACTGTGTAATGACTGTGAATGACCGTGCAGAAAAATCGCCTGATCATACCACAGCTCCTGGGCAGGGGAGGTTTCAAAAGAGAGTATACAGGCAGGACAGCAGGGGATCACAGCTTTTTCTTTGAGGTAAAATATTGTTTAAAAAAAGGGCAATCAAATGTTTTACCTCACAAAAAGAATCAGCTGTACTGTACTATACTTTTTTGGGAAAACCCCTTTAATCAATAAATGTTACTCCATACTCAAGGAAGCAGACGCAGGCAACCATAAAAAAGAAATCTTCTATTATTACTCGGAATAGTTTTAAAATCAACTTGATTCCAAGATGTGATAGAATGTTTTTTTTGTAAAGGTCTTAAAAGACACCACACTTGGATGGATATTATATTACTTTTTAAAATAACTACAGCTATCTGCACCACTGATCAGACAAACTTTCAGGCAAAATATCCAACAGTTGCATAATCAGTTTATAAGGTTTACAATATTATCTGGTAATATGATAAACCTGAATGTTTTACTCTGAAACATTGTGCTATTTTATAAAAATACATACTATTAAAAATATGCAGGGAAGATTTGATTTCCATTTACCCAGCTTGTTTTTTAAACTAGGTTCCCAAATCATCAACACTGGCATTTTGCATGCCAGCTTTGATGATGTATGGTATGCTTTGATGGACTAAGATAACGTGAATTCAATGAGAAGCATGCACCACTTTATGAATTTGACACATCTTTCAACTAGCATTAGCCACCGCAGAAACATACGCTAATCGGAGGCAGGTCTGCTCTACTTTTATCCCAGAAAATAAAAACCCATAAAAACAACCTAACAAAATAGTCAAAAGTATGCATGAATAGCAAAATTAAAAAATCTTTAATGAATGCATGGTTAGATAAGAAGGTGGCACTGTGGAGACAGGTACTCACACCTATATACAGGGCTGGCCAAAAGTATTGGCACCCCTGCAATTCTGTCAGATAATACGCAGTTTCTTCCTGAAAATGATTGCAATCACAAATTCTTTGGTATTATTCTCTTCATTTAATTTGCTTGCAAGGAAAAATCACAAATGAGAATGAAGCAAAAATCAAATCATTGATCATTTCACACAAAACTCCAAAAAAGGGCTGGACAAAAGTATTGGCACCCTCAGCCTAATACTTGGTTGCACAACCTTTAGCCAAAATAACTGCGAACAACCACTTCCGGTAATTGTGTGTTTATTTCAATTAAAGGACTTTATTCTGGGTGTTGTGTTTTTTTTTAAATACTTTACTTGAAATTCATGGCGGTCATGTCTAATATTGGTGTGACCCCATGAATTTCGGGCTTAGGGCCAGCTGATAATACCAAGCTGGCCCTAACTTCTTTATTACCCAGTGACCCACCACACCAGGGCCCTGGATGAGTTAGGTACAGCGCCAGAAGACGGCGCTTCTTTGAACGCGCCATTTTCCGGGGTGGCTGCGGACAGCAATTTGCAGTGGGGGGGGGCCCAGAAAGCTTGGGCCTCCCCGCGCTGCGGATTCCAGCCCGCTGCTGCCTAGTTGTACCTGGCTGGACACAAAAATAGGGCGAAGCCCCACGTATTTTTTTTTTTTAATTATTTCATGAAATTGATGAAATAATTAAGTAAAAAAGGGTTTCCCTATATTGTTGTGTCCGGCCAGGTACAAATAGGCAGCTGGTGGTTAGGGGCAGCCCGTTCCTGCCTGCTGTACCTGGCTGGACACAAATATAGTGCGAAGCCCCACGTCAATTTTTTTAAAATTATTTCATGAATAGCTGCCACTAGCTGCCTATTTGTACCTGGTTGGACACAACCATCCATCCATCTGTCATCTCGATGTTGCAGAGCTGGAGCTGTCCTAGGAACCATGGAAAGGTAAGGATGATGTTGCTTTATTATTTTTCTTTTATTGCAGGAGATCGTTGGCTTCAGCTGGAATGGGCGTGATGGTAAGTATGGTTTAATTTAGAACAATAAAGAATTGTGTCTTTATTTCAATTAAAGGATTTTATTCTGGGTGTTTGTGTTTTTTTGTGACTTTGACTATAGGGTTAGTAATGGGGGTGCCTTATAGACGTCTCTCCATTACTAACCTGGGCTTGATGTCAGCTGGCATTATAAGCTGACATCAACCCCAGCCCTATTACCCCACTGTCACCGCTACAGGGCAGTGGGAAGAGCGAGGCTAAGTGCCAGAATTGGCGCATCCTATGGATGCACCATTTCTGGGGCCGCTGACGGCTGGTGTTTCTAGCCTGGGTGGGGGCCAATATTCATGGCACTCTTCCTGGGCTATTAATATCAGCCCCCAGCTGTCTGGCTAGCCTTTGCTAGCTATTAAAATAGGGGGGACCCCACATTATTTTTTTTTCGGGGTCCCCCATTTTAATAGCTAGTAAAGGCTAGGTATTCAGCTGGAGGCTGATATTAGTAGCCTGGGAAGCTCCGTGGGTATTACCCCCTTCCCAGGCTTCAAACATCTGCCCCAGCCGTCTGCTTAACCTCCGCTAGAGACTAAAATTACGGGGAACCCCACGCCAATTTTTTTTTTAATAAATCCTTTATTTTAACACTAAATGACAAGTACAGTAACCAACACTGTCACTGTACTTATTATATATGTGACTGACATGTTTCTATCTATCTAATCTATGTGTGATGCTCTATTCTTTCTATTCTATATTGTCGGGTACCGCTGCTGAATTGCCGGCCGGCTTTTTTAAAGAGATGGTGCATGAAAACACTATTATTTTTTTAAATAAATCCTTTAACACTAAATGACAAGTACAGTAACCAACACTTTCACTGTACTTCTTATATATGTGACTGACATGTTTCTATCTATCTAATCTATGTGTGAAGCTCTCTTCTTTCTGTTCTAAATTGTCGGGTACTGGTGTATGCCGCTGCTGAATTGCCGGCTTTTCATGTTTCACTGTGAGCACTGTTCCCATCGATTTGGGCAACCACCTCCCCCAATACATTCTACATTATTCTTAGTTGTTTTCCTTCATGTAGAATTAACCTACAAGGAAAGAAATGGTTTATTTTCATTCCGATATTTGTGTCCCATTGACTTGCATTGGTTTCCGGTTTCGGAATCGGCGATATCCGATACTTTTTGAGTATCGGCCCGATCCAATCCGATCCGATATTTCCTGATATTGGAAGGTATCGCTCAACACTAATCAGAGCAGAAAGCATGGATATATCCTAGTACAATAGCTCAGTCCAGGGATAAACCTAATATATGACAATACTATAAGAATGCTTGTGCATGATCCAAATATGGATCATTAAGTAAACGTAATGCATAAATGCTTGTGCATAGTCTAAATAGAGATTCCCAAGGCAGGAAGTAGACAGAAAAATTAGAAGGAAAGTAAAACTTTCATCATGAATTCAGAGGACTGAGTCCAACATGTTTTTTTTTTGTTTTTTTTATCAGAGACAGAATACATTTCTGTAGTACTTTACTCCACTTTTTAGTGTAAAATATGATGAATTTGTTGGTGCACTTGGCCAAATACCCTCTTGGATTTACAAAACAGGACTGGCCATAACTGGTGTACAAACACCAAAAGTAAAAAAAAGTTTTTGTGCAAATAGTGATTTGGCGGTTTTGCTGAATTTTCTACCCTTTGTAAGGCAGCATATTATACAATCAGATTCTCTCTACTTTTAACCAAACCAGCATAAAAATTGCTCTGGCAGAGATATGGAAATGCAGGGAGAGCTTTCATCATTATTACAGGCGACTGAGTCTGGAATATTCTTCTATCAGAGATTGGAGTACTTCTCAATCATAATTTTCTGCACTTTTTTTGTCCTTGCTCCCTGTGATTTAAAGTCTGCCCACTTTCAAAAATGTTATCAGACCCTACAAAAACTATTTAAAAACACCAAAAGCTGCAAAATTTTTGCACATTTACAACTTGCACAAAGAAGTGCATAGTTTAAAACTGTTTATTTAACCAAAAACTGTTGATGCATAAAGGCTCAAGTTTTCTCTTATTTGACAGAGTTGTAGATAAAACATAGGCCCAGTTGATCAAACATTTTTTTTCCATAATTCTTGAGTAAAACTGTTAGAAACGTTAAATTGTTTTTGCTCAACTAATAGTTTTGCAAAATAACTTGAGACTTTCTGCATATTTTCACCAGTTTCTGTTAGCGCTGTCAAATTTTTGAAAAGTGGTATGAGTTTATCCATGATGGGGGAAGGCATCAAATTCCGTTATAATTTATTTAAAAAAGTGTCATGAAATAAGACCGAAATTTACTACAGTCCTTGACTATTGTACGTTATTTGTGTTGGTGCACGGTAGGTAAAGCACACACCATATTAATTAAGAAGCTCTGACATGAAAATCACCAGTATTGATGAATTGGTGCCACAGTTCTTTGCAAAGAAGTCTGTATTTTATGTTGCCTTTGATTCAGACAGCATCATTATTCTTATAGGTCTTCTTTTTAAAAGATATTACAGTCTGTTTGATATCTTGGTTTGTCCCCTAAATTATAGGGATGGTTAATAGTGATGGGAGAATCGATTCACAGGACTCTGGTCCCCCGGTCAGTTTAGTAATCTGTGATCACTGGATGAAAGACCTGCAAATCTCTTTACCTCCTGGCATTCCAATCTCCTCTTTTGATTAGCCAGGAGGCATCCTGTCTGCATCTCGCTGCAATGATAAGGTCGCATAAGACCGGCTAATCATCAATACAGCAAGGAATGCTGGAAGGTAAGAGGGTTCACAGGCTTCCCATCCAGCTGCCTCAGATTACAGACCTGACAGTCCTGTGAATCGATTTCCTCACCTCTAATGGTTAACAAGCAAACTTGATATCATTTGCTGTTATCATCTCATCAAAAATGTTGTAATAGTGAGTATGCTTCAAAGTTTTTACTTGACTTTAAAAGGAAAAGATTACTAGAGGATTGCAGCTTCATTTGTTCTCTTTTGTTGTAACATTTCAACACATACAAAGAACTGAAGGGCTAATAGCAGATGTCAAAAACTCTATAAACTAGAACTGCAAATCTTAACCCAACCCTTTTATGTTGAGCCTTGTCAACACCTTTGTGTTAAATTTTTTTAATAAATCTACAGTTAGTCACACTGTATCTTCTTGTATATGGTATACAAAGCTAATATGGTTCCACTATTACTACTAAGTTCTACGAACTTTATTCTTTTTTAAAGGAGTTGTCCAGTACTTTTTATTATCTCCCCAATGTATTTACCCTGTGCCCATAAGTGTTTTTGTAAATACCTTGGGTTGTCCTTCTTGCCTGTGAGCGGCGCTATAGCTGGTCGCTCACAGGCATCATGTGACCCCCGGCTGCAGCCATCTCTGACATCCGCTGATGTCACGTCAAGTTCCGGCTGCCGCCGGGCGTGACTCAGTGCGGTGAGTTATGGGCTGTGGGCGGGGATACCCCACACATCACACCCAGCATCCACCTAGCGCTTTCCCTCTCCTCATTTATTGTGAAAGCGCAGGGTGGATGCTGAGTGTGATGAGCGGGGTAACCCGCCCCCAACCCAGTATCCACCATGGGGACCCCGTCACTGATGTCACGCCTCACTTGACGTGAAATCAGCGGAAGAAAAAGCCGGCTGCGGCCAGGGGTCAGGTGATGTCTGTGAGTGGCCAGCAATAGCGCCACTCACAGGCAATAAAGACTACCAAAGGTATTTACAAAAACATTTATGCACACAGAGTGAATACATTGGGGAGATAATAAAAAGTAATGGACAACTTCTTTAACTGTTTGTACTTAAAATGAGACATATACTGCGTTTAATTATATATTTGTTTCATAGTTTTAAGGCTGAAAGAAGACAAAAATCCATAGTATTCAACCTATAAACTAATATGTTGATCCAGAGAAAGACAAAAACTCAGTCAGGCAAATGGTAATTGCCTCATATTAGGGGAAAAATTCCTTCTAGACTCCACATATCCTCGTACAGCAATCAGACAATATTCATCAACCAGAACATAAAAAAGACTGACAGATAAAATGAATGCCATAATTGTACTATGATTGTCACTCCACAATGGCACAAGTCAATAAATAAACAAGTGTAAAGATCTACAGTAAGTGACATAGACAGGGGTCGAATTCTAATGGCTAGATTACTGGTTAGGAATTTCTCCAAAATGATAAGGTATTATGGAGGACTCCTTGTATGCAGTGGTTAATAGAAAATTAGTCCATAAAAGACAACTGATGAAATTGCAGATGGGTCATTTGTGCCCACTAAAGATGAGCAGATCTGGCGAGTTTCAAATTTGCCTAATCAAGTGGATTTTACTGGGAGATTGAAGTTTCAGTGAAGTTAATGTTCCCTATTATGCTCCAGGGTCTCTCCAGACCCCAGAGCATGATGAACATAACATGTAAAGAATAAAAAAATGTAATAATCGTATCAATACTCACCTCATTGGTCACCTGCCAAAGCACCCTCACTTCCTCCGTTGCTCACTGCCCACCCACGTCCTGTCCTCATGGCATTTTGGTGTTTTCACAGTAGAACAGGGCTTCTGACAGCGACCTGCCGTCCGAGGTCCTGACACGCAGTGACATCACAACATTACAATGTGCCGTGACTTCTGTTTCCTGGTGTGCTCACTTTACAACAGGATTTCTGGCTGCAACCAAGCCTCAGAGGTCACAGTGTATAATTATGTCATGATGCTACGACACACCATGACCTTAGAGACCTTGTCACGGCCAGAAGTCGTGTTCTAGAGTGAAGACATCGGCCCTCAACTGTGGAAAAAAAGGCTCTGAGGATTGTATAGGGGCAGTGGGCACCTGAGGCAGCGAGGTAAAAGGGAGAAGTCAATGGTGAGTTATTATGTTTTTGCTTTTTGTTTTGTATATTTTTACAGTTTAGCAAAATGATGGCAACAAATATCCCCCTCGAGTAAAATTCAATTAAACTAAAATGAAGCTATCTCTAGTGCCCAGTCCTCTTTGATATGAATGGGGATCACCTATGGAAAAGCTAATGTAAAACAGGCTGCAAAAAAGTACTGCTAACTACAATAAAAAGTTGTCAGAACATACAATGTTTAACTTGCTTTGTATGTTCAGAGTGTCCATGCTAATTCCAGTCCACCACCAAAATCTCCTATAATTGGTATACAAGCATTATAATTAGATTATGAAGTAGTGGTAAGTAAAAAGTAATGGGTAAATAGGCAATGGCTCTGTCAGGTTACTTGCATCTCACTTTTTCTGCCATTTTCCAACTGTGTACAACTTGTATTTTTAAAGCCCCTTCATAAAAATAAAATGTACAAAATGTATATTTTGTGTTTATGTTTAAAAAAACAACTTGATATTTGAATAAAGACTTTACATCAATGTATTTCTAATATTTTAGATTTTTTGGAATCAGTGTAATGACAAAACTGTTTAAAATTAAATAAAAAAAACTTACTCAAAAGAAAGATCAACACTAAGATAGAGATTGGTTGCTCTGATGAATTGCTCGTTTTCCCTCTGCATCAAACTTAAAGGGATGCTAAAATCAGGATTTACCCCTAGGTATTAGGAGCACTTTAATAGACTCTTACTACCCTCTTTCATGATTCCTGTACACAAAATATGCGTGTTTATAAATATTTTTTAATCGTCCCTGTTCTCCCTGCCTATAGTCAGCAGGTGAGTCCAGGAGCTCTGTAAATCAGTCACTGGCTATTGGCATGCTCTTAGCATGCAGCAGCATTGATACACAATGTTCTTGGACTAGTCCTCTGACCGCAGATTGAGAGAGCAGGGACAATTGAGCAACATTTTTAAAACACACTTAGTGATTAGTAGTGATGAGCGAGCATGCTCGCTACTGCTCGATGCTCACCCGAGCATCTCACTGCTCGAGATGCTCGGTGCTCGCTGAGTATTTCCGGGGTTGCTCGGCGGGAGCTCCGGTCCCCTCCCTGCATGTTTGACGCTCTTTAGAGCGCCAATCAACATGCAGGGATTGTCTGCCACACACTGTAATGCTGCAGCCATGTTGTTTGTGGCATTACAGTGATTAGCTGGCCACACAGCGTCATTAGGTCTATATCAGACCTGGCGCCACCGTGCTAATCACAGTCTACTCTGCAATCAGGCAGTGTAGGGAGAGGTGCTGCTGAGCTAGGGAGAGATTTGGTTATTTATTGGTTAGTGTAGGTATTCTACAAGATTCTCTACATATCCATCTCAACTAACAGTCCTTCTGAAGACTAATCCAGCTGCAGAGATATCAGTGCTAGGCAGGCAGGCAGGGTATATAGCAGACTGCAGTGCACATAGAAAGAGGGTCCATTCCAGTTCTGTTTGCTGGGGCTTTTACAGATATTTCTAGAAATAGCCCCAGGTATCGGGGGCCAGGAATATTTTTTTTTTATCTTAATCCTGATTATTTGCTTAAAAAGCAATCCAGAGAACACGGTTTTTCTGCACCATTTTCTTGTTGGCACTGCAGAATACAGCCAGATCCTTTCCATATTACAGCGTTAAAAATCCAGCTATTTAAAACTGTGGATTGTCCGTCACACGGATCACATATAATTGCGCTGAAAATATTGCCATTTCTGGCCTCCATTCAAGTTTTGTTGCAGTGTGTCAGCGAACTTATTGACACGAGGGCGGCGCTGTTAAAAATAGTTACCTACAGGACATCTATTTAAAACTGTGGTTTGTCCGTCACACAGATCACATATAATTGCTCTGAAAATTCTGCCATTTCTGGCCTTCATTGAAACTTTGTTACAGTGTGTCAGCGAACTTATTGACACAAGGTCAACATTGTTAAAAATAATTACCTACAGACCAGCTATTTAAAACTGTGGTTTGTCCGTCACACGGATCACATATAATTGCGCTGAAAATATTGCCATTTCTGGCCTCCATTGAAATTTTGTTGTGGTGTGTCAGTGAACTTATTGACATGAGGTCGGTGCTGTTAAAAATAGTTACCGTATTTTTCGGACTATAAGACGCACTATTTTCCTCCAAAATTTTGGAGGAAAATGGAGGGTGCGTCTTATAGTCCGAATGTTGGAGGGGTGTATATATATATATATATATATATATATATATATATATATATGGGGTGTGGGGGGAGCGGTGGCGGTGGAGAAGCGGGGCATCGGAGGCAGCAGCCACCTGCTTCAGCCTACACTGTCCCCGCTGCTAAAGAAAATGAATATTCATGCTCCTTAATAGCGGCACACAGTGTAGCCGCGCTACGGCTCCTGCTGCTGCCGGAATCGCCTGTGCTCGCTGTTAAAGGGTATGAATATTCAACCTCTCTCCACGCCCATGGGCGTGGGGAGGGGGTGAATATTCATGCCCTTTAATGAGCGGGCACACAAGATAGCCGGCAGCAGCAGGAGCCGTAGCGCGACTCCGCTGTGTGCCGGTTATGAAGGAGCGTGAAGTCACTGCTCGCCACGCACACAGTCCCGGCGTGGGGAGCAGTGACTTCCGGCTGCTGATCTCTCCATGTGAGCCGCGCATGGCAGTGACGTCATCCGTGGCTCACATGGAGAGATCAGGATGGGGATGTGGACAATGTATAAAAGGAAGGGAGGGGGCATATATACCAGGATTGGGGATATTGTCAGAATTGGGGGACATTGCCCATATACCAGTGTCAGCAGAAGACCCCCTCCCCCTTAAAAGTGCATCATGACCACATTTTTTGCTTTAATTTTTTTTTTATTTTCCTCCTCTAAAACCTAGGTGCGTCTTATTGACCGGTGCGTCTTATAGTCCGATAAATACGGTACCTACAGACCAGCTATTTAAAACTGGTTTGTACGTCACACAGATCACATATAATTCCTCTGAAAATTCTGCCATTTCTGGCCTCCATTGAAATTTTGTTACAGTGTGTCAGCAAACTTATTGACACGAGGTCAACGCTGTTAAAAATAATTACCTACAGACCAGCTATTTAAAACTGTGGTTTGTCCGTTACACGGATCACATATAATTGCGCTGACAATATTGCCATATGTGGCCTCCATTGAAATTTTGTTGTAGTGTGTTAGTGAACTTATTGACACAAGGTTGGTGCTGTTAAAAATAGTTACCTACAGACCAGCTATTTAAAACTGGTTTGTCCGTCACATGGATCACATATAATTGCACTGAAAATATTGCCATTTCTGGCCTTCATTGAAGTTTTGTTGCAGTCTGTCAGTGAACTTATTGACACGAGGTCGACGCTGTTAAAAATAGTTACCTACAGGCCAGCTATTTAAAACTGTGGTTTGTCCGTCACACGGATCACATAAGTTCGCTCTAAATTCAGCTATTTGTAGTGAGCGTGGAAGATATCGTCCTCCATTTAATATGGGCAAGGCATGTGGCAAGGGATGGGGAACTGGACGTGATGGTGATGGTGCATGCAGAGGCCGAGTCCGTGGATAAGCTGAAATTGTGGCACAACAAACACCCACATCTTCTCGCTCGACCATCCTGTCCCAATTAACAGGGGACCGCATAACACTACTATTGAACACAGAGCAGTGTGAAAAGGTTATTGGTTGGATAGCAGATAATGCTTCCAGTCACTTAGCCACCACCACCCTGTCTTCCACACGGTCAAGTCTCAGTAGCGGCGAGACTGGACTGCATATTTCTCATCCTGATCCTCCTTCCTCCCAACATACCGAGTGCCCAGAGACAACTGATCCCACACTTGGACACTCTAAAGAGCTGTTCACTTTTCCACTTATAGATTTGGACTCTCGCCCCGTCCACTTGAAGCAGGGCAAGAGGAGATCGCATGTAGCGATGCCCAAATATTTGAGCAGTCATTGTCGTACGAAGGCGACGGTGGGAAAGTATCACAAGAAGTGGACGATGATGAGACACAATTGCCAGAAAGTCAGGAGGAGGACCAGGGTGCGGAAGTGGAAGATGAGCCGGTGGATGATATAGTAACTGACCGAACCTGGCAGGAGGACATGCAGAGCGAGGACAGCAGCATACAGAGGGATGGAGGCAGAGCACACCAACAAGCAGGAAGAAGCAGTGTTGTGGCCGAAGACAGAAGGCAGGCAACCATTCCCGTAGCACCAACACGACTGAAGTTGCCAGTACAACTGTTAGGTCTTCCCGAGGCTGGCTGTTTTTTAAACACTCTGCCGATAACCCCAAAAAGGCCATTTGCACCACCTGCCAGGCCAGTATCAGCAGGGGTAGCAAAACTACCAACCTGACCACCACCAGCATGATCAGGCACATGGCAGCAAAGCACCCGACTTTGTGGGCCAAACCCCAGGGTCCAGGAACAGTGTCTACGGGTGACTCAACTGCTTCTTCAGCTGTTGTGCATGCAAGCCAATCCCCTGTCCATAGTGCATGCGGAGATGCCTTCTGCCCTGCACCTGTCGTTGCACACTCTCAACTAGCACCATCAACAAGCATTTCCACGTCTTGGCGCAGCATTCAGTTGTCCATACCCCAGTCCTTGGAATGCAAGCACAAATATGCAGCCAACGGCCCACAGGCCACACTACTAAATTCCCACATTTTGCGACTGCTTGAGCTCTAAATGTTGCCTTTTAGGCTCATGGAGACGGAAGCTTTCCACAACCTGATGGTGGCGGCCATCCCTCGGTACTCGGTCTCCAGCCGCCACTATTTCTCCCGCTGTGCCGTCCCCACATTACACAAGTACGTGTCCCACAACATTAGCCGTGCCCTCAACGGTGCAGTTAGTGGGAGAGTCCACCTAACTACGGACACGTGGACAAGTGCTTGTGGGTTGATGAGCAGAGACAGTACATCTCACTGATGGACACTGAATTAATTAGTGGAAACTGGGACCCAGTCCGACCTTGAGACGGAACACATCCTCCCGACGCTGAGGATTGCGGGCCCTAGGTCAATCATGTTTGCCCCCACAGTCTACAGCTCCTGCAGCTCATCCTCCTCAGACTTCTCCTCCTCTTCAGCCTCCATCTCCGAAATGACCACATCAGTCAAAACCTGGATGCACTGCAGCACTGCCTCAGCCAAGTGACAACTGGCTGTGCTGAAACTAATATGGTGACAAACAGCACAATGCTGAAGAGTTGTGGACAGCTCTGAAAGAGCAGGCAGATCTGTGCTGACACCGCTAAACCTACAGTTAGGCATGGTCGTGTGTGATAATGGCCCGAACCAGGTGGCAGCTCTGAGGTGAGGCGAGCTCACACACGTACCATGCCTGGCCCAAGTGCCTAACCTCATGGTTCAGCGGTTTCTCAAAAGCTACCCGTAGCTGCCAGATCTGCTTGTCAAAGTACGGCACCTGTGTGCCCATTTTAGAAAGTTAGCTACAGCTTCCGCCACCCTTTCTGTGCTTCAGCAGCATTTGCAGCTCCCGGCTCATCAACTGGTGTGTGATGTCCCCACGCATTGGAACTCTACACTGCAGGTTTTTGGAAGGATTTGTGAGCAGAAGAGGGCAGTTGTTGAGTACCAGCATCAACAAGGCCGTCGGTATTCAGTTCAGAATCCACACAAAAGACCTCAGGAGTGGACATGGATGTCAAACATATGTGTAATCCTCCAAAACTTTGAGGACTCCACCAAGATAGTAAGCCGCGATGACGCCATAATTAGCATCACCATCCCACTTCTTTGTCTTCTGAAACGCTCTCTGCTCACAATCAAAGAGGATGCATTGCAGGCGGAGCACGATGAGATGGAGCAAGGAACCATATGGGGTGATTACACACAGCCCAGCCTCATCTCATCCCAACGTGGATTGGGTGACAATGAGAAAGAGGAGGAGGAGGAAGTACAGGAGCTAGTTTCTTGCGCCATTGATGGTACTACCTGCACAACTGTCATACAGTCTGTTCAGCGTGGATGGCCTGAGGACAGGAAGGAGGAGGAGAGCATGGTCAGTCATTTTCTTGGTGAGGAGACGGAAGTCATGCCTGTAAGCAGTCTGGCACGCATGGCTGAGTTTATGTTAAGCAGCCTTTCCCGTGACCCTCATGTTCTCAAAATTCTGGGTGACAGTCATTACTGGTTGATTACACTTCTAGACCCATGCTACAAAGAGAACTTTATATCTCTTATTCCTGAGGTGGACAGGTTTGCAAAAATGGGGCAGTACCAGAAGGCCCTTGTTGTGGAACTATTAAAAAAATTCCCATCTGAAAACGCTGGTGGCAGAGGTCACAGTTCGTTGAACAACCAAGGAGTACAGGCGAGAGAGACACAACTCCAATCCAGCAGAGGCTGGGGAACACTGTCAAAGTTCTGGGAGAGTTTTGTCAGCCCCTCCCATCGCACAGGCCCTGAGGTGCGGGGTACTCTCACAAGGAGTGCAAAGTTTGGGAAGATGCTGAGGGAGTACCTTGCCAACCGTACCAACGTCCTCCGTGATTCCTCTGTGCCTTATAATTATTGGGTATCCAAGCTGGATATGTGAAATGAACTGGCTCTCTACGCCTTGGAGGTCCGGGCCTGCCCTGCCGCTAACATTTTATCAGAGCGTGTTTTTAGTGCCACTGGTGGAATTATAACTGATAAGCGTATCTGCCTGTCAACTGAAAATGCTGACAGGCTGACTCTTATAAAAATGAACAAGGGCAGGATTGGGCCATACTTCTCAACACCACCGAATGATAGCAGCGTAACATAAACTCAAATACAGTGTCATTTTTTGGGAGGTCTATTCCCATGCACCATTTCACACCCACATATGGGTATATGCTTACTGAATTTGGCTATTTGCTCTTGCCCTCCTCCTCATCCTCTACCACAATATCACCGTGGTCCGTGATGCAACACCCACATAATTTTTTTAAATGGTGTTTATGATGCCTGTAAAAAAAATAAATTATACAGTATGTTCATGTATACCCCCCAGGGGTAAATGTTTGTCAGTCCATACACTTAGTGCATGGGCATTACAAGTATAGGAGACCCGCTCCTTTCTAATGGGAACATTTTTTTAATGAGGCCCTCCTCCATGTCTTTTCCAAGGTGAATTGGAGAGTCTCCCAATTTTTGGCAGCCCTTGCATTCACTGCATAGGCCAACACTATGGGAGACCCACTTCCTAATAATGGGAACATTGTTTTCAGGAGGCCCTCTGACCTCCACATCTCTTCCAAGGGGTATTGGAGTGCCTCCAAATTTTTGGAAACCCTTGCATTCACTGCATAGGAAAACACCATGGGAGACCCACTTCTTAATAATGGGAACATTGTTTTCAGGAGGCCCTCTGACCTCCACGTCTCTTCCAAGGGGTATTGGAGTGCCTCCAAATTTTTGGAAACACTTGCATTCACTGAATAGGCAAACACAATGAGAGACCCACTTCCTAATAATGGGAACATTTTTTTTCAGGAGGCCCCCCTCTAAGTCTCTTTAAAGGGGTATTAGGGTGCGTTCAAATTTTCAAAGGGGTATTGGGGTGCGTCCAAATTTTGGGCAGACCTGCCACTCACTGCATACACAATAATAGTATAGGAGACCCACTCTTTAGTAATGAGAGCAACAAAGCATAACAGCTGATGGCTGTCTAAGAATTGCGAGGGCTGACTGCTGGTTCTTTTAGAATAGTAAAGGCTGCCTGATGGCCTTATAAAAATAGGCTTTATGACTTTCAGAGTCCCTCCCTCATAAATGAAACACGATGTGTCTGATCATGTCTCACACACAACATGGCCAGATAAGGTTGTAACATGTCAAAATGACATTTCCCGGTGAATGCATTTGTCTTGGTTGAAAGCAATGCAAAAGTGCAAAAACGCATAAAAAACGCTACGTGTGAACATAGCCAAAGTTGTGGAGGAGTATTTTTGTTTTTGGTTATTTATTTTGCCTTATATACAAGTCATGACCCTGAAAAGAATGTTCCTTAAAATATTGCCCAGGAAAATCCATTTTGTTTTTGTTTTTGTATGTTTTATTGTCAGTCCATAAAAGTGATGTAATACCTCTGACAATGTTGTTCACAGCAGTGACCTGGGAGTCAGAAATGATTCCAGGGGTCTTTCCTATGCTGTTCCCATGTCATTTGAACACTGTTCCCATTGTAATAGGCAATTTTTAGGCCCTCTGCAGACCGCCGGGGGGAACTGCCTGAAAAATGCTCGAGTTTCTCATAGTCTTACACTGGGCTTGTTGCTCGGGTTGAGCACCCGAGCATTCCAGTTTGCTCTACCCGAGCATTGAGCACCCGAGCATTTAGTGTTCGCCCATCACGAGTGATTAGGGATAATACTGGCATCATTAAAAAAGATCTTAGGAGGCTACTAGAGGTAAATCATGAAGCCAGGTTCCCATCTATGAAAAGTTAATTTTTTTCTCTATTTTACATGTATTTGAAAATATCAGATTTATTATATACGGTATATTTGAAAAATGAATCCCAGAGTTCTTCTATATCAAATTTCAATGTAGCAGTAATATATATTTTAGAAGAATATAAGGTTGCCAATTGAAAAAGAAGTGTCAGGTTTTTCCAGGTAGGAAGTCCTTTAAGCATTTTACTTAAATTATGCTGCTCAGTTACAGGACTGCTTATGACTTTTTTTGATTCTCGCCTATTAGTCACCCTTCCTGAGTACAAGGGACCTCAGGGAACATTAATTGCCAGTGACCTTCAAGATGATTCTTGGAAAGGCACCACTGACAATACTTTAAAGTAAGATAATATCTACTTTCAGGAATAGGCTTAAATTTTAACAACCCAGCTAATCATCCATCTGAATTCTGTATACATATTTTGGTAATAGATTTACATATATACACATAAACATAAACTGTATATATATATATATATATATATATATATATATATATATATATATATACATATATATATATATACAGTACAGACCAAAAGTTTGGACACACCTTCTCAGTTAAAGATTTTTCTGTATTTTCATGACTATGAAAATTGTACATTCACACTCAAGGCATCAAAACTATGAATTAACACATGTGGAATTATATACTTAACAAAAAAGTGTGAAGCAACTGAAAATATGTCTGATATTCTAGGTTCTTCAAAGTAGCCACCTTTTGCTTTGATGACTGCTTTGCACACTCTTGGCATTCTCTTGATGAGCTTCAAGAGGTAGTCACCGGAAATGGTTTTCACTTCACAGGTGTGCCCTGTAAGGTTTAATAAGTGGGATTTCCTGCCTTATAAATGGGGTTGGGACCATTAGTTTTGTTGTGCAAAAGTCTGGTGGATACACAGCTGATAGTCCTACTGAATAGACTGTTAGCTGCTTTTTTCTTGCCATAATACAAATTCTAAGTAAAGAAAAATGAGTGGCCATAATTACTTTAAGAAATGAAGGTCAGTCAGTGCGAAAAATTGGGAAAACTTTGAAAGTGTCCCCAAGTGCAGTTGCAAAAACCATCAAGCGCTACAAAGAAACTGGCTCACATGAGGTCCACCCCAGGAAAGGAAGACCAAGAGTCACCTCTGCTTCTGAGGATAAGTTTATCCGAGTCACCAGCCTCAGAAATCGCAGGTTAACAGCAGCTCAGATTAGAGACCAGGTCAATGCCACACAGAGTTCTAGCAGCAGACACATCTCTTCAACAACTGTTAAGAGGAGACTTTGTGCAGCAGGCCTTCATGGTAAAATAGCTGCCAGGAAGCCACTGCTAAGGACAAGCAACAAGCATAAGAGACTTGCTTGGGCTAAAGAACACAAGGAATGGACATTGGACCAGTGGAAATCTGTGCTTTGGTCTGATGAGTCCAAATTTGAGATCTTTGGTTCCAACCACCGTGTCTTTGTGAGATGCAGAAAAAGAGAACGGATGGACTCTACATGCCTGGTTCCCACCGTGAAGCATGGAGGAGGAGTTGTGATGGTGTGGGGGTGCTTTGCTGGTGACACTGTTGGGGATTTATTCAAAATTGAAGGCATACTGAACCAGCATGGCTACCATAGCATCTTGCAGCGGCATGCTATTCTATCCGGTTTGCGTTTAGTTGGACCATCATTTATTTTTCAACAGGACAATGACCCCAAACACACCTCCAGGCTGTGTAAGGGCTAATTGACCAAGAAGGAGAGTGATGGGGTGCTACGCCAGATGACCTGTCCTCCACAGTCACCAGACTTGAACCCAATCGAGATGGTTTGGGGTGAGCTGGACCGCAGAGTGAAGGCAAAAGGGCCATCAATTGCTAAGCTTCTCTGTGAACTCCTTCAAGATTGTTGGTAGACCATTTCCGGTGACTACCTCTTGAAGCTCAACAAGAGAATGCCAAGAGTGTGCAAAGCAGTCATCAAAGCAAAAGGTGGCTACTTTGAAGAACCTAGAATATAAGACATATTTTCAGTTGTTTCACACTTTTTTGTTAAGTATATAATTCCACATGTGTTAATTCATAGTTTTGATGCCTTCAGTGTGAATATACAATTTTCAAAGTCATGAAAATGCAGAAAAATCTTTAAATGAGAAGGTGTGTCCAAACTTTTGGTCTGTACTGTATATATTTAAGTGAAGATTGCCTTTTGCAGTGAAAGAACCAGATGCTCTGTATATTGTAAAATGATCATGCATCATAACTACAATGTAGAGACAAGCTTGTTACATATGCTTGTTCTTGATTAAACCTGAGCTGCCATCAATGTGGTTTGTTTGCTCATACATATTTCATAAATTATTGTCACGAGTTTTGATAAAGTTTCAATTGCTCATTTGACAATCGTATGTGCTTTGAGCTTAACATATTGTTAGACAAACTGTTATGTTTAGAAACAGATTCATACTGTTAAAAGAAACATTTATATTTTGCTTATTCTAAATAAATGTTCACAATGGGTATGCTTACACCCTGAATCATAGATTACAGATTTTTGATGAACTAAGCATCATAACTAGTGATGAGCAACATGCTCGCCACTGTTCGGTATTCGCCCGAGCATCACGGTGCTCGACAAGCTCGGTGAGTATTTACGGGTTGCTCGGGCAGGAGCTCGGGTCCCCTCCCTGCATGTTTGGCGCTCTTTAGAGAGCCAGTGAACATGCAGGGATTGCCTGCCACACACTGTAATGCCGTAGCCATGTTGGTTGTGACATTACAGTGACTGGCTGTCCACACAGCATCATCAGGTCTACCCTACATCTTGTGTTAGCTTTCTGTTACTCTTTCTTATGTTAACGGGTCGGTTTTGACCCGTGTCTTAAATCACCCCTAGGATACCCTAAAAACAGTTATTTATGATCCAATTTGTTTCTTACCTCTTAGTTACCTTGTTAGGGTTTGTCATCCATGGAAGGATTGATTTTAATATTTTTGTTGAGGCCCCCTGGGCCTTTCATTTGAGAGCATACCCTTCATTTTCAATATAAAAATATTGTCAAATGAACCTCAAGAGAATAATATAAACTTAAAAAAGTTTGTTATATTACCTGACTATTACTGAAGGGTTTTAGAACACATTTCTTAAATGTAAAAAAAAGTATACATATATATATTTTATATTATTAACTCTAGTAACATCTATGGTGTTACGGGTAGTGTTGAGCATTCCGATACTGAAATATCGGGTATCGGCCGATATTCGCGGTATCGGAATACCGATACTTATTTCCGATACTTTTACAATATCGAATACCGGAATCGGAAGTTCCCATAATGCCTGCGCTCTGCAGTGTCTCTGAACGATGACAAGCAGGGTGGCAGCGCTCAGCTGCGATCCAGCCTGTCATCAGAATGCCATCCCAGCGTGGTAGAATTCTCCTGATTGTTTAAAAGCCGGCGGGCAGTAAAAAGCCGCCGGCTTTTAAACAATCACACAGCCCCATACTGCTTCCCCGCAGCCTCCCACCCCGATCCTCCGCTCCCCTCGCCACCTCCCATCCCGATCGTAAGTTAGGACCGGGCGGGGAGTGCAGCACCAAGGAGCGGGGAGCAAAGGACCCGGGCGGGGAAGCCGGCAGTGAAAAGACTTCACCGCCGGCTTTCCCGTTCTGTGCTGCGCTTTCCCGCCGGTTATTTCAAATGAACAGCTGAGGTATCAGCTGATGCCGATCAGCTGTTCATTTGAAGTAGCCGCGGTGCCCTCGGAGGGTTCATGTGAGTTCATGCTTGACTGCATGAACTCACATGAACTTTCCCACGGTCGCACAGGTCAGCCTCACCTCCCAGACCCGTCATGATTGGTGTGTGTGGGTGTCTGTGCGATGTGTGCGGGTGTGCGCGATGTCTGTGCGATGTGTGCGGGTGTGTGCGGTGTCTGTGCGATGTGTGCGGGTGTGTGGGGTGTCTGTGCGATGTGTGCGATGTCTGCGGGTGTGTGCGGTGTCTGTGCGATGTCTGCGGGTGTGTGCGGTGTCTGCGGGTGTGTGCGATGTCTGCGGTTTTGCGCGGTGTCTGTGCGATGTGTGCGGGTGTGTGCGTGCAGGCAGACATAGGTCGATGTGACACTACTACTCCCATCGGCCTATGTCTGTCCCCCGTCCACTCGTGCCAGCAGGATCAGCTCGATGGGAGCAGTAGTTCCCATCAGCCTGATCCTGCTATATAAATTGCCCTACTGTGTCCCCAATAAATTTTAAATACATGTCATTGGTGGCCAGTGGTTGCCTGCAATAAATTAGTTCATACATTACTTGTCCCCGCCGATCACCACCTAAAATAAAGTAAAAAATAAAAAACTACACCTATACTCACCTAGACACCTAATTCCCCGAAGCCATCGATCTCCTGTAATAAAATCTAAAATAATAAACAACAACCTTATCCTTACCCCTCCGTAGTAGTCCACGAGTGTCCCACGATGATCTCCAGTTCAGAGCAGCCACATAGAATGTGACCGCTCTGAACCGCTGCCGCCGCTAGAAGGAGGGGGCCGTAAAGCAGCCCCGTCATTGCATAAGCGGGTTCACCGGAGTTCAGGCAGCGCTGCTCCGGTTAGCTCCTTTACGGCCCTGCTGTATCGTGAGAAATTCCCACGGTACAGCAGTGCCGTAAAGGAGGTCTCCGGAGCTGCGCTGCCTGAATGCACTCCAGTGACCTCAGTCAGTGGCTCCCGCTGCCGGGAGCGGACGTGTTCCCGGCAGTGTGAACTTACAGCAGCCATGCACAGCTGTCACCATCTCCAGATGTGACAGCTGTGCATGGGAGATCAGCGCAGGAATGTGGACAGGTAACTATTTTTTTTTTTTAGTAAACTAAGAATTAAATAAAATGGTGTGTTTTATTTCAAATAAATTATTTTTTTCTGGGTGTAGTGTGTTTTTTCTTTTTAACACTTTGTAGGTTAGTAATGGGGGTGTCTTATAGACGCCCATCATTACTAACCTGGGCATCATGGCAGCTGGCGCTGACATGAACCCCAGCCCTATTACCCCCTGCCACCGCACCAGGGCAGCGTGGAAGAGCGAGGCTAAGTGCCAGAATTGGCGCATCATATGGATGCACCATTTCTGGGGCGGCTGACGGCTGGTGTTTCTAGCCTGGGAGGGGGCCAATATTCATGGCACCCTTCCTGGGCTATTAATATCAGCCCCCAGCTGTCTGCCTAGCCTTTGCTAGCTATTAAAATAGGGGGGATCCCACGTCATTTTTTGGGGGGGTCCCCCATTTTAATAGCTAGTAAAGGCTAGGTATTCAGCTGGGGGCGGATATTAGTAGTCTGGGAAGCTCCGTGGGTATTACCCCCTTCCCAGGCTTCAAACATCTGCCCCAGCCGTCTGCTTAACCTCAGCTAGAGACTAAAATTATGGGGGATCCCACGCCAATTTTTTTTTAAAATAAATCCTTTATTTTAACACTAAATGACATTTGAGTAGTTAATAAAGATGCAGTCCCTAAATTATTATATATTTTTTAATTAATTTTTCCCAAAAATTTGGACGTGGGCTTTGCCATATTTTTGTATGCCAGCCAGGTACAGCATCCAGCTTCTAGGAACGCGACATTTTCCGGGGCGGCTGCGGACTGCAATTTGCAGCGGGTGGGGCCCAGAAAGCTTGGGCCTCCCTGCGATGCGGATTCCAGCCCCCAGCTGCCTAGTTGTACCTGGCTGGACACAAAAATAGGGCGAAGCCCCACGTATTTTTTTTTTAAATTATTTCATGAAATTCATGAAATAATTGAGAAAAAAAGGGCTTCCCTATATTGTTGTGTCCGGCCAGGTACAAATAGGCATCTGGTGGTTGGGGGCAGCCCGTTCCTGCCTGCTGTACCTGGCTGGACACAAATATAATGCGAAGCCCCACATCAATTTTTTTTTAATTATTTCAGGAAATTCATGAAATAATTAAAAAAAAATTGATGTGGGGCTTCGCCCTATATTTGTGTCCAGCCAGGTACAGCAGGCAGGAACGGGCTGCCCCCAACCACCAGCTGCCTATTTGTACCTGGCCGGACACAACAATATATGGAAGCCCTTTTTTTCTTAATTATTTCATGAATTTCATGAAATAATTTAAAAAAAAAATACGTGGGGCTTCGCCCTATTTTTGTGTCCAGCCAGGTACAACTAGGCAGCTGGGGGCTGGAATCCGCAGCGCAGGGAGGCCCAAGCTTTCTGGGCCCCACCCGCTGCAAATTGCAGTCCGCAGCCGCCCCGGAAAATGGCGCGTTCATAGAACCGCCATCTTCTGGCGCTGTACCCAACTCATCCAGGGCCCTGGTGCGGTGGCTCACTGGGTAATAAAGGGGTTAAGGCCAGCTTGGCATTATCAGCTGGCCCTAAGCCCAAAATTCATGGGGTGACGCCAATTTTAGACATGACCACCATGAATTTCTAGTAAAGTATTTAAAAAAAACACAACACCCAGAATAAAGTCCTTTTATTGAAATAAAGACACAATTCTTTATTGTTCTAAATTAAACCATACTTACCGTCACGCCCATTCCAGCTGAAGCCAACAATCTCCTGCAATAAAAGTAAAATAATAAAGCAACCTCATCCTTACCTTTCCATGGTTCCCACGATGGCTCCAGCTCTGCTACATCGAGATGACAGGCTGGACCGCAGCAGAACGCTGCCATCCAGCCTGTCATCCCGCGGACACTGAGAAGCGCAGGAATGCATCCGCTCCTCAGCGTCTCTCTGTGACGGCATCCAGATGAGCCGACAATGAACTCGGCTCACCTCATGCACGTCACTGACAGCGTGGGAGAATTCTCCTGCACTCAGCGCTTCAGCGTGGGAATTCTCCCACGCTGTCAGTGACGTGCATGAGGTGAGGTCATGTCCAATGAACTCAGCTCACCTCATGCACGTCACTGACAGCGTGGGAGAATTCTCACGCTGAAGCGCTGAGTGCAGGAGAATTCTCCCACACTGTCAGTGACGTGCATGAGGTGAGCCGAGTTCATTGTCGGCTCATCTGGATGCCGTCACAGAGAGACGCTGAGGAGCGGAAGCATTCCTGTGCTTCTCAGTGTCCGCGGGATGACAGGCTGGATGGCAGCGTTCTGCTGCGGTCCAGCCTGTCATCTCGATGTAGCAGAGATGGAGCCATCGTGGGAACCATGGAAAGGTAAGGATGAGGTTGCTTTATTATTTTACTTTTATTGCAGGAGATCGTTGGCTTCAGCTGGAATGGGCGTGACGGTAAGTATGGTTTAATTTAGAACAATAAAGAATTGTGTGTTTATTTCAATTAAAGGACTTTATTCTGGGTGTTGTGTTTTTTTTTTAACTTTCACTATGGGGTTAGTAATGGGGGTGTCTTATAGACGCCTCTCCATTACTAACCTGGGCTTGATGTCAGCTGGCATTATAAGCTGACATCAACCCCAGCCCTATTACCCCCTGCCACCGCACCAGGGCAGCGTGGAAGAGCGAGGCTAAGTGCCAGAATTGGCACATCCTATGGATGCGCCATTTCTGGGGCGGCTGACGGCTGGTGTTTCTAGCCTGGGAGGGGGCCAATATTCATGGCACCCTTCCTGGGCTATTAATATCAGCCCCCAGCTGTCTGCCTAGCCTTTGCTAGCTATTAAATTAGGGGGGACCCCACGTCATTTTTTTTTGGGGGGGGGGTCCCACATTTTAATAGCTAGTAAAGGCTAGGTATTCAGCTGGGGGCTGATATTAGTAGCCTGGGAAGCTCCGTGGGTATTAACCCCTTCCCAGGCTTCAAACATCTGCCCCAGCTGTCTGCTTAACCTCCGCTAGAGACTAAAATTAAGGGGAACCCCACGCCAATTTTGTTTTTAAATAAATCCTTTATTTTAATACTAAATGACAAGTACAGTAATCAACACTGTCACTGTACTTCATATATATGTGACTGACATGTTTCTATCTATCTAATCTATGTATGATTCTCTATTCCTTCTATTCTAAATTGTCGGGTACCGCTGCTGAATTGCCGGCCGGCTTTCTTAAAGAGACGGTGCATGAAAACACTATTATTTTTTTAAATAAATCCTTTACACTAAATGACAAGTACAGTAATCACCAGTCACTGTACTTCATATATATGTGACTGACATGTTTCTATCTATCTAATCTATGTATGATTCTCTATTCCTTCTATTCTAAATTGTCGGGTACCGCTGCTGAATTGCCGGCCGGCTTTCTTAAAGAGACGGTGCATGAAAACACTATTATTTTTTTAAATAAATCCTTTACACTAAATGACAAGTACAGTAATCAACACTGTCACTGTACTTCATATATATGTGACTGACATGTTTCTATCTATCTAATCTATTTATGATTCTCTATTCCTTCTATTCTAAATTGTCGGGTACCGCTGCTGAATTGCCGGCTGGCTTTCTTAAAGAGACGGTGCATGAAAACACTATTATTTTTTTAAATAAATCCTTTACACTAAATGACAAGTACAGTAAGCAACACTGTCACTGTACTTCGTATATATGTGGCTGACTTGTTTCTATCTATCTAATCTATGTGTGAAGCTCTATTCTGTCTGTTATAAATTGTCGGGTACCGCTGCTGAATTGCCGGCCGGCTTTTTTAAAGAGACGGTGCATGAAAACACTATTATTTTTTTTAATAAATCCTTTACACTAAATGACAAGTACAGTAAGCAACACTGTCACTGTACTTCATATATATGTGACTGACATATTTCTATCTATCTAATCTATGTGTGAAGCTCTATTCTTTCTGTTGTAAATTGTCGGGGACCGGTGTATGCGCTGATGAATTGCCGGCTTTTCGCATAATACATTCTACATTATTCTTAGTTGTTTTACTTCATGTAGAATTAACCTACAAGGAAAGAAAGGGTTTATTTTCATTCCGATATTAGTGTCCCATTGACTTGCATTGGTTTCCGGTATCGGAATCGGCGATATCCGATACTTTTTGAGTATCGGTCCGATCCAATCCGATACGATATTTCCTGATATCGGAAGGTATCGCTCAACACTAGTTACGGGTCAATTTTGACCCATATGTAACTACTTTATGAAAAAGGCAAAAAACAGATTTTTTTTTAATAGAACTTTAATACAAATAAAAGATGAAAATTATATTAACATTAATAGCAATAATAATAAAAAGTAGCTTTTCTAAGTCAAACAAACAAACAACAATCAATCAAGCAAATCAACAGAAATCAAGTACTAGTTTTTAGATGCAATAGTATTTAGATGCATGTGTGGCAAAAAGTGACACTTTTTGTGTGTTTTTTGCAGAGGTATTTTTTGCAGCTGAAGCACGATGTGTTTGTCTTTCTGTCCTTATTGTTAGGGCAGACCTGACACCTCTTTCTATTAGAATCAGGTGGTCTCATTGGGGTTGTGGCTGTTGTGGTTGATGTTGAGGCAGGCCTGGTTGAGGAGGATGCTGGTGATGATGCTCTTTGTGTTGCTGTGGGTGTGGACGAAGCACTTGTTGAGCTCTGGAGTTGTCGGACCAAGGCTGCAGCAGCTGGGTCGCGGGGCACTCGTTCCCTTTGGTCAATGTGCACCTTGACAAGGGATCTTCCTAGTTCCTCAAGAAACATCCTCCGCTTGTGTTTTTTCTTTGAATTCCATCCTTGGTGAATGTGGGTCCACAACACAAATGAATTGCATGCTGACACATAAAGGATGTTGTAAAATATAACCATTGGCCATCTCCTAGTCATTCGCTGGCAAGTGTAGGTGGCAGTCAGCTTGTCCAGGTTGTCCATTCCTCCTTTGTTTTTGTTATAGTCCAGGATGATTCTGGGCTTTTTGTCACTTCCTGATGACACAGCTGCATCTTTGTGAAGTGTGGACATCAGTACCACATTCCGTCATTTTTTGGGGCAGTATGAAACAGCAGTGGTGGTGTCTGTAAAATCAAACTTTGAGGAAAGTGGAGCCCTGTCCTTCATCTACAACAATTCAGCGGGCAGCTCAGGTTTGTTTTTTTTCACTGTGCCCACCATGGTGATTTTCCTCCTGAGAAGTTCTTGTCCAAGGTCATAGCTGGTAAAAAAATTGTCACAAGTAATGTTGTGACCCTGCAGTCCAGTAGTCATATCGAGGACTACACGTTTTCCTTGTTTTTTTTCAGGGATGCCGCTTGCAGACTTGCTTGTGTAAATCTGTAGATTCCATGCATAGCTAGTTTTTGCATCACAGGCTGCCCAAATTTTTATGCCATATTGCCTGGCTTACTTGGCATGTATTGCTGGAAGGGGCATTTTCCGCGGAAAGGGAGAAAACATTCGTCTACTGTCACCTCTGGCCCTAGGTAGAACATCAGTGGAAGGAGCTGCACCCATTTCTCCCAAACATCCCTGATGGGAGCAAGTTTGTCAGATTTTGTTCTGGTGTCTCTGTTGTCAAATCTGAGGACTCTTGATATCATTTGAAAATTTTGAAGTGACATTGTTGCCCGGAAAATATTCCTGCCTGTCGATGCGTCACAGAGACTATCAGTGGTCTCATTACAGGATTTATACACTCCAGCAAGGAGAAGAACACCAATGTAGGCATCCAGGACATCATCATTGTAGCGCCGGCGTCCCTGCCCTCTGCTAGGCAGGGACGCTGTTCCCCTCACCTCTCTGCTCCGTGCCCGGCGTCCTCCTCCCGCTCTGGTGGCAGCGCGCGCTCCTTCCCGGCCACTGTGCTTAGGGCGCGCGCGCTCTCCCTCCCTCTTAAAGGGGCCGCGCGCCGTCCTAAGGAGTCCCCGGCCAATGGCCGGAGGACTTCACCATATATAAGGCACCTCCTCCAAAATGGAGGTGCCCGAGCAATGTTGTTGCACTGTTCACTACTCTGCTTCAGCCCTCAGGTCCCGTTGCCAGTTACCTGCCAGATACCTGCCAGATTCCTGCCAGCTTGCTGTCTTATTCCTGCCTGATATTCTGCTACCTGCCTGCTAGCCTGAGGTCCGACGGTCTGCCTTACAACTCCTGTCAGTCTGTCTAAGGACCAGCTTGCCCGCTCACCTGGGAGCGCACATCAGCTACCTGCCTGCTTGCCTGAGGTCCGACGGTCTGCCTTCCAACTCCTGTCAGTCTGTCTAAGGACCAGCTTGCCCGCTCACCTGGGAGCGCACATCAGCTACCTGCCTGCTTGCCTGAGGTCCGACGGTCTGCCTTCCAACTCCTGTCAGTCTGTCTATGGACCAGCTTGCCCGCTCACCTGGGAGCGCACATCTGCTACCTGCCTGCTAGCCTACCTGGAGGCTCCGCCGTAACGTGCTGTGACCACCTGCCTGTCCAGTGACTCCTGCCCATTCACCTGGGAGCGCTCATCTGCTGCCTGTCTGCTAGCCTACCTGGAGGCTCTGCCGTCACGTGCTGTGACCACCCGCCTGTCCAGAGACTTCTGCCCGCTCACCTGGGAGCGCTCATCTGCCGCCTGTCTGTTGGTCTTCCTGGAGGCTCCGCCGTCACATGCTGTGACCACCCGTTTTTCCAGAGACTCTCGCCTGCTCACCTGGGAGCTCACGTCTACCATCAGCCGCCACAGGTCGTACCAACCCTTTACCCAGAGACTGCCCCGGTCACTTGCCGTGACCATCTGCCCGTTCATCCAGAGACTGCCCCGGTCACTTGCCGTGACCATCTGCCCGTTCATCCAGAGACTGCCCCAGTCACTTGCCGTGATCTCCTGCCTGTTCTTCCAGAGACTGTCCCGGTCACCTGCTGTGACTGCCTGCCTGGCCGCCACCCGCTCCCTTACAAGGACCGCCCCCTTGTATAGTAGCTCAGAGGTTCTGCCTCCCAGACCCGTTACAGTTTGCTCGGGCCATGGAACCCGGTGGCACCCAAGCTCCCTCGCTCTTGGACCTGTGTCATGAACTGTCCCGTCAGAGGTCCCAACAGGAGTCCATCCTGGGTCACCTGCGGAATGTCAGTTCTTGCCTGGACACTCTGACTGCTCCGCCAGCAACCTCCGCCAGTGCCATGACTCGCAATCCGGCAGCTCCGCTGCCCACTAATACCATGGTATCCTACCCCGGACCCCGGCTTTCTGCACCTCCTCGCTTCGGAGGCGACTCCGCCCAGGCTCGGGGCTTCATAAATCAGTGCACCCTGCACTTTGAACTATTGTCCCACCAGTTTAACTCCGACCGGGCCAAAATTGCCTTCATCATGTCCCATCTCACCGGGGAGGCCCTGGCCTGGCTAAATCCTCTATGGGAGAGAGGAGATCCCCTGGTGTCCGACTTGCCTGCCTTTCTCACGGCTTTCCGGAAAGTCTTCGACGAACCCGGACGGAAGACCTCATCCGCATCATCACTGCTACGCCTCCGTCAGGGAAGTCTCACCGTGGGCCAATATGCCATACGGTTCCGTACCCTTGCCTCGGAGCTGGCCTGGGATAACGACGCTCTGGTATCCATCTTCTGGGAGGGTCTGTCCGGCCGTATTAAAGATGAACTTGCCGGTCGGGACATTCCTACCACTCTCGATGACCTAATAACTCTTGCCACCCGGATTGACCTACGGTTCCAGGAGCGTGCCAAAGAGGTCACCCGTGAGAGGAGGTTTCCACGTCTAGCTCCTACTTTTCAGAAACCCGTCACTCCCTCTGTCTCTCCCCAGGTACACTCTCCTGAGCCTATGCAGGTCGACCAGACCAAGATGGTCAAAACCCGTCAGGACTTACGCCGTGCCGAGGGGAGCTGCTTCTACTGTGGCAGTAAGGAGCACCGGATCCGTGCCTGCCCGGAGAGGTCGGGAAACGCCTGTGTCTAGGTTCGCTCAGAGAGGTCGACCTAGACAAGAATAAATCCTCTCCATCTCTGCTGCTGTCAGTCTCAATCGTCTGCGGGGAGAACCGTTATTTCGATCTAGCCCAACTTGACTCTGGAGCAGCCGGGAATCTTATTTCACAGTCCCTGGTAGAGAAATACCGCATCCCCACCAAACCTCTGGCTGTACCCTTGTCTGTTGCTGCCGTGGATGGGGGTCTCTTACCACGCCCCATCCAACTCATCACCGAATCCATTACTCTGCAGGTGGGAATGCTGCATTCTGAGAGTATCTCCTTTCATGTTCTGCCTGGACTCTCTCACGCCCTCTTGCTAGGTCTACCTTGGCTCCAGAGACATGCACCCGTGCTTGACTGGCAGACCGGAGAGGTCCTTCGCTGGGGACAGGACTGCCATAAGACCTGTCTGGTTCCTGTCCATCCCGTCCGTCCTTCTCCTACCCCAGCTAATCTACCTGGACTTCCGATTCCTTATTGGTCTTATGCTGATGTCTTTAATAAAAAGGAGGCAGAGACACTACCCCCTCATAGACCATACGACTGCCCTATCGACCTGTTACCCGGTACTACTCCTCCCCGTGGGCGTATTTATCCATTATCCGCTGCTGAGACCCGGTCGATGTCCGAATATATTGAGGAGAATCTGGCCAGGGGATTCATCCGGAAATCTACCTCCCCGGCGGGAGCAGGCTTCTTTTTCGTCAAAAAGAAGGACGGCTCTCTCCGTCCCTGTATAGACTATAGAGGCCTTAACCAGATCACGGTGAAGAATAAGTACCCCCTTCCGCTCATTCCGGAGTTATTTGATCGTCTGAGGGGGGCTAGAATCTTCACCAAACTGGACCTCCGTGGGGCGTACAACCTGGTTCGTATCCGTCAGGGGGATGAATGGAAGACGGCATTCAACACCCGGGACGGCCACTATGAATATCTGGTAATGCCCTTTGGTCTCTGTAACGCTCCTGCCGTCTTTCAAGAGTTGGTCAATGACATCTTCCGGGACCTTCTCTACTCCTGCGTAGTGGTGTACCTGGATGACATCTTGGTCTTCTCTCCGGATCTCCAGACTCACCGGAGGGACGTTCGTCAGGTCCTGCTCAGGCTCAGGCAGAATCACCTCTTCGCTAAATACGAGAAGTGCCTCTTTGAGCAGACCTCGCTTCCGTTTTTGGGCTACATTATTTCTCAGACCGGCCTATGAATGGATCCAGAGAAACTGTCTGCCATCGAGAAATGGCCTCGACCGGAGGGGTTGAAGGCCATTCAGCGGTTCCTGGGCTTCGCCAACTACTACCGCCTCTTCATACCACACTTCTCTTCCCGGACTGCCCCAATTTCCGCGCTCACCCGTAAGGGTACTAATCCCAAAGAGTGGCCGCCCGAAGCAGAGGAGGCCTTTCTTTCCTTAAAACAGGCCTTCTCTTCCGCCCCGGTGCTGCATCGCCCGGACGGCAACAAGCAGTTCTTCCTGGAAGTTGACGCCTCCTCCTCTGGAGCCGGAGCGGTACTTACTCAAAAATCATCTTCCGGGAGGATGGCAACTTGCGGCTTCTTCTCTAAACTCTTCTCCTCCTCAGAGCGCAATTATTCCATTGGAGACCGAGAGTTATTGGCCATCAAACTGGCATTGGAGGAGTGGCGCTACCTGCTCGAGGGGGCTCTTCACCCGGTAATAATTTACACTGACCACAAGAACTTGGCTTACCTCCAGCATGCCCAGAGACTTAACCCGCGCCAAGCCCGGTGGTCCTTGTTTTTTGCTCGCTTTGATTTTGTTCTTCATTTTCGCCCGGCTGACAAAAACGTCAAGGCGGACTCCTTGTCTCGATCCTTTCTGGTGTCTGATCTCGAGGAAGATCCGAAACACATCATCGATCCCGCCAGAGTAATGCAGGTGGCTCCCGTGAGTCTAAATCGTCTCCCTCCCGGAAAGACGTTCGTATCAGTACCTGATCGGGAGAAGATCCTTCACTGGGGTCACTCGTCTAAACTGGCTGGCCATGCCGGTCAGAAAAAGACCCTCCAGCTTATTACCCGGCACTACTGGTGGCCTACCCTGCACAAGGACGTAATAGACTTTGTTTCTGCCTGTGTGTCCTGCGCCCGAAACAAGGTTCCGAGACATCTGCCAGCCGGTCGCCTCCTTCCGCTTTCTGTACCTGCTGCCCCCTGGCAGCATATAGCAATGGACTTTATAACTGACCTCCCAGTCTCTGCCGGTTGTACGGTCATTTGGGTGGTCGCTGACCGCTTCTCCAAGATGGCTCATTTCGTTCCCCTGCCAGGCCTCCCGTCTGCACCCGAGCTAGCTAAAGACTTTATTCGTCACATCTTTCGTCTTCATGGCCTGCCCCTCCACATCGTGTCGGATCGTGGGGTACAGTTCACCTCACGCTTCTGGAGAGCCACTTGTAAACTGCTAGACGTCACCCTGGACTTCTCTTCCGCTTACCACCCACAGTCCAATGGTCAAGTGGAGCGGATCAATCAGAACCTGACCAGTTACCTCCGGCACTTCGTTAATGCCCATCATTCAGACTGGGTGGATCTCCTACCATGGGCCGAGTTCTCTTATAACAATCACGAGAGCGAATCCTCCTACAAATCCCCGTTTTTTGTAGTCTTCGGTCAGCATCCTCGGATTCCTTTTCCTGTCTCCACCTCTGTGGACAACCCGGCTGCGGAATCTCTCGTTAGCAAATTTTCCTCCATTTGGGAGAGTACCCGATCCACACTCCTTCAGTCGTCCGAACGGATGAAAAGACACGCTGACAAAAAACGCCTGGATCCTCCACAATTTCGTCCTGGAGATAAAGTCTGGCTCTCATCTAAATATGTCCGACTCAAGATACCTTCTTACAAGTTAGGGCCTCGGTTCATCGGTCCTCTGGAGGTCATCAGTCAGATCAACCCGGTGGCCTATAAATTGAAACTCCCGGCCAACTTACGGATCCCTAACTCCTTCCATGTATCTCTCCTCAAACCTGTGGTACTTAACTCTTTTTCCAAGTCTACAGGTACGCCTCCTGCTCCGGTTTCTGCTGAGGACGAGTTTGAGGTAGAGAACATTCTTGCCACCAAAAGGGTAAGAGGAAAGACCTTTTTTCTAATAGATTAGAAGGGGTTTGGTCCTGAGGAGAGAACGTGGGAGCCCCGGGAGAACATCCATGCCCCTCTTGTCCTTGCTAAATTTCTGTCTGGCCTAAAAAAGGGGGGGGCCTAAAGGGGGGGGTACTGTAGCGCCGGCGTCCCTGCCCTCTGCTAGGCAGGGACGCTGTTCCCCTCACCTCTCTGCTCCGTGCCCGGCGTCCTCCTCCCGCTCTGCTGGCAGCGCGCGCTCCTTCCAGGCCACTGTGCTTAGGGCACGCGCGCTCTCCCTCCCTCTTAAAGGGGCCGCGCACGCCGTCCTAAGGAGTCCCCGGCCAATGGCCGGAGGACTTCAACATATATAAGGCACCTCCTCCAGAATGGAGGTGCCCGAGCAATGTTGTTGCACTGTTCACTACTCTGCTTCAGCCCTCAGGTCCCGTTGCCAGTTACCTGCCAGATACCTGCCAGATTCCTGCCAGCTTGCTGTCTTATTCCTGCCTGATATTCTGCTACCTGCCTGCTAGCCTGAGGTCCGACGGTCTGCCTTACAACTCCTGTCAGTCTGTCTAAGGACCAGCTTGCCCGCTCACCTGGGAGCGCACATCAGCTACCTGCCTGCTTGCCTGAGGTCCGACGGTCTGCCTTCCAACTCCTGTCAGTCTGTCTAAGGACCAGCTTGCCCGCTCACCTGGGAGCGCACATCAGCTACCTGCCTGCTTGCCTGAGGTCCGACGGTCTGCCTTCCAACTCCTGTCAGTCTGTCTATGGACCAGCTTGCCCGCTCACCTGGGAGCGCACATCTGCTACCTGCCTGCTAGCCTACCTGGAGGCTCCGCCGTCACGTGCTGTGACCACCTGCCTGTCCAGTGACTCCTGCCCGCTCACCTGGGAGCGCTCATCTGCTGCCTGTCTGCTAGCCTACCTGGAGGCTCTGCCGTCACGTGCTGTGACCACCCGCCTGTCCAGAGACTTCTGCCCGCTCACCTGGGAGCGCTTATCTGCCGCCTGTCTGTTGGTCTTCCTGGAGGCTCCGCCGTCACATGCTGTGACCACCCATTTTTCCAGAGACTCTCGCCTGCTCACCTGGGAGCTCACGTCTACCATCAGCCGCCACAGGTCGTACCAACCCTTTACCCAGAGACTGCCCCGGTCACTTGCCGTGACCATCTGCCCGTTCATCCAGAGACTGCCCCGGTCACTTGCCGTGATCTCCTGCCCGTTCTTCCAGAGACTGTCCCGGTCACCTGCTGTGACTGCCTGCCTGGTCGCCACCCGCTCCCTTGCAAGGACCGCCCCCTTGTATAGTAGCTCAGAGGTTCCGCCTCCCAGACCCGTTACAATCATGAAGGTCATTCCACATGTTGTCGTGGAGTTTTTTTCCTTCAAGGTTTGTCATAGCAATAATGACTTTTTTTATTGACAATGGCATAAACAGATCAAAACATGACTTGATGTCACTTACTCTTGTGACAGCAAACCTTGTGATCCCAGGGGTCATTTTTATGACATTTGCAGCATCTGCCCTGCCATGTACATCTGGAGGTACTGAGCTCCAACTGATCTTGCCACTTTTGGATTTGAATCTTTCAGCGGGAGCAGCTTCAGCACCAGTGACCTCCTCACCAGACTGATCTGAACTGTCTGTGTCTTCCGGTTGATACTCCACATCATCTTCCTCCTCAGAAACCTGTTCATCTGTATCAGTTTGCTGCTGTGTGTCCTCTGATTCATTATCATCTAAGATATAATCCAGAATTTGGCTTACATCAAATCTTCTCCTCATTGTTGCATGTGTAAACTGGAGATGTATACTCTGCAAAGTACCAACTCTAAGCTGATTTGGCCATACTTGCCTGGACATGTCCCTAACTCAAGTTGTTGGAGGTAGAGCTGGATGTGGGCTGTTGGTTTATATTGTGTTTATGAGTTCAGTTTTGGGACTTATTATTGTTTTTTTACTCTTATATTAGACCTGGGTCGAAATTGACCCCAGCAACACAAATATTATATTTTAATAAGAGCATTTTTACAATTTAGTAAAATAGTTTTATTTATTGTATTTTGTTTAAAAATAAATTCCTGAAAAAGTCAAAAAGTTTTGATGCAATAAACAAATGTATGTAGAATTTGTATGCATTTAAAACCTAAAACGGGTCAGTCACGACCCTAACACAAGAGGAAGGCTATACAAGACCTGGCACCGCTATGCTCATCACAGTCTACCCCAGATACAGACAGAGTAAGGAGAGCTGCTGCTGAGTCAGGAAGAGATTTGCTTGTTTATAGCTAGTAAAAGTATTTCGCATCATATCTACAGTATATATCCATCTGAACTAACATTCCTTCTGCGGACTAATCCAGCTGCATATATTCAGTGGTGATAGCAGGAGTAAGGCAGGGAGGCAGGGTATGTGGCAGACTGCAGTGCATATAGTGCAAGAGGGTCCATTGAGCGTCCTGTTAGTAGAGGTATTCCACAACATATATATACTAGCTATTGAACCTGTTCTACGCCCGGGTGGCGAGCATTTTAAATGGTATATGGTCTCCCATGCTGGTATGTGCTGCCCCCATCCTGCTATGTGCTGCCCCCATCCTGGTATTTGTGCTGCCCCTATCCTGGTATTTTTACTCCCCAATCCTGTTCCCCCATCCTGTTATGTGCTGAACCCATCCTATCCTGGTATGCATGGCACCCCTCATCCCTATCCTGGTGTGCATGGCACCCCTCATCCCTATTCTGGTATGCATGGCACCCCTCATCCCTATCCTGGTATGCATGGCACCCCTCAACACCCAATCCTAGTATGCATGGTCCCCTCACCCCCCAATCCTGGTATGCATGGTCCCCTCACCCCTCAATCCTGAAATGCATGGTACCCCCTATCCCTATCCTGGTATGAATGGTCCCCTCACCCCAAATCCTGGTACGCATGGTACCCCCTCATCCCTATCCGGGTATATATAGTATCCCTTCACCACCAATCCTGGTATGTATGGTACACCCTCACCCCCCAATCCTGGTATGCATGGCACACCTCATCCCCCAATCCTAGTATGTATGGTACCCCTCATCCCCAACGCTGGTATGCATGACATCCCTCACCCCCCAATCCTAGTATGCATGATCCCCTCATCCCTATCCTGGTATGTATGGTCCCCTCACTCCCTAATCCTGGTAAGCATGGCCCCCTCACCCCCAATCCTGGTATGCATGGTCCTCTGACCTCCGAATCCTATTATGCATGGTACCCTCTCATCCCTATCCTGTTTTGTATGGCACCCCTCACCCCCCAATCCGGGTATGCATGGGCCTCTCATGCCCAAATCCTGGTATGTATGGCCCCTCACCCCCCAATCATGGTATGCATGGTCCCCCTCATCCCCCAATCCTGGTACACATGGTTCCCTCACCCCTCAATCCTGGTATGCATGGTCTCCTCACCCCCAATCCTGGTATGCATGGTACCCCCTCATCCCTATCCTGGTATGCATGGTCCCCTCATCCCTCAATCCTGGTATGCATGGTACCCCCTCATTCCTATCCTGGTATATATGGCACCCCTCACCCGCAATCCTGGTATGCATGGCACCCTTCAAGCCTCAATCCTGGTATACAAATTCTCCTCACTCCCCCAATCCTGGTATGCATGGTACCCCCTCATCCATATCCTGGTATGCATGATCCCCTCAACCCCCAAACCTGGTATGCATGGTACCCCCTCATCCCTATCCTGGTATGCATGGTCCCCTCATCCTCCAATCCTGGTATGTATGGTACCACCTCATTCCTTTCCTGGTATGCATGGTTTCCTCACTCCCAATCCTGGTATGTATGGTACCACTCATCCCCAATCCTGGTATGCTGGGCACCAGCCCCCCCCAATCCTGATATGCATGGTCCCCTCACCCCCGAATTCTGGTGTGCATTGTCCCATAACCCCCAATCCTGGTATGCATGGTTCCCCCTCACCCCCCAATCCTGGTATGTATGGCACCCCTCACCCCCCAATCCTGGTATGTATGGTACCTCTCATCCCCCAATCCTGTTATGCATGGCACCCCTCACCCCCCAATCCTGGTATGTATGGCACCCCTCATCCCGAATGCTTATATGAATGGCACCCCTCACCCCTCAATCTTGCTATGCATGGTCCTCTGACCCCCAAATCCTGGTATGCATGGTACCCCCTCACTCCTCAATCTTGGTATGCAGGGTACCCCCTCATCCCTATCCTGGAATGCATGTTACCCCTCAACCCCCAATCCTGTTATGTATTGTACCCCCTCACCCCCCAAATACTGGTATTCATGGTCCCCTCACCCCCGAATCCTGGTATGAATGGTCCTTTCACCACCCAATCCTGGTATGCATTGTCCCCTCACCCCCCAATCCTGGTATGCATGGCCCCTCTCCCCCCAATCCTGGTATGCATGGCCCCCTCAGCCCCCCAATTCTGGTATGCATGGCACTCTTCATCCCCCAATCCTGGCATGTATGGTACCCCCTCATACCCCAATCTTGGTATGTATGGCACCCCTCACCCCCCAATCCTGGCATGTATGGTCCCCTCAACCCCCAATCCTGGTATGCATGGTACTCTCATCCCCCAACCCTGGTAAGCATGATCCCCTCATCCCCCAATCCTGGTATGCATGGTACTCCTTATCCCCCAATCCTGGTATGCATGGGCCCTTCACCCCACAATCCTAGCATGTATGGCACCCCTCACCCCCCTAATCCTGGTATGCATGGGCCCCTCACCCCCCAATCTGGGTATGTATGGCATCTCTCAACCCCAATCCTTGTATACATGGTCCCCCTCATCCCCCAATCCTGGTATGCATGGTACCTCTCATCACTATCCTGGTATGCATTGTCTCCTCATCCCCCAATCCTGGTATGCATGGTACCTTCATTCCTATCCTGGTATGTATGGCACCCCTCACCCCCCAATTATGATATGCATGGTCTCCTCACCCCCCAATCTTGGTATGCATGGTACCCCCTCATCCCTATCCTGGTATGCATAGTCCCCTCCACCCCCCAAACCTAGTATGCATGGTACTCCTCATCCCCCAATCCTGGTATGCATGGGCCCCTCACCCCAATTCTGGTATGTATGGCACCCCTCACCCTCCAATCCTGGTATGTATGGCACCCCTGACCCCCCAATCCTGGTATGTATGGTCCCCTCAACCCCCAATCCTGGTATTCATGGTACCCTCATTCCCCAATCCTGGTATGCATGGCACTCTTCATCCCCCAATCCTGGTATGCATGGTACCCCTCATCAATATCCTGGTATGCATGGTCCCCTCACCCACCAATCCTGGTGTGCATGGTACCCTTCATTCCTATCCTGATATGTATGGCACCCCTCACCCCCCTTCCTGGTATGCATGGCACCCCTCACCCCTCAATCCTGGTATGCAAGGTCTCACTCCCCCAATCCTGGTATGCATGGTACCCCCTCTTCAATATCCTGGTATGCATAGTCCCCTCACCCCCCCAAACCTGGTATGCATGGTACCCCCTCATCCCTATCCTGGTATGCATGGTCCCCTCACCCACCAATCCTGGTGTGCATGGCACCCCTCATTCCTATCCTGATATGTATGGCACCCCTCACCCCCCTTCCTGGTATGCATGGCACCCCTCACCCCTCAATCCTGGTATGCAAGGTCTCACTCCCCCAATCCTGGTATGCATGGTAACCCCTCTTCCATATCCTGGTATGCATAGTCCCCTCACCCCCCCAAACCTGGTATGCATGGTACCCCCTCATCCCTATCCTGGTATGCATGGTCCCTTCACCCCCCAATACTGGTATGCATGGTACCCCTCATCTCTATCCTGGTATGGATGGTATCCCCTCACCCCCAATCCTGGTATTAATGGTTCCCTCACTCCCAATCCTGGTATTTATGGTACCACTCATTCCCAATCCTGGTATGCATGGCACCACTCCCCCACCAATCCTGGTATGCATGGTACCCTCACCCCCCAATCCTGATATGCATGGTCACATCACTCCCCAATACTGGTATGCATGGTACCCCCTTACCCACCAATCCTGGTATGTACGGCACCCCTCACCCCCCAATCCTGGTATGTATGTCACCCCTCACCCCCCCAATCCTGGTATGTATGGTACTGCTCATCCCCCAATCCTGGTATGCATGGCACCCCTCACCCCACAATCCTGGTGTGTATGGCACCCCTCATCCCCAATGCTGGTATGCATGGCGCCCCTCACCCCTCAATCCTGCTGTGCATGGTAGCCTGACCCCCCAATCCTGGTATGCATGGTACCCCCTCACCCCTCAATCCTGTTATGCATGGTACCCCCTCATCCCTATCCTGGTATATATGGTACCCTCTCACCCCCAATCCTGGTCTGTATGGTACCCCTTCACCCCCTAATCCTGGTATGCATGGTCCCCTCACCCCCAAATCCTGGTGTGCATGGCCCCTCCCCTAATCGTGGTATGGAAGGCCCCCTCACCCTCACAATCCTGGTATGCATGGCGCCCCTCATCCCCCAATTCTGGTATGCATGGCACCACTCACCCCCCATCCTGGTATGCAATGTCCTCTCACCCCCCCTCCATCCTGTTATGCATGGTCCCCTCAACCTCAATCCTGGTATGCATGGTACTCCTCATCCCCCAATCTTGGTATGCATGGGCGCCTCACCCCCCAATCCTGTCATGTATGGCACCCCTCACACCCCAATCCTGGTATCCATGGCACCCCTCACACCCCAATCCTGGTATGCATGGGCCCCTCACCCCCCAATCCTGGTATGTATGGCACCCTTCACCCACCAATCCTGGTATGCATGGCATCCCATCCCTCATCCTAGAATGCATGGCACCCCTCACCCCCCAATCCTGGTATGCATGGTCACCTCACCCCCCAATCCTATTATGCATAGTCCCCTCACCCCCCAATCCTGGTTTGCATGGTCCCCCTCACCCCCCATTCCTGGTATGTATGAAACCCCTTGCCCCCCAATATGTATGGCACCCCTCATCCCCCAATCCTGTTATGCATGGTCTCTTCATCCCCCAATCATGGTATGCATGGCACCCCCCACCACCAAATCCTGGTATGCTTGGTCCCATCATCCCCCAATCCTGATATGCATGGCACTCCTCATCCCCCATCCTGGTATGCAATGTCCCCTCACCCCCCCTCCATCCTGTTATGCATGGTCCCCTCACCCTCAATCCTGGTATGCATGGTACTCCTCATCCCCCAATCTTGGTATGCATGGGCGCCTCACCCCCCAATCCTGTCATGTATGGCACCCCTCACACCCCAATCCTGGTATCCATGGCACCCCTCACACCCCAATCCTGGTATCCATGGCACCCCTCACACCCCAATCCTGGTATGCATGGGCCCCTCACCCCCCAATCCTGGTATGTATGGCACCCTTCACCCACCAATCCTGGTATGCATGGCATCCCATCCCTCATCCTAGAATGCATGGCACCCCTCACCCCCCAATCCTGGTATGCATGGTCACCTCACCCCCCAATCCTATTATGCATAGTCCCCTCACCCCCCAATCCTGGTTTGCATGGTCCCCCTCACCCCCCATTCCTGGTATGTATGAAACCCCTTGCCCCCCAATATGTATGGCACCCCTCACCCCCCAATCCTGTTATGCATGGTCTCTTCATCCCCCAATCGTGGTATGCATGGCACCCCCCACCCCCAAATCCTGGTATGCTTGGTCCCATCATCCCCCAATCCTGATATGCATGGCACTCCTCATCCCCCAATCCTGGTATGCATAGTCCCCTCACCCCCAAATCCTGGTATGAATGGCACCACTCACTCCCCAATCCTGGTATGCATGGTCCCCTCACCCCCAATCCTGGTATGCATGGCACCCCTCACCTCTCAATCCTGGTATGCATTGTCCCCTCATCTCCCAATCCTGGTATGCACGGGACCCTCACCCCCAAATCCTGGTATGTATGGCACCCCTCACCCCCCAATGCTGGAATGCGTGTTCCCTTCATCCCCCAATCCTAGTATGCATGGTGCCCTCATTCCCCAATACTGGTATGCATGGGCCCCTCATCCCCCAATTTTGGTATGTATGGCACATCTCACCCCCCCAATCCTGGTATGTGTGGTACCCCTCACTCCCCAATCCTCGCATGCATGGCACCCCTCACCCCCAATTCTAATATGCATGGTCCCCTCACCCCCCAATCCAGGTATGCATGGTCCCATCACCCCCCAATCCTGGTATATATGACACCCCTTGCCCCCCAATCCTTGTATGCATGGTTCCCTCACCCCCCAATCCTGGTATGTATGGCACCCTTCACCCCCAATCCTGTTATCCAAGGTCCCATCATCCCCCAATCCTGGTATGCATCGCCCCCTCACCCCCAAATCCTGGTATGTATGGCACCCCTCTCCCCCCCAATCCTGTTATGCATGGCACCCCTCATCCCCCAATCCTGCTATGCATGGTCTCCTCACCCCCCAATCCTTGTATGAATGACACCCCTCACTCTCCAATCCTGGTATGCATGCGCCCCTCACCCCCCAATCGTGGTATTCATGACACCCCTCGCCCCCCAATCCTGGTATGCATGGTCCCCTCACCCCCAAATCCTGGTATGCATGGCACACCTCACCTCCCAATCCTGGTATGCATGGTCCTCTCATCTCTCAATTCTGGTATGCATGGGCTCCTCACCCCCAAATCCAGGTATGTATGGTACCCCTCACCCCCAATCCTGTTATGCTTGTTCCCCTCATCCCCCAATCCTGGTATGCATGGCACACCTCACCCCCCAATCCTGGTATGTGTGGTACCCCTCACCCCCCAATCTTCGTATGCATGGCACCCCTCACCCCCAATTCTGATATGCATGGTCCCCACACACCCCAATCCTGGTATGCATGGTCCCCTCACCCCCCAATCCTGGTATGCATGGTACCCTCATCCCCCAATCCTGGTATGCATGGCCCCCTCACCCCCCAATCCTGGCATGTATGACACTCCTCGCCCCCAATCCTTGTATGCATGGTCCCCTCACCCCCCCAATCCTGGTATGTATGGCACCCCTCACCCCCAATCCTGTTATGCATGGTCCCCTCATCCCCCAATCTTGGTATGCATTGGCCCCTCACCCCCAAATCCTGTTATGCATGGTCCCCTCATCCCCCAATCCTGGTATGCATTGTCCCCTCACACCCCAAACCTGGTATGCATGGTCCCCTCACACCCCAATTCTGGAATGCATGGTACCCTCATTCCCCAATCCTGGTATGCATGGGCCCCTCACCCCCCCAATCCTGGCATGTATGACACCCCTTGCCTCCCAATCCTTGTATGCATGGTCCCCTCACCCCCCCAATCCTGGTATGTATGGCACTCCTCAACCCCCAATCCTGTTATGCATGGTCCCCTCATCTTCCAATCTTGGTATGCATTGGCCCCTCATCCCCAAATCCTGGTATGTATGGCATCCCTCACCCCCCAATCCTGGTATGCTTGGTCCCCTCATCCCCAATCCTGGTATGCATTGTCCCCTCATTCCCCAATCCTGGTATGCATGGGCCCCTCACCCCCCAATCCTGGTATGCATGACACCCCTTTCCCCCCAATCCTGGTATGCAAGGTCCCTTCAACCCCCAATCCTGGTATGCATGGCACCCTTCACCTCCCAATCCTAGTATGCATGGTCCCCTCATCTCCCAATCTTGGTATGCATGGGCCCCTCACCCCCAAATCCTGGTATGTATGGCACCCCTCACCCCCCAATCCTAGTATGCTTGTTCCCCTCATCCCCCAATCCTGGTATGCATGGCACCCCTCACCCCCCAATCCTGGTATGCTTGGTCCCCTCATCCCCAATCCTGGTATGCATTGTCCCCTCATTCCCCAATCCTGGTATGCATGGGCCCCTCACCCCCCAATCCTGGTATGCATGACACCCCTCTCCCCCCAATCCTGGTATGCATGGTCCCTTCACCCCCCAATCCTGGTATGCATGGCACCCTTCACCTCCCAATCCTAGTATGCATGGTCCCCTCATCTCTCAATCTTGGTATGCATGGGCCCCTCACCCCCAAATCCTGGTATGTATGGCACCCCTCACCCCCCAATCCTAGTATGCTTGTTCCCCTCATCCCCCAATCCTGGTATGCATGGCACCCCTCACCCCCCAATCCTGGTATGCATGGTCCCCTCATCCCCCAATCCTGGTATGAATGGGCCCCTCACCCCCCAATTCTGGTATGTATGGCACACCTCACCCCCCAATCCTGGTATGTATGGTACCCCTCACCCCCCAATCCTCATATGCATGGCACCCCTCACCCCCAATTCTCATATGCATGGTCCCCTCACCCCCAAACCTGGTATATATGGCACCGCTCATCCCCATCACGCTGCACACATACAAAAAATAAACACTTATACTCACCTTTCTTCCCGGTGCTCCAGCGCTGTGTCCCATTCTGCTGGAGGCCGGGGGAGGAGTGCGACGCTGGGGTACGCGCGTGCCCATATCGCGCTGTCCGGAGCCATTTTGCTGAAGACTCACTTCAAATGTGTCTTCAGTAAAATGGCTCCGGATAGCGCTATGCACATGCGCCGATTCCGACACCGCATACGTCTCCCGGCTACCGGCCCGAAGACACAGCGCGGTCTCCCAGATAGGTGAGTTGTTAGAGGGCCGGAGATCACGGTATGCGTTCAGTGCTTCCGCATACCGCGATCTCCGGAGCCACAATCTTCATCCTAAACTCCTTGTTTAGGATGTGGTTGCGTTCCTCTGTGAGGTCCAGACTGAGCAGGTGCGTTGCGCTTCCGCAGTCTATAGTGGCTTCAGACAGAGGGGAGCTTGTACGATGATATTATATATATATATATATATATATATATATATATATACAGTACAGACCAAAAGTTTGGACACACCTTCTCATTTAAAGATTGTTCTGTATTTTCATGACTATGAAAATTGTACATTCACACTGAAGGCATCAAAACTATGCATTAACACATGTGGAATTATATACTTAGCAAAAAAGTGTGAAACAACTGAAAATATGCCTTATATTCCAGGTTCTTCAAAGTAGCCACCTTTTGCTTTGATGACTGCTTTGCACACTCTTGGCATTCTCTTGATGAGCTTCAAGAGGTAGTCACTGGAAATGGTCTTCCAACAATCTTGAAGGAGTTCCCCGAGATGCTTAGCATTTGTTGGCCCTTTTGCCTTCACTCTGCGGTCCAGCTCACCCCAAACCATCTCGATTGGGTTCAGGTCTGGTGACTGTGGAGGCCAGGTCATCTGGCGTTGCACCCCATCACTGGGGTGTGTTTGGGGTCATTGTCCTGTTGAAAAATAAATGATGATCCAACTAAAAGCAAACCGGATGGAATAGCATGCCACTGCAAGATGCTGTGGTAGCCATGCTGGTTCAGTATGCCTTCAATTTGAATAAATCCCTAACAGTGTCACCAGCAAAGCACCCCCACACCATCACACCTCCTCCTCCATGCTTCACGGTGGGAACCAGTCATGTAGATTCCATACGTTCACCTTTTCTGCGTCGCACAAAGATACGGTGGTTGGAACCAAAGATCTCAAATTTTTACTCATCAGACCAAAGCACAGATTTCCACTGGTCTAATGTCCATTCCTTGGGTTCTTTAGCCCAAACAAGTCTCTTCTGCTTGTTGTCTGTCCTTAGCAGTGGTTTCCTAACAGCTATTTTACCATGAAGGCCTGCTGCACAAAGTCTCCTCTTAACAGTTGTTGTAGAGATGTGTCTGCTGCTTGAACTCTGTGTGGCATTGACCTGGTCCCTAATCTGAGCTGCTGTTAACCTGCGATTTCTGAGGCTGGTGACTCGGATAAACTTATCCTCAGAAGCAGAGGTGACTCTTGGTCTTCCTTTCCTGGGGCGGTCCTCATGTGAGCCAGTTTCTTTGTAGCGCTTGATGGTTTTTGCAACTGCACTTGGGGACACTTTTAAAGTTTTTCCAATTTTTCTGACTGACTGACCTTGATTTCTTAAAGTAATGATGGCCACTCATTTTTCTTTACTTAGAATTTGTATTATGGCAAGAAAAAAACAGCTAACAGTCTATTCAGTAGGACTATCAGCTGTGTATCCACCAGACTTCTGCACAACACAACTGATGGTCCCAACCCCATTTATAAGGCAAGAAATCCCACTTATTAAACCTGACAGGGCACACCTGTGAAGTGAAAACCATTTCCGGTGACTACCTGTAGAAGTTCTTCAAGAGAATGCCAAGAGTGTGCAAAGCAGTCATCAAAGCAAAAGGTGGCTACTTTGAAGAACCTAGAATATAAGACATATTTTCAGTTGTTTCACACTTTTTTGTTATGTATATAATTCCACATGTGTTAATTCATAGTTTTGATGCCTTCAATGTGAATGTACAATTTTCAAAGTCATGAAAATACAGAAAAATCTTTAAATGAGAAGGTGTGTCCAAACTTTTGGTCTGTACTATATATATACACACTGCTCAAAAAAATAAAGGGAACACTATCTATCTAATCTATGTGTGATTCTCTATTATTTCTATTCTAAATTGTCGGGTACCGCTGCTGAATTGCCGGCCGGCTTTTTTAAAGAGACAGTTCATGAAAACACTATTATTTTTTTTAATAAATCCTTTACACTAAATGACAAGTACAGTAAGCAACACTGTCACTGTACTTCATATATGTGACTGACATGTTTCTATCTATCTAATCTATGTGTGATTCTCTATTCTTTCTATTCTAAATTGTCGGGTACCGCTGCTGAATTGCCGGCCGGCTTTTTTAAAGAGACGGTGCATGAAAACACTATTATTTTTTTTGATAAATCCTTTACACTAAATGACAAGTACAGTAAGCAACACTGTCACTGTACTTCGTATATATGTGGCTGACTTGTTTCTATCTATCTAATCTATGTGTGATGCTCTATTCTTTCTGTTCTAAATTGTCGGGTACCGTTCTATGCTGCTGCTGAATTGCCGCTTTTCATGTTTCACTGTTGGCACTGTTCCCATCAATTTGGGCAATCACTGTAATGCCACAAAATAGCGCCAGACATGCAGGACACGCTTTTGGTGCACGAACAGTTATCGAACATAACCTCGAACAGCCAAATTTTTTGCAAATCGTTCGGGTTCGTTGAACAACTCGAACACCGCCCAAAACAGCTCGAATTTGAGATTGGCGAACAGTTCTAGTCGAACACCGCTCATCTCTACTGATTATATGGAGCTGGATTAATCCTCAGAAGGACTGTTAGTTCAGATGGATATGTGTATATATATACACACTGCTCAAAAAATAAAGGGAACACTTAAATAACACATCCTAGATCTGAAAGAATGAAATATTCTCATTGAATACTTTGTTCTGTACAAAGTTGAATGTGCTGACAACAAAATCACACAAAAATCATCAATGGAAATCAAATTTATTAACCAATGGAGGCCTGGATTTGGAGTCATTCCCAAAAGTAAAGTGGAAAAACACACTACAGGCTGATCCAACTTTGATGTAATGTCCTTAAAACAAGTCAAAATGAGGCACAGTATTGTGTGTGGCCTCCACGTGCCTGTATGACCTCCCTACAATGCCTGGGCATGCTCCTGATGGGGTTGCAGATGGTCTCCTGTGGGATCCCCTCCCAGACCAGGACTAAAGCATCCGCCAACTCCTGGACAGTCTGTGGTGCAATGTGACATTGGTGGATTCATGTCCAATGATCTCAGCTCACCTCATGCACGTCACTGACAGCGTGGGAGAATTCTCACGCTGTAGCGCTGAGTGCAGGAGAATTTTCCCACGCTGTCAGTGACGTGCATGAGGTGAGCTGAGATCATTGGACATGAACTCGTCTCATCTTTATGCCGTCACAGCGAGACACTGAGGAGCGCAAGCATGCCTGCGCTTCTCAGTGTCTGCAGGATGACAGGCTGGATGGCAGCGTTCTGCTGCGGTCCAGCCTGTCATCTCGATGTAGCAGAGCTGAAGCTGTCATGGGAACCATGGAAAGGTAAGGATGATGTTGCTTTATTATTTTACTTTTATTGCAGGAGATCGTTGGCTTCAGCTGGAATGGGCGTGACGGTAAGTATGGTTTAATTTAGAACAATAAAGAATTGTGTGCTTATTTCAATTAAAGGACTTTATTCTGGGTGTTTGTGTTTTCTTTTAACTTTGACTATGGGGTTAGTAATGGGGGTGTCTTATAGACGCCTCTCCATTACTAACCTGGGCTTGATGTCAGCTGGCATTATAAGCTGACATCAACCCCAGCCCTATTACCCCACTGCCACCGCTACAGGGCAGTGGGAAGAGCGAGGCTAAGTGCCAGATTTGGCGCATCCTACGGATGCGCCATTTCTGGGACAGCTGACGGCTGGTGTTTCTAGCCTGGGAGGGGGCTAATATTCATGGCACCCTTCCTGGGCTATTAATATCAGCCCCCAGCTGTCTGCTTAGCCTTTGCTAGCTATTTAAATAGGAGGGACCCCACGTCATTTTTTTGGGGGGGTCCCCCATTTTAATAGCTAGTAAAGGCTAGGTATTCAGCTGGGGGCTGATATTAGTAGCCTGGGAAGCTCCGTGGGTATTACCCCCTTCCCAGGCTTCAAACATCTGCCCCAGCCGTCTGCTTAACCTCCGCTAGAGACTAAAATTACGGGGAACCCCACGCCAATTTTTTTTTTTTAATAAACCCTTTATTTTAACACTAAATGACAAGTACAGTGATCAACACTATCACTGTACTTCTTATATATGTGACTGACATGTTTCTATTTATCTAATCTATGTGTGATGCTCTATCTTTCTGTTCTAAATTGTCGGGTACCGAGGCTGAATTGACGGCCGGCTTTTTTAAAGAGACGGTGCATGAAAACACTACTATTTTTTTAAATAAATCCTTTACACTAAATGACAAGTACAGTAACCAACTCTGTCACTGTACTTATTATATATGTGATTGGCATGTTCATATCTATCTATGTGTGATGCTCTATTCTTTCTGTTATAAATTGTCGGGTACCGCTGCTGAATTGCCGGCCGGCTTTTTTAAAGAGACGGTGCACGAAAGCACTATTATTTTTTTTAATAAATCCTTTACACTAAATGACAAGTACAGTAAGCAACACTGTCACTGTGCTTCTTATATGTGTGACTGACATGTTTCTATCTATCTAATCTATGTGTGATGCTCTATTCCTTCTTGTCTAAATTGTCGGGTACCGGTGTATGCCGCTGCTGAATTGCCGGCCGGCTTTTTTAAAGAGAGCGTCTTCTGAGCAGTTTGTCAACTTTTGGACACCTTTGAAGGTGTTTTCTATGTGTTTCTATGTCTTTTTGTTTGCCTGCCATTGGTTTTAACGGTGTTCGACGGTGTTCTAAGGTGTTCGACGAACAGTTCCTCGAACATCCCGGTGTTCGACGAACCGAACCGAACCCGAACACTACGGGGGTGGCTCAACACTAATAATTAGTGCTAGGCTGGAGTTAGGTAGGCAGGCAGTGCATGTGGCAGACTGCAGTGCATATAGTGCAGGAGGGTCCATTGAACGTCCTGTCTGCTGCTGCTGTAATAATTACAGATATTTGTAGACATAGCCTCAATATCAGGGGCCAGGGCAAACTTTTTTTTTTATCTTAAGCCTGGTTATTTGTTTAAAAGCAATATAGAGTACACCATCTTTCTGCTCCATTTGCTTGTTAGCTCGGCAGAATACATATTTCAGCGAAAAAAAAATATAGAAATTTGAACTGAAAGTCGAAAAATATTGGCCTCCTTTTCCATTCTGTTGCAGTGTGTCGGTCAAGCTATTCACACTAGGTCTCTGTGTAGAATAATATTAGTAAATTACAGGCCTGCTATTTAAAATCGTGGTTCTCTGTCAGACGTATCACCTATAAGAGTGTTCCAAAATCAGCCACTTCTGCCTTCCATTTTGTTGCAGTGTGTCGGTCAAGCTATTCACACTAGGTATCTGTGTAGAATAATATTAGTAAATTACAGGCCTGCTATTTAAAACTGTGGTTCTCTGTCAGACATATCATCTATAACAGTGTTCCAAAATCAGCCATTTCTTCCATTTTCATTTCATTGCAGTATGTCGCTCAAGCTATTCACACTAGGTCTCTGGGTAGAATATTATTAGTAAATTAAAGGCCTGCTATGTATTTATATCTATGGTTCTCTGTCAGACATATCACCTATAACAGTGTTCCAAAATCAGCCATTTCTGCCTTCCATTTCATTGCAGTCTGTTGGTCAAGCTATTCACACTAGGTCTCCGTGTAGAATAATATCAATAAATTACAGGCCTGCTATTTAAACCCGTGGTTCTCTGTCAGACATATCACATATAACTACGTTCCAAAATCAACCATTTCTCGTGAACGTGGAAAATATTGTCCTCCATTTAAAATTGGCAAGGTGCGTGGCAAGGAAAGTGGAAGTGGACGTGATGTTGGTGGTGCATGCAGAGGTCAAGGACGTGGCTATGGGCAAGATAAAATTGTGCCACACCCACATCTTGTTGCTCGACCTTCCTGTCCCAATTACTAGGGGACCACAGTACACCACTATTGAACCCAGAGCAGTGTCAAAAGTTTGTTGGTTGGATAGCAGATAATGCTTCCAGTCACTTTGCCACCACCATCACCACCACCCTGTCTTCCACACGGTCAAGCCTCAGTAGCCCTGAGTCTGTACCGCATATTCCTCAACCTGATCCTCCTTCCTCCCACCATGCCGAGTGCCCAGAGACAGCTGATCCCACTCTTGAATACTCAGAAGAACTGTTCACTTTTCCAATTGTAGATTCGGGCCTCTCGCCGGGCGAGCTTCAAGCGAGTCAAGAGGAGAACACGTTTAGCGATGCACAAATATTGGAGCAGCCACGGTCACATCAAGGCAATGGTGGGAAAGTGCAATTATTGTCGCAAGAGGATGAGGATGATGATGATGAGACACAATTGCCAGAAAGTCAGGAGGAGGACCAGGGTGCGGAAGTGGACGACGAGGTGGTGGATGAGGTAACTGACCAAACCTGGCAGGGGAACATACAGAGTGAGGACAGAAGCACACGGGGGGGGGGGCTTAGCACCACAACAGGCAGCAAGAAGCAGTGTGGTGGACACAGACACTAGGCGGGAAAGCGTTCCTTGTAACACCAACACAACGGAAGTTACCAGTACAACTGTTAAGTCTTCCCGAGTATGGTAGTTTTTTAAACACTCTAACCAAAAAAAGGCCATTTGCACCACCTGCCAGGCCAGCATCAGCAGGGTAGAAAAACTACCAGTATGACCACCACCAGCATGATCAGGCACATGGCAGCAAAGCACATGACTTTGTGGGCCGAACCCCAGGGTCCAGGAACAGTGTCTACATGTGACACCACTGCTTCTTCCGATGTTGTGCATTCACAAAAAATCTCCTATCCATGGCGCAAGCCAAGATGCATCCCACCCTGCACGTGTCACTGCACACTCTCAACTAGCACCATCAGCAAGCATGTCCACATCCTTGTCCCAACGCAGCGTTCAGTTGTCCCTATCCCAGTCCTTGGAACGCAAGCGCAAATGCGCAGCCAATGCCCCACAGGCCACACTACTAAATTCACACATTTTGTGAATGCTTGCACTCGAAATGTTGCCTTTTAGGCTCGAGGAGACGGAAGCTTGCCACAACCTGATGGCGGCGGCCGTCTCTCGGTACTCGGTCCCCAGCCACCACTATTTATGCTTGTGGGCAGGGACTGTACATTTTGCTGACAGCACACTGGGTTATCTCAGTGGAAGCCGGGACCTAGTCGGACCTTTGGACAGAACACATCCTCGCGACGCCAAGGATTGTGGGCCCTAGGTCAATCAGGGTTGCCTCCACATTCTACAGCTCCTGCACCTCCTCCTCTTCAGCCTCCATGGAAATGACCACATCAGTTCCAAGCTGGAAGCACTGCAGCACTGACTTGGCCAAGCGGCAACAGCCTGTGCTGAAGTTAATATGCTTAGGTGACAAACCGCACAATGCTGAAGAGTTGTGGACAGCTCTGAAAGAGCAGGCCTTTCTGTGTCTGACACCCCTGACCCTACAGCCAGGCATGATTGTGTGTGACAATGGCCGGAACCTGGTGGCGGCTCTGAGGTGCGGCGAGCTCACACATGTTCCATGCCCAGCCCATGTGTTTAACCTCATAGTTCAGCAGTTTCTCAAAACCTATCTGGATCTACCAAAGCTGCTTGAGAACTCCACCAAGATGGTGATCGGCGATGACACCATAATTAGCATCACCATGCCGCTTCTCTGTCTTCTGAAATGCTCTCTGCTCACAATTAAAGAGGATGCATTGCAGGCAGAGCACAATGAGATGGAGCAAGAAACCATACAGGGTGAATACACACAGACCAGCCTCATCTCATCCCAACGTGGATTGGGTGACAATGAGGAATAGGAGGAGGAGGAAGAAGAACAGGAGCTAGTTTCCTGGGCTATAGACGGTGCTACCTGCACAACTGTCATACCATCTGTTCAACGTGGATGGCCTGAGGACAGGGAGGAAGAGGAAGAGAAGGAGGAGAGCATGGTCAGTCATCCTCTTGGTGAGGACTCGGAAGTTTTGCCTGTTAGCAGTCTGGCACACATGGCTGAGTTTATGTTACGCTGCCTTTCCAATGACCCTCGTGTTGTCCAAATTTTGGGTTACAGTCATTACTGGTTGGGGACACTTCTAGACCCACACTACAAGGAGAACTTTATGTCTCTTATTCTCTTGCAGGGCAGGCCTAATAAAATGGTGCAGTACGAGAAGGCCCTTGTTGCTGAATTATTTAAAAAATTCCAATCTGAAAATGCTGGCGGTAGAGGTCATAGTTTTCTCAGACCCTCCCAATGCACAGGCGCTGAGTCGCGGGGTACTCTCCCAAGGAGGGAAATGTTTCGGAACATGGTGAGGGAGTACCTTGATGACCGTACCAACGTCCTCTGTGATTCATCTGTGCCTTATAATTTTTGGGTATCCAAGCTGGACACGTGGCGTGAACTGGCTCTCTATGCCTTGGAGGTCCTGGCCTGCCACTAGCGTTTTGTCAGAGCGGGTTTTTAGTTCCGCCGGTGGAATTCTAACCGATTGGCGCATCTGCCTGTCAACTGAAAATGCTGACAGGCTGACTCTTATAAATATGAACAAGGGCTGGATTGGGTTAGACTTCTCAACACCACCGAATGATAGCAGCGTAACATAAACTCAAATACAATGTTTTTTTTGGAAGGTCTAACTCTATTCCCATGCACCTCTGTCTTCACACCCAGACATGGGTATATGCTTCCTGATTTTGTCTATTTGCTCTTATCCTAATCCTTCTCCTCATCCTCCTCCATATCACCACCATGTCTACCATATCACCATATCTACTTCTCTTGCAAGATGAATTGGAGTTCCTGCAAATTTTTGTCAGCCGTTGCATTCACTGCATAGGCAAACAGTATGGGAGACCCACTTCTCAATAATGGGAACAATGTTTTCAGGAGGCCCTCTGACGTCTATGTCTCTTGCTAGGGGCATTGGAGTTCCTCCAAATTTTGGCAGCCCTTGCAGTGACAGCATGGGAATTACAACTATAGTAGACCCACTCCTTTATAATGGGAATATTCTTTTTTACTGAGACACTCCTCTATGTCTCTTCAAAGGGGTATTGGGTTGCGTCCAAATTTTGACAGCCCTTGCAGTAACTGCATACGCAATAACAGTATAGGAGACCCACTCTTTAATAATGGGAACAACAAAGCATAGCCGACTGCTGGCCTTTTACGAATAGTAAGACCGTAAAAATAGTGTGTGTGACTTTCACAATTTCTCCTTGATAAATGAAACAGCATGTGTTGATGATGATTCACACTCACATGGCCAGATAAGGTTGTAAAATGTTAAAATTACATTTCCCGGTGAATGCATTTGTCTTGGTTGAAAGCAATGCAAAAGTGCAAAAATGCATCAAAAACGCTATGTGTGAACATAACGCAAGGTGTGGGGGAGCATTTTTGTTTATGGTTATTTATTTTGCCTTATGTACAAGTCATTACCATGGAAAGGATGTTCCTTAACATATTTCCAAGGAAAATCCATTTTGGTTTAGTTTTTTGTATGTTTTATTGTGAGTCCGTAAAAGTGGCGTAATACCTCTGACTGCATTGCTGACAGCATTGACCTGGGAGTCAAATGTTTCCAGGGGTCTTCCCCATGCTGTTTTCATGTCATTTGAGCACTGTTCCCATTGATTTGGGCAATTTTTAGGCCCTCTGCAGACCGCCGGGGGAGGGGGCCGCTGGAAAAATGCTCGAGTTTCCCATAGACTTAAATTGGGCTCGTTACTCGGACCGAGCACTCGAGCATTCCAATTTGCTCGACCCGAGCAATGAGTACCTGAGCATTTTAGTGCTCGCTCATCACTAATCTTGACATCTCAGATGCTATCTACCAACATGTCAGTTGATAAAACCAAAAGTGCACAGCATTTCTAGCTCATTTTTTTGTTTAGTATATGTTATATCTAGTGATGAGCGAGCACTAAAATGCTCGGGAACTCATTGTTTGAGTCAAGCAATTTGGAATGCTTGAGTGCTCGGTTCGAGTAACGAGCCCAATGTGTCACGGGTGTGTCAGAGGTGACAAACAGTCACCCTGCAGTGGCTTGCAGGAGCTCTCCACGTTTGGCAATGCAGACAGCTGCCTAGATAGGAGGCTGTGTTTAGGACCCAGTGACTACCTCCCTTTAGTCTGGGTGTATATATACCTGGTGTGTCTAGGTGGGCGTCGCCGGTTATGCTCATTTCTACTTGGAACTTGGCTGAAGCAGCATCACGTCCTCTCCGTAGTCTTGAGGCCGTGTGCCCTGTTGGAGTTCTTCTAAGTTATTATTTCCCTGTGTTGTCTTCCCCTTTTGTCTTTAGAGTGCTAGCGGAGGTTGACTAGTGCTCATCTCCTTCCACCCCCCGCTTTAGCCTTACGCCAGGGATAGTAGGGCGAGGCACGTGATCGGCGACAGCTGCGGAGGCTGTATAGGGACGCTAGAGGGAGACAGGGTGATGCTAGTCCATATTAGGAGGTCACCTCTTTCCCCTTTCCCTAGTGTCTGGGCTCTCTTTCCCTTTCCCCTCTGTATTGCACTCACACCTGGCGTGGCTCTCTGTGTTGCACTCACACCTGGAGTGACACAATGTAAGTCTATGGGAAACGCGAGCATTTTTCTAGCGGCCATGCACAGCTGTCTGCAACGGGCCTAAAAATTGTTCAGATCAATGGGAACAGTGCTCAAATGGCATGGGAACAATACGGGGAAGACCACTGGAAGCATTTCCTACTCCCAGGTCACTGCTGTCAACAATGTTGTCAGAGGTATTACGCCACTTTTATGGACTCACAATAAAACATGCAAAAACTAAACCAAAATGGATTTTCCTGGGAAATAGGTTAAAAACCATCCTTTCCAGGGTAATGACTTGTATATAAGGCAAAATAAATATATAAAAACAAAAATGCTCCTGCACACCTTGGGCTATGTTCACAGATAGTGTTTTTGATGCGTTTTTGCACTTTTGCATTGCTTTCAACCAAGAAAAATGCTTTCACTGGTAAATGTAATTTTAATATTTTACAACCTTACCTGGACATGTGGTGTGTGACACATCATCAGGCACATGCATACAGTGCTGAAAAGACATGGGAACAGCATGGGGAAGACCCCTGGAAGTATCTTTGACTCCCAGGTCGCTGCCTAAAAGTGTGCCCATCATAATTGATCCTTGGCGCATTCAAAATTGCCTCCTGCCATGCACCTGTCGTTGCAGATTTGCAACAATCACCATCCACATCCTTGTCCCTTTGCAGTGTTCAGTTGACCCTACCCCATTCCTTGGAATGCAAGCGCAAGTATGCAGCCACCCACCCACCCTCAGGCCGCATTAATAAACTGCCAGATTTCTGGGCAGCTGCTTGCACTTGAAATGTGGCCTTTTTAGGCTTATGCAGGCGGAATCTGTCCACAACCTCACGGCGACTGGGTGTCCATACTCGGTCCCCAGCCGCCAATATTTCTCCCGGTATCTTCTCCACCTTCCACAAGCGCGAGTCCCACAACATTACCCATGCCCTCCCCAGTGCACTTACTGGGAAGGACAGCCTAACCACAAACACGTGGACAGGTAAATGTGGCCAGAGATGTTACGGAGCCAGTCCACATTTAAAAAGCAGCCATAGAGTGTCCAGGAATTTTCCCACACACTTTTCTTAGCCAGGGCTGCTTCTCGGCAGGGTTGGACGGGCCGACCCGAGAATCTTCGGGTGGGCCCTGGCTCCTCCATCAGGGGAGTTCATGATAGGCACAAACTTTAGCTGCTATAGGGATCTTGAGCAGGGGAGAAAAGTGGGCCCTCAGAATCAAATCCTTTCGTGGGCCTAATGTTTTTCAGTCTGACACTGCTTCTCAGTGACAGTTGTATTTCACCACAGCCATTTTCTTTAGCTCGGTGAAAAGACTGGCTTAGAGGGAAACCGTATCTACTCCGGGTGTCATTTCTCCCTGGAAGTCCTCTAATGCAGCTTGTTGCATAAGCAATGGCAGCCCGTCTAACATCAGCTCACACTTGTCGGTGGTGCTTCGACACCCAAACATCTTTCTTTGCCCTTTAATTTCATGACTACAGAGTTGGGCAATGGCCTGACCTGCAATGTAGTTTGAGAAATAACATGCATAAGCACATGCAATCCACAGTAAAAAAAAGCAGCCATAGAGTGTCTGGGAACCTTCCAACACATTTTTCTTAGCCAGAACTGCTAATATGCAGGGTTGTAGGGGCCCACCAGAGAACTGGAGACTCTTCCATCAGGAGAATTCATAGTGCCGAGGTGAGGCCATGATGATGATAGAGGCCACCATCTGCTTACTTTTCTGTTACTTGGAATGCAAACGCGAATATGCAGCCAGCCACCCACCCACCGGTCGCAACAGTAAACTGCCAGATTTCTGGGTAGCTGCTTGCACTTGAAATGTGGCCTTGTAGGCTCGTGGAGGTGGAAGCGGTCCACAACCTCATGGCAGCGGCCGGGTGTCCCCAGCCGCCACTATTCTCTCGGTATCGTCTCCACCTTCCACAAGTGCAGGTCACTGAACATTACTGCTGGTACTTTTCTGTGGTGATCTGCTTGCCTCCTACCAGCCTGGAATATTTCCAGTAAACTATGCTATCACACCATGGTATTAGCAAAGCCATCCCCAATTTCCTTATCAGGAATTTTATTTGGTAGAGTGAGAGGCTGCCCAACTACATTCGTTTCTCATAAAGGAGCTGAAGATACTGAGTGGCAGTAGGTGCAAGTTTCCCCAGCCTGTTAGATATCAGAGGGTGAATGGCAGCACATTAGCTCAGTGGTTAGCACTGAAGCCTTGCAGCGCTGGGTTCCTGGGTTCAAATCCCAGCAAGAACAACATCTGCAAGGATTTTGTGTGTTCTCCCCGTGTTTGCGTGGATTTCCAACTCAGTAAAAAAGCAGCCATAGAGTGTCCGGGAACCTTCCCACACACGTTTCTTAGCCAGGACCGCTTCTCGGCAGGGTTGGACGGTCCCACCGTCAGGAGAGTTCATGATAGCGCAAACTTTGCAGCTGCTATGGGGAAGAAAGGTGAGCCCTCAGAATCAAATCCTCTGGTGGGCCCAATGTTTTTCAGACTTAAACTGCTTTTCAGTGGGAGTTGTATTTCACCACAGCTATATTCTTTAGCTCAGTGAATGGACTGGCAGAAAGGGAAACCGTTTCAACTCCTGCTGTTATTTCTCCGTCACCAGGTTCCACCCATGGTCACACATGACCATGCCTGGCTGTATGTTCAGCAGTGAGAGCCACAGATCAGGCAGCTTTCAACAATTCCGCAGCGGTGGACAGTTTGTCACCTAAGCGTTAAGCATGTTATCTTCATGTTATTTTCATAGGGTCAGCAGTCAGCCCTCGCAATTGTTAGAGAGCCATCAGCTGACTATACTTTGCTGTTCCCATTATTAACGAGTGGGTCTCCTATACTGTTATTGTGTATGCAGTGACTGGCCTTGTTGATGCTGGTAGTCAACAACTGCCCTCTTCTGCTCACAAATCCTTCCCAACAGCTGCATTGTACAGTTCCAACATGTGGGGACATCGCAGATCTGTCGGTGAGCTGTAAGCTGCAACCCTGCTGAAGCACGGCAATGGCGACGGAAGCTGTAGCTGACTTTCTAAAAAGGGCACACAAGCGGCGTACTTTGACAAGCAGATCCGACAGATCCGGGTAGGTTTTGAGAAATCGCTGAACCACGAGGTTAAGCACATGGGCCAGGCATGGTACGTGTGTGAGTTTGCCTCGCCTCAGAGCCGCCACCAGGTTCCGGCCATTGTCACACACAACCATGCCTGGCTGTAGGGTCATTGGAGTCAGCTACAGATCTGCCTGCTCTTTCAGAGCTGTTCACAACTCTTCAGCATTGTGCGGTTTGTCAACTAAGCATATTAGCTTCAGCATGCGCCATGGACAGGCAATTGGTGTGCACACACAACAGTGGAACAAGCAGTGGTGTCAACCGCAGACAATGTTTCTGGAACCTGGGGTTCGGCCCACTTAATTGAGTGCTTTGCTACCATGTGCCTGATCATGCTGGTGGTCAGGCTGATAGTTTTGCTACCCCTTCTGATCCTGGCCTGGCAGCAAATGGCATTTTTGGGGTTTTCTGCAGAGTCTTTAAAAAATAACCAGACTCGTGAAGACAAACAGTTGTACTGCTAACTTCTGTCGTTTTGGCGTTACGAGGAACGCTTTCCCGCCTTGTGTTTGTGGCCACCACACTGCTTCTTCCTACCTGTTTTTGTGCTACACCTCTCTCACCCTTTATATTAAAGTTTCCCAAGATCATATTAAACTAGGGCACATCAGCATCCATAAGTAAGAGTGTGCCCATGTAACTCCAACAACATGAAAAAAACTAGAGAAACTAGGAGTTGCTTGCACAAAAATATAACAAAATCTTTATTAAATACACATGTATACATACTAGCAAGAAGACAATATGAATAAAAGCAGTGTGCATAAAGAGCAGTGTCAGGAAACCCCCCCCCAGAACAAACAAACTGGTCAGAGGTTATCTGTGATTGTATACTAGGTATGGGCCGGGAAAAGCGGAATATTTAAGACTAATCATAACAGGTTAATCTAGGTAGTGTATATAAAGCAAGTAATAGGAATATAAGCACACAGTGTGCCTGCTAAAATAAAAACTCCCAGGGCAACCATCAACACATATATAAGTACCAGAGTATTGTACCACCTCTCTCACCCTGAGTGCTGCTGTCCTCGCTCTGTATGTTCCTCTGCCAGGGTGGGTCAGTTACTGTATCATCCATTATCTTGTCTTCCACTTCCGCACCCTGTTCCTCCTCCTGAATTTCTGGCAATTGTGTCTCATCATCATTATCATCCAACTCTTGCGACAGTAATTGCACTTTCCCACTGTCGCCTTCGTGTGACCGTGGCTGCTGCAATATTTGAGCATCGCTAAACATGTTCTCCTCTTGACTTGCTTGAAGCTGGCCGGGTGAGAGGCCTGAATCTACAAATGGAAAAGTGAACAGGTTTTCTGCGTATCCAAATGTGGGATCAGTTGTCTCCGGGCACTCGGCATGGTGGAAGGAAGGAGGATCAGGGTGAGGAATATGCAGTCCAGACTCAGGGCTACTGAGACTTGACTGTGTGAAAGACAAGGTGGTGGTGGTGGTAAAGTGACTGCAAGCATTATCTGCTATCCAACTAACAACCTTTTGACACTGCTCTGTGTTCAATAGTGGTGTACTGCGGTCCCCTAGTAATTGGAACAGGAAGGTTGAGCGACAAGATGTGGGTGTTTGTTGTGGCACAATTTCAGCTTGCCAACGGTCACGTCCTCTGCCTCCACCTCTGCATGCACCATCACCATCATGTCCACTTCCCCGTCCCTTGCCACACACCTCGCCCATTTTTAATGGAGGACAATATTTTCCACGTTCACGAGAAATGGCTGATTTTGGAACGCAGTTATATGTGATACGTCTGACAGAGAACCACAATTTTAAATAGCAGGCCTGTAATTTGCTAATACTATACTTCACAGACACCTAGCGTAAATCGCTTTACTGACACACTGCAACGAAATGAAAATGGAAGAAATGTATGATTTTTGAGCAGTCTTATAGGTGATATGTCTGACTCAGAACCACGGTTTTAAATAGTAGGCCTGTAATTTACTAATATTATTCAACACAGAGACCTAGTGTGAATAGCTTCCTCTTGTGCTGTATCATACACTGCAGTCTGCCACATACACTGCCTGACTGCCTAGCACTGATTATATGCAGCTGGATTAGTCCTCAAGAGTAGTGTTGAGCCACCCCCGTAGTGTTCGAGTTCGGTTCGGTTCGTCGAACACCCGTGTGTTCGCCGAACTGTTCGTCGAACTGTTCGTCGAACACCTTCGAACACCGTTAAAACCAATGGCAGGCAAACAAAAACACATAGAAACACATAGAAAACACCTTCAAAGGTGTCCAAAAGCTGACAAACTGCTCAGAAGACATAACTAACACATGGAAAAGTGACAAGTACATATAGTCATGCGAAAATAAAAGAGGCGGAGGAGTAAAAGGAGGGGGAGACACAGATATAGGCATGTCATGCCCTTCTAAAATCCAAAAAGTGAGAAGCCGACACGGCCAGTCCGCTCCTGCCCGTGCCACCTCCGTGTCGCCGGGTTTGTGCCAGAGCCGCGGTGAACCCTGACGGCCAGCCCCCCTCTCCCAATACTGGTGCCTGTCCGCTGGTGGGTCGAGCGAGCCCCCCTGTGGTGGAGGCAGCTCTAACCTTTTTAATTTAAATTGTCTCTCTAATTTGAATGAATACACTTTAAATCCATTTACAAGGATCTATTGGAGGGCAAGTCTCATGCCAGCAGCCGCGGTAATTCCAGCTCCAGTAGCGTCCACTAAAGCTGCTGCAGTTAAAAAGCTTTTATAAGGATCGAGCTCGGCTGTCCACCGCAAGGCATCCTACTGCCAGTCCCAGCCCCTATGCCTTGGGGTGCCTCCTGATGCTCTTCACTAAGTATCCCATGGTCCCGAAGCATTTCCTTTGAAAAAATTAAGTGTCTAAACTACAGGTGGTGCAGCTTGCTTAACAGCCGGGATAATCCGCTCACTAGCAGACACTGCTACTAGGCACAAAGTATTTCCTGGGCTAGATGCAGTTAAAAATTTGTAATTAGATACTCTCGTTGGATGCTGAGAAAGCATTCCATAGAGTCTCCTGGCACGCCATATATGATTCTCTTAAAAAGCTTGGGGTAGGGGTCTAGGGGACCCTTTTATAGCCAAAATCACGGCCCTGTATCGCAATACGTCACCTAGGCTGAAGATAAATGGAACTGTAGCACCCTGAGGGCTCGGTTGCTACAGACGTATTGTACCTCACCCAGAGGTGTGATATCTCACTCTCAGGTAAGGATGGAGTGTGGATCAGGACCCGACACCTGCATGCATTACACCACATTGCCGTGGGGCAGGGCGACCAATATGCCCCTGAGATGGGCACGACAGTCCCTGTCCCTGGCTGGAGTGGGGGGAGGGAACACTGAGGAAGGGGAACCCTGTAGTGCAGGAGCAGGGAGGAAGCAGTTCCTGGGTGCATTGAGAAGGGAGTATAAAAGGTGGGCACCATCTTAGTTCAGTGCAGAGAAGTCTGAGCAGAAGTGGCAGGGAGCAGGGGCTCTGCATGAGCTCTGCTCCGGAGGCGGGCCTAGTAACAGAGGCCCAGGCCTGGAAGAGGGAGAAGGGATCCCAGGGGTGCGGACGGGCGAGTCGCCACCGCACGCCCGAATCCACCTGCGTGGAGGGGTCAGGCCAAAGGGGGAGACCGGTCCCCGAACTAGTGGAGGCAGGAAACGACCCTCAGCTAGAAACCGGAGGCTCTGACATTTTATGTGGCGCAGCCCCTCGCTACACCCGCTAGGAAGGCACCACATAGGGTCAGGGAAACTGGCGCCAAGTTTACCAAGAGGAGGCCCGAGGCAGCCGGACAGAAGTGTTGGTAAGAAAGGCCAGACAAAGGACACACAAAGGGGGTCCTGTGAAGTGCTCCAAAGTTATCTGGGAGTTGTCTGAGCCCCTCACCTGGTGAGCACAGTATGACGTGGGCAGCCGTTACCTGCAGACGTGGTCTGGATAATAAGAACTGTGAGTAAAGGCCCTGAACTGCATCACTGACTCCGTGTCATTACTGCTGCTGCCCTGCACCATCACCCCCATCCTCCGCATACACTGCCCTGAGGCTATACTCCTCCCGTGGGGAGTTATGCTACGCTCTGCTGCACCCACAACACCAGCCTCAGTGGCGGTTCACTCTGACCGCAATCCACGGGTGGCGTAGTCGGACATTTAAACATGAAAACCACATAAATAGTTCCGCCACTGGTTTGACCGCCCTGAGCCACGGAACTGGGTCGCCGCCACGAAGACTACAACCACCAGCATCCACCAAAAAGGGTCCGGCTCCGGGTGTCCCAAGGCCCAGGGGGTGCGTCAGAACATTTTCATCACCTTTCACAATCACCAATGGGACAAGGCAGTGATGTCCTCTGTCCCTTCTCTTATACATCCTAGTGACGGAGCACCTGCTCTCATCAATTCGCCATAACCCCAATATTAGGTGGATTGAGGTGGGAGGCACCGAGTACAAGTGCTCTCTATTTGCTGATGATGTCCTAGTATATATCACTCAATCACATATATCCATCCATGCTGTTATGGCTGAAATAGATCACTTTGTTACATGGTAAAATTTTAAAATCAATGCAGCGAAGTCTGAGGCCCTCGATGTCTCCCTCCCCAAATCCATATAGGATTCCATCCAGTCCAACTTTCCCTTTGCCTGGCCCTCACAGGGTATCAAATACTTAGGAATTCCTATTCATAGAGACCTCTCCCATCTATGTTATCTTAATTTTGGGCCCTTTATTGAACAACTCCATACAGACCACGGTTGGCAAGTTAGAACTGTAAGATTCACTACGTGAACCACTGGTGTTTTGTGGAAAAGCACATGTACACTGCGTTCCAAATTATTATACAAAAAGTGTTTAGGAGTGATAAGGGAAGAATTTGTTTGTTTGTCAGTTAAACTCATTGATGGTGATGTGTGTCAGGGCTCTTTATATCACTGTAAGCAATTGCAGACACCTGTGCTAATTAGTTTGGCAGGTGTGTCCAATGAAAGGCAAGACTACTTAAGAAGGCTCTCTCACATTATTAAGCAGCCTACATTTTCTGCCAAAATGGGAAAGTAAAAGGATGTGTCGGCTGCTGAGAAGCAACAAATTGTGGAGTGTTTAGGTCAAGGCATGACTACAATCAACATTGTGCGATGATCAGGATGAAGTGTCTTGGCAATCAAGAAGTATGTAGCTGATTCACAGTACACACGTGTGCATGCTGATAAGGGCAAATTGAGGACTCTTTCCTACAGGCAATTACGTCAGGTTGAAAGAGCAGCGGCAAAAAAGCCTTGTCATAGCAGCAGACAAGTTTTTGAAGCTGCTTGTGCCTCCAACGTCCCCCGAACAACAAGATGCAGGGTCCTTCAGAGGTTTGCAGCTGTGCATGCGCCATCCTGTCGACCTCCTCTATCCACTTCACACAAGCAGAAATGGCTCCAGTGGGCCAAACATTACATGAAGACTGATTTCAAAACTGTTTTGTTCACGGATGAGTGCCGTGCAGCGCTCGATGGTCCAGATGGATGGAGTGGAGGATGGCTGGTTGATGGACACCCCACGCAAACACGGCTACAGCGCCAACAAGGAGGAGGTGGAGTAATGTTTTGGGCTGGAATCATGGGGAGAGAGATTGTCGGCCCCTTTAGGATCCCTGAAGGCGCTAAAGATGAACTCCATAATGTATGTGGATTTTCTCAAACAGCACTTCCTGCCATGGTTCAAGAAGAAGAACCGTGTATTTCACAGCAAGATCATTTTTCTGCATGATAATGCACCATCTCATGCTGCACATAAAACATCTGCATCTCTGGCTGATATGGGCATAAAAGGGGACAAACTTATGGTGTGACCCCCATGCTCCCCTGACCTCTACCCCATTCAGAACCTTTGGAGCATCATTAAAAGGAGTGTCTATGATGGCGGGAGGCAGTTCACATCTAAGCAACAGCTCTGGGAGGGTATTCTGTCCTCATGCAAAACAATTGAAGCAGAAACCATCCAAACCTGACAAATTCAATGGACGAGAGAGTTCAGAAGCTCCTTTCGAACAAGGGGTCCTATGTGAAAATGTAACATCACCTAGAATAAAGTTTTGAATTGAAAACTGTTTGATTTCAGTTTCTAACAACCTGCTAATGCTTATAATTTCAAAAATGACCATTTTTTTGGTCTTTATTAAAATGAAAAGGTTGATCGAAACGTTTGGGGGATCTAAGAGTGTGGCAACCCAGTAGTCATGATTACTTCGAATTCTGACAATATGAGGGTCATGCTGCAGGTAGTGCAGCAAGAAGGCACTTATGTGCCTTGCGCATCTCGGAGCCCCAAAATTATTTTCCGGGCTAGATGCAGCTAAAAATTATTTTTAATTTTAAATCTGGTGAAGCTTTAGTATAGATGGCCTAATAGGATCAGTGCTGCACACTGCTACAAAGCCCAAATTATTTTCCAGTCAAGATACAGATAAACATGATTAGTAATTTGAAAGCTTAAAACGGTTGGTAGGGTGATTTTAACCAATCATCAAGCTTTTACTCTCCCCAGGATGACACAGGGGTAGAAAAGTCGTTTCGGATCCATGATTTGTTCATCTTTATGAACGTGAGTCTGTCTACATTATCAGTGGAGAGCCGCGTGCGCTTATCTGTCAGCACACCACCAGCAGCGCTGAACACACGTTCAGACAGAACGCTGGCTGCGGGGCATGACAAGATCTCCAAGGCGTAAGTGGCTAGCTCCGGCCATTTATCCAGATTGGAAGCCCAAAAAGAGCAAGGGTCCAGTGACACAGTCGTGGCTTCAATGTTTACTTGGAGATACTCCTGTACCATCGTCTCTAGGCGTTGACTATGTGTCAGACTTCTTGTCTCCTGTGGCCTTGCAAAGGATGGGCTAAAAAAGTGGTGAAATGATTCCGCAAAATTGATGTTACCAGCAGATACTGTGGTTCTGTTACGGTTTGAGTGCTGAACACTTGACGGTCCCACGGTTGGCAAGTTGGAACTGTGAGATTCATTACATGCACCACTGGTATTTTGTGGAAAAGCACATGTAAGATTCTGCAACAGTCTCTGCTGATACTCCTGCATGCGTGCATCCCTTTCTATGGCAGGAATAATTTCTGCAAATTTACTTTTGTACCGGGGATCTAACAGTGTGGCAACCCAGTAGTCAGGATTATTTCTAATTCTCACAATTCGAGGGTCATGTTGCAGGTAGTGCAGCAAGAAGGCACTCATGTGTGTTGCGCATCCAGGAGCACCAAGTCCCTGTTGTGTTGGTGGCGAGGTAACAATCATGCTTCCTTCCTCTGTCCTCTCCCCCCAACCTCGCACAACAGAAATGTGATCAAGGTCTCCCTCATCTGATGAGTCTTCCATCAGTTCGTCCTCCACTTCTTCCTGGGCTCCTGCACCTTCCTCACTAGTTTGGCTGCTACCATGCGCCCTGGTAAAACCATCTCCCCCACCCTCACATGCCTGCCGCCTTGGTGCTGCCGACCGTCTGGACCTTGCAGATGTTAGCCCTTCCGCATACAACTCCTCCTCCTCTACTTCCTCCACCTCCTCTTGTGCCACCACCTGACTCCGAATTCTGTTTAACATGTGCTCCAGCATGTAAATCACCGGAATAGTCATGCTGATAATGGCATCGTCAGCACTAAACATCTTCGTCGCCATTTCAAAACTGTGCAGAAGGGTGCATAGGTCCCTGATCTGAGACCACTCCTCCAGCGTGATTTGCCCCACCTCTGAATCTCGTTGGCCCAGGCTATACGTCAGAACGTATTGCACCAGGGCTTGTCGGTGCTGCCACAGTCGCTGCAACATGTGCAGAGTTGAATTCCACCGGGTAGGCACATCGCATTTTAGCCGGTGAAGTGGCAGGCCCAACGACTTCTGTAGAGATGTAAGTCGCTGAGCTGCGGGATGCGAACGGCGGAAGTGAGCACACAGCGACCGTGCCCTCTGCAGAAGGCCATCTAGTCTGGGATAGTGGGCTAAAAATTGCTGGACAACCAGGTTCAACACGTGAGCCATACAAGGCACGTGTGTGACATTGCCCCGGCGAAGGGCCGCACCCAGGTTTGCAGCATTGTCGCACACGGCCTTCCCTGGTTTCAGGTCCAGTGGAGACAGCCATTCATGAAATTGGTTCTCCAGAGCTGACCACAACTCCTCAGCTGTGTGACTCACATTTCCCAGACATTTCAATGTAAAAACCGCCTGATGACGTTGAGCCCTACTGCCAGCATAGTAAGGAGGTGTGCAGGATCCCTTCTGCGCAGTTAGAAAGCTTGTGGCATGACCAGACAGGCTTTGGGTGCAGGTGGAAGACCGAGAGGAGGTTGAGGAGGCAGAAGCAGTGGAGGAACTTTGACATAAAGAGGATTGACGCACAACTCGTGGGGACGGCAAGACTTGGACAGCAGCCCCTTGTCCTGCTGTCACCATAGTTACCCAGTGCCCAGTCAGCGACATGTAACGCCCCTGTCCATGCCTACTCGTCCAAGTGTCTGTGGTGAAATGCACCCTGTCACACACAGAGTTTCTCAAAGAAGCGGTGATGTTGTGTGCGACATGCTGGTGGAGCGCAGGCACACCTTTCTTTGAGAAGTAGTGCCGACTGGGCATCTGGTACTGGGGCACTGCGACGGACATAAGGTCTCGAAAATCCTCTGTGTCCACCAGGCGGAAAGGCAGCATTGTAGCCAAGAGCTTGCAGATGGTGAAATTCAACCTCTTAGCTTTCTCATGGCTAGGAGGAAATGGTCTTTTACTTGTCCACATCTGAGGGACCGAGGGCTGGCTATTGTGCTTAGACGGGGTTGATAAGGGTGTCCCCGGCAAACTGCCGGTCTGTGAGGAAGATGCAGGCGGACATGTTAGGTTGCCTTGATCCAAAGGTGGTGCTATCGATGTCGGACAGCGCTCAACACCAGCTGGTGTTACCACCTCCAAAGAAAATGATGACCTGCCAATCACGCTGGCTGTTGCGGGTAAAGAGGTGGCAGGTCTGCGCCCCAAAACAGGTGTGACTGCTGTCCCCCCAGTCACAGAGGATGAAGAGGCCGCGGATGCACAAGATATGGCAGACGGTGATTGGCCCGGCCGGCTAGGCCGCATTGTAGCACACTGAGCTTCCCACTGCAACTTATGCTTCATGTCCATGTGCCGGTTCATGCATGAAGTACTCAAACTATGTATTTTTTGGCCTCTACTTAGCTTTTGCTGACAAATGTTACAGATAACACGAGTTGGGTCATCTTTATCGATCTGAAAAAATGCCCAGGCTATGCAAGGCTTAGCACCCATGCGACCTGAAGAGCCACCACGACTTGTGGTGAGAGGCAGAGTTGTGTTTGAGGATGCAGTTGTTGACGTGCTTCCAGTACTACGTCTCTGTCCAGGAAGGCGCAACCTGACCTCGTCGTCACTAGCATCTTCCTCCGCCTCCTCTGCTGACCTCATCTCTTGGCTGACTGTGGGTTGACAGTAAGTGGGATCTCCGACCTCATCATCATCACCCTGTGCGTTATCACACCCGTCGTCCTCAGAGCCAACCTGTTCCTGCCCTGACAAAAAACTAAAGTTGTCGCTCCAATCAGGTATTTGAGTCTTATCATCGTCTTCCTCATTGTCTCCACCAACAGGAGTTACAGTTTGGGAATGAGGGTCTACATTATGGTCAGAACCTTCTGCGTCTGGTCCTGGATCCGACTCATAAAGATTCTGGGCATCAGTGCAGATCATTTCCTCGTCTGGATTCACAGAAGCGCTGGAGTCGACCTCTGATTCCCAGGCTATAGTATGAGTAAACAGCTCTGCAGACTCAACCATCTGTTCTACCTCATACTCAGACGGGCAGCTGGAGATTTGGGAGCTGTGAGGAAGCAAGTGCGATTTGGGTGACACCTTTGAGGACTGGAGTATTTGTGATGTTGAAGTTGATGTGGAGGAGAGCCCACTTAAAGGAGCACTTGATATCCGTTGAAGCACCTGCTGTTTTTGTGCCTCATCTGGAATTTGTAGCGATTGGCGTGGCCGTAAGAAAGGGATCTTATCACATTGTCCGCTAAAAGAAGTAGACATTTTAGTTTGGCTGGAAGATGGTCTTTCTTCTGCAGATGTTACTGTTGCTTTAACACCTACCCCACGGACACAACCTTTTTTCCCCTTCCCAACACGCCTATTCCCCTTTCCACCAGCAGCAGGCCTTTTTCCACTCATCTGGTGGATAACTAATTCACAACTCTGGAGTTGTTTGCACAAAAAAACAATGGATGGTAACCGAGCAGAGCTGAGTGGCCAAACTGTGGTATTAGGCCAAAACTATTGGCTGGGTTAGATGCAGAAAAAAATTATTTTGAATTTGCAACCTGATGGAGGTCAGTATAGATGGACTAATACAAATAGTCCCACACACTGCTAGAAGCCCAAATATTTTTTCAGAGGTACTGTAGATGCAGATAAAAATTATTTTTAATTTGCAACCTGATGGAGGTCAGTATAGATGGACTAATAGACCAAGTCCCACACACTGCTAGAAGCCCAAATATTTTTTCAGAGCTAGATGCAGAAAAAAATTATTTTTAATTTGCAACCTGATGGAGGTCAGTATAGATGGACTAATAGACCAAGTCCCACACACCGCTAGAAGCCCAACTATTTTTTCAGAGCTAGATGCAGAAAAAAATTATATTCAATTTGCAACCTGCTGGAGGTCAGTATAGAAGGACTAATAGAACAAGTCCCACACACTGCTAGAAGCCCAAATATTTTTTCAGAGCTAAATGAAGAAAAAAATTATTTTTAATTTGCAACCTGATGGAGGTCAGTATAGATGGACAAATAGACCAAGTCCCACACACTGCTAGAAGCCCAAATATTTTTTCAGAGCTAGATGCAGAAAAAAATTATTTTTAATTTGCAACCTGATGGAGGTCAGTATAGATGGACTAATAGACCAAGTCCCACACACTGCTAGAAGCCCAAATATTTTTTCAGAGCTAGATGCAGAAAAAAATTATTTTTAATTTGCAACCTGATGGAGGTCAGTATAGATGGACTAATAGACCAAGTCCCACACACTGCTAGAAGCCCAAATATTTTTCAGAGCTAGATGCAGAAAAAAATTATTTTTAATTTGCAACCTGATGGAGGTCAGTATAGATGGACTAATAGACCAAGTCCCACACACCGCTAGAAGCCCAAATATTTTTTCAGAGGTAGATGCAGAAAAAATTATTTTTAATTTGCAACCTGATGGAGGTCAGTATAGATGGACTAATAGACCAAGTCCCACACACTGCTAGAAGCCCAAATATTTTTTCAGAGCTAGATGCAGAAAAAAATTATTTTTAATTTGCAACCTGATGGAGGTCAGTATAGATGGACTAATAGACCAAGTCCCACACACCGCTAGAAGCCCAAATATTTTTTCAGAGCTAGATGCAGAAAAAAATTATTTTTAATTTGCAACCTGATGGAGGTCAGTATAGATGGACTAATAGACCAAGTCCCACACACTGCTAGAAGCCCAAATATTTTTTCAGAGCTAGATGCAGAAAAAAATTATTTTTAATTTGCAACCTGATGGAGGTCAGTATAGATGGACTAATAGACCAAGTCCCACACACTGCTAGAAGCCCAAATATTTTTTCAGAGCTAGATGCAGAAAAAATTATTTTTAATTTGCAACCTGATGGAGGTCAGTATAGATGGACTAATAGACCAAGTCCCACACACCGCTAGAAGCCCAACTATTTTTTCAGAGCTAGATGCAGAAAAAAATTATATTCAATTTGCAACCTGCTGGAGGTCAGTATAGAAGGACTAATAGAACAAGTCCCACACACTGCTAGAAGCCCAAATATTTTTTCAGAGCTAAATGAAGAAAAAAATTATTTTTAATTTGCAACCTGATGGAGGTCAGTATAGATGGACTAATAGACCAAGTCCCACACACTGCTAGAAGCCCAAATATTTTTTCAGAGCTAGATGCAGAAAAAAATTATATTCAGTTTGCAACCTGATGGAGGTCAGTATAGATGGACTAATAGAATGATGCTATGCCCAAAAGATTTTACTTCACTAGGTGCAGAAAAAAAATTGGTATTCTATACACAGGTGTTATATCTTGCAACACAGATAGGCTACTCCACTGACTAACACACTCTGCAATAGGCCAAAAAGGATTAGCTTTGCTAGATTCAGCCAAATGCTGTGAAAAAAACTTGCACAGCACTGGCACAGACCTGCCTGGCAAAAACTGATAGGAACTCATGTAACCTAGTCCTGAAAAGGACTCCAATTACAATTAGTCTTTACTCCCACAACCTATCTATTTAAGAGCACAGACCTCCCTGATAAAAGTCGTAGGAAATGCTGTAACCTAGTCCTTAAAAGGACTGCAATCACAACTATTCCCTACTCCCAAGCTATCTGTATATTTGTGCGAAAATTGGCTTGAAATTAACAAGGTATAGCGCACACAGCAACAGCGGTGCCGTCTAACACGCAGCTGCAGCAGTGAGAAAATGGTGGCTACGGGGAAAATGGCTTGGTCTTATAGGGCAAGGACATGTGACATACACTGCCAATGACACATGCCCTTGCTTGTGTGAAAAAAAGCACTTCGCTCGGTGTGTGCGCTGCTGATAGGCTGACAGATTGCACCTCCCCACTGCAAATGCGGGAAAGAGAAAAAAAAATGGAGATCTTCATTGTTCCTGCAGAGATCCATCCCCTGCCCCTCCCCCCACCCCGCTGTACACTCAAACTGCGTATCAACATTAATTTTCATCATTACTGAGAAAAAATCCAGTTATGATTTTGGTGCACGAACAGTTATCGAACATAACCTCGAACAGCCGAATTTTTCTCAAATTGTTCGTGTTCGCCGAACGGCTCGAACACCGCCCAAAACAGCTCGAATTTGAGATTGGCGAACAGTTCGAGTAGAACAACGCTCATCTCTACTCAGGAGGACTGTTTTTTCAGATGGATATTGATATATGTTGTGGAATACCTATACTAACTATAAAAAAGCAAATCTCTCCCTAACGCAGCAGCAGCTCTCACTACTCTGCCTGATTCTGGGGTAGACTGTGTCTTATATAGACCTGATTATGCTGTGCGGCCAGCCAATCACTGTAATGCACACAACCAACATGGCTACGGCATTACAGTGCATGGCATGCAATCCCTGCATGTTCATTGGCTCTCTAAAGAGCGCCAAACAAGCAGGGAGGGGACCTGAGTTCCCACCCGAGCAATGCAAAAATACTTGCCGAGCACTGAGCATGTCGATCACAGTGATGCTCGGGCGAGTACCGAGCAGTGGGGAGCATGTTCGCTCATCACTAGTTGTAACTAATTATTATTTCCAGAATGGCACCTCACTCTTTCTTCACAGTATAGGTTATTTTTATAGCAGAGTCAATAGAGAGGTTATCATGGGATAAGGAAGTACCACACCAACTTTTGCCAGAAAACATAGTTTTCCATCCTTAAAGGGGTTGCCCATTAGTCAGAAAACCTCTTCTCAATCTGTATAATTGCCAGTTGCAAAATAATAACACTTATACTCAACTCCGGTGCCGGCACAGTTCCAGCGGTGTTGGCACTGGCTCTCTTGTGGTTCGCATGATATTGTTACACCACGCAATCCAATCAGTGAGGAATTCACTCTCCTCGCCTTCAGACAAATCACTTACATTCATAGTAAGTGAAAGCTGCTGCTCTCACTTCCTCCAGATATATAGTTAGGTCCATATATATTTTTACAGAGACAACATTTTTCTAATTTTGGTTCTAGACATTACCACAATTAATTTTAAATGAAACAATTCAGATGCAGTTGAAGTTCAGACTTTCAGCTTTCATTTGAGGGTATCCACATTAAAATTGGATGAAGGGTTTAGGAGTTTCAGCTCCTTAACATGTGCCACCCTGTTTTTAAAGGGACCAAAAGTAATTGGACAGATTAAATAATTGTAAATAAAATGTTCATTTCTATTACTTGGTTGAAAACCCTTTGTTGGCAATGACTGCCTGAAGTCTTGTACTTATGTACATCACCAGATGCTGTGTTTCCTCCTTTTTGATGCTCTGCCAAGCCTTCACTGCAGTGGTTTTCAGTTGCTGTTTGTTTGTCAGCCTTTCTGTCTGAAGTTTAGTCTTTAACAAGTGAAATGCATGCTCAGTTGGGTTTAGATCAGGTGACTGACTTGGCCATTCAAGAATATTCCACTTCTTTGCTTTAATAAACTCCTGGGTTGCTTTGGCTTTATGTTTTGGGTCATTGTCCATCTGTTGTATGAAACGACGACCAATCAGTTTGGCTGCATTTGGCTGGATCTGAGCACACAGTATGGCTCTGAAGACATCAGAATTCATTCGGCTGCTTCTGTCTTGTGTCACATCATCAATAAACACTAGTGACCTAGTGCCACTGGCAGCCATGCATGTCCAAGCCATCACACTGCCTCCGCCGTGTTTTACAGATGATGTGGTATGCTTTGGATCATGAGCTGTACCACGCCTTCGCCATACTTTTCTCTTTCCATCATTCTGGTAGAGGTTGATCTTGGTTTTATCTGTCCAAAGAATGTTCTTCCAGAACTGTGCTGGCTTTTTTAGATGTTTTTTAGCAAAGTCCAGTCAAGCTTTTTTATTCTTGATGCTTATGAGTGGCTTGCAACGTGCAGTGAACCCTCTGTATTTACTTTCATGCAGTCTTCTCTTTATGGTAGATTTGGATATTGATTCGCCTACCTCCTGGAGACTTTTGTTCACTTGGTTGGCTGTTGTGAAGGGGTTTCTCTTCACCATGGAAATTATTCTGCGATCATCCACCACTGTTGTCTTCCGTGGGCGCCCAAGTCTCTTTGCATTGATGAGTTCACCAGTGCTTTCTTTCTTTCTTTCTCACAATGTACCAAACTGTAGATTTTGCCACTCCTAATATTGTAGCAATTTCTCGGATCGTTTTTTTCTGTTTTTGCAGCTTAAGATGGCTTGTTTCACCTGCATGGAGAGCTCCTTTGACCACATGTTTACTTCCCCGCAAAACCTTCCAAATGCAAGCACCACACCTCAAATCAACTCCAGGCCTTTTATCTGCTTAATTGAGAATGACATAATGAAGGGATTGCCCACACCTGTCCATGAAATAGCCTTGGAGTCAATTGTCCAATTACTTTTGGGCCCTTTAAAAACAGGGTGGCACATGTTAAGGAGCTGAAACTCCTAAACCCTTCATCCAATTTTAATGTGGATACCCTCAAATGAAAGCTGAAAGTCTGAACTTCAACTGCATATGAATTGCTTTGTTTAAAATTCATTGTGGTAATGTGTAGAACCAAAATTAGAAAAATGTTGTCTCTGTCCAAATATATATGGACCTAACTGTATGTGATAACTTTCCTCCAAGTAAAATAATGGCAGCTATACTTACCTCTAGTGATGGCACCGTTCCAATGGTGACTGTATGATGGAAGGAAAAAAAGAGTGGTGTCATCCATGCACAGCAAGAAGACAAGCATGACAGAAGCAGAACAACTATTTTAATGGACTACGCGTTTCAGGGACAGTCTGTCCCTTTCATCAGTTATATATAATTACACAATATATGAGACAACTGTATGATATATCTCACTGGAGAATTAATGAAAGAGGAAATATAAAGGGATGGAACCTAAATAATTATCTGAAATATCGTGATCAGGGTAATCTATGAAAAAAATATTCCATTAACATGCATACTCAATACTTTTGTTAAGACCTTCCGGAGTCAGTTACTAGTCTTTTAAGTCAAACAATCGGGTTGCTGTAGGTTTCTATTCCTAACAAAAATGTCCTTCAGAATGCCCTTCTCTCTAAATCTTCTCCTCAAAACACATGACTCTTTTAGAAAGTCAGAATCATTTGTACAGTTCTAGAATCTGACAATATTGGCAGTTAGGCACATTTTTAATCCATTTTGGCAGATGGCTACTTGAAAATTTAAAGTAGCTATTTAGATTCATTTTTTTAAATGGCTGGCCATGCAAATCTCTCTTGAAGATAGCTAAATCAGGGAATTCAATGCATGTATCAGAATAGGTAAAAGTAAATTCCAGACCCCATGGATTCTCATTAAGATCATCGACCAACACTTGTGCTTCATCCTGTCTCCCTGTCCAAACAAAGAAATGGTCATCTATAAACCTTTTGTAGAACAGAATGTAACTCATCGTCAGGAAGGACTACCTAATTAAAAGGGATTCGATGCACCCAATGAACAAGTTAGCATAATTGGGGGATGAATCTCATCCCCAAGGTACTGCCCCTCATCTGTCAATAAGTCGCATCATCAGAGGAAAAAATATTATGGTTGAGAATAAGATCAATCCCCCAGAAGATGAAGTCCCTTTGGTAATTTTGAATACAGTGATCCGGACTAGTGTTGAGCGAATTTCTTTGGCGAATGTTCGAAAGTTTCAAATTCGGCATTAATATGGCACATTCAGATTCGTGATCACAAAGACGAGCAAATTTTCTTAAAATTGGAAAAGTTCGACAAATTTGCACGGGACCGCGAATACAGGGCAACCACGGCATTTTGAACAGTTTTGTTAGCATAGTGCAAGTGTATGATGAGCGGTGACATGTGCCAGGTGAGTGTGGGGGTTGTGGAGAGCTTAGAACAGGTCAGATCAGTGGCGCACTGTTTTTTTTTTCCTGGGGGCGGTAACTTTAACTGAGAAAAGCGTGGCCAGCCAATCATAGGGCAGGAAGCATCTACACTGTCCAGGCATAAGGGATTCTGCAATTGGCTGCAGAAATCGCATGTCCTCTCAATATAAAAAGCGGCCATATTCCCTCAGCGCCATTATATTCATGTCACTGCTGGAGACATACGCAGCTCAGTGTTCTCTTGTGTAATGAGAGATACTAGCTACATAGATGGGTGCTTGTGTGGTAGTCAGATAGTGTAGATAATTCCTGGCCTGTGTACCTCTGCAACTGCTGGTGCAGCACATTTTTGGTGTTCTTGTGCAAGTACTGAGATTCTGACAGAAACAGAGGGCCCATGCCATACAATAGTGCTGTGCACCGCTGGTATAGAGCTCCATGTTTCAGTATACCTTGAATCTTTTTTTACACTTGCTATTGTGATCAAGCAAGCGCAGTGCAGCTTTTCATTTAATGGGGTTGAAATTGTGCTCTGCACAGTCTGAAGAGCTTCTTATTGCAGAGCACAAAATCTGTTTGTTTTTTTCTGTTATTGTGATTTTGAAAGCTGTGTGCACTAAAGTTTTTTTAGTGTCAGATACTATTTTAGTGGAGTTGACCTTCAGGTGGTTTCAGAGTAAAAAAATATATTTTTTCTCTTGCTACGCCCAGTCCAAAAAATATTTTTTCCTGTGCCAAAAGTCATACAGTGGTATAAGCCAGCTACTATGTCAGTGGCGGTCAAATTCATCTTGTATGCAAAGTCAAACCAAACCTATATATATTTTTGGTTGGCAGGCAGAGTCCACCAAAGTTTTTTTACTGTGGCAAAGTTGATCCAGTCTGCTAAAAGCCAGATTCTATTTTAGTGGCGTTGAACTTGTCCTGGTTTCACAGTGAAAAAAAAAAACTTCTCTTACTAGGCCCAGTCCAAAAAATATTTTTTCCTGTGCCAAATGTCATACAGTGCTATAAGCCAGATACTACGTCAGTGGCGGTCAAGGTCAGCTGGACGCAGAGCTTATGCAGAGTAACCCAAAAATATTTTTTTATCTGAATAAAGTGATACAGCTGGCTAGATCTGTGTTTGAAATATTTTGGAGCATATATTCTATGTCATACTGGCCTCATCCACATTCAAAAAAAATATTTCTTCTGTTCCTAAAGTAATACAGCAGGGGACATGTCAGTTTGAAATTATTTGGAGAAGATGTCATAGGTTTTATTGGCCTCATGCACACTAACAAATTTCTTTTGTCTGTTAGTAATGTTATACCGCAGGCCATATCTTACCTTGTCATTTAGTGTCGCTGAAATTCAGGTGTGTGCTAAGCTATTGCACAGGAAAAAAACATATTTTTCTTTAGTTAGTTGCGTGCTCCTACCACTGTATCTGACCAACATGAGTGGGAAAAAGAGAGGGCGTGGTGGAAGGGGGAATAGGCTTGGTGTTCAAGGTGTACGTGGGGTACGTGGTAATGTTAGTGAAAGCACTAGTGAACCAACACAAACAGGTCCTATCCAAAGACAACTGACAACGTATGTTAGTGGACGGCCTATTGCACTCCCTTCCTTTGGCAATCACACAGCGATACGCCTTGTTGATAAGGCCCTGAAAGAGCAGATGCTCCAGTGGATGGCAAGCTCTGCTTCCAGTGGCCTCTCCTCTTCTTCCTCCACCTCAACATCACAAGCAGTACAGTCCACAGAGGTGGCACCCCAATTACCCATGCTTCCCCACGCGTCACAACTGGCCAACTGCCCAACTGACTGTAGCGAACCACAGATGGGCAAGTCTGTAGAACTCTTGACCCATTCTACTCCATGGACATCAGAAGTGTACTCCAAACAGTCACAGAGTCAAGGGGAGGAAAGCATCTGCACTGATGCCCAAAATTTGTTTAGCTTGAATTCGGGGCAGAACGGAGTAGGGTCCGAGCAGGTTCCTAACCCTCGTCACCAGACGTTAACCGCAGGGGAGGGAGGGGATCCCGATGAGACTCAGATTCCTGAGGCTCATGCGGACTGTACCGTGCTGTCAGGGCAACAAGAGGAGAGGGGTCACTCTGAGGGCGAGGAATGGGATAACACATTGGATGATGATGAGGTTGTAGATCCTACTTGGTGTGAACCCAGAGTCATGCTGCCGAGTAGCACATCTGATGAGAAGGTGGAGGAGGAAGGCGAGGAGGTTACAATTCGCCCAGCATCGCAGACACGGAGTAATGCAAGCATGAGGAGTACTTAATCCTTAGCCACAACCGTGGCTGTGGCTAGCAGCAGTCACGGGTCTGCAGCTCGCAGGGGCAGCAAGGGTTGCCTAGTATGGGCCTTTTTTGTCACCGCAAAAGATGAGCCAACTCATGTTATCTGCAAACTTTGTGATAAAAAACTCAGTAGAGCGAAAAACTGCAATAATTTGACTACTACATGCATTTACGTTCACATGCTCAAACAACATTTTTTATGCTGGAACCAGCGCACCTCAACAATCATCAGCTGCCCCATCAAACGCATCCACTGCTTCTTCCTCCTCCTCTGTTACCATGCCAAGTATTGTCACACAGGTCTCCCATCGCAGAAACTCCAGTTCTTTACCTGCTCCAGTCAGACTGACTGACAGCCCGTCAGGCTGGCTGACAGCCCGTCAGCTGAAATGGAAGCGGACACGCCAGCTGTCTTTGTTTCACCAAGTACACAGCATTTTTCTCAATCCACCGTAATATCTGTACCTCACTCACGCTCCACCAGTTTTTCCGGTTCACTATACTCCACCCTCTCTCAGCACCTTAGCCAGCCCTTGGTCCCGCAGTTGTGGTCACGTAAAAGATTGCTTCATCCTATGCATGACAAAGCTAAGAGGTTGAACTCCACCATCTCCAATCTGGAAAGGCTGCCTTTCCGCCTGGTAGATACAGACGGTTTCCGAAAACTGATGGCCATCGCAGTCCCCCAGTACCAGTTGCCCAGTCGCCATTACTTCTCTAAGAAAGCTGTGCCTGCACTACACCAGCATGTTGCAGACAACATCACCATTCCTTGTCTAAATCTACGTGTGCCAGGGTGCATTTCACCACAAACTCCTGGATGAGTAAGCATGCCCAAGGGCGTTACATCTCACTGACTGGGCACTGGGTGACTCTAGTGACTGTGGGGGCAGGTGGGGAAGGGGCTGCGCCATAAATCTTGGAATCCCCAAGGCTTGCAGAAGAAACCTCTGTATTTCCCACTTCCTCCGCTACTCCTGTGTCCTCCTCCTCCTCTTGGGCCTCCACCTACGTATGCAACCTGTGCCTTAACGAGACACGCGTTCCAAGGGTGCGAAGCGAATACACACCACCTCCGTACTGCTCAGTCAGGACTCACCGTAATCAGGCAGTCTTCAAATTAATATGCCTTGGAGATTGCAGTCATACAAGTGAAGAGTTGTGGGTAGCTCTCCAGGCTCAGTTTGAGCAATGTCTGTCTCCGCTGAACCTAGAGCCAGGGAAGGCCGTATGCGATAACGGTGCGAACCTGTTAGTGGCCCTAGGCCGAGGCAAGCTCGCACACTTTCCTTGCATGGCTCACGTCCTCAACCTGGTGGTACAGCGATTTCTCTGCCACTTTCCTGGCCTGGATGAGCTGCTTCACAAAGTACGGAAGCTGTGTGCTCACTTCCGCCGTTCGCACCCCTCATGTCGTAGAGTTGCATTGATACAGAGGTCTTTGTCCGTGCCAGTTAACAGGTTGATCTGCGATGTGCCGACGCAGTAGAATTCCACCCAGCACATGTTGCAGTGACTGTGCCAGCAGCAACAAGCTCTGCGCAGTATGTCATGAGTCTGACGTATAGCTTGGGGCAACGCAGTACGGACTTGGGGCATATCATGTTTGCCGAGTAAGAACAGATTATGGACCTCTGCACCCTTCTGCACAGCTTTGAAATGGCTACTAAACTGGTTAGTGCTGACAATGCCGTCATCAGTTGTGATGAGCGAGTGTATTCGTTACTATTAGCTATTCGCAAGGATAGTACAGTATTCGGGTTGCTCATTATTCTGCGAGTATTTGTGTACTCGCCTCGCTATATTCGGATGTCCCGCCCTGCAGTTTTGGCGCCTTCTTTGCAGTCACTAAACATGCTGGGCTTCTTAACCATTCACAGTAATGCCGCAGACATCTTGTTTGTGGCATTACTGTGATTGGCTTGCTGCCCAGCGTCATAGGGTCTGTTTAAGCCCTGCCGCGGTCATTTTATGCACATTGCATCTGGAGCCTGCATTGCAATAGCCTAGGGAGAGATCGCAGAGCTGCTAGGGAGAGTGTTTAGGCCTCTTGATAAAACAAAATCCATTTTAAGGGCTACCTGCAGTGTATACTAGTTCTGTGTTTAAAGAAGCCGCTCACTAGCTCCATAATACCACCAAAAAATAGCTCTTTTCAGAGCTGAAGGCACACAACAAAGTCAGAGTACAGGGAGGGAGAGATTGTGTATTAGGTAAGGAGTGTATGAGGTAGTGTTCTTTCAGTGGCCATCTTAAAATAACTCTTGTCAGAGGCAAAGCAATATTTTTCCCGCAGACATAGAAGTAGAATTTTGTGCTGCCTTTTTTTTTTAGCACCGGTCTATTTTCTCTGCTGTATTAAGGGTCAGAGCTTGGCTTCTGCTGTCCACATTAGTCCACTTAAAAAGGCGTTTGGTGCCCTACGCAAAACAGTAGTCCAAACATTTCCTACTGCCTGCTACCAAGCATGCACCAGGCCATTTTAACCACTATTTTGGAGTGTCAGCCTGCCTTCTGTCCATATTAGTCCACTTAAAAAAGCGTTTTGTGCCCTATACAAAGCAGTAGTCCAACCATTTCCTACTGCCTGCTACAAAGCACGCACCAGCCCATTTTAACCACTATTTTGTGCTGTCATCCTGCCTTCTGTCCATATTAGTCCACTTTTAAAATTATTGATTGCCCTGCACAAAGCAGTAGTCCAAAATTTCCTACTGCCTGCTACAAAGCACACACCAGCCCATTTTAACCACTATTTTGGTGGTGTCAGCCTGCCTTCTGTCCATATTAGTCCGCTTAAAAAATCATTTGAGTGATTGAGTGCCCTGCACAAAGCAGTAGTCCAAGCATTTTCTACTGCCTGCTTCAAAACATGCACCAGCCCATTTTAATCACTATTTTGGTGTGTCAGCCTGCCTTCTGTCCATATTAGTCCACTTAAAAAATCATTGAGTTCCCTGCACAAAGCAGTAGTCCAAACATTTCCTACTGCCCGCTACAAAGCACGCACCAGCCTATTTTATCCACTATTTTGGCTGTGACAGCTAGATTAGCTTGTGCCATCAACATCTGAAAATCTGTCAGCAAAACTCAAAATCCCAAAAAAGTCTGTTGTTAGGGGACGTGGACGTGGTGTTGTCAGTGGTGCGCGAGAAGGCACTCAGTCTGTGTACGGTCAGAAGAATCTTGATGCATCCACTATGTTCCTGGAAAAATTTCCCGGTCTGGAACGTAAACGTGTGTGGAAATCAGAAGAGCAAGAGCAGATTCTGTCTTGGATAGCAGACAAAGCCTCTACACATTTGTCAAGCAGCAACAAATCTTCCACGACCACCTAGTCTACTGTGGATACACAGAAGGCTGGCCCATCCAATCCTGAAGCTGGTTCTCCATCCTCCCGCTATTATCAGTCACAGGAGACATATGACACCAAGCTTGGCCACTCCGAGGATCTGTTTGGTACATATCTTTTGGTTGGCTTTGGCCTATCACCGTGCAACATTGAAGAGGGACAAGAGGAGGTGTCGTGTGTTGATGTTCAAGTATTTGAGGACCCACTGTCAGAAGAAAGCCACTTGGTGGAACGTCATTTACTGTCTCCAGAGGTGGAGGCTGATGATGAGACACAGTTGCCATCAGGTCAGCGTACAATGTCAACTGGAAAGGAGGATGAGATGGAAGATGAGGTGGTCGATGATAAGTCCACTGATTCGACCTGGACCATTGGCATGCATAGCCATGACAGCAGCACAGAGGAAGGTTGATATGAAGCACCAACACAGGCACCAGGGGGTTGTGGTTTGCCCAGAGTGTGAACTGGGTCAACTGTTCCCAATAGCACCCTCGCTGTATGCAAAGTCAGGGCAAGGGGGCGCTCAGCTGCTGTGTGGAATTTTTTTTCTGAAAATCCTTCAGAGAAAAAAATTGCAGTCTGTAGTATCTGCCATACCAAGTTAAGCAAAGGCCAGGGCAAAGGCAACATAAGCACCACCAGTATGCGAAACCACATGGCAGACAAGCACCCCAGTAGGTGGGCGGAACACCAGGGTACCAAATCTGCGTCTGCGGGTAAAACCAATGCCATGTTGCCTGGGCTATGTCCTTCAGAATATGCTGTTCAGGAAGCATGCGCTCATACCTTCTGCCCACAAGCTGCAGTTGCTCACACACAACAAACATCAGCCACATCCACTTCATTGTCCCAGCAAAGCGTCCAATTGTCCGTGCCTGAGAGCTTGGAAAGAAAGCGTAAATACCTAGTCACGCACCGACAGGCACAAATACTAATCTCGCAGATTGCCAAATTGCTATCTGTGGAGATGTTGCCGTTTAGGCTTGTGGGAACACAGTCTTTCCGTGATCTCTTGCCTTTGGCTGCCCCACGATACAGTGTTCCCAGCCACCACTATTTTGCCCGGTGTGCCGTCCCTTCGTTACACAAGCACGTGTTAAACAATCTGAACCATGCTCTCACCAACGCTGTAACTGGGAAGGTCCACCTAACAACAGACACCTGGACATGTTGTTGTGGACAAGGATGATACATTTCTGTCAAGGCACACTGGATGAACCTGGTGGAGGGTGGGACAAAGGCGCAAACGGGAACATCACAAATCCTACCCACGCCCAACTTCTGTCAGGGTTTCCGCCTCTTCATATTCCACTTCCTCTCTCCCCTCCTCCTGCTCCTCATCATCTGCTGAATTACCCTCCCCATCACTGCCAAGCTGGGACCTGTGCAGCAGCGCATCGGCAAAGCGGCAACATGCTCTGCTGAAGCTGATCTGTTTAGGTCAGAAAGCACACACAGCAGCAGAGCTGTGGAAAGCTTTAAAACAACAGACCGCTCAGTGGCTCTCCCCGCTGCACCTCCAACCCGGTCTGGTCATCTGCGATAATGGGTGTAATGTGGTGGCGGCATTAAAGGTCGGCAAGCTGGTACACGTGCCATGCATGGCTCACGTGCTGAACCTAGTTGTTCTGAAATTTCTGAAAACTTACTGTGACTTGCCGTACCTACTTGAGATGGTGCACCGTATTAGCACCCATTTCCGCCATTCTTCTGCCGCTTTTGCTGCTCTAACAGCACTGCAAAAGTGCTTGAATTTGCCAAGTTACCGACTCATTTGCGACCTGCCCACACGGTGGAACTCCACCTATCATATGTTGGCGAGGGTTAGTGAACTTCAGAGGGCAGTAGCTGAATCCCAGCTTCAACATGCCCGTCAGAGTGAAAGTAAGCCACCACACATAACAACTGTTGAGTGGGTGTGAATTGCTGACATTTGTGAGGTTCTTGAGAACTTTGAGTACTGCACCAACATCGTGAGCGGTGATCAGGCTATTATCAGCGTAACCATCTCACTGCTGTATCTCTTGACACAATCACTGAGTAAACTCAAAGAGGAAACTTTGAGTGCCCAGCATGTTGGTATGGAGCCAATTTTCCCAATGGGTGTTACTACCCAGCCCAGGGAATATTCTGAGGCAACAATGGGTGATGAGGAGGAAGATGAGGAGGATGAGGAGGGAGAGGACTTGTTTTTCTGCGCTATCGAGGGGACTCGTAATGCTACAGAGGGGACATCCAACCCCAGCTTCATGTCTGTCCAGGCTGGATGGGCTGGAGAGGAGGACAAGGAGGTGGAGGAGGAGGCACGTCTGCGTGAGGAGAGGATTGGTACTTTTTCTACTGTTGGGGACACAGAAAATTTGCCATTTTGCAGCTTGGCCCACATGTCACAGTTCATGTGTAAGTGTCTGTGGCAAGACCCTCGCATAATACACATTTTATCCAACAACTTTTACTGGTTGGCCACCTTTCTCGATCCATGGTACAAGGAGAAGTTTCCTTCTCTCCTTTTGGAGTCACCAAAGAGTTTTACAATGGAATCGTTCAAGAGGGCCGTTGTAGATCAGTTGCTGAAAACATCACCCTCAGACAATGCTGGTGGAAGAGGTACCAACTCTTTTCAACACCAAGGGATTGTGGGGAGAGACACGAACACCAGCTCCAACAGAGGTGGGGGGAAAATGTGCACAAATTGGGCAATTTTCAATAAACCATCACAACAGCAAGGGCTATCTGTGCCTGTAACAATGCCAAGGAGGGATAAGTAGCAGAACATGGTCAAGGGGTACTTAAGTGACCATATGTGCATCCTTTCTGATGCTTCAGTTCCCTTTAATTATTGGGTGTCTAAGCTGAACACTTGGCCCAACCACTCCTTATATGCCTTGGAGGTGCTGGCCTGCCCTGCTGCTAGTGTGGTGTCTGAGCATGTTTTCAGTTCCGCTGGGGTAATCATCACTGATAAGCGCACACGCCTCTCCATGGAAAATGCAGACAGACTTACTCTGATTAAATTCAACAAGGACTGGATATCTCCACAGTTTGTAATCCCTCCAGATGACAGCAAGCCAACCTAAATTCACCAAAAATGCAGATATATGCTACTGCTTTTAACGTCACCCCCTTCCCATAAAAACCCATTTACTTCCTTCGTCAACCATGACTCAGCCAATAGGGTTAATTTCTATAAACCCTATGCAGATTGTGTAGTGCAAAAACCAGGACAGTATTCCTACTCCAGCCTAACTACTATTTGTAACTGGAGGCCCTTAGGATGGTGGCTTCCTGCGTCAACCATGACTCAACCCATAGGGCTAATTTTTACAAACCCTATGCCCATTGTGTAGTGGACAAATCTGGAATGTACAGTGGTCCTACCAAACTAATATTTGTCATTGGAGGCCCTTATTACAGGTTGTGCCACATTATGACTGAGCTAGGGGATACATACTCAATAGAAATGTACTGTCAGTCACCCTATTAGGCAAAAAACATGCCTGGCTTGTGCCACATTGTGCCTGAGATAGGGGATACATATTCAATAGAAATTTACACTGGCTGTTGATGACTGACTGATGGCCCTCTGAAAACTTGAATTGAGGGCCACAACTACTACAGTACTCCATCGTAGATAATTTTGACAAGGGAGGCCCTTGTCATGGAATCTCCCTGCACCTATGACACAGCCACCAGGAGTAATTTTTGGAAATACGATGCACATTCCGCACTGGGCCAAGTAGTGCAGTATCAAGAAGTCTTCTCTTCCTATATAATCTGGGGAATATTAACAATCAAAATCTCTGAGCCATTTGGAGAAGCTTCTCCAACCCATCCTGGAAGGGGGCACCATATATCCTTTGTCCTTAGACTTGCACAAGTGATATATTTGTGCTTGTCATTCAGTTGACTAGTGCAGCTTTATTTTTCTGATTCACAGGGTTCCACCATACCTGAGGATTGCAGGCCGCTCTCACTGCTACTTTCTAGTTCTCCATGTCTCTTGGCCTTTTTCTCTGTAGTCTCTGCCTTTAAATGAGTTAAATAATAGAGTGAGGGCCCTACAATATGAATAAGTGAGGGTACTCTCAAATGTACAGTACACAAGAGGGACCTCCAAAATCTCTAGAGGAGGGCACTTCAAAATGTATGTTACAGGGCCACACGAGGGCTCTCACAAAACTCAGCTTCCCTGCTTACTGCAGGGCCTCTGAACATTTTAATTTTGGGCCACAGTATCACATGGTAAACTGCTATTGAATATGTATTGCACTATCTGAGTGTCAATGATGGAGGGACCGCCCAAATGTCTAAGTAACAGCTTTCCCTCCAAAACGCATGTTACAGAGCCACCTGAGGCCTCTCAGGTCAAAGATTAACATACCTACTAGTACTTTCTAGCTGTGTATGTAAAGTGCTGGGGAATAGCGAACTAAAAATGATGTATGACAGAGGGACTTACAAAATGTATAAGTCAGGGCCCTCCCAATTGTAAAAGCCTTTTCCTCAGGCCCCCAGACTCCTTTGTAGGGTCAAGCAGAAAATTACTCGCATTTCCCATTGACTTACATTGTACTCGCTATTCGGAACAAATACGCGATTATTACAAAGTACTCGTTACGAGTATAGCGATTACGAATATTACGTTACCCGCTCATCACTAGTCATCAGCATCACTATTCCAGTTATATACATGCTGGAGCAAACTTTGAATAACCTGCGGCAGGAGGTGGTGGCCCCAGAAAAAGAGGAGGATGCGGAAGGGATACCAATGTCTCAAATTTCCAGACTGTCCTTACTCAGGTGGATGCCAAGTGACGGTGGATTACAGCGATCGAGGGGGTTTGGTGATACCAGGCAAATTGTTAGTGAAGGTGCTAGAGCTGAGGAACTAATGGAGGAGGAAGAGGTAATGGGCGAGCAGCTGTCAGAGGATGAAGAAGAAAATCATCCCCTCTCATTTGTACGTGGTTGGCAGGAGGGGACAGAGGAAACAAACATCAGTGTTACGCAGCCCACAATACAGCCTGGCTTTGGACCTTCTGGAAGAGCCCGACATATGAGTGCCTTCTTGATGCACTATCTGCAACATGATCCCCGTATAGTTAGGATTTGAAATATTGCTGACTACTGGGTTGCCACTCTGTTAGATCCACGTTATAAGAGTCAATTTTGCCAGATGCTTCCCACCCTGGAAAGGGACCCGCTTATGTTGGAGTATCGAAACCAGCTTTTAAGCAACCTTAATAGAGGTTTTCCCAAAGATAACAGTGAGGCACACAGTGTGCATCGCAGCTGTAGTCTTTCAACCTCCAGCTTGTCAGTTTGTCAATGCCCAAACATTAGCAGCAGAATCAGAGTAAGTGGCAGAAGCACTTTCTGGGACTCTTTTCACACATTTTTTGCACCAGCTTGTGCACCAGCACAACAGAGTACAAGTCTGACACGTGGTGACTGGTGAGTAAGGTGCAGGAGTATCTAGAGCTTAATGCGAATACCATCAGGGAGGATTTTGACCCTTTTACATTTTGGTCTTCAAAAATGGATGAATGGCCTGAGCTCACCTCTCACGCCTTGGAGGTTTTATCATGCCCGGCAGTCAGCATTCTCTCTGAACGTGTCTGCTGGTAGTGTCTTGACGGATAGCCCGGCTGTCCCCTGAAAGTGTACAAGATGAACAAGTCATGGATCTCCAAGGACTTTTGCACCTCAATTGCAGACTGTACAGAGTAGGCGATGTTGTCGTTTTGAGTGTGCTGCATTGATCTCTTGAAATTGCAGTCTGTGATATGGCTTCTGTGCCTGCTCTTGCTGCTGCTGCAGGTATTAGGCCCTAATTTTGGGAAATGTGGAGAATTCTGATTGTGTCTCCATCCATTGGGTTGGCTGTAGTGGGACAGGTTTGGGTCTGCGTTAAACTACTTGTAGTCTGATGACATTGATGCCACTTCGGTGGTGTTAGGCTCTCATTTAGGGCATTGTGAACACTCCTGGTTAGGTCTCCATCTCCTGGGTTGGCTGTACTGGAAAAGATGTGGGTCTTATTTACACTATTTCTACTGTAGTGAAATTGATTAGACATTGCTAGTGTCTGCCACTAATTTTTTGAAATGTGGAGAATCCTGATTGGGTCTCCATCTATTGGGTTGGCTGTAGTGGAACTGGATTAGGCCTCCTTTGCAATACTTATACTCTAGTGAAATTGATGCCACTTTGGTGGTGTTAGGCCCTCATTTAGGGCAATGTGAACATTCCTGGTTAGGTATCCATCTCCTGGGTTGGCTGTACTGGAAGTGGTGTGGGGCTTATTTACACTATTTCTACTGCAGTGAAATTGATTAGACATTGCTAATGTCTGCCACAAATTTTTTGAAATGTGGAGAATCATGATTGGGTCTCCATCTATTGGGTTGGTTGTAGAGGAACTAGTATAATCTTTTCACCGAGCATGCTAGGGTGCTTGTCGAGTATCTTCAGCGTGCTTGTATATTAATTTCGAGTCCCTGCGTCTGCATGATTTACAGCTGTAAGACACCTTGAACACATGCAGGGATTGCCTGTTTGTTAGGGAATCCTCACATGTGTTCAGGCTGTCTTACAGCTATAAATCATGCAGACACAGGGACTCCAACATAATATACAAGCATGCCAAAGCTGCTTGGTAAGCACCCGAGCATGCTCGGTGAAAGGGTTGTACGAGAACGCTTGCTAATCACTAATCCTGACTTAAATAAAATTCCACTGCCTCCAAACCCAATTGATGCTCGATATTGGAGTAGAGGGAATTTACATGCAAAGTAAAAAAAAACATATTTAGATTAAATTAAGGTTAATGTCACTTCCTATTAGATTATTGTAATGTTTGAAATATTAGGGGGATGAATCCTGTTTTGATCTGCCAATGTGATCATGAGTCACTTCTCATGGACAAGCCGTGAGTCAGGAAAGTCAAGGAGTCCGAGGTCAAAAGCCAGGAGGGAATGTCATAAATAGAAGGAAGAGACAATCGTTGTGAGGTAACGGCCGAGGTCAAAATACCAAGAGGATAATTGATCAAAACAGAGAGGTTAAACAGACGGAGGGTCAGAATGAGGTCCAAGGTCAGTCAATGAAAGTTCATCAAGCAAAACACTAGGCACAGAGAAAATCAAGCACACTTAGCTGAAGCTACGTCTGGCAGAGGTCTGAGACTAACAGTCCAGCTAAGTAGCAGGGCAATCACCTGGGACAATGAACACCTGGAGTCAGCCCAACACGTCCAAGTCTCAGATTGGACTGCTGAGCTTTCAATCAAAACACCGACAGCTTTGCACACCTCGGCACCATACTGGACACTGAGCTGTTAATCAAAGTACTGACATCTTCAGCGTGCCCCTGTATCAGATTGGATGACTGAGCTGTCAGTAACTGCATCCAAGACACACTAAGGGGTGGAATTGTGACAGGACCCCATCTTCTAGGGGGGCAACCAGACCTCCAGGTTTCCCAGGAAATTTTAGATGAAAGGCTCTGACTAACCACTCAGTCTTAACACCTCAAGCTGGGAACCAGTATCTCTCCTCTGGTTCGTATCCGTTAAAGTGGATGACGTAATGGAGATAATTTTGGACCCTACAAGAATCCACAACCCTCTGAACCTCATACTGCAAGCCACCCTCGACAGAAACCGGAAGAGGAGGGGATGAGGGAGACACTGCCAAAGGGACAAACTCCTTTAACCCCATCTTGACTTTGGACGTTCCCAGTACATCCTGGTTGGGAATGACTTTCTGACCTTGCATGTACTGGGTACGTCCTGGCAATTTTGCACACACAGGAGCTGAGAGGAGTTCAGCTAATATCATCGCTGATACCCGCGTCTCTCTGCCAGGAGTGGTGCCCCGCGGCAATTCCATCATTGCCATGGTGACCTGACGTCATCATGACTTAAATAAAATTCCACTGCCTCCAAACCCAATTGATGCTCGATATTGGAGTAGAGGGAATTTACATGCAAAGTAAAAAAAACATATTTAAATTAAGGTTAATGTCACTCCCTATTAGATTATTGTAATGTTTGAAATATTAGTGGGATGAATCCTGTTTTGATCTGCAATTGTGATGATGAGTCACTTCTAATGGACGAACCGTGAGTCAGGAAAGTCAAGGAGTCCGAGGTCAAAAGTCAGGAGGGAATGTCATAAATAGAAGGAAGAGACAATAGCATAGTCAGTAGTGATGAGCGAGCATGTTCGCTACTGCTAGGTGCTCGCCCGAGCATCTCACTGCACGACATGCTCGGCGCTCGCCGAGTATTTCCGGAGTGGCTTGGTGGGAGCTCGGATATCCCCCCTGCATGTTTGGCGCTCTTTAGAGAGCCAATGAACATGCAGGGAATGCCTACTACTCACTGTAATGCCGTAGCCATGTTGGTTGTGGCATTACAGTGATTGGCTGGCCGCACAGCGTCATCAGGTCTATATCAGACTCGGCGCCACCATGTACATCACAGTCACTCCGGAATCAGACAGTGTAGGGAGAACTGCTGCTGAGCTAGGGAGAGATTCACTTGTTTCTAGTTAGTGTATGTGTACAGAATATATTAGAGACATATATCCATTTCAACAAACAGTCCTTCTGAGGACTAATCCATCTGCATAGACATCAAGCAGGCAGTGTATATAGGCAGGCAGGCAGTGTATATAGTCAGGCAGGGTATATGGCAGACTACAGTGCACATAGCACAAGAGGCTCCTTTCCAGCACTGCCTTCTGCTGCTGTTAGATATTTCAAGACAAAGGCCCAGGTCTCACAGGTAAGGAATAATTTTTTTGGATCTCAATCCTCATTATTTGCTTAAAAAGCAATCCAGAGAACACCGTTTTTCTGCATCATTTGCTTGTTGGCACTGCAGAATACAGCCAGGCCCTTTCCATATTATAACGCTAAAAATCCAGCTATATAAAACTGTGTTTTCTCCGTCAAACGGATCACACATATGTTTTCATAAAATACTGCCACTTCTGGTCTCCATTAAAAATTTGTTGCAGTGTGTCAGTGAAGCAATTGCCACTAGACTGCTGTTCAAAATAGTTACCTACAGGCCAGGTATTTAAAACTGTGTTTTCTCAGTCACACGGCTCACATATACGTTTTTAGAAATTACTGCCTTTTGTGGCCTCCGTTAAAAAATTGTTGCAGTGTGTAAGTGAAGCAATTGACACCAGATTGCTGTTCAAAATAGTTACCTACAGGCCAGGTATTAAAAACTGTGTTTTCTCCGTCACACGGATCACATAAACGTTTTCAGAAAATACTGCCATTTCTTGCCTCCATTAATTTTTTTTTCAGTGTGTCAGCTAAGTTTTTGACACCGGTTTGTTGTTCAAAACAGTTTCCTACAGGCCAAGCATTTAAAACTGTGTTTTCTGTGTCACACGGATCACATATACGTTTTTAGAAAATACTGCCATTTCTGGCCTCCATTATAAATTTGTTGCAGTGTGTCAGTGAAGCAATTGACACCAGATTGCTGTTCATAATAGTTACCTACAGGCCAGGCATTTAAAACTGTGTTGTCTCCATCACACGGCTCACATATATGTTTTTAGAAATTACTGCCATTTTTGGCCTCCATTAAAATTTGTTGCATTGTGTCAGTGAAGCAATTGACCCCAGATTGCTGTTCAAAATAGTTACCTACATGCCAGGTATTTAAAACTGTGTTTTCTCCATCACAAGGATCACATAAATGATTTCAGAAAATACTGCGATTTCTAGCCTCAATTAATTTTTTTTTTCAGTGTGTCAGCTAAGTTTTTGACACCGGTTTGCTGTTAAAAACTGTTTCCTACAGGACAGGCATTTAAAACCGTGTTTTCTCCGTCACACGGCTCACATATACGTTTTTAGAAATTACTGCCATATCTGGCCTCCATTAAAAATTTGTTGCAGTGTGTCCGTGAAGCAATTGACACCAGATTGCTGTTCAAAATAGTTACCTACATGCCAGGTATTTAAAACTGTGTTTTCTCCGTCACACGGATCACATAAACGTCTTCAGAAAATACTGCCATTTCTGGCCGCCATTAATTTTTTTTTTCAGTGTGTCAGCTAAGTTTTAGACACCGGTTTGCTGTTCAAAACAGTTTCCTACAGGCCAGGCATTTAAAACTGTGGTTTCTCCATCGCACAGATCACATATACATTTTCATAAAATACTGCCATTTCTGGCTTCCATTGAAAATTTGTTGCAGTGTGTCAGGGAACAATTGACACCAGATTGCTGTTCAAAGTAGTTACCTACATGGCAGGTATTTAAAACTGTGTTTTCTCCATCACACGGATCACATACACGTTTTCAGAAATTACTGCCATTTCTGGCCTCCACTAAAAATTTGTTGCAGTGTGTCAGTGAAGCAATTAACACCAGATTGCTGTTCAAAATAGTTACCTACATGCCAGGCATTTAAAACTGTGATTTCTCCATCACACGGATCACATATAAATTTTCAGAAATTACTGCCATTTCTGGCTTCCATTAATTTATTTTTTCAGTGTGTCAGCAAACTTTTTGACACCGGCTTGCTGTTCAAAAAAGTTAACTAAAGGCCAGGCATTTGAAACTATGTTTTTTCCATCACATGTATCACATATACGTTTTTAGAAAATACTGCCATTTCGGATCTTTATTAAAAAATTCTTGCAGTGTGTCAGCGAAGCAATTGACACCAGATTGCTGTTCAAAATAGTTGCCTACAGGCCAGGTATTTAAAACTGTGTTTTCTCTGTCACACAGATCACATATACATTTTCACAAAATACTGCCATTTCTGGCCTCCATTAATTTTTTTTTTCAGTGTGTCAGCTAAGTTTTTGATACCGGTTTGCTGTATAAAACAGTTTCCTACAGGCCAGGCATTTCAAACTGTGTTTTCTCCATCACGAGGATCACATATACGTATTCAGAAAATGCTGCCATTTCTGGCCTCCATTAAAAACTTGTTTCAGTGTGTCAGTGAGGCAATTGACATCAGATTGCTGTTCAAAATAGTTATTTAAAGGCCAGGCATTTAAAACTGTGTTTTCTCCGTCACATGAATCACATATACGTTTTGAGAAAATACTGCCGTTTTGGGTCTTTATTAAAAATTTGTTGCAGTATGTCAGTGAAGCAATTGACACCAGATTGCTGTTCAAAATAGTTACCTACATGCCAGGCATTTAAAACTGTGTTTTCTTTGTCACACGGATCACATATACATTTTCAGAAATTACTGCCATTTATGGCCTCCATTAAAAATTTGTTGCAGTGTGTCAGTGAAGCAATTAACACCAGATTGCTGTTCAAAATAGTTACCTACAGGCCAGTCATTAAAAACTGTATTTTCTCCGTCACACGGATCAGATATACATTTTCAGAAAATACTGACATTTCTGGCCTCCATTAATTTTTTTTTCAGTGTGTCTGCAAAGATTTTGACACTGGTTTGCTGTTAAAAACAGTTACCCACAGGCCAGGCATTTAAAACTGTGATTTCTCCGTCACATAGATCACATATACGTTTTCAGAAAATACTGCCATTTCTAGCGTTCATTAAAAATTAGTTTCATTGTGTCAGTGAAGCAAATGACATCAGATTGCTGTTCAAAATATTTACCTACATGCCAGGCACTTAAAACTGTGATTTCTCCATCACACGGATCACATATACGTTTTCAGAAAATACTGCCATTTCAGATCTTCATTAAAAATTTGTTGCAGTGTGTCAGTGAAGCAATTGACTCCAGACAGCTGTACAAAATAATGACCTACAGGCCATGTATTTAAAACTGTGTTTTCTCTGTCACACGGATCACATATACGTTTTCAGAAATTACTGCCATTTCTGGCCTCCATTGAAAATTTGTTGCAGTGCGTCAGTGAAGCAATTGACACCAGATTGCTGTTCATAATATTTAACTACAGGCCAGGTATTTAAAACTGTGTTTTCTCCGTCACACGGATCACATATATGTTTTTAGAAATTACTGCCATTTCTGGCTTCAATTAAAAATTTGTTGCAGTGTGTCAGTGAAGCAATTGACACCAGATTGCTGTCCAAAATAGTTACCTACATGCCAGGCATTTGAAACTGTTTTCTCTGTCACATGGATCACATAAACGTTTTCAGAAAATACTGCCATTTCTGGCCTCCATTAATTTTTTTTTTCAGTGTGTCAGCTAAGTTTTTGACACTAGTTTGCTGTTCAAAACTGTTTCCTACAGTCCAGGCATTTATAACTGTGTTTTCTCCGTCACACGGATCACATATACGTTTTTAAAAATTACTGCCATTTCTGGCCTCCATTAAAAATTTGTTGCAGTGTGACAGTGAAGCAATTGGCACCAGATGGCTGTTCAAAATAGTTACCTACATGCCAGGCATTTAAAACTGTGTTTTCGCTGTCACACGGATCACATATATATTTTCAGAAATTACTGACATTTCTGGCCTCCATTAATTTTTTTTTAAGTGTGTCAGCAAAGATTTTGACACTGGTTTGCTGTTAAAAACAGATAAACACAGGCCATGCATTTAAAACTGTTTTCTCCGTCACAAGGATCACATATACGTATTCAGAAAATGCTGCCATTTCTGGCCTCCATTAAAAATTTGTTTCAGTGTGTCAGTGAAGCAATTGACACCAGATTGCAGTTCAAAATAGTTACCTACATGCCAGGCATTTAAAACTGTGTTTTCTCCGTCACACGAATTACATATACGTTTTCAGAAAATACTGCCATTTTAGGTCTTTATTAAAAATTTGTTGCAGTGTGTCAGTGAAGGAATTGACACCAGATTGCTGTTCAAAATACTTACCTACATGCCAGGTATTTAAAACTGTGTTTTCTCCCTCACACGGATCACATATAAGTTTTCAGAAAATACTGCCATTTCTGGCCTCCATTAAAAATTTGTTGCAGTGTGTCAGTGAAGCATCTGACAGATTGCTGTTCATAATAGTTACCTAAAGGCCAGGCATTTAAAACTGTGCTTTCTCCGTCACATGAATCACATATACGTTTTGAGAAAATACTGCCATTTTGGGTCTTTATTAAAAATTTGTTGCAGTATGTCAGTGAAGCAATTGACACCAGATTGCTGTTCAAAATAGTTACCTACAGGCCAGGTATTTAAAACTGTGTTTTCTCCGTCACACGGAACACATACTTTTTCAGAAATTACTGCCATTTCTGGCCTCCATTAAAAATTTGTTGCAATGTGTCAGCGAAGCAATTGACACCAGATTGCTGTTCAAAATAGTTACCTACAGGCCAGGTATTTAAAACTGTGTTTTCTCTGTCACACGGTTCACATATACATTTTCAGAAATTACTGCCATTTCTGGCCTCCATTAATTTATTTTTTCAGTGTGTCAGCAAAGTTTTTGACACTGGCTTGCTGTTCAAAAAAGTTACCTAAAGGCCAGACATTTGAAACTGTGTTTTTTTCATCACATGTATCACATATACGTTTTTAGAAAATACTGCCATTTCGGATCTTTATTAAATAATTTTTGCAGTGTGTCAGAGAAGCAATTGACACCAGATTGCTGTACAAAATAGTGACCTACAGGCCAGGTATTTAAAACTGTGTTTTCTCTGTCACACAGATTACATATACATTTTCAGAAATTACTGCCATTTCTGGCCTCCATTAAAAATTTGTTGCAATGTGTCAGAGAAGAAATTGACTCGAGATTGCTGTTCAAAATGCTTACTTGCAGGTAAGGTATTTAAAACTGTGTTTTCTCCGTCACACGGATCACATATACGGTTTCAGAAATTACTGCCATTTCTGGCCTCCATTGAAAATTTGTTGCAGTGTGTCAGTGAAGCAATTGACACCAGATTGCAGTTCAAAATAGTTACCTACATGCCAGGCTTTTAAAACTGTTTTCTCCGTCACATGGATCACAAACGTTTTCAGAAAATACTGCCATTTCTGGCCTCCATTAATTTTTTTTTTCAGTGTGTCAGCTAAGTTTTTGACACCGGTTTGGTGTTCAGAAAAATTTCCTATAGGCGAGGCATTTAACTACGCTACGCTACCACTGGATATGCCACTCTTGGGCTGTAAGCCTGTATGGACAATATGTCTCTGCTTGGGCTTTTAACCTACAATGTATGGGCTGGTAGAGCTCGTTAAAACCACCTGTGACTGAATGGGAGGGACACATGGTCAGAAAAAATGCTGTCAAACTTCTAATAGTGTGAACACGTACCTGCTGCAATGCTCCAGGAGCGGGATCCCAAAAATGATTAATAGAAAAAAGAGAGGGGTCGCTCACTGGTCTATTCGGGTTCTCTGAAGAAAAGAGTAATCTCAATTGCAAAAAGAACTTCGGCACTCCATACATGAAAATATAAGAAATATTGTATCTAGACTAATGTCACTTTGAAAAATGAAGTTTTTTTGCGCATAATTTGGCCAATTTATGTGTGCCCATCAACCACGACAAGGTCACCTTCGTATGATGGGAAACTACGCTACGCTACCACTGGATATGCCACTCTTGGGCTGTAAGCCTGTATGGACAATATGTCTCTGCTTGGGCTTTTAACCTACAATGTATGGGCTGGTAGAGCTAGTTAAAACCACCTGTGACTGAATGGGAGGGACACATGGTCAGAAAAAAGGCTGTCAAACTTCTAATAGTGTGAACACGTACCTGCTGCAATGCTCCAGGAGCGGGATCCCAAAAATGATTAATAGAAAAAAGAGAGGGGTCGCTCACTGGTCTATTCGGGTGCTTATCTTCAGAAAATACTGCCATTTCTGGCCTCCATTAAAATTTTGTTTCAGTGTGTCAGTGAAGCAATTGACACCAGACTGCTGTTCAAAATAGAAACCTACAGGCAAGGCTTTTAAAACTGTATTTTAACCATCACACAGATCACATATATATTTTCAGAAAATGCTGCCATTTCTGGCCTCCATTAATTTTTTTTCAGTGTGTCAGCAAAGTTTTTGACACCAGTTTGTTGTATAAAACAGTTACCTACAGGCCAGGCATTTAAAACTGTGTTTTCTCCGTCATGAGGATCACATATACATATTCAAACAATGCTGCCATTTCTGGCCTCCATTAAAAATTTGTTTCAGTGTGTGAGAAAAGCAATTGACAATAGATTGCTGTTCATAGTACTTACTTACATGCCAGGTATTTAAAACTGTATTTTCTGCGTCACACGGACCACATATACGTTTTCAGAAATTACTGAAATTTCTGGCCTCCATTAAAAATTTGTTACAGTGTGTCAGTGAAGCAATTAACACCAGATTGCTGTTCAAAATAGTTACCTACAGGCCAGTTATTTAAAATTGTGTTTTCTCCGTCACACGAATCACATATACATTTTCAGAAAATACTGCCATTTGTGGCCTCCATTAGTTTTTTTTTTCAGTGTGTCAGCAAAGTTTTTGACACCGGTTTGCTGTTCAAAACAGTTACCCACAGGCCAGGCATTTGAAAGTGTGTTTTCTCCGTCACACGGATCACATACACGTTTTCAGAAAATACTGCCATTTTGGATTTTCACAAAAATTTGTTGCAGTGTGTCAGTGAAGCAATTGACTCCAGATTGCTGTTTACAATACTTACATACAGGCTAGGTATTTAAAACTGTGTTTTCTCCGTCACATGGAACACATACTTTATCAGAAATTACTGCCATTTCTGGCCTCCATTAATTTTTTTTTCAGTGTGTCAGCAAAGTTTTTGACACCGCTCTGATGTTCAAAAAAGTTACCTAAAGGCAAGTCATTTGAAACTGTGCTTTTTCCATCACATGTATCACATATACGTTTTTAGAAAATACTGCCATTTCGGATCTTTATTAAAAAAAAATTTGCAGTGTGTCAGTGAAGGAATTAACACCAGATTGCTGTTCAAAATACTTACCTACAGGCCAGGCATTTAAAACTGTGTTTTCTCTGTCACACAGATCACATATACATTTTCAGAAAATGCTGCCATTTCTGTCCTCCATTAATTTTTTTTTCAGTGTGTCTGCAAGGATTTTGACACCAGATTGTGGTTCAAAATAGTTTCCTACAGGCCATGTATTTAAAACTGTGTTTTCTCCATCACACAGATCACATATACGTTTTCAGAAATTACTGCCATTTCTGGCCTCCATTAAAAATTTGTTGCAATGTGTCAGTGAAGCAATTGACATGAGATTGCTGTTCAAAATACTTACCTACAGTAAGGTATTTAAAACTTTGTTTTTTCTGTCACACGAATCACATATACATTTTCAGAAAATACTGCCATTTCTAGCCTCCATTAATTTTTTTTCTCAGTGTGTCAGCAAAGTTTTTGACACTGGTTTGCTGTTCAAAACAGTTACCCACAGGCCAGGCATTTGAAAGTGTGTTTTCTCCGTCACACGGATCACATACACATTTTCAGGAAATACTGCCATTTCTGGCCTCCATTAAAATTTTGTTTCAGTGTGACAATGAAGCAATTGACACCAGAATGCTGTTCAAAATAGATACCTACAGGCCAGGCTTTTAAAACTGTGTTTTCTCTGTCACACGGATCACATATACGTTTTAGAAATTACTGCCATTTCTGGCCTCCATTAAAAATTTGTTGCAATGTGTCAGTGAAGCAATTGACATGAGATTGCTGTTCAAAATACTTACCTACAGTAAGGTATTTAAAACTGTGTTTTTTCTGTCACACGAATCACATATACATTTTCAGAAAATACTGCCATTTCTGGCCTCCATTAATTTTTTTTCAGTGTGTCAGCAAACTTTTTGACACCGGTTTGTTGTGTAAAACAGTTACATACAGGCCAGGCATTTAAAACTGTGTTTTCTCTGTCACGAGGATTACATATACATATTCAAAAAATGCTGCCATTTCTGGCCTCCATTAAAAATTTATTTCTGTGTGTGAGTGAAGCAATTGACACCAGATTGCTGTTCATAGTACTAACCTACATGCCAGGTATTTAAAACTGTGTTTTCTGCGTCACACGGACCACATATACGTTTTCAGAAATTACTGAAATTTCTGACCTCCATTAAAAATTTGTTACAGTGTGTCAGTGAAGCAATTAACACCAGATTGCTGTTCAAATTAGTTACCTACAGGCCATTTATTTAAAATTGTGTTTTCTCCGTCACACGAATCACATATACGTTTTCAGAAAATACTGCCATTTCAGATCTTTATTAAAAATTTGTTTCAGTGTGTCAGTGAAGCAATTGACACCAGATTGCTGTTCAAAATAGTCACCTACAGGCCAGTTATTTAAAACTGTATTTTCTCCGTCACATGGATCACATATACATTTTCAGAAAATACTGCCATTTGTGACCTCCATTAGTTTTTTTTTCAGTGTGTCAGCAAAGTTTTTGACACCGGTTTGCTGTTCAAAACAGTTACCCACAGGCCAGGCATTTGAAAGTGTGTTTTCTCCGATCACATACACGTTTTCAGAAAATACTGCCATTTCGGATCTTCATTAAAAATTTGTTGCAGTGTGTCAGTGAAGCAATTGACTCCAGATTGTTGTTTACAATACTTACATACAGGCTAGGAATTTAAAACTGTGTTTTCTCCGTCACACGGAACACATACTTTTTCAGAAATTACTGCCATTTCTGGCCTCTATTAATTTTTTTTTCAGTGTTTCTGCAAGGTTTTTGACACCAGATTGCGGTTCAAAATAGTTACCTACAGGCCATGTATTTAAAACCGTGTTTTCTCCATCACACGGATCACATATACGTTTTCAGAAATTACTGCCATTTCTGGCCTCCATTAAAAATTTGTTGCAATGTGTCAGTGAAGCAATTGACATGAGATTGCTGTTCAAAATACTTACCTACAGTAAGGTATTTAAAACTGTGTTTTTTCTGTCACACGAATCACATATACATTTTCAGAAAATACTGCCATTTCTAGCCTCCATTAATTTTTTTTCTCAGTGTGTCAGCAAAGTTTTTGACACTGGTTTGCTGTTCAAAACAGTTACCCACAGGCCAGGCATTTGAAAGTGTGTTTTCTCCGTCACACGGATCACATACACATTTTCAGGAAATACTGCCATTTCTGGCCTCCATTAAAATTTTGTTTCAGTGTGACAATGAAGCAATTGACACCAGACTGCTGTTCAAAATAGATACCTACAGGCCAGGCTTTTAAAACTGTGTTTTCTCTGTCACACGGATCACATATACGTTTTCAGAAATTACTGCCATTTCTGGCCTCCATTAAAAATTTGTTGCAATGTGTCAGTGAAGCAATTGACATGAGATTGCTGTTCAAAATACTTACCTACAGTAAGGTATTTAAAACTGTGTTTTTTCTGTCACACGAATCACATATACATTTTCAGAAAATACTGCCATTTCTGGCCTCCATTAATTTTTTTTCAGTGTGTCAGCAAAGTTTTTGACACCGGTTTGTTGTGTAAAACAGTTACATACAGGCCAGGCATTTAAAACTGTGTTTTCTCTGTCACGAGGATTACATATACATATTCAAAAAATGCTGACATTTCTGGCCTCCATTAAAAATTTATTTCTGTGTGTGAGTGAAGCAATTGACACCAGATTGCTGTTCATAGTACTAACCTACATGCCAGGTATTTAAAACTGTGTTTTCTGCGTCACACGGACCACATATACGTTTTCAGAAATTACTGAAATTTCTGACCTCCATTAAAAATTTGTTACAGTGTGTCAGTGAAGCAATTAACACCAGATTGCTGTTCAAATTAGTTACCTACAGGCCAGTTATTTAAAATTGTGTTTTCTCCGTCACACGAATCACATATGCGTTTTCAAAAAATACTGCCATTTCAGATCTTTATTAAAAATTTGTTTCAGTGTGTCAGTGAAGCAATTGACACCAGATTGCTGTTCAAAATAGTCACCTACAGGCCAGTTATTTAAAACTGTATTTTCTCCGTCACATGGATCACATATACATTTTCAGAAAATACTGCCATTTGTGACCTCCATTAGTTTTTTTTTCAGTGTGTCCTCAAAGTTTTTGACCCGGTTTGCTGTTCAAAACAGTTACCCACAGGCCAGGCATTTGAAAGTGTGTTTTCTCCGATCACATGCACGTTTTCAGAAAATACTGCCATTTCGGATCTTCATTAAAAATTTGTTGCAGTGTGTCAGTGAAGCAATTGACTCCAGATTGCTGTTTACAATACTTACATACAGGCTAGGTATTTAAAACTGTGTTTTCTCCGTCACACGGAACACATACTTTTTCAGAAATTACTGCCATTTTTGGCCTCCATTAATTTTTTTTTCAGTGTGTCTGCAAGGTTTTTGACACCAGATTGCTGTTTAAAATAGTTGCCTACAGGCCATGTATTTAAAACCGTGTTTTCTCCGTCACACGGATCACATATACGTTTTCAGAAATTACTGCCATTTCTGGCCTCCATTAAAAATTTGTTGCAATGTGTCAGTGAAGCAATTGACACGAGATTGCTGTTCAAAATACTTACCTACAGGTAAGGTATTTAAAACTGTGTTTTCTCCGTCACACGGATCACATAAACATTTTCAGACAATACTGCCAATTCTGGCTTCCATTAAAAAATTGTTTCAGTGTGTCAGTGAAGAAATTGACATAAGAAAGCTTTTCAAAATTGTTACCTAAAGGCCAGGCATTTAAAACTGTGTTTTCTCCGTCACACGGCTCACATATACATTTTCATAAATTACTGCCATTTCGGGCCTCCATTTAAAAATTTGTTGCAATGTGTCTGTGAAGCAATTGACACCAGATTGCTGTTCAATTTAGTTACCTACAGGCCTGGTATTTAAAACTGTGTTTTCTCCGTCACACGGATCACATATACAGCTCTGGCAAAAATTAAGAGACGACTGAAAAATTTTCAGTTTCTCAGATTTTTCTTTTTATAGGTATATTTTTGAGTAAAATGTACATTGTTGTTTTAGGTTATAAACCACTGACAACATGTCTACAAAATTCAAAGCTAAAAATGTGGTATTTATTTGCAACAAATGATAAAGCGTCAAAATACTAAAAAAGAAACAGTGCATTCAGTCCTCAAATTACACATGTTTTAACTAGGGAACAATTCAGAAATCAATATTTGATGGACTAATAATGATTTTTAATCAAAGCTATCATGCGTCTTGGCATGCTTTCCACCAGTCCTTCCATGCTTTCCAATAGAAAACTGTTCAGTGGTCTCTTAATTTTTGCCAGAGCTGTATTTTTTCAGAAATTAATGCCATTTCTGGCCTCCATTAAAAATTTGTAGCAGTGTGTCAGTGAAGCAATTAACACCAGATTGCTGTTCAAAGCAGTTACCTACAGGAAAGGTATTTAAAACTGTGTTATCTCCATCACACGGATCACATATACATTTTCAGAAAATACTGCCATTTCTGGTCTCCATTGATTTTTTTTTTTCAGTGTGTCAGCAAAGTTTTTGACACCAGTTTGCTGTTCAAAATAGTTACCTACAGGCCAGGCATTTAAAACTGAGTTTTCTCCATCACACGGATCACATAGACGTTTTCAGAAAATACTTCCATTTCTGGCCTGCTTTAAAAATTTGTTGCTGTGTGTCAGTGAAGCAATTGACACCAGATTGCTGTTCAAAATAGTTACCTACAGGCCAGGTATTTAAAACTGTGTTTTCACCGTCACACGGATCACATATACGTTTTCTGAAAATAATGCCATTTCGGATCTACAATAAAAATTTGTTGCAGTGTGTCAGTGAAGCAATTGACACCAGATTGCTGTTCAAAATAGTTACCTACAGGCCAGGCATTAAAACTGTGCTTTCTGCGTCACATGGATCACATATATGTTTTCAGATAATATTGCCATTTCTGGCCTTCATTAAAAATTTGTTGCAGTGTGTCAGTGAAGCAATTGACACCAGATTGCTGTTCAAAATAGTTAACTACAGGCCAGGTATGTAAAATGGTGTTTTCTCCGTCACACTAATCACATATACGTTTCCTGAAATTACTGCAATTTCTGGCCTCCATTAAAAGTTTATTGCAGTGTGTCAGTGAAGCAATTAACACCAGATTGTTGTTCAAAATAATTACCTACAGGCCAGGCATTTAAATATGTTTTTCTCCGTCAGACGGATCACATATATGTTTTTAGAAAACACTGCCAATTCTGGCCTCCATCAAAAATTTGTTGCAGTGCGTCAGTGAAGCAATTGACACCCGATTGCTGTTCAAAATAGATACCTACAGGCCAGTTATTTAAAACTGTGCTTTCTCCGTCACACGGATCACATATACATTTTCAGAAAATACTGCCATTTCTGGCCTCCATTAATTTTTTTATTCAGTGTGTCAGCAAAGTTTTTGACACCTGTTTGCTGTTCAAAACAGATAACTACAGGCCAGGTTTTAAAACTGTGTTTTCTCCGTCACTCGGATCACATATACGTTTTCAGAAAATAATGCCATTTCCGGCCCCCATTAAAAGTTTGTTTCAATGTGTCAGTAAAGCAATTGACATCAGATTGCTGTTCAAAATAATTACCTACAGGCCAGGCATTAAAAACTGTGTTTTCTCCATCACACGGATGACATATACGCTTTTAGAAAATACTGCCATTTCAGATCTTCATTAAAAGTTTGTTGCAGTGTGTCAGTGAAGCAATTGACACCAGATTGCTGTTCAAAATAGTTACCGACAGGCCACTTATTTAAAACTGTGTTTTCTTTGTCACAGAGATCACATATACGTTTTCAGAAAATAATGCCATTTCTGGCTTCCATTAATTTTTTTTTTCAGTGTGTCAGCAAAGTTTTTGACACCGGTTTGCTGTTCAAAACAGTTACCTACAGGCCAGGCAATTAAAACTGTATTTTCTCCGTCACACGGATCACATATGCGTTTTCAGAAATGAATGCCATTTTTTGCCTCCATTAAAAATATGTTGCAGAGAATCAGTGAAGCAAGTGACACCAGATTGCGTTTCGAAATTGTTACCTACAGGCCAGGCATTTAAAACTGCGTTTTCTCCGTCACATGGGTCACATATACTTTCAGAAAATACTACCAATTTTGGCCTCCATTAAATTTTTTTTTCAGGGTGTCAGCACAGTTTTTGACACCAGTTTGCTGTTCAAAAGAGTTACCTACAGGCCAGGCATTTAAAACTGTGTTTTCTGCATCATACGGATCACATATGCGTTTTCAGAAAATACTGCCATTTCTGGCCTCCTTTAAAAATTTGTTTCAGTGTGTCAGTGAAGCAATTGACACCAGATTGCTGTTCTAAACAGTTACGTACAGGACAGGCATTTAAAACTGTGTTTTCTCCATCACACGAATCACATATACGTTTTCAGAAAATACTGCCATTTCAGATCTTCATAAAAAATTTGTTGCAGTGTGTCAGTGAAGCAATTGACACCAGATTGCTGTTCAAAATACTTACCTACAGGTCAGGTATTTAAAAATGTTTTTCTCCATCACACGGATCACATATATATTTTTAGAAAACACTGCCATTTCTGGCCTCCATCAAAAATTTGTTGCAGTGTGTCAGTGAAGCAATTGACACCAGATTGCTGTTCAAAATAGATACCTACAGGCCAATTATTTAAAACTGTGTTTTCTCCGTCACACGGATGACATATACATTTTCAGAAAATACTTCCATTTCTGGCCTCCATTAATTTTAATTTTCAGTGTGTCAGCAACGTTTTTGACACCGGTTTGCTGTTCAAAACATTTACCTACAATCCACGCATTTAAAACTGTGTTTTCTCCGTCACACGGATCACATATACGTTTTCAGAAAATACTGCAATTTTGGATCTACATTAAAACTTTGTTGCAGTGTGTCAATGAAGCAATTGACACCAGATTGCTGTTGAAAATACTTACCTACAGGCCAGGTATTTAAAACTGTGATTTCTCTGTCACACGGATCACATATATGTTTCCAGAAATTACTGCCGTTTCTGGCCTACATTAAAATTTGTACCAGTGTGTCAGTGAAGCAATTGACACCAGATTGCTGTTCAAAATAATTACCTACAGGCCAGGTGTTTAAAACTGCGTTTTCTCCGTCACATGGATCACATATACATTTTCAGAAAATACTGCCAATTTTGGCCTCAATTAAATTTTTTTTCAGTGTGTCAGCAAAGTTTTTGACACCAGTTTGCTGTAAAAATAGTTACCTACAGGCCAGGCATTTAAAACTGTGTTTTCTGCGTCACACGGATCACATATACGTTTTCAGAAAATACTGCCATTTCTGCCCTCCTTTAAAAATTTGTTTCAGTGTGTCAGTGAAGCGATTGACACCATATTGCTGTTCAAAAGAGGTACGTACAGGCCAGGTATTTAAAACTGTGTTTTCTCCGTCACATGGATCACATATACATTTTCAAAAAATACTGCCAATTTTGGCCTCCATTAAAAAATTTTTTTCAGTGTATCAGCAAAGTTTTTGACACCGGTTTGCTGTTCAAAACAGATAACTACAGGCCAGGTATTTAAAATGGTGTTTTCTCCGTCACATGGATCACATATACGTTTTCAGAAAATAATGCCATTTCCGGCCCCCATTAAAAATTTGTTTCAATGTGTCAGTGAAGCAATTGACATCAGATTGCTGTTCAAAATAGTTACCTACAGGCCAGCCATTTAAAACTGTGATTTCTCCCTCACAAGGATCACATATAGGTTTTCAGAAATTAATGCCATTTCTGTCCTCCATTAAAATTTGTAGCAGTGTGTCAGGGAAGCAATTGACACCAGATTGCTGTTCAAAATACTTACCTACAGGCCAGGTATTTAAAACTGATTTCTCTGTCACACGGATCACAAAAAATTTTCAGAAATTACTGCCATTTCTGGCCTCCATTAAAATTTGTTGCAGTGTGTCAGTGATGCAATTTACAACAGATTGCTGTTCAAAATAGTTACCTACAAACCAGGTTTTTAAAACTGTGTTTTCTGCGTCACACAGATCATATATACATTTTCAGAAAATACTGCCATCTCTTGCCTCCATTAAAAATTTGTTTCAGTGTGTCAGTGTTGCAATTAACATCAGGTTGCTGTTCAAAACAGTTACCTACCGTTCATGCTTTTTAAACCTTGCATTCTCCGTCACACGAATCACATATACATATTCAGAAAATGCTTCCTTTTCTGGCATTCATTAATTTCTTTTTTCAGTGTGTCAGCAAAGTTTTGACACCAGTTTGCTGTTCAAAAAGTTACCTACAGGCAAGACATTTAAAACTGTGTTTTTTCCATCACATGGATCACAACTACGTTTTTAAAAAATATTTCCATTTCGGATTTTCATTAAAAAATTTTTGCAGTGTGTTTGTGAAGCAATTGAGAGCAGATTGCCGTTCAAAATAGTTACCTTCAGGCCAGGTATTTAAAACTGTGATTTCTCCGTCACACGGATCACATATACGTTTTCAGAAAATATTGCCATTTCTGGCCTCCATTAAAAATGTTGTCAGTGTGTCTGCAAAGTTTTTGACACCGATTTGCTGTTCAAAATACTTACCTACAGGCCAGGTATTTAAAACTGTGTTTTCTGTGTCACACGGATCACATATACGTATTGAGAAAATACTGCCATTTCTGGCCTCCATTAAAAAATTCCTTCCGTGTATCATTGAAGCAATTGACATCAGATTGCTGTTCAAAATAGTTACCTACAGGCCAGGCATTTAAAACCTTATTTTCTCCGTCACATGGATCACATATACGTTTTCAGAAATTAATGCCATTTTTTGCCTCCATTAAAAATTTGTTGCAGAGTATCAGTGAAGCAAATGACACCAGATTGCTGTTTGAAATAGTTACCGACAGGCCAGGTATTTAAAACTGCGTTTTCTCTGTCACATGGATCACATATACATTTTCAGAAAATACTGCCAATTTTGGCCTCCATTAAATTTTTTTTTCAGTGTGTCAGCAAAGTTTTGACACCAGTTTGCTGTTCAAAAAGTTACCTACAGGCAAGACATTTAAAACTGTGTTCTTTCCATCACATGGATCACATATACGTTTTTAGAAAATATTTCCATTTCGGATTTTCATTAAAAAATATTTGCAGTGTGTTTGTGAAGCAATTGAGAGCAGATTGCCGTTCAAAATAGTTAACTTCAGGCCAGGTATTTAAAACTGTGATTTCTCCGTCACACGGATCACATATACGTTTTCAGAAAATATTGCCATTTCTGGCCTCCATTAAAAATGTTGTCAGTGTGTCTGCAAAGTTTTTTTTGCACCGATTTGCTGTTCAAAATACTTACCTACAGGCCAGGTATTTAAAACTGTGTTTTCTGTGTCACACGGATCACATATACGTATTCAGAAAATACTGCCATTTCTGGCCTCCATTAAAAATTTCCTTCCGTGTATCATTGAAGCAATTGACATCAGATTGCTGTTCAAAATAGTTACCTACAGGCCAGGCATTTAAAACTGTATTTTCTCTGTCACATGGATCACATATACGTTTTCAGAAATTAATGCCATTTTTTGCCTCCATTAAAAATTTGTTGCAGAGTATCAGTGAAGCAAATGACACCAGATTGCTGTTTGAAATAGTTACCTACAGGCCAGGTATTTAAAACTGCGTTTTCTCTGTCACATGGATCACATATACATTTTCAGAAAATACTGCCAATTTTGGCCTCCATTAAATTTTTTTTTCAGTGTGTCAGCAAAGTTTTTGAAACCAGTTTGCTGTTCAAAAGAGTTACCTACAGGCTAGGCATTTAAAACTGTGTTTTCTGCATCACACGGATCACATATACATTTTCAGAAAATACTGCCATTTCGGATCTTCATAAAAAATTTGTTGCAGTGTGTCAGTGTAGCAATTGACACCCGTTTGCTGTTCAAAATACCTACCTAGAGGCCAGGTATTTAAAAATGTTTTTCTCCATCACACGGATCACATATATGTTTTTAGAAAACACTGCCATTTCTGGCCTCCATCAAAAATTTGTTGCAGTGTGTCAGTGAAGCAATTAACACCAGAATGCTGTTCAAAATAGATACCTACAGGCCAATTATTTAAAACTGTGTTTTCTCCATCACAAGGATCAGATATACATTTTCAGAAAATACTGACATTTCTGGCCTCCATTAATTTTTTTTTCAGTGTGTCAGCAAAGATTTTGACACTGGTTTGCTGTTAAAAACAGATACCCACAGGCCATGCATTTAAAACTGTGTTTTCTCCGTCACGAGGATCACATATACGTATTCAGAAAATGCTGCCATTTCTGTCCTCCATTAAAAATTTGTTTCAGTGTGTCAGTAAAGCAATTGACATCAGATTGCTGATCAAAATTAGTTACTTAAAGGCCAGGCATTTAAAACTGTGTTTTCTCAGTCACACGAATCACATATATTTTTTCAGAAAATACTGCCATTTTGGGTCTTTATAAAAAATTTGTTGCAGTGTGTCAGTGAAGTAATTGACACCAGATTGCTGTTCAAAATACTTACCAACATGCGAGGTATTTAAAACTGTGTTTTCTCCGTCACACGGAACACATATACAATTTCAGAAAATACTGCCATTTCAGATCTTTGTTAAAAATTTGTTTCAGTGTGTCAGGGAAGCAATTGACACCAGATTGCTGTTCAAAATAGTCACCTACAGGCCAGTTATTTAAAACTGTATTTTCTCCATCACATGGATCACAAATACATTTTCAGAAAATACTGCCATTTGTGGCCTCCATTAGTATTTTTTTTCAGTGTGTCACCAAAGTTTTTGACACCGGTTTGCTGTTCTAAACAGTTACCCACAGGCCAGGCATTTGAAAGTGTGTTTTCTCCGATCACATACACGTTTTCAGAAAATACTGCCATTTCGGATCTTCATTAAAAATTTGTTGCAGTGTGTCAGTGAAGCAATTGACTCCAGATTGCTGTTTACAATACTTACATACAGGCTAGGCATTTAAAACTGTGTTTTCTCCGTCACACGGAACACATACTTTTTCAGAAATTACTGCCATTTCTGGCCTCCATTAATTTGTTTTTTCAGTGTGTCAGCAAAGTTTTTGACACCGGTTTGCTGTTCAAAAAAGTTTCCTAAAGGCAAGGCATTTGAAACTGTGTTTTTTCCATCACATGTATCACATATACGTTTTCAGAAAATACTGCCATTTCTGTCCTCCTTTAAAAATTTGTGTCAGTGTGTCAGTGAAGCAATTGACACCAGATTGCTGTTCAAAACAGTTACGTACAGGCCAGGCATTTAAATCTGTGTTTTCTCCGTCGCATGAATCACATATACGTTTTCAGAGAATACTGCCATTTCGGATCTTCATAAAACATTTGTTGCAGTGTGTCAGTGAAGCAATTGACACCAGATTGTTGCTCAAAATAGATACCTACAGGCCAATTATTTAAAACTGTGTTTTCTCCGTCACACAGATCACATATACATTTTCAGAAAATACTGCCATTTCTGGCCTCTATTAATTTTTTTTTCAGTGTGTCAGCAAAGTTTTTGACACCGGTTTGCTGTTCAAAACATATAACTACAGGCCAGGTTTTGAGAACTGTGTTTTCTCAGCCACTCGGATCAAATATACGTTTTCCGAAAATAATGCCATTTCCGGCCCCTATTAAAAATTTTGTTCTATGTGTCAGTGAAGCAATTGACCTCAGATTGCTGTTCAAAATAGTTACCTACAGGCAAGGCATTTAATACTGTGCTTTCTCCATCACACGGATGACATATACGTTTTCAGAAAATACTGCCATTTCGGATCTTCATTAAAACTTTGTTGCAGTGTGTCAGTGAAGCAATTGACACCAGATTGCTGTTCAAAATACTTACCTACAGGCCAGGTATTTAAAACTGTGATTTCTCCATCACACGGATCACATATACCTTTTCAGAAATTACTGCCATTTCAGGTCTCCATTAAAATTTCTACCAGTGTGTCAGTGAAGCAATTGAAACCAGATTGCTGTTCAAAATAAATACCTACAGGCCAATTATTTAAAACTGTGATTTCTCCGCCACACGGATCACATATACGTTTTCAGAAAATACTGCCATTTCTGGCCTCCTTTAAAAATTTGTTTTAGTGTGTCAGTGAAGCAATTGACACCAGATTGCTGTTCAAAAGAGGTACTTACAGGCAAGGTATTTAAAACTGCGTTTCCTCCGTCACATGGATCACATATACATTTTCAGAAAATACTGCCAATTTTGGCCTCCATTAAAAATGTTTTTCAATGTGTCAGCAAAGTTTTTGACAACGGTCTGCTGTTCAAAACAGATAACTGCAGGCCAGGTTTTTAAAATTGTGTTTTCTACGTCACATGGATCACATATACGTTTTCAGAAAATAATGCCATTTCCGGCCCCCATTAAAAATTGTTTCAATGTGTCAGTGAAGCAATTGACATCAGATTGCTGTTCAAAATAGTTACCTACAATCCAGGCATTTAAAACTGTGTTTTCTCCATCACACGGATGACATATAAGCTTTTAGAAAATACTGCCATTTCGGATCTTCATTACAAATTTGTTGCAGTGTGTCAGTGAAGCAATTGACATCAGATTGCTGTTCAAAATAGTTACCTACAGACCACTTAATTAATACTGTGTTTTCTTTGTCACAAAGATCACATATACGTTTTCAGAAAATTATGCCATTTCTGGCCTCCATTAAATTTTTTTTTCAGTGTGTCAGTAAAGTTTTTGACACCGGTTTGCTTTTCAAAATAGTTACCTACAGGCCAGGCATTCAAAACTGTGTTTTCTCCGTCACACGGATCACATATAGGTTTTCAGAAAATACTGCCATTTCAGATCTTCATTAAAACTTTGTTGCAGTGTGTCAGTAAAGCAATTGACACCAGATTGCTGTTCAAAATAGTTACCTACAGGCCAGGTTTTTAAAACTGTGTTTTCTCTGTCACAGAGATCACATATACATTTTCAGAAAATACTGCTATTTCTGGCCTCCATTAAAAATTTGTTTCAGTGTGTCAGTGAAGCAATTGACACCAGAATGCTGTTCAAAATAATTACCTACAGGCCAGGTATTTAAATCGGCGTTTTCTCCGTCACATGGATCACATATACATTTTCAGGAAATACTGCCAATTTAGGCCTCCATTAAATTTTTTTTCAGTGTGTCAGCAAAGCTTTTGACACCAGTTTGCTGTTCAAAATAGTTACCTACAGGCCAGGCATTTAAAACTGTGTTTTCTGCATAACACGGATCACATATACGTTTTCAGAAAATACTGCCATTTCTTGCCTCCTTTAAAAATTTGTTTCAGCATGTCAGTGAAGCAATTGACACCAGATTGCTGTTCAAAAGAGGTACCTACAGGCCTGGTGTTTAAAACTGCATTTTCTCCGTCACATGGATCACATATACATTTTTAGAAAATACTGCCAATTTTGGCTTCCATTACATTTTTTTTTCAGAGTGTCAGCAAAGTTTTTGACACTGGTTTGCTGTTCAAAACAGATTACTACAGGCCAGGTTTTTAAAATTGTGTTTTCTCCGTCACATGGATCACATATATGTTTTCAGATAATAATGCCATTTCCGGCCCCCATTAAAAATTTGTTTCAATGTGTCAGTGAAACAATTGACATCAGATTGCTGTTCAAAATAGTTACCTACAGGCCAGGCATTTAAAACTGTGTTTTCTCCATCACACGGATGACATGTACGCTTTTAGAAAATACTGCCATTTCGGATCTTCATTAAAAATTTGTTGCAGTGTGTCAGTGATGCAATTTACAACAGATTGCTGTTCAAAATAGTTACCTACAAACCAGGTTTTTAAAACTGTGTTTTCTGCGTCACACAGATCATATATACATTTTCAGAAAATACTGCCATCTCTTGCCTCCATTAAAAATTTGTTTCAGTGTGTCAGTGTTGCAATTAACATCAGGTTGCTGTTCAAAACAGTTACCTACCGTTCATGCTTTTTAAACCTTGCATTCTCCGTCACACGAATCACATATACATATTCAGAAAATACTTCCTTTTCTGGCCTTCATTAATTTCTTTTTTCAGTGTGTCAGCAAAGTTTTGACACCAGTTTGCTGTTCAAAAAGTTACCTACAGGCAAGACATTTAAAACTGTGTTTTTTCCATCACATGGATCACAACTACGTTTTTAAAAAATATTTCCATTTCGGATTTTCATTAAAAAATTTTTGCAGTGTGTTTGTGAAGCAATTGAGAGCAGATTGCCGTTCAAAATAGTTACCTTCAGGCCAGGTATTTAAAACTGTGATTTCTCCGTCACACGGATCACATATACGTTTTCAGAAAATATTGCCATTTCTGGCCTCCATTAAAAATGTTGTCAGTGTGTCTGCAAAGTTTTTGACACCGATTTGCTGTTCAAAATACTTACCTACAGGCCAGGTATTTAAAACTGTGTTTTCTGTGTCACACGGATCACATATACGTATTGAGAAAATACTGCCATTTCTGGCCTCCATTAAAAAATTCCTTCCGTGTATCATTGAAGCAATTGACATCAGATTGCTGTTCAAAATAGTTACCTACAGGCCAGGCATTTAAAACCTTATTTTCTCCGTCACATGGATCACATATACGTTTTCAGAAATTAATGCCATTTTTTGCCTCCATTAAAAATTTGTTGCAGAGTATCAGTGAAGCAAATGACACCAGATTGCTGTTTGAAATAGTTACCGACAGGCCAGGTATTTAAAACTGCGTTTTCTCTGTCACATGGATCACATATACATTTTCAGAAAATACTGCCAATTTTGGCCTCCATTAAATTTTTTTTTCAGTGTGTCAGCAAAGTTTTGACACCAGTTTGCTGTTCAAAAAGTTACCTACAGGCAAGACATTTAAAACTGTGTTTTTTCCATCACATGGATCACATATACGTTTTTAGAAAATATTTCCATTTCGGATTTTCATTAAAAAATATTTGCAGTGTGTTTGTGAAGCAATTGAGAGCAGATTGCCGTTCAAAATAGTTAACTTCAGGCCAGGTATTTAAAACTGTGATTTCTCCGTCACACGGATCACATATACGTTTTCAGAAAATATTGCCATTTCTGGCCTCCATTAAAAATGTTGTCAGTGTGTCTGCAAAGTTTTTTTTGCACCGATTTGCTGTTCAAAATACTTACCTACAGGCCAGGTATTTAAAACTGTGTTTTCTGTGTCACACGGATCACATATACGTATTCAGAAAATACTGCCATTTCTGGCCTCCATTAAAAATTTCCTTCCGTGTATCATTGAAGCAATTGACATCAGATTGCTGTTCAAAATAGTTACCTACAGGCCAGGCATTTAAAACTGTATTTTCTCTGTCACATGGATCACATATACGTTTTCAGAAATTAATGCCATTTTTTGCCTCCATTAAAAATTTGTTGCAGAGTATCAGTGAAGCAAATGACACCAGATTGCTGTTTGAAATAGTTACCTACAGGCCAGGTATTTAAAACTGCGTTTTCTCTGTCACATGGATCACATATACATTTTCAGAAAATACTGCCAATTTTGGCCTCCATTAAATTTTTTTTTCAGTGTGTCAGCAAAGTTTTTGAAACCAGTTTGCTGTTCAAAAGAGTTACCTACAGGCTAGGCATTTAAAACTGTGTTTTCTGCATCACACGGATCACATATACATTTTCAGAAAATACTGCCATTTCGGATCTTCATAAAAAATTTGTTGCAGTGTGTCAGTGTAGCAATTGACACCCGTTTGCTGTTCAAAATACCTACCTAGAGGCCAGGTATTTAAAAATGTTTTTCTCCATCACACGGATCACATATATGTTTTTAGAAAACACTGCCATTTCTGGCCTCCATCAAAAATTTGTTGCAGTGTGTCAGTGAAGCAATTAACACCAGAATGCTGTTCAAAATAGATACCTACAGGCCAATTATTTAAAACTGTGTTTTCTCCATCACAAGGATCAGATATACATTTTCAGAAAATACTGACATTTCTGGCCTCCATTAATTTTTTTTTCAGTGTGTCAGCAAAGATTTTGACACTGGTTTGCTGTTAAAAACAGATACCCACAGGCCATGCATTTAAAACTGTGTTTTCTCCGTCACGAGGATCACATATACGTATTCAGAAAATGCTGCCATTTCTGTCCTCCATTAAAAATTTGTTTCAGTGTGTCAGTAAAGCAATTGACATCAGATTGCTGATCAAAATTAGTTACTTAAAGGCCAGGCATTTAAAACTGTGTTTTCTCAGTCACACGAATCACATATACGTTTTCAGAAAATACTGCCATTTTGGGTCTTTATAAAAAATTTGTTGCAGTGTGTCAGTGAAGTAATTGACACCAGATTGCTGTTCAAAATACTTACCAACATGCGAGGTATTTAAAACTGTGTTTTCTCCGTCACACGGAACACATATACAATTTCAGAAAATACTGCCATTTCAGATCTTTGTTAAAAATTTGTTTCAGTGTGTCAGGGAAGCAATTGACACCAGATTGCTGTTCAAAATAGTCACCTACAGGCCAGTTATTTAAAACTGTATTTTCTCCATCACATGGATCACAAATACATTTTCAGAAAATACTGCCATTTGTGGCCTCCATTAGTATTTTTTTTCAGTGTGTCACCAAAGTTTTTGACACCGGTTTGCTGTTCTAAACAGTTACCCACAGGCCAGGCATTTGAAAGTGTGTTTTCTCCGATCACATACACGTTTTCAGAAAATACTGCCATTTCGGATCTTCACTAAAAATTTGTTGCAGTGTGTCAGTGAAGCAATTGACTCCAGATTGCTGTTTACAATACTTACATACAGGCTAGGCATTTAAAACTGTGTTTTCTCCGTCACACGGAACACATACTTTTTCAGAAATTACTGCCATTTCTGGCCTCCATTAATTTGTTTTTTCAGTGTGTCAGCAAAGTTTTTGACACCGGTTTGCTGTTCAAAAAAGTTTCCTAAAGGCAAGGCATTTGAAACTGTGTTTTTTCCATCACATGTATCACATATACGTTTTCAGAAAATACTGCCATTTCTGTCCTCCTTTAAAAATTTGTGTCAGTGTGTCAGTGAAGCAATTGACACCAGATTGCTGTTCAAAACAGTTACGTACAGGCCAGGCATTTAAATCTGTGTTTTCTCCGTCGCATGAATCACATATACGTTTTCAGAGAATACTGCCATTTCGGATCTTCATAAAACATTTGTTGCAGTGTGTCAGTGAAGCAATTGACACTCGATTGCTGTTCAAAATACTTACCTACAGGACAGGTATTTAAAAATGTTTTTCTCCATCACACGGATCACATATACGTTTTTAGAAAACACTGCCATTTCTGGCCTCCATCAAAAATTTGTTGCAGTGTGTCAGTGAAGCAATTGACACCAGATTGTTGCTCAAAATAGATACCTACAGGCCAATTATTTAAAACTGTGTTTTCTCCGTCACACAGATCACATATACATTTTCAGAAAATACTGCCATTTCTGGCCTCTATTAATTTTTTTTTCAGTGTGTCAGCAAAGTTTTTGACACCGGTTTGCTGTTCAAAACATATAACTACAGGCCAGGTTTTTAGAACTGTGTTTTCTCAGCCACTCGGATCAAATATACGTTTTCCGAAAATAATGCCATTTCCGGCCCCTATTAAAAATTTTGTTCTATGTGTCAGTGAAGCAATTGACCTCAGATTGCTGTTCAAAATAGTTACCTACAGGCAAGGCATTTAATACTGTGCTTTCTCCATCACACGGATGACATATACGTTTTCAGAAAATACTGCCATTTCGGATCTTCATTAAAACTTTGTTGCAGTGTGTCAGTGAAGCAATTGACACCAGATTGCTGTTCAAAATACTTACCTACAGGCCAGGTATTTAAAACTGTGATTTCTCCATCACACGGATCACATATACCTTTTCAGAAATTACTGCCATTTCAGGTCTCCATTAAAATTTCTACCAGTGTGTCAGTGAAGCAATTGAAACCAGATTGCTGTTCAAAATAAATACCTACAGGCCAATTATTTAAAACTGTGATTTCTCCGCCACACGGATCACATATACGTTTTCAGAAAATACTGCCATTTCTGGCCTCCTTTAAAAATTTGTTTTAGTGTGTCAGTGAAGCAATTGACACCAGATTGCTGTTCAAAAGAGGTACTTACAGGCAAGGTATTTAAAACTGCGTTTCCTCCGTCACATGGATCACATATACATTTTCAGAAAATACTGCCAATTTTGGCCTCCATTAAAAATGTTTTTCAATGTGTCAGCAAAGTTTTTGACAACGGTCTGCTGTTCAAAACAGATAACTGCAGGCCAGGTTTTTAAAATTGTGTTTTCTACGTCACATGGATCACATATACGTTTTCAGAAAATAATGCCATTTCCGGCCCCCATTAAAAATTGTTTCAATGTGTCAGTGAAGCAATTGACATCAGATTGCTGTTCAAAATAGTTACCTACAATCCAGGCATTTAAAACTGTGTTTTCTCCATCACACGGATGACATATAAGCTTTTAGAAAATACTGCCATTTCGGATCTTCATTACAAATTTGTTGCAGTGTGTCAGTGAAGCAATTGACATCAGATTGCTGTTCAAAATAGTTACCTACAGACCACTTAATTAATACTGTGTTTTCTTTGTCACAAAGATCACATATACGTTTTCAGAAAATTATGCCATTTCTGGCCTCCATTAAATTTTTTTTTCAGTGTGTCAGTAAAGTTTTTGACACCGGTTTGCTTTTCAAAATAGTTACCTACAGGCCAGGCATTCAAAACTGTGTTTTCTCCGTCACACGGATCACATATAGGTTTTCAGAAAATACTGCCATTTCAGATCTTCATTAAAACTTTGTTGCAGTGTGTCAGTAAAGCAATTGACACCAGATTGCTGTTCAAAATAGTTACCTACAGGCCAGGTTTTTAAAACTGTGTTTTCTCTGTCACAGAGATCACATATACATTTTCAGAAAATACTGCTATTTCTGGCCTCCATTAAAAATTTGTTTCAGTGTGTCAGTGAAGCAATTGACACCAGAATGCTGTTCAAAATAATTACCTACAGGCCAGGTATTTAAATCGGCGTTTTCTCCGTCACATGGATCACATATACATTTTCAGGAAATACTGCCAATTTAGGCCTCCATTAAATTTTTTTTCAGTGTGTCAGCAAAGCTTTTGACACCAGTTTGCTGTTCAAAATAGTTACCTACAGGCCAGGCATTTAAAACTGTGTTTTCTGCGTAACACGGATCACATATACGTTTTCAGAAAATACTGCCATTTCTTGCCTCCTTTAAAAATTTGTTTCAGCATGTCAGTGAAGCAATTGACACCAGATTGCTGTTCAAAAGAGGTACCTACAGGCCTGGTGTTTAAAACTGCATTTTCTCCGTCACATGGATCACATATACATTTTTAGAAAATACTGCCAATTTTGGCTTCCATTACATTTTTTTTTCAGAGTGTCAGCAAAGTTTTTGACACTGGTTTGCTGTTCAAAACAGATTACTACAGGCCAGGTTTTTAAAATTGTGTTTTCTCCGTCACATGGATCACATATATGTTTTCAGATAATAATGCCATTTCCGGCCCCCATTAAAAATTTGTTTCAATGTGTCAGTGAAACAATTGACATCAGATTGCTGTTCAAAATAGTTACCTACAGGCCAGGCATTTAAAACTGTGTTTTCTCCATCACACGGATGACATGTACGCTTTTAGAAAATACTGCCATTTCGGATCTTCATTAAAAATTTGTTGCAGTGTGTCAGTGAAGCAATTGACACCAGATTGCTGTTCAAAATAGTTACCTACCGGCAACTTATTTAAAACTGTGTTTTCTTTGTCACAGAGATCACATATACGTTTTCAGAAAATTATGCCATTTCTGGCCTCCATTACATTTTTGTTTCAGTGTATCAGCAAAGTTTTTGACACCGGTTTGGGGGACTCAATTATTAGGGGAACAGATAGGGCAATCTGTCACTAAGACTGGGATCGTCGAACAGTGTGCTGCCTACCTGGCGCTCGAGTCCGGCACATCACTGATCGGGTTGACAGATTACTAGGAGGGGCTGGTGAGGACCCAGCGGTCATGGTGCACATTGGCACAAATGACAAAGTTAGAGGTAGGTGGAAGGTCCTTAAAGATGATTTCAGAGAATTAGGCTGCAAGCTGAAAGCAAGGACCTCCAAGGTGGTAATCTCTGAAATACTACCGGTACCATGTGCCACGTCAGAGAGGCACCGGGAGATTAGGGAGATAAATAAGTGGCTCAAGAACTGGTGTAGGAAGGAGGGATTTGGGTTCCTGGAAAACTGGGCCGACTTCTTAGTTGGCTACAGACTCTACGCTAGGGACCGGCTGCACCTTAATGGGGAGGGTGCAGCTGTGCTGGGGGAGAAAATGGCTAGAAGGTTGGAGGAGTGTTTAAACTAGGGATTGGGGGGGTAGGGTAATCATTTTATAGGTGGGGAAGATAGTGCAGATAGTGACCTGGGCACAAATAAAGAAATTGGGGGTGAGGTTAGAACAGTCAATAAAGTAAGAAGGAATAGAGGTACAGAGAGATACATAAAATGCATGTACACTAATGCCAGAAGCCTCACCAACAAAATGGAGGAATTAGAATTAATTTTGTTGGAAAATAATTATGACATGGTAGAGATATCTGAGACGTGGCTGGACGAGAGCCATGACTGGGCAGTTAATTTACAGGGCTATTGTTAGAACTCTCCTGTTAGGTTTTTTCTATCTTGCTGGTCACATGACCATTTTTGCCTATTTTATCCTGCTCCGCCCTCCTGGCCTTGCTGGACTTCATTGTAATTTCTACTCTTAAGCTAGCCTGGTGCTTCTTTACCTTTCTCAGTGAGTTTAGCTAGGTCTTCAGACCTTTATGTTCTATGTTGTGTGTTTGTCTTTTACTGCTACAATTTCTGCTAGGAGGTGTCCAACTTTATCCCAGTCCCTAGTTCTTGCAGGGATCCCTCCCTTGCATCTATAGGTCTTCGTACAGACTAGCCGAGGACTTTAGCGGGTCTGATCGCAGGATCAGGTTCCCCGTTACATCGTAGGGATCTAGCTTAGTTCTATTGTAGGGACAGATCTCCTTTCTTTCCTTAGTGCTTGTAGCAGATCATAACAGTAAGTCCAGCCCAAAAATATCTCTAAGGAAAGACTTCCAGTTTCCATCATGGTGTCGGTTCAGGATTTGGCTCAACGCCTGCAGGGACTCTCTCTGGAGGTGGCCGAGCTCCAACAACACGTGAGTAGTAGAGATGAGCGGTGTTCGACTAGAACTGTTCGCCAATCTCAAATTCGAGCTGTTTTGGGTGGTGTTCGAGTTGTTCGACGAACCCGAACGATTTGCAAAAAATTCGGCTGTTCGAGGTTATGTTCGATAACTGTTCGTGCACCAAAAGCGTGTCCTGCATGTCTGGCGCTATTTAGAGCACCAATCATGCAGGGATTGTCTGCCACTCACTGTAATGCCACAGCCATGGTGGTTGTGGCATTACAGTGATTGCCCAAATCGATGGGAACAGTGCTCACAGTGAAACATGAAAAGCCGGCAATTCAGCAGCGGCATACACCGGTACCCGACAATTTAGAACCGAAAGAATAGAGCTTCACACATAGATTAGATAGATAGAAACATGTCAGTCACACATATAAGAAGCACAGTGACAGTGTTGCTTACTGTACTTGTCATTTAGTGTAAAGGATTTATTAAAAAATATAATAGTGTTTTCGTGCACCGTCTCTTTAAAAAAGCCGGCCGGCAATTCAGCAGCGGTACCCGACAATTTATAACAGACAGAATAGAGCTTCACACATAGATTAGATAGATAGAAACATGTCAGTCACATATATATGAAGTACTGTGACAGTGTTGCTTACTGTACTTGTCATTTACTGCAAAGGATTTATTAAAAAAAATAATAGTGTTTTCATGCACCGTCTCTTTAAAAAAGCCGGCCGGCAATTCAGCATCTGTACCCGACAATTTATAACAGAAAGAATAGAGAATCACACATAGATTAGGTAGATAGAAACATGTCAGTCACATATATATGAAGTACTGTGACAGTGTTGCTTACTGTACTTGTCATTTACTGCAAAGGATTTATTAAAAAAAATAATAGTGTTTTCATGCACCGTCTCTTTAAAAAAGCCGGCCGGCAATTCAGCATCTGTACCCGACAATTTATAACAGACAGAATAGAGCTTCACACATAGATTAGATAGATAGAAACATGTCAGTCACATATATAATAAGTACAGTGACAGTGTTGGTTACTGTACTTGTCATTTAGTATTAAAATAAAGGATTTATTATTAAAAAAAATTGGCGTGGGGTTCCCCGTAATTTTAGTCTCTAGCGGAGGTTAAGCAGACAGCTGGGGCAGATGTTTGAAGCCTGGGAAGGGGGTAATACCCACGGAGCTTCCCAGGCTACTAATATCAGCCCCAGCTGAATACCTAGCCTTTACTAGCTATTAAAATGGAGGACCCCCCCAAAAAAATGACGTGGGGTCCCCCCTAATTTAATAGCTAGCAAAGGCTAGGCAGACAGCTGGGGGCTGATATTAATAGCCCAGGAAGGGAGCCATGAATATTGGTCCCCTCCCAGGCTAGAAACACCAGCCGTCAGCCGCCCCAGAAATGGCGCATCCATAGGATGCGCCAATTCTGGCACTTAGCCTCGCTCTTCCACGCTGCCCTGGTGCGGTGGCAGGGGGTAATAGGGTTGGGGTTGATGTCAGCTTATAATGCCAGCTGACATCAAGCCCAGGTTAATAATGGAGAGGCGTCTATAAGACACCCCCATTACTAACCCCATAGTCAAAGTTAAAAAAAAAACACAAACACCCAGAATAAAGTCCTTTAATTGAAATAAAGACACAATTCTTTATTGTTCTAAATTAAACCATACTTACCATCACTCCCATTCCAGCTGAAGCCAATGATCTCCTGCAATAAAAGTAAAATAATAAAGCAACCTCATCCTTACCTTTCCATGGTTCCCACGACAGCTTCAGCTCTGCTACATCGAGATAACAGGCTGGACCGCAGCAGAACGCTGCCATCCAGCCTGTCATCCCGCGGACACTCAGAAGCGCAGGCATGCTTGCGCTCCTCAGTGTCTCGCTGTGACGGCATCCAGATGAGCCGAGGTCATGTCCAATGAACTCGGCTCACCTCATGCACGTCACTGACAGCGTGGGAAAATTCTCACGCTGAAGCGCTGAGTGCAGGAGAATTTTCCCACGCTGTCAGTGACGTACATGAGGTGAGCCGAGTTCATTGTCGGCTCATCTGGATGCCGTCACAGTCAGACACTGAGTAGCGCAAGCAAGCCTGCGCTTCTCAGTGTCTGCGGGATGACAGGCTGGATGGCAGCGTTCTGCTGCGGTCCAGCCTGTCATCTCGATGTAGCAGAGCTGAAGCTGTCCTGGGAACCATGGAAAGGCAAGGATGAGGTTGCTTTATTATTTTTTTTTTATTGCAGGAGATCGTTGGCTTCAGCTGGAATGGGCGTGATGGTAAGTATGGTTTAATTTAGAACAATAAAGAATTGTGTCTTTATTTCAATTAAAGGACTTTATTCTGGGTGTTTGTGTTTTTTTTTTAACTTTGACTATGGGGTTAGTAATGGGGGTGTCTTATAGACGCCTCTCCATTATTAACCTGGGCTTGATGTCAGCTGGCATTATAAGCTGACATCAACCCCAACCCTATTACCCCCTGCCACCGCACCAGGGCAGCGTGGAAGAGCGAGGCTAAGTGCCAGAATTGGCGCATCCTATGGATGCGCCATTTCTGGGGCGGCTGACGGCTGGTGTTTCTAGCCTGGGAGGGGGCCAATATTCATGGCTCCCTTCCTGGGCTATTAATATCAGCCCCCAGCTGTCCGCCTAGCCTTTGCTAGCTATTAAATTAGGGGGGACCCCACGTCATTTTTTTGGAGGGGTCCTCCATTTTAATAGCTAGTAAAGGCTAGGTATTCAGCTGGGGGCTGATATTAGTAGCCTGGGAAGCTCCGTGGGTATTACCCCCTTCCCAGGCTTCAAACATCTGCCCCAGCTGTCTGCTTAACCTCCGCTAGAGACTAAAATTACGGGGAACCCCACGCCAATTTTTTTTAATAATAAATCCTTTATTTTAATACTAAATGACAAGTACAGTAACCAACACTGTCACTGTACTTATTATATATGTGACTGACATGTTTCTATCTATCTAATCTATGTGTGAAGCTCTATTCTGTCTGTTATAAATTGTCGGGTACCGCTGCTGAATTGCCGGCCGGCTTTTTTAAAGAGACGGTGCACGAAAACACTATTATATTTTTTAATAAATCCTTTACACTAAAAGACAAGTACAGTAAGCAACACTGTCACTGTACTTCGTATATATGTGGCTGACATGTTTCTATCAATCTAATCTATGTGTGATTCTCTATTCCTTCTATTCTAAATTGTCGGGTACAGATACTGAATTGCCAGCCGGCTTTTTTAAAGAGACGGTGCATGAAAACACTATTATTTTTTTTAATAAATCCTTTGCAGTAAATGACAAGTACAGTAAGCAACACTGTCACAGTACTTCATGTATATGTGACTGACATGTTTCTATCTATCTAATCTATGTGTGAAGCTCTATTCTGTCTGTTATAAATTGTCGGGTACCGCTGCTGAATTGCCGGCCGGCTTTTTTAAAGAGACGGTGCATGAAAACACTATTATATTTTTTAATAAATCCTTTACACTAAATGACAAGTACAGTAAGCAACACTGTCACTGTACTTCATATATATGTGACTGACATGTTTCTATCTATCTAATCTATGTGTGATGCTCTATTCCTTCATGTCTAAATTGTCGGGTACCGGTGTATGCCGCTGCTGAATTGCCGGCCGGCTTTTTTAAAGAAAGCGTCTTCTGAGCAGTTTGTCAGCTTTTGGACACCTTTGAAGGTGTTTTCTATGTGTTGCTATGTGTTTTTGTTTGCCTGCCATTCGTTTTAACGGTGTTCGACGGTGTTCTAAGGTGTTCGACGAACAGTTCGACGAACAGTTCCTCGAACATCCCGGTGTTCGACGAACCGAACCGAACCCGAACACTACGGGGGTGGCTCAACACTAGTGAGTAGCTGTTCTGGAGCACATTTTGTGGAGCCAAAGGTACGTTTGCCTGATTTATTTTTTAGTGATCAACAATAATTTTTTTACTTTAAAAATGCTTGTTTGTTGTATTTTCGTTTGAGACCCAGATCCTCTGGTGATGAATCACAGTGCATAGGGTTCATAATGTCACTTTTGCGCAAAGAACCTCAGGGATGGGCCTTTTCTCTCCAACCTAGTGATCCATGCTTTAGATCAGTGGATAGTTTTTTTTCTGCTTTGGATTTGTTGTATGATGATCCTGATCGTGTCTCATCAGCTGAGACTGAATTGAGACGTTTGAGGCAGGGATCAGGTAATGTGGAAAAATATTGTTCTCACTTCCGTGGGTGGTCTGCCCATGTGGGGTGGAACGATTCAGCTTTGAAAAGTTTGTTTCTTGCGGGGCTAGGTGAAAGGGTTAAGGATTTGCTGATTGCTTATCCCACACCTGGAAACTTGCAGGAGGCAATGCAATTAGCTATACGGGTGGACAGGAGACTGCGTGCAAGGGTTAATGAGAGTAAATCCTCTGCCATGTCAGCTCCGAGTCTTGAGAGGGTCTGTAATGACATTGGAGAGCCGATGGAGATTGGGGCGAAGGCACCCCGCTCTCAGGAAAAAGACCGCAGATCTTCTGAAGGTTTGTGCTTTTATTGCGGGAAATCTGACCCTTTTATTAAGAACTGTGTGCTTCGTATGAACAAAGAAAAAAAAAAGGTCAGTTACGCCCGTATTGCCTGTTTAAATACTAAGGGGGTATTTCTTTCTGCTACTACTGCTGCTCAGGAAGAATTAATTGAATTTCGGATATTTGTGGATTGTGGTTCTACTCTGAATGTGATTGATGGGGGATTCTTGGAAAAACTTAAATTAAAACCCAAACCTTTGTCATCCCCTATTGCTGTGGTTTCTGTCGATGGCTCCCCCTTGAAGAGTGTTACTCACAAGGTCTGTGAATTTCCCCTCACTATTAATGGTATTCACCAAGAAAATTTGGATTTGGTCGTATTAAATAATTTGCCTTCTCCAGTAATTTTGGGGTTACCCTGGTTAAAATTGCACAATCCTGTACTGGATTGGTCTACCAATGAAATTAAGTCCTGGAGCCCTAATTGTTATGACAAGTGTTGTAGCGGACGTATTGCTGCGGTGGAAAAAGGGGAATTACCTGTACCTATTCAGGATTTTTGGAGAGTTTTTTCTGAGGAGGAGTCACAAATTTTGCCTCCCCATAGAGACTATGATTGTACCATTGAATTTGTCCCTGGAGCGACTCTTCCTAAAAGTCGTTTATTTAATCTTACTATTCCTGAGAGAAAGGCTTTGGAGGAATACATACAGACAAGCTTGGCCGCCGGTCACATTAGGCCTTCCAAGTCTCCTGTGGCTGTTGGATTTTTTTTTGTTAAAAAAAAGGACCGCGGTTTACGTCCTTGTCTGGATTTTCGTGAGATTAATAAAATTACTGTACGCAATCCTTACCCACTGCCATTGATTCCTCATTTGTTTAACCAGTTAGTGGGGGCCAAGTGGTTCTCTAAAATTGATCTCCGGGGGGCATACAATTTGTTGCGCATGAAGGAGGGTGATGAATGGAAGGCTGCTTTTAACACTCCTGTGGGTCATTTTGAGAACCTGGTTATGCCTTTTGGTCTTACCAATGTTCCAGCATTTTTTCAGAATCTTATTAATGACATCCTTAGACCTTTGATCGGCAAAAATGTGGTTGTGTATTTGGATGACATTTTGATTTATTCACCGGATCTGGAGTCTCATTGGCGGAGCGTACGTGAGGTATTACAGTTATTAATTGACAATTCACTTTTTGCTAAGCTGGATAAATGTGAGTTCACTGTACAGAGAATTAGTTTTTTGGGCTTCATTATCTCCAGCGAGGGCTTTGAGATGGACCCTGTGAAGGTTCAGGTGGTTCAGGAATGGCCTAGGCCTATTGGTTTGAAATCGATACAGAGGTTTTTGTGTTTCGCCAATTATTACAGAAAATTCATTAAAAAATTTTCTATTATTGTCAAACCACTGACCGATCTCACTAGGAAAGGTGCTAATGCGGTTCAGTGGACTACTGAGGCCATTGAAGCTTTTGTGTTTCTGAAGGAGAGGTTCAGCTCTGCTCCCATCCTTATGCAGCCTGATGTGACTAAGCCGTTTTTGGTTGAGGTTAATGCTTCTTTGGTGGGGGTCGGTGCGGTGTTGTCTCAGAAAAACAAGGATGGAGTACATCCCTGTGCTTTTTTTCAAAAAAATTTTCTGAGACTGAACTTAATTACGATATTGGTAATCGGGAATTGCTGGCTATTAAACTCGCATTTGAACACTGGCGTCATCTCTTGGAAGGTGCTGAATTTCCCTTTCAGGTTTTCACTGATCATAAAAATCTGATCTATCTTGATGTTGCCAAGCGCTTGAATGCCCGTCAGGCTAGGTGGGCACTTTTTTTCTCGCGGTTTAATTTTTCCGTTACTTACATCTCGGGTACCAAGAATGTTAAAGCTGATGCTTTGTCTGGTAGCTTTTCTCCCATGGTCGGTGCTGAGGAGGAGGGGAGCATTTTACAAGAAGGTGTTGTGATTGCTGCATTGGACTCCGTTCTGGAAGATGAGATTCTTAAAGCACAGGAGAATGTCCCATCTAACACTCCCCATGAGAGGTTGTTTGTGCCTAGGACCTTTAGGAGAGATTTGTTTGTTGAGTGTCATGAGTCTCGGTTGGCAGGTCATCCAGGAATTTCGGAGACCAACAGACTTGTGGGTTGCAGTTTTTGGTGGCCTGGATGGCAGAAGGAAGTCATTAAGTGGGTGCGTCAATGTACGGTGTGTTCTAGATCTAAGTCTTCACATACTCCTGCAGCGGGGTTGCTTTGCCCTCTGGAGGTTCCTAGTGCACCTTGGACACATCTGGCTATAGACTTTATTACTGACCTTCCCCCCTCTGAGGGTTTCACAGTCATCTGGGTGGTCGTGGACCGTTTTAGCAAGATGTGTCACTTGGCTCCTTTCATCAAACTGCCCTGCGCTAAGACACTCGCTAAGGCCTTTGTCAAGGAAATTGTCAGACTACATGGCGTTCCTACTGACATTGTTTCGGATAGGGGACCTCAGTTCGAAGCTCGTTTTTGGCGTGCTTTTTGTGACAGGTTGGGAGTTCATTTGTCGTTTTCATCCGGATATCATCCTGAGTCTAATGGCCAGACAGAAAGGAAGAATCAGGATGTTGAGCAGTTCTTGCGTTGTTTTGTGGCAGACAATCAGGAGGGGTGGTCTGAGTTTCTGCCACTTGCTGAGTTTGCTCTTAACAACCATACATCCTCTTCTGCTGGTTGTTCGCCTTTTTTTTGTTGTTCTGGGAGACATCCGTCTTTTGGGTCATTCTCCAAATTGGTATCGGCTGTGCCTGAGGAGGAGAGTTTTTCCGGTGATTTGGAGAGAGTTTGGACGGATGTGCGTGGTAATCTTCAGGAGGCTAACAAAAAATCTAAGAGGTACTTTGATAGGAAACGGCAAGAGGTTTTGTTTGCTATTGGTGACATGGTTTGGTTGTCCTCTAAGAATCTGCAGTTGAGGATTCCTTCTAAAAAATTGGGTCCCAAGTTTGTAGGGCCCTTTAAGGTGCTTCAGGTAGTTAACCAATCTGCTGTTAGGTTGGAGGTTCCTACCTCCTGGAAGATTAATCCGGTGTTTCATGTTTCTCTTTTGAAAAGAGCTTATGTGTCGGATGGAGACGCCTCTGCCACTGTTCCTCCGGTGGTGGAGGACGGGGAATACGAAATTTCCCGCATCCTAAATTCTAGACGGTATAGAGGGAGTTTGCAGTATCTCGTCGCTTGGAAGGGTTTCGGACCCGAGGATAACTCATGGGTGAGGGCGGATAATGTTTCTGCTTCCAGACTTTTCAGAGCGTTTCACAAGAGGTTTCCTGATAAGACTGGGCCTAGGGGATCCGGAGGGGGTACTGTTAGAACACTCCTGTTAGTTTTTTTTCTATCTTGCTGGTCACATGACCTTTTTTGCCTATTTTATCCTGCTCCGCCCTCCTGGCCTTGCTGGACTTCATTGTAATTTCTACTCTTAAGTTAGCCTGGTGCTTCGTTACCTTTCTCAGTCAGTTTAGCTAGGTCTTCGGACCTTTATGTTCTATCTTGTGTGTTTGTCTTTTACTGCTACAATTTTTGCTAGGAGGTGTCCAACTTTATCCCAGTCCCTAGTTCTTGTAGGGATCCCTCCCTTGCATCTATAGGTCTTCGTACAGACTAGCCGAGGACTTTAGCGGGTCTGATCGCAGGATCAGGTTCCCCATTACATCGTAGGGATCTAGCTTAGTTCTATTGTAGGGACAGATCTCCTTTCTTTCCTTAGTGCTTGTAGCAGATCATAACAGCTATAGTCTGTTCAGAAATGACCGTACAAACAAGCGAGCGGGGGTGTGTGTTTATATGTAAAATCATCCTTAAAACCTGTCTTGCGGGAGGATATATAAGAATCTAATGAAAATGTAGAGTCCCTGTGGGTGGAGATAAGGGGAGGGGGAAAAATAATAAATTACTCATAGGGGTTTGTTATAAGTCTCCAAAAATAATGGAAGTAGCGGAGAATATCATCGTAAAGCAAATAAATGAAGCAGCGACTCAAGGAGAAGTCATTATTATGGGAGACTTCAACTACCCTGAAATACATTGGGGGACAGAAACATGTAGTTCAAGCAAAGGAAATAGGTTTTTGACTACTATGAGAGCCAATTACCTTTCACAACTGGTTCAGGACCCAACAAGAAGGGGGGAACTGCTAGACCTAATATTAACCAATAGGCCAGACCGCATATCAAATATACGAGTTGGGGGTCACTTCGGTAATAGTGATCACAAAATAATACGTTTTCATGTAACCTTTAATAAGATGTGTAGTAGATGGGTTACAAGGACACTAAACTTCAGGAATGCAAATTTCCAACGGTTAAGAGATGATCTTAGTGCAATAAACTGGGACAATATCCTGAGACATAAAGCTACACAAAGCAAATGGGAGACATTTATTAACATCCTGAATAGGACCTGTGCACAATATATACCCCTTGGGAATAAACATGCTAGAAATATGAGGAAACCACTATGGCTAAATAGAGCTGTAAGGGGCGCAAAAAGTAACAAAAAGAAAGCATTTAGAGAACTAAAGCAAGTAGGTAGTGATGAGTAGTGTTGAGCCACCCCCGTAGTGTTCGAGTTCGGTTCGGTTCGTCGAACACCCGTGTGTTCGCCGAACTGTTCGTCGAACTGTTCGTCGAACACCTTCGCACACCGTTAAAACCAATGGCAGGCAAGCAAAAACACATAGAAACACATAGAAAACACCTTCAAAGGTGTCCAAAAGCTGACAAACTGTTCAGAAGACACAACTAACACATGGAAAAGTGACAAGTACATATAGTCATGCGAAAAGAAAAGAGGTGGAGGAGTAAAAGGAGGGGGAGACACAAATATAGGCATGTCATGCCCTTCTAAAATCCAAAAAGTGAGAAGCCGACACGTTCAGTCCGCTCCTGCCCGTGCCACCTCAGTGTCGCCGGGTTTGTGCCAGAGCCGCGGTGAACCCTGACGGCCAGCCCCCCTCTCCCAATACTGGTGCCTGTCCGCTGGTGGGTCGAGCGAGCCCCCCTGTGGTGGAGGCAGCTCTAAGCTTTTTAATTTAAATTGTCTCTCTAATTTGAATGAATACACTTTAAATCCATTTACAAGGATCTATTGGAGGGCAAGTCTCATGCCAGCAGCCGCGTAATTCCAGCTCCAGTAGCGTCCACTAAAGCTGCTGCAGTTAAAAAGCTTTTATAAGGATCGAGCTCGGCTGTCCACCGCAAGGCATCCTACTGCCAGTCCCAGCCCCTATGCCTTGGGGTGCCTCCTGATGCTCTTCACTGAGTATCCCGTGGTCCCGAAGCATTTCCTTTGAAAAAATTAAGCGTCCAAACTACAGGTGGTGTAGCTTGCTTAACAGCTGGGATAATCCGCTGACTAGCAGACACTGCTACTAGGCACAAAGTATTTCCTGGGCTAGATGCAGTTACAAATTTGTAATTAGATACTCTCGTTGGATGCTGAGAAAGCATTCCATAGAGTATCCTGGCACGCCATATATGATTCTCTTAAAAAGCTTGGGGTAGGGGTCTAGGGGACCCTTTTATAGCCAAAATCACGGCCCTGTATCACAATACGTCACCTAGGCTGAAGATAAATGGAACTGTAGCACCCTGAGGGCTCGGTTGCTACAGAGGTATTGCACCTCACCCAGAGGTGTGATATCTCACTCTCAGGTAAGGATGGAGTGTGGATCAGGACCCGACACCTGCATGCATTACACCACATTGCCGTGGGGCAGGGCGACCAATATGCCTCTGAGATGGGCACGACAGTCCCTGTCCCTGGCTGGAGTGGGGAGAGGGAACACTGAGGAAGGGGAACCCTGTAGTGCAGGAGCAGGGAGGAAGCAGTTCCTGGGTGCATTGAGAAGGGAGTATAAAAGGTGGGCACCATCTTAGTTCAGTGCAGAGAAGTCTGAGCAGAAGTGGCAGGGAGCAGGGGCTCTGCATGAGCTCTGCTCCGGAGGCGGGCCTAGTAACAGAGGCCCAGGCCTGGAAGAGGGAGAAGGAAGGAAGAGGAGCGGAGAAGGCTCCAGGAACGAGGAATGAAGGGATCCCAGGGGTGCGGACGGGTGAGTCGCCACCGCACGCCCGAATCCACCTGCGTGGAGGGGTCAGGCCAAAGGGGGAGACCGGTCCCCGAAACTAGTGGAGGCAGGAAACGACCCTCAGCTAGAAACCGGAGGCTCTGACATTTTATGTGGCGCAGCCCCTCGCTACACCCGCTAGGAAGGCACCACATAGGGTCAGGGAAACTGGCGCCAAGTTTACCAAGAGGAGGCCCGAGGCAGCCGGACAGAAGGGTTGGTAAGAAAGGCCAGACAAAGGACACACAAAGGGGGTCCTGTGAAGCGCTCCAAAGTTATCTGGGAGTTGTCTGAGCCCCTCACCTGGTGAGCACAGTACGATGTGGGCAGCCGTTACCTGCAGACGTGGTCTGGATAATAAGAGCTGTGAGTAAAGGCCCTGGACTGCATCACTGACTCCGTGTCATTACTGCTGCTGCCCTGCACCATCACCCCCATCCTCCGCATACACTGCCCTGAGGCTATTCCCCTCCCGTGGGGAGTTATGCTACGCTCTGCTGCACCCACAACACCAGCCTCAGCGGTCTACCCTGCAGCGGCGGTTCACTCTGACCGCAATCCATGGGTGACGTAGTCAGACATTTAAACATCAAAACCACATAAATAGTTCCGCCACTGGTTTGACCACCCTGAGCCACGGAACCGGGTCGCCGCCACGAAGACTACAACCACCAGCATCCACCAAAAAGGGTCCGGCTCCGGGTGTCCCAAGGCCCAGGGGGTGCATCAGAACATTTTCATCACCTTTCACAATCACCAATGGGACAAGGCAGGGATGTCCTCTGTCCCCTCTCTTATACATCCTAGTGATGGAGCACCTGCTCTCATCAATTCGCCATAACCCCAATATTAGGTGGATTGAGGTGGGAGGCACCGAGTACAAGTGCTCTCTATTTGCTGATGATGTCCTAGTATATATCACTCAATCACATATATCCATCCATGCTGTTATGGCTGAAATAGATCACTTTGTTACATGGTCAAATTTTAAAATCAATGCAGCGAAATCTGAGGCCCTCGATGTCTCCCTCCCCAAATCCATATAGGATTCCATCCAGTCCAACTTTCCCTTTGCCTGGCCCTCACAGGGTATCAAATACTTAGGAATTCCTATTCATAGAGACCTCTCCCATCTATGTTATCTTAATTTTGGGCCCTTTATTGAACAACTCCATACAGACCACGGTTGGCAAGTTAGAACTGTAAGATTCACAACGTGAACCACTGGTGTTTTGTGGAAAAGCACATGTACACTGTGTTCCAAATTATTATGCAAAAAGTGTTTAGGAGTGATAAGGGAAGAATTTGTTTGTTTGTCAGTTAAATTCAGTGATGGTGATGTGTGTCAGGGCTCTTTATATCACTGTAAGCAATTGCAGACACCTGTGCTAATTAGTTTGGCAGGTGTGTCCAATGTAAGGTAAGACTACTTAAGAAGGCTGTCTCACATTATTAAGCAGCCTACATTTTCTGCCAAAATGGGAAAGAAAAAGGATGTGTCGGCTGCTGAGAAGCAACAAATTGTGGAGTGTTTAGGTCAAGGCATGACTACAATCAACATTGTGCGATGATCAGGATGAAGTGTCTTGGCAATCAAGAAGTATGTAGCTGATTCACAGTACACACGTGTGCGTGCTGATAAGGGCAAATTGAGGACTCTTTCCTACAGGCAATTACGTCAGGTTAAAAGAGCAGCGGCAAAAAAGCCTTGTCATAGCAGCAGACAAGTTTTTGAAGCTGCTGGTGCCTCCAACGTCCCCCGAACAACAAGATGCAGGGTCCTTCAGAGGTTTGCAGCTGTGCATACGCCATCCTGTCGACCTCCTCTATCCACTTCACACAAGCAGAAACGGCTCCAGTGGGCTAAACATTACATGAAGACTGATTTCAAAACTGTTTTGTTCACGGATGAGTGCCGTGCAGCGCTCGATGGTCCAGATGGATGGAGTGGAGGATGGCTGGTTGATGGACACCCCACGCAAACACGGCTACAGCGCCAACAAGGAAGAGGTGAAGTAATGTTTTGGGCTGGAATCATGGGGAGAGAGATTGTCGGCCCCTTTAGGATCCCTGAAGGCGCTAAAGATGAACTCCATAATGTATGTGGATTTTCTCAAACAGCACTTCCTGCCATGGTTCAAGAAGAAGAACCGTGTATTTCACAGCAAGATCATTTTTTTGCATGATAATGCACCATCTCATGCTGCACATAAAACATCTGCATCTCTGGCTGATATGGGCATAAAAGGGGACAAACTTATGGTGTGACCCCCATGCTCCCCTGACCTCTACCCCATTCAGAACCTCTGGAGCATCATCAAAAGGAGTGTCTATGATGGCGGGAGGCAGTTCACATCTAAGCAACACCTCTGGGAGGGTATTCTGTCCTCATGTAAAACAATTGAAGCAGAAACCATCCAAAACCTGACAAATTCAATGGACGAGAGAGTTCAGAAGCTCCTTTCGAACAAGGGGTCCTATGTGAAAATGTAACATCACCTAGAATAAAGTTTTGAGTTGAAAACTGTTTGATTTCAGTTTCTAATAACCTGCTAATGCTTATAATTTCAAAAATGACCATTTTTTTGGTCTTTATTAAAATGAAAAGGTTGATCGAAAAGTTTGGGGGATCTAATAGTGTGGCAACCCAGTAGTCATGATTACTTCGAATTCTGACAATATGAGGGTCATGTTGCAGGTAGTGCAGCAAGAAGGCACTTATGTGTCTTGCGCATCTCGGAGCCCCAAAATTATTTTCCGGGCTAGATGCAGCTAAAAATTATTATTAATTTTAAATCTGGTGGAGCTTAGTATAGATGGCCTAATAGGATCAGTGCTGCACACTGCTACAAAGCCCAAATTATTTTCCAGCCAAGATACAGATAAACATGATTAGTAATTTTAAATCTGGTGGAGCTTATTATAGATGGCCTAATAGAATCAGTGCTGCACACTGCTACAAAGCCCAAATTATTTTCCAGCCAAGATACAGATAAACATGATTAGTAATTTGAAAGCTTAAAACGGTTAGTACGGTGATTTTAACCAATCATCAAGCTTTTACTCTCCCCAGGATGACACAGGGGTAGAAAAGTCGTTTCGGATCCATGATTTGTTCATCTTTATGAACGTGAGTCTGTCTACATTATCAGTGGAGAGCCGCGTGCGCTTATCTGTCAGCACACCACCAGCAGCGCTGAACACACGTTCAGACAGAATGCTGGCTGCGGGGCATGACAAGATCTCCAAGGCGTAAGTGGCTAGCTCCGGCCATTTATCCAGATTGGAAGCCCAAAAGGAGCAAGGGTCCAGTGACACAGTCATGGCTTCAATGTTTACTTGGAGATACTCCTGTACCATCGTCTCTAGGCGTTGACTATGTGTCAGACTTCTTGTCTCCTGTGGCCTTGCAAAGGATGGGCTAAAAAAGTGGTGAAATGATTCCGCAAAATTGATGTTACCAGCAGATACTGTGGTTCTGTTACGGTTTGAGTGCTGAACACTTGACGGTCCCACGGTTGGCAAGTTGGAACTGTGAGATTCACTACGGGCACCACTGGTGTTTTGTGGAAAAGCACATGTAAGATTCTGCAACAGTCTCTGCTGATACTCCTGCATGCGTGCATCCCTTTCTATGGCAGGAAAAATTTCGGCAAATTTACTTTTGTACCGGGGATCTAACAGTGTGGCAACCCAGTACTCAAGATTATTTCTAATTCTCACAATTCGAGGGTCATGTTGCAGGTAGTGCAGCAAGAAGGCACTCATGTGTGTTGCGCATCCAGGAGCACCAAGTCCCTGTTGTGTTGGTGGCGAGGTAACAATCATGCTTCCTTCCTCTGTCCTCTCCCCCCAACCTCGCACAACAGAAATGTGATCAAGGTCTCCCTCATCTGATGAGTCTTCCATCAGTTCGTCCTCCACTTCTTCCTGGGCTCCTGAACCTTCCTCACTAGTTTGGCTGCTACCATGCGCCCTGGTAAAGCCATCTCCCCCACCCTCACATGCCTGCCGCCTTGGTGCTGCCGACCGTCTGGACCTTGCAGATGTTAGCCCTTCCGCATACAACTTCTCCTCCTCTACTTCCTCCACCTCCTCTTGTGCTACCACCTGACTCCGAATTCTGTTTAACATGTGCTCCAGCATGTAAATCACCGGAATAGTCATGCTGATAATGGCATCGTCAGCACTTAACATCTTCGTCGCCATTTCAAAACTGTCCAGAACGGTGCATAGGTCCCTGATCTGAGACCACTCCTCCAGCGTGAGTTGCCCCACCTCTGGATCTCGTTGGCCCAGGCTATACGTCAGAACGTATTGCACCAGGGCTTGTCGGTGCTGCCACAGTCGCTGCAACATGTGCAGAGTTCAATTCCACCGGGTAGGCACATCGCATTTTAGCCGGTGAAGTGGCAGGCCCAACGACTTCTGTAGAGATGTAAGTCGCTGAGCTGCGGGATGCGAACGGCGGAAGTGAGCACACAGCGACCGTGCCCTCTGCAGAAGGCCATCTAGTCTGGGATAGTGGGCTAAAAATTGCTGGACAACCAGGTTCAACACGTGAGCCATACAAGGCACGTGTGTGACATTGCCCCGGCGAAGGGCCGCACCCAGGTTTGCAGCATTGTCGCACACGGCCTTCCCTGGTTTCAGGTCCAGTGGAGACAACCATTCATGAAATTGGTTCTCCAGAGCTGACCACAACTCCTCAGCTGTGTGACTCACATTTCCCAGACATTTCAAAGTAAAAACCGCCTGATGACGTTGAGCCCTACTGCCAGCATAGTAAGGAGGTGTGCAGGATCCCTTCTGCGCAGTTAGAAAGCTTGTGGCATGACCAGACAGGCTTTGGGTGCAGGTGGAAGACCGAGAGGAGGTTGAGGAGGCAGAAGCAGTGGAGGAACTTTGACATAAAGAGGATTGACGCACAACTCGTGGGGACGGCAAGACTTGGACAGCAGCCCCTTGTCCTGCTGTCACCATAGTTACCCAGTGCCCAGTCAGCGACATGTAACGCCCCTGTCCATGCCTACTCGTCCAAGTGTCTGTGGTGAAATGCACCCTGTCACACACAGAGTTTCTCAAAGAAGCGGTGATGTTGTGTGCGACATGCTGGTGGAGCGCAGGCACACCTTTCTTTGAGAAGTAGTGCCGACTGGGCAGCTGGTACTGGGGCACTGCAACGGACATAAGGTCTCGAAAATCCTCTGTGTCCACCAGGCGGAAAGGCAGCATTTCTGAAGCCAAGAGCTTGCAGATGGTGAAATTCAACCTCTTAGCTTTCTCATGGCTAGGAGGAAATGGTCTTTTACTTGTCCACATCTGAGGGACCGAGGGCTGGCTATTGTGCTTAGACGGGGTTGATAAGGGTGTCCCCGGCAAACTGCCGGTCTGTGAGGAAGATGCAGGCGGACATGTTAGGTTGCCTTGATCCAAAGGTGGTGCTATCGATGTCGGACAGCGCTCAACACCAGCTGGTGTTACCACCTCCAAAGAAAATGATGACCTGCCAATCACGCTGGCTGTTGCGGGTAAAGAGGTGGCAGGTCTGCGCCCCAAAACAGGTGTGACTGCTGTCCCCCCAGTCACAGAGGATGAAGAGGCCGCGGATGCACAAGATATGGCAGACGGTGGTTGGCCCGGCCGGCTAGGCCGCATTGTAGCACACTGAGCTTCCCACTGCAACTTATGATTCATGTCCATGTGCCGGTTCATGCATGAAGTACTCAAACTATGTATTTTTTGGCCTCTACTTAGCTTTTGCTGACAAATGTTACAGATAACACGAGTTGGGTCATCTTTATCGATCTGAAAAAATGCCCAGGCTATGCAAAGCTTAGCACCCATGCGACCTGAAGAGCCACCACGACTTGTGGTGAGAGGCAGAGTTGTGTTTGAGGATGCAGTTGTTGACGTGCTTCCAGAACTACGTCTTTGTCCAGGAAGGCGCAACCTGACCTCGTCGTCACTAGCATCTTCCTCCACCTCCTCTGCTGACCTCATCTCTTGGCTGACTGTGGGTTGACAGTAAGTGGGATCTCCAACCTCATCATCATCACCCTGTGCGTTATCACACCCGTCGTCCTCAGAGCCAACCTGTTCCTGCCCTGACAAAAAACTAAAGTTGTCGCTCCAATCAGGTATTTGAATCTCATCATCGTCTTCCTCATTGTCTCCACCAACAGGAGTTACAGTTTGGGAACGAGGGTCTACATTATGGTCAGAACCTTCTGCGTCTGGTCCTGGATCCGACTCATAAAGATTTTGGGCATCAGTGCAGATCATTTCCTCATCTGGATTCACAGAAGCGCTGGAGTCGACCTCTGATTCCCAGGCTATAGTATGAGTAAACAGCTCTGCAGACTCAAACTTCTGTTCTACCTCATACTCAGACAGGCAGCTGGAGATTTGGGAGCTGTGAGGAAGCAAGTGCGATTGGGGTGACACCTTTGAGGACTGGAGTATTTGTGATGTTGAAGTTGATGTGGAGGAGAGCCCACTTAAAGGAGCACTTGATATCCGTTGAAGCACCTGCTGTTTTTGTGCCTCATCTGGAATTTGTAGCGATTGGAGTGGCCGTAAGAAAGGGATCTTATCACATTGTCCGCTAAAAGAAGTAGACATTTTAGTTTGGCTGGGAGATGGTCTTTCTTCTGCAGATGTTACTGTTGCTTTAACACCTACCCCACGGACACAACCTTTTTTCCCCTTCCCAACACGCCTATTCCCCTTTCCACCAGCAGCAGGCCTTTTTCCACTCATTTTGGTGGTTAACTAATTCACAACTCTGGAGTTGTTTGCACAAAAAAACAATGAATGGGAACCGAGCAGAGCTGAGTGGCCAAACTGTGGTATTAGGCCAAAACTATTGGCTGGGTTAGATTGAGAAAAAAATTATATTCGATTTGCAACCTGATGGAGGTCAGTATAGATGGACTAATAGAGAAAGTCCCACACACTGCTAGAAGGCCAAATATTTTTTCAGAGCTAGATGCAGATAAAAATTATTTTTAATTTGCAACCTGATGGAGATCAGTATAGATGGACTAATAGAGAAAGTCCCACACACTGCTAGAAGGCCAACTATTTTTTCAGAGCTAGATGCAGAAAAAAATTATATTCAGTTTGCAACCTGATGGAGGTCTGTATAGATGGATTAATAGAACAAGTCCCACACACAGCTAGAAGCCCAAATATTTTTTCAGAGGTAGATGCAGAAAAAAAATATATTCAGTTTGCAACCTGATGGAGGTCTGTATAGATGGATTAATAGAACAAGTCCCACACACATCTAGAAGCCCAAAATTTTTTCAGAGGTAGATGCAGAAAAAAAATATATTCAGATTGCAACCTGATGGAGGTCAGTATAGATGGACTAATAGAACAAGTCCCACACACAGCTAGAAGCCCAAAAATTTTTTCAGAGGTAGATGCAGATAAAAATAATTTTTAATTTGCAACCTGATGGAGGTCAGTATAGATGGACTAATAGAGAAAGTCCCACACACTGCTAGAAGGCCAAATATTTTTTCAGAGCTAGATGCAGAAAAAAATTACATTCAGTTTGCAACCTGATGGAGGTCAGTATAGATGGACTAATAGAACAAGTCCCACACACAGCTAGAAGCCCAAATATTTTTTCAGAGGTAGATGCAGATAAAAATTATTTTTAATATGCAACCTGATGGAGGTCAGTATAGATGGACTAATAGAGAAAGTCCCACACACTGCTAGAAGGCCAAATATTTTTTCAGATCTAGATGCAAATAAAAATTATTTTTAATTTGCAACCTGATGGAGGTCAGTATAGATGGACTAATAGAGAAAGTCCCACACACTGCTAGAAGGCCAAATATTTTTTCAGAGCTAGATGCAGAAAAAAATTATATTCAGTTTGCAACCTGATGGAGGTCAGTATAGATGGACTAATAGAACAAGTCCCACACACTGCTTGAAGCCCAAATATTTTTTCAGAGCTAGATGCAGAAAAAAATTATATTCAATTTGCAACCTGATGGAGGTCAGTATAGATGGACTAATAGAATGATGCTATGCCCAAAAGATTTTACTTCACTAGGTGCAGTAAAAAAATTGGTATTCTATACACAGGTGGTATATCTTGCAACACAGATAGGCTACTCCACTGACTAACACACTCTGCAATAGGCCAAAAAGGATTAGCTTTGCTAGATTCAGCCAAATGCTGTGAAAAAAACTTGCACAGCACTGGCACAGACCTGCCTGGCAAAAACTGATAGGAACTGATGTAACCTAGTCCTGAAAAGGACTGCAATTACAATTAGTCTTTACTCCCACAATCTATCTATTTAAGAGCACAGACCTGCCTGATAAAAGTCGTAGGAAATGCTGCAACCTAGTCCTTAAAAGGACTGCAATCACAACTATTCCCTACTCCCAAGCTATCTGTAGATTTGTGCGAAAATTGGCTTGAAATTAACAAGGTATAGCGCACACAGCAACAGCGGTGCCGTCTAACACGCAGCTGCAGCAGTTATAAAATGGTGGCGATGGGGAAAATGGCTTGGTCTTATAGGGCAAGGACATGTGACATACACTGCCAATGACACATGCCCTTGCTTGTGTGAAAAACAGCAGTTCGCTCCGTGTGTGCGCTGCTGATAGGCTGACAGACTGCACCTCCCCACTGCAAATGCGGGAAAGAGAAAAAAAAATGGAGATCTTCATTATTCCTGCAGAGATCCATCCCCTGCCCCTCCCCCCACCCCGCTGTACACTCAAACTGCGTATTAACATTAATTTTCATCATTACTGAGAAAAAATCCAGTTATGATTTTGGTGCACGAACAGTTATCGAACATAACCTCGAACAGCCGAATTTTTCTCAAATCGTTCGTGTTCGCCGAACGGCTCGAAAACCGCCCAAAACAGCTCGAATTTGAGATTGGCGAACAGTTCGAGTAGAACAACGCTCATCTCTAGTGATGAGGCATTAAATAAATATAGAAAATTAAATAAATTATGTAAAAAACAAATCAAGACAGCAAACATTGAGGCAGAGAGAATCATTGCCAGAGAAAGTAAAAATAACCCCAAAATATTCTTTAACTACATAAATAGTAAAAAACTAAAAAATGATAGTGTTGGCCCCCTTAAAAATAGTCTGGGTGAAATGGCGGATGAGGATGAGGAAAAAGCAAATATGCTAAATGATTTTTTTTCAACCGTATTTACACAAGAAAATCGCATGACAGAAAACATGATTAGTGATAACAAAAATTCTCCAGTAAATGTCACTTGCTTAACCCAGCAGGAATTATGGCGGCGTCTAAAAATCACTAAAGTTGACAAATCCCCTGGCCCGGATGGGATACACCTGCGAGTACTGCAGGAATTAAGTAACGTCATAGATAGACCATTATTTTTAATCTTTAAAGATTCCATAACAACAGGGTCTGTACCACAGGACTGGCGTATAGCAAATGTGGTGCCAATATTCAAAAAGGGGACAAAAACTGAACTTGTAAATTATAGGCCGGTAAGCTTAACCTCTACTGTGGGTAAAATCCTGGAGGGTTTCCTAAGAGATGCTATGATAGAGTATCTGTAGAAGAAGAATAACCTCATGACCCAATATCAACATGGGTTTACGAGGGACCGTTCCTGCCAAACTAATCTGATCAGTTTTTATGAGGAGGCAAGTTCTGGACTGGACAAAGGAAATGCAGTGGATGTTGTATATATGGACTTTTCAAAAGCTTTTGATACGGTTCCACACAAAAAGTTGATACATAAAATGAGAACAATGGGGATAGGGGAAAATATATGTATGTGGGTTAAGAATTGGCTCAGTGATAGGAAACAAAGGGTGGTTATTAATGGAAAACACTCAGACGGTCTCAGTTAACAGTGGGGTACCACAGGGGTCAGTTTTGGGCCCCCTTCTTTTTAACATATTTATTAATGACCTTGTAGGGGGCATACAGAGTAATATTTCAATATTTGCAGATGACACTAAACTCTGCAGGGTAATCAATAAAGAGGAGGACAATTTTATATTACAGGAGGATCTATGTAAACTAGAAGCTTGGGCTGATAAATGGCAAATGAGCTTTAATGGGGATAAATGTAAGGTACTTGGGCAGAGGAAATAAAATGTATAATTATATGCTTCACAGTAAAACACTGGGCAAAGCTGTAACTGAAAAAGACCTGGGTGTATTGGTGGACGACAAGTTCACTTTTAGTGGCCAGTGTCAGGCTGCTGCTGCAAAGGCAAATAAAATATTGGGATGCATAAAAAGAGGCATAGATGCTCATGAGGAGAACATAATTTTACCTCTGTACAAGTCATTAGTGCAACCACACTTAGAATACTGTGTACAGTTCTGGTCTCCGGTGTATAGGAAAGACATAGCTGAACTAGAGCGGGTGCAGAGAAGAGCGACCAAGGTTATTAGAGGACTGGGGGGTCTGCAATACCAAGACAGGTTATTACACTTGGGGTTATTTACTGTGGAAAAAAGAAGGCTTAGGGGTGATTTTATTACTATGTACAAGTATATGAGGGGACAGTACAAAGACCTTTCTACTGATCTTTTTACACTGAGGCCTGAGACGGGGACAAGGGGGCATCTTCTATGTCTGGAGGAAAGAAGGTTTAATCATAACCACAGACAGGGATTCTTTACTGTAAGAGCAGTGAGACTATGGAACTCTCTGCCTCATGATGTTGTAATGAGTGATTCACTGTTAAAATTTAAGAAGGGCATGGATGCCTTTCTTGAAAAGTATAATATTACAGATTATAAATACTTGATTCCTTGATAGGGTGTTGATCCAGGGAACTAGTCTGATTGTCGTATGGAGTCGGGAAGGAATTTTTTTCCCCAATGTGGAGCTTAGTGTTACATGGGTTTTTTTTTCCTTCCTCTGGATCAACAAGTTAGGCTATGGGATGAACTAGATGGACTTAGTCTTCCTTCAACCTTAAAAACTATGTTACTATGTAAAATAGTTACCTACAGGCCAGGTATTTAAAACTGTGTTTTCTCCGTCACACGGATGACATATACATTTTCAGAAAATACTTCCATTTCTGGCCTCCATTAATTTTTTTTTTCAGTATGTCAGCAAAGTTTTTGACACCGGATTGCTATTCAAAACAGTTACCTACAGGCCAGGCATTTAAAACTGTGTTTTCTCCGTCACACGGATCACATATATGTTTTCAGAAAATACTGCCATTTCAGATCTTCATTAAAACTTTGTTGCAGTGTGTCAGTGAAGCAATTGACACCAGATTGCTGTTCAAAATAGTTACCTACAGGCCAGGTATTAAAAACTGTATTTTCACCTTCACACGGATCACATATACGTTTTCAGAAATGAATGCCATTTTTTGCCTCCATTAAAAATTTGTTGCAGAGCATCAGTGAAGCAGTAGACACAAGATTGCTGTTCGAAATAGTTACCTACAGGCCAGGTATTTAAAACGGCGTTTTCTCCGTCACATGGATCACATATACATTTTCAGAAAATACTGCCAATTTTGGTCTTCATTAATTTTTTTTTTCAGTGTGTCAGCAAAGTTTTTGACACCAGTTTGCTGTTCAATATAGTTACCTACAGGCCAGGCATTTAAAACTGTGTTTTCTGCGTCACACAGATCACATATACGTTTTCAGAAAATACTGCCATTTCTGGCCTCCTTTAAAAGTTTGTTTCAGTGTGTCAGTGAAGCAACTTGACACCAGATTGCTGTTCAAAAGAGTTACCTACAGGCCAGGTTTTTAAAACTGTGTTTTCTGCGTCACAAGGATCACATATACGTTTTCTGAAAATAATGCCATTTCGGATCTTCATTAAGAATCTGTTGCAGTGTGTCAGTGAAGCAATTGACACCAGATTGCTGTTCAAAATAGTTACCTACAAGCCAGGCATTTAAAACTGTTTTCTCTGTCACACGGATCACATATACGTATTCAGAAAATACTGCCATTTCGGATCTACATTAAAAATTTGTTGCAGGGTGTCAGTGTAGCAATTGACCCCAGATTGCTGTTCGAAATAGTTACCTGCAGGCCAGGTATTTAAAACTGTGTTATCTCCGTCACACGGATCACATATAGGTTTTCCGAAATTACTGCCATTTCTGGCCTCCATTAAAAATTTGTTGCAGTGTGTAAGTGAAACATTTGACACCAGATTGCCGTTCAAAATAGTTACCTACAGGTCAGGTATTTAAAACTGTGTTTTCTCCATCACAAGGATCACATATATATTTTCAGATAATACTGCCATTTCTGGCCCCCATTAATTTTCTTTTTAGTGTGTCAGCAAAGTTTTTGACACCGGTCTGCTTTTCAAAACAGTTACGTACAGGCCAGGCATTTAAAACTGTGTTTTTTCCATCACACGAATCACATATACGTTTTCAGAAAATACTGCCATTTCAGATCTTCATTAAAACTTTGTTGCAGTGTGCAAGTGAAACAATTGACACCACATTGCTGTTCAAAATACTTACCTACAGGCCAGGTATGTAAAAATGTTTATTCTCTGTCACACGGATCACATATACGTTTTTAGAAAACACTGCAATTTCTGGCCTCCATCAAAAATTTGTTGCAGTGTGTCAGTGAAGCAATTGACACCAGAATGCTCTACAAAATAGTTACCTACAGGCCAAGTAATTAAAACTGTGATTTCTCCGTCAAACGGATCACATATACGTTTTCAGAAAATACTGCCATTTCTCGCCTCCATTAAAAAAAATTGCAGTGTGTCTGCAAAGTTTTTGACACCGGTTTTCTGTTCAAAATACTTACCTACAGGCCAGGTATTTAAAACTGTGTTTTCTGTGTCACATGGATCACATATACGTATTCAGAAAATACTGCCATTTCTGGCCTCCATTAAAAATTTCCTTCCGTGTATCATTGAAGCAATTGACATCAGATTGCTGTTCAAAATAGTTACCTACAGGCCAGGCATTTAAAACTGCATTTTCTCTGTCATACGGTTCACATAAATGTTTTCAGAAATTAATGCCATTTTTTGCCTCCATTAAAAATTTGTTGCAGAGTTTCAGTGAAGCAATTGACATAAGATTCCTATTCGAAATAGTTACCTACAGGACAGGTATTTAAAACTGTGTTTTCTCAGTCACATGGATCACATATGCATTTTCAGAAAATACTGCCTATTTTGGCCTCCATTAAAAAAAAATTTCAGTGTGTCAGCAAAGTTTTTGACACTAGTTTGCTGTTCAAAATAGCTACCTACAGGCCAGGCATTTAAAACTGTGTTTTCTGCATCACAAGGATCTCATATACGTTTTCTGAAAATAATGCCATTTCGGATCTACATTAAAAATTTATTGCTGTGTGTCAGTGTAGCAATTGACACCAGATTGCTGTTCAAAAAAGATACCTACAGGCCAGTTATTTAAAACTGTGTTTTCTCCGTCACATGGATCACATATACTTTTTCAGAAAATACTGCCATTTCTTGCCTCCATTAATTTTTTTTTTCAGTGTGTCAGTGAAGCAATTGCCACCAGATTGCTGTTCAAAACAGATAACTACAGGCCAGGTTTTTTAAACTGCGATTTCTCAGTCACTCGGATCACATATACGTTTTCAGAAAATAATGCCATTACTGGCCCCCATTAAAAATTTGTTTCTATGTGTCAGTGAAGCAATTGACATCAGATTGCTGTTCAAAATAGTTACCTACAGGCCACTTATTTAAAATTGTGTTTTCTTTGTGACAGAGATCACATATACGTTTTCAGAAAATAATGCCATTTCTGGCCTCCATTAAATTTTTTTTTCAGTGTGTCAGTGAAGCAATTGACACCAGCTTGCTGTTCAAAATACTTACCTACAGGCCAGGTATTTAAAACTGTGACATCTCCGTCACACGGATCACATATAAGTTTTCAGAAATTACTGCCATTTCTGGCCTCCATTAAAATTTGTACCAGTGTGTCAGTGAAGCAATTGACACCAGATTGCTGTTCAAAATACTTACCTACAGGCCAGGTATTTAAAACTGCGTTTTATCCATCACATGGATCAAATATACATTTTCAGAAAATACTGCCAATTTTGGCCTCCATTAATTATTTTTTCAGTGTGTCAGCAAAGTTTTTGACACCAGTTTGCTGTTCAAAATAGTTACCTACAGGCCAGGCATTTAAAACTGTGTTTTCTGCATCACACGGATCACATATAGGTTTCAGAAAATACTGCCATTTCTGGCCTCCTTTAAAAATTTGTTTCAGTGTGTCAGTGTAGCAATTGACACCAGATTGCTGTTCAAAATAGTTACCTACAGGCCACTTATTTAATACAGCGTTTTCTCCGTCACATGGATCACCTATACATTTTCAGAAAATATTTTGGCATCCATTAAATTTTTTTTTCAGTGTGTCAGCAAAGTTTTTGACACTGGTTTGCTGTTCAAAACAGATAACTACAGGCCAGGTTTCTAAAACTGTGTTTTCTCCGGCACATGGATCACATATACGTTTTCAGAAAATAATGCCATCTCCGGCCCCCATTAAAAATTTGTTTCTATGTGTCAGTGAAGCAACTGACATTAGATTGCTGTTCAAAATAGTTACCTACAGGCCAGGCATTTAAAACTGTGTTTTCTCCATCACATGGATGACATATATGCTTTTAGAAAATACTGCCATTTCGGATCTTCATTAAAAATTTGTTGCAGTGTGTCAGTGAAGCAATTGACACCACATTGCTGTTCAAAATAGTTACCTACAGGCCACTTTTTTAAAACTGTGTTTTCTTTGTCACAGAGACCACATATACTTTTTCAGAAAATTATGCCATTTCTGGCCTCCATTAAATTTTTTTTCAGTGTTTCAGCAAAGTTTTTGACACCGGTTTGCTTTTCAAAATAGTTACATACAGGCCAGGTATTTAAAACTGTGTTTTCTCCGTCACACGGATGACATATACATTTTCAGAAAATACTGCCATTTCTGGCCTCCATTAATTTTTTTTTTCTGTATGTCAGCAAAGTTTTTGACACCAGTTTGCTGTTCAAAACAGTTACTCACAGGCCAGGCATTTAAAACTGTGTTTTCTCCGTCATACGGATCACATATACGTTTTCAGAAAATACTGCCATTTCAGATCTTCATTAAAACTTTGTTGCAGTGTGTCAGTGAAGCAATTGACACCAGATTGCTGTTCAAAATGGTTACCTACAGGCCAGGTATTTAAAACTGTGTTTTCTATGTCACAAAGATCACATATACATTTTCAGAAAATACTGCCATTTCTGGCCTCCATTAAAAATTAGTTTCAGTGTGTCAGTGAAGCAATTGACATCAGGTTGCTGTTCAAAACAGTTACCTACAGTTCAGGCTTTTAAAACCGTGCTTTCTCCGTCACACAAAACACATATACATATTCTGAAAATACTTCCATTTCTGGCCTCCATTAATTTTTTTTTTCAGTGTGTCAGCAAAGTTTTTGACACCGGTTTGCTGTTCAAAAAGTTTCCTACAGGCCACACATTTAAAACTGTGTTTTTTACGTCACATGGATCACATATACATTTTTAGAAAATATTTCCATTTCGGATCTTCATTAAAAAATTTTTGCAGTGTGTTAGTGTAGCAATTGACAGCAGATTGCCGTTCAAAATAGTTACCTTCATGCCAGGTATTAAAAATTGTGATTTCTCCGTCGCACGGATAACATATGTTTTCAGAAAATACTGCCATTTCTGGCCTCCATTAAAAAAATTTCAGTGTGTCTGCAAAGTTTTTGACACCGGTTTGCTGTTCAAAATACTTCCCTACAGGCCAGATATTCAAAACTATGTTTTCTGTGTCACACAGATCACATATACGTATTCAGAAAATACTGCCATTTCTGGCCTCCATTAAAAATTTCCTTCCGTGTATCATTGAAGCAATTGACATCAGATTGCTGTGCAAAATAGTTACCTACAGGCCAGGCATTTAAAACTGTATTTTCTCTGTCGCACGGTTCACATAAACGTTTTCAGAAATTAATGCCATTTTTTGCCTCCATTAAAAATTTGTTGCAGAGTATCAGTGAAGCAATTGACATAAGATTCCTATTCGAAATAGTTACCTACAGGCCAGGTATTTAAAACTGTGTTTTCTCCGTCACATGGATCACATATGCATTTTCAGAATATACTGCCAATTCTGGCCTCCATTACATTTTTTTCAGTGTGTCAGCAAAGTTTTTGACACCAGTTTGCTGTTCAAAATAGTTACCTACAAGCCAGGCATTTAAAACTGTGTTTTCTCCATCACACGGATCACATATACATTTTCAGAAAATACTGCCATTTCAGATCTACATTAAAAATTTGTTGCTGTGTGTCAGTGTAGCAATTGACCCCAGATTGCTGTTCAAATTAGTTACCTGCAGGCCAGGTATTTAAAACTGTGTTATCTCCTTCCCACAGATCACATATAGGTTTTCCGAAACTACTGCCGTTTCTGGCCTCCATTAAAAATGTGTTGCAGTGTGTAAGTGAAACAATTGACACCAGATTGCTGTTCAAAATAGATACCTACAGGCCAGGCATTTAAAACTGTGTTTTCTCCGTCACAAGGATCACATATACATTTTCAGATAATACTGCCATTTCTGGCCTCCATTAATTTTTTTTTCTGTCTGTCAGCAAAGTTTTTGACACTGGTCTGCTGTTCAAAACAGTTCCGTACAGGCCAGGCATTTAAAACTGTGTTTTCTCTGTCACACGAATCACATCTATGTTTTCAGAAACTACTGCCATTTCCGATCTTTATTAAAAATTTCTTGCAGTGTGTCAGTGAAGCAATTGACACCAGATTGCTGTTCAAAACAGTTACCTACAGTCCAGGTATTTAAAACTGTGTTTTCTCCATCACACGGATCACATATACGTTTTCAGAAATTATTGCCATTTCTGGCCTCCATTAAAAATTTGTCGCAATATGTCAGTGAAGCAATTGACATCAGATTGCTGTTCAAAATATTTACTTACAGGCAAGGTATTTAAAACTGTGTTTTCTCCGTCACACGGATCATATATACATTTTCAGAAAATACTGCCATTTCTGGCCTCCATTAAAAATTTGTTTTAGTGTGTCAGTGAAGCAATTGACATCAGATTGCTGTTCAAAATAGTTACTTACTGGCCTGTCATTTAAAACTATGTTTTCTCTGTCACACGGATCACATATATGTTTTTAGAAAACTATGCCATTTCTGGCCTCGATTAAAAGTTTGTAGCAGTGTGTCAGTGAAGCAATTGACACCAGATTGCTGTTCAAAACATTTACCCACAGGCCAGGCAATTAAAACTGTGTTTTCTCCGTCACACGGATCACATATACAGTTTCAGAAAATGCTGCCATTTCTGTCCTCCATTAATTTTTTTTTCAGTGTGTCAGCAGAGTTTTTTACACCGGTTTGCTGTTCAAAACAGTTACCTGCAGGTCAGACATTTAAAACTGTGTTTTCTCCATCACACGGATCACATATACGTTTTCAGAAAATACTGCCATTTCTGGCCTCCATTAAAAATTTGTTTCTGTGTGTCAGTGAAGCAATTGACACCAGATTGCTGGTCAAAAAACTTACCTACAGGCCAGGTATTTTAAACTGTGTTTTCTCTGTCACACAGATCACATATACGTTTTCAGAAAATACTGCCATATCTGGCCTCCATTAAATTTTTTTTTCAATGTGTCTGCAAAGTTTTTAACACTGGTTAGCTGTTCAAAATAGTTACCTACAGGCCAGGTATTTAAAACTGTATTTTCTGCGTCACACGGATAACATATACGTTTTCAGAAAATACTGCCATTTCTGGCCTGCATTAAAAAATTGTTTCAGTGTGTCAGTGAATCAATTGACACCAGAATGCTGTTCAAAATAGTTACCTACAGGCCAGTTATTTAAAACTGTGTTTTCTCCGTCACACGGATCACATATACGTTTTCAGAAAATAATGCCATTTCTGGCCTCCATTAAAAATTTGTTTCAGTGTCAGTGAAGCAATTGACCTCAGATTGCTGTTCAAAATTCTTTCCTACAGGCCAGGCATTTAAAACGGTGTTTTCTCCGTCACACGGATCACATATACGCTTTTAGAAAATACTGCCATTTCGAATCTTCATTAAAAATTTGTTGCAATGTGTCAGGCTAGTTTTTGACACCGTTTTGCCGTTTAAAACAGTTACCTACAGGCCAGACATTTAAAACTGTGTTTTCTCCATCACACGGATCACATATATGTTTTCAGAATATACTGTAATTTCGGATATTCAATAAAACTTTGTTGCAGTGTGTCAGTGAAGCAACTGACACCATATTTCTGTTCAAAATACTTACCTACAGGCCAGGTATTTAAAACTGTGATTTCTCCGTCACACGGATCACATATACGTTTTAAGAAATTACTGCCATTTCTGGCCTCCACTAAAAATTTGTTGCAGTGTGTCATATATGTTTTCAGAATATACTGTAATTTCGGATCTTCAATAAAACTTTGTCGCAGTGTGTCAGTGAAGCAATTGACACCAGATTGCTGTACAATATAGTTGCCTACAGGCCAGGTATTCAAAACTGTGTTTTCTCTGTCACACAGATCACATATATACGTTTTCAGAAAATACTGCCATTTCTGGCCTCCATAAAAAATTTGTTGCAGTGTGTCAGTGAAGCAATTGATACCAGATTGCTGATCAAAATAGTTACCTACAGGCCAGGCATTTAAAACTGTGTTTTCTCTGTCACACAGATCACATATACTTTTTCAGAATTTATTGCCATTTCTGGCCTCCATTAAAAATTTGTTGCAGTGTGTCAGTGAAGCAATTGACACCAGATTGCTGTTCAAAATAGTTACCTACAGGCCAGGTATTCAAAACGGTGTTTTCTCTGTCGCATAGATCACATATATGTTTTTAAAAAATACTGCAATTTCTGGCTTCCATTAAAACTTTGTTTCAGTGTGTCAGTGAAGCAATTGACACCAGATTGCTGTTCAAAATAGTCACCTACAGGCCAGGTACTTAAAACTGTGGTTTGTCAGTCACACGGATTACATATAAGTTCACTCCAAATTCAGTCATTTGTTGTGAGTGTGGAAGACATTTACGTCTATTTAAAGTGGGCAAGGCACGTGGCAAGGGACCGAGAACTGGACGTGATGTTGATGATGGTGCATACAGAGGCTGAGGCCGTGGGCAAGCTGAAATTGTGCCATAACAAACACCCACATCTACTCACTGGACCTTCCTGTCTCAGTTAATAGGGAACCGCAGAACACCAGTATTAAACACAGAGCAGTGTCAAAAGGTTATTAGTTGGATAGCAGATAATGCTTCCAGTCACTTAGCCAACATCACCACCACCTTGTCTTCCACATGTTCAAGTCTCAGTTGCTGTGAGTCTGGACCGCATATTCCACACCCTGAACCTCCTTCCTCCCACCTTGCCGAGTGCCCAGAGACAACTCATCCAACACTTGGACACTCCGAAGAGCTGTTCACTTTCCCATTTATAGATCGGGCCTCTCGCCCGGTCCACTTGAAACGAAGTGAGGCAAGAGGAGATCGCATGTAGCGATGCCCAAATATTTGAGCAGCCACGGTCACACGAAGGCGACGGTGGGAAAGTGTCACAAGAGGTGGACGATGATGAGACACAATTGCCAGAAAGTCTGGAGGATGACCAGAGTGCGGAAGTGGAGTACATGGTGGTGGATGATAAAGCAACTGACCCAACCTGGCAGGAGGACATGCAGAGCGAGGACAGCAGCACACAGGGGAGGGAGGCAGAGCACCCCACAGGCAGGTTGAAGCAGTGTGCTGGCCGCAGAAAGAAGGAAGGCAACTGTTCCCCGTAACACCAACGCAAAGGAAGTTTCCAGTACAACTGTTAGGTCTTCCCGACTCAGGTTATTTTTTCAAGATTCTGCCGATAACCCCAAAAAGGCCATTTGCACTACCTGCCAGGCCAGCATCAGCAGGGGTGGCAAAACGACCAGCCTGACCACCACCAGCATGAGCAGGCACATGGCAACAAAGCACCCAACATTGTGGGCGGAACCCCAGGGTCCAGGAACAGTGTCTGCAGGTGGCACCATTGCTTCTTCCGCTGTTGTGCATGCAAGCCAATTCACTGTCCATGGTGCAAGCGAAGATGCCTCCTGCCCTGCACCTGTCGTTGCACACTCTCAAGTAGCAGCATCAGGAAGCATGTCCATGTCCTTGTCCCAGCACAGCGTTCAGTTGTCCATACCCCAGTCCTTGGAATGCAAGTGCAAATACGCAGCCAACGCCCCCCAGGCCACAGTACTAAATTTCCACATTTCATGACAGCTTGTGCTCAAAATGTTGCCTTTTAGGCTCGCGGAGATGGAAGCATTCCGAAACCTGATGGCGGCGGCCGTTCCTCGGTATTCGGTCCCCAGCCGCCACTATTTCTCCCGGTGTGTCATCCCCGCATTACACAAGCACATGTCCCAAAACATTAACCGTGCCCTCAACAACGCAGTTACCGGGAAAGTCCACCTAACCACGGACACGTGGACAAGTGCTTGTGGGCATGAACGGTACATTTCATGTCGCTTACGGCACACTGGGTTAACATAGTAGAAGCCGGAACCCAGTGGTACCTTGGGACGGAACACGTCCTCCTGACGCTGAGGATTACGGGCCCTAGGTCAATCAGGGTTGCCCCCACAGTCTACAGCTCCTGCACCTCATCCTCCTTAGCCTCCACCTCGTCTTCAGCCTCCATCTCCGGAATGACCACATCAGTCACAAGCTGGAAGCACTGCAGCACTGCCTCTGCCAAATGACAACAGGCTGTGCTGAATCTAATATGTTTAGGTGACAAACCGCACAATGCTGAAGAGTTGTGGACAGCTCTGAAAGAGCAGGCAGATCTGTGGCTCACACCGCTGAACCTACAGCCAGGCATGGTCGTGTGTGACAATGTCCGAAACCTGGTGTCGGCTCTCACACGTACCATGGGGGGAAGAAGGTAACGCCAAAACGCGTGTCGGCGTGGACGCGTGGTCCACGTGAGAGCATCCCCTCAGTCAGCCCTCAGCCCAGGTATATACTAGCACTATACTAAGTGGCCACATACATTTTTATGTTGCCAAGCTGTTAGACTGAATGAGATATGATCACTAGATACATACTACCTGGGATATATATTAGAGATCAGTAGATGAGGTGTACTAGGGTTTAATACTATAGACCTTGTGGGTTTCTCAATTGTGGACCTTGGTGTCTATTGAGCATGATGGTATTTTAGATATGTATGTCTTGCATTGTCTCTGCCATATATTTTGTGTATATTCTTCTTAACTATATATTTAATAAAAGTTACATTTTATGATTAAATCACCTGCTGAGTAGTTTTGATCGCTTTTTTCCCCTTCGCTGTATATGGAATGAACTGTCTGTCTACGCCTTGGAGGTTCTGGGCTGCTCTGACAATAACGTTTGAACACAGCGGGTTTTTAGTGCCGCTGGTGGAATTATTACCGATAAGTGCATCCGCCTGTCAACTGAAAATGCTGACAGGCTGACTTTTATAAAAATGAACAAGGGCTGGATTGGGCCAGACTTCCCAACACCACTGAATGATAGCAGCGTAACATAAACTCAAATCCAGTGTCTTTTTTTTGGGAGGTGTATTCCCATGCCCTCTGCACACCCACACATAGGTATACACTTCCTGATTTTGGCTATTTGCTCTTGTCCTCTTTCTCCTCATCCTCCACCACCATATCACCAGGGTGACGGTGGTCCATGATGCAACGCCCACATAATTATTTTAAAGGGTGTTTATTGCTTATGATGCCTGAAAAAAATTAAAAATGATAGAGTATGTTCATGTATACCCCCAGGAGTAAATGCTAGTCAGCCCATACACTTAGTGCATGGACATTCCAAGTATAGGACACCCGCTTCTTTCTAATGGGAACATTTTTTTATGAGGCCCTCTAAGTCTCTTGCAAGGGGCATTGGAGTGCCCCCCAATTTTTGGCAGCGCTTGCATTCACTGCATAGGCCAACACTATGGGAGACCCTCTCTTTTCTAATGAGAATTTGTTGTTACTGTGGCCCTTCTCTTTGTGTCTTTAAATTTTTAGTGGAGTTTTTCCTAAAATTGGTCAGCCGTTGGACTCACTCATACCCTATAACTGTATAGCAGACCCTCTCCTTTCTAATGGGAAAATGTCGTACTTGTTACTGTGGCCCTGCTCTATGTGTCTTTCAATTTTAAGTGGAGTTTTTCTTAAAATTGGTCAGCCGTTGGACTCACTGCATACCCAATAACTGTATAGCAGACCCTCTCCTTTCTAATGGGAACATGTCGTTCTTTTTACTGTGGCCCTGCTCTATCTGTCTTTAAAGTCCTAGTGGGGTTTTCCTAAAATTGGTCAGCTGTTAGATTCACTACATACCCTATAACTGTATAGCAGACTCTCTCCTTTCTAATTGGAATTTGTCATTACTGTGGCCCTGCTCAATGTGTTTTTAAATTCTTAGTGGGGTTTTTCCTAAAATTGGTCAGCCGTTGAACTTACTGCATACCCTATAACTGTATAGCAGACCCTCTTCTTTCTAATGGGAACATGTCGTAATTGTTACTGTGGCCCTGCTTTATGGGTCTTTAAATTCCTAGTGGGTAGTGTTGAGCGAGCATGCTCGACACTGCTCGGTAGTCACCCGAGCATCTCGCTACTCGGGATGTTCGGCGAGTACTGAGCATTTCCGGGTTACTCGGGCGGGAGCTCGGGTCTCCGCCCTGCATGTTCGGCGCTCTTTACAGAGCCAATGAATGTGCAGGGATTGACAGCCAGACACTGTAATGCCACAGCCATGTTGTTTGTGGGCTTTACAGTGATTGGCTGGCCGCACAGCGTCACCTTGAGTATTTAAAACCGGGCGCCGCCATCTTGGACACAGTCGCCCGGGATCATACAGTGTAGGGTCAGTGCTGCTGAGTTAGGGAGAGATATATAGTGTGAAATAGGTAGTGTAGGGTCTATAAAGCCTGCCAAATCAAACAAACAGTCCTTCTTAGGACTAATATCCATCCCAGATATCAGGCAGGCAGGCAGTCAGGCTGTATAGGAGACGCAGTGGTTATACCAACAAACAGTGCATTACAGTCCTGTGTGCTCCTGCTGGTCAAATTGCTAGACTTGTCCCGCGGTCTCAGGGGCCAGGAAAAATCCTTTTTTTTATCCAAATCCTGTAATTTTTTTTTCCTCAGTCAGACTGTACAAATACGCAACTTTTTAACCTTTTGGTATCCCCCACCCCCCCGGAAAAAAAAATTGAGTGTGTCTGTGACTGTTCAGACACCAATATATATGTTTAAATGATTCTGGTGTAGGCCACATAACTATAACTGTGGTTTTGCAGTTCCACGGTTCAAATCTCTGTATTATCCAGCTTTTGGCATTTTTTCCTTAAAAAAACAATAATAGTGTCTCCCTGACTGTTCAGACACAAATATATCTGTTTAAAAGATTCTGGTGTAGGCCACATAACTATAACTGTGGTTTTGCAGTTCCACGGCTCAAATCTCTGTATTATCCAGCATTTGGCCTTTTTTCCATAAAAAAAACAGTAATAGTGTCTCCCTGACTGTTCAGACACAAATATATCTGTTTAAAATATTCTGGTATAGGTCACATAACTTTAACTGTGGTTTAGCAGTTCCACGGTTCAAATCTCAGTGTTATCCAGCTTTTACCTTTTTTCCGTTAAGAAAACCAGAAATGTGTCTCACTGACTGTTCAGACACAAATATATCTGTTTAAAAGATTCTGGTGTAGGCCACATAACTATAACTGTTGTTTTGCAGTTCCACGATTCAAATCTCAGAATTATCCAGCTTTTAGCCTTTTTTCCATAAAAAAACAGAAATAGTGTCTCCCTGACTGTTCAGATTCAAATATATCTGTTTAAAAGATTCTGGTATAGGCCACATAGCTATAACTGTGGTTTTGCAGTTCCACGGTTCAAATCTCTGTATTATCCAGCTTTTGGCCTTTTTTCCAAAAAAAAAAAAACAGTAATGTGTCTCCCTGACTGTTCACACACAAATAAATCTGTTTAAAAGATTCTGCTGTAGGCCACATAACTATAACTGTGCTTTTGCAGTTCCACAGTTCAAATCTCAGCATTATCCAGCTTTTTGCCTTTTTTCCATAAAGAAAAACAGTAATGTGTCTCGCTGACTGTTCAGACACAAATATATCTGTTTAAAAGATTCTGGTGTAGGCCACAAAACTATAACTGTGGTTTTGCAGTTCCACGGTTCAAATCTCAGTATTATCCAGCTTTTGGTCTTTTTTCCGTAAAAAAACAGTAATAGTGTCTCCCTGACTGTTCAGACACAAATATATCTGCTTAAAACATTATGGTGTAGGCCACATAACTATAACTGGTTTTGCATTTCCACGGTTCTAATCTCTGTATTATCCAGCTTTTGGCCTTTTTTCCGTAAAAAAATCAGTAATGTGTCTCGCTGACTGTTCAGACACAAATATATCTGTTTAAAAGATTCTGGTGTAGGCCACATAACTATAACTGTGGTTTTGCAGTTCCACGGTTCAAATCTCTGTATTATCCACCTTTTTGCCTTTTTTACATAAAAAAAAACTGTTTGAGTGTTTCCCTCAGTGTTCAGACACAAATATATCTGTTTAAAAGATTCTGGTCTAGGCCAGAGAAAAATAACTGTTGTTCTCCTCTTCCACGGTTCTAATCTCCTTTTTATTACCATTTTTCCATTGATAGTGCGAGTGTAAGCTATTTTACTTCATTTACATTGGGCAAGGCGCGTGGCAAGGGACGTGGAACTGGACATTCTGGTGATGGTGCGTGTAGAGGATGGGGCCGTGGCCAAGGTGAAAATGTGCCACAACCAACAGCCACATCTTCTTGCTCTCACTTCTTGACCCAATTACTAGGGAAGCACACTACAACACCAGTATTGCGAACTGATCAGTGTGAACAGGTTATTAATTGGATAGCAGATAATACTTCCAGTTACCTGGGCACCACCACCTCCAGTCTGTCTTCCACACGGTCAAGTTTTAGTAGCCATGAGTCTCGACCGCATACTCCTCCCCACCCTGATGCTCCTTCCTCCCACCATGCCGAGCATCGTCAGAGAGCAAATGATCCCACACTTGGACACTCTGAAGAGCTGTTCACTGGTCCATTTCCAGATTTGTGCCCCTCGCCTGCTTCGCTTGAAGTGGTGGAAGAGGAGATCCCATGTAGCGATGCCCAAATATTTGAACAGCCACGGCCACAGGAAGACGACGCTGGCAATTAGTCACAAGAGGTGGACGATGACGAGACACAATTGCCACGAAGTGAGGAGGAGTATCGTGGTGCGCAAGTGGAAGAGGAGGAGGTGGTGGATGATCTAGTAACTGACCCAACGTGGCAGGAGAACACACAGAGCGAGGCCAGCAGCACACAGGGGAAGGGAGGCAGAGTACCCCAACAGGCAGGAGGAAGCAGTGTGGTGGCCACACACAGAAGGCGGGCAACCGTTCCCCGTAACACCAACCCGAGGGATGTTGCCAGTACAACCAGTAGGTCTTCCAGAGTCTGGAATTTTTTTAAAGACTCTGCTGATAACCCCAAAAAGGCCATTTGTACCACCTGCCATGCCAGCATCAGCAGGGGTGACAAAACTACCAGCCTGACCACCACCAGCATGATCAGGCACATGTCAGCAAAGCACCCGACTTTGTGGGGTTAACCCCAGGGTCCATGACCAGTGTCAGCGAGTGTCACCACTGCTTCTTCTGATGTTGTGCATGTAAGAGAACCCCCTGTTTTGCGTGCAAGGCAATCCCCTGTCCGTACTGCGTGCAAAGATGCCTCCTCCTCTTAGTCTTCACTTGTTATGGCAGTTTCTCAAGAAACAGTGTCAACGTCCACGTACCACCGCAGCGTTCAATTGTCCATATCCCAGACCTTTGAACAAAAGCGCAAATTTGCAGCCAACGCCCAACAGGCCACAGTCCTAAATTCGCACATTTCACGACTGCTTGCGTTGGAAATGCTGCCTTTTAGGCTGGTGGACACAAAATCCTTCTGCAACGTTATGTCGGTGGCCGTCCCTCGGTACTCGGTCCCCAGCCGACACTATTTTGCCCGGTGTGCCATCCCCAGACTACACCAGCACGTGTCCCAAAACATCTACCGTGCCCTCAACAACGCAGTTACTGGGAGAGTCCACCTGACAACGGACACGTGGACAAGTGCTTGTGGCCAGGGATGGTACATCTCCCTGATGGCACACTGGGTAAACATAGTGGAAGCTGGGACCCAGTCGGACCTTGGGATGGAACACATCCGCCCCACACCAAGGATTGCGGGCCCTATGTCAGTCAGAGTTGGCCCCACAGTGTACAGCTCGGGTGCATCATCCTCCTCCTCCTCCTCATGTTGAGCCTCCATCTCAGATATCACCACATCAGTTACAAGCTGGAAGCACTGCAGTATTGCCTCAGCCAAGCAGCAACAGGCTGTGCTGAAACTCATAAGCTTAGGTGATAAACCTCACACTGCTTGTGAGTTGTGGACAGCTGTGAAAGAGCAGGCAGATCTGTGGCTGAGACCGCTGAACCTACATCCAGGCATGGTCGTGTGTGACAATGGCCGTAACCTGGTGGCGGCTCTGAGGCGAGGCGATATCACACACGTAACATGCCTGGCTCATGTGCTTAACCTTGTGGTTCAGCGGTTTCTTAAATCGTACTCCGAGTTGCCAGATCTGCTCGTCAAAGTACGCCGCCTGTCAGCTCATTTTCGCAAGTCGGCTACAGCTTCCGCCGCCCTTGCTGTGTTGCAGCAGCGTTTGCAGCTTCCAGCACACCGACTTGTGTGTGATGTCCCCACACGTTGGAACTCTACCCTCCACATGTTGCAAAGGATTTGTGAGCAGAAGAGAGCAGTTGTGGAGTGCCAGCTGCAACAAGGTCATCTATATTCAGGTCAGACTCCACACATAAGACCTCAGGAGTGGACCTGGATGTCTGACATATGTACCATCCTGACAAACTTTGAGGAGTCCACCAAGATGGTGAGTGGTGATGACGCCATCATTAGCATCAGCATCCCACTTGCTGTCTTTTGCAATGCTCTCTGCAGAGAATTAAAGAGGAGGCATTGAAGCCAGAGTATGATGAGATGGATCAAGAAGCCATAACGGGCGATTACACACAGCCCAGCCTCATCTCATCCCAAAGTGCATTGGGGGACAATGAGGGAGAGGAGGAGGAGGAAGAACAGGAGCTGGTATCACGGTACCTGTACAACTGTCATACCGTCGGTTCAGCGTGGGTGGCCGGAGGACAGAGGGGAGGAGGAGGAGGAGACCATGGTCAGTCGTCATCTTGGTGAGGACACGGATGTCTTGCCTGTTACCAGTCTGGCACGCATGGCTGACTTTGTTACGCTGCCTTAACCGTGACCCTAGCGTTGTCAAAATGTTGGTTAACAGTCATTACTAGTTGGTGACACTTTTAGACCCCCGCTACAAGGAGAACTTTCACTCTCTTATTCTTGAGGTGGAGAGGTCTACAAAAATGGGGCAGTACCAGAAGGCCCTTGCTGCAGAATTGTTAAAAATATTGCCATCTGAACACTCTAGCGGCAGAGGTCACAGTACATTGCCCAACCAAGGCGTACAGGCGAGAGAGACGCAGCTCCAATCCAGCTGAGGCAGGGGAACACTGTCAACGTTCTGGGACAGTTTCCTGAGACCCGCCAAGCTTACAGGCCCTGAGGCGCGGGGTACTCTCACAAGTAGTGGAAAGTTTCAAAAGATGGTGAGGGAGTACCTCGCCGACCATACCAGCGTCCTCTGTGATTCCTCTGTGTCTTTTAATTATTGGGTATCCAAGCTGGACACATGGAATGAACTCACTCTGTATGCCTTGGAGGTCCTGGCCTGCCCTGCCGCTAGCGTGTTATCGGACCGTGTTTTTAGTGCCGCTTGGGGAATTATAACAGATAAGCACACTCGCCTGTCAACTGACAATGCTGACAAATTGAAACTTATCAAAATGAACAAGGGCTGGATTGGGCCAGACTTCTCATCACCACCAAATGACAGCAGAGCAACATACAGTCAATTCCACTGTGTTATTTCGGGAGGTGTATTCCCATGCACCGCTTCACACCCACACATGGGTATACGCTTCCTCCTTTTGGCTGTATTTTGCTCTTCTCCATATCCTCAGCCTCCACCACCACTGTACCACCAGGGTGACCATGGTCCGTGTTGCCAGCATTGCATGTTCCTCCGTCCTAATTTTTGACTGCTTTTGCTTGGAAGGCATAGGCAAAGACTATGAGAGACCCACTCCCCAATAATGGGGAAAATGTTTTTAATATGCTGTACTGCATGGCTCTTGTTTGCCAGCATTGCATGTTCCTCCGTCCTAATTTTTGGCAGCTTTTGCTTGGAAGGCATAGGCAAAGACTATGGGGGACCCAATCCCCAATAATGGGAATGATCTTTTTAATGCTGCACTGCATGGCTCTTGAACGGGGCATTGCAAGTTCCTCAGTCCTAATTTTTGGCAGCTTTTGCTTGGAATGCATAGGCAAAGACTATGGGAGACCCACTGCCCAATAATGGGAATAGTGTTTTTAATATTCTGTACTGCATGGCTCTTGTTTGCCAGCATTGCAAGTGCCTCCATCCTAATTTTTGGCAGCTTTTGCTTGGAAGGCATAGGCAAAGACTATGGGAGACCCACTCCCCAATAATGGGAATAATTTTTTAATATGCTGTACTGCATGGCTCTTGTAAGGGGCATGAAATCCGTCTTGTTAAACCACTCTGAACTCCACAGCTCTTCCAAGGGGCTTTAAAACAGTCTTGTTAAGCTACTGTGACCTCCACCACTCTTCCAAGGGGCATTGATATTGTCTTTTTATTCCACTGCGACCTCCACCATTATTCCAAAGGGCATTAAAACGGTCTTGTTAAACCACTCTGAACTCCACAGCTCTTCCAAGGGGCATGAAAACCATCTTGTTAAGCTACTGTGACCTCCACCACTTTTCCAAGGGGCATTAAAACCATCTTGTTAAACCACTCTGAACTCCATAGCTCTTCCAAGGGGCATTAAAACCATCTTTTTAAGCTACTGTGACCTCCACGTCTCTTCCAAGGGGTAATAAAACTCTCTTTTTTAACCACTCTGAACTCCACAGCTCTTCCAAGGGGCATGAAAACCGTTTTGTTAAACCACTCTGAACTACACAGCTCTTCCAAGGGGCATGAAAACCATCTTGTTAAGCTACTTTGACCTCCATGTCTCTTCCAAGGGGCATTAAAACCATCTTGTTAAACCACTCTGTACTCCACGGCTCTTCCAAGGGACATTAAAACCGTCTTGTTAAGCTCCCGTGACCTCCACGTATCTTCCAAGGGGCATTAAAACTCTCTTGTTAAACCACTCTGAACTTCACAGCTCTTCCAAGGGGCATGAAAACCTTCTTGTTAAACCACTCTGAACTCCACAGCTCTACCAAGGGGCATTAAAACCGTCTTGTTAAGCTACTGTGACCTCCACCACTCTTCAAAAGGGCATTAATATTGTCGTTTTTTTCCACTGCGACCTCCACCACTCTTTCAAGGGATATTAAAACTGTCTTGTTAGGCTGCTGTGACCTCTACTTCTCTTCCAAGGGGCATTAAAACCGTCATGTTAAGCTACTGTGACCTCCTTGTCTCTTCTAAGGGGCATTAAAACAGACTTGTTAAACCACTCTGAATTTCACAGCTCTTCCAAGGGGCATGAAAACCATCTTGTTAAACCACCCTTAACTCCACAGCTCTTCCAAGGGGCATTAAAACAATCTTGTTAAGCTACTGTGACCTCCACCACTTTTTCAAGAGGCATTGATATTGTCTTTTAATTCCACTGTGACCTCCACCACTCTTCCAAGGGGCATTAAAACTGTCTTGTTAAGCTGCTGTGACCTCCACGTCTCTTCCAAGGGGCATTAAAACCATCTTGTTAAGCTACTGTGACTTCCACAACTCTTCCAAGGGGCATTAAAACCGTTTGTTAAACCACTCTGAACTCCACAGCTCTTCCAAGGGGCAAGAAAACCATCTTGTTAAACCACCCTTAACTCCACAGCTCTTCCAAGGGGCATTAAAACTGCCTTGTTAAGCTACTGGGACCTCCACAACTCTTCCAAGGGGCATTGATATTGTCTTTTTATTCCACTGCGACCTCCACCACTATTCCAAGGGGCATTAAAACTGTCCTGTTAAGCTACTGTGACCTCCACGTCTCTTCCACGGGGCATTAAAACCATCTTGTTAAATCACTCTGAACTCCACAGCTCTTCCAAGGGGCATTAAAACCATCTTGTTAAGCTACTGTGACCTCCACCACTCTTCCAAGGGCCATTGATATTGTTTTTTTATTCCACTGCGACCTCCACCACTCTTCCAAGGGGCATTAAAACTGTCTTTTTAAGCTATTGTGACCTCCACGTCTCTTCCAATGGGCATTAAAACCGTCTTGTTAAACCACTCTGAACTCCACAGCTCTTCCAAGGGGCATGAAAACCGTCTTGCTAAGCTACTGTGACCTCCACGTCTCTTCCAAGGGGCAGTAAAACCATCTTGTTCAACCACTCTGAACTCCACAGCTCTTCCAAGGGATATTAAAACTGTCTTGTTAAGCTGCTGTGACCTCCACGTCTCTTCCAAGGGGCATTAAAACCATCTTGTTAAGCTACTGTGACTTCCACATCTCTTCCAAGGGGCATTAAAACCGTTTGTTAAACCACTCTGAACTCCACAGCTCTTCCAAGGGGCAAGAAAACCATCTTGTTAAACCACCCTTAACTCCACAGCTCTTCCAAGGGGCATTAAAACTGCCTTGTTAAGCTACTGGGACCTCCACAACTCTTCCAAGGGGCATTGATATTGTCTTTTTATTCCACTGCGACCTCCACCACTATTCCAAGGGGCATTAAAACTGTCCTGTTAAGCTACTGTGACCTCCACGTCTCTTCCACGGGGCATTAAAACCATCTTGTTAAATCACTCTGAACTCCACAGCTCTTCCAAGGGGCATTAAAACCATCTTGTTAAGCTACTGTGACCTCCACCACTCTTCCAAGGGCCATTGATATTGTTTTTTTATTCCACTGCGACCTCCACCACTCTTCCAAGGGGCATTAAAACTGTCTTTTTAAGCTATTGTGACCTCCACGTCTCTTCCAATGGGCATTAAAACCGTCTTGTTAAACCACTCTGAACTCCACAGCTCTTCCAAGGGGCATGAAAACCGTCTTGCTAAGCTACTGTGACCTCCACGTCTCTTCCAAGGGGCAGTAAAACCATCTTGTTCAACCACTCTGAACTCCACAGCTCTTCCAAGGGGTATTAAAACTGTCTTGTTAAGCTACTGTGACCTCCATGTCTCTTCCAAGGGGCATGAAAACAGTCTTGTTAAGCCACTCTGAACTCCACAGCTCTTCCAAGGGGCATTAAAACCGTCTTGTTAAGCTACTGTGACCTCCACCACGCTTCCACGGGGCATTGATATTGTCTTTTTATTCCACTGCGACCTCCGCCACTCTTCCAAGGGGCATTAAAACTGTCTTGTTAAGCTACAGTGACCTCCACGTCTCTTCCAAGGGGCATTGATATTGTCTTTTTATTTCACTGTGACCTCCACCACTCTTCCAAGGGGCATTAAAACCGTCTTGTTAAACCACTCTGAACTCCACAGCTCTTCCAAGAGGCATTGAAGTGTTGTTTTTAATTACCTCTAACCTCCACGACTCTTCCAACGGACATTGCATTTCCTCCTAACTTTAGTCAGCTTTTGCTTTTCAATGCATAGGCAAAAACTAAGGGAGACCCACTCCCCAATAGTGGCTAGAAGGTTTTTAGTACGCTGTAATCCATGTCTGTTTCAAGGGGCATTGCAGTTCCTCATAATTTTTGGAAAGCCTTCCATTCACTGCTTAGGCCAACAGTGTACAGGAGACCCAGTTGCTATAAATGGAAAAAACGGTTTAGTTAAGGCCCTCTGTCCTCCATGTCACTTCCAAGGGGCATTGGAGTGCCTCAAAATTTTTGGTAGGCATTGCACTCAATGTATTCCCTATAACTGTGTAGCCGAACCGCTCCTTTTGGTACAGAAACATATCCTGCAAGACATGTGTGTTTGACTGGCCTGATATTGATGTGAATGGTCCCTGTTCCTCCTGCTCTTTCTCCTTTGCCACCACCTCATCCATCATTCATCACCTGAAGCTTTGTTTTAACAGGAGTCCTAGAACTGGGATAGTAGAAGGAAAACATCCAGCAGTCCTCGGAGAAGGTAGGATATGCGCAAAAAATGGTGACCACCTCAGTGCTAGGAGCTACTACATACATGCGCTTGCATTGAAAGGAACAGAAAGCTAAGAAGATGGATGGCCTCATGATCATGAATAATTTACTGGTTGTGTAGGAGGCCGACCACTGCTGCTGTCTACCTTCTGAACTTTGTGTTGAAGCCTGATTGACCCAGGACCCGCAATCCTCTATGTCTGGAGGATGTGTTGCATCCCAGTGTTCAACTGTGTCCCAGCTTCCACAATATTATCGCAGTGTGAAGGCGTCAGTGAGATGGACTATTCCTGGCCAGATTCACTTGTCCTTGTGTTTGTGGTTAGGCTGTCCTTCAAATAGGGGCTGCTGGGGACCGTTTATGGACACCGGCCTCCCCCAGGCGGCTGGGGACCGTTTGTGGGCACCCGGCCACGGGGTGGCTGGGGACCGAGTTTGGACACCCGGCCACCCCCTGGCAGCTGGGGACCGAGCTTGGACACCTGGCCTGCCGGGCGGCTGGGGACTGAGTATGGATACCAGGCCGCCGACGCAGCCATGACGTGGTGGCCAGATTCTGCCTCCACATGCCTAAAAGGCCCAATTTCAAATGCAAGCAAGCAAGCAGTATGATATTGCAGCCTGGGGGTGGGTGGGTGGCAGGCTGCATACTTGCCCTTACATTGCAAAGAATGGGGTAGGTACAATTGAACACTGCCCTGGGACAAGGACTTGCACGGGGATAGTTGCAAGTCTGCATCTTCTGATGCGGCAAGGATCACTTCTGATGGGCACACTTTTAGGCAGTGACCTGGGTGTCTGAGATGCTTCCAGGGGTCTTCCCCATGCTGTTCCCATGTCTGTTCAGCACTGTATGCATGTGTCACACAGCACATGGCCAGATAAGGTTAAAAAATGTTAAAATGACATTTCCCGGTGAATGCATTAGTCACGGTTGAAAGCAATACAAAAGTGCAAAAACGCATAAAAAATGCTACTTGTGAACATAGCCCAAGGTGTGGAGGAGTATGTTTGTTTTTAGTTATTTATTTTACCTTATACACAAGTCTTTACCATGGAAATGTAGTTCCTTAACATTATTCACAGGAAAACCATTTCAGTTTCGTTTTTGAACGTTTTATTGTGAGCCCGTGAAAGTGGCTTAATACCTCTGACCACATTGTTGACAGCAGTGACCTGGGGGTCAGAAATGCTTCCTGGGGTAATCCCCATGATGTCCCCAAGTCATTTGAACACTGTCACTATCGTTTTGGGCACTTTTTAGGCTTTCTACAGACTGCCGGGGGTGCCGCCGCAAAAATGCTCGGGTCTCCCATAGACTAACATTGGGCTCATTGCTCGGGTCGAGCATCCGAATATCACGGTTAGCTCGGCTCGAGCTTCGAGCAACCAAGCATTTTAGTGCTCACTCAACACTACTAGTGGGGTTTTTCGTAAAATTGGTCAGCCGTTGGACTCACTGCATACTCTATAAATCTATAGCTGACCCTCTACTTTTTAATGGGTACATGTCATACTTGTTACTGTGGCCCTGCTCTATGTGTCTTTCAATTCCTAGTAGGGTTTTTCATAAAATTGGTCAGCTGTTTGATTCACTACATACGCTATAGCTGTATAGCAGACTCTCTCCTTTCTAATGGGAATTTGTCTTTACTGTGGCCCTGTTCTATGTGTCTTTAAATTCTTTAGGGTTTTTTCCTAAAATTGGTCAGCCGTTGGACTCACTGCATACCCTATAACTGTATAGCAGACCCTCTCCTTTCTAATGGGAACATGTCATAATAGTTACTGTGGCCCTGCTCTATGTGTCTTTAAATTCTTAGTGAGGTTTCTCATAAAATTGGTCAGCCATTGGACTCACTGCATACCCTATAACTGTATAGCAGACCCTCTCCTTTCTAATGGGAACATGTCATACTTCTTACTGTGGCCCTGCTCTTCGTGTCTTTAAATTCTTAGTGGGTTTTTCCTAAAATTGGTCAGCCGTTGGACTCACTACATACCCTATAACTGTATAGCAGACTTTCTCCTTTCTAATGGGAACATGTCATACTTGTTACTGTGGCCCTGCTCTATGTGTCTTTAAATTCTTAGTGGGCTTTTTCCTAAAATTGGTCAGCCATTGGACTCACTGCATACCCTATAACTGTATAGCAGACCCCCTCCTTTCTAATGGGGACAAGTCATAATTGTTACTGTGGCCCTGCTCTATGTGTCTTTAAATTCCTAGTGGGGTTTTTCATAAAATTGGTCAGCTGTTGGATTCACTACATACCCTATAACTGTATTGCAGACTCTCTCCTTTCTAATGGTAAGATGTCGTACTTGTTAATGTGGCCCTGCTCTATGTGACTTTAAATTCTTAGTGGGCTTTTTCCTAAAATTGGTCAGCTGTTGGACTCACTGCATACCCTATAACTGTATAGCAGACCCTCTCCTTTCTAATGGGATCATGTCGTACTTGTTACTGTGGCCCTGCTCTGTGTGTCTTTAAATTCTTAGTGAGGTTTTTCCTAAAATTGGTCAGCCGTTGGACTCACTGCATACCATACTACTGTAGAAAGACCAAAGACAAGCAAAATACCCAAGTAACTGTAAGTAAATGGGTAAATCGCACAGTGCAAAAATAATAATAAATAATATTTAGTTAACATAATTTTGATCAATATAATGTAGAAGCTATCTCGCTACATCACGGCAACCCTTATGGGACAATCCTAACTCTAATATTAAAACCATACCATTTGTCAAGTGACGTACATATTGATAAGGGCAGAGAGACTGACCCCCTAGTAGAAGCATAGACCTGAGGCAGAATGAACATTTCAGCTCAGACAAAGGGCGACCTCATCATTATATGTACTAAAGCACACTGAGCTACAAAGAAAAAACTTAGAAGTCTGAACAGAAACATAAATTGATGTGCATGCAAAATGTAAATGCATGTTCACACAAGGCCACTAGACAAAGAAAAACCAAAGAGAAGCAAAATACCCAAGTAACTGGAAGTAAATGAGTAAATCGCACAGTGCAAAAATAATAATAAATAGTACCCTATAAATAATACCCTATAACTGTATAGCAGACTTTCTCCAACTAATAGGAATTTTTCGTTACTGTGGCCCAGCTCTATATGTCTTTAAATTCTTAATGGGGCTTTTCCTAAAATTGGTCAGCCGTTGGACTCACTGCATTCCCTATAACTGTATTGCAGACCCTTTCCTTTCTAATGGGAACATGTCGTACTTGTTACTGTGACCCTGCTTTATGTGTCTTTAATTTCTTAGTGGGGTTTTTCCTAAAATTGGTCAGCCGTTGGACTCACTGCATACCATTCTACTGTATAGCAGACCCTCTCCTTCCTAATGGGAACATGTAGTACTTGTTACGGTTAGTGTTGAGCCACCCCTGTAGTGTTCAAGTTCGGTTCGGTTCGTCGAACACGAGTATGTTCGCCGAACTGTTCGTCGAACTGTTCGTCGAACACCTTCGAACACCATTAAAACCAATGGCAGGCAAACAAAAACATATAGAAACCCAAAGAAAACACCTTCAAAGGTGTCCAAAACCTGACAAACTGCTCAAAAGACATAACTAACACATGGAAAAGTGACAAGTACATATAGTCATGCAAAAAGAAAAGTGGTGGAGGAGTAAAAGGAGGGGGAGACACAGATATAGGCATGTCATGCCCTTCTAAAACCAAAAAAGTGCGAAGCCGACACGGCCAGTCCGTTCCTGCCCGTGCGACCTCCGTGTCGCCGGCTTCGTGCCAGAGCTGCGGTGGACCCTGACGGCCAGCCCACCTCTCCCAATACTGGTGCCTGTCCGCTGGTGGGTCGAACGAGCCCCCCTGTGGTGGTGGCAGGTCTAAGCTTTTTAATTTAAATTGTTTCTCTAATTTGAATGAATACACTTTAAATCCTTTTACAAGGATCTATTGGAGGGCAAGTCTCATGCCAGCAGCCGCGTAATTCCAGCTCCAGTAGCATCCACTAAAGCTGCTGCAGTTAAAAAGCTTTTATAAGGATCGAGCTCGGCGGTCCACCGCAAGGCGTCCTACCGCCAGTCCCAGCCCCTATGCCTTGGGGTGCCTCCTGATGCTCTTCACTGAGTATCCCGGGGTCCCAAAGCATTTCCTTTGAAAAAATTAAGTGTCCAAACTACAGGTGGTGTAGCTTGCTTAACAGCTGGGATAATCTGCTGACTAGCAGACACTGCTACTAGGCACAAAGTATTTCCAGGGCTAGATGCAGTTAAAAATTTGTAATTAGATACTCTCGTTGGATGCTGAGAAAGCATTCCATAGAGTCTCCTGGCACGCCATATATTATTCTCTTATAAAGCTTGGGGTAGGGGTCTAGGGGACCCTTTTATAGCCAAAATCACGGGCCTGTATCGCAATACGTCACCTAGGCTGAAGATAAAAGGAACTGTAGCACCCCGAGGGCTCGGTTGCTACAGAGGTATTGCACCTCACCCAGAGGTGTGATATCTCACTCTCAGGTAAGGATGGAGTGTGTATCAGTACCCCGACACCTGCATGCATTACACCACATTGCCGTGGGGCAGGGCAACCAATATGCCCCTGAGATGGGCACGACAGTCCGTGTCCCTGACTGGAGTGGGGGGAGGGAACACCGAGGAAGGGGAACCCTGTAGTGCAGGAGCAGGGAGGAAGCAGTTCCTGGGTGCATTGAGAAGGGAGTATAAAAGGTGAGCAACATCTTAGTTCAGTGCAGAGAAGTCTGAGCAGAAGTGACAGGGAGCAGGGGCTCTGCATGTGCTCTGCTCCGGAGGCGGGCCTAGTAACAGAGGCCCAGGCCTGGAAGAGGGAGAAGGAAGGAAGAGGAGCGTAGAAGGCTCCAGGAACGAGGAACGAAGGGATCCCAGGGGTGCAGACGGGCGAGTCGCCACTGCACGCCCGAATCCACCTGCGTGGAGGGGTCAGGCCAAAGGGGGAGACCGGTCCCCGAAACTATTGGAGGCGGGAAACGACCCTCAGCTAGAAACCGGAGGCTGTGACATTTTATGTGGCGCAGCCCCTCGCTACACCCGCTAGGAAGGCACCACATAGGGTCAGGGAAACTGGCAACAAGTTTACCAAGAGGAGGCCCGAGGCAGCTGGACAGGAGCGTTGGTAAGAAAGGCCAGACAAAGGACACACAAAAGGGGTCCTGTGAAGCGCTCCAAAGTTGTCTGGGAGTTGTCTGAGCCCCTCAACTGGTGAGCACAGTACGACGTGGGCAGCCGTTACCTGCAGAAGTGGTCTGGATATTAAGAACTGTGAGTAAAGGCCCTGGACTGCATCACTGACTCTGTGTCGTTACTGCTGCTGCCCTGCACCATCACCCCCATCCTCCGCATACACTGCCATGAGGCTATACTCCTCCCGTGGGGAGTTATACTACGCTCTGCTGCACCCACAACTCCAGCCTCAGCGGTCTGCCCTGCAGCGGCGGTTCACTCTGACCGCAATCCACGGGTGGCGTAGTCAGACATTTAAACATCAAAACCACATAAATAGTTCCGCCACTGGTTTGACCGCCCTGAGCCATGGAACCGGGTCGCCGCCACGGAGACTACAACCACCAGCATCCACCAAAAATGGTCCGGCTATGGGTGTCCCAAGGCCCAGGGGACGCGTCAGAACATTTTCAACACCTTTCATAATCACCAATGGGACAAGGCAGGGATGTCCTCTGTCCCCTCTCTTATACATCCAAGTGACAGAGCACCTGCTCTCATCAATTCGCCATAACCCAAATATTAGGTGGATTGAGGAGGGAGGCACCGAGTACAAGTGTTCTGCATTTGCTGATGATGTCCTAGTATATATCACTCAATCACATATATCCATCCCTGCTGTTATGGCTGAAATAGATCACTTTGTTACATGGTCAAATTTTAAAATCAATGCAGCGAAGTCTGAGGCCCTCGATGTCTCCCTCCCCAAATCCATACAGGATTCCATCCAGTCCAACTTTCCCTTTGTCTGGCCCTCACATGGTATCAAATACTTAGGAATTCCTATTCATAGAGACCTCTCCCGTCTATGTTATCTTAATTTTGGTCCCTTTATTGAACAACTCCATACAGACCACGGTTGGCAAGTTAGAACTGTAAGATTCACTACGTGAACCACTGGTGTTTTGTGGAAATGCACATGTACACTGTGTTCCAAATTATTATGCAAAAAGTGTTTAGGAGTGATAAGGAAAGAATTTGTTTGTTTGTCAGTTAAACTCATTGATGGTGATGTGTGTCAGGGCTCTTTATATCACTGCAAGCAATGGCAGACACCTGTGCTAATTAGTTTGGCAGGTGTGTCCAATGAAAGGCAAGACTACTTAAGAAGGCTGTCCCACATTATTATGCAGTCTACATTTTCTGCCGAAATGGGAAAGAAAAAGGATGTGTCGGCTGCTGAGAAGCAACAAATTGTGGAGTGTTTAGGTCAAGGCATGACTACAATCAACATTGCCAAGACACTTCATCCTGATCATCGCACAATCAAGAAGTATGTAGCTGATTCACAGTACACACATGTGCGTGCTGATAAGGGAAAATTGAGGACTCTTTCCTACAGGCAATTACGTCAGGTTAAAAGATCAGCGGCAAAAATGCCTTGTCATAGCAGCAGACAAGTTTTTGAAGCTGCTGGTGCCTCCAACGTCCCCCGGACAACAAGATACAGGGTCCTTCAGAGGTTTGCAGCTGTGCGTAAGCCATCCTGTCGACCTCCTCTATCCAATGTACACAAGCAGAAACGGCTCCAGTGGGCCAAACAATACATGAAGACTGACTTCAAATCTGTTTTGTTCACCGATGAGTGCCGTGCAACGTTCGATGGTCCAGATGAATGGAGTGGAGGATGGCTGGTTGATGGAAACCCCACGCAAACACGGCTAAGGCACCAACAAGGAGGAGGTGGAGTAATGTTTTGGTCTGGAATCATGGGGAGAGAGATTGTCGGCCCCTTTAGGATCCCTGAAGGAGTAAAGATGAACTCCATAATGTATGTGGAGTTTCTCAAACAGCATTTCCTGCCATGGTTCAAGAAGAAGAACCGTGTATTCCGCAGCAAGATCATTTTCATGCTTGATAATGCACCGTCTCATGCTGCACATAACACATCTGCATCTCTGGCTGATATGGGCATAAAAGGGGACAAACTTATGGTGTGACCCCCATGCTACCCTGACCTCACCCCCATTCAGAACCTCTGGAGCATCATCTAAAGGAGTGTCTATGATGGCGGGAGGCAGTTTACATCTAAGTAACAGCTCTGGGAGGGTATTCTGTCCTCATGCAAAACAATTGAAGCAGAAACCATCCAAAACCTGACAAATTCAATAGACGAGAGAGTTCAGAAGCTCCTTTCGAACAAGGGGTCCTATGTGCAAATGTAACATCACCTAGAATAAAGTTTTGAGTTGAAAACTGTTTGATTTCAGTTTGTAATAACCTGCTAATGCTTATAATTTCAAAAATGACCATTTTTTTGTTCTTTATTAAAATGAAAAGGTTGATCGAAGAGTGTGGGGGATCTAAGAGTGTGGCAACCCAGTAGTCAGGATTACTTCGAATTCTGACAATCTGAGGGTCATGTTGCAGGTAGTGCAGCAAGAAGGCACTCATGTGTCTTGCGCATCTAGGAGACCCAAAATTATTTTCTCTGCTAGATGCAGCTAAAAATTATTATTAATTTGAAAGCTGGTGGAGCTTAGTATAGATGGCCTAATAGAATCAGTACTGCACACTGCTACAAAGCCCAAATTATTTTCCAGCCAAGAAACAGATAAACATGATTAGTAATTTAAAATCTGGTGGAGCTTAGTATAGATGGCCTAATAGAATCAGTACTGCACACTGCTACAAAGCCCAAATTATTTTCCAGCCAAGATACAGATAAACATGATTAGTAATTTTAAATCTGGTGGAGCTTAGTATAGATGGCCTAATAGAATCAGTACTGCACACTGCTACAAAGCCCAAATTATTTTCCAGCCAAGATACAGATAAACATGATTAGTAATTTTAAATCTGGTGGAGCTTAGTATAGATGGCCTAATAGAATCAGTACTGCACACTGCTACAAAGCCCAAATTATTTTCCAGCCAAGATACAGATAAACATGATTAGTAATTTTAAAGCTTAAAACGGTTGGTGATGTGATTTTAACAAATCATCAAGCTTTTACTCTCCCCAGGATGACACAGGAGTAGATATGTCGTTTCGGATCCATGATTTGTTCATCTTTATGAACGTAAGTCTGTCTACATTATCAGTGGAGAGCCGCGTGTGCTTATCTGTCAGCACACCACCAGCAGCGCTGAACACACGTTCAGACAGAACACTGGCTGCGGGCCATGACAAGATCTCCAAGGCGTAAGTGGCGAGCTCTGGCCATTTATCCAGATTGGAAGCCCAAAAAGAGCAAAGGTCTAGTGACACAGTCATGGCTTCAATGTTTACTTGGAGATACTCCTGTACCATCGTCTCTAGGCATTGACTATGTGTCAGACTTCTTTTCTCCTGTGACCTTGCAAAGGATGGGCTAAAAAAGTGGTGAAATGATTCCGCAAAATTGATGTTACCAGCAGATACTGTGTTTCTGTTACGGTTTGAGTGCTGAACACTCGACGGTCCCACGGTTGGCAAGTTGGAACTGTGAGATTCACTACGTGCACCACTGGTGTTTTGTGGAAAAGCACATGTAAGATTCTGCAACAGTCTCTGCTGATACTCCTGCATGCGTGCATCCCTTTCTATGGCAGAAATAATTTCTGCAAATTTACTTTTGTACCGGGGATCTAACAGTGTGGCAACCCAGTAGTCAGGATTATTTCTAATTCTCACAATTCGAGGGTCATGTTGCAGGTAGTGCAGAAGGAAGGCACTCATGTGTCTTGAGCATCCAGGAGCACAAAGTCCCTGTTGTGTTGGTGGCGAGGTAACAATCATGCTTCCTACCTCGGTCCTCTCCCCCCAACCTCGCACAACAGAAATGGGTTTAAGGTCTCCCTCATCTGATGAGTCTTCCATCAGTTCATCCTCCACTTCTTCCTTGGCTCCTGAACCTTCCTCACTAGTTTGGCTGCTACCATGCGCCCTGGTAAAACCATCTCCCCCACCCTCACATGCCTGCCGCCTTGGTGCTGCCGACCGTCTGGACCTTGTAGATGTTAGCCCTTCCACATACAACTCCTCCTCCTCTACTTCCTCCACCTCCTCTTGTGCCACCACCTGACTCCGAATTCTGTTTAACATGTGCTCCAGCATGTAAATCACCGGAATAGTCATGCTGATAATGGCATCGTCAGCACTAAACATCTTCGTCGCCATTTCAAAACTGTGCAGAAGGGTGCATAGGTCCCTGATCTGAGACCACTCCTCCAGCGTGATTTGCCCCACCTCTGGATCTCATTGGCCCAGGCTATACGTCAGAACGTATTGCACCAGGGCTTGTCAGCGCTGCCACAGTCGCTGCAACATGTGCAGAGTTGAATTCCACCGGGTAGGCACATCGCATTTTAGCCGGTGAATTGGCAGGCCCAACGACTTCTGTAGAGATGTAAGTCGCTGAGCTGTGGGATGCGAACGGCGGAAGTGAGCACACAGCGACCGTGCCCTCTGCAGAAAGCCATCTAGTCCAGGATAGTGGGCTAAAAAGTGTTGGACAACCAGGTTCAACACGTGAGCCATACAAGGCACGTGTGTGACATTGCACCGGCGAAGGGCCTCACCCAGGTTTCCAGCATTGTCGCACACGGCCTTCCCTGGTTTCAGGTCCAGTGGAGACAAACCATTCATGAAACTGGTTCTCCAGAGCTGACCACAACTCCTCAGCTGTGTGACTCACATTTCCCAGACATTTTAAAGTAATAACCGCCTGATGACATTGAGCCCTGCTGCCAGCATAGTAAGGAAGTGTGCAGGATCCCTTCTGCGCAGTTAGAAAGCTTGTGGCATGAACAGACAGGCTTTGGGTGCAGGTGGAGGACCGAGAGGAGGTTGAGGAGGCAGAAGCAGTGGAGGAACTTTGAGATAAAGAGGATTAACGCACAACTCGTGGGGACGGCAAGACTTGGACAGCAGCCCTTTATCCTGCTGTCACCATAGTTACCCAGTGCCCAGTCAGCGACATGTAACGCCCCTGTCCATGCCTACTCGTCCAAGTGTCTGTGGTGAAATGCACCCTGTCACACACAGAGTTTCTCAAAGAAGCGGTGATGTTGTGTGCGACATGCTGGTGGAGCGCAGGCACACCTTTCTTTGAGAAGTAGTGCCGACTGGGCATCTGGTACTGGGGCACTGCGACGGACATAAGGTCTCGAAAATCCTCTGTGTCCACCAGGCGGAAAGGAAGCATTTCTGTAGCCAAGAGCTTGCAGATGGTGAAATTCAACCTCTTAGCTTTCTCATGGCTAGGAGGAAATGGTCTTTTACTTGTCCACATCTGAGGGACCGAAGGTTGGCTGTTGTGCTTAGACAGGGTTGAGAAGGGTGTCCCCAGCAAACTGCCGGTCTATGAGGAAGAATCAGGCGGACATGTTAGGCTGCCTTGATCCAAAGGTGGTACTATCGATGTCGGACAGCGCTCAACACCAGCTGTTGTTACCACCTCCAAAGAAAATGATGAACTGCCAATCACGCTGGCTGTTGCGGGTAAAGAGGTGGCAGGTCTGCATCCCAAAACATGTGTGACTGCTGTCCCCCCAGTCACAGAGGATGAAGAGGCCGCAGATGCACAAGATGGGGCAGACTGTGGTTGGCCCGGCCGGCTAGGCCGCATTGTAGCACAGTGAGCTTCCCACTGCAACTTATGCTTCATGTCCATGTGCCGGTTCATGCATGAAGAACTCAAACTATGTATTTTTTGGCCTCTACTTATCTTTTGCTGACAAATGTTACAGATAACACGAGTTGGGTCATCTTTATCGATCTGAAAAAATGCCCAGGCTATGCAAGGCTTAGCACCCATGTGACCTGAAGAGCCACCACGACTTGTGGTCAGAGGCAGAGTTGTGATTGAGGATGCAGTTGTTGACGTGCTTCCAGTACTACGTCTCTGTCCAGGAAGGCGCAACCTGACTTTGTCGTCACTAGCATCCTCCTCCACCTCCTCTGCTGACCTCATCGACTGGCTGACTGTGGGTTGACAGTAAGTGGGATCTCCAACCTCATCATCATCACCCTGTGTGTTATCACACCCGTCGTCCTCAGAGCCAACCTGTTCCTGCCCTGACAAAAAACTAAAGTTGTCTCTCCAATCAGGTGTTTGAGTCTCATCATCGTCTTCCTCATTGTCTCCACCAACAGGAGTTACAGTTTGGGAACGAGGGTCTACATTATGGTCAGAACCTTCTGCGTCTGGTCCTGGATCCGACTCATAAAGATTCTGGGCATCAGTGCAGATCATTTCCTCGTCTGGATTCACAGAAGCTCTGGAGACGACCTCTGATGCCCAGGCTATAGTTTGAGTAAACAGCTGTGCAGACTCAACCATCTGTTCTACCTCATACTCAGATGGGCAGCTGGAGACTTGGGAGCTGTGAGGAAGCAAGTGCGATTGGGGTGACACCTCTGAGGACTGCAGTATTTGTGATGTTGAACTTGAGGTGGATGAGAGCCCACTTAAAGGAGCACTTGATATCCGTTGAAGCACCTGCTGTTTTTGTGCCTCATCTGGAATTTGCAGCGATTGGCGTGACCGTAAGAAAGGGATCTTATCACATTGTCCGATAAAAGAAGTAGACATTTTAGTTTGGCTGGAAGATGGTCTTTCTTCTGCAGATGTTACTGTTGCTTTAACACCTACCCCACAGACACAACCTTTTTCCCCTTCCCAACACGTCTATTCCCCTTTCCACCAGCAGCAGGCCTTTTTCCACTAATTTTGGTGGTTAACTAATTCACAACTCTGGAGTTGTTTGCACAAAAAAACAATGGATGGGAACCGAGCAGAGCTGAGTGGCCAAACTGTGGTATTAGCCAAAAGTATTGGCTGGGTTAGATGCAGATTAATATTATATTGAATATGCAACCTGATGGAGGTCAGTATAGATGGACTAATAGACCAAGTCCCACACACTGCTAGAGGCCTAAATATTTTTACAGAGCTAGATGCAGATAAAAATTATTTTTAATTTGCAACCTGGTGGAGGTTAGTATAGATGGACTAATAGACCAAGTCCCACACACTGCTAGAAGCCTAAATATTTTTTCAGAGCTAGATGCAGAAAAAAATTATATTGAATTTGCAACCTAATGGAGGTCAGTATAGATGGACTAATAGAATAAGCCCCACACACTGCTACAAGCTGAAATATTTTTTCAGACCTAGATGCAGAAAAAAATTAGATTGAATTTGCAACCTGATGGAGGTCAGTATAGATGGACTAATAGACCAAGTCCCACACACTGCTAGAAGCCTAAATATTTTCAGAGCGAGGTGCAGAAAAAAATTAGATTGAATTTGCAACCTGATGGAGGACAGTATAAATGGACTAATAGACCAAGTCCCACACACTGCTAGAAGCCTAAATACATTCAGAGCTAGATGCAAAAAAAAATTAGATTGAATTTGCAACCTGATGGAGGTCAGTATAGATGGACTAATAGACCAAGTCCCACACACTGCTACAAGCTGAAATATTTTTTCAGAGCTAGATGCAGAAAAAAATTAGATTGAATTTGCGACATGATGGATGGTCAGTATAGATGGACTAATAGACCAAGTCCCACACACTGCTAGAAGCCTAAATATTTTCAGAGCTAGATGCAGAAAAAAATTAGATTGAATTTGCAACCTGATGGAGGTCAGTATAGATGGACTAATAGACCAAGTCCCACACATTGCTAGAAGCCTAAATATTTTCAGAGTTAGATGCAGAAAAAAATTAGATTGAATTTGCAACCTGATGGAGGTCAGTAGAGATGGACTAATAGACCAAGTCCCACACACTGCTAGAAGCCTAAATATTTTTTCAGAGCTAGATGCAGAAAAAAATTATATTGAATTTGCAACCTGATGGAGGTCAGTATAGATGGACTAATAGACAAAGTCACACACACTGCTAGAAGCCTAAATATTTTTTCAGAGCTAGATGCAGATAAAAATTATTTTTAATTTGCAACCTGGTGGAGGTCAGTATAGATGGACTAATAGACAAAGTCCCACACACTGCTACAAGCTGAAATATTTTTTCAGAGCTAGATGTAGAAAAAAATTATATTGAATTTGCAACCTGATGGAGGTCAGTATAGATGGACTAATAGACCAAGTCCCACACACTGCTAGAAGCCTAAATATTTTTTCAGAGCTAGATGCAGATAAAAATTATTTTTAATTTGCAACCTGGTGGAGGTTAGTATAGATGGACTAATAGAACAAGTCCCACACACTGCTACAAGCTGAAATAATTTTTCAGAGCTAAATGCAGAAAAAAATTTGATTGAATTTGCAACCTGATGGAGGTCAGTATAGATGGACTAATAGAACAAGTCCTACACACTGCTAGAAGCTGAAATATTTTTTCAGAGCTAGATGCAGAAAAAAATTATATTGAATTTCCAACCTGATGCAGGTTAGTATAGATGGACTAATAGAACAAGTCCCACACACTGCTAGATGCCTAAATATTTTTTCAGAGCTCGATGCAGAAAAATATTATATTGAATTTGCAACCTGGTGGAGGTTGGTATAGATGGACTAATAGAATGATGCTATGCCCAAAAGGTTTTACTTCACTAGGTGTAGTAAAAAAATTTGTATTCTATACACACGTGGTGTAGCTTGCAACACAGATAGGCTACTGTACTGACTAACACACTCTGCAATAGGCCAAAAAGGATTTGTTTTGCTAGATTTAGCCAAATGCTGTGAAAAAAACTTGCACAACACTGGTACAGACCTGCCTGGCAAAAAGTTATAGGAACTGATGTAACCTAGCCCTGAAAAGGACTGCAATTACAATTAGTCTTTACTCCCACAACCTATCTATTTAAGAGCACAGACCTGCCTGATAAAAGTCGTAGGAAATGATGTAACCTAGTCCTTAAAAGGACTGCAATCACAACTCTTCCCTACTCCCAAGCTATCTGTAGATTTGTGCGTAAATTGGCTTGAAATTAACAAAGTATAGCTCATACAGCAACAGCGGTGCCGTCTAACACGCAGCTGCAGCAATGAGAAAATGGTGGCGACGGGAAAAATGGCTGGGTCTTATAGGGCAAGGACATGTGACATACACTGCCAATGACACATGCCCTTGCTTGTGTGAAAAAAAGCAGTTCGCTCTGTGTGTGCGCTGCTGATAGGCTAACAGACTGCACCTCCCCACTGTAAATGCGGGAAAGAGAAAAAAAAATGGAGATCTTCATTATTCCTGCAGAGATCCATCCCCTGCCCCTCCCCCCGCCCCGCTGTACACTCAAACTGCGTATTAACATTAATTTTCAGCATTACTGAGAAAAAATCCAGTTATGATTTTGGTGCACGAACAGTTATCGAACATAACCTCGAACAGCCGAATTTTTTTCAAATCGTTCGTGTTCGCCGAACGGCTCGAACACTGCCCAAAACAGCTCGAATTTGAGATTGGCGAACAGTTCGAGTCGAACACCGCTCATCTCTAGTTACTGTGGCCCTGCTCTATGTGTCTTTAAATTCTTAGTGCAAAAAGAAAATGGAAAGGGCGTATGTGTAGACTCACAGGGCTATTTATATAAATTAAAAAGTGCCCGTGCACTCACCTGTGATGGTTGTGTACGTCTACACAGCCAAGATTAAGCGTGTGATTGATGAGGCTCCGGGTCGCCTCTCTCTATTTGTAATACCATCCTATCGGTGTTTGCATCTCAACCCCGTGCTCCTCGAGTGGTCACGCGATCCTGCTGGACCGGATAACACGTCACCGCAGGTCCTCAGTTGTTTATCCCGGTGGCTGGATAACCGCAGGTCCTCAAACATCCAAATATGCCAGGCTGCTCCTGCCGCTGTGGCTCCGTATGTAGATATTTCACATGTAAACAATGGTGCAGCGGTCTCAGGGAGCGCCAAAGGAATACTGGACAATTTAATAGATGATAACCGACCTCTATTCTTCCTCCAATACCACTGCCACAACGCGTTTCGACGGTCTAAGCCGTCTTCATCAGGGGGGCTCCAGTATTGCAGACCATCTTCTTTCTAATGGGAACATATCGTACTTGTTACTGTGGCCCTGCTCTATGTGTCTTTAACCCCTTTACAGCCCATGATGTATTAATACGCATCTGTGCCTTGGGCTTTAAGAGCCTGACCCTTATTAGTACGTCATCGCGATCGCGCGTGCACACAGGCTGTGCGGGCGCGATCGCCGCCGGGTGTCAGCTGATTGTCACAGCTGACACCCGGTACTATGTGCAGGGAGGGGTCCCGGCACATTAACCCCCGCAATGCTGCGATCGAAGTCGATCGCAGCATTGCGGTGGCAAGGGGAGGTGATCGGTATGCTCACCTCCTCTTCCGGCCTCCAGCGCTGTCTGCCGCGGCTTCCCGGGTGTTGCCAAGACGATCCGATGTCGTCATGACAATATACGGGTCACCAGGCAGCAGGAACATTGTTTGTTCATGCGCAGTGCACGACCAAACAATGTTCTCACTGTGCAGCGCTGACTACCTGCATGGCACAGGGATGGTGCTCCATCCCTATGCTGTGCAGGCGATCAGAATAAAAAAGGTTAAAGTCCCAGAGTGGGACAAAGTAAAAAAGGGTAAAAATTCTCAGAAAGTGAAAAAAAAAAAGTTGTAAAAATATAAAAAAAAAAAAATAAAAAAAATAATCCACCAAAAATAAAAATATAATGTACCCATCAATAAATATTATTATGAAAAAAAAGCAAACAAACAATAAAAGTACACATATTTGGTATCACCGCGTCCAGAACGACCTGAGCTATAAAACTGTCCCACTAGTTAACCCCTTTAGTGAACACGTTAAAAAAAAAAGCAAAAAACAATGCTTTATCATCATACCACCAAACAAAAAATGGAATAACACGTGATCAAAAAGACGAATATAAATAAAAATGGTACCGCTGAAAATGTCATCTTGTCCCACAAAAAAAAAGCCGCCATAAAGCTCCATCATCTGAAAAATCAAAAAGTTATAGCTCTCAGAATAAAGCGATTCAAAAAAATAAATTTTTCTATAAAATAGCTTTTACTGTGTAAAAGCGCCAAAACATAGAAAAATTATATAAATGTGGTGCCATTGTAAACGTACTGACCCAAAGAATAAAGCTACCTTATCAATTTTACCACACGCGGAACAGAATAAAAAAAAAAAAAAAAAAACAGTTCCTGAATTGTTGGTTTTTGTTTATTCTGCCTCCCAAAAATCGGAATAGAAAGCGATCAAAAAAATGTCACGTGCCTGAAAATGGCACCAATAAAAACGTCAACTCATCCCGCAAAAAAACAAGCCATCACATGACTCTGTCTGCCAAAATATGGAAAAATTATAGCTCTCAAAATATGGCGATGCAAAAACTAGATTTTACAAAAAATGCGTTTTTTAGTGTGTGACAGCTGTCAATCATAAAAACCCCGTATGATTCTGGTATCACTGTAATCGCACCAACCCGAAGAATAAAGTCGTCTAATCACTTATAGCACACAAGGAGCGGCGTAAAAAATAAACTCTCGGGTTAGGGTTGTGCTAGGGTTAGGGTTGGGCTAGGGTTAGGGTTGGGCTAGGGTTAGGGCTGGGGTTGGGGTTGGGATTTTTTTCAAAAGTAAGAAAGAAAGATGATGATATGGCGACTAGTGTTGAGCGCAAGTGCTCGCTACTTGAGTTTGCATCGGGTGCTCTGGTATGCATTGAGTATCGTGGGTATTTGAGTGACATGCTCGAGTCTCCGCCCCATATGCTTCGCGGCCAAAAAAACTTTGCGGGAATTGCCTGCCATGCACGAGCGATCCCCGCATGTTTTTTTTTGGGTGTCTAATAACCGTGAAACATGCAGGGCAGGGACTCGAGCATGTCACTCGAGCACACGCAGTACATGGTGCATACCTGAGTACCCGATGAAAACTCAAGTAGTGAGCACTTGCCCTCAAGACTAATGACAACTTATTTAATATGATGACCTAATGTTATCAAATTCTGTGTCGTACCTCTGGGTTCAAAATGTTCACTATACCCCTTGATAAAATCCTTGAGGGGTCTAGTTTCCAAAATGGGGTCACTTGTGGGTGGTTTCCACTGTTTAGGCACACAGGGGCTCTCCAAACGCGACATGGTGTCCGCTAACAAATTGAATGGAAAATCGGCTCAAATTTTTAGCGGACACCAGATCGCTTTTGGAGAGCCCCTGTGTACCTAAACATTGTAGCTCCCCCACACATGACCCCATTTTGGAAACTAGACCCCCAAAGGCACCTATCTAGATGCATAGTGAGCACTTGGAACCCCCAGGTGCTTCACAAATTGATTCATAAAAATGAAAAACTGGAAAAAAAAGTACTTTTTCATTTTTACGGATTAATTTGTGAAGCACCTGGGGCTTCAAAATGCTCACCACCCATCTAGATAAGTTCCCAGGGGGGTCTAGTTTCCAAAATGGGGTCACTTGTAGGGGGTTTCCACTGTTTAGGCACATCAGGGGCTCTCCAATTCAAAATGGAATCCGCTAATTATTCAAGCAAATTTTACAATCGAAAATTCAAATGGCGCTCCTTCCCTTCCGAGCCCTGCCGTGCGCCCAAACTGTGGTTTCTCCCCACATATGGGGTATCTGCGTGCCCAGGAGAAATTGCACAATAAATTCTGGGGTCCATTTTTTCCTGTTACCCCTGTGAAAATAAAAAAAAATTGGGTCTAAAGTAACATTTTTGTGAAAAAAGTTAAATGTTCATTTTTTTCTTCCACATTCCAAAAATTCCTGTGAAGCACCTGAAGGGTTAATAAAGTTCTTGAATGTGGTTTTGAGCACCTTGAGAGGTGCAGTTTTTAGAATGGTGTCACTTTTGGGTATTTTCTGTCATAAACACCTCTCAAAGTGACTTTAAATGTGATGTGGTCCCTGGAAAAATGGTTTTGTAAATTTTGTTGGAAAAATGAGAAATCGCTGGTCAAATTTTAACCCTTATAGCTCCTTAACAAAAAAAAGGTTTGGTTCCAAAATTGTGCTGATGTAAAGTAAACATGTGGGAAATGTTATTTATTAACTATTTTGTGTGACATATCTCTCTGATTTAAGGGCATAAAAATTCAAATTTTGAAATTTGAAAAATTTGCAAAATTTTCGCCAAATTTCCGTTTTTTTCACAAATAAACGCAAATGATATCGAAGAAATTTTACCAAATACTCTCAGAATCAGGGGGATCCGTTTAAGTGTTCCAGAGTAATTACCTCATAAAGTGACAGTGGTCAGAATTGTAAAAATTGGCCTGGTCATTAACGTGCAAACCACCTTGGGTTGTAAAGAGGTTAAATTCTTATTGGGGTTTTTCCTAAAATTGGTCAGCCGTTGGACTCACTGCATTCCCTATAAATGTAAAGCACACCCTCTCCTTTCTAATGGGAACATGTCGTACTTGTTACTGTGGCCCTTCTCTATGTGTCTTTAAATTCTTAGTGGGGTTTTTGCTAAAATTGGTCAGCCGTTGAACTCACTGCATACCCTATAACTGTATAGCAGACCCTCTCTTTTCTAATGGGAATATTCATTCTTGTTACTGTGGCCCTGCTCTATGTGTCTTTAAAGTCTTAAGTGGGTTTTTCCTAAAATTGGTCTGCCGTTGGACTCACTGCATACCGTATAACAATATAGCAGACTCTATCCTTTCTAATGGGAATTTGTTGTTACTGTGGCCCTGCTCTATGTGTCTTTAAATTCTTAGTGGGGTTTTTCCTAAAATAAGTCAGCCGTTGGACTCACTTCATACCCCATAACTGTATAGCAAATCCTCTCCTTTCTAATGGGAACATGTTGTACTTGTTACTGTGGCCCGGCTCTATGTGTCTTTAAATTCTTAGTGCCGTTTTTCCTAAAATTGGTCAGCCGTTGGACTTATTGCATACCATTTAACTGTATAGCAGACCCTCTCCTTTCTAATGGGAACATGTCGTTCTTGTTACTGTGGCCCTGCTCTATGTGTCTTTAAATTCTTAGTGGCGTTTTTCCTAAAATTGGTCAGCCGCTGGACTCACTGCACACCCTATAACTGTAAAGCAGACTCTCTCCTTTCTAATGGTAATTTGTCGTTACTGTGGCCCTGCTGTATGTGTCTTTAAATTCTTAGTGGGATTTTTCCTAAAATTGGTCAGCTGTTTGACTCACTGCATACCCTATAACGGTACAGCAGACCCTCTCCTTTCTAATGGGAACATGTAATACTTGTTACTGTGGCCCTGCTCTATGTGTCTTTAAATTCTTAGTTGGATTTTTCCCAAAATTGGTCAGCCGTTGGACTCACTGCATACCCTATAACTGTAAAGCATATTCTCTCCTTTCTAATGGGAATTTGTCGCTACTGTGGCCCTGCTCTATGTGCCTTTAAATTCTTACTGGGGTTTTTCCTAAAATTGGTCAGCCATTGGACTCACTGCATACCCTATAAATGTATAGCAGACCCTCTCCTTTCTAAAGGGAACATTTCGTACTTGTTACTGTGGCTCTGCTCTATGTGCTTTTAAATTCTTAGTGGGGTTTTTTCTATATCTGGTCAGCCGTTGGACTCACTGCATACCCTTTAACTGTATAGCAGACCTCTCCTTTCTAATGGGAATTTGTCGTACTTGTTACTGTGGCCCTTCTCTATGTGTCTTTAAATTCTTAGTTGGGTTTTTGCTAAAATTGGTCAGCCGTTGAACTCACTGCATACCCTATAACTGTATAGCAGACCCTCTCTTTTCTAATGGGAATATTCATTCTTGTTACTGTGGCCCTGCTTTATGTGTCTTTAAAATCTTAGTGGGTTTTCCTAAAATTGGTCAGCCGTTGGACTCACTGCATACAATATTATTGTATTCCAGACCCTTTCCTTTCTAATGGGAACATGTCACACTTGTTACTGTGGCCCTGCTCTATGTGTCTTTAAAGTCTTAAGTGGGTTTTTCCTAAAATTGGTCTGCCGTTGGACTCACTGCATACCGTATAACAATATAGCAGACTCTCTCCTTTCTAATGGGAATTTGTTGTTACTGTGGCCCTGCTCTATGTGTCTTTAAATTCTTAGTGGGGTTTTTCCTAAAATAAGTCAGCCGTTGGACTCACTTCATACCCCATAACTGTATAGCAAATCCTCTCCTTTCTAATGGGAACATGTTGTACTTGTTACTGTGGCCCTGCTCTATGTGTTTTTAAATACTTAGTGCCGTTTTTCCTAAAATTGGTCAGCCGTTGGACTTATTGCATACCATTTAACTGTATAGCAGACCCTCTCCTTTCTAATGGGAACATGTCGTACTTGTTACTGTGGCCCTGCTCTATGTGTCTTTAAATTCTTAGTGGCGTTTTTCCTAAAATTGGTCAGCCGCTGGACTCACTGCATACCCTATAACTCTAAAGCAGATTCTCTCCTTTCTAATGGTAATTTGTCGTTACTGTGGCCCTGCTGTATGCGTCTTTAAATTCTTAGTGGGGTTTTTCCTAAAATTGGTCAGCTGTTTGACTTACTGCATACCCTATAACGGTACAGCAGACCCTCTCCTTTCTAATGGGAACATGTAATACTTGTTACTGTGGCCCTGCTCTATGTGTCTTTAAATTCTTAGTTGGGTTTTTCCCAAAATTGGTCAGACGTTGGACTCACTGCATACCCTATAACTGTAAAGCATATTCTCTCCTTTCTAATGGGATTTTGTCGCTATTGTGGCCCTGCTCTATGTGCCTTTAAATTCTTACTGGGGTTTTTCCTAAAATTGGTCAGCCATTGGACTCACTGCATACCCTATAAATGTATAGCAGACCCTCTCCTTTCTAAAGGGAACATTTCGTACTTGTTACTGTGGCTCTGCTCTATGTGCTTTTAAATTCTTAGTGGAGTTTTTTCTATATCTGGTCAGCCGTTGGACTCACTGCATACCCTTTAACTGTATAGCAGACCTCTCCTTTCTAATGGGAATTTGTAGTTACTGTGGCCTTGCTCTATGTGTCTTTAAATTCTTAGTGGGGTTTTTCCCAAATTTTGACAGCCCTTGCAGTCACAGCATGGGCATTACTACTATAGGAGACCTGCTCCTTTATAATGGGAAAATTTTTTTTACTGAGATCCTCCTCTATGTCTCCTCAAAGGGGTATTGGGTTGCGTCCAAATTTTTGGCAGCCCTTGCAGTCACTGGATACGCAATAGCAGTATAGGAGACCCACTTGTTTATAAAGGGAACAACAAAGCATAGCTGGCTGACGGCTCTCTAACAATAGCAAGGGCCAACTGCTGGCCTTTTAAGAATTGTAAGGGACATCTGATGGCCCTATAAAAATAGGCTCCATGACTTTCAGAGTCCCTCCTTCATAAATGAAACAGTATGTGTCTGATGATGTGTCACAGACCACATTGCCAGATAAGGTTGTAAAATGTAAAAATGACATTTCCCGGTGAATGCGTTTGTCTTAAAAAATAACGTCAAAAAACAATAGGATGTTTCTTTAGTATAAAAACAGCGTCATCATTTTAACCTCAATGTAATCACATTGTTCAGCTCCTGCACCTACTCCTCCATCTCCGAAATGACCACATCAGTCACAAGCTGATAGTACTGCAGCACTGCCTTGGCCAAGTGGCAAAAGGCTGTGCTGAAGATAACATGCTTAATGCTTACACTGTGTGCCAAATTAATAGGCAAATGAGTATATTGATCACATGATACTTTTTATACATGTTGTCCTACTCCAAGCTGCATAGGCTTGAGAGCCAACTCCCAATTAAGTAAATCTGGTGATGTGCATCTCTGTAATGAGGAGGGGTGTTGACTAATGACATAAAAACCCTATATAAGGTGTGCTTAATTATTAGGCAACTTCCTTTCCTTTGGCAAAATGGGTCAGAAGAGAGATTTGTCTGGCTCTGAAAAGTCCAAAATTGTGAGATGTCTTGCAGAGGGATGCAGCAGTCTTGAAATTTCCAAAGTTTTGAAGCATGATCACCGAACAATCAAGCATTTCATGGCAAATAGCCAACAGGGTCGCAAGAAGCGTGTTGGCCAAAAAAGGCCCAAAATAACTGCCCATGAATTGAGGAAAATAAAGCGTGAAGCTGCCAAGATGCCATTCGCCACCAGTTTTTTCATATTTCATATCTGCAACGTTACTGGAGTATCAAAAAGCACAAGGTGTGCGATACTCAGGGACATGGCCAAGGTAAGGAAGGCTGAAAAATTACCACCTTTGAACAAGAAACATAAGATAAAACTTCAAGAATGGGTCAAGAAATATATTAAGACTAATTTTTCAAGTGTTTTATGGACTGATGAAATGAGAGTGACTCTTGATGGGCCAGATGGATGGGCCAGAGGCTGGATCAATAAAGGGCAGAGAGCTTCACTTCGACTCAGACGCCAGCAAGGTGGAGGTGGGGTACTGGTATGGGCTGGTATCATCAAAGATGAACTTGTGGGACCTTTTCGGGTTGAGGACGGAGTGAAGCTCAACTCCCAGACCTACTGCCAGTTTCTAGAAGACAACTTCTTCAAGCAGTGGTACAGGAAGAAGTCGGTATCGTTCAAGAAAAACATGATTTTCATGCAGGATAATGCTCCATCACATGCATCCAACTACTCCACAGCATGGCTGGCCAGTAAAGGTCTAAAGAAGAAAAAATAATGACATAGCCCCCTTGTTCACCTGATCTGAACCCCATAGAGAACCTGTGGTCCATCATAAAATGTGAGATCTATAGGGAGGGAAAACAGTACACCTCTCGGAACAGTGTCTGGAAGGCTGTGGTGGCTGCTGCACGCAATGTTGATCGAAAACAGATCAAGCAACTCACAGAATCTATGGATGGAAAGCTGTTGAGTGTCATCATAAAGAAAGTTGGCTATATTAATCAGTAATTTTTGGGGATTTTGTTTTTGCATGTCAGAAATGTTTATTTCTAAATTTTGTGCACTGATATTGGTTTACCTGGTGAAAATAAACAAGTGAGATGGGATTATATTTGGTTTTTATTAGGTTGCCTAATAATTCGGCACAGTAATAGTTACCTGCACAAACAGATATCCTCCTAAGATAGCCAAATCTAAAAAAAAAACCACTCCAACTTCCAAAAATATTAAGTTTGGATAGTTATGAGTCTTTTGGGTTGATTGAGAACATAGTTGTTCATCAGTAATAAAAATAAACCTCTAAAATACAACTTGCCTAATAATTCTGCTCCCAGTGTAGGTGACAAACTGCCCAGCGCTGCTGAGTTGTTGAAAGCTGTAACACAGCAGCCTAATCTGTGTCTCTCACCGCTGAACATGCAGCCAGGCATGGTCGTGTGTGATAATGGGTGGAACCTGGTGACGGAGTCGGAGTAGATATGGTTTCCCTCTATGCCAGTCCTTTCACCGAGCTAAAGAATATGGCTGTGGTGAAATACAACTTCCACTGAGAAGCTGTTTCAGATTGAAAAACATTGGGCCCACCAGAGGATTTGATTCCGAGGGCTCACCTTTGTCCCCCCCGCTCAAGAGCCCCATAGCAGCTGCAAAGTTAGCGCTCTCATGAACTCTCCTGAGGTAAAAGTCAAGGCACACCAGAGGATTCTCTGGTGGGATTGTCCAACCCTGCCGAGAAGCAGTGCTGGCTAAGGAAAGTGGGGGGCAGGTTCCCGGACACTCTATGGCTGCTTTTTTAATGCGGATCGGACGTGCTTATGCATATTATTTCTCAAACCGCATTGCAGATCAGGCCACTGCCCAACTCTGTAGTCATGAAATTAGATGTGCAAAGAAAGATGTGTGTGTGTCAAAGAACCACCGACAAGTGCGAGTTGATGTTGGACGGGCTGCCATTGGTTCTGCAACAAGCTGCATTAGAGGACTTCCTGGGAGAAATTATACCCAGAGTAGATACTGTTTCCCTCTATGCCAGTCCTTTCACCAAACTAAATACAACTCAGCAAAAAAAGCTGTGGATTTGCTACATACAGTCCCTGGCCACATTCACCTGTTCACGTGTTTGTAGTTAGGCGGTCCTTCCCGGTAAGTGCACTGGGGAGGGCATGGGCAATGTTGTGGGACCCGTGCCTGTGGAAGTCAGAGACGATACCAGGAGAAATAGTGGCGGCTGAGGACCGAATATGGACACCCGGCCGCAGCTGGCATGAGGTTATGAAAAGTTTCCGCCTCCAAAAGCCTAAAAGGTCAAATTTCAAGTGAAAGCAGCTCTAGAGGACTTCCTGGGAGAAATGAAAGCTGGGTAGATATGGTTTCCCAAGTCCTTTCACCAAGCTAAAGAATATGGCTGTGGTGAAATACAACTCAGCAAAAAAAGCTGTGGACGGTCTCCTTACCGTCCCTAGCGACATTCAGGGACGGTACGGGGCCCCGTGCTTGTGGAAGGTGGAGACGATACCTGGAAAAATAGTGTCGGCTGGGGACTGAGTAGGGATACTCGGTCGCCGCTGCCGCAAGATTGTGGACAGCTTCTGTCTCCACGAGCCTAAAAGGCCACATTTCAAGTGCCAGCAGCTGTTAAAAATTTGGCAGTTTAGGATTGCAGCCTGTGGGAGGGAGGGTGGCTGGCTGCATTCTTGCACTTGCATTCCAAGGAATGGGGTAGGGACAACTGAACGCTGCACTGGGACAAGGACGTGGACGGTGATTGTTGCAAGTCTGCAACGACAGGTGCATGGCGGGAGGCATCTTTGCATGCGCCAAGGATCACTTATGATGGGCACACTTTTAGGGAGTGACCTGTGAGTGAAAAATGCTTCCAGATGTCTTCCCCATGCTGTTCCCATGTCTTTTCAGCACTGTATGCATGTGTCTAATGATGTGTCACACACCACATGGCCAGATAAGGTTGTAAATTGTTAAAATGACATTTCCCAGTGAATGCATTTGTCTTTGTTGAAAGCAATGCAAAAGTGCAAAAACACATCAAAAACGCTATGTGTGAACATAGCCCAAGGTGTGGAGTAGTATTTTTGGTTTTGGTTATTTATTTTGACTTATATACAAATCATTATCCTGGGAAGGATGTTCCTTAACATATTTCCCAGGAAAATCCATTTTGGTCTCGTTTTTTAATGTTTTATTTTGAGTCCGTAAAATTGGCTTAATACTCTGACAACGTTGTTGACAGCAGTGACCTGGGAGTCAGAAATGCTACCACGCGTCTTCCCCATGCTGTTCCCATGTCATTTGAGCACTGTTCCCATCGATTTGGGCAATATTTAGGCCCTCTGCAGACTGCCGGGGGGAGCAGCCTGAAAAATGCTCGAGTTTCCCATAGACTTACATTGGGCTCATTGCTCAGGTCGAGCACCCGAGTATTCCAATTTGCTCGACCCAAGCATCGAGAACCCGAGCATTTTAGTGCTCACTCATCACTAGTAGTCAGGTAACGGCTGAGGTCAAAATTAGTGTTGAGCCACCCCCGTAGTGTTCGAGTTCGGTTCGGTTCGTCGAACACCTGTGTGTTCGCCGAACTGTTCGTCGAACTTTTCGTCGAACACCTTCGAACACCGTTAAAACCAATGGCAGGCAAACAAAACACATAGAAACACATAGAAAACACCTTTAAAGGTGTCCAAAAGCTGACAAACTGCTCAGAAGACATAACTAACACATGGAAAAGTGACAAGTACATATAGTCATGCGAAAAGAAAAGAGGTGGAGTAGTAAAAGGAGGGGGAGACACAGATATAGGCAAATCATGCCCTTCTAAAATCCAAAAAGTGAGAAGCCGACACGGCCAGTCCGTTCCTGCCCGTGCCACCTCCGTGTCGCCTGGTTTGTGCCAGAGCCGCAGTGGACACTGACGGCCAGCCCCCCTCTCCCAAAACTGGTGCCTGTCTGCTGGTGGGTCGAGCGAGCCCCCCTGTGGTGGAGGCAGCTCTAAGCTTTTTAATTTAAATTGTCTCTCTAATTTGAATGAATACACTTTAAATCCTTTTACAAGGATCTATTGGAGGGCAAGTCTGATGCCAGCAGCCGCGTAATTCCAGCTCCAGTAGCGTCCACTAAAGCTGCTGCAGTTAAAAAGCTTTTATAAGGATCGAGCTCGGCTGTCCACTGCAAGGCATCCTATCGCCAGTCCCAGCCCCTATGCCTTGGGGTGCCTCCTGATGCTCTTCACTGAGTAACCCGTGGTCCCAAAGCATTTCCTTTGAAAAAATTAAGTGTCCAAACTACAGGTGGTGTAGCTTACTTAAGAGCCGGGATAATCCGCTGACTAGCAGACACTGCTACTAGGCACAAAGTATTTCCTGGGCTAGATGCAGTTAAAAATTTGTAATTAGATACTCTCGTTGGATGCTGAGAAAGCATTCCATAGAGTCTCCTGGCACACCATATATTATTCTCTTAAAAAGCTTGGGGTAGGGGTCTAGGGGACCCTTTTATAGCCAAAATCACGGCCCTGTATCGCAATACATCACCTAGGCTGAAGATAAATGGTACTGTAGCACCCTGAGGGCTCGGTTGCTTCAGAGGTATTGCACCTCACCCAGAGGTGTGATATCTCACTCTCAGGTAAGGATGGAGTGTGGATCAGGACCCGACACCTGCATGCATTATACCACATTGCCGTGGGGCAGGGCGACCAATATGCCCCTGAGATGGGCACGACAGTCCCTGTCCCTGGCTGGAGTGGGGGGAGGGAACACTGAGGAAGGAGAACCCTGTAGTGCAGGAGCAGGGAGGAAGCAGTTCCTGGGTGCATTGAGAAGGGAGTATAAAAGGTGGGCACCATCTTAGTTCAGTGCAGAGAAGTCTGAGCAGAAGTGGCAGGGAGCAGGGGCTCTGCATGAGCTCTGCTCCGGAGGCGGGCCTAGTAACAGAGGCCCAGGCCTGGAAGAGGGAGAAGGAAGGAAGAGGAGCGGAGAAGGCTCCAGGAACGAAGGGATCCCAGGGGTGCGGACGGGCGAGTCGCCACCGCACGCCCGAATCCACCTGGGTCAGGCCAAAGGGGGAGACCGGTCCCCGAAACTAGTGGAGGCGGGAAACGACCATCAGCTAGAAACCGGAGGCTGTGACATTTTATGTGGCGCAGCCCCTCGCTACACCCGCTAGGATGGCACCACATAGGGTCAGGGAAACTGGCGCCAAGTTTGCCAAGAGGAGGCCCGAGGCAGCCGGACAGAAGGGTTGGTAAGAAAGGCCAGACAAAGGACACACAAAGGGGGTCCTGTGAAGCGCTCCAAAGTTATACGGGAGTTGTCTGAGCCCCTCACCTGGTGAGCACAGTACGAAGTGGGCAGCCGTTACCTGCAGAAGTGGTCTGGATAATAAGAACTGTGAGTAAAGGCCCTGGACTGCATCACTGACTCTGTGTCGTTACTGCTGCTGCCCTGCACCATCAACCCCATCCTCCGCATACACTACCCTGAGGCTATACTCCTCCCGTGGGGAGTTATGCTACGCTCTGCTGCACCCACAACACCAGCCTCAGCGGTCTGCCCTGCAGCGGCGGTTCACTCTGCCCGCAATCCACTGGTGGCATAGTTGGACGTTTAAACATCAAAACCACATAAATAGTTCCGCCACTGGTTTGACCGCCCTGAGCCACGGAACCGGGTCGCCACCACGGAGACTACAACCACCAGCATCCACCAAAAAGGGTCCGGCTCCGGGTGTCCCAAGGCCCAGGGGGCGCGTCAGAACATTTTCATCACCTTTCATAATCACCAATTGGACAAGGCAGGGATGTCCTCTGTCCCCTCTCTTATACATCCTAGTGACGGAGCACCTGATCTCATCAATTCGCCATAACCCCAATATTAGGTGGATTGAGGTGGGAGGCACCGAGTACAAGTGCTCTCTATTTGCTGATGATGTCCTAGTATATATCACTCAATCACATATATCCATCCCTGCTGTTATGGCTGAAATAGATCACTTTGTTACATGGTCAAATTTTAAAATCAATACAGCGAAGTCTGAGGCCCTCGATGTCTCCCTCCCCAAATCCATACAGGATTCCATCCAGTCCAACTTTCCCTTTGCCTGGCCCTCACAGGGCATCAAATACTTAGGAATTCCTATTCATAGAGACCTCTCCCGTCTATGTTATCTTAATTTTGGGCCCTTTATTGAACAACTCCATACAGACCACGGTTGGCAAGTTAGAACTGTAAGATTCACTACATCATCCACTGGTGTTTTGTGGAAAAGCACATGAACACTGTGTTCCAAATTATTATGCAAAAATTGTTTAGGAGTGATAAGGGAAGAATTTGTTTGTTTGTCAGTTAAACTCATTGATGGTGATGTGTGTCAGGGCTCTTTATGTTATGTTCTGCTACCAGAGCTAAGGAAAGAGAGGAGATCTGTCCCTACGATAGAACTCAGCTGAATCCCTACGATGTAACAGGGAACCTGATCCTGCGATCAGACCTGCTAAAGTCCTAAGCTAGTCTGTACGGAGACCTATAGATGTGGGGAAGGAATCCCTACAAGTACTAAGGACTGGGAGGAAAATGGGACACCTCCTAACAGAAATAGTAGCAGACAGACGAACAAACAAAATATATAGAACATAGAGGTCCGTAGACCAAGCAAACTAACAGAGTTAGATACAGAGCACAGGCTAGCTTGAAAGTAGTTATACAATGAAGTCCAGCAAAGCCAGAAGGGCGGAGCAGGATTAAATAGGCCAACAAGGTCATGTGACCAGCAAAGGAAAAAACCTAAGAGCAAGGTTCTAACAGTACCCCCCTTCTAAGAGGATCCTCCGGATCCCCTAGGACCAGGCTTATCAGGAAATCTCCTGTGAAACGCTCTGATAAGTCTGGATGCGGAAACATCATCTGACCTCCCCCCAGAGTTATCCTCGGGTCCGAAACCTTTCCAGGCCACAAGATACTGCAAACTGCCTCTATACCATCTAGAGTTAAGGATGCGAGAAATTTCATATTCCCCGTCCTCCACCACCGGAGGAACAGAGGCAGAGGCGTCACCATCCGACACAACAGCTTTTTTTAACAGAGAGACATGAAATACCGGATTAATTCTCCAGGAGGTAGGAACCTCCAACCTAACAGCAGATTGGTTGACAACCTGAAGCACCTTAAAGGGCCCTCCAAACTTGGGACCCAATTTCTTAGAAGTAATCCTCAACCGCAGATTCCTAGAGGACAACCAAACCATGTCACCAACAGCGAACAAAACCTCCTGTCGTTTCCTATCAAAGTAGTCTTTAGATTTTCTGTTGGCCTCCTGAAGATTACCACGCACATCCGTCCAAACTCTCTCCAAATCACCGGAAAAATTCTCCTCCTCAGGCACGGCAGATCCCAACTTGGAGAACGACCCAAACGACGGATGTCTCCCAGAACAACAAAAAAAAGGCGAACAACCAGCAGAAGAAGATGTATGATTGTTCAGAGCAAATTCAGCAAGTGGCAGAAACTCAGACCACCCCTCTTGATTGTCTGCCACAAAACAACGCAAGAACTGCTCAACATCCTGGTTTTTCCTTTCTGTCTGGCCATTAGATTCAGGATGATATCCGGACGAGAACGACAAATGAACTCCCAACCTGTCACAAAAGGCACGCCAAAAACGAGCCACGAACTGAGGACCCCTATCAGAAACAATGTCAGTAGGAATGCCATGAAGTCTGACAATTTCCTTGACAAAGGCCTTAGCGAGAGTTTTAGCGCAGGGCAGTTTGACGAAGGGAACCAAGTGACACATCTTGCTAAAACGGTCCACGACCACCCAGATGACAGTAAAACCCTCAGAGGGGGGAAGGTCAGTTATAAAGTCCATAGCCAAATGTGTCCAAGGAGCACTGGGAACCTTCAAAGGACAAAGCAACCCCGCAGCAGGAGTATGTGAGGACTTAGATCTAGCACATATAGTACATTGACGCACCCACTTAATGACTTCCTTCTGCCATCCAGGCCACCAAAAACTGTGACCCACCAGTCTCTTGGTCTCAGAGATTCCGGGATGACCTGCCAACCGAGATTCGTGACACTCAACAAACAAATCTCTCCTAAAGGTCCCAGGCACAAACATCTTCCCATGAGGAGTGTTAGATGGGGCATTCTCCTGTGCTTTAAGAATCTCATCTTCCAAAACGGAGTCCAAAGCAGCTATCACAACACCTTCTTGTAAAATGTTCTCCTCTTTCTCACCACCGACTATGGGAGAAAAACTGCGAGACAAGGCATCCGCCTTAACATTCTTAGTACCAGGGATGTAAGTAACGGAGAAATTAAACCGCGAGAAAAACAGTGCCCACCTAGCCTGACGGGCATTCAGGCACTTGGCAGCATCAAGATATATCAGATTTTTATGATCCGTAAGAACCTGAACGGGAAATTCCGCACCTTCCAAGAAGTGGCGCCAGTGTTCATACGCGAGTTTAATAGCCAATAATTCCCAATTACCAATATCGTAATTCAGTTCAGTCTCCGAAAAATTTTTTGAAAAAAAGGCACAGGGATGTAATCCATCCCCGTTATCCTGAGACAATACTGCACCAACCCCCACAGAGGAAGCATCAACCTCAACCAAAAACGGCTTAGTCACATCAGGCTGCATAAGGATGGGAGCAGAGGTGAACCTCTCCTTGAGATACACAAAAGCTTCAATGGCCTCAGAAGACCACTGAACCGCATCAGCACCTTTCCTGGTGAGATCGGTCAGAGGTTTGACAATACTAGAAAAATTTTTTATGAATTTTCTGTAATAATTGGCGAAACCTAAAAACCTCTGTATCGATTTCAAACCAATAGGCCTAGGCCATTCCTGTACAGCTTGAACTTTAACCGGGTCCATCTCAAAACCTTCGCTGGAGATAATGTAACCCAAAAAACTAATTCTCTGTACAGCGAACTCACATTTCTCCAGCTTAGCAAAAAGCGAATTGTCCATTAATAACTGTAATACCTCACGTACGCTCCGCCAATGAGACTCCAGATCCGGGGAATAAATCAAAATGTCATCCAAATACACAACCACATTTTTGCCGATCAAAGGTCTAAGGATGTCATTAATAAGATTCTGAAAAAATGCAGGAGCATTAGTAAGACCAAAAGGCATAACCAGATTCTCAAAATGACCCACAGGAGTGTTAAAAGCAGTCTTTTATTCGTCACCCTCCTTCATGCGCAACAGATTGTATGCTCCCTTAAGGTCAATTTTAGAGAACCACTTGGCCCCCATTAACTGGTTAAACAGATCAGGAATCAATGGCAGTGGGTAAGGATTGCGTACAGTAATTTTGTTAATCTCACGAAAATCCAGACAAGGACGTAAACCGCCGTCCTTTTTTTTTACAAAAAAAAATCCAACCGCCACAGGAGACTTAGAGGCCTAATGTGACCGGCGGCCAAACTTGTTTGTATGTATTCCTCCAAAGCCTTCCTCTCAGGAATAGTAAGGTTAAATAAACGACTTTTAGGAAGAGTCACTCCAGGGACAAATTCAATAGAACAATCATAGTCTCTATGGGGAGGCAAAACCTGCGATTCCTTCTCAGAATAAACTCTCCAAAAATTCTGAATAGGAACAGGCAATTCTCCCCTATCCAAAGCTGCAATACGCCCGTTACAACATTTGTCATAACATTTATGGCTCCAGGATTTAATTTCACTGGTAGACCAATCCAGTACAGGATTGTGAAATTTTAACCAGGGCAATCCCAATATTACTGGAGAAGGCAAGTTATTCAAAACTACCAAATCCAATTTCTCATGGTGAACACCATTAATAGTGAGAGGAAATTCACAGACCTTGAGAGTAATATTCTTCAAAGGGGAACCATCCACAGAAACCAATGGGGGATGATAAAGGTTCGGGTTTTAAATTGAGTCTTTCCAAGAATCCCCCATCAATTACATTGAGAGGAGACCCACAATCAACAAACACCCGAAATTCCATTAATTTTTCCTGAGCAATCGTGGAAGCAGCTAAAAATACACCCTTGGAATTTAAACAGGCAATACGGGCATGACTGACCATTTTTTTTTCTTTCTTCATACGAAGCTCACAGCCTTTAATCAAATTATCAGATTTTCCGCAATAGAAACACAAGCCTTCAGAAAATCTGCGGTCCTTTTCTTGAGAGCGAGGTGCCACCGATCCAATCTCCATCGGTTCACCACTGTTAGTACACACATTCTCATAACCAGAAACTGACATAGCAGAGGATTTGCTCTCATTAACCCTTGCACGCAGTCTCCTATCCACCCGTATAGCTAATTGCATAGCCTGTTGCAAATCTTGAGGTGTAGGATAAGCAATTAGCAGGTCTTTAACCCTTTCATTGAGCCCAGCAAGAAATAGACTTTTCAGGGCAGAATCGTTCCACCCTGTTTGAGTAGACCAACGACGGAAATGAGTACAATATTTTTCCACATTACCTGATCCCTGTTTCAAACGTCTCAACTCAGTCTCAGCTGATGCGACACGGTCAGGATCATCATATAATAGTCCCAAAGCAGAAAAAACACTATCCACTGATCTGAAGCATGTATCACTAGGTTGCAAAGAAAAGGCCCACTCCTGAGGCTCTTTGCGCAAAAGTGACATTATGAACCCTATGCGCTGGGATTCATCCCCAGAGGACTTGGGTCTCAAACGAAAATACAATAAGCAAGCATTTTTAAATGAAAAAAAATTCTCGGTGTTCACCAAAAAATAAATCCGGCAAACATACCTTAGGCTCCAAGAAATGTGCTCCAGGACAGTTACTCACGTGCTGACGGAGCTCGGCCACCTCCAGAGAGAGTCCCTGCAGGCGATGAGCCAAATCCTGAACCGACACCATGATGGAACAGAAAAATCTTTCCTTAGAGAATTTGCAGGCTGGACTTACTGTTATGTTCTACTACCAGAGCTAAGGAAAGAGAGGAGATCTGTCCCTACGATAGAACTCAGCTGAATCCCTACGATGTAACAAGGAACCTGATCCTGCGATCAGACCTGCTAAAGTCCTAAGCTAGTCTGTACGGAGACCTATAGATGTGGGGAAGGAATCCCTACAAGTACTAAGGACTGGGAGGAAAATGGGACACCTCCTAACAGAAATAGTAGCAGACAGACGAACAAACAAAATATATAGAACATAGAGGTCCGTAGACCAAGCAAACTAACAGAGTTAGATACAGAGCACAGGCTAGCTTGAAAGTAGTTATACAATGAAGTCCAGCAAAGCCAGAAGGGCGGAGCAGGATTAAATAGGCCAACAAGGTCATGTGACCAGCAAAGGAAAAAACCTAAGAGCAAGGTTCTAACACTTTATATCACTGTAAGCAATTGCAGACACCTGTGCTAATTAGTTTGGCAGGTGTGTCCAATGAAAGGCAAGACTACTTAATAAGGCTGTCCCACATTATTAAGTAGCCTTCATTTTCTGCCAAAATGGGAAAGAAAAAGGATGTGTCGGCTGCTGAGAAGCAACAAATTGTGGAGTGTTTAGGTCAAGGCAGGACTACAATCAACATTGTGCTATGATCAGGATGAAGTGTCTTGGCAATCAAGAAGTATGTAGCTTATTCAAAGTTTACATGAGAGCGTGCTGATAAGGGCAAATTGAGGACTCTTTCCTACAGGCAATTACGTCAGGTTAAAAGAGCAGCGGCAAAAAAGCCTTGTCATAGCAGCAGACAAGTTTTTGAAGCTGCTGGTGCTTCCAACGTCCCCTGAACAACAAGTTGCAGGGTCCTTCAGAGGTTTGCAGCTGTTCGTACGCCATCCTGTCGACCTCCTCTATCCACTGCACACAAGCAGAAACGGCTCCAGTGGGCCAAACAATACATGAAGACTGATTTCAAAACTGTTTTGTTCACGGAAGAGTGCCGTGCAACGCTCGATGGTCCAGATGGATGGAGTGGAGGATGGCTGGTTGATGGACACCCCACGCAAACACGGCTACAGCGCCAACAAGGAGGAGGTGGAGTAATGTTTTGGGCTGGAATCATGGGGAGAGAGATTGTCGGCCCCTTTAGGATCCCTGAAGGGGTAAAGATGAACTCCATAATGTATGTGGAGTTTCTCAAACAGCACTTCCTGCCATGGTTCAAGAAGAAGAACCGTGTATTCCACAGCAAGATCATTTTCATGCATGATAATGCACCGTCTCATGCTGCACATAACACATCTGCATCTCTAGATGATATGGGCATAAAAGGGGACAAACTTATGGTGTGACACCCATGTTCCCCTGAACTCTACCCCATTCAGAACCTCTGGAGCATCATCAAAAGGAGTGTCTATGATGGCGGGAGGCAGTTCACATCTAAGCAACAGCTTTGGGAGGGTATTCTGTCCTTATGCAATACAATTGAAGCAGAAACCATCCAAAACCTGACAAATTCAATGGACGAGAGAGTTCAGAAGCTCCTTTCGAACAAGGGGTCCTATGTGCAAATGTAACTTCACCTAGAATAAAGTTTTGAGTTGAAAATTGTTTGATTTCAGTTTCTAATAACCTGCTAATGCTTATAATTTCAAAAATGACCAATTTTTTGGTCTTTATTAAAATGAAAAGGTTGATCGAAGAGTGTGGGGGATCTAAGAGTGTGGCAACCCAGTAGTCAGGATTACTTTGAATTCTGACAATCTGAGGGTCATGTTGCAGGTAGTGCAGCAAGAAGGCACTTATGTGTCTTGCGCATCTCGGAGCCCCAAAATTATTTTCCGGGCTAGATGCAGATAAAAATTATTATTAATTTTAAATCTGGTGGAGCTTAGTATAGATGGCCTAATAGAATCAGTACTGCACACTGCTACAAAAGCCCAAATTGTTTTCCAGCCAAGATACAGATAAACATGATTAGTAATTTTAAATCTGGTGGAGCTTAGTATAGATGGCCTAATAGAATCAGTACTGCACACTGCTACAAAGCCAAAATTATTTTCCAGCCAAGATACAAATAAACATGATTAGTAATTTTAAAGCTTAAAACGGTTGGTGAGGTGATTTTAACCAATCATCAAGCTTTTACTCTCCCCAAGATGACACAGGGGTAGAAAAGTCGTTTCGGATCCATGATTTGTTCATCTTTATGAACGTGAGTCTGTCTACATTATCAGTGGAGAGCCGCGTGTGCTTATCTGTCAGCACACCACCAGCAGCGCTGAACACACGTTCAGACAGAACGCTGGCTGCGGGGCATGACAAGATCTCCAAGGCGTAAGTGGCTAGCTCCAGCCATTTATCCAGATTGGAAGCCCAAAAAGAGCAAGGGTCCAGTGACACAGTCATGTCTTCAATGTTTACTTGGAGATACTCCTGTACCATCGTCTCTAGGCGTTGACTATGTGTCAGACTTCTTGTCTCCTGTGGCCTTGCAAAGGATGGGCTAAAAAAGTGGTGAAATGATTCCGCAAAATTGATGTTACCAGCAGATACTGTGTTTCTGTTACGGTTTGAGTGCTGAACACTCGACGGTCCCACGGTTGGCAAGTTGGAACTGTGAGATTCACTACGTGAACCACTGGTGTTTTGTGGAAAAGCACATGTAAGATTCTGCAACAGTCTCTGCTGATACTCCTGCATGCGTGCATCCCTTTCTATGGCAGAAATAATTTCTGCAAATATACTTTTGTACCGGGGATCTAACAGTGTGGCAACCCAGTAGTCAGGATTATTTCTAATTCTCACAATTCGAGGGTCATGTTGCAGGTAATGCAGCAAGAAGGCACTCATGTGTCTTGCGTATCCAGGAGCACCAAGTCCCTGTTGTGTTGGTGGCGAGGTAACAATCATGCTTCCTTCCTCTGTCCTCTCCCCCCAACCTCGCACAACAGAAATGTGATCAAGGTCTCCCTCATCTGATAAGTCTTCCATCAGTTCGTCCTCCACTCCTTCCTTGGCTCCTGAACCTTCATCACTAGTTTGGCTGCTACCATGCGCCCTGGTAAAACCATCTCCCCCACCCTCACATGCCTGCTGCCTTGGTGCTGCCGACCGTCTGGACCTTGCAGATGTTAGCCCTTCCGCATACAACGCCTCCTCCTCTACTTCCTCCACCTCCTCTGGTGCCACCACCTGACTCCGAATTCTGTTTAATATGTGCTCCAGTATGTAAATCACCGGAATAGTCATGCTGATAATGGCATCGTCAGCACTAAACATCTTCGTCAACATTTCAAAACTGTGCAGAAGGGTGCATAGGTCCCTGATCTGAGACCACTCCTCCAGCGTGATTTGCAACACCTCTGGATCTCGTTGGCACAGGCTATACGTCAGAACGTATTGCACCAGGGCTTGTCGGTGCTGCCACAGTCGCTGGAACATGTGCAGAGTTGAATTTCACCGGGTAGGCACATCGCATTTTAGCCGGTGAAGTGGCAGGTCCAACAACTTCTGTAGAGATGTAAGTCGCTGAGCTGCGGGATACGAACGGCGGAAGTGAGCACACAGCAACCGTGCCCTCTGCAGAAGGCCATCTAGTCTGGGATAGTGGGCTAAAAATTTCTGGACAACCAGGTTCAACACGTGAGCCATACAAGGCACATGTGTGACATTGCCCCGGCGAAGAGCAGCACCCAGGTTTGCAGCATTGTCGCACACAGCCTTCCCTGGTTTCAGGTCCAGTGGAGACAACCATTCATGAAATTGGTTCTCCAGAGCTGACCACGACTCCTCAGCTGTGTGACTCACATTTCCCAGACATTTCAAAGTAAAAACCGCCTGATGACGTTGAGCCCTACTGCCAGCATAGTAAGGAGGTGTGCAGGATCCCTTCTGCGAAGTTAGAAAGCTTGTGGCATGACCAGACAGGCTTTGGGTGCAGGTGGAGGACCGAGAGGAGGTTGAGGAGGCTGAAGCAGTGGAGGAACTTTGAGATAAAGAGGATTGACGCACAACTCGTGGGGACGGCAAGACTTGGACAGCAGCCCCTTGTCCTGCTGTCACCATAGTTACCCAGTGCCCAGTCAGCGACATGTAACGCCCCTGTCCATGCCTACTCGTCCAAGTGTCTGTGGTGAAATGCACCCTGTCACACACAGAGTTTCTCAAAGAAGCGGTGATGTTGTGTGCGACATGCTGGTGGAGTGCAGGCACACCTTTCTTTGAGAAGTAGTGCCGACTGGGCATCTGGTACTGGGGCACTGCGACGGACATAAGGTCTCGAAAATCCTGTGTGTCCACCAGGCGGAAAGGCAGCATTTCTGTAGCCAAGAGCTTGCAGATGGTGAAATTCAACCTCTTAGCTTTCTCATGGCTAGGAGGAAATGGTCTTTTACTTGTCCACATCTGAGGGACCGAGGGCTGGCTGTTGTGCTTAGACGGGGTTGAGAAGGGTTTCCCCGGCAAACTGCCGGTCTGTGAGGAAGATGCAGGCGGACATGTTAGGTTGCCTTGATCCAAAGTTGGTGCTATCGATGTCGGACAGCGCTCAACACCAGCTGGTGTTACCACCTCCAAAGAAAATGATGACCTGCCAATCACGCTGGCTGTTGCGGGTAAAGAGGTGGCAGGTCTGCGTCCCAAAACAGGTGTGACTGCTGTCCCCCCAGTCACAGAGGATGAAGAGGCCGCGGATGCAAAAGATGTGGCAGACGGTGGTTGGCCCGGCCGGCTAGGCCGCATTGTAGCACAGTGAGCTTCCCACTGCAACTTATGCTTCATGTCCATGTGCCGGTTCATGCATGAAGTACTCAAACTATGTATTTTTTGGCCTCTACTTAGCTTTTGCTGACAAATGTTACAGATAACACGAGTTGGGTCATCTTTATCGATCTGAAAAAATGCCCAGGCTATGCAAGGCTTAGCACCCATGCGACCTGAAGAGCCACCACGACTTGTTGTGAGAGGCAGAGCTGTGTTTGAGGATGCAGTTGTTGACGTGCTTCCAGTTCTACGTCTCTGTCCAGGAAGGTGCAACCTGACCTCGTCGTCACTAGCATTCTCCTCCACCTCCTCTGCTGACCTCATCTCTTGGCTGACTGTGGGTTGACAGTAAGTGTGATCTCCAACCTCATCATCATCACCCTGTGCGTTATCACACCCGTCATCCACAGAGCCAACCTGTTCCTGCCCTGACAAAAAACTAAAGTTGTCGCTCCAATCAGGTATTTGAGTCTCATCATCGTCTTCCTCATTGTCACCACCAACAGGAGTTACAGTTTGGGAGTGAGGGTCTACATTATGGTCAGAACCTTCTGCGTCTGGTCCTGGATCCGACTCATAAAGATTCTGGGCATCAGTGCAGATCATTTCCTCGTCTGGATTCACAAAAGCGCTGGAGCCGACCTCTGATTCCCAGGCTATAGTATGAGTAAACAGCTCTGCAGACTCAACCATCTATTCTACCTCATACTCAGATGGGCAGCTGGAGATTTGGGAGCTGTGAGGAAGCAAGTGCGATTGGGGTGACACTAGTGTTGAGCCACCCCCGTAGTGTTCGAGTTCGGTTCGGTTCGTCGAACACCCGTGTGTTCGCCGAACTGTTCGTCGAACTGTTCGTCGAACACCTTCGAACACCGTTAAAACCAATGGCAGGCAAACAAAAACACATAGAAACACATAGAAAACACCTTCAAAGGTGTCCAAAAGCTGACAAACTGCTCAGAAGACATAACTAACACATGGAAAAGTGACAAGTACATATAGTCATGCGAAAATAAAAGAGGTGGAGGAGTAAAAGGAGGGGGAGACACAGATATAGGCATGTCATGCCCTTCTAAAATCCAAAAAGTGAGAAGCCGACACGGCCAGTCCGCTCCTGCCCGTGCCATCTCCGTGTCGCTGGGTTTGTGCCAGAGCCGCGGTGAACCCTGACGGCCAGCCCCCCTCTCCCAATACTGGTGCCTGTCCGCTGGTGGGTCGAGCGAGCCCCCCTGTGGTGGAGGCAGCTCTAAGCTTTTTAATTTAAATTGTCTCTCTAATTTGAATGAATACACTTTAAATCCATTTACAAGGATCTATTGGAGGGCAAGTCTCATGCCAGCAGCCGCGGTAATTCCAGCTCCAGTAGCGTCCACTAAAGCTGCTGCAGTTAAAAAGCTTTTATAAGGATCGAGCTCGGCTGTCCACCGCAAGGCATCCTACTGCCAGTCCCAGCCCCTATGCCTTGGGGTGCCTCCTGATGCTCTTCACTAAGTATCCCATGGTCCCGAAGCATTTCCTTTGAAAAAATTAAGTGTCTAAACTACAGGTGGTGCAGCTTGCTTAACAGCCGGGATAATCCGCTTACTAGCAGACACTGCTACTAGGCACAAAGTATTTCCTGGGCTAGATGCAGTTAAAAATTTGTAATTAGATACTCTCGTTGGATGCTGAGAAAGCATTCCATAGAGTCTCCTGGCACGCCATATATGATTCTCTTAAAAAGCTTGGGGTAGGGGTCTAGGGGACCCTTTTATAGCCAAAATCACGGCCCTGTATCGCAATACGTCACCTAGGCTGAAGATAAATGGAACTGTAGCACCCTGAGGGCTCGGTTGCTAAAGACGTATTGCACCTCACCCAGAGGTGTGATATCTCACTCTCAGGTAAGGATGGAGTGTGGACCAGGACCCGACACCTGCATGCATTACACCACATTGCCGTGGGGCAGGGCGACCAATATGCCCCTGAGATGGGCACGACAGTCCCTGTCCCTGGCTGGAGTGGGGGGAGGGAACACTGAGGAAGGGGAACCCTGTAGTGCAGGAGCAGGGAGGAAGCAGTTCCTGGGTGCATTGAGAAGGGAGTATAAAAGGTGGGCACCATCTTAGTTCAGTGCAGAGAAGTCTGAGCAGAAGTGGCAGGGGGCAGGGGCTCTGCATGAGCTCTGCTCCGGAGGCGGGCCTAGTAACAGAGGCCCAGGTCTGGAAGAGGGAGAAGGAAGGAAGAGGAGCGGAGAAGGCTCCAGGAACGAGGAATGAAGGGATCCCAGGGGTGCGGACGGGCGAGTCGCCACCGCACGCCCGAATCCACCTGCGTGGAGGGGTCAGGCCAAAGGGGGAGACCGGTCCCCGAACTAGTGGAGGCAGGAAACGACCCTCAGCTAGAAACCGGAGGCTCTGACATTTTATGTGGCGCAGCCCCTCGCTACACCCGCTAGGAAGGCACCACATAGGGTCAGGGAAACTGGCGCCAAGTTTACCAAGAGGAGGCCCGAGGCAGCCGGACAGAAGTGTTGGTAAGAAAGGCCAGACAAAGGACACACAAAGGGGGTCCTGTGAAGTGCTCCAAAGTTATCTGGGAGTTGTCTGAGCCCCTCACCTGGTGAGCACAGTACGACGTGGGCAGCCGTTACCTGCAGACGTGGTCTGGATTATAAGAACTGTGAGTAAAGGCCCTGAACTGCATCACTGACTCCGTGTCGTTACTGCTGCTGCCCTGCACCATCACCCCCATCCTCCGCATACACTGCCCTGAGGCTATACTCCTCCCGTGGGGAGTTATGCTACGCTCTGCTGCACCCACAACACCAGCCTCAGTGGTCTGCCCTGTAGCGGCGGTTCACTCTGACCGCAATCCACGGGTGGCGTAGTCGGACATTTAAACATGAAAACCACATAAATAGTTCCGCCACTGGTTTGACCGCCCTGAGCCACGGAACTGGGTCGCCGCCACGAAGACTACAACCACCAGCATCCACCAAAAAGGGTCCGGCTCCGGGTGTCCCAAGGCCCAGGGGGTGCGTCAGAACATTTTCATCACCTTTCACAATCACCAATGGGACAAGGCAGTGATGTCCTCTGTCCCCTCTCTTATACATCCTAGTGACGGAGCACCTGCTCTCATAACCCCAATATTAGGTGGATTGAGGTGGGAGGCACCGAGTACAAGTGCTCTCTATTTGCTGATGATGTCCTAGTATATATCACTCAATCACATATATCCATCCATGCTGTTATGGCTGAAATAGATCACTTTGTTACATGGTCAAATTTTAAAATCAATGCAGCGAAGTCTGAGGCCCTCGATGTCTCCCTCCCCAAATCCATATAGGATTCCATCCAGTCCAACTTTCCCTTTGCCTGGCCCTCACAGGGTATCAAATACTTAGGAATTCCTATTCATAGAGACCTCTCCCATCTATGTTATCTTAATTTTGGGCCCTTTATTGAACAACTCCATACAGACCACGGTTGGCAAGTTAGAACTGTAAGATTCACTACGTGAACCACTGGTGTTTTGTGGAAAAGCACATGTACACTGCGTTCCAAATTATTATACAAAAAGTGTTTAGGAGTGATAAGGGAAGAATTTGTTTGTTTGTCAGTTAAACTCATTGATGGTGATGTGTGTCAGGGCTCTTTATATCACTGTAAGCAATTGCAGACACCTGTGCTAATTAGTTTGGCAGGTGTGTCCAATGAAAGGCAAGACTACTTAAGAAGGCTCTCTCACATTATTAAGCAGCCTACATTTTCTGCCAAAATGGGAAAGAAAAAGGATGTGTCGGCTGCTGAGAAGCAACAAATTGTGGAGTGTTTAGGTCAAGGCATGACTACAATCAACATTGTGCGATGATCAGGATGAAGTGTCTTGGCAATCAAGAAGTATGTAGCTGATTCACAGTACACACGTGTGCGTGCTGATAAGGGCAAATTGAGGACTCTTTCCTACAGGCAATTACGTCAGGTTGAAAGAGCAGCGGCAAAAAAGCCTTGTCATAGCAGCAGACAAGTTTTTGAAGCTGCTTGTGCCTCCAACGTCCCCCGAACAACAAGATGCAGGGTCCTTCAGAGGTTTGCAGCTGTGCATGCGCCACCCTGTCGACCTCCTCTATCCACTTCACACAAGCAGAAATGGCTCCAGTGGGCCAAACATTACATGAAGACTGATTTCAAAACTGTTTTGTTCACGGATGAGTGCCGTGCAGCGCTCGATGGTCCAGATGGATGGAGTGGAGGATGGCTGGTTGATGGACACCCCACGCAAACACGGCTACAGCGCCAACAAGGAGGAGGTGGAGTAATGTTTTGGGCTGGAATCATGGGGAGAGAGATTGTCGGCCCCTTTAGGATCCCTGAAGGCGCTAAAGATGAACTCCATAATGTATGTGGATTTTCTCAAACAGCACTTCCTGCCATGGTTCAAGAAGAAGAACCGTGTATTTCACAGCAAGATCATTTTTCTGCATGATAATGCACCATCTCATGCTGCACATAAAACATCTGCATCTCTGGCTGATATGGGCATAAAAGGGGACAAACTTATGGTGTGACCCCCATGCTCCCCTGACCTCTACCCCATTCAGAACCTTTGGAGCATCATTAAAAGGAGTGTCTATGATGGCGGGAGGCAGTTCACATCTAAGCAACAGCTCTGGGAGGGTATTCTGTCCTCATGCAAAACAATTGAAGCAGAAACCATCCAAAACCTGACAAATTCAATGGACGAGAGAGTTCAGAAGCTCCTTTCGAACAAGGGGTCCTATGTGAAAATGTAACATCACCTAGAATAAAGTTTTGAGTTGAAAACTGTTTGATTTCAGTTTCTAACAACCTGCTAATGCTTATAATTTGAAAAATGACCATTTTTTTGGTCTTTATTAAAATGAAAAGGTTGATCGAAAAGTTTGGGGGATCTAAGAGTGTGGCAACCCAGTAGTCATGATTACTTCGAATTCTGACAATATGAGGGTCATGCTGCAGGTAGTGCAGCAAGAAGGCACTTATGTGCCTTGCGCATCTCGGAGCCCCAAAATTATTTTCCGGGCTAGATGCAGCTAAAAATTATTTTTAATTTTAAATCTGGTGAAGCTTTAGTATAGATGGCCTAATAGGATCAGTGCTGCACACTGCTACAAAGCCCAAATTATTTTCCAGTCAAGATACAGATAAACATGATTAGTAATTTGAAAGCTTAAAACGGTTGGTAGGGTTATTTTAACCAATCATCAAGCTTTTACTCTCCCCAGGATGACACAGGGGTAGAAAAGTCGTTTCGGATCCATGATTTGTTCATCTTTATGAACGTGAGTCTGTCTACATTATCAGTGGAGAGCCGCGTGCGCTTATCTGTCAGCACACCACCAGCAGCGCTGAACACACGTTCAGACAGAACGCTGGCTGCGGGGCATGACAAGATTTCCAAGGCGTAAGTGGCTAGCTCCGGCCATTTATCCAGATTGGAAGCCCAAAAAGAGCAAGGGTCCAGTGACACAGTCGTGGCTTCAATGTTTACTTGGAGATACTCCTGTACCATCGTCTCTAGGCGTTGACTATGTGTCAGACTTCTTGTCTCCTGTGGCCTTGAAAAGGATGGGCTTAAAAAGTGGTGAAATGATTCCGCAAAATTGATGTTACCAGCAGATACTGTGGTTCTGTCACGGTTTGAGTGCTGAACACTTGACGGTCCCACGGTTGGCAAGTTGGAACTGTGAGATTCACTACGTGCACCACTGGTATTTTGTGGAAAAGCACATGTAAGATTCTGCAACAGTCTCTGCTGATACTCCTGCATGCGTGCATCCCTTTCTATGGCAGGAATAATTTCTGCAAATTTACTTTTGTACCGGGGATCTAACAGTGTGGCAACCCAGTAGTCAGGATTATTTCTAATTCTCACAATTCGAGGGTCATGTTGCAGGTAGTGCAGCAAGAAGGCACTCATGTGTGTTGCGCATCCAGGAGCACCAAGTCCCTGTTGTGTTGGTGGCGAGGTAACAATCATGCTTCCTTCCTCTGTCCTCTCCCCCCAACCTCGCACAACAGAAATGTGATCAAGGTCTCCCTCATCTGATGAGTCTTCCATCAGTTCGTCCTCCACTTCTTCCTGGGCTCCTGCACCTTCCTCACTAGTTTGGCTGCTACCATGCGCCCTGGTAAAACCATCTCCCCCACCCTCACATGCCTGCCGCCTTGGTGCTGCCGACCGTCTGGACCTTGCAGATGTTAGCCCTTCCGCATACAACTCCTCCTCCTCTACTTCCTCCACCTCCTCTTGTGCCACCACCTGACTCCGAATTCTGTTTAACATGTGCTCCAGCATGTAAATCACCGGAATAGTCATGCTGATAATGGCATCGTCAGCACTAAACATCTTCGTCGCCATTTCAAAACTGTGCAGAAGGGTGCATAGGTCCCTGATCTGAGACCACTCCTCCAGCGTGATTTGCCCCACCTCTGAATCTCGTTGGCCCAGGCTATACGTCAGAACGTATTGCACCAGGGCTTGTCGGTGCTGCCACAGTCGCTGCAACATGTGCAGAGTTGAATTCCACCGGGTAGGCACATCGCATTTTAGCCGGTGAAGTGGCAGGCCCAACGACTTCTGTAGAGATGTAAGTCGCTGAGCTGCGGGATGCGAACGGCGGAAGTGAGCACACAGCGACCGTGCCCTCTGCAGAAGGCCATCTAGTCTGGGATAGTGGGCTAAAAATTGCTGGACAACCAGGTTCAACACGTGAGCCATACAAGGCACGTGTGTGACATTGCCCCGGCGAAGGGCCGCACCCAGGTTTGCAGCATTGTCGCACACGGCCTTCCCTGGTTTCAGGTCCAGTGGAGACAACCATTCATGAAATTGGTTCTCTAGAGCTGACCACAACTCCTCAGCTGTGTGACTCACATTTCCCAGACATTTACAATGTAAAAACCGCCTGATGACGTTGAGCCCTACTGCCAGCATAGTAAGGAGGTGTGCAGGATCCCTTCTGCGCAGTTAGAAAGCTTGTGGCATGACCAGACAGGCTTTGGGTGCAGGTGGAAGACCGAGAGGAGGTTGAGGAGGCAGAAGCAGTGGTGGAACTTTGACATAAAGAGGATTGACGCACAACTCGTGGGGACGGCAAGACTTGGACAGCAGCCCCTTGTCCTGCTGTCACCATAGTTACCCAGTGCCCAGTCAGCGACATGTAACGCCCCTGTCCATGCCTACTCGTCCAAGTGTCTGTGGTGAAATGCACCCTGTCACACACAGAGTTTCTCAAAGAAGCGGTGATGTTGTGTGCGACATGCTGGTGGAGCGCAGGCACACCTTTCTTTGAGAAGTAGTGCCGACTGGGCATCTGGTACTGGGGCACTGCGACGGACATAAGGTCTCGAAAATCCTCTGTGTCCACCAGGCGGAAAGGCAGCATTTCTGTAGCCAAGAGCTTGCAGATGGTGAAATTCAACCTCTTAGCTTTCTCATGGCTAGGAGGAAATGGTCTTTTACTTGTCCACATCTGAGGGACCGAGGGCTGGCTATTGTGCTTAGACGGGGTTGATAAGGGTGTCCCCGGCAAACTGACGGTCTGTGAGGAAGATGCAGGCGGACATGTTAGGTTGCCTTGATCCAAAGGTGGTGCTATCGATGTCGGACAGCGCTCAAGACCAGCTGGTGTTACCACCTCCAAAGAAAATGATGACCTGCCAATCACGCTGGCTGTTGCGGGTAAAGAGGTGGCAGGTCTGCGCCCCAAAACAGGTGTGACTGCTGTCCCCCCAGTCACAGAGGATGAAGAGGCCGCGGATGCACAAGATATGGCAGACGGTGGTTGGCCCGGCCGGCTAGACCGCATTGTAGCACAGTGAGCTTCCCACTGCAACTTATGCTTCATGTCCATGTGCCGGTTCATGCATGAAGTACTCAAACTATGTATTTTTTGGCCTCTACTTAGCTTTTGCTGACAAATGTTACAGATAACACGAGTTGGGTCATCTTTATCGATCTGAAAAAATGCCCAGGCTATGCAAGGCTTAGCACCCATGCGACCTGAAGCGCCACCACGACTTGTGGTGAGAGGCAGAGTTGTGTTTGAGGATGCAGTTGTTGACGTGCTTCCAGTACTACGTCTCTGTCCAGGAAGGCGCAACCTGACCTCGTCGTCACTAGCATCTTCCTCCACCTCCTCTGCTGACCTCATCTCTTGGCTGACTGTGGGTTGACAGTAAGTGGGATCTCCGACCTCATCATCATCACCCTGTGCGTTATCACACCCGTCGTCCTCAGAGCCAACCTGTTCCTGCCCTGACAAAAAACTAAAGTTGTCGCTCCAATCAGGTATTTGAGTCTTATCATCGTCTTCCTCATTGTCTCCACCAACAGGAGTTACAGTTTGGGAGTGAGGGTCTACATTATGGTCAGAACCTTCTGCGTCTGGTCCTGGATCCGACTCATAAAGATTCTGGGCATCAGTGCAGATCATTTCCTCGTCTGGATTCACAGAAGCGCTGGAGTCGACCTCTGATTCCCAGGCTATAGTATGAGTAAACAGCTCTGCAGACTCAACCATCTGTTCTAACTCATACTCAGACGGGCAGCTGGAGATTTGGGAGCTGTGAGGAAGCAAGTGCGATTTGGGTGACACCTTTGAGGACTGGAGTATTTGTGATGTTGAAGTTGATGTGGAGGAGAGCCCACTTAAAGGAGCACTTGATATCCGTTGAAGCACCTGCTGTTTTTGTGCCTCATCTGGAATTTGTAGCGATTGGCGTGGCCGTAAGAAAGGGATCTTATCACATTGTCCGCTAAAAGAAGTAGACATTTTAGTTTGGCTGGAAGATGGTCTTTCTTCTGCACCTACCCCACGGACACAACCTTTTTTCCCCTTCCCAACACGCCTATTCCCCTTTCCACCAGCAGCAGGCCTTTTTCCACTCATTTTGGTGGTTAACTAATTCACAACTCTGGAGTTGTTTGCACAAAAAAACAATGGATGGTAACCGAGCAGAGCTGAGTGGCCAAACTGTGGTATTAGGCCAAAACTATTGGCTGGGTTAGATGCAGAAAAAAATTATTTTTAATTTGCAACCTGATGGAGGTCAGTATAGATGGACTAATAGACCAAGTCCCACACACCGCTAGAAGCCCAAATATTTTTTCAGAGCTAGATGCAGAAAATTTTTTGATTCAATTTGCAACCTGATGGAGGTCAGTATAGATGGACTAATAGACCAAGTCCCACACACTGCTAGAAGCCCAAATATTTTTTCAGAGCTAGATGCAGAAAAAAATATTTTTAATTTGCAACCTGATGGAGGTCAGTATAGATGGACTAATAGACCAAGTCCCACACACTGCTAGAAGCCCAAATATTTTTTCAGAGCTAGATGCAGAAAAAAATTATTTTTAATTTGCAACCTGATGGAGGTCAGTATAGATGGACTAATAGAACAAGTCCCACATGCTGCTAGAAGCCCAAATATTTTTTCAGAGATAAATGAAGAAAAAAATTATTTTTAATTTGCAACCTGATGGAGGTCAGTATAGATGGACTAATAGACCAAGTCCCACACACTGCTAGAAGCCCAAATATTTTTTCAGAGCTAGATGCAGAAAAAAATTATATTCAGTTTGCAACCTGATGGAGGTCAGTATAGATGGACTAATAGAATGATGCTATGCCCAAAAGATTTTACTTCACTAGGTGCAGTAAAAAAATTGGTATTCTATACACAGGTGGTATATCTTGCAACACAGATAGGCTACTCCACTGACTAACACACTCTGCAATAGGCCAAAAACGATTAGCTTTGCTAGATTCAGCCAAACGCTGTGAAAAAAACTTGCACAGCACTGGCACAGACCTGCCTGGCAAAAACTGATAGGAACTGATGTAACCTAGTCCTGAAAAGGACTCCAATTACAATTAGTCTTTACTCCCACAATCTATCTATTTAAGAGCACAGACCTGCCTGATAAAAGTCGTAGGAAATGCTGTAACCTAGTCCTTAAAAGGACTGCAATCACAACTATTCCCTACTCCCAAGCTATCTGTATATTTGTGCGAAAATTGGCTTGAAATTTACAAGGTATAGCGCACACAGCAACAGCGGTGCCGTCTAACATGCAGCTGCAGCAGTGAGAAAATGGTGGCGACGGGGAAAATGGCTTGGTCTTATAGGGCAAGGACATGTGACATACACTGCCAATCACACATGCCCTTGCTTGTGTGAAAAAAAGCACTTCGCTCCGTGTGTGCGCTGCTGATAGGCTGACAGATTGCACCTCCCCACTGCAAATGCGGGAAAGAGAAAAAAAAATGGAGATCTTCATTGTTCCTGCAGAGATCCATCCCCTGCCCCTCCCCCCGCCCCGCTGTACACTCAAACTGCGTATTAACATTAATTTTCATCATTACTGAGAAAAAATCCAGTTATGATTTTGGTGCACGAACAGTTATCGAACATAACCTCGAACAGCCGAATTTTTCTCAAATTGTTCGTGTTCGCCGACCGGCTCGAACACCGCCCAAAACAGCTCGAATTTGAGATTGGCGAACAGTTCGAGTAGAACAACGCTCATCTCTAGGTGACACCTCTGAGGACTGGAGTATTTGTGATGTTGAAGTTGAGGTGGAGGAGAGCCCACTTAAAGGAGCACTTGATTTCCGTTGAAGCACCTGCTGTTTTTGTGCCTCATCTGGAATTTGTAGTGATTGGCGTGGCCGTAAGAAAGGGATCTTATCACATAGTCCGCTAAAAGAAGTAGACATTTTAGTTTGGCTGGAAGATGGTCTTTCTTCTGCAGATGTTACTGTTGCTTTAACACCTACCCCACGGACACAACCTTTTTTCCCCTTCCCAACACGCCTATTCCCCTTTCCACCAGCAGCAGGCCTTTTTCCACTCATTTTGGTGGTTAACTAATTCACAACTCTGGAGTTGTTTGCACAAAAAAACAATGGATGGTAACCGAGCAGAGCTGAGTGGCCAAACTGTGGTATTAGGCCAAAACTATTGGCTGGGTTAGATGCAGAAAAAAATTATTTTTAATTTGCAACCTGATGGAGGTCAGTATAGATGGACTAATAGACCAAGTCCCACACACCGCTAGAAGCCCAAATATTTTTTCAGAGCTAGATGCAGAAAATTATTTTAATTCAATTTGCAACCTGATGGAGGTCAGTATAGATGGACTAATAGACCAAGTCCCACACACTGCTAGAAGCCCAAATATTTTTTCAGAGCTAGATGCAGAAAAAAAATATTTTTAATTTGCAACCTGATGGAGGTCAGTATAGATGGACTAATAGACCAAGTCCCACACACTGCTAGAAGCCCAAATATTTTTTCAGAGCTAGATGCAGAAAAAAATTATTTTTAATTTGCAACCTGATGGAGGTCAGTATAGATGGACTAATAGAACAAGTCCCACACGCTGCTAGAAGCCCAAATATTTTTTCAGAGATAAATGAAGAAAAAAATTATTTTTAATTTGCAACCTGATGGAGGTCAGTATAGATGGACTAATAGACCAAGTCCCACACACTGCTAGAAGCCCAAATATTTTTTCAGAGCTAGATGCAGAAAAAAATTATTTTTAATTTGCAACCTGATGGAGGTCAGTATAGATGGACTAATAGACCAAGTCCCACACACCGCTAGAAGCCCAAATATTTTTTCAGAGCTAGATGCAGAAAAAAATTATATTCAATTTGCAACCTGCTGGAGGTCAGTATAGAAGGACTAATAGAACAAGTCCCACACACTGCTAGAAGCCCAAATATTTTTTCAGAGCTAAATGAAGAAAAAAATTATTTTTAATTTGCAACCTGATGGAGGTCAGTATAGATGGACTAATAGACCAAGTCCCACACACCGCTAGAAGCCCAAATATTTTTTCAGAGCTAGATGCAGAAATTTTTTTTATTCAATTTGCAACCTGATGGAGGTCAGTATAGATGGACTAATAGACCAAGTCCCACACACTGCTAGAATCCCAAATATTTTTTCAGAGCTAAATGAAGAAAAAAATTATTTTTAATTTGCAACCTGATGGAGGTCAGTATAGATGGACTAATAGACCAAGTCCCACACACCGCTAGAAGCCCAAATATTTTTTCAGAGCTAGATGCAGAAATTTTTTATATTCAATTTGCAACCTGATGGAGGTCAGTATAGATGGACTAATAGACCAAGTCCCACACACTGCTAGAATCCCAAATATTTTTTCAGAGCTAGATGCAGAAAAAAATTATTTTTAATTTGCAACCTGATGGAGGTCAGTATAGATGGACTAATAGACCAAGTCCCACACACTGCTAGAAGCCCAAATATTTTTTCAGAGCTAGATGCAGAAAAAAATTATTTTTAATTTGCAACCTGATGGAGGTCAGTAGAGATGGACTAATAGAACAAGTCCCACACGCTGCTAGAAGCCCAAATATTTTTTCAGAGATAAATGAAGAAAAAAATTATTTTTAATTTGCAACCTGATGGAGGTCAGTATAGATGGACTAATAGACCAAGTCCCACACACTGCTAGAAGCCCAAATATTTTTTCAGAGCTAGATGCAGAAAAAAATTATTTTTAATTTGCAACCTGATGGAGGTCAGTATAGATGGACTAATAGACCAAGTCCCACACACCGCTAGAAGCCCAAATATTTTTTCAGAGCTAGATGCAGAAAAAAATTATATTCAATTTGCAACCTGCTGGAGGTCAGTATAGAAGGACTAATAGAACAAGTCCCACACACTGCTAGAAGCCCAAATACTTTTTCAGAGCTAAATGAAGAAAAAAATTATTTTTAATTTGCAACCTGATGGAGGTCAGTATAGATGGACTAATAGACCAAGTCCCACACAGTGCTAGAAGCCCAAATATTTTTTCAGAGCTAGATGCAGAAAAAAATTATATTCAGTTTGCAACCTGATGGAGGTCAGTATAGATGGACTAATAGAATGATGCTATGCCCAAAAGATTTTACTTCACTAGGTGCAGTAAAAAAATTGGTATTCTATACACAGGTGGTATATCTTGCAACACAGATAGGCTACTCCACTGACTAACACACTCTGCAATAGGCCAAAAAGGATTAGCTTTGCTAGATTCAGCCAAATGCTGTGAAAAAAACTTGCACAGCACTGGCACAGACCTGCCTGGCAAAAACTGATAGGAACTGATGTAACCTAGTCCTGAAAAGGACTCCAATTACAATTAGTCTTTACTCCCACAATCTATCTATTTAAGAGCACAGACCTGCCTGATAAAAGTCGTAGGAAATGCTGTAACCTAGTCATTAAAAGGACTGCAATCACAACTATTCCCTACTCCCAAGCTATCTGTATATTTGTGCGAAAATTGGCTTGAAATTAACAAGGTATAGCGCACACAGCAACAGCGGTGCCGTCTAACACGCAGCTGCAGCAGTGAGAAAATGGTGGCGACGGGGAAAATGGCTTGGTCTTATAGGGCAAGGACATGTGACATACACTGCCAATCACACATGCCCTTGCTTGTGTGAAAAAAAGCACTTCGCTCCGTGTGTGCGCTGCTGATAGGCTGACAGATTGCACCTCCCCACTGCAAATGCGGGAAAGAGAAAAAAAAATGGAGATCTTCATTGTTCCTGCAGAGATCCATCCCCTGCCCCTCCCCCCGCCCCGCTGTACACTCAAACTGCGTATTAACATTAATTTTCATCATTACTGAGAAAAAATCCAGTTATGATTTTGGTGCACGAACAGTTATCGAACATAACCTCGAACAGCCGAATTTTTCTCAAATTGTTCGTGTTCGCCGACCGGCTCGAACACCGCCCAAAACAGCTCGAATTTGAGATTGGCGAACAGTTCGAGTAGAACAACGCTCATCTCTAGGTGACACCTCTGAGGACTGGAGTATTTGTGATGTTGAAGTTGAGCTGGAGGATAGCCCACTCAAAGGAGCACTTGATTTCCGTTGAAGCACCTGCTCTTTTTGTGCCTCATCTGGAATTTGTAGTGATTGGCGTGGCCGTAAGAAAGGGATCTTATCACATTGTCCGCTAAAAGAAGTAGACATTTTAGTTTGGCTGGAAGATGGTCTTTCTTCTGCAGATGTTACTGTTGCTTTAACACCTACCCCACGGACACAACCTTTTTTCCCCTTCCCAACACGCCTATTCCCCTTTCCACCAGCAGCAGGCCTTTTTCCTCTCATTTTGGTGGTTAACTAATTCACAACTCTGGAGTTGTTTGCACAAAAAAACAATGGATGGGAACCGAGCAGAGCTGAGTGGCCAAACTGTGGTATTAGGCCAAAACTATTGGCTGGGTTAGATGCAGAAAAAAATTATATTCAATTTGCAACCTGATGGAGGTCAGTATAGATGGACTAATAGACCAAGTCCCACACACTGCTAGAAGCCCAAAATTTTTTCAGAGCTAGAGGCAGAAAAAAATTATATTCAATGTGCAACCTGATGGAGGTCAGTATAGATGGACTAATAGAACAAGTCCCACACACTGCTAGAAGCCCAAATATTTTTTCAGAGCTAGATGCAGATAAAAATTATTTTTAATTTGCAACCTGATGGAGGTCAGTATAGATGGACTAATAGAGCAAGTCCCACACACTGCTAGAAGCCCAAATATTTTTTCAGAGCTAGGTGCAGAAAAAAATTATATTCAATTTGCAACCTGGTGGAGGTCAGTATAGATGAACTAATAGAACAAGTCCCACACACTGATAGAAGCCCAAATATTTTTTCAGAGCTAGATGCAGATAAAAATTATTTTTAATTTGCAACCTGATGGAGGTCAGTATAGATGGACTAATAGACCAAGTCCCACACACCGCTAGAAGCCCAAATATTTTTTCAGAGCTAGATGCAGAAATTTTTTTTATTCAATTTGCAACCTGATGGAGGTCAGTATAGATGGACTAATAGACCAAGTCCCACACACTGCTAGAATCCCAAATATTTTTTCAGAGCTAGATGCAGAAAAAAATTATTTTTAATTTGCAACCTGATGGAGGTCAGTATAGATGGACTAATAGACCAAGTCCCACACACTGCTAGAAGCCCAAATATTTTTTCAGAGCTAGATGCAGAAAAAAATTATTTTTAATTTGCAACCTGATGGAGGTCAGTAGAGATGGACTAATAGAACAAGTCCCACACGCTGCTAGAAGCCCAAATATTTTTTCAGAGATAAATGAAGAAAAAAATTATTTTTAATTTGCAACCTGATGGAGGTCAGTATAGATGGACTAATAGACCAAGTCCCACACAGTGCTAGAAGCCCAAATATTTTTTCAGAGCTAGATGCAGAAAAAAATTATATTCAGTTTGCAACCTGATGGAGGTCAGTATAGATGGACTAATAGAATGATGCTATGCCCAAAAGATTTTACTTCACTAGGTGCAGTAAAAAAATTGGTATTCTATACACAGGTGGTATATCTTGCAACACAGATAGGCTACTCCACTGACTAACACACTCTGCAATAGGCCAAAAAGGATTAGCTTTGCTAGATTCAGCCAAATGCTGTGAAAAAAACTTGCACAGCACTGGCACAGACCTGCCTGGCAAAAACTGATAGGAACTGATGTAACCTAGTCCTGAAAAGGACTCCAATTACAATTAGTCTTTACTCCCACAATCTATCTATTTAAGAGCACAGACCTGCCTGATAAAAGTCGTAGGAAATGCTGTAACCTAGTCATTAAAAGGACTGCAATCACAACTATTCCCTACTCCCAAGCTATCTGTATATTTGTGCGAAAATTGGCTTGAAATTAACAAGGTATAGCGCACACAGCAACAGCGGTGCCGTCTAACACGCAGCTGCAGCAGTGAGAAAATGGTGGCGACGGGGAAAATGGCTTGGTCTTATAGGGCAAGGACATGTGACATACACTGCCAATCACACATGCCCTTGCTTGTGTGAAAAAAAGCACTTCGCTCCGTGTGTGCGCTGCTGATAGGCTGACAGATTGCACCTCCCCACTGCAAATGCGGGAAAGAGAAAAAAAAATGGAGATCTTCATTGTTCCTGCAGAGATCCATCCCCTGCCCCTCCCCCCGCCCCGCTGTACACTCAAACTGCGTATTAACATTAATTTTCATCATTACTGAGAAAAAATCCAGTTATGATTTTGGTGCACGAACAGTTATCGAACATAACCTCGAACAGCCGAATTTTTCTCAAATTGTTCGTGTTCGCCGACCGGCTCGAACACCGCCCAAAACAGCTCGAATTTGAGATTGGCGAACAGTTCGAGTAGAACAACGCTCATCTCTAGGTGACACCTCTGAGGACTGGAGTATTTGTGATGTTGAAGTTGAGGTGGAGGATAGCCCACTTAAAGGAGCACTTGATTTCCGTTGAAGCACCTGCTGTTTTTGTGCCTCATCTGGAATTTGTAGTGATTGGCGTGGCCGTAAGAAAGGGATCTTATCACATTGTCCGCTAAAAGAAGTAGACATTTTAGTTTGGCTGGAAGATGGTCTTTCTTCTGCAGATGTTACTGTTGCTTTAACACCTACCCCACGGACACAACCTTTTTTCCCCTTCCCAACACGCCTATTCCCCTTTCCACCAGCAGCAGGCCTTTTTCCTCTCATTTTGGTGGTTAACTAATTCACAACTCTGGAGTTGTTTGCACAAAAAAACAATGGATGGGAACCGAGCAGAGCTGAGTGGCCAAACTGTGGTATTAGGCCAAAACTATTGGCTGGGTTAGATGCAGAAAAAAATTATATTCAATTTGCAACCTGATGGAGGTCAGTATAGATGGACTAATAGACCAAGTCCCACACACTGCTAGAAGCCCAAAATTTTTTCAGAGCTAGAGGCAGAAAAAAATTATATTCAATGTGCAACCTGATGGAGGTCAGTATAGATGGACTAATAGAACAAGTCCCACACACTGCTAGAAGCCCAAATATTTTTTCAGAGCTAGATGCAGATAAAAATTATTTTTAATTTGCAACCTGATGGAGGTCAGTATAGATGGACTAATAGAGCAAGTCCCACACACTGCTAGAAGCCCAAATATTTTTTCAGAGCTAGGTGCAGAAAAAAATTATATTCAATTTGCAACCTGGTGGAGGTCAGTATAGATGAACTAATAGAACAAGTCCCACACACTGATAGAAGCCCAAATATTTTTTCAGAGCTAGATGCAGATAAAAATTATTTTTAATTTGCAACCTGATGGAGGTCAGTATAGATGGACTAATAGACCAAGTCCCACACACCGCTAGAAGCCCAAATATTTTTTCAGAGCTAGATGCAGAAATTTTTTTTATTCAATTTGCAACCTGATGGAGGTCAGTATAGATGGACTAATAGACCAAGTCCCACACACTGCTAGAATCCCAAATATTTTTTCAGAGCTAGATGCAGAAAAAAATTATTTTTAATTTGCAACCTGATGGAGGTCAGTATAGATGGACTAATAGACCAAGTCCCACACACTGCTAGAAGCCCAAATATTTTTTCAGAGCTAGATGCAGAAAAAAATTATTTTTAATTTGCAACCTGATGGAGGTCAGTAGAGATGGACTAATAGAACAAGTCCCACACGCTGCTAGAAGCCCAAATATTTTTTCAGAGATAAATGAAGAAAAAAATTATTTTTAATTTGCAACCTGATGGAGGTCAGTATAGATGGACTAATAGACCAAGTCCCACACACTGCTAGAAGCCCAAATATTTTTTCAGAGCTAGATGCAGAAAAAAATTATTTTTAATTTGCAACCTGATGGAGGTCAGTATAGATGGACTAATAGACCAAGTCCCACACACCGCTAGAAGCCCAAATATTTTTTCAGAGCTAGATGCAGAAAAAAATTATATTCAATTTGCAACCTGCTGGAGGTCAGTATAGAAGGACTAATAGAACAAGTCCCACACACTGCTAGAAGCCCAAATATTTTTTCAGAGCTAAATGAAGAAAAAAATTATTTTTAATTTGCAACCTGATGGAGGTCAGTATAGATGGACTAATAGACCAAGTCCCACACAGTGCTAGAAGCCCAAATATTTTTTCAGAGCTAGATGCAGAAAAAAATTATATTCAGTTTGCAACCTGATGGAGGTCAGTATAGATGGACTAATAGAATGATGCTATGCCCAAAAGATTTTACTTCACTAGGTGCAGTAAAAAAATTGGTATTCTATACACAGGTGGTATATCTTGCAACACAGATAGGCTACTCCACTGACTAACACACTCTGCAATAGGCCAAAAAGGATTAGCTTTGCTAGATTCAGCCAAATGCTGTGAAAAAAACTTGCACAGCACTGGCACAGACCTGCCTGGCAAAAACTGATAGGAACTGATGTAACCTAGTCCTGAAAAGGACTCCAATTACAATTAGTCTTTACTCCCACAATCTATCTATTTAAGAGCACAGACCTGCCTGATAAAAGTCGTAGGAAATGCTGTAACCTAGTCCTTAAAAGGACTGCAATCACAACTATTCCCTACTCCCAAGCTATCTGTATATTTGTGCGAAAATTGGCTTGAAATTAACAAGGTATAGCGCACACAGCAACAGCGGTGCCGTCTAACACGCAGCTGCAGCAGTGAGAAAATGGTGGCGACGGGGAAAATGGCTTGGTCTTATAGGGCAAGGACATGTGACATACACTGCCAATCACACATGCCCTTGCTTGTGTGAAAAAAAGCACTTCGCTCCGTGTGTGCGCTGCTGATAGGCTGACAGATTGCACCTCCCCACTGCAAATGCGGGAAAGAGAAAAAAAAATGGAGATCTTCATTGTTCCTGCAGAGATCCATCCCCTGCCCCTCCCCCCGCCCCGCTGTACACTCAAACTGCGTATTAACATTAATTTTCATCATTACTGAGAAAAAATCCAGTTATGATTTTGGTGCACGAACAGTTATCGAACATAACCTCGAACAGCCGAATTTTTCTCAAATTGTTCGTGTTCGCCGACCGGCTCGAACACCGCCCAAAACAGCTCGAATTTGAGATTGGCGAACAGTTCGAGTAGAACAACGCTCATCTCTAGGTGACACCTCTGAGGACTGGAGTATTTGTGATGTTGAAGTTGAGGTGGAGGAGAGCCCACTTAAAGGAGCACTTGATTTCCGTTGAAGCACCTGCTGTTTTTGTGCCTCATCTGGAATTTGTAGTGATTGGCGTGGCCGTAAGAAAGGGATCTTATCACATTGTCCGCTAAAAGAAGTAGACATTTTAGTTTGGCTGGAAGATGGTCTTTCTTCTGCAGATGTTACTGTTGCTTTAACACCTACCCCACGGACACAACCTTTTTTCCCCTTCCCAACACGCCTATTCCCCTTTCCACCAGCAGCAGGCCTTTTTCCTCTCATTTTGGTGGTTAACTAATTCACAACTCTGGAGTTGTTTGCACAAAAAAACAATGGATGGGAACCGAGCAGAGCTGAGTGGCCAAACTGTGGTATTAGGCCAAAACTATTGGCTGGGTTAGATGCAGAAAAAAATTATATTCAATTTGCAACCTGATGGAGGTCAGTATAGATGGACTAATAGACCAAGTCCCACACACTGCTAGAAGCCCAAAATTTTTTCAGAGCTAGAGGCAGAAAAAAATTATATTCAATGTGCAACCTGATGGAGGTCAGTATAGATGGACTAATAGAACAAGTCCCACACACTGCTAGAAGCCCAAATATTTTTTCAGAGCTAGATGCAGATAAAAATTATTTTTAATTTGCAACCTGATGGAGGTCAGTATAGATGGACTAATAGAGCAAGTCCCACACACTGCTAGAAGCCCAAATATTTTTTCAGAGCTAGGTGCAGAAAAAAATTATATTCAATTTGCAACCTGGTGGAGGTCAGTATAGATGAACTAATAGAACAAGTCCCACACACTGATAGAAGCCCAAATATTTTTTCAGAGCTAGATGCAGATAAAAATTATTTTTAATTTGCAACCTGATGGAGGTCAGTATAGATGGACTAATAGACCAAGTCCCACACACTGCTAGAAGCCCAAATATTTTTTCAGAGCTAGATGCAGAAAAAAATTATATTCAATTTGCAACCTTGTTGGAGGTCAGTATAGATGGACTAATAGAACAAGTCCCACACACAGCTAGAAGCCCAAATATTTTTTTCAGAGCTAGATGCAGATAAATATTATTTTTAATTTGCAACCTGATGGAGGTCAGTATAGATGGACTAAAAGACCAAGTCCCACACACTGCTAGAAGCCCAAATATTTTTTCAGAGCTAGATTCAGATAAAAATTATTTTTAATTTGCAACCTGATGGAGGTCAGTATAGAAGGAGTAATAGAGCAAGTCCCACACACTGCTAGAAGCCCAAATATTTTTTCAGAGCTAGATGCAGGTAAAAATTATTTTTAATTTGCAACCTGATGGAGGTCAGTATAGGTGGACTAATAGACCAAGTCCCACACACTGCTAGAAGCCCAAATATTTTTTCAGAGCTAGATGCTGAAAAAAATTATATTGAATTTGCAACCTGATGGAGGTCAGTATAGATGGACTAATAGACCAAGTCCCACACACTGCTAGAAGCCCAAATATTTTTTCAGAGCTAGATGCACAAAAAAATTAAATTCAATTTGCAACCTGGTGGAGGTCAGTATAGATCGACTAATAGAACAAGTCCCACACACTGCTAGAAGCCCAAATATTTTTTCAGAGCTGGATGCAGAAAACAATTATATTCAATTTGCAACCTGATGGAGGTCAGTATAGATGGACTAATAGAATGATGCTATGCCCAAAAGGTTTTACTTCACTAGGTGCAGTAAAAAAATTGGTATTCTATACACAGGTGGTGCAGCTTGCAACACAGATAGGCTACGCCACTGACTAACACACTCTGCAATAGGCCAAAAAGGATTAGCTTTGCTCGATATAACCAAATGCTGTGAAAAAAACTTGCACAGCACTGGCATAGACCTGCCTCGCAAAAACTGATAGGAACTGATGTAACTTATTCCTGAAAAGGACTGCAATTACAATTAGTCTTTACTCCCAACCTATCTATTTAAAAGCACAGACCTGCCTGATAAAAGTCGTAGGAAATTATGTAACCTAGTCCTTAAAAGGACTGCAATCACAACTCTTCCCTACTCCCAAGCTATCTGTAGATTTGTGCGAAAATTGGCTTGAAATTAACAAGGTATAGCGCACACAGCAACAGCGGTGCCGTCTAACACGCTGCTGCAGCATTGAGAAAATGGTGGCGACGGGAAAAATAGCTGGGTCTTATAGGGCAAGGACATGTGATATACACTGCCAATGACACATGCCCTTGCTTGTGTGAAAAAAAGCACTTCGCTCCGTGTGTGCGCTGCTGATAGGCTGACAGATTGCACCTCTCCACTGTAAATGCGGGAAAGAGAAAAAAAAATGGAGATCTTCATTATTCCTGCAGAGATCCATCCCCTGCCCCTCCCCCCGCCCCGCTGTACACTCAAACTGCGTATTAACTTTCATTTTCATCATTACTGAGAAAAAATCCAGTTATGATTTTGGTTAATGAACAGTTATCGAACATAACCTCGAACAGCCGAATTTTTTTCAAATCGTTCGTGTTCGCCGAACGGCTCGAACACCGCCCAAAAGAGCTCGAATTTGAGATTGGCGAACAGTTCGATTCGACAACGCTCATCTCTAGTCAAAATACTAAGAGGATAATGGATCAAAACAGAGAGGTTAAACAGACGGAGAGTCAGAATGAGGTCCAAGGTCTGTCAATGAAAGTTCATCAAGCAAAACACTATTCACAGAGAAAACCAAACACACTTAGCTGAAGCTGCGTCTGGCAGAGGTCTGAGACTAACAGTTAAGCTAAATAGCACGGCAATCACCTGGGACAATGAACACCTGGAGTCAGCCCAACACATCCAAGTCTCAGATTGGACTGCTGAGCTTTCAATCAGAACACCGACAGCTCAGCACACCCCTGCACCATACTGAACACTGAGCTGTTAATAAAAGTACTGAGAGCTTCAGCATGCCCCTGTATCAGATTGGATGACTGAGCTGTCAGTAACTGCATCCAAGACACACTGAGGGTTGGAATTGTGACAGGACCCCCTCTTCTAGGGGGGCAACCAGACCTCTAGGTTTCCCAGGAAATTTTAGATGAAAGGCTCTGACTAACCACTCAGCCTTAACACCTCAAGCTGGGAACCAGGATCTCTCCTCTGGTTCATATCCGTTAAAGTGGATGATGTATTGGAGATAATTTTGGACCCTACAAGAATCCACAACCCTCTGAATCTCATACTGCAAGCCACCCTTGACATAAACCGGAAGAGGAGGGGATGAGGGATACACTGCCAAAGGGACAAACTCTTTTAACCCTTTCTCTACTTTGGATGTTCCCAGTACGTCCTGGTTGGGAATGACTTTCTGACCTTGGATGTAGTGGATACGTCTTGGCAATTTTGCACACACAGGAGCTGCCGGGAGTTCAGCTAATATCATAGCTGACACCTGGGTCTCCCTGCCAGGAGTGATGCCCTCGCGGGAATCTGATCATTGCCATGGTGACCTGACGTCATCATGATGACATCATGGTTACCAGGATATGGAAAGAACCTTAGACAATATGCAGAGCATGTTCTAAAGGGCTTGTGTCAATGCAAATCTGACAGTTGTAAACCATTACAATGCTGGTGCATTGCATTGGTTTGTAACAGTGATCAGGCACATGAAAGTGAGACTAAGTAAAAAAGTTAAAAAAATTGTAAAAGTATTTAAAATAAAAAACGCAAAATATAAAAAAAAAAAAAAAAAAATGAACACCGTAAAAAAATGAATAAAAAATGAGGCAAAAGCAATGCTTTTTCATCATACCACGGAACATAAAGTGGAATAAAATGCTATCAAAATGATAAATGTAAATAAAAATGAAATCACTGAAAATAAGCCACCATATAGCTCCATCTGTGGAAAAATAAAAAAGTTATAGCTCTCAGAATACAGCAATGAAAAAATCATTATTTTTTCTATAAAAAAATTTTTATTGTGTAAAAGCGACAAAACCTAAAAAAATGATATAAATGTGATATCGCTGTAATCGATCCAAAGAATAAAGCTGCCTTTTTACCACATGCAGAACGGCAAAAAAAATAATTCCTGAATTGCTGGTTTTTGTTCATTCTGCCTCCCAAAAACTGGAATAGAAAGAGATCAAAAAACTTTATGTGCCCAAAAATTCTACCAATAAAAAAGTAAACTTGTCTCCCAAAAAACAAGCCCTCACATGACTCTGTCGGCCAGAGTATGTAAAAATTATTGCTCTCAAAATATGGAGATGCAAAAACTTGTTTTTGCAGTAAAAAAGCTTTGTAGTGTGTGACAGCAGCCAAACATAAAAAATTTATATAAATCTGGTATCGCTGTAATGGCATTGACCCGAAGAATAAAGTCATCTAATCACTTATACCATACGAGGAACGAGGTAAAAAATAAATAAAACCAATTCTTCACCTGCTGTTGATTTCTTCATTCTGTCTCCCAAACATCGCAGTAAGGCTCGGCTCACATTTATCCTGCGCTCTGCACTGAGCACTCTGCACTGAGCTCTTGCACAGGGGATTCCATGTAAATCTCTGAAAAACGTTATTCAGATAGAACCCCCGGCGGAAGATTTCATATAATGAGGCAGATGGAGGCACTATGGACGCTGACTGGCCTATGATCCGGCGGTGTTCGTCTTTTTAGGCATGCATAAAAATGCGGTCCGCCACAGTTTTGTGCAGTACTGAAAAGGATAACACTAAACAGAGGCCAGATGGAGTCCAGATTAACTCTGCTGTCTCATTATAGTAAAAAACCTGAAGGTCTAAACTGAAACGTAAGTTGATGTGCGTGCAAAATGTAAATGCATGTTCACACAAGGCCATTAAACAGAGAGAAACCAAAGACAAGAGAAATACCCAAATAACAAAGTAAATGTATAGATCGCACAGTGCAAAAATAATAATAAATAATAAAGGGTATTTAGTTAACATAATTTTGATCAAAATAATGTAAAAGCCATCCCGCCACTTCACGGCAACCCTTATGGGACAGTCCTAACTCTAATATTAAAAACCTTACCATTTGTCAAGTGACATACATATGGACAAAGGCATAGAGACTGGATCCCTAGTGTAAGCATAAAACCGAGGCAGAATGAGCATCTCAGCCCAGACAAAGGGCGGCCACACCATTTTATATGCACTAAACCATACTAACTGCAAAAAAAAAAACCTGAAGGTCTAAACTGAAATGTAAGTTGATGTGCATGCAAAATGTAAATGCATGTTCACACAAGGCCATTAAACAGAGAGAAACCAAAGACAAGAGAAATACCCAAATAACTGAAAGTAAATGTATAGATCGCACAGTGCAAAAATAATAAATAGTAAAGGGTATTTAGTTAACATAATTTTGATCAAAATTATGTAAAAGCCATCCCGCCACTTCACGGCAACCCTTATGGGACAGTCCTAACTCTAATATTAAAAACCTTGTCCATATGTATGTCACTTGACAAATGGTAAGGTTTTTAATATTAGAGTTAGTACTGTCCCATAAGGGTTGCCGTGAAGTGGTGGGATGGCTTTTACATTATTTTGATCAAAATTATGTTAACTAAATACCCTTTATTATTTATTATTATTTTTGCACTGTGCAATCTATACATTTACTTTCAGTTATTTGGGTATTTCTCTTGTCTTTGGTTTGTTCCTGTCTCATTATAGTGAATAAATCCTTAGGGGTTTCTTCTGAATCACGTCACTCAGAGATTTAGATGGAACCCCCAAGTAAATGCCTAGCGTAGAGTGCCTGATAAATGTGATCCAAAATGTTGTGTAAAATATTCCCAACAAAAGCTTCAAATCAATCCACAAAAAAAAAGCAAGTCCCCACTCAGATCAGTCATCTGTTAACAGAAATATACGGGGCTTCCACGTTATTGGTAGTACAAAGGCTCTGTAAAAGCTAAATGGCTCCTCGTCCCCCAAAAGAAATTCAGTAAATTCTACCTTCCGAAATCCAAATGCCCCCTTCCCTTCTGAGCCCTACTGTGCTTAAACCACATTTAGCATCCACATGTTTGGCATTTCTGTAGCGATGAGAGCCCACTTAATTTACGAGTGCATGTTTCCAGAAGCAGAAGCTGTGCATAATGTACAGTGCACTACAATGTACTGGGTACTACAATTGCAGTTTGCAATTTTCACTCAGCAACATCCACTGCTGCTTGTTTCTGGAAAACACTCAGAATCAAAATTGTCACTACTCTGGTAGATGAATTCCTAAAGAGGTATAATTTCCAAAATGGGGGTCACTTGGAAGGGATTCTGCTCTTCTGGCACTTAAGAGCTCGGTTTATGGAATCTGCAAACTATTCTAGGAAAATTTGTGCTCTAAGAGGCAAAAAGAGTTCGGTGCATCCCGAGTCTCGCCGTATGGCTAAGCACTACTGCACAGCCACATATGGAGTACTTCTACATTCAGCAGAAATTGTGGGTCAAATTTTGGTGCCATTTTTACCCATTTTCCATTGTGAAAATGTTAAATCTGGGGCTAAAACAAAATTTTATTGGTAAAAATGCAATTATTTTTTTTTCACTGCCCAATCTCATAAATTTCTGTGACACACCTGTGGTGTTAATATGATCATTGCACCCCTAGATGAATTCATTCAGAGGTTTCGTTTGTAAAAGGGGGTCACTTATGGGGGTTTCTACTGTTTTGGCACCTCAAGGGCTCTCCCAGTGGATCATGGTACCAACAAACCATAACAGTAAAATCTAGCACTATAATATAGTGCTCCTTTCTTTCTGAGCTTTGCAGTGTGCCTGAACAGTATTTCCCGATTACATGTAGGGTATTAGGCTAAGTGCCCACGATGCAGAAATGCTGCATATTTTTTCTGCTTCTCCCTGGCAGGAAAAAAGCATGTGGATTTTACATGCGTTTTTCCTGCCAGGTAGAAGCGTTTGACAAGCGTTTTTGCATGCATTTCTGCATGCAGGTTATCAAGCGCTTTTCCAAGCGATTTTAGCATCACTTCGAAAAGTGCATGACAACTATATAAATCCATGCAACCAGCAGGAATTAATATAGTGTGACCAAGTAATAGTTAAAAAAAAAGAATAAGAATGGTGAAAAAAATAAAGATTATACTTACCTTCCGATGGCCCCCAGTGTTTTCTCCGCTACGTCCAGGTCTGTTTTAGGGGTCGCGGTGGTGTGAAAGGACCTACCATGACGTCATTTAGTCATATGACAGGTCAACAGACTGCCGACGCCAGCGGTCGCGTGACCTGTCACATGACTAAATGACGTCACCACAGGTCCTTTTAGACCATTGCGAGCTGTACAAGAGACCGGACGCATTGCTGAGGATACCGGGGACCATCAGAATGTAAGTATAATCTTTATTTTTTATTTTAAATTCTTTTTTTTTAACAGGTTCTATGGTACCTGGGCCTGGAGGAGAGCCTCCTCTTCTCCAGATCCGGGTACCATCCGCGCATTGAACCGCATGATATCCGGATGGGCACATGTGCCCATGCGGATATTATGCAATTCAATGCAAGTCAATGGCGGCAAAATTACGCTGCGTGTCTGCAAAATTAATGGACATGCTGCGTATTTTTCCGCAATGATAATCCGCAGCGGAAAGTTCAGCAGCATGTGCACAGCACATGCGGATTATCATTGGGCTCCATGAAGCACATATTGCCAAGTGTTTTTTAAGCATTTTGGCTGAGGAAATTCCATGGCAAAAACGCTTGAAAAACGCAAAGTGGGCACGCAGCCTTAGCGCATTCAGGAGAAATTTTTGCAACAAACTGAGGTCCTTTTTTTCCTACTAGCCCTTAGAAAAATTAAAAACTTGGGGCTAAAGCAAAATTTTAGTGGTAAAAGCGTAAATATTCTTTCTTCACTGCCCAATGGTATAAAATTCTGTGAGGCACATGTGGTGTCAATATGATCACTGCACCCCTAGATTAATTAATTTGGGTGTGTATTTTGTAAAATGAGGTCACTTATGGGGGGGGGGGTTCTGTTGTTCTGTCACCCCAGGGGCTCTGCCAATGTGACATTGCACACTCAAACCATTCCAGCAAAATCTGAGCTCGAATATGGCACTAATTCCCTTCTGAGCCTTGCACTGTTCCTCAAAAGTAGTTTTTGACCACATATGGGTATCGATGTACTCAGAAGAAATTGCACAACACAATTTAGGGTTCCATTTTCTCCTGCTATCCTTTATAAAATGAAAAAAATGTGGAACTAAAACAGCATTTTTCTGGGAAAAATACCTGTGAGTTCAAGGTACTCACCACATGTCTAGATAAATTCCATGAGGGGTTTAGTTTCCAAAACTATAGAGAACTGAGTGTCCAACAAAACCCTTTAGGGATGAGAAACCATGCTAACAAATTACTCAAAGGGTAAATAGACCCAACTTAATTGATAATGTGATTAAAATTTGACTTTTATTGTAATTAAGTAATATGGTCTAACAAATTAAGATTAAAATAACTCAGGTGGTATTGCTGTGTAGAATTTCTTTGGGGCTCCTCTATGGGATATCACTCTCCTAAACCTAATATATCTCCTACTTAGATTACTGGCTGCAGTCGACTAGCTAGGATAGCTTTTCTAAGGACAATTATAGATATCACTTGCAAGACCACAAGAGCTAATTAATATTCACTCATAGCCTCCCTGACAGGTTTTGCCATGACTGACTTCATCAGGGGACAGAAGCTAGACTGAGTTAAAAAACAGAGTGCAAGGTCTTTTAAGGCTCCTGTTGTGATATCATCAAATTTACAAACCAATCAGGTATTCCTGAAAAACTTCACTGATAGAGGACCTTATAACCCAACATACTTAAGCCATTATACTCATAACAAATTCAATTACTGAGGTGGACTAGAAACAAGCATGGTGGATACGTTTATTGCATTTTAATATTGATAAATAAAAGGTATATTTTAATTTTCTAGCCTATCTTAGTCAGTGGATTTTTTTTCAATCAGGTATTCCCACATATTGTGTTCAATCAGAAATAAAGTTGTCATTAATGATGTGTCACACTGACAGCCCATAATAAATCCTCTAACAAAAAGGATATCCATAATTGGCAATGGCTGTGTATGCTTACCTCCCATTTTATGACATCATTATGGGGATAACCAATGGTTTCTAACGACGTCATATGCCAAAGTTATTACACAGGATCAGAGTATTCCATAGGGTTTTGACCGCCCTGTAAGGTCACGTCGTCGGTGCATATGTGCATGCATCATTTAACATCGTTGGTGACTTTGTTAACTAATGGTCTCGCCCATGTGGCAGAGGTACAGGGGCATGAATGGAGCTACATCACCCTTTCACAGAGGCCACATTCAGTCCGACGGTGATCTCAGCCCAATCGCCAAACCAGGATTGCAATGATGTCAGTCACATGCTAAGGTCCTGTAAAACAGAGACCACATTCAGTTCCATTGTATCATTACTGTGATCACAGGCCAATCACCAAACAAGGATTGCAATGATGTCAACTTTAACCCGTCTAATTTCCTAACAAAAAAAATTATGTTTCAAAAATTGTGCTGATGTAAAGTAGACATGTGGGAAATGTTTTTTATGAACTATCTTTTGTGACATATCTCTCTGGATTAAGGGCATAAAAATTAAAATTTTGAAAATTGCAGCATTTTTAAACATTTTTGCCAAATTTCAGTTTTTTTCACAAATAAACGCAAGTCATATTAACATTTTTTTTACCACTATCACGAAGTACAGTATGTCACGAAAAAATATTCTCAGAATCATTAGGATCCATTGAAGCATTCCAGAGTTATTACCACATAAATTGACACTGGTCAGAATTTTAAAATTTGGCTTGGTCATGAAAGTGAAAACAGGTTTGGGAAGTAAAGGGGTTAATAGGGATTTACGTTACACGATAGGGATGTGAAGGGATGGAGGAAGCTTTAATCTGAATGCCACCGGATTGACCACATCCAGGATCTCAGATAGACCAATAAACTTTGGACCCAACTTCGCCAATGCCACTTTAAGTTTAATATTCCTAGATAACAACCAAACTTTAAAAAAAAATAATAGTAATAATTTTTTGGAGATACTTGAAAAAGTTTTTTCAGATTTTTTGAAGTGTAGCTTTTCCACTTCCTATTTTTCTTCAGAATGGCGTGCTCTCTACCTGAGAGACAACGCAAATTGGAGAGTGTTTTTTCCTTCAATGTGAATTCTAATGTGGGTTCCACAGATATGAAGGAACATTTGGAAAAAATAAGAGAAACTTATGTTAAATGAGACCAAAGTCTGGTGGGACCACACTATGCTGCAAAATTTTATACATAAAGAAATTATACCAAGAGGCCTCAGAATTAAAAAAATCCCCACTACTATTTTTTCTGAAAGTTTTGTCACTGATTGGAATCAGATCCTTACCAACTGTTCAATGAAATTTAATACAACTTATTGTCAAACAGGAGGAAGTGAAACTAATTGAATTGCAACGAGACATTTAGAATACCAAGAATAGTCTCAATCAGTATAAGGATGATACAGACTATAATGATTTCATTTCACGAATACAACAGTCAGTGTCTAAATTGGAGGACACTATTATGACACGTAAAAAGATAAAATTTCAGAGGGATTCCAATGATTACGCCCAGCAGCAAGTTTATGAATGGGGCAGATGGTCTAAACCATATACAATGCCAAAATCCTTTCTAAAATGAAGGAAAGTATACACTCAACCCTACTCTGCTACGTAAGATTACTCTGTATGCCATGGAGCTCTTTTTAATGGTGTGAAGCTACTCTTTTTTAATCAATAACATTTTGGATTTTTTGGAAGCTGGATCCTCTCGTTCCTTTTGTTGTTTCGTTTTACCTTGCTTCCATGCACCACAAGCCGAACAAGTGAGCTGATTTCTTTTGTTTATGTTTAACCAAACTTTATCCCTAATCTCAAAGAGAGGACCCACCGAGCATCTTCTATTGGCCTTCGGTTTTGGTGAAACTGAGCAGTCCAAATATTCTTTTGAACCTCCCTCCACACATCCCCAAGTATCTGCATGGTGACATCCACCCCAGGACATTCAGAACTAATCCTAGAAAATTCACCAAAATGAGAATGAAAACCATAATTACAGAAAATCAATTAGGTTACAGCAGATGGATTTACTCAACTGTTAAAGGCAAACTCAGCGAGATGTACAAACAAAGATCAGTCCTCCTGCCGAGCTGACACAATACACCTTAAAATTTGTTCCAAAGATTGTTTTGTCCTCTTAGTCTGACCGTTGGTTTCACGGTAGTAAGCAAATAAAAATGACAAGTCAATACCGAGTTTACTACAAAAAGCTCTCCAAAGTAAAGAGACAAATTGCATTCCCATATCAGACACAATGGATCCCATGTAACCTTACAATATGATAAATAAACAAACTGGAAAGTGTCTCTGCTTTAGTTAATCCTGACAAAGGAACAAAATGAGCTTGTTTGCTGAATCGGTCAACTACCACCCAGATAGCATTTTTCCCACCAGACAGAGGCAAATTCATAATGAAATCCATGGATAGATGAGTCAATAGTCTTTCTGGAATTAGTAATTTAGCCAATTCCCCGGTCGGCTTGTTATGACAGGCTTTAGCGTGTACACAGACTTCACAAGAAGACACAAAATCTTTAATATCATTACGCATGCACAGCTACTAGAGATGAGCGAATGTTTTGATGTTCGGGTTCGAGGAATAAATCTGAACATCAAAAAAATGTTCATGTTTGGGCTCCCAATCACGAACCCAAACACGAACATGGCCCAGAACATCCCTGGTTTCTGCGCTGTCACCTGCGTGACAACGAGGGAAACAGGGGATGTGACCGGCGGTAAGATGGTTACCGCTGATAACAGCTCTGCGGGGATCATGCTGTCAGCGTGATACTCGAAGCTGTGACAGTGATCTTCGGTAATATCGCTACCGCCGGTCACAGCTTTGTGGGGCTCATGCTGTCAGCTGTCAGTGTGATCCCCGCAGCTGTGACAGTCACCCGATGTAAAAACCTTACCGCAGGTCACAAGTGCCGGCTGGGGGGACTGCTACACCCATCATCCAGCGCCTTCTGTCACTGTACACTAGTGCTACTGATGGGAGAAGTAATCTCTCATTAGCACGCTTGTGCAGTAAAATTTAAAAAAAAAAGTAAAAAAAATATAGTTAAATAAAAATAATAAACACATCATACTCACCTATCACTTACCAGCACCTTGACCCCAAAGTTCTCGTCCCCTGTAAAAAATAAAAAATAAAGAAACACCATATACTCACCTTACAGCTAATCCCCGAAGCCCATGCTCACCTGCAATAAAGATAAAATAATAAACCAACCTCATCCTCACCTGTCCGCCGTAGTCCATATAGCGAGTGTCCCATGATGATCTCAGTGATAGCACAGCCACATCCGGAGATGTGACCGTCCTATCAGACAGACAGCGATACACTGACAGTATCATCTCCCTCAGTGTATCGCAAGAATCTGCTGGCTGAGGTCACCAGAGTGCAAACAGCTGATGATCAGCTGAGAGCTCCGGGACCTGACTTACGCCCTTAGTGCTGTGTGGGAATTTTCCCACACAGCACTAATGCCGTAAGTAAGATCACTGGAGCTCTCAGCTGATCATCAGCTGTTTGAACTCAAGTGACCTCAGCCCCAGCAGCTGCGCAGCACTATACACTGTGTATACAGTGCTGTCTTCTACAGCAGTGACATCCGTGATTGCTGATGTCCCTGCTGTAGAAGTAACCCGGATCGCCATAGGACACTTGGATTATGTCATGACAGCGGACAGGTGAGAGATATGGCTGTTTTTTATTTTTGTTTTTTTTACAGAAGATCGAGGGATTCGGGAACTGGGTGAGTAATAAATACATTATTAAAACTGTGTGGAATTTTAATTAAATAAAAGACTTTATTCTGGCCGTGTCTTTATTGAAAAAGCATTGTAAACCTTTACTAAATGGTTAGTAATGGGGGCGTCTTATAGACACCTCTCTATTACTAACCTGGGCTTCATGTCAGCTGAGAAAAAAAAGCTTGACATGAATTCCCACAATATTACCCCACTCGCCACCGCCACACGGCAGTGGGAAAAGCGAGACTAAGCACCAGAATTGGCGCATCTTATGGAATGCACCGTTTCTGGGTCCGCTGAGGGCTGATGTAATTAGTATCGGAGGGGACCAGGATCCATGGCCCTTTCCCAGGCTTTTAATATCAGCTCACAGCTGTCTGTTTGGCCTTTGCTGGTTAGATTTTATAGGGGAACCCTACGTAAAAAATTTTCTTGGGTCCCCCTGTAATTTAGCCAGTAAAGGCTAAGCAAAAAGCTGTTAGCTGTTATTAATAGCCAGGGAACATCTTTGTTAATGGCCCCTTCCCCGGCTTGTAATTTCAGTCCCCAGCGGTCAGCTTTCCCTCTGCTGGTTATAAAAATGGCATGGGAGCCCACGCCATTTTTTAAATTTAATTCTTCATTTTATTTCATTTATAAAAAATCCATGCCCACTGTGCTGGTTTTTGACTCTGTGCAAACTCATCCGTAGCATGTCAATTTCTGCAGCGGAGATGCTGCAGATTTTGAACGATTGAAATGTCATTACATGCGGTGGATCCGCATATGCTGACAAAACAAGTGAGGCATTAGAATGTAGCGTTTTGGATGCAGCGAAAATACTCACCCCTGGTCTGATGGTAATCCAAGGGTTAGGATATGTGCACACGATCCGTACAAGCAGCGCTTTGGACGCAATATACTTTATGCTACATCCAAAGCGCTGCGTTCTGTTGACCATAGGTGAATTCCCATGTGTTCATTGAACCATGAGGATTCACTGCATTTAATACATTGTACAGTTCAGATTTCTCTTGCGCAATTGACATGGTGCGGTCTTGAAAGACGCACTGCATGTCCGTGTCCGCGGGTGATCCGCAGTCTCAGATGAACACATAGTGGACATGGGATTTTTAAAAATCCCATCCACTATGCTGCAACATCTGGCGCTGCGGGTTTGACATTGCATAAGCACGCAGTGTCAAACCTTCAGCGGCTCCTGATCGTGTGCACATACCCTTAAAGCGATGTCCCGCATTTCTTTTTTCAAATATCTTTATTTAGCTCCAAAAACTATTCATTGCTGTATAAAAACGCATGCAAAAAAGCATGCAAAAAGGCACCAAAAGCTCTGCTGCAAAGCAAATCAGAAACGTCATGCACACATTGAGTATTTTTGACTTGCAGATTTGGTGCAGAAAATAATCAGCATATCAATTCTCTGTGCATATTTGCCGCATTTTTTGCCTGCATCTTTTCAGTGCATTCAATGGGTGAAAAACGCAGGTAAAATGCACCAAAAGCAGATATAGAAAATAATCTTCAGCATGTCAATTCTCTGCGCATTGAATGCACTAAAAAAATGCATTAAAACTGAGGCAAAAAATGCGACAAAATTGCGACAAAAAAGCAGGCAATAACAGGCATCAAAATAGCGGTAAAATTATGGTAAGACTGCAGCAAAAACCACAGGCAATAAAACACATCTGAAAAAGCAGGCAATAAAAAGCATCAAAATTGCGGTAAAATCAGTGTAAAACTGCAGCAAAAACGCAGGCAGCAACAGGCATCAAAATCGCGGTAAAATCTTGGCAAAAACGCAGACAATAACAAGCATCAAAATCGCTGTAAAATCGCGTTAAAACCGTGGCAAAAACGCAGGCAATAACAAACATGAAAATCACTGTAAAATTATGGCAAAACCACAGTAAAAAACACAGGCAATAACACACATCAAAATCGTGGTAAAATCGTGGTAAAACCGCAGAAAAAAATGTAGGCAATAACACGCATCAAAATCGCGGTTAAATCTATGAGATTCCAGAAATCTCATGCACATATCTTGTTTTTTTATCAGGATTTTGTGCTTTGCATGTTTTTTCCAGAATAGAGCTATGTTCACACATTGCGTTTTGCCATGATATTACCGCAATATTGATGCGTTTTATTGCCTACATTTTTGCCTCAATTTTGCAGCATTTTTTGTCACGATTTTGATGCATTTTTTCAGTGCATTCAATGCACAGAGAATTGACATGCTGAAGATTATTTTCTATTTTGGCTTTTGGTGCCTTTAGCCTGCGTCTTTCACCCATTGAACACACTGAAAAAACGCAGGCAAAAAACGTGGCAAAAACGCACAGAGAATTGACATGCTGATGATTGTTTTCTGCACCAAATATGTAAGTCAAAAAATACTCAATGTGTGCATAACACTTCACATTTCTCATTCACTTTGCTGCTGAGTTTTTGGTGCATTTTTGCATGCGCTTTTTGCATGCGTTTTTGTACAGCAATGAATGTTTTTTGGAGATAAATAAAGATATTTGAAAAAAGAAATGTTGGACATCGCTTTAAGGATATGTTCACACGATCAGGAGCCTTTGTGGGTTTGACGCTGTGTGCTTATGCAATGTCAAACCCATAGCACCAGATGTTACAGCATAGTGGATGGGATTTGTAGAAATCCCATGTCCACTATGCGTTCATCTGTGCCTATGGATCACCCACAGACACTGATATGCGGCGCGTCTTTCAAGACCACACCATGTAAATTTCTCTTGCTGAGTTGCTAGTTTTCGCAAGAGAAATCTGATCAGTAGAATGTATTGAATGCGGGGAATCCGCATGGTTCAATGAATACATGCGGATTCATTTGTGCTCAATAGAACACAGCACTTTGGAAACAGCATAAAGTAAACTGCGTCCAAACCGCTGCTTGTCCGGATCAAGTGAACATACCCTAACCCTTTGATTACCGTCGGACCAGTTTCGCTGCATCCGAAACGTTATGTTTTAATGCCGCACTTGTTTTGTCAATACATGCGGATCCACCGCATGTATTGTCATTTCAATCGGTCAAAATCTGCAGCGGAGAGTTGCATTTCCGATACAGAAATTGACATTTTTGTAACCAGCAGAGGGAAAGCTGACCACTGGGGGCTGATATTACTAACCGGGTAGGGGGCTGTTCGCCAAAACATGTTCGCTGTCTATTAATAACAACTCACAGCTCTTTCCTTAGCCTTTACTGGCTAGATTACAGGGGGACCCCAGAAAAAAATTGACGTATGGTCCCCTATAAAATCTAATCAGCAAAGGCTAAACAGACAGCTGTGAGCTGATATTAATAGCCAGGAAAGGGGGCATGGATCCTGGCCCCCTCCAAGGCTAATAACATCAGCCCTCAGTAGAACCAGACACAGAGCATCCATAAGATGCGCCAAATCTGGCGCTTAGGCTCAACTCATTCCACAGCTGTGTAATGGTGGCGAGTGGGGTAATAGGGTTGGGGTTCATGTCAGCCTTGTATTGGAGACTGCCATGAATCCCAGGTTAGTAATGGAGGGTGTCTATAAGACGCCCCCATTACTTACCGCATAGTAAAGGTTTGCAACTCTTTTTCAATAAAGACACTGCCAGAATAAAGTCTTTCATTTAAATAAAATTCCACATGGTTTTAATAATGTATTTATTACTCACCCAGTCCCCGAATCCCTCGATATTTTGTAAAAAATAACAAAAATAAAAAACAACCATATCCCTCACCTGTCCGCCGTCATGATGTAATCCAAGTATCCCACGGTGATCTGGGTCACTTCTACAGCAGGGACATCAGCAATCACTCACTGCTGTAGAAGACAGCACTGTTTACAATGACGGGAGTGTAATCTTCTCTCGATACACTGACAGGAACTATGCCTCCCACAGTGTATCGCCGGCTCCCGGATAGGACGGTCACATCTCCAGATGTGGTCATGATATCACTGAGATATCGTGGGACACTCGCTATATGGACTACGGCGGACAGGTGAGGATGAAGTTGGTTTATTATTTTACCTTTATTGCAAGTGAGCCTGGGATTTGGGGATCAGCTGTAAGGTGAGTATATGGTGTTTCTTTATTTTTTATTTTTTACAGGGGACGAGAACATTGGAGTCAAGGTACAGGTAAGTAATAGGTGAGTATGATGTGTTTATTATTTTTATTTAACTATGTATGTTAACTTTTTTTTTACTTTCACTTTTACTGTGCAAGTGCGGTGATGAGAGATTACTTCTCCCATCAGCTGTGCTTGTGTACAGTGACAGGAGGCGCTGGATGATGGGGCTAGTGGTCCCATCAGCCGGTGCCTGTGACCTGCAGTAAGCTTTTTACCGCGGGTCACTGTCACAGCTGCGGGGATCATGTTGACATCTGACAGCATGATCCCCGCAGCACTGTGACCAGCGGTAGCGATATTACCGAGGGTCACTGTCACAGGTGCGAGGATTACGCTGACAGCATGATTCCCACAGAGCTGCTACCAGCAGTAACGATCTTACAGCCGGTCACATCCCCTGTTTCCCGCGATGTCACTCAGATGACCATGTTCGTGTTTGGGGTCGACTTTTGCTGATTTTTGCGCAAAAGCTCGGTAACCCGAACACGAATATGAATGTGTCATATTCGTGCCGAATTTGAAAATGGCAATCGTTCGCCGAACATATTCGCTCATCTCTAACGGCCACCAAAAAAGTCTAGCAATGGCATTTTGTGTAGCAGTAACCCCAGGATGACCAATCAAGACGGAATCATGAAACTCGTGTAACAGACGTAATCTTAGGTACACAGGCACAAATAATTTGGACCCTGGAATAGTGTAAGAAGCCAACAACTGGACTTTACGGATCTCCTCTTCCAACTCCGAGGATACCATAGAAACCACAATACCCTCAGGATTAATGGAAGATGGAGGTTCTGGAGGAGAAACGGAATCAAGACTGCATGATAATGCGTCAGCTTTCATATTCTTTGACCCTGGCTTCAATGTGATAGAAAAATTAAACCTAAAGAAAAACATGGGCCATCTGGCCTGTCTAGGAGATAGCCATTTAGCTGACTCAATGTAAGCTAGATACTTGTGATCAGTGACCACAGTAACTGAATGAACCACCAAATCCAAAAAATGTTTTCATTCTTCTAAGGCCAATTTAACAGCAAGTAACTCATGATTCCCAACATCATAATTTCTATCCGCAGCCTAGAATTTTTTAGAAAAAAAAGCACATGAACACAGGTTAGTCAGAGTTTTGGGCCCCCACGATAAAACTGCCCTCACTCTGACCTCCAAAGCATCAACCTCCACAATAAATGTTTCTTGAAGAATGGGTTCGATTAGAACAGGAGCAGACATGAAATACTCTTAATTTTTTTAAAGCATCCGGTGACCAAACTTTGAGATTCACCCCCTTACGTGTAAGGTCAGTAAGAGGTTTGGCAATGTGAGAAAAACCCTTGATAAATTTCCTATAATAGTTGGCGAATCCCAGAAAACTTTGCAAAGCTTTAAGATCATTGGGTTGAACCCAGTCAATTATGGCCTGCACCTTTCCAGGGTAGCTCTTAAACCCCAAGAACAACATTTCCTGAACAGACTAAACACATTTCTCTAATTTAGCCAACAAAGACTTCTCCCTCAACCTTTGCAATGCAACATGGACATGTTCCTAGTGAGAACCAAATTGGGTGAGAAAATTAGAATATCATCCAGGTAAATCACAACATATCTTCCAATACAATAAGAGAAAATATCATTCATAACATTTTGAAAAACAGCAGGTGCAATGGATAGGCCAAATGGCATGACAAGATTTTCAAACAGACCCTCGGACGTTAAGAACGCCGTTTTCCACTCATCACCCTTCCAGATGTGTATCAAATTGTAAGACCTGATAAGATCAAGTTTAGAAAACCGCCTGGGCACCAGAAGGAAATTATATACAAGTAGGTCGGGGATGAGTAGAAGTGGGTAAGCATTTTTAACCATGATTTTGCTTAGTTCTCGGAAATCAAGGCAAGGACAGAGACCCCCATCTTTCTCGTTTACAAAGAAAACTCTGACAGCTACAGGGGAGAAGTAAGGATGTGACCTTTCCTTAAACTTTCGTTAACATATTCTTTCTTGGTGGTCCATTCAGGCAAAGACAAATTGTAAAAGTGAGCTTTAGGCAATTTGGCATTAGGGACAAGGTTAATAGTACAATCATAAGGACGATGGGGATGTAGTTTCTCCGCCTCTTTTTTTAAGAATGCACCTCCGAAATCCTTCAGGTACCCCAGCAGACCCTTCAGAGTAGCAAAGCATATTTGTACAGAATTTAGACATTTCTTGAAACAATTGGGGCTCCATTTAACAATCTCCTTCCGACACCAATCAATAACAGGATTGTGAATATGGAGCCATGGAAGCCCCAGTACCAACCCAGCAGGTAAATTATTCAAAACAAAACAGGAGATAGATTCAGAGTGTAGTGCTCCCACTTGGAGCGTGAAATCCGCCGTTTCCCTCTTGACCAAATTCAAGGCTAACGGTGTCTTGTCAATGGAGAAAATTTGAATGGGTCTTTCCAAACTAACTGTAACTAATCCTAGCTTCAGAACCAGTCTAGAATCAATAAAGTTAGCAGCATACCTACAGTCAATGAACGCCAATATTGATAACACCTGGTTCTTGAAGGATAACGCCTTATTTTTCAGTACTTTATCAGAGGAAGAAAAAGGTATCTGAGAGTCTGGGTGACCTCCTCGGCTGTCACCCCGACTCAGACTTTCTCCCAACGGCTTTCTTGCCTGAGGACGAGTTGGGCAATTCTTGAGAAAATGTCCAAAGAGATCACAGTATGTTTTTTCTCCACAATACAAAGACTAGCAACTCTAACCTCCAATAGCTCCCCCTCCAGTAAATTAACTTGCTCCACTGAAGTATAATGGTCACCCTGCTGTTCACCACATCTCTCACTGATTCTGTGGTCCATTCATATGGCCTAGGTCATGGCCTCCGCCAGACAAACAAGGGGCACATTAAGGACCAGAGTGTCCTTAAGGGTTTTGGAAAGGCGTTTGTGGAACTGGCACCTGAGAGCTGCATCGTTACACAGCTGCATAATTCCACAGAACTTTAGTGCACCACTGCCGGAACTCGGCGCAGCAGTTCTCAGCTGTGCGACCCCCCTGTGCCAGGATTATGACTCATGATCTGGATCCTGTTAGGTTCGTCATAAATCAGACCTAAAGAATCAAAAACGGCCTCCACAGGAGACTGTTCTAGGGCTTGTGGGGACAAAGAAAATGCCCAGGTCTGCGGACCCCTTCGCTTTAGGGACATGATTATTCCCATCACCTGGAAATCATCCCATGACGACTGGAGATGCTGGGTAAAAAATAACTTTAGGCTGTCCCTGAACAGCCTAAACTGGTCTATCTCTTCCAAAAATGTATCAGGGAAGGCCATTACAGGTTTGAGAGAGAGCAACTGTACATCAGGGGGTACTGATGTGACAGCCACTGCTGGCAGTGGAGGGCTATAGGAAGTATTCATAAAATTAATTATCTGACCCTGCAACTGATATTGTGATGATTCCAGAATCTGGCATTCCTTAACCAGATGTCATCTGCATCAAATTCGCCACCTGGTCACTAAACGTGTGAACAGGATCCATACTGGTGAAAAAGAAAAATGTATAGGCCAGAGGTAATGGGACTCTGAGTCATTTCTTAAGGACAAGCCATGAGTTGGGAGAGTCAAGGAGCCTTAGGTAAAAAGCCAGGAGGGTACATCATAAACAGAGGGAAGAGACAAAAGCGTAGTAAGGTAACGGCCTAGGTCAAAATACCAAAAGGATAATGGATCAAAACAGAGAGGTTAAACAGACGGATTGTTAGAATGAGGTCCAAGGTCAACCAACGAAAGTTCATAAAGCGAAACACTAAGCACAGAGAAAACCAAACACCTAGCTGAAGCTACGTCTGACAGAGGTCTGAGACTAACAGCCCAGCTAAGTAGAAGGCCAATCACCTGGGACAATAAACACCTAGAGACAGTCCAACATCTCCCAGTCTCAGATTGGACGGCCAAGCTTTCAATCAAAACACCAACAGCTCAGCACGCCCCTGCATCAGACCGGACACTGAGCTGTCAGCAGTCAAAGTACTGACAGCTTCAGCACGCCTCAGTACCAGATTGGACGGCTGAGCCATCAGTAACTGCATCCCAGACACACCAAGGGATGGAATAGTGAGCCATAATATTTATTGTCACTCAAAATTCATAGCCCTTCAGAAATATATCAAGATTTATCCATCACTACTACGCCACCCCATTTATCCGAGTTGCATATTTCAATTCGGTCATTAGACTTCAAGAACCTAAGAGCCTGGCATTGGGCTGGGGTCATGTTGTCCCTTTTTTAACATGTAAAAAATATCTAAGTTCCTTAAAAAGAAGATGGTAAAAAGTACTGCCCCTATGATGTAAGGGGTAAAAATTTGACTGCCCCTTCACCTCAATATGTTGGGGACCTTTTTCCAGAGTTGGGTCAGTACACACTTTACTAATAGCAATTACATCCCTCTTTTCAATGGAGTTATCACCTGTAGTGTCCTTTTTGTAATTTGCTTTCACATGGATTCAGCAAAATAGGAGCAGCGGCTATCATTTTTCTGAACCCTGTAAAGCCATCAAAATGTTAAACAATAATTAAAAAAGAATCTTATACTCATATCTCCTGCCCCTCCGTTCCTCATCCTACCACCTGTTCTGTCCTTGCTGCATCTTCAAATTGGCAGCTGAAAACTTTGTGCCTCAGTTTATTACAGGTTTAATAGGACTAGGAGCGTTCAGTGCAGGCGCCCAAAAAGGTTGTGACCCATGCCGAGAAAGGAAAAAAAAAGAAAGGCGATTTAGAAATTAACAACAGGAATAAGAAACTGACAAGTACTAGTGAAAACCAAGGGTCAATAGCTAAGACATGTGTAGGGGTTTCAGCTTTCTGGTAGCCATTTGGATATGCACAGAAGCAGGTTTTTTATATCAAAACAAAGTTTATTGACCTTCATAAATTTTACAGCTCCAAAATGAAACAGCCTTTCTTTATCATAAATAAATAACCAAACAGTCCTTTCTTTAGCACAAATAAATAACCCAAGCAGTCTTCCTGCTGGGTAAGTTAAAGTAAAGCGAATGGTCTCAACAACTTGGTGTCACAGGAACCTCTCAGACAGAACAGACTATTCACCAGTTCTGTCTTTCTACAGCCTCACCACATTACTACTTCCTGAGCTAGAACAGGTGCATTTTATTAGGCCAGTAGGACCCAGACTCGAGTATGGGAGCGGCATTTCCCACCCAGGCTCTTTTGGTTGCTCCTAAATCCCGGACCCAAAATCCAGTCAAAATAAAAACTATCTCAGCAACACATACCTGCCAACCAGGACCTTACCTCTTCTATTCTTACACATGATACATCTGTTATACGCTTCGCAGAGGGACCCAGCTAGACTGGCACCAAACCAGCAAAGGCGCAGCCGCAGACAGACTTGGCACAAGCTGCCCAGCTAGGTTAGCCCTTGAGGGCCGGGAATACTCTTCACACAGCTCCCTGTAAATGGAAGGGGGACTTTAGCAAAGCCCTTCCCAGGACCACTGTTGCTGGACACTTGTTGCCTGGTGATGCAGCTGGTGCCTAGTCGAAAACCATGAGAGTGCCTCTGCAAGAAGCCCAGGAAGTAAAACCAGAAGAGAAAATGATAAAACTCCTGAAAAGATAGGAAGACTAATGCAAATAAACTGCAATAAACAGCAAAGGACTGAGCAGGGAGCAGGATTATATAGCCTGCCTAATGATCAGGTGTTGATTACCTCTTAATCATCCCCAGACAGCCACTCCCTGCTAGCTTCAACAGCAGACTGGACAAAATCCCACCATTGCTTAGTACCAAACAAAATAGAGTCCTGTGCTGCCTGGCAACTGGGGAAAATAGCGTCCCATCTTCCCTGGGCAGAGAAATCAGTGAGAAACATGGTATTCTCACAAATCCCACAACACCAGAATGCGATGCTCCACAAGACTGGTAAAGTTTCCCTGCATGTGTAGTCACTCCACCTCCAGGGTCAGTACAATGGAGGTGCTTGCTACTGGAGTAGTGTAGCACCAGACCTGCTCCATTCCCAGGTGGGAGCACAGAACCATGATTTGTCACAACAGCACAGTGTATCAGAGCTGGGTATGTGGTACTGTATTTGAATTCAGTAGAGTAGTTGAGGTTTGGTATTAGTGATAAACCAAAATTATGTATGCAATTTTGTAGGGAGCAAAGCCGAAGAGAAGTGAAAATATCCAGATTAGTACAAGAAGTTCAGAAGTGTAACAAAACACATTAAAATCTTGTGGCACAGCAAAATTAAGAACTAAATCAGTGTATATTTATATTCTAATGTGATGTATGAGGATTCGTTTTCTTAAACTTGCTTTCACACTGCAAGATAATTATGCATGGAAACCACTGAGTAAATTAGGATGTTTTACAGTACCTGACTGATAAATCCTCACACTTCATGAAGCAAAGGAATTATGCAAACTTCTGGGAAACTATAGTACGGTACAATCATTTGTTATCTGCAGGACATATTTTATGAGTCAAGAGTTTATAAGATATCTGGGAGACATACTATTTAAATAATTAGGATGCTGTATAATAGTTTCTTTATAAACGAACATAAAAAATATGTTGTATTAAACTGAGATACTCAAGCCTCTAGTCATATAATTCATTATTATCTCATGATGTTCATTTGGCTGAAATAACAGAATAATACGAAAAGCACATCCACAATTTTCTACGGATTGAAAAATAATGGCCCCGATTCATTAAAGATTTCACCCCAGTATTCTGGCATAAAGATGTTGAAAAAAACGGATAATGTTGGCGCAACTCGAGGCTGCACTAAAATTTTGCAATATTTGGTAATCTCACTCAATGTTTGCCCAACTATGACGAAGTAGATGGAGCTGGATCAAGACATGGGCATATTCTGATGAAAATATCTTCATGAATCAGACTCATCATGTCATATAATTAGGTCAGATTAGTAAAGACTATGCTAATGGATAGAGATTTATTAAAAAGTAATAGACCTCAGCAATTTCCTTTTGTGATTTTCTAAAAATGAGTAAGTAACTGATATTACTAAAAAGAGAAGAAAAACATTATTTTTCTTCAAAATTACAAAAAAAGAACAATTCAACTTACTTTTTTATGTTTCTATTTCAATTGTAATGTGTAAGCTGTAAATATTGAATGGTTATATCTAAATTTAAACAATTGCCATTCAGTCTTGTCCTCTAAAAAATCAGTCCTGTAAACATACATGTTTTGGGACCTATACAGCTTTATAGATTTCAAATATAATATGACTCCAAATGTATATTAGAATTTTTAATTTATGGATATGGATTTTTTTAAACAAATGTTAAGTAAAAAATCCAATAACAAGCAGTGCACTACAGACATTATTTACCATAGAGATATGTTGAAACCTACTCAGCCCTATCCATGAAAAAGGCAATAAATCTTGTTTGACAAAGCATATCAACAATTACACTCTTCATTTTCTTTACCTGCTTGCTTCATTCAATAGTCAATTTCCATTTTAACAAAAGATCATATGAGTAGTGACCTCACACAAATATATGATATGCTGCTTATCTCCATAAATAAACATTTTGATAGTGTGTCAAAAAGAGCACAGTTTGCAAATAATATATATATATATATATGTATATGCGGCATAGCGCAGCACCCCTTAAAATTAGGGACCCACTGAAAGGTTTACCATAACATGATAGTGGACTTCATGCAGTCTGATTAGAATGTTAAACTAAGAACCTCATGATCAGTTTTGTAAATTTGTCCATAGCAGCATTAGATCAACGTATGAATTGTGGATGTGCGGGCCATGTCTTTTTTTCTACAGTTATGGTATATATGTACAGTGGAGAAAATAAGTATTTTATACACTGCCAATTTTGCAAGTTTTCCCACTTACAAAGAATGGAGAAGGCTGTATTTTTTATTGTAGGCACACTTTAACTGTAAGAGACAAAATCTAAAAAAAAATCCAGAAAAGCACACTTATTTTCCCCACTATATATACTGTATATACATATTGTTCTGCATAAAAGGAGAACATCCCGTTCGAGTAGTACAATTTTAATAACCTACTGAATACAAGAACAATTTCCAAAATGTTGCCAAGTTTTATTAACCTATAACATGAAAGTAAGGTTATCAATATGTTTCATTGCAAAATCTTCAGTTTTACTCAAATTGGTTGATGCAAAAATGAATACACCCCACTTAAAAAAAGTACTATATCTAATATTTTATATGACCTTCCTGATTTTTAAATACAACGCCAAGTCGTCTAGGCATGGAATGAACAAGTTGACGACATAGCAACATCTTTTTTAATTTCTTCAAGAACTGCATCTTTCAAGGCCTGGATGCTGGATAGAGAGTAATGTTCAACTTGTCTCTTTAGGATTCCCCATAGGTGTTCGACTGGGTTCAGATCAGGAGACATACTCAGCCACTGAATCACTTTTACCCTGTTCTTCTTCAGAAATGCAACAGATGTGTGTTTTGGATCATTGCCATATTGGAAAAGTGCACGTCTACCAAGGGCACAGAGTGAAGTTCACTTTCAACACAGAAGAATACATCTGTGAATTCATGATAAAATCATTGAAATGTAGCTTCCTGACCAACACCAGTAGCACGTATGCAGTCCACATAAGCACACAGCCACCACCATGTTTCACTGAAGGCACCAGGCATTTAGAAAAATAAATTTAGACATGCGTCACCACAGAAATTGTTGATGCAGAGTAAAGAAAGACTGAGAACAAGATGTTGCCTGCCATGAAGACCATAAGAGACCATAGCCAATGGAGCTAGAGGAGGAACAGATGTAGAGCTGCAACTGCAGAAGAGCTGAGCAGTAAGGTAATTGTTCTATTTTTTTTATTTTTATAACCTCTTACCCAGCCCAAAATAGATGCTGACCATCTTTTTGATCAATTTGGATGAAGTGAATGACAAAAAAATTCTGATTTGGGTGAAATTATAAAATTTGATAATTCCATAGTAACAATTTCACCAATAAAACATTTCAAAATCACTCACTCATAATGCAAATGTGTAATAAAATTTATAGACTGCAGTCTCAAGGTCACAGAAGAGACGCTTCCATAGGCTTGTATAGAGGCACGCAAAGTCCCTGTGGCTCTGTACTCTACTAGCAGGACTCACAAAATCACAAGATTTTATTTTGAGTTTTATTAATAAATTTACATAAAAATTAAATATTTAACAGTTTGATGAAATGTCTATTCCTGGAACAGTAGATAAATTAGTGTGGGTAGGATCATGAATAATCATTTGTGAAAATAGCCTACTACTCCTACTACATTACTTTACTAAGAACATAATATTCTAAACTACTCCATGCTGTGCAGTAGTTATATGACTTCAATTGTAGCCTGATAATAATTTTCCTTTAATATGTTTCTGAAAATGTCCATCTTCATGGATTAAGTCTATAATTAAACTTATAGACAGATTGGAAAGGATAAATAAACAGTTATCCAAACAAATGTCTAATCACTTTGCATTCTATTATGCATAATTTAATATAACAAAAGGATATTGTTACATAATAAATCATCCATCTCTGCTATTAGGTCAGCTCAAGGATATTGACATTTAAAGCAAGGCTCCGATTTTTTCCTTTCCATTAAGCACACTTTAATAGCGGCCATGACAGGGAACAAACTGACATGATCTATCTCAGGTGACCCAAGATATTAAACCATTTTTACAGCACTGACTTTCTTGTGCAGTTCTTTGCAGATTTATTGTGTACAGGAGGCAAGCGCGAAGAGTCAATGCTTCCAACAGCCTCAAGTCTTTCCTGCAATCCTACTTTGCTAGCTGCAGAAATTGAATTTCTGTAGGAACACTGACAAAGAGTTGTGCAGAAAGAAAATAATTTAAAAACATTTTGCAAGTCTTTACAGTGCTGGAGGGATTAATAAGAGGTCGGGAACACAGAGGCCTAAATGCAGATATTTTCTGGAAGAGACTTCTTTTAAATAAGACTTTAATAAGTGGCAAAGTGCAAGGAATTTATTTTTGAATTTTGTTGTGAAGGTTCTTTCAGATTTGGGCTAAAAGTAGTTAGAAGAAAGCTAAAAAGGCCATAAATTAAACTCGGCGAGTGAGCTGTTTTTTATACTTAGCATAGAAAGGGGATGCAGTTTAGTTCTAGGAAGATTAGTGCTGAAATGGATTATTTTCAGTTCTTTGTAATGAATGCACTTTTAACATTTCTATGCTGCATCGAATACAGGTTTAGCAAATACAGATTTCTCGTAATATAGTAAAAAAAAGTGTCAAATTTTCCAATATAATTTCCATTTTAATAGTTTAGGATTTGATCCAAAAAGCTGCATAACAGGTTGATATAGAAATAAGGGTAAATAGTTTTACCAGACAATTAAAGGTGTTGTCCATATTATCTTTATTTTATCAATATATCAGGGACATTGTTTTATGACATTTACTAATATATACTGTAAGTATTAGGGCAGATACCAGAGAGAATCAGGCTGATTAGGCAAATAGCACTCTGATCAAACTCTGATCAGAGTGTGATCTATAGCTCCAATTCTCTTGGATGAGGAGGAGATAGAGAACAAAATTTCTCCATCTCTACTCTTTCAGTTTGTGAAAATCGGACCGCACTCAGATGTCATTCGAATTCAATGCAATGTTTTCCATGGACTCATTGACCTTCATAGCCAAGTGCGATCCAAATAGTGGATCAAACTCGGGCATGCTGCGATTTTTTCCTCGGACTGACTCTGTGCACGGCCACATAGAAAACCATTGGTCAGAGATTGATCCGATGTTTTGTCAGGTCTCCAGCGGACTGAAAATATGGTCATCAGCACTGTCTCTTACGGGTTCTTCTCCTGCACTTGCAATTACAGCCTTCTACACAGCCTGCACAACTCTCCAGTCCACCAAGAAGACTGCACTAACATGTGTAGAAGAAAAACCTGTAATACTGATAAATTAATATGCACCACAACATTAAGTTCCCAACATATGTGTTAAGAATAAACAAAACAAAAAGGACAACCCCTTTAATGGCAGCTTACTGTAGGGACATTATAATCTCCTATATCCATGAGGAGGTCATCCCCATGCCTTTCATAGTCTCCCTCAGCAATGACAGACAACTACAATTAATATATGCAGATATATAGGGATGTCAGTAACCAGTGAGTTCACGTTTGAGAGGAGTGAAGGAAGATATCAATTGTATCTTTTAATGACCATAAATATGCCTTTTTAAAGCACTTATAAATTAGTATATAGTGGGCCCCCAATGGGCAAAAATTTAGCTGTTAGCAGTTGCATACTATAGGTGACAACTTGCTGTATCCGCCACAATCAGTGTTATTACTGATTGTACGCATTTAACCCCCTAGATTAAGCTGTCAGTAGTGACAGCAGCATCTTAGTGGTTAACATACGTAAGGTGCACCCTTTATAATCCCATCAACACCCTGCGATTACTAATGAGATGCCAATGGTTGTCATTTCAACACAAGGCCAAGTCAAATAATATTTTTGTGGGAAAAACATTTTTTTTCATTTTTTTCATTCCACTTAGCAATAATCTTGTTAGGCATCTAGTAGTTCCATTTTGTAAGTTTACTTTAAAAAAAATAAAAAATTGCTGCTAAGCTTTCAATCTAACACCATATCAAAATAAATGGACATGTTGAATAATCAGAAAGTATACATATGGCAAATTATGTTTATTAGCTTATTTGGGTGGCATGACTAACTGCTTTAAAGGAGTTTTCTGGATCTGAGAAACCCCTGTTCCCTGGCTGCAGTTTGTTTTAGAAGCAAACTGTCCTTCACTCACCCAGTCATGTCCAGCACTGAGTCCCTGCCACTGCTCACAGTGTCTGCTAGTGTCTGCAGTGCTGACATCACATTCACAATGCTTCAGCCAATAACTGAGTTGACGGCATTAACCACTAAGAGCCGCTGAATTCATTGACTCACAAACTCAGTGAGTAAAGGATATATATATTTTTTATTTTAAACAACCTACAGCAGGGGTACTGGTGCTTCCCACAGTTGGAAAACCCCTTTCAAAGTATACAAATTCAAAGTTTTAAAATTGTTAATTTCTTAAAATTTTGCAAAATTTCAGATATTATCATAAAACAATGCAAAACATGTTGGTCTAAATTTGTCAAAAGCAAAAATAAAATCAATCTTAAAATCAGTGGGATATGTAGAAGCATTCAAAAGTAGTTACCACTGAAAATGACACATTTTAGGATTGAACAATAGGGCTTACCTATTAAGGGATTAGAGATGAATATTCATTACTGCACATTTTATTCATATCAACCAAATCACTGAATGCTTTCACCATATTCTATTTCATTAAAGGTGATGTTCTCCTTTAATGACAATATTTTTGTTCTTAAGTGAATGTATTTTGGCTAACAACCATTTAAACAATTGAGTCTCATTAAAACTGTTGCATCTTTTATCCTCTCTAGCCTCCGTGCTGCACTGTCCATTGCTGTTTGCGGAATAACTTATTGAGCACATTCTCATTGTCCAATGAGAGAGTTTTTAACTTTTTTATCTGTTTTTGTTTTAGATCCAATCAGCTTATTTATAACACCAGACCACAAGAAAGTTGAATGTACAAGGAAACAAATAGCCTGTAAAAGCAAAAGAGTGCAACATTTTTACAAAACCAAATTTCAAACAAGATTTTTAACCTGAAATACATGAATTTGAAGAAGCACTCCTGTTATTTTGTTATAACCTAAACCTGTGTAGTTGTTTATGTAGTGTAGCGTAAGGTTGTTAATATACTCACCGATCTTTGTAGTCCCCAGTTTTCAGTGATGTTCTGGTCCTCTTCTGAGTCACAAGATGGCTCTTCCGACTTGTTGGTTCACACTAGGATTAGTGATGAGCGAGCATGCTCATTACTAGAGATTTATGAGCATACTCGGGTGTTTTCCAAGTATCTTTTGCGTGATCGGGTATATGTTTCAGTCACTCTGTGCTCATGCTTTAAAACATGTGAGGAATGCCTGTTTCTTAGGCATTCCTCACATGTATTAAAGCTGTCAAACAGTCGCAAATCATGAGCACAGAGTGACTCAAACATAACACTCGAGCATGCTCGCCGAAAGGGTTAACAGAACATGCTCGCTCATCACTAACTGGGATCTATGTGTGAGCCAGAAGAGGGCTTTTACAATGTATGTTAATGGAGCATCAGAACTTACATGGTAAAAGTGTCTTATGGCTCACAGTTAGAGCACAGTCTGATCCCGCTAGTTTGAATTGATGTCACTTGTTTTAAACTGGGGTTGAAGAAGATCAGTGAGTACATTATCACTCTACATTATACACTGCTCAAAAAAATAAAGGGAACACTTAAACAACAGAATATAACTCCAAGTATATAAAACTTCTGTGAAATCAAACTGTCCACTTAGGAAGCAACACTGATTGACAATCAATTTCACATGCTGTTGCGCAAATGGAATAGACAATAGATGGAAATTATTGGCAATTATCAAGACACCCTCAATAAAGGAGTGGTTCTGCAGGTGGGGACCACAGACCACATCTCAGTACCAATTCTTTCTGGGTGATGTTTTGGTGACTTTTGAATGTTTGTTGTGTGTTCACACTCGTGGTAGCATGAGATGGACTCTACAACCCACAGAAGTTGCACATGTAGTGCAGCTCAGCCAGGATGGCACATCAATGCGAGCTGTTGCAAGAAGGTTTGCTGTGTGTGTCAGCGTAGTGTCCAGAGGTTGGAGGCACTACCAGGAGACAGGCCAGTACACCCGGAGACGTGGAGGGGGCTGTAGGAGGGCAACAACGAAGCAGCAGGACCGCTACCTCTGCCTTTGTGCAAGGAGGAACAGGAGGAACACTGCCAGAGCCCTGCAAAATGACCTCCAGCAGGCTACAAATGTGCATGTGTCTGTACAAACGGTTAGAAACCGACTCCATGAGGGTGGTATGAGGGCCCAACATCCACAGATAGGGGTTGTGCTCACAGCCCAACACCGTGCAGGATGCTTGGCATTTGCCACAGAACACCAGGTTTGGCAAAGTCGCCACTGGCGCCCTGTGCTCTTCACAGATGAAAGCAGGTTCACACTGAGCACATGTGACAGACGTGACAGAGTCTGGAGACACCATGGAGAGCGATCGGTTGCCTGCAACATCCTTCAGCATGACCGGTTTGGCAGTGGGTCAGTAATGGTGTGGGGTGGCATTTCTTTGGAGGGACACACAGCCCTCCATGTGCTCGCCAGAGGTAGCCTAAATGCCATTAGGTACCGAGATGAGATCCTCAAACCACTTGTGAGATCATATGCTGGTGCAGTTGGCCCTGGGTTCCTCCTAATGCAGGACAATGCCAGTCCTCATGTGACTGGAGAGTGTCAGCAGTTCCTGCAAGATGAAGGCATTGAAGCTATGGACTGGCCCGTCCATTCCCCAGACCTGAATTCGATTAAGCACATCTGGGACATCAAGTCTCGCTCCATCCACCAATGTCACGTTGCACTACAGACTGTCCTGGAGTTGGCTGATGCTTTAGTCCAGGTCTGAGATGAGATCCCACAGGAGACCATCCGCAACCTCATCAGGAGCATGCCCAGGAGTTGAAGGGAGGTCATGCAGGCACTTGGAGGCCACACACAATACTGAACCTCATTTTGACTTGTTTTAAGGACATTACATCAAAGTTGGATCAGCCTGTAGTGTGTTTTTCCACTTTAATTTTGGGGGTGACTCCAAATCCCAGCCTCCATTGGTTAATAAATTTGATTTCCATTGATGGTTTTTGTGTGATTTTGTTGTCAGCACATTCAACTTTGTACAGAACAAAGTATTCAATGATAATATTTAATTCATTCATATCTAGGATGTGTTATTTGAGTGTTCCCTTTATTTTTTTTGAGCAGTGTACTAACATTTACAAAGGTTTAGGAAATAAAAAAATAATAAGGGAGTGTTTTTTTAATTAAAACAATAAAAATTGTCCCAAGAGGTGGATAATGCATTTAATCTTTTAGTAGTGCAGCAAAATGGTAACTTATGCAATCACTGAACAGTAGTTCAGTAGAGAACTGGAGTAATGAGTTTGTCACAAAGTTACGTAGAGTTCCTAAGTCTGACAATGAAAGATGATAGACTATAAGTTCATCACTATATAGAGCTTCTATACTAGTGTTGAGCCACCCCCGTAGTGTTCGAGTTCGGTTCGGTTCGTCGAACACCCGTGTGTTCGCCGAACTGTTCGTCGAACTGTTCGTCGAACACCTTCGAACACCGTTAAAACCAATGGCAGGCAAACAAAAACACATAGAAACACATAGAAAACACCTTCAAAGGTGTCCAAAAGCTGACAAACTGCTCAGAAGACATAACTAACACATGGAAAAGTGACAAGTACATATAGTCATGCGAAAATAAAAGAGGTGGAGGAGTAAAAGGAGGGGGAGACACAGATATAGGCATGTCATGCCCTTCTAAAATCCAAAAAGTGAGAAGCCGACAAGGCCAGTCCGCTCCTGCCCGTGCCACCTCCGTGTCGCCGGGTTTGTGCCAGAGCCGCGGTGAACCCTGACGGCCAGCCCCCCTCTCCCAATACTGGTGCCTGTCCGCTGGTGGGTCGAGGGAGCCCCCCTGTGGTGGAGGCAGCTCTAAGCTTTTTAATTTAAATTGTCTCTCTAATTTGAATGAATACACTTTAAATCCATTTACAAGGATCTATTGGAGGGCAAGTCTCATGCCAGCAGCCGCGGTAATTCCAGCTCCAGTAGCGTCCACTAAAGCTGCTGCAGTTAAAAAGCTTTTATAAGGATCGAGCTCGGCTGTCCACTGCAAGGCATCCTACTGCCAGTCCCAGCCCCTATGCCTTGGGGTGCCTCCTGATGCTCTTCACTAAGTATCCCATGGTCCCGAAGCATTTCCTTTGAAAAAATTAAGTGTCTAAACTACAGGTGGTGTAGCTTGCTTAACAGCCGGGATAATCCGCTGACTAGCAGACACTGCTACCAGACACAAAGTATTTCCTGGGCTAGATGCAGTTAAAAATTTGTAATTAGATACTCTCGTTGGATGCTGAGAAAGCATTCCATAGAGTCTCCTGGCACGCCATATATGATTCTCTTAAAAAGCTTGGGGTAGGGGTCTAGGGGACCCTTTTATAGCCAAAATCACGGCCCTGTATCGCAATACGTCACCTAGGCTGAAGATAAATGGAACTGTAGCACCCTGAGGGCTCGGTTGCTAAAGACGTATTGCACCTCACCCAGAGGTGTGATATCTCACTCTCAGGTAAGGATGGAGTGTGGATCAGGACCCGACACCTGCATGCATTACACCACATTGCCGTGGGGCAGGGCGACCAATATGCCTCTGAGATGGGCACGACAGTCCCTGTCCCTGGCTGGAGTGGGGGGAGGGAACACTGAGGAAGGGGAACCCTGTAGTGCAGGAGCAGGGAGGAAGCAGTTCCTGGGTGCATTGAGAAGGGAGTATAAAAGGTGGGCACCATCTTAGTTCAGTGCAGAGAAGTCTGAGCAGAAGTGGCAGGGAGCAGGGGCTCTGCATGAGCTCTGCTCCGGAGGCGGGCCTAGTAACAGAGGCCCAGGCCTGGAAGAGGGAGAAGGAAGGAAGAGGAGCGGAGAAGGCTCCAGGAACGAGGAATGAAGGGATCCCAGGGGTGCGGACGGGCGAGTCGCCACCACACGCCCGAATCCACCTGCGTGGAGGGGTCAGGCCAAAGGGGGAGACCGGTCCCCGAACTAGTGGAGGCAGGAAACGACCCTCAGCTAGAAACCGGAGGCTCTGACATTTTATGTGGCGCAGCCCCTCGCTACACCCGCTAGGAAGGCACCACATAGGGTCAGGGAAACTGGCGCCAAGTTTACCAAGAGGAGGCCCGAGGCAGCCGGACAGAAGTGTTGGTAAGAAAGGCCAGACAAAGGACACACAAAGGGGGTCCTGTGAAGTGCTCCAAAGTTATCTGGGAGTTGTCTGAGCCCCTCACCTGGTGAGCACAGTACGACGTGGGCAGCCGTTACCTGCAGACGTGGTCTGGATAATAAGAACTGTGAGTAAAGGCCCTGGACTGCATCACTGACTCCGTGTCGTTACTGCTGCTGCCCTTCACCATCACCCCCATCCTCCGCATACACTGCCCTGAGGCTATACTCCTCCCGTGGGGAGTTATGCTACGCTCTGCTGCACCCACAACACCAGCCTCAGCGGTCTGCCCTGTAGCGGCGGTTCACTCTGACCGCAATCCACGGGTGGCGTAGTCGGACATTTAAACATCAAAACCACATAAATAGTTCCGCCACTGGTTTGACCGCCCTGAGCCACGGAACCGGGTCGCCGCCACGAAGACTACAACCACCAGCATCCACCAAAAAGGGTCCGGCTCCGGGTGTCCCAAGGCCCAGGGGGTGCGTCAGAACATTTTCATCACCTTTCACAATCACCAATGGGACAAGGCAGGGATGTCCTCTATCCCCTCTCTTATACATCCTAGTGACGGAGCACCTGCTCTCATCAATTCGCCATAACCCCAATATTAGGTGGATTGAGGTGGGAGGCACCGAGTACAAGTGCTCTCTATTTGCTGATGATGTCCTAGTATATATCTCTCAATCACATATATCCATCCCTGCTGTTATGGCTGAAATAGATCACTTTGTTACATGGTAAAATTTTAAAATCAATGCAGCGAAGTCTGAGGCCCTCGATGTCTCCCTCCCCAAATCCATATAGGATTCCATCCAGTCCAACTTTCCCTTTGCCTGGCCCTCACAGGGTATCAAATACTTAGGAATTCCTATTCATAGAGACCTCTTCCATCTATGTTATCTTAATTTTGGGCCCTTTATTGAACAATTCCATACAGACCACGGTTGGCAAGTTAGAACTGTAAGATTCACTACGTGAACCACTGGTGTTTTGTGAAAAAGCACATGTACACTGCGTTCCAAATTATTATGCAAAAAGTGTTTAGGAGTGATAAGGGAAGAATTTGTTTGTTTGTCAGTTAAACTCATTGATGGTGATGTGTGTCAGGGCTCTTTATATCACTGTAAGCAATTGCAGACACCTGTGCTAATTAGTTTGGCAGGTGTGTCCAATGAAAGGCAAGACTACTTAAGAAGGCTCTCTCACATTATTAAGCAGCCTACATTTTCTGCCAAAATGGGAAAGAAAAAGGATGTGTCGGCTGCTGAGAAGCAACAAATTGTGGAGTGTTTAGGTCAAGGCATGACTACAATCAACATTGTGCGATGATCAGGATGAAGTGTCTTGGCAATCAAGAAGTATGTAGCTGATTCACAGTACACACGTGTGCGTGCTGATAAGGGCAAATTGAGGACTCTTTCCTACAGGCAATTACGTCAGGTTAAAAGAGCAGCGGCAAGAAAGCCTTGTCATAGCAGCAGACAAGTTTTTGAAGCTGCTGGTGCCTCCAACGTCCCCCGAACAACAAGAAGCAGGGTCCTTCAGAGGTTTGCAGCTGTGCATACGCCATCCTGTCGACCTCCTCTATCCACTTCACACAAGCAGAAACGGCTCCAGTGGGCCAAACATTACATGAAGACTGATTTCAAAACTGTTTTGTTCACGGATGAGTGCCGTGCAGCGCTCGATGGTCCAGATGGATGGAGTGGAGGATGGCTGGTTGATGGACACCCCATGCAAACACGGCTACAGCGCCAACAAGGAGGAGGTGGAGTAATGTTTTGGGCTGGAATCATGGGGAGAGAGATTGTCGGCCCCTTTAGGATCCCTGAAGGCGCTAAAGATGAACTCCATAATGTATGTGGATTTTCTCAAACAGCACTTCCTGCCATGGTTCAAGAAGAAGAACCGTGTATTTCACAGCAAGATCATTTTTCTGCATGATAATGCACCATCTCATGCTGCACATAAAACATCTGCATCTCTGGCTGATATGGGCATAAAAGGGGACAAACTTATGGTGTGACCCCCATGCTCCCCTGACCTCTACCCCATTCAGAACCTTTGGAGCATCATTAAAAGGAGTGTCTATGATGGCGGGAGGCAGTTCACATCTAAGCAACAGCTCTGGGAGGGTATTCTGTCCTCATGCAAAACAATTGAAGCAGAAACCATCCAAAACCTGACAAATTCAATGGACGAGAGAGTTCAGAAGCTCCTTTCGAACAAGGGGTCCTATGTGAAAATGTAACATCACCTACAATAAAGTATTGAGTTGAAAACTGTTTGATTTCAGTTTCTAACAACCTGCTAATGCTTATAATTTCAAAAATGACCATTTTTTTGGTCTTTATTAAAATGAAAAGGTTGATCGAAAAGTTTGGGGGATCTAAGAGTGTGGCAACCCAGTAGTCATGATTACTTCGAATTCTGACAATATGAGGGTCATGCTGGAGGTAGTGCAGCAAGAAGGCACTTATGTGTCTTGCGCATCTCGGAGCCCCAAAATTATTTTCCGGGCTAGATGCAGCTAAAAATTATTTTTAATTTTAAATCTGGTGGAGCTTATTATAGATGGCCTAATAGGATCAGTGCTGCACACTGCTACAAAGCCCAAATTATTTTCCAGTCAAGATACAGATAAACATGATTAGTAATTTGAAAGCTTAAAACGGTTGGTAGGGTGATTTTAACCAATCATCAAGCTTTTACTCTCCCCAGGATGACACAGGGGTAGAAAAGTCGTTTCGGATCCATGATTTGTTCATCTTTATGAACGTGAGTCTGTCTACATTATCAGTGGAGAGCCGCGTGCGCTTATCTGTCAGCACACCACCAGCAGCGCTGAACACACGTTCAGACAGAACGCTGGCTGCGGGGCATGACAAGATCTCCAAGGCGTAAGTGGCTAGCTCCGGCCATTTATCCAGATTGGAAGCCCAAAAAGAGCAAGGGTCCAGTGACACAGTCGTGGCTTCAATGTTTACTTGGAGATACTCCTGTACCATCGTCTCTAGGCGTTGACTATGTGTCAGACTTCTTGTCTCCTGTGGCCTTGCAAAGGATGGGCTAAAAAAGTGGTGAAATGATTCCGCAAAATTGATGTTACCAGCAGATACTGTGGTTCTGTTACGGTTTGAGTGCTGAACACTTGACGGTCCCACGGTTGGCAAGTTGGAACTGTGAGATTCACTACGTGCACCACTGGTATTTTGTGGAAAAGCACATGTAAGATTCTGCAACAGTCTCTGCTGATACTCCTGCATACGTGCATCCCTTTCTATGGCAGGAATAATTTCTGCAAATTTACTTTTGTACCGGGGATCTAACAGTGTGGCAACCCAGTAGTCAGGATTATTTCTAATTCTCACAATTCGAGGGTCATGTTGCAGGTAGTGCAGCAAGAAGGCACTCATGTGTGTTGCGCATCCAGGAGCACCAAGTCCCTGTTGTGTTGGTGGCGAGGTAACAATCATGCTTCCTTCCTCTGTCCTCTCCCCCCAACCTCGCACAACAGAAATGTGATCAAGGTCTCCCTCATCTGATGAGTCTTCCATCAGTTCGTCCTCCACTTCTTCCTGGGCTCCTGCACCTTCCTCACTAGTTTGGCTGCTACCATGCGCCCTGGTAAAACCATCTCCCCCACCCTCACATGCCTGCCGCCTTGGTGCTGCCGACCGTCTGGACCTTGCAGATGTTAGCCCTTCCGCATACAACTTCTCCTCCTCTACTTCCTCCACCTCCTCTTGTGCCACCACCTGACTCCGAATTCTGTTTAACATGTGCTCCAGCATGTAAATCACCGGAATAGTCATGCTGATAATGGCATCGTCAGCACTAAACATCTTCGTCGCCATTTCAAAACTGTGCAGAAGGGTGCATAGGTCCCTGATCTGAGACCACTCCTCCAGCGTGATTTGCCCCACCTCTGAATCTCGTTGGCCCAGGATATACGTCAGAACGTATTGCACCAGGGCTTGTCGGTGCTGCCACAGTCGCTGCAACATGTGCAGAGTTGAATTCCACCGGGTAGGCACATCGCATTTTAGCCGGTGAAGTGGCAGGCCCAACGACTTCTGTAGAGATGTAAGTCGCTGAGCTGCGGGATGCGAACGGCGGAAGTGAGCACACAGCGACCGTGCCCTCTGCAGAAGGCCATCTAGTCTGGGATAGTGGGCTAAAAATTGCTGGACAACCAGGTTCAACACGTGAGCCATACAAGGCACGTGTGTGACATTGCCCCGGCGAAGGGCCGCACCCAGGTTTGCAGCATTGTCGCACACGGCCTTCCCTGGTTTCAGGTCCAGTGGAGACAACCATTCATGAAATTGGTTCTCCAGAGCTGACCACAACTCCTCAGCTGTGTGACTCACATTTCCCAGACATTTCAAAGTAAAAACCGCCTGATGACGTTGAGCCCTACTGCCAGCATAGTAAGTAGGTGTGCAGGATCCCTTCTGCGCAGTTAGAAAGCTTGTGGCATGACCAGACAGGCATTGGGTGCAGGTGGAAGACCGAGAGGAGGTTGAGGAGGCAGAAGCAGTGGAGGAACTTTGACATAAAGAGGATTGACGCACAACTCGTGGGGACGGCAAGACTTGGACAGCAGCCCCTTGTCCTGCTGTCACGATAATTACCCAGTGCCCAGTCAGCGACATGTAACGCCCCTGTCCATGCCTACTCGTCCAAGTGTCTGTGGTGAAATGCACCCTGTCACACACAGTGTTTCTCAAAGAAGCGGTGATGTTGTGTGCGACATGCTGGTGGAGCGCAGGCACACCTTTCTTTGAGAAGTAGTGCCGACTGGGCATCTGGTACTGGGACATAAGGTCTCGAAAATCCTCTGTGTCCACCAGGCGGAAAGGCAGCATTTCTGTAGCCAAGAGATTGCAGATGGTGAAATTCAACCTCTTAGCTTTCTCATGGCTAGGAGGAAATGGTCTTTTACTTGTCCACATCTGAGGGACCGAGGGCTGGCTATTGTGCTTAGACGGGGTTGATAAGGGTGTCCCCGGCAAACTGCCGGTCTGTGAGGAAGATGCAGGCGGACATGTTAGGTTGCCTTGATCCAAAGGTGGTGCTATCGATGTCGGACAGCGCTCAACACCAGCTGGTGTTACCACCTCCAAAGAAAATGATGACCTGCCAATCACGCTGGCTGTTGCGGTTAAAGAGGTGGCAGGTCTGCGCCCCAACACAGGTGTGACTGCTGTCCCCCCAGTCACAGAGGACGAAGAGGCCGCGGATGCACAAGATATGGCAGACGGTGGTTGGCCCGGCCGGCTAGGCCGCATTGTAGCACACTGAGCTTCCCACTGCAACTTATGCTTCATGTCCATGTGCCGGTTCATGCATGAAGTACTCAAACTATGTATTTTTTGGCCTCTACTTAGCTTTTGCTGACAAATGTTACAGATAACACGAGTTGGGTCATCTTTAGCGATCTGAGAAAATGCCCAGGCTATGCAAGGCTTAGCACCCATGCGACCTGAAGAGCCACCACGACTTGTGGTGAGAGGCAGAGTTGTGTTTGAGGATGCAGTTGTTGACGTGCTTCCAGTACTACGTCTCTGTCCAGGAAGGCGCAACCTGACCTCGTCGTCACTAGCATCTTCCTCCACCTCCTCTGCTGACCTCATCTCTTGGCTGACTGTGGGTTGATAGTAAGTGGGATCTCCAACCTCATCATCATCACCCTGTGTGTTATCACACCCGTCGTCCTCAGAGCCAACCTGTTCCTGCCCTGACAAAAAACTAAAGTTGTCGCTCCAATCAGGTATTTGAGTCTTATCATCGTCTTCCTCATTGTCTCCACCAACAGGAGTTACAGTTTGGGAATGAGGGTCTACATTATGGTCAGAACCTTCTGCGTCTGGTCCTGGATCCGACTCATAAAGATTCTGGGCATCAGTGCAGATCATTTCCTCGTCTGGATTCACAGAAGCGCTGGAGTCGACCTCTGATTCCCAGGCTATAGTATGAGTAAACAGCTCTGCAGACTCAACCATCTGTTCTACCTCATACTCAGATGGGCAGCTGGAGATTTGGGAGCTGTGAGGAAGCAAGTGCGATTTGGGTGACACCTTTGAGGACTGGAGTATTTGTGATGTTGAAGTTGATGTGGAGGAGAGCCCACTTAAAGGAGCACTTGATATCCGTTGAAGCACCTGCTGTTTTTGTGCCTCATCTGGAATTTGTAGCGATTGGCGTGGCCGTAAGAAAGGGATCTTATCACATTGTCCGCTAAAAGAAGTAGACATTTTAGTTTGGCTGGAAGATGGTCTTTCTTCTGCAGATGTTACTGTTGCTTTAACACCTACCCCACGGACACAACCTTTTTTCCCCTTCCCAACACGCCTATTCCCCTTTCCACCAGCAGCAGGCCTTTTTCCACTCATTTTGGTGGTTAACTAATTCACAACTCTGGAGTTGTTTGCACAAAAAAACAATGGATGGTAACCGAGCAGAGCTGAGTGGCCAAACTGTGGTATTAGGCCAAAACTATTGGCTGGGTTAGATGCAGAAAAAAATTATATTCAATTTGCAACCTGATGGAGGTCAGTATAGATGGACTAATACAACAAGTACCACACACAGCTAGAAGCCCAATATTTTTTCAGAGGTAGATGCAGAAAAACATATATTCAGTTTGCAACCTGATGGAGGTCAGTATAGATGGACTAATACAACAAGTCCCACACACAGCTAGAAGCCCAATATTTTTTCAGAGGTAGATGCAGAAAAAAATATATTCAGTTTGCAACCTGATGGAGGTCAGTATAGATGGACTAATACAACAAGTCCCACACACAGCTAGAAGCCCAATATTTTTTCAGAGGTAGATGCAGAAAAAAATATATTCAGTTTGCAACCTGATGGAGGTCAGTATAGATGGACTAATACAACAAGTCCCACACACAGCTAGAAGCCAAAATATTTTTTCAGAGGTACTGTAGATGCATATAAAAATTATTTTGAATTTGCAACCTGATGGAGGTCAGTATAGATGGACTAATAGAGAAAGTCCGACACACTGCTAGAAGGCCAAATATTTTTTCAGAGCTAGATGCAGAAAAAAATTATATTCAGTTTGCAACCTGATGGAGGTCAGTATAGATGGACTAATACAACAAGTCCCACACACAGCTAGAAGCCCAATATTTTTTCAGAGGTAGATGCAGAAAAAAATATATTCAGTTTGCAACCTGATGGAGGTCAGTATAGATGGACTAATACAACAAGTCCCACACACAGCTAGAAGCCCAATATTTTTTCAGAGGTAGATGCAGAAAAAAATATATTCAGTTTGCAACCTGATGGAGGTCAGTATAGATGGACTAATACAACAAGTCCCACACACAGCTAGAAGCCCAAATATTTTTTCAGAGGTACTGTAGATGCAGATAAAAATTATTTTGAATTTGCAACCTGATGGAGGTCAGTATAGATGGACTAATAGAGAAAGTCCGACACACTACTAGAAGGCCAAATATTTTTTCAGAGCTAGATGCAGAAAAAAATTATATTCAGTTTGCAACCTGATGGAGGTCAGTATAGATGGACTAATACAACAAGTCCCACACACAGCTAGAAGCCCAATATTTTTTGAGAGGTAGATGCAGAAAAAAATATATTCAGTTTGCAACCTGATGGAGGTCAGTATAGATGGACTAATACAACAAGTCCCACACACAGCTAGAAGCCCAATATTTTTTCAGAGGTAGATGCAGAAAAAAATATATTCAGTTTGCAACCTGATGGAGGTCAGTATAGATGGACTAATACAACAAGTCACACACACAGCTAGAAGCCCAAATATTTTTTCAGAGGTACTGTAGATGCAGATAAAAATTATTTTGAATTTGCAACCTGATGGAGGTCAGTATAGATGGACTAATAGAGAAAGTCCGACACACTGCTAGAAGGCCAAATATTTTTTCAGAGCTAGATGCAGAAAAAAATTATATTCAGTTTGCAACCTGATGGAGGTCTGTATAGATGGATTAATAGAACAAGACCCACACACAGCTAGAAGCCCAATATTTTTTCAGAGGTAGATGCAGAAAAAAATATATTCAATTTGCAACCTGATGGAGGTCAGTATAGATGGACTAATACAACAAGTCCCACACACAGCTAGAAGGCCAAATATTTTTTCAGAGGTACTGTAGATGCAGATAAAAATTATTTTGAATTTGCAACCTGATGGAGGTCAGTATAGATGGACTAATAGAGAAAGTCCGACACACTGCTAGAAGGCCAAATATTTTTTCAGAGGTACTGTAGATGCAGATAAAAATTATTTTTAATTTGCAACCTGATGGAGGTCAGTATAGATGGACTAATAGAGAAAGTCCGACACACTACTAGAAGGCCAAATATTTTTTCAGAGCTAGATGCAGAAAAAAATTATATTCAGTTTGCAACCTGATGGAGGTCAGTATAGATGGACTAATACAACAAGTCCCACACACAGCTAGAAGCCCAATATTTTTTCAGAGGTAGATGCAGAAAAAAATATATTCAGTTTGCAACCTGATGGAGGTCAGTATAGATGGACTAATACAACAAGTCCCACACACAGCTAGAAGCCCAATATTTTTTCAGAGGTAGATGCAGAAAAAAATATATTCAGTTTGCAACCTGATGGAGGTCAGTATAGATGGACTAATACAACAAGTCCCACACACAGCTAGAAGCCCAAATATTTTTTCAGAGGTACTGTAGATGCAGATAAAAATTATTTTGAATTTGCAACCTGATGGAGGTCAGTATAGATGGACTAATAGAGAAAGTCCGACACACTGCTAGAAGGCCAAATATTTTTTCAGAGCTAGATGCAGAAAAAAATTAGATTCAGTTTGCAACCTGATGGAGGTCAGTATAGATGGACTAATAGAATGATGCTATGCCCAAAAGATTTTACTTCACTAGGTGCAGTAAAAAAATTGGTATTCTATACACAGGTGGTATATCTTGCAACACAGATAGGCTACTCCACTGACTAACACACTCTGCCATAGGCCAAAAAGGATTAGCTTTGCTAGATTCAGCCAAATGCTGTGAAAAAAACTTGCACAGCACTGGCACAGACCTGCCTGGCAAAAACTGATAGGAACTGATGTAACCTAGTCCTGAAAAGGACTCCAATTACAATTAGTCTTTACTCCCACAACCTATCTATTTAAGAGCACAGACCTGCCTGATAAAAGTCGTAGGAAATGCTGTAACCTAGTCCTTAAAAGGACTGCAATCACAACTATTCCCTACTCCCAAGCTATCTGTATATTTGTGCGAAAATTGGCTTGAAATTAACAAGGTATAGCGCACACAGCAACAGCGGTGCCGTCTAACACGCAGCTGCAGCAGTGAGAAAATGGTGGCGACGGGGAAAATGGCTTGGTCTTATAGGGCAAGGACATGTGACATACACTGCCAATGACACATGCCCTTGCTTGTATGAAAAAAAGCAGTTCGCTCTGTGTGTGCTCTGCTGATAGGCTGACAGATTGCACCTCCCCACTGTAAATGCGGGAAAGAGAAAAAAAAATGGAGATCTTCATTGTTCCTGCAGAGATCCATCCCCTGCCCCTCCCCCCACCCCGCTGTACACTCAAACTGCGTATTAACATTAATTTTCATCATTACTGAGAAAAAATCCAGTTATGATTTTGGTGCACGAACAGTTATCGAACATAACCTCGAACAGCCGAATTTTTCTCAAATTGTTCGTGTTCGCCGAACGGCTCAAACACCGCCCAAAACAGCTCGAATTTGAGATTGGCGAACAGTTCGAGTAGAACAACGCTCATCTCTATTCTATACATAATATTAATTTTAATTTATAGCGCACCTCATAACAATGAAGGGTTTGTTCAATACTGGACAACCCCTTATTAATACATTGGTGGCCAAAAGTATTGGCACCCCTGCAATTCTGTCAGAAAATACTCAGTTTCTTTCTGAAAATGATTGCAATCACAAATTCTTTGGTATTATTATCTTCATTTAATTTGCTTGTAAGGAAAAAGCACAAAAGAGAATGAAGCAAAAATCAAATCATTGATCATTTCACACAAAAATCCAAAAATGGGCCAGATAAAAGTATTAGCACCCTCAGCCTAATACTTGGTTGCACAACCTTTAGCCAAAATAACTGCGAACCACCGCTTCCGGTAACCATCAATGAGTTTCTTACAATGCTCTGCTGGAATTGTAGACCATTCTTCTTTGGCAAACTGCTCCAGGTCCCTGATATTTGAAGGGTGCCTTCTCCAAACTGCCATTTTGAGATCTCTCCACAGGTGTTCTATGGGATTCAGGTCTTGACTCATTGCTGGCCACCTTAGAAGTCTCCAGTGCTTTCTCTCAAACCATTTTATAGTGCTTTTGGAAGTGTGTTTTGGGTCATTGTCCTGCTGGCAGACCCATGACCTCTGAGGGAGACCCAGCTTTCTCACACTGGGCCCTACATTATGCTGCAAAATTTGTTGGTAGTCTTCAGACTTCATAATGCCATTCACGCGGTCAAGCAGTCCAGTGCCAGAGGCAGCAAAGTAACCCCAAAACATCAGGGAACCTCCACCATGTTTGACTGTAGGGACCGTGTTATTTTCTTTGAATGCCTCTTTTTTTTTCTGTACACTCTATGTTGATGCTTTTTCCCAAAAAGCTCTACTTTTGTCTCATCTGACCAGAGAATATTCTTCCAAAACATTTTAGGCTTTCTCAGGTAAGTTTTGGCAAACTCCAGCCTGGCTTTTTTATGTCTCGGGGTAAGAAGTGAGGTCTTCCTGGGCATCCTACCATACCGTCCCTTTTCATTCAGACGCCGACGGATAGTACAGGTTGACACTGGTGTACCCTCGGACTGCAGGGCAGCTTGAACTTGTTTGGATGTTAGTCGAGGTTCTTTATCCACCATCGGCACAATTGAAATCTCTCGTCAATTTTTCTTTTCCGTCCACATCTAGGGAGGTTAGCCACAGTGCCATGGGCTTTAAACTTCTTGATGACACTGCGCACGGAAGACACAGAAACATTCAGGTCTTTGGAGATGGACTTGCAGCCTTGAGATTGCTCATGCTTCCTCACAATTTGGTTTCTCAAGTCCTCAGACAGTTCTTTGGTCTTCTTTCTTTTCTCCATGCTCAATGTGGCACACACAAGGACACAGGACAGAGGTTGAGTCAACTAAAATCCATGTTAACTGGCTGCAAGTGTGATTTAGTTATTGCCAACACCTGTTAGGTGCCACAGGTAAGTTACAGGTGCTGTTAATTACACGAATTAGAGAAGCATCACATGATTTTTCAAACAGTGCCAATACTTTTGTCCACCCCCTTTTTTAGGTTTGGTGTGGAATTATATCCAATTTGGCTTTAGGACAATTCTTTTTGTGTTTTTTAATTGAAGACAAATTAAATGAAGATAATAATACCAAAGAATTTTTGATTGCAATCATTTTCAGGAAGAAACTGAGTATTATCTGACAGAATTGCACGGGTGCCAATACTTTTGGCCACCACTGTAGCTCAGCTATTAAAAAGTAAAAACAAAAACAGAAAACTGACCTCCGCTTATCACTTATCACTTGTCATTTATTAGGCTGTGTGCTGTTGTTTGCATGCCATGAATATTTTATCACTAGGAGATTATCACTGCCTGGAATAATGCTCACATGAGCCCAGGTCCAACCACGCCCCCTCTTCTGATAAGCAGCTCACTGTCAATAGACACTATACACAGAAAGTGGTGTGGGTGGGGTCAGCTTTCTGAGCTCTGCTACATGCTACATCTGAAAATTCTGATTGTGTCACAACTGCTGCACCCAGTAAACTAAGTGATACATCACTGGAATCATGGTCTCTTTTCCTACATTATGCTGCTCTCACATGTGGAAGCAAAAACTTGGTGACAGAATCCCTTTAATGTCCACAAATTGGTTGCAGCAATCACAAGACATTGTTTATTTCATGTTAGCGCATAGAGATTGGGGAAATTGCACTAATTCAGGAGGTAATTAAACAGTTTTTCTTGTGCTGCAAGTTCCTAACAAAGAGAAAACATATTGTAGATTATCAAGTGAAGATAAGAATTAGACCAGTTTATACATAATTCCACAAATGTCTAGAGATGAATAATACCTATATTTGTAAAGGATATCTAAAAAAATGTTCAGTTTTGTGTAGATTTTCGTCTTCATTTAATTAATGATATATGATAATGGTATAAATATGCGTCTGTCTGACATAGAAGGGGGCTGGCTAACCACAGGAAATACTCTCTCATGTGGAACTACCAGGACTTTGGACAAAGGTGAGACTGTAACATCATTAAAGCTCTGTTTAGAAAAGAATAATAACAGGTAATTTATATTTATACATATTTAGATCACGGACACAAACATAAAATAGACTTTTAGACCAGAAAAATCTGTTGTACTTACATTGAAAATCAATGACAGAATGGCTGTATAAATTCTTTATAAAGTTTTCCGACCTGATATTAAAATTAGCATTTTATGATGTTTACAGTGTGTATTGTGAAATCAGGTCCCAGATTCTTTACATATAAAAAAATGACATTCAGAGTTGGAGTTAGAGATGGTAACTCTACTTTTCACACACCGACACTACCAAGCAATAGCATGAGACTGAATAATATTAGCTGAATTACATGTATGTCTGTAATAGTCTGCATAAGATAGGGAATGAATAACTCAGATTCCAGTAGGTTCAGAGAATAATGCTATCCCTTGTAATCGTGAGACAGTGACAGCATGATATCCAGTATAAAGAAAAAGCTATACTGGGAGCTTGAAGCTGCATACAACTTAAATTCTCCGTGTCGACTTCCTATCCATTCTTCTGTCAGCAATACCAGATAATGGCTCTGAGAATGACAGCGAGTCAACCTTGAGCTTAAATATACTGTCATTTAGCAACCCATTCACAAAGCAAAACAGAATTCTAAAACATGATTATTAAAATGCATGATATATACAGTACAGACCAAAAGCTTGGACACATCTTCTCATTTAAAGGTTTTTCTGTATTCTCCTGACTATGAAAATTGTACATTCACACTGAAGGCATCAAAACTATGAATTAACACATGTGAAATTATATACTTAACAAAAAAGTGTGAAACAACTGAAAATATGTCTTATATTCTAGGTTCTTTAAAGTAGCCACCTTTTGCTTTGATGACTGTTTTGCACACTCTTGGCATTCTCTTGGTAGCCATTCTGGTTCAGTATGCCATCAATTTTGAATAAATCCCAGTGTCACCAGCAAAGCACCCACACATCATCACACCTCCTACTCCATGCTTCACAGTGGGAACCAGGCATGTAGAGTCCATGCTTTCACCTTTTCTGCGTTGCACAAAGTCATGGTGGTTGGAACCAAAGATCTCAAATTTGGACTCATCAGACCAATGCACAGATTTCCACTGGTCTAATGTCCATTCCTTGTGTTCTTTTGCCCAAACAAGTCTCTTCTGCTTGTTGCCTGTCCTTACCAGTGGTTTCCTAGCACCTATTTTACCATGAAGGCCTGCTGCACAAAGTCTCCTCTTAACAGTTATTGAAGAGATGTGTCTGCTGCTAGAACTCTGTGTGGCATTGACCTGGTCTCTAATCTGAGCTGCTGTTAACCTGCAATTTCTGAGGCTGGTGACTCGTATAAACTTATCCTCAGAAGCAGAAATGACTCTTGGTCTTCCTTTCCTGGGGCGGTCCTCATGTAAGACAGTTTCTTTGTAGCGCTTGATGGTTTTTGCAACTGCACTTGGGGACACTTTCAAAGTTTTCCCAATTTTTGCGACTGACTAACCTTCATTTCTTAAAGTAATGATGGCCACTCGTTTTTCTTTACTTAGCTGCTTTTTTCTTGCCATAATACAAATTCTAACAGTCTATTCAGTAGGACTATCAGCTGTCTATTCACCAGACTTCTGCACAACACAACTGATGGTCCCAACCCTATTTATAAGGCAATAAATCCCACATATTAAACCTGACAGGGCACACCTGTGAAGTGAAGGAGGCGTGATGGTAATGGTGTGGGGGTGCATTGCTGGTGACGCTGTTGGGTATTTATTCAAAATTGATGGCATACTGAACCAGAATGGCTACCACAGCATCTTGCAGAGGCATGCTATTCCATCCGGTTTGCGTTTAGTTCGACCATCATTTATTTTTCAACTGGACAATGACCCCAAACACACATCCAGGCTGTGTAAGGGCTATTTGACCAAGAAGGAGAGTGATGGGGTGCTACGCCAGATGACCTGGCCTCCACAGTCACCAGATCTGAATCCAATCGAGATGGTTTGGGGTGAGCTGGACTGCAGAGTGAAGGCAAAAGGGCCAACAAGTGCTAAGCATCTCTGGGAACGCCTTCAAGATTGTTGGAAGACCATTTCCGGTGATTACCTCTTGAAGCTCATCAAGAGAATGCCAAGAGTGTGCAAAGTAGTCATCAAAGCAAAAGGTGGCTACTTTGAAGAACCTAGAATATAAGACATATTTTCAGTTGTTTCACACTTTTTTGTTAAGTATATAATTTCACATGTGTTAATTCATAGTTGTGATGCCTTCAGTGTGAATGTACCATCACACCTCCTCCTCCATGCTTCACGGTGGGAACCAGGCATGTAAAGTCCATCCGTTCACCTTTTCTGCGTCGCACAGAGACACGGTGGTTGAAACCAAATATCTCAAATTTGGACTCATCAGACGTTTTCTTCTGATGACTCTTCCATGAAGGCCATATTTGTGAAAGTGTCTCTGAACATTAGAACAATGTACCACAACTCCAGTGTTTGCTAAATCTCTCTGAAGGTCTTTTGCAGTCAAGCAGGATTCTGATTTGCCTCTCTAGCAATCCTATGAGCAGCTCTCATTGACATTTTGCTTGGTCTTCCAAATCTTATCTTGACCTAAACTGTTCCTGTTAACTGCCATTTCTTAATTACAGTTTGAACTGAGGAAAGGGCAACTGGAAAATGCTTTGCTATTTTCTTATAACCTTCTTCTGCTTTGTAGGCCTCCACCATTTTCATTTTTAGAGTGCTAGACAGCTGATTAGAAGAACCCATGGCTGCGTTTTGTTCACGCAAGGTTAGTGGAGGCTGAGCTTTTATAAAGCTGGGAAATTTGTATCACCTGGTCTTTCCTAAAGATGATAGTGTACAAATCATAACCCTAGATGGTAAAAAATTGACTATATATATATATTTTTTTTTTTTGCCTAAAATACAAAGGAAATGTGTCATCTTTAACTTTAGGTCTTTAAAAGATCATTTCATCTTCAACTTGCTTAACTATTCACAATTACAGTAATTTTGATCAGGGGTGTACAAACTTTTACATGCCACTGTATGTTGCAGAAGGATGTAAAGCTAAGAAAATAATTGACCCAGTATAGTTAGCAAGTGAGGGTGAGTGTCACTTACCACGCACCAATTTTATATTGATGGATTTAAGTGGAGAAATATACATAGATTTTTCTACAAATAACAATACAAATATTTCTTTGTCACTATGCAAAGTATGACCCTCATCTGGAATCTTCACTATACCTTCTTAGGATGCATTTACCTGCCATTCTAAAATGGTTAAAAGACAGAAAATCCCTGTAAGGTTATTGCCTTGCTGCAAGTGTTATATGTATGTGAAAAGGAGGTAAAATGGTATCTTTGTTATCCTAGGAGTTCCATATATTACATTTCTGTTAATCCACTTTTTTTACACAACAATGTTTCTTTTCAATAGCTCTTGTTTCAGCAACTGTTGAAAGAGTTTTTTCTTTTACCTACTGTCTTTTTGGTGTAACATGATAAACTGACTTTTGATATGGCTTTGGAGACCCGATGTTTTTCTGCAACATTTTACGACTTTATTCACAGGCAGCATGTAATTCAATTAAGTTAAACTCAACTTTCTACTGTTTTAACCCCTTAGTGATGGAGCCATTTATGTCCTTAAAAACCAAGTCAAATTTTATATTTCTGAATAGTGTCTCTTTCTGAGGTAATAACTCTGGAATACTTCAATGGATCCTGCTGATTTTGAGACTGTTATTTTGTGACATATTTTTCTTCACGATAGTGATAACATTTCTTTGGTATGACTTGCGTTTATTTGTGAAAAAGTCAGAAATTTGGCTAAAATTTTGAACATTTCAAAATTTTCAAACTTTGAATTCTTATGCTCTTAAATCACAGAGATATGTCACACAAAATAGTTCATAAATAACATTTTCCACATGTCTACTTTACATCAGCACAATTTTTTAAACAAAATGTATTTTTGTTAGAAAGTTAATTATAAGTTGACCAGCGAGTTCTCATTTTTCCAACAAAATTTACAAAACCATTATTTTAGGGACCACATCACATTTGAAGTGACTTTGACGGGTCTATATGACATAAAATACCCATAAGTGAAACCATTCTAAAAACTGCACCCATGAAGGTACTCAAAACCACATTCAAGAAATGCATTAACCCTTCATGTGCTTCACAGGAACTGAAGCAACGTGGAAGGAAAAAATGAACATTTAACTTTATTTTCACAAACTTTTTACTCCAGACCCCAATTTTTTTATTTTCACAAGGGTAACAAGAGAAAATGGACAACAAAATTAATGGTGCAATTTCTCCTGAGTATGCCGATACCCCATATGTGTGGAAAACTACTGTTTGGGTGCACGGCATGGCTCGGAAGGGAAGAAGCGTCATTTGACTTTTTGAATGCAAAATTGGCTGGAATCTAAAACGGACGCCATTTTGTAATTGAAGAGCCCCTGATGTGCCTAAGCAGTGGAAACCCCCCACAATTGACCCCATTCTGGAAACTAGACCCCTCAGGGAATGTATATACATGTGTGGTGAGCATCTTGAACCCCCAGGTGCTTCACAGAACTTTATAATGTAGAGCCGTGAAAATAAAAAATCTTACTTTTTTCCACAAAAATGATCTATTAGCCACAATTTTTTATAAATTCTAATAGGGAGTATGAATTGATTCATTGCGAGGATATCCTGGGTCCCTGCAAAGATTTCACTGTCTTGTCCAGCTTTAGTGCATTGTCAGAGAGGGTACTCAGTGTGAGAAGTGGTCATAGTATTAGACTGCCTATCCATATGTTCTGTACTGTTCCGCTACAGCTGGGCACCACCAGTCTATTCATCATGCTCTACGCTGTACTCTTATCTCCATTGTTATTGCTGATGCCAATAAACAGCCACAATTTCCCTGCTTGTCCATTGTGTTCCATAGCTATATTTTATTACTGCTAGGAACCCAATCTTGCACAGAGTAAACATAATAAACCTGAAACTTCTAACAAAAAATGATAATTTTTGGGCAGATTCTTTACTTTCTAAACCACAAACCTGTTGCTGATCCCACAAAAGGTATAGTTTTGGAAGGGCTTGTAAAGTTATTGCTTTTTCACTTTTAAAATATCAAAATATGTTGCTCTACTCAAGAAAGGGTACATTTTTGTATGGTTTGTTAAATTCTATTTCTTCTTTATGGGACATGCTATCTTCGTACAGTGGAAAGCAACAACACAATTGTTATAGCTGCTAATGCAATTGTCATGTTTGTTGTCTTCTTGTTTCACCCACTAAAATCAAAACTCTATTCTCCTTTTAGGTGAATTAATTTTTTTTAAATTGTTACGAGTCAGCAAAATTAATTGTTTGGGCTCTGGACTGGTGCTTCCCATTGCTTCTTCAATGACCATACTGTTTGGGCCTTTGCGCTTCACCTTTGCTTATTCACAAAAATACCTAACCTGTTGCTACTCCACTAAAAGGGATATTTAATAATTTTTTGAAGTCTAAAAGAAGTTAGGCTAGTATTTCTTTAGTTAACAAGCTCCAAACCCATTGCTTCTTCCATATACAGAGCATGTTTATAAACACCAGCATGGCAGGCATCAGTCACAAAAACAGGTTTATTATTGGATATTTGTGTTAGAATACATAAAGTCTGACAGTATAGTTTATTGTTAAACAGGTTGCTGCTTACTCCCAGTTGCCATGAATGTACATATATAGCCATATATGTTGAGGTCAGTTTGACTTTACTTATGCTGTATTTGCATTAAAGAGCTTGAAATGAGTTTTATACAGCACTAGAGGACATCAGAGTGTCCTACACATCTTTTCAGGGTGATTGAAGGCTTTAGAGTACATTTGATTCATGGTAAATTGATTCACTTCAAATTAAATTTCCTGTGAAATTTCAGTGAAGCTAGCACATTCCAATTTGAAAAGATTTGTTCATCTTTATTTTCAAACTAATGTATTTCAGCCAGTATCATTTTTTTCTGGAATTCAATTGATTGTGGCATTAAGCTTTTGTAAATGCTTTATTTTAAATGCTTGTGTGCAGATATATTTTCCTTTTTCATGTTTATCATGGAACAAGACAAAACTGCAAAATTGTCTCTTGTAAACACATTCTTATAATGTATTGTAAAAGTGTAGGGTCAACATGGCTGATTGTAATCAAGGAAGAGGTCATACATCCATTGTCCAATTTGTAACAAATAACAAAAATGCTAATGCATGGATTATATGTGGTTCTATGTAATAATGAGTAAAATTTAAATTTAATCAGTTCACTTGAATTTGGCCAGGCAATTAGATTTGCATAGAAGTTATATTTTTTGTTATATTCTAGGGTTTCTCAAGACCCTAGAGTATAATGAGTGTATGTGAAAAAAAATACTTACCTTTCCGATATCCGATCCTGACACCGACACAACTCACAGTCCGGGACTTTGCCCTACTCTTTCCTCTGGTAGCCATTTTGCTGATATTGCAAAAAGTGAATTCCAACAAATTTTGATTCAGGAGAATTTTTGTCTTATTCAAAGCTAATTCAATTAGCCTCAGACATATTTACTCATCTCTAGTTCTGACTTAAGGCTGTTCTTGACTACTCCTCTCTGACCCATTGCAATGAAACTATATAGATTCTCCCCTTGCTTGAAAATTAGCTTCTGCTCTAGAGACTGAGACCTGGAAATCCACTTGCAGCCAAGTGCATCTTCTTTCAGCTGGCAAAGTGGAAGAGCAGGGAACCCCTAAAACTGTAGAGTTCTGATTAGTCTATGGCGGGTCTATTGCATATTTCCTGTATACTTTTTCAGTAAATACTATGTATCAATATTTATATACATATTGCATTTGAATATTTTATTAACAGCTATTATATGAAAGGAATATAATGCATTTCTTGATCCTTAAATTGTCTGCTTTACGAAGTATCTTTCTTTCCCCCTTTTTTCCTATTTGTCCCTTTTTTCCCCATGACTTTTCCTAATGACTTCCCCTTTTCTTTTTTGTACCCCTTTCCCTAATAATATTTGAAAAAACATTCAATAAAAACATTTTGAACAATACGTATATACATGTATTTTCATTCATTTGTTATAAAATTGTGTAGTTAGAAAACAAATTTTAAAATTGCACAATAATACATATAATGAAATTAATAAAGGACTTGTATAGAAAGGACATATCAATTGCTTATGTCTCCTGTGTAAAGTTTACCAATTCTTTGAACATACTCAAAAAAGGGAACTGTCATTTTCAACTATGAACTAAATAAAGATGTAGCAAAATTCAATGTTTCATCCTAAAAAATAAACTTGTCATCTGTGGTTTTCCAAACTTGCGGTATCCAAACTAAGATTTGTCATGCTGTATTTCTATGCTTTGATTATTGTGAAACAGAAAAAAAGTGATGCTGTGTGCCCGTACCATAATTAGGGTTTTTATCACACTGATGAGGAGCAGACTACAGCAGCATTCCCTCTACAGTGGTGAAGATGAGAGAAATCTATGATCCTCACTGTACACCACAAAAATAACTGATAGCAGCACATTGCATCTTTGTAGAAAAACAATGCCTCATACAGGTTAAGTTCAACAGAATATTAAGTTCCTGACATAAGCCATTCTTTCAGTCTTCAATGCTACTATTGTCTGGATCCTCAAGAGGTTGAATGAATACCAGTATAAATTAACATCACAAAGAACTTCTTTACATCAAATTTTGAATTTCTCATTAACATGATGCAGGAAGAACCAAGGCTCAAAAGCCAGTTACTCAAATTAAGTATCTCGCAGATCGAACCTTGCAAATAGTACCTAACAGAGGCTGCTACATGCTAACTCAATGTCCCACCCTTTAACCTCTTCACGCTATGGCCATTTTCCTTTTTTTGTTGTTGTTTTTGTTTTCATTTTTTCTTCCCCCTCTTCCAAGAGTTTCATTAAACCAGAAAAGTAATGGAAGTATTAAACCCACTAGTAAGACAATCGCATAGGTAAAAAAGGTAATAACGGCAAAAAGTGAGATTAAAACATAACTTTTAATAGTATAAATCCCCCAAAAATGTTCTGCCTTAAAAAAGAGAAAGACTTCAGCCTTGATAAATAAATCGAAGCCAATTGTGGAAGTCAATTTCTTGCATAAAAATAATCAGAAACATCCTGATAGACGTTCTGATAAAAGGTAACAATAATTTATACTGGATCTCGCAGACACCCAAGTGACAGCGACAATTGGGAGCATCTATGTGTATCCTAAGTATAGATAATATCCAATTCTGCAATGGTACAGTGACTGGATGAACCACATTTACCTATTTAATTGCAACAATAATAAACCGTGCCTAGTTTGGCAAATAGACATGTCCAGAAAACTGACAGTGGTCAGAAGAAGATACATCAGCCCTAAAATCTCAATCACGGGCTATAATGTTAAATAATATAGATAGATGCTATGTAATATCAGATCAAATAGATGAATAATATACCTCCATTCCCCATACAGGTTAAATTAAAATAGATTAAAATAGGTAAGCATGGAATAATCTCATCCATTGGTAGTCAGTGGTCAAGTACAGGGAATGCAATAATCCCTTTAGTTATTTCCAGGAAGGAAAGGGCTGCAATCTAGCCCCATAGAACCCTATATCGGCTAGCATAGACTGCTTATCCAAACTTCAGTCCTGACAAGGGCAGTTCACAACTGGCCCTGATGTGGAGGCCCTGCACTTTCCTTGCATGCATGCACATGCATTTCATCAAACTAGAATCCTTAGGGAGCATAAGGCACATATGGGATTTATCATATCATATCAGAGTGAAATGGGCAACTCCTATGCGTATAGGAGTTGCCCAATTTACGCTGCACTGACACCGGGGCTATAATGGATGTGTGTCTACCCCAACGCACGTTCAGGCACAGCTTTTGTCAGGGCGCTGAAACTCACATCGGGGTAGGTGAATGTCCGTTACGGCTCCGGTACATGTGGTAACGCTTGACCACAGGTGACTGTCTGTAGTTTCGACTACTTGTAAAACATGCTATACATGCTTTACCATTAGTCTGTAGTTATCATGAGGAATAGACTGATCAGTGATAATATGGTAAACTTAGATTGTGCCATTGTGCACTGATATTTATACCCAACATTGGGATAACAGCTTTGGTACATATGGCAACTCTTGACCCCAGGTGACTGTAGCATCTATTATTTTCAATCATATGTTATACATGCATTATTATACTGCTAGCATGGGGAATAGACTGATCAGTGTTAATTTAGTAAACGGAGGCTATGCTATTGTGCACTGACATATGTACACCCAACATTGGGATATTTGATTTATGATTATTAGTATGCACCTGTATGTGATGTGCGTCCATTTTTAACGTGTGTATATTTTCCCTCCTCTCACACATCCCTGATCCTTCAATAAACTTATGCATTTTTGTATATTACATATAAGCATCATATTCATTCTTTTTGCTCTTATCCACAGTGCTATGTACAGGCTCTTAAGATGTTCAGTAATTCTCTACTTGAGGGCTACAATAATTTAAATTAAAAATCTTGCAAACAATAAATATATATATTTTTTAAAAATAAATTACATTTAATAAAGAATAGTGATGAGCGAGCATGCTCGCCACTGCTTGGTACTCACCCGAGAATCTCAGTACTCGAGATGCTCGGAGCTCGCGAAGTACTTTCGAGATGCTCGGGCGGGAGCTCGGTTCCCCGTCCTGCATGTCTGGTGCTATTTAGAGCACCAATCATGCAGGGATTGTCTGCCACTCACTGTAATGCCGCAGCCATGGTGCTTGAGGCATTACAGTGATTGCACAAAACCATGGGAACAGTGCTCACAGTGAAACATGAAAAGCCAGCAATTCATCAGCGGCATACACCGGTACCCGACTATTTAGAGCAGAAAGAATAGAGCATCACACATAGATTAGATAGCTAGAAACATGTCAGTCATATATATAATAAGTAGTGGTGAGCGAGCACTAAAATGCTCGGGTGCTCGAAGCTCGGGCCAAGCTCGCCGTGATACTCGGGTGCTCGACCCGAGCAACGAGCCCAATGTTAGTCTATAGGAGACCCGAGCATTTTTGCGGCGGCACCCCCGGCAGTCTGTAGAAAGCCTAACAAGTGCCCAAAATGAGAGTGACAGTGCTCAAATGACATGGGGACAGCATGGGGAACGCCCCAGGAAGCATATCTGACACCCAGGTCACTGCTGTCAACAACATGGTCAGAGGTATTAAGCCACTTTTAAGGGCTCACAATAAAACGTTCAAAAACGAAACTGAAACTGCTTTCCTGTGAAATATGTTAAGGAAGTTCCTTTCCAGGGTAAAGACTTGTGTATAAGGTAAAATAAATAACCAAGAAAAAAAATATTTCTCCACACCTTGGGCTATGTTCACAAGGAGCATTTTTTATGCGTTTTTGTACTTTTGTATTGCTTTCAACCGTGACAAATGCAGTCACCGGGAAATGTCAATTTAACATTTTTCAACGTTATCTGGCCATGTGCTGTGTGACACATGCATACAGTGCTGAAAAGACATGGGAACATCATGGGGAAGACCCCTTGAAGCATCTCTGACACCCAGGTCACTGCCTAAAAGTGTGCCCATCAGAAGTGATCCTTGCCGCATCAGAAGACGCAGACTTGCAACTATCCCCGTGCAAGTCCTTGACCAGAGCAGTGTTCAATTTTACCTCCCCCATTTCTTGCAATGCAAGCGTAAGTATGCAGCCTGCCACCCACCCACCCCCAGGTTGCAATAACATACTGCTAGCTTGCACTTGAAATGGTGCCTTTTAGTTTGGAGGAGGCCGAAGCAGGCCAATACCTCATGGCTGCTTTGGCAGCGAGGTATCCATACTCAGTCCCCAGCCGCCCGGCAGCCGGGTGTCCACGCTCGGTCCCCAGCCACCAGGGGGCGGCCGGGTGTCCAAACTCGGTCCCCAGCCACCCCGCGGCCGGGTGTCCACACACGGTCCCCAGCTGTCTGGGGGCGACCGGGTGTCCATAAACGGTCCCCAGCTGCCCATATTTCTCCTGTCACCTTCCCGCACACTTTTCTTAGCATGGCCTGCTTTAGGGCAACATTGGACGAGCCCACCAGAGAACCAGACTCCTCCGGTAGGCCCTGGTTTCTCCATCAGTGGAGTTGAGAGTGCCAAGGTGAGGAGCATGATGATGATGATAGAAGTTAGCATCTGCTTTGTTTTCTTGGAATGCAAGCGTAAGTGTGCAGCCTGCCACCCACCCACCCCAGGGCTGCAATACCATACTGCTAGCTTGCACTTGAAATGGGGCCTTTTAGTTTGGAGGAGGCCGAAGCTGGCCACTACCTCATGGCTGCTTCAGCAGCGAGGTATCCATACTCAGTCCCCAGCCGCCCCTATTTGTCCCGGTGTGCCCTACACGTAAGATTAAGCGCGCATACCAAAACAATACCTGTGCCCTCCCCAGTGCATTTAGTTGGAAGTACAGCCTATTCCACTGTAGTGTGTGCATGCCAAACCACTGTTCATAGTACATGCGATGATGCCTCCTACCCTGCACCTGTCATTGCAGACTTGCAACTATCCCCATTCAAGTCCTTGTCCCAGGGCAGTGTTCAATTGTACCTCTCCCATTCCTTGCAATGCAAGCGCAAGTATGCAGCCTGCCACCCACCCACCCCCAGGCTGCAATACCATACTGCTTGCTTGCACTTACAATTGGGCCTTTTAGGCATGTGGAGGTGGAATCTGGCCACCACGTCATGGCTGCGTTGGCGGCCTGTTATCCATACTCAGACCCCAGCCGCCCGGCGGCCGGGTGTCCACGCTCGGTCCCCAGCCGCCAGGGGGCGGCCGGGTGTCCATGCTCGGTCCCTAGCCGCCCCGCGGCCGGGTGTCCACACATGGTCCCCAGCCGCCTAGGGGCAGCCGGGTTTCCATAAAAGGTCCCCAGCCGCCCCTATTTCTCCTGTCAACTTCCCCAAACACACTTTTGTTCGCCCGGCCTGCTTTAGGGCAGCATTGGACGAGCCCACCAGAGAACCAGACTCCTCCGGTAGGCCCTGGCTTCTCCTTCAGGGGAGTTAAGAGTGCCAAAGTGAGGAGCATGATGATGATGATAGAAGTTAGCATCTGCTTTGTTTTCTTGGAATGCAAGTGCATGTATGTAGTGATGAGTAGGCCTGAGGTGGTCAGCGTTTTGGCGCATATCCTACCTCCTCCGAGGATTTATCCTACCTCCTCCGAGGATTGCTGGATGTTTTCCTGCTACTATCCCAGTAGTTCTATGACTCCCGTTAAAACAAAGCTTCAGGTGATAAATGATGGATGAGGTGGTGTCAAAGGAGAAAGAGCAGTAGGAACAGGGACCATTCACATCAATATCAGGCCAGTCAACCACATATGTCTTGTAGGATATGTTCCTGTAACAAAGGAAGCGGTTCGGCTACACAGTTATAGGGCATAAAGTGAGTGCAATGCCTACCAAAAATTTCGAGGCACTCCAATGCCCCTTGGAAATTACATGGAGGTCAGAGGGCCTTAACTAAACCATTTTTTCCATTTATAGCAACAGGGTCTCCTGTACACTGTTGGCCTAAGCAGAGAATGGAAGGCTTTCCAAAAATTATGAGGAACTGCAATGCCCCTTGAAACAGACGTGGATTACAGTGTACTAAAAACCTTCTACCGATAATTGGGGAGTGGGTCTCCCTTAGTTTTCACCTTTGCATTGAAAAGCAAAAGCTGACTAAAATTAGGAGGAAATGCACTGCCCGTTTGAAGAGTCGTGGAGGTTAGAGGTAATTAAAAACAACATTTCAATGCCCCTTGGAAGAGCTGTGGAGTCCAGAGTGGCTTAAGAAGACGCTGTTAATGCCCCTTGGAAGAGAGGTGGAGGTCACAGGAGCTTAACAAGACGGTTTTAATGCCCCTTGGAAAAGTGGTGGAGGTCACAGTAGCTTAACAAGAGACTTTTAATGCCCCTCAGAAGAGACGTGGAGGTCCCAGTAGCTTACCAAGATGGTTTGAATGCCCCTTGGAAAAGTGGTGGAGGTCACAGTAGCTTAACAAGATGGTTTTAATGCCCCTAGGAAAAGTGGTGGAGGTCACAGTAGCTTAAAAAGACGGTTTTAATGCCCCTTGGAAAAGTGGTGGAGGTTGCAGTAGCTTAAAAAGACGCTTTTAATGCCCCTCAGAAGAGATGTCGAGGTCAAAGTAGCTTAACAAGATGGTTTTAATGCCCCTTACAAGAGCCATACAGTACAGCATCTTAAAAATATCAATCCCATTATTGGGGAGTGAGTCTCCCACAGTCTTTGCTTATGCCTTCCAAGCATAAGCTGCCAAAAATTAGGACAGAGGAACTTGCAATGCCCCTTAAAAGAGCCATGCAGTACAGCATATTACAAACATTATTCCCATTAATGGGGAGTGGGACTCCCATAGTCTTTGTTTATGCCTTCCAAGCAAAAGCTGCCAAAAATTATTATGGAGGAACTTGCAATGCCCCTTACAAGAGCCATGCAGTACAGCATATTACAAACATAATTCCCATTATTGGGGAGTGTGTCTCCCATAGTCTTTGCTTATGACTTCCAAGCAAAAGCTGCCAAAAATTATGAGGAAATGCAATGCCCGTTCGAAGAGTCGTGGAGGTTAGGATTAATTAAAAACAACATTTCAATGCCCCTTGGAAGAGCTGTGGAGTTCAGAGTGGTTTAATAAGATGCTTTTAATGCCCCTCAGAAGAGATGCGGAGGTCCCAGTAGCTTAACAAGACAATTTTAATTCCCCTTGGAAAAGTGGTGGAGGTCACAGTAGCTTAACAAGACGGTTTGAATGCCCCTTGGAAAAGTGGTAGAGGTCGCAGTAGCTTAACAAGATGGTTTGAATGCCCCTTGGAAAAGACGTGGAGGTCCCAGTAGCTTAACAAGATGGTTTGAATGCCCCTTGGAAGAGACGTGGAGGTCTATGTAGCTTAACAAGATGGTTTGAATGCCCCTTGGAAAAGTGGTGGAGGTCGCAGTAGCTTAAAAAGACAGTTTGAATGCCCCTTGGAAGAGACATGGAGGTCACAGTAGCTTAACAAGACAGTTTGAATGCCCCTTGGAAGAGACGTGGAGGTCCCAGTAGCTAAACAAGACGGTTTGAATGCCCCTTGGTAAAGTGGTGGAGGTCGCAGTAGCTTAACAAGACTGTTTGAATGCCCCTTGGAAGAGATGTGGAGGTCCCAGTAGCTTAACAAGACGGTTTGAATGCCCCTTGGAAGAGACGAGGAGGTCCCAGCAGCTTAACAAGACAGTTTGAATGCCCATGGGAAAAGTGGTGGAGGTCGCAGTAGCTTAACAAGACGGTTTGAATGCCCCTTGGAGGAGGCGTGGAGGTCCCAGTAGCTTAACAAGATGGTTTGAATGCCCCTTGGAAAAGACGTGGAGGTCCCAGTAGCTTAACAAGATGGTTTGAATGCCCCTTGGAAGAGACGTGGAGGTCCCAGTAGCTTAACAAGATGGTTTGAATGCCACTTGGAAAAGTGGTGGAGGTCGCAGTAGCTTAAGAAGACGGTTTTAATGCCCCTTGCAAAAGTAGTGGAGGTCACAGTTGCTTAACAAGACGGATTTAATGTCCCTTACAAGAGCCATACAGTACAGCATCTTAAAAATATTATTCCCATTATTGGGGAGTGGGTCTCCCACAGTCTTTGCTTATGCCTTCCAAGCAAAAGCTGACAAAAATAAGGACGGAGGAACTTTCAATAATGGCAACACAGACCACGGTCACCCTGGTGGTATAGTGGTGGTGGAGGCTGAGGATAAGGAGAAGAACATAAAACAGCCAAAATGAGGAAGCGTATACCCATGTGTGGGTGTGAAGCGGTGCATGTGAATACACCTCCCGAAATAACACAGTGGATTTGACTTTATGTTACTCTGCTGTCATTTGGTGGTGATGAGAAGTCTGGCCCAATCCAGCCCTTGTTCATTTTGATAAGGGTTAGCTTGTCAGCATTGTCAGTTGACAGGCGAGTGCGCTTTTCAGTTATAATTCCCCCAGCGGCACTAAAAACATGCTCTGATAACACGCTAGCGGCAGGGCAGGCCAGGACCTCCAAGGAGTACAGAGCGAGTTCATTCCAAGTGTCCAGCTTGGATACCCAATAATTAAAAGGCACAGAGGAATCACGGAGGACGTTGGTACGGTCGGCAAGGTACTCCCTCACCATCTTTTGAAACTTTAAACTCCTTGTGAGAATACCCCGCGCCTCAGGGTCTGTCCGAAGGGAGGGTCTGAGAAAACTGTCCCAGAACGTTGACAGTGTTCCCCTGCCTCTGCTGTATTGGAGTTGCATCTCTCTCACATTTACGCCTTGGTTGGGCAACGAACTGTGACCTCTGCCGCTAGCATGTTCAGATGGGAAGTTTTTTTAACGCTTCTGCAGCAAGAGCCTTCTGGCACTGCCCCATTTTTGTAGACCTCTCCACCTCAGGAATAAGAGAGTGAAAGTTCTCCTTGTAGCGGGGGTCTAAAAGTGTCACCAACCAGTAATGACTGTCACCCAACATTTTGACAATGCGAGGGTCACGGTTAAGTCAGCGTAACATAAAGTCAGCCATGCGTGCCAGACTGGTAACGGGTAAGACTTCCGAGTCCTCACCAAGATGACGACTGACCATGCTCTCCTCCTCCTTCTCCTCCTCCTCCTCCTCCTCCCCCTGTCCTGAGGTCACCCACGCTGAACCGACGGTATGACAGTTGTACAGGTACTACCGTCTACAGCGCATGATACAAGCTCCTGTTCTTCCTCCTCCTCCTCCTCCTCTCCCTCATTGTCCCCCAATGCACATTGGGATGAGATGAGGCTGGGCTGTGTGTAATTGACCGCTACAACTTCTTGATCCATCTCATCATACTCTGGCTGCAATGACTCCTCTTTAATTCTCTGCAGAGAGCGTTGCAAAAGATAGACAAGTGGAATGCTGATGCTAATGATGGCGTCATCGCCACTCACCATCTTGGTGGACTCCTCAAAGTTTGTCAAGATGGTACATATGTCAGACATCCAGGTCCACTCCTGAGGTCATATGTGTGTCTTATGTGTGGAGTCAGACCTGAATATCGACTGCCTTGTTGCAGCTGGTACTCCACAACTGCTCTCTTCTGCTCACAAATCCTTTACAACATGTGGAGGGTAGAGTTCCAAAGTGTGGGGACATCACACACCAGTCGGTGTGACGGAAGTTGCAAACACTGCTGCAACACAGCGAGGGCGGCGGAAGCTGTAGCCGACTTGCGAAAATGAGCTGACAGGTGGCGTACTTTGATGAGCAGATCTGGCAACTCGGGGTACGATTTAAGAAACCGCTGAACCACGAGGTTAAGCACTTGATCCAGGCATGGTACGTGTGTGATCTCGCCTCGCCTCAGAGCCGCCACCAGGTTACGGCCATTGTGACACACGACCATGCCTGGATGTAGGTTCAGAGGTGTCAGCCACAAATCTGACTGCTCTTTCACAGCTGTCCACAACTCACAAGCTTATGAGTTTCAGCACAGCCTGTTGCCACTTGGCGGAGGCAGTACTGCAGTGCTTCCAGCTTGTAACTGATGTGGTGATATCTGAGATGGAGGCTGAGCATGAGGAGGAGGAGGAGGATGAGGCGCAGGAGCTGTACACTGTGGGGGCAACTCTGACTGACATAGGGCCCACAATCCTCGGTGTGGGGAGGATGTGTTACGTCCCAAGGTCCGACTGGGTCCCGCCTTCCACTATATTTACCCAGTGTGCCGTCAGGGAGATGTACCGTCCCTGGCCACAAGCACTTGTCCACGTGTCCGTTGTCAGGTGGACTCTCCCAGTAACAGTGTTGTTGAGGGCACAGCAGATGCTTTGGGACACGTGCTTGTGTAGTGCGGGGATGGCACACCGGGCAAAATAGTGTTGGCTGGGGACCGAGTACCGAGGGATGGCCACCGCCATAAGGTTGCGGAAGGATTCCGTCTCCACCAGTCTAAAAGGCACCATTTCCAACGCAAGCAGTCATGAAATGTGCGAATTTAGGACTGTGGCCTGTGGGGCGTTGGTTTCAAATTTCCGCTTTCATTCAAAGGTCCGGGATATGGACAATTGAACGCTGCGGTGGGACGTGGACGTGGACGTTGATGCTGTTTCTTGAGAAACTGCTAGAACAAGTGAAGACTGAGAGGAGGGGGCATCTTTGCATGCAGTATGGACAGGGGATTGCCTTGCACACACAACAGGGGGTTCTATTGCACGCACAACAACGGAAGAAGCAGTGGTGACACCCGCTGACACTGGTCGTGGACCCTGGGGTTCACCCCACAAAGTCGGGTGCTTTGCTGCCATGTGCCTGATCATGCTGGTGGTGGTCAGGCTGGTAGTTTTGTCACCCCTGTTGATGCTGGCATGGCAGGTGGTACAAATGGCCTTTTTAGGGTTATCAGCAGAGTCTATAAAAAAATTCCAGACTCTGGAAGACCTACAGGTTGTACTGGTATTGTCCCTCGTATTGGTGTTATGGGGAACTGTTGCCTGCCTTCTGTGTGCGGCCACCACACCGCTTCTTCCTGCCTGTTGGGGTACACTGCCTCCCTTACCTTGTGTGCTGCTGGCCTCGCTCTGCATGTCCTCCTGCCACGTTGGGTCAGTTACTAGATCATCCACCACCTCCTCCTCTTCCACTTGTGCACCACGATCCTCCTCCTCACTTCCTGGCAATTGTGTCTCATCATCATCCACCTCTTGTGACAAATTGCCACCGTCGACTTCCTGTGGCCGTGGCTGTTCATATATTTGGGCATCGCTATATGGGATCTCCTCTTCCACCACTTCAAGCGGAGCAGGCAAGGGGCACAAATATGGAAATGGACCAGTGAACAGCTCTTCAGAGTGTCCAAGTGTGGGATCAGTTGCTGTCTGACGACACTCGGCATGGTGGGAGGAAGGAGCATCAGGGTGAGGAGGAGTATGCGGTCGAGACTCACGGCTACTAAGAGTTGACCGTGTGGAAGACAGACCGGAGGTGGTGGTGCCCAGGTAACTGGAAGTATTATCTGCTTTCCAATTAATAACCTGTTCACACTGATCAGTTTGCAATACTGGTGTTGTTCTGTGCTTCCCTAGTAATTCGGTCAAGAAGTGGGAGCGAGAAGATGTGGCTGTTGGTTGTGGCTCATTTTCACATGGCCACGGCCCCGTCCTCTGCATGCACCATCACCAGAATGTCCAGTTCTACGTCCATTGCCACGCGCCTTGCCCATTGTATAGGAAGTAAAATAGCTTACACTCGTGAATTCTCCTGCTCAAGCGGTGAGCACAGGAGAATTCTCCCACGCTGTCAGTGACGTGCATGAGGTGATCTGAGTTCATTGTACATGAACTCGGCTCATCTGGATGCCGTCACAGCCAGATACTGAGGAGCTTCACTGTGGAGCTTCTTAGTGTCTGCGGCATGGCAAGCTGGATGGCAGCGTTCTGCTGCGCTCCAGCCTGTCATGTCAATGTAGCAGAGCTGAATATGTCCTGGGAACCATGGAAAGGTAAGGATGAGGTTGGTTTATTGTTTTATTTTTTTTGCAGGAGATCGTTGGCTTCAGCTGGAATGTGCGATACGGTAAGTAGGGTTTAATTTAGAACATTAAAGGAATGTGTCTTTATTTCAATTAAAGGACTTTATTCTGGGTGTTTGTGTTTTTTTTAACTTTGACTATGGGGTTAGTAATGGGGGTGTCTTATAGACGCCTCTCTATTACTAACCTGGGCTTGATGTCAGCTGGAATTATAAGCTGACATCAACCCCAACCCTATTATCCCACTGCCACCGCTACAGGGCAGTGGGAAGAGCGAGGTTAAGTGCCAGAATTGGCACATCCTATGGATGCGCCATTTCTGGGGCGGCTGACGGATGGTGTTTCTAGCCTGAGAGGGGGCCAATATTCATGGCACCCTTCCTGGGCAATTACAATCAGCCCCCATCTGTCTGCCTAGCCTTTGCTAGCTATTAAAATAGGGGGGTCCCCACGTCATTTTTTTTTGGGTCCCCCATTTTAATTGCTAGTAAAGGATAGGTATTCCGCTAGGGGCCTCAGCCATCTGCTTAACCTCCGCTAGAGACTAAAATTACGGGGAACCCCACGCCAATTTTTTTTTTAATAAATCCTTTATTTTAACACTAAATGACAAATACAGTATTCAACACTATCACTGTACTTATTATATATGTGACTGACATGTTTCTATCTATCTAATCTATGTGTGATGCTCTATTCTTTCTGTTCTAAATTGTCGGGTACCGGTGTATGCCGCTGATGAATTGCCAGCTTTTTTAAAGAGAAGGGTGCATGAAAATCGGAGGGCACTAGTGTGTTCCAAGTGCCCTGCTATGTTTTTCATGCACCCTCCTATATACCCTGCCTGCCTGTCTGCCTATATATTCTGCCTGCCTGACATTTAATTGAGCACTGTTCCCATCGATTTTGGCAATTTTTGACCTTCTGCAGACCGCCGGGGGGGACCGCCAGAAAAATGCTCAAGTTTCCCATAGACGTACATTGGGCTCGTTGCTCGGGTTGAGCACCCGAGTATTCCAATGTGCTCGACCCGAGCTTCGAGCAGCCGAGCATTTTAGTGCTTGCTCATCACTAATAAAGAATTATACTCCTTGTGCATTTTACATTTGGAAATCATTCAAAGTAGCTGATAAATAAAACCTACCTGCCACATTCATTAGTAACAGATATCGTACATTTACAGCATACATAGTGGGATTTACAAAACATGGCAGCAGTCCAGCTAAGAAAAAAACTATATTAGACATGGGTCAGCCATAGTCAATCAATATTTATCAATTAGGCTTCTGCACACTTTACACATTAGAGGAAGTGCTAGAACAAATGGATTTATATATAGCCAGCAGTAGCCCTTCAACTCTTTTGCTTACTATTGTACATAAGGAACTATGTTTGTTTACACTGTGCAGAGATACATTTTGCATTCACACTACATATGTTTCCCTTATGAACAATTGATGGCAGGCAGTTATAAACTTCTTCTGCATATAAGTAACTAACTTGGAGCAAAATGCTTCCTAAGAATAATAAAGACCTCATGAATCACATAAACTCAGCATTTTAGAAATATTATTATGACAGTTGGTGCGACGGCAAGCATAAGGAATAATTGTGCACAATTATATCTAACATCGGTTTAAAACAGAGATATTCAATTGTTTTCATTAGTTTTGTTCTGTAGTCACCAATTTGAAACATGTATCTTTTTAATTCAAAAGAGAATTTCCACCCACATTTTAGAAAACAAAATGGGAATCTATTAGTTATTCAGAAATTAGAACTAAAGAAAAAGTGTTTGATTAGGCTGTCCTATTCAACTGCGGCAGCAAAGAGTTGCTGCAGGCAGCTATTGTGGTGATCATCTGAAATTTAGATTTTTAAAAACAGCCATCTTGTTGCCATATTTTATCAATAAGAAAAATAGAATGACAAAGCAGAGAACCTAATCAAACTATGAGGAGCTGATTGCTGGATCCAAAGATGTAAAGACATTTGGAAAAAACTACCATTAAGGATGAGAGGTGTCACTAATAGTGTTAAAAAGAAGAAAATCACAATGAAAGGGTTTGGTCAGGAAGACAGCCTTTATCTTTGAGTATTATTTGGATATATAGATACTATCAATACACTTTTAGGCTACGTTCACATGTGTTTTTTTCTGCTGCAAATCTGCTGCTAACTTTTTTTTCTGGCAGGAAAACAGCTGCGTAAAAAATGCAGGTTTTGTTGCATTTTTTGTTGCGTTTTTTGCTGCGTTTTTGCTACGTTTTTTGACCACCCATTACTTTCTATGGGTGAAAAAAACGCAGAAAATGCGCTACAAAAACCCAAGTGCGTTTTCTGCTTAAGAAACGATGAAAGAAGTGACATGCTCTATTTTCCAAATACGCAAGCAAGGCAGAAAATACGCAGCAAGCACAAAGCAACATTTCAAGCTTGAAAAAGGCTGTGTTCAGCTGAAACGTTGCCACATCTGATGGACTAATAAAGTCCCTTTTTTCACAATTTTTGGAGTGCTGCCTCTTCTTCTTATGCGCTATATATATTGGACAACGGAATCATTGTCTGGGAGGCTTTACACCCAATTTTCATGTCTAGTGCTGTTCCGTTTTCTTATTTAAAATATATACTGTATATATGTATATATACAGTATATATACATATATATATATATTTATATACATGTATACATGTATATACATATATTTATATATCTTTATAAATTCGTTACTTTTCTCTGGATGTGTTTCCACAAGTGATGCTAGTATATGTCATTAATTTGATGGATTTACCTCCTTCTCAGAGGAATAAGCTTTTCTATTTAAACAGGGGGTATGTTGTTGTAAACTTTATCCATGATTCAGGACTTTTTTTATAGTCTGAAATACATGGAAAATGACATAATACTTGGATTTATTGTGAGTGCCAATTTTTACTATGCGGAATAAATTATTTTTTAAATATTTTAATCAAGAATCGGCTGGAAAATCTTCTATTGTATCCAAAATACTGTTAGTCTTCTATAAATAAGCTATACTATGTTAGGAAAACATGGCTGATTTTCCCAAAAACATTGCTGGAGCATTGTTATTTCCCCAATTTCTGTTCTGATCAAATGTAATCACTGGTCCACAATCTGGAGACCTATTGTGGCATCTGTACAGCCGTACAGGTCTCCATCTTCTCTAACAGCTTCTGCATGTAAATGCTTAGCCTGACTGAGAGTGAGAAGGTGCAAGTGGAAAAATTAGTAGTGTGCAGGGTTGTACAGGCTTGACCTCCTGACGAAGGCAGACACCGAAACGCTCGTCGGGGTGGGGGCATCCTTCTGGTAATATGGCTGGTTCCCATACAGGTATACCCCATATACTTATTAGCCCTATTAAATGAAATGAACAGCATGCTAATAAAACGCAGTATAAACTATTTACTTCTGGTATTTAGGCAACACAAACTTTCTGATCAAAACAGGCATTAAAACATATACTCTGGCATACCTGTTCGGCATTTTTGCACAGCGACACCTTTTGCACTGCAGCACTTTATCCTGAACTTATAGATACTATATATACTTACCTATAGGTGAATGATTAATAGTTATATATCTATATTTTTACTCTTTGATATAGTGTTTGTAGAATTGTGTAACATTGCATGGATCTTGATACCTCACAGCCATCTATTTATTTATTTTTTTATTTAATTATCCATCTATTAAATCATTTATTTGGGACTATCTTTTTTAACTCCCATATCAATTTGTCACCTGGACTAGGCGCTCGATTTTTCTTGGTTGTTGTTCCCACCCTTGCACACTCACTCTTGACCAATAAAATATTTAATATATTGCACCATTATTATTGACCTCTTGTAGTTTTTTTCTTCAGTCTGGTGATTTAGGCTTATACAGTAGCAAAGTGCTTGACTGGGAAGGGTAACACTATAATTGGCTATATTCACTAGATAGCTGTCGGACGAGTGAGGCTTAAGCAGATCTTTCAGCCAACAGCCATTTCGACCATATTTCCCATACACAAGAGTGCTCATTGAGCCAATCACTCCTGTGTTCTCTATTAGAAACATCTCCGCCTGTGGCTTATCTCTGAGAAAATAATGTGATCGGTACTGCAAAGTTTTACATTCCCAATCGACGTTTTTTCCTGACAATCAAATGGCCAATGTCCCCATACACACTAGAGTGTTGGCCAATACCCTCATATTTGGCCGACATTAGTCTTATGTGTATAGGGGCTTTAAAGGGAATCTGTTAGCAGGTTTTTGCTACGTAATCTGAAGGCAGCACAAGGTGCGGGTTTAAACACAGATTTCAGGGATGTGTCACTTATTAGGCTGTGTGCTATTGTTTCAATTCAATGAATGGTATATCAGCCGGAGATTAACATTGGCCAGACTACAGCTTGAGTGTCTCCTTGTCCAACTCCGCCTCCAACACTGATTAGCAGTCTACTGTTAATATACAATGTACACAGGGAGCCTGGTGTGGGGGAGGGCAGCTTTCAGAGCTCTGCTATATGCTACTTCTAAAAACTCTGATTGTGTCACAACTGCTGCACCCAGTAAACTAAGTGATACGTCGACGGAATCAGAGTCTCTTTTCCTACATTATGCTGTTCTCAGATGAGGTAGCAAAAACCTGCTGGCAAATTCCCTTTAATATTGATTAAATTTGTAGACAAATTAAACAAGAAACTGGAACTGTCAAAAGTATCACATGTAAACAACCAATCGCAAGGTAGGATAATACTATAGCAGCAGTGAGAACCTTTTTTTTTAACAAAAATTAATAAATTTTGAAGAGTGGTTGAAAATTCCATATATACAGTACAGACCAAAAGTTTGGACACACCTTCTCATTTAAAGATTTTTCTGTATTTTCATGACTTTGAAAATTGTACATTCACACTGAAGGCATCAAAACTATGAATTAACACATGTGGAATGATATACTTAACAAAAAAGTGTGAAACAACTGAAAATATGTCTTATATTCTAGGTTCTTCAAAGTAGCCACCTTTTGCTTTGTTGACTGCTTTGCACACTCTTGGCATTCTCTTGATGAGCTTCAAGAGATAGTCACCGGAAATGGTCTTCCAACAATCTTGAAGGAGTTCTCAGAGATGCTTAGCCCTTGTTGGCCCTTTTGCCTTCACTCTGCGGTCCAGCTCACCCCAAACCATCTCAATTGGGTTCAGGTCTGGTGACTGTGGAGGCCAGGTCATCTGGCGTAGCACCCCATCACTCTCCTTCTTGGTCAAATAGCCCTTAAACAGCCTGGAGGTGTGTTTGGGGTCATTGTCCTGTTGAAAAATAAAGGATGGTCCAACTAAACGCAAACCGGATGGAATAGCATGCCGCTGTAAGATGCTGTGGCAGCCATGCTGGTTCAGTATGTCTTCAATTTTGAATAAATTCCCAACAGTGTCACCAGCAAAGCACCCTCACACTATCACACCTCCTCCTCCATGCTTCACGGTGGGATCCAGGCATGTAGAGTCCTTCCGTTCACCTTTTCTGCGTCGCACAAAGTCACGGTGGTTGGAACCAAAGATCTCAAATTTGGACTCATCAGACAAAAGCACAGATTTCCACTGGTCTAATGTCCATTCCTTGTGTTTTTTAGCCCAAACAAGTCTCTTCTGCTTGTTGCCTGTCCTTAGCAGTGGTTTCCTAGCAGCTATTTTACCATGAATGCCTGCTGCACAAAGTCTCCTCTTAACAGTTGTTGTAGAGATGTGTCTGCTGCTAGAACTCTGTGTGGCATTGACCTGGTCTCTAATCTGAGCTGCTGTTAACCTGCGATTTCTGAGGCTGGTGACTTGGATAAACTTATCCTCAGAAGCAGAGGTGACTCTTGGTCTTCCTTTCCTGGGGCGGTCCTCATTTGATCCAGTTTCTTTGTAGCGCTTGATGGTTTTTGCAACTGCACTTGGGGACAATTTAAAAGTTTGCCCAATTTTTCGGACTGACTGACCTTCATTTTTTAAAGTAATGATGGCCACTCAATTTTTTTTACTTAGCTGCTTTTTTCTTGCCATAATACAAATTCTAACAGTCTATTCTGTAGGACTATCAGCTGTGTATCCACCTGACTTCTGCACAACATAACTGATGGTCCTAACCCCATTTATAAGGCAAGAAATCCCACTTATTAAACCTGACAGGGCACACCTGTGAAGTGAAAACCATTTCCGGTGACTACCTCTTGAAGCTCATCAAGAGAATGCCAAGCGTGTGCAAAGCAGTCATCAAAGCAAAAGGTGGCTTCTTTGAAGAACCTAGAATATAAGACATATTTTCAGTCGTTTCACACTTTTTTGTTAAGTATATCATTCCACATGTGTTAATTCATAGCTTTGATGCCTTCAGTGTGAATGTACAATTTTCAAAGTCATGAAAATACAGAAAAATCTTTAAATGAGAAGGTGTGTCCAAACTTTTGGTCTGTACTGTATATATATATATATATATATATATATATATATATATATATATTATATATACATATTGTAAGGCAGCGCTAGTCATCATACTGGGCGATACTCGCTTCACCGGGTCAATTAAAGCACACATGCAATGTCTTTCCGGTATTTCACAATGCAGCAGTTTATTATTTATTATAAACCGCTTATCACACATATAATGTCCACGAGCCTTTCCAGTGGCAGCTATGCCCACTTGGCTCCAGTTACAGCCTTCAGCAAAGTAACAATAACAATGTCCATATAACGTACCGCTTTTACCTTTTGCCGGGTCTTAACGGTTTAGTTCTGCCACCGCTGTGGCTTTTAGGCTTCCCAGGTGGGGGTGTCCAGCCCTCGTACCTTCGAAGGCTACTGGTATGTCTTCACACTTAACATCCAGCCTCTGCCTTTCAGGACTCTTGTCTTTCAAGCCTCTGCCCTCCAAGGCAACTGGCATTGCTTAATCTAAGGATCCAGCTTCGACCTTTCAGGCTTCACCAGGCTTCACACTAACGGTGTCCCACACGGGAACAGGCCTCACGCCTTACACACACTGTCTCAAGACTACCAGAGCTTATATATCCTGTAGTACACACACACAGGACCTGTGCTGATGTCACAGTCATGTGACCAGACATTCTGTGTGCACAGGACCTGTGCTATGTCACTGTCATGTGACCAGTCACCTGAGGGGGAGGTACATGGTCGGCCCAGAACACACCCTGCACCATTACAGTAATGCCAAGCAAGCCGCTGCATTACTATATATATATATATATATATATATATATATATAATATATGTGAAAAATAGTATGAGCGATCCTTGATTTTGTAAGTGTTAAATCGAGTCATACCATTCAGTCATTACATTCGCTTGGACACAATCTTTTCTTGTTTATTTATTCATGTAGTTTTAGTCAAATAGCCATTTGTAGAATGCATAAGGCTGCTGGCATTAAACTTGTGATTATTTGCAATTTGCAAAGGGATGATTTAAAATTTGATTTAGAATTGTTTCCAGTACAACAACAAGCAGCACTGCCTCAGAGTCTGTTTGAATGTGGACATATACTTACAAAGGCAAAAAGCCAGCTTTTTCCCTTCTTTGTGTAAAGTATGGCACATTCCGCAGGCAGCTTGTCGTGGAAATTGAGCTAAGTTGCCAAGTAAGTGGATCTGCCTGTGGCCGATATCATGAAGCAAAAAGCATACTGAGCTTCGGTAAATAACTCACATATAGACTGGAATAAACAATATTTTATGGATCGAGTGCAGAATATAAAAATCTGTGCACTTTACTTTAGCAACTATAAATTTCCCTTCAAACAACCTGGTTGCTGTAGTATCATATTGCACACATTGTATAGTATGAAAAATGTATCTTGACATCAAGAATAAATGAATTAATGCATTCTTGCAAGTGTAAATATTAACTCCTAGTAGCCTATTTTATATGTGCATACCTAATTATAAAAAATTAGATTAGTGTAATAACATAAATGTTCATCAAATAACAATATTGGAACTGCAGCTTGTTAAGGAAAGCTAATCAAACAGGTAAGGAAACTTAGAATTGAAAGTCATGTTTTTTTTAATTAGTAATATTATATGCTAAAGATAAAATTATCTCTCTAGTGAATAGGAGGGGGACAGAATTCTTCATAGTATGGAACACGACTACAGCAAAGAGAGAGAAATAAATGAAAACAGCTATGAAAAGTATGGCGTCTTGTAACTTTCCACATCAGCTTTGCCCATTTCTGACCATACTTTGGGGCTGGACATAACATCACAGCTTGTCTAATTCATGACGAGCTGTGGAGTCCATACACCAGAAATCTCACTCCAGTCCAAGATTGGAGTAAGATTTTTGACGAGATGCACAAAACCGCACTCCACTTATTAGATGCTCCTAATTCATTAAGAGGTGCACGCCTTTTAATGAATCAGGAGTGTCTGGCTTAAGCATTCCCCCCTCATCAAGACCATTGTGAAAATCTCTGGTCTTGATGAATTAGGGCCGTAATCTTGAATCCAGAGCATTAAAATAGTGCATGCCTCAAAAACAGTGTCTAAAAATTAATTCACACACGTATAAACTGGTAGGCTTGAAGAGGTGAGAAAAGTCTTAGGACCTTCCAATTAAGATATATTTATTGATACCTTAGTCAGAGTTTAATTTTTAATACTTTATCCTTCCAAGACTAAGACACAGCTCCATTATTTAATAACACTGTATTAGGTCTTACAATGATATAGAAAATTGCCCATGAACAAACAGTGCTCATTTTAGAAAAGGTTAGAACTCATCTGGTCCTCTGTGCATCAAGCACCAATACCAGCATTGTCAGTATTTGCAAGGCAAGTGTTAGACCATGCTCAGATATTGCTTTGTTCTGTTTTTTTTCTGCAGTCAAAACCTGATCTCTCAAAAAGCTTCAGACAAAAAGCAGGTTTTGCTGGCTTTTTTGCTGCTTTTTTTAATGAGTTTTTGCTTCTTTTCTTGGCTGCATTTTTCAAAATCCCAAAGTTCAATTTTACTTCCACTATACAAGCATGAACAATAAAAGGTGTTAGGTCACTAATGCAAGATATATGTGAAGCCGTAAAATACGTTTGGAAAAAGGCAATTTGATCAAATTATTTAGTGGAAAAAGTTTCTTCATGTCTGAATAAATAGTGACCATGCTGAACAAAAAAGTTCAAAAGAGTTCATGAAAAAAATACACAATTGCAAATGTAAAAACTGCAGATGGGGGGTAAAATTGGTCAGGCATAGTTTACCTAATATATTGGCAGTCCAATGAGTTGGTCGGGCATTGTTCAACACATATCACTTGTTTAATTAAGCTGTACTAATGCTAACAGCCATGCTCATGTGAGGAGACCAATACATTGTAGTTAAAACTTGGAAAAATCACAAAAATAAATGTTTTTCACATTTTCACAAAAAAACACTGCAAAAACTGAAGCCACCTTTTTAGATTTATTTTTGCTGTTTTTTTTGCGATTAGGCCACGTAGACACGATGAGTATTTGGTGAGTTTTCTCTTTCAGTATTTGTAAGCCAAAACCAGGAGTGGAACAATCAGAGGAAAAGTATAATGGAAACACGTCACCACTTCTTACAAATACTGAGGTAAAAAACTCACCAGTGAGTACACAAATTTTTGGATGTGATATTCTTAAAAACCCTCACTGGACTGTTAAAACTGTAATCTACAGTAAGCTTCCATCCACTAAGGTCCTGTTTATATGTGAGAGAGACCACCCACCATCACTGAAAGGTGTCATCCTAAAATGAAAATACTTTGACTAGGAATGAGATTGTCAGGGAAATGGAAGTGATCTGCGCCTACTGGAAGGATGGCATCCACAATCGAATATAGTATGATGGTTTATTGTCAATGCGTTTGAGAGTCACATCAACTCCTTCCTCAGGGCAACTATACATAAGACTTAAGACTATATCCGATTGTGGATGTCATCCTTCCAGTAAGCGCAGATCACTTCCATTTACCTGGTAATCTCATTCCTGATACTTTTTTTAAGAAGCTGCAGCATCTGTTTTTTTCAGTGGTTGTGACTCACACAACCTTGTAAGAAGAGCGTATCTTACTCGTTCTTGTTTAGTTTATATTAGGGTAAGACCACATTGCCCCCATTTATTTTATCTAACTTTTGACTAGGGTTCTGATGCAAAATACTTTTTCTGTCAATTCCTTTATTTGAGAGAAAGATTCCATGTAAGCGGGTATTTTAATCGTATACTCCGAGAGGCTTACCAACATGCTCTCAACAGGGGACAGGGCTTACTTGCTTGGAGATTGTTAGATCACAATCGGACCATTAATGTTATAACCACATACAACAGTAGAGCAAAGGAAATAAGAGCCATCTTCCACAAACCCTGGGAGATGCTCAGAATGGACAGTCATTTATCACAGTAACCCCTGTCCTGTAGAGAATAACCCTGACATTTTTTTAGAACATGATGACCTGGGAACCAGGTGAGATCTAACATTCTCTAAAATGAGCACCACTTGTTTATGGGCACTTTTCTATATCATTGTGTGACCTAATGATGTGTTGTTAAATAATGGATCTGTGTGGACCTATGAAGTTTTAGTTGCTATACTCTGACTATGAGGTATCAATAGCTATATTTAGTGTTGAGCGAGCACTAAAATGCTCGGGTGCTCGAAGCTCGGGCCGAGCTCGCCGTGATACTCGGGTGCTCGACCCGAGCAACGAGCCCAATGTTAGTCTATGGGAGACTCGAGCATTTTTGCGGTCGCACCCCCGGCAGTCTTTTAAAAGCCTAACAAATGCCCAAAACGATAGTGACAGTGCTCAAATGATATGGGGACAGCATGGGGATCGCCCCAGGAACCATTTCTGACCCCCAGGTCACTGCTGTCACCAACGTGGTCAGAGGTATTAAGCCACTTTTACGGGCTCACAATAAAACGTTCAAAAACGAAAGTGAAACTTTTTTCCTGTGAAATATGTTAAGGAACATCCTTTCCAGGGAAAAGACTTGTGTATAAGTTGAAATAAATGACCAAAAACAAAAATACTCCTCCACACCTTCGGCTATGTTCACAAGTAGCATTTTTTATGCGTTTTTGCACTTTTGTATTGCTTTCAACTATGACAAATGAATTCACCGGGAAATGTCATTTTAACATTTTTCAACCTTATCTGGCCATGTGCTGTGTGACACATGCATAAAGTGCTGAAAAGACATGGGAACAGCATGGGGAAGACCCCTGGAAGCATCTCTGACTCTCAGGTCACTGTCTAAAAGTGTGCCCATCATAAGTGATCCTTGCCGCATCAGAAGATGCAGACTTGCAACTATCCCCATGCAAGTTCTAATCCCAGGGCAGTGTTCAATTGTACCTCCCCCATTCCTTGCAATACAAGCGCAAGTATGCAGCCTGGCACCCACCCACCACCAGGCTGCAATACCATACTGCTTGCTTGCTTGAACTTGAAATTGGGACTTTTAGGCATGTGGAGGCGGAATCTGGCCACCACGCCATGGCTGTGTTGGCGGCCTGGAATCCATACTCAGTCCCCAGCCGCCCGGCGGCCGGGTGTCCATACTCGGTCCCCAGCCGCCCCACGGCCGGGTGTCCACACACGGTCCCCAGCTGCCTGGGGGCAGCCGGGTGTCCATAAACGGTCCCCAGCCGCCCCTATTTCTCCTTGGAACATCCCCCACACACTTTTCTTAGCCCGGCCTGCATTAGGCAGCATTGGACGAGCCCACCAGAGAACCAGACACCTCCGTTGGGCCCTGACTTCTCCATCGGTGGAGTTGAGAGTGCCAAGGTGAGGAGCATGATGATGATGACAGAAGTTAGCATCTGCAATGTTTTCTTTTAATGCAAGTGTAAGTGTGCAGCCTGCCACCCACCCACCCCCAGACTGCAATTCCATACTGCTAGCTTGCACTTGAAATGGGGCCTTTTAGTTTGGAGGAGGCCGAAGCTGGCCAGTACCTCATGGCTGCTTCGGCAGCGAGGTATCCATACTCAGTCCCCAGCCGCCCCTATTTGTCCTGGTGTGCCTTATACATAAGATTAAACACGTATACCAAAACATTACCTGTGCCCTCCCCAGTGCATTTAGTGGAAAGGAGAGCCTATTCCGCTGTAGTGTGTGCATGCCAAACCCCTGTTCATGGTACATGCGAAGATGCCTCCCACCTTGCACCTGTCGTTGCAGACTTGCAACTATCCCCATTCAAGTCCTTGTCCCAGGGCAGTGTTCAATTGTACCTCTCCCATTCCTTGCAATGCAAGCGCAAGTATGCAGCCTGCCACCCACCCACCCCCAGGCTGCAATACCATACTGCTTGCTTGCTTGCACTTTAAATTGGGCCTTTTAGGCATGTGGAGGCGGAATCTGGCCACCACGCCATGGCTGTGTCGGCGGCCTGGTATCCATACTCAGTCCCCAGCCGCCTGGTGGCCGGGTGTCCTCGCTTGCTCCCTAGCCTCCAGGGGGTGGCCGGGTGTCCATACTTGGTCCACAGCCACCCCTATTTGTCCCGGTAACCTTTCCCACACTTTTCTTAGCCTGGCCTGCTTTAGGGCAGCATTGGCCGAGCCCACCGGACTATCAGACTCCTCCGGTGGGCCCTGGCTTCTCCATCAGGGGAGTTGAGAGTGCCAAGGTGAGGAGCATGATGAGTATGATAGAAGTTAGCATCTGCTTTGTTTTGTTGTAATGCAAGCGCATGTATGTAGTAGCGGCTAGGCCTGAGGTGGTCAGCGTTTTGGCGCATATCCTACCTCCTCCGAGGATTGCTTGATGTTTTCCTGCTACTATCCAAGTTCTATGACTCCTGTTTAAACAAAGCTTCAGGTGATAAATGATGGATGAGGTAGTGGCAAAGGAGAAAGAGCAGGAGGAACAGGGACCATTCACATCAATATCAGGCAAGTCAAGCAGATATGTCTTGTAGAATATCTTTCTGTAACAAAAGGAGCGGTTCGGCTACACAGTTATAGGGCATACAGTGAGTGCAATGCCTACCAAAAATTTCGAGGCACTCCAATGCCCCTTGGAAATGACATGGAGGTCAGAGGGCGTTAACTAAACCTTTTTTCCATTTATAGCAACTGGGTCTCCTGTGCACTGTTGGCCTAAGCAGTGAATGGAAGGCTTTCCAAAAATTATGAGGAACTGCAATGCCCCTTAAAAGAGCCATGTGTGGCACCCCAGGGGTCTGGTCACCACAGTAATAGAGATATTACGTCGGAGATCAAGTGGGAGGTTTACTGGTCAGGATCCCTTAAACATGCAACATCCTCCTGCCCCAGTCCTGGGAGGGCAGAATTCTGGCCTTATAAACTGGATCTGGAGCGGGGTTGAGTGAGTCAGAGAACAGAGAACAGTCAGAGTCAGAGTGAGAGCAAGGGAAAGTAACAGCAAGGAGCTCTGTAGGAGCTAGGAGCTAAAGACCAGGAGCTGGAAGCTGAGCAGAGCTCGCCCTGGCAGAAGACAATAGGAACTGGACACAGGAGTCCGAGGCTGTGAGGACTTATATATCCAGCAGCAGAAACCAGCTGGCAGGTGATTTCTGGTCCTCTGGCCATAGAAGCCCGGAGGCTCAGTCACAAGCAAGGGACGAGCACCGCCATCGTGGAGCGGAGGCTAACAGAAGGCCCCAAGTCACCAGCCATACGGGTGAGCACTACACGGTACACTCAGGGACGTGGGCTACTTCTACCCGCTTTCAGCAAGGTAGCCAGGAAGAGTGCAGACAGACGGGGAGGCCTACAACTCCATCTGGCCAGGGGAACTCCTGCTTGCTCACAGACTGACCAGGCCTCTTATGCTAGCCAGTACTCCCGGGAGGGTCTACCTTATAATCATCAGTAAAGACCCTGAACTGCACTGCAAAGACTCTGAGTCGTTCCTTCTGCGCTCGTGCACCATCACCCCCATCATCCACTCTCACTGCCCTGAGGCTATACTCCTCCCGTGGGGAGTTATCCCATTTTCTGCTGCGCACACAACACCAGCCTCAGCGGTCTGCCTCGCAGCGGTGGTACTCCCTGACCACAATCCACGGGTGGCGCAGTCGGACAATTAACCTCAAAACCTAAGAAAGACTGCCACTGGTTTGACCAGCCTGAGCCACGGGACCGGGTCACCGCCACGGAGACTACAAACCCCAGAGACCCGGCACCGGGTATCCCACACACGTGTACACACGGCCCAGGGGGCGCGTCACATGCAGCACAGCATATTACAAACATAAGTCCCATTATTGGGGAGTGGGTCTCCCATAGTATTTGCTTATGCCTTGCAAGAAAAAGCTGCCAAAGATTTGGACGGAGCAACTTGCAATGCCCCTTACAAGAGCCATGCAGTACAGCATATTACAAACATAAGTCCCATTATTGGGGAGTGGGTGTCCCATAGTATTTGCTTATGCCTTGCAAGCAAAAGCTTGGAAGCGTATACCCATGTGTGGGTGTGAAGCGGTGCATGTGAATACACCTCCTGAAATAACACAGTGGATTTGACTTTATGTTACTCTGCTGTCATTTGGTGGTGATGAGAAGTCTGGCCCAATCCAGCCCTTGTTCATTTTGATAAGGGTCAGCTTGTCAGCATTGTCAGTTGACAGGCGAGTGCGCTTATCAGTTATAATTCCCCCAGTGGCACTAAAAACACGCTCCGATAACACGCTAGCGGCAGGGCAGGCCAGGACCCCCAAGGCATACAGAACGAGTTCATTTCAAGTGTCCAGCTTGGATACCCAATAATTAAAATGCACAGAGGAATCACGGAGGACGCTGGTACGGTCGGCAAGGTACTCCCTCACCATCTTTTGAAACTCTCCACTCCTTGTGAGAGTACCCCGCGCCTCAGGGCCTGTAAGCTGGGCGAGTGTCAGAAAACTGTCCCAGAACGTTGACAGTGTTCCCCTGCCTCTGCTGGATTGGAGTTGCATCTCTCTCGCCTGTACGCCTTGGTTGGGCAACTAACTGTGACCTCTGACGCTGCAAGGGCCTTCTGGTACTGCCCCATTTTTGTAGACCTCCCCACCTCAGGAATAAGAGAGTGAAAGTTCTCCTTGTAGCTGGGGTCTACAAGTGTCACCAACCAGTAATGACTGTCACCCAACATTTTGACAACGCGAGGGTCACGGTTAAGGCAGCGTAACATAAAGTCAGCTATGCGTGCCAGACTGGTAACGGGCAAGATTTCCGTGTCCTCACCAAGATGACGACTGACCATGCTCTCCTCCTCCTCCTCCTCCTCTTTCTCCTCCCCCCTGTCCTCAGGCCACCCACGCTGAACCGACGGTATGACACTTGTACAGGTACTACCGTCTACAACACATGATAGCAGCTCCTGTTCTTCCTCCTCCTCCTCCTCCTCCTCCTCTCCCTCATTGTCCCCCAATGCACGTTGGGATGAGATGAGGCTGGGCTGTGTGTAATCGCCCGCTACGGTTTCTTGATCCATCTCATCATACTCTGGCTGCAATGCCTCCTCTTTAATTCTCTGCAGAGAGCGTTGCAAAAGACAGACAAGTGGGATGCTGACACTAATGATGGCGTCACCGCCACTCACCATCTTGGTGGCCTCCTCAAAGTTTGTCAGGATGGTACATATGTCAGACATCCAGGTCCACTCCTGAGGTCTTATGTGTGGAGTCTGACCTGAATATCGACGGCCTTGTTGCAGCTGGTACTCCACAACTGCTCTCTTCTGCTCACAAATCCTTTGCAACATGTGGAGGGTAGAGTTCCAACATGTGGGGACATCACACACCAGTCGGTGTGCCAGAAGCTGCAAACGCTGCTTCAGCAAAGCAAGGGCGGCGGAAGCTGTAGCCGACTTGCGAAAATGAGCTGACAGGCAGCGTACTTTCACGAGCAGATCTGGCAACTCGGGGTACGATTTAAGAAACCGCTGAACCACGAGGTAAAGCACATGAGCCAGGCATGGTACGTGTGTGATCTCACCTCGCCTCAGAGCCGCCACCAGGTTACGGCCATTGTCACACACGACCATGCCGGGATGTAGGTTCAGCGGTCTCAGCCACAGATCTGCCTGCTCTTACACAGCTGTCCACAACTCACAAGCAGTGTGAGGTTTATGACCTAGCTTATGAGTTTCAGCACAGCCTGTTGCCGCTTGGCGGAGACAGTACTGCAATGCTTCCAGCTTGTAACTGATGTGGTGATATCTGAGAGGGAGGCTGAACATGAGGAGGAGGAGGAGGATGCGCAGGAGCTGTACACTGTGGGGGCAACTCTGACTTACATAGGGCCCGCAATCCTCGGTGTGGGGAGGATGTGTTCCGTCCCAAGGTCCGACTGGGTCCCGGCTTCCTCTATGTTTACCCAGTGTGCCGTCAGAGAGATGTACCGTCCCTGGCCACAAGCACTTGTCCACGTGTCCATTGTCAGGTGGACTCTCCCAGTAACTACATTGTTGAGGGCACGGCAGATGCTTTGGGACATGTGCTTGTGTAGTGCGGGGATGGCACACCGGGCAAAATAGTGTCGGCTGGGGACCGAGTACCAAGGGACGGCCACCGCCATAAGATTGCGGAAGGATTCCGTCTCCACCAGCCTAAAAGGCAGCATTTCCAATGCAAGCAGTCGTGAAATGTGCGAATTTAGGACTGTGGCCTGTGGGGCTTTCGTTCAAAAGTCTGGGATATGGACAATTTAACACTGCGGTGGGACGTGGACGTGGACGTTGATGCTGTTTCTTGAGAAACTGCCATAACAAGTGAAGACTGAGAGGAGGGGGCATCTTTACATACAGTATGGACAGGGGATTGCCTTGCACACACAACAGGGGGTTCTATTGCACGCGCAACAGTGGAAGAAGCAGTGGTGACACCCGCTGACACTGGTCGTGGACCCTGGGTTTCGCCCCACAAAGTCGGGTGCTTTGCTGCCATGTGCCTTATCATGCTGGTGGTGGTCAGGCTGGTAGTTTTGTCACCCCTGCTGATGCTGGCATGGCAGGTGGAACATATGGCCTTTTTGGGGTTATCAGCAGAGTCTTTAAAAAAATTCCAGACTCTGGAAGACCTACCGCTTGTACTGGCAACGTCCCTCGTGTTGGTGTTACGGAGAACGGTTGCCTGCCTTCTGTCTGCGGCCACCACACTGCTTCTTCCTGCCTGTTGGGGTACTCTGCCTCCCTCCCCCTGTGTGCTGCTGGCCTCACTCTGCATGTCCTCCTTCCACGTTTGGTCAGTAACTAGATCATCCACCACCTCCTCCTCTTCCACTTGCGCACCACGATCCTCCTCCTCACTTCCTGGCAATTATGTCTCGTCATCGTCCACCTCTTGTGAAAGATTGCCAACGTCGACTTCCTGTGGCCGTGGCTGTTCAAATATTTGGGCATCGCAACATGGGATCTCCTCTTCCACCACTTCAAGCGTATCAGGCGAGGTGCCCAAATATGGAAATGGACCAGTGAACAGCTCTTCAGAGTGTCCAAGTGTGGGATCACTTGCTGTCTGACGACACTCGGCATGGTGGGAGGAAAGAGCATAAGGGTGAGGAGGAGTATGCGGTCGAGACTCACGGCTACTAAGAGTTGACCGTGTGGAAGACAGACCGGAGGTGGTGGTGCCCAGGTAACTGGTAGTATTATCTGCTATCCAATAAATAACCTGTTCACACTGATCAGTTCTCAATAATGGTGTTGTTCTGTGCTTCCCTAGTAATTCGGTCAAGAAGTGGGAGCGAGAAGATGTGGCTGTTGGTTGTGGCACATTTTCACCTTGGCCACTGCCCCATCCTCTGCACGAACCATCACCAGAACGTCCACTTCCACGTCCCTTGCCACACGCCTTGCCCATTGTAAATGAAGTAAAATAACTTACACTTGCACTATCAATGGAAAAAGGGTAATAAAGAGTAGATTAGAACCGTGGAAGAGGAAAACCACAGTTATTGTTTACTGGGGTATACCACACTTTTTTAAATAGAGATATTTACGGCTGAACAGTGAGCGACACACTCAAACTGCTTTTTTTTTAGATACCAAAAGCCCAAAACTGGATAGTACAGCGATTTGACCCGTGGAGCTGCGAAATCACACTGGGATGTCGGGCCTGCACAAGACTATTTTCAACATATATATTATTGTGTCACAACAGTAAGGAGACACTACTGTTTTTCTTTACGGAAAAAACTACCAAAAGCTGAATAATAGAGATTTTTTACCGTGGGATGGCAAAACCACAGTTATTGTTTACTGGGGTATACCACACTTTTTTAAATAGAGATATTTGCGGCAGAACAGTGAGCGACACACTCAAACTGCTTTTTTTTTAGATACCAAAGGCCCCAAACAGGATAGTACAGTGATTTGACCCATGGAACTGCGAAACCACACTGGGATGTCGGGCCTACACAAGACTATTTTCAACAGATATATTTTTGTGTCACAACAGTCAGGAGACACTACTGTTTTTCTTTACGGAAAATATACCAAAACCTGAATAATAGAGATTTTTTACCGTGGGATGGCAAAACCACAGTTATTGTTTACTGGGGTATACCACACTTTTTCAAATAGAGATATTTGTGACTGAACAGTGAGCGACACACTCAAACTGCTTTTTTTTTTATAGATACCAAAGGCCCAAAACTGGATAGTACAGCGATTTGACCCATGGAACTGCGAAACCACACTGGGATGTCGGCCAACACAAGACTATTTTCAACAGATATATTTTTGTGTCACAACAGTCAGGAGACACTACTGTTTTTCTTTACGGAAAAAACTACCTAAAGCTGAATAATAGAGATTTTTTACCGTGGGATGGCAAAACCACAGTTATTGTTTACTGGGGTATACCACACTTTTTTAGATAGAGATATTTGTGACTGAACAGTGAGCGACACACTCAAACTGCTTTTTTTTTTAGATACCAAAGGCCCAAAACTGGATAGTACAGCGATTTGACCCATGGAATTGCGAAACCACACTGGGATGTCGGGCCTACACAAGACTATTTTCAACAGATATATTTTTGTGTCACAACAGTCAGGAGACACTACTGTTTTTCTTTACGGAAAAAACTACCTAAAGCTGAATAATAGAGATTTTTTACCGTGGGATGGCAAAATCACAGTTATTGTTTACTGGGGTATACCACACTTTTTTAAATAGAGATATTTGCGGCTGAACAGTGAGCGACACACTCAAACTGCTTTTTTTTTAGATACCAAAGGCTCAAAACTGGATAGTACAGTGATTTGACCCATGGAACTGCGAAACCACACTGGGATGTCGGGCCTACACAAGACTATTTTCAACAGATATGTTTTTGTGTCACAACAGTCAGGAGACACTACTGTTTTTCTTTACGGAAAAACCTACCAAATGCTGAATAATAGAGATTTTTTTACCGTGGGAAGGCAAAACCACAGTTATTGTTTACTGGGGTATACCACACTTTTTTAAATAGAGATATTTGCGGCTGAACAGTGAGCCACACACTCAAACTGCACTTTTTTTAGATACCAAAGGCTCAAAACTGGATAGTACAGTGATTTGACCCATGGAACTGCGAAACCACACTGGGATGTCGGGCTTACACAAGACTATTTTCAACAGATATGTTTTTGTGTCACAACAGTCAGGAGACACTACTGTTTTTCTTTACGGAAAAACCTACCAATTGCTGAATAATAGAGATTTTTTTACCGTGGGATGGCAAAACCACAGTTATTGTTTACTGGGGTATACCACACTTTTTTAAATAGAGATATTTGCGGCTGAACAGTGAGCCACACACTCAAACTGCACTTTTTTTAGATACCAAAGGCCCAAAACTGGATAGTACAGCATTTGACCCGTGGAACTGCGAGACCACACTGGGATGTCGGGCCTACACAAGACTATTTTCAACAGATATATTTTTGTGTCACAACAGTCAGGAGACACTACAGTTTTCTTTACGGAAAAAACTACCTAAAGCTGAATAATAGAGATTTTTTACAGTGGGATGGCAAAACCACAGTTATTGTTTACTGGGGTATACCACACTTTTTTAAATAGAGATATTTGCGGCAGAACAGTGAGCGACACACTCAAACTGCTTTTTTTTTAGATACCAAAGGCCCAAAACAGGATAGTACAGTGATTTGACCCATGGAACTGCGAAACCACACTGGGATGTCGGGCCTACACAAGACTATTTTCAACAGATATATTTTTGTGTCACAACAGTCAGGAGACACTACTGTTTTTCTTTACGGAAAATATACCAAAAGCTGAATAATAGAGATTTTTTACCGTGGGATGGCAAAACCACAGTTATTGTTTACTGGGGTATACCACACTTTTTTAAATAGAGATATTTGTGACTGAACAGTGAGCGACACACTCAAACTGCATTTTTTTTAGATACCAAAGGCCCAAAACAGGATAGTACAGCATTTGACCCGTGGAACTGCGAAACCACACTGGGATGTCGGGCCTACACAAGACTATTTTCAACAGATATATTTTTGTGTCACAACAGTCAGGAGACACTACTGTTTTTCTTTACGGAAAATATACCAAAACCTGAATAATAGAGATTTTTTACCGTGGGATGGCAAAACCACAGTTATTGTTTACTGGGGTATACCACACAATTTTAAATAGAGATATTTGCGACAGAACAGTGAGCGACACACTCAAACTGCTTTTTTTTTAGATACCAAAGGCCCAAAACTGGATAGTACAGCGATTTGACCCATGGAACTGCGTAACCACACTGGGATGTCGAGCCTACACAAGACTATTTTCAACAGATATATTTTTGTGTCACAACAGTCAGAAGACACTACTGTTTTTCTTTACGGAAAAAATACCAAAACCTGAATAATAGAGATTTTTTACCGTGGGGTGGCAAAACCACAGTTATTGTTTACTGGGGTATACCACACTTTTTTTAATAGAGATATTTGCGGCTGAACAGTGAGCGACACACTCCAACTGCTTTTTTTTTAGATACCAAAGGCCCAAAACTGGATAGTACAGCGATTTGACCCGTGGAACTGCGAAACCACACTGGGATGTCGGGCCTACACAAGACTATTTTCAACAGATATATTATTGTGTCACAACAGTCAGGAGACACTACTGTTTTTCTTTACGGAAAAAACTAACAAAAGCTGAATAAAAGAGATTTTTTACCGTGGGATGGCAAAACCACAGTTATTGTTTACTGGGGAATACCACACTTTTTTAAATAGAGATATTTGCGGCTGAACAGTGAGCGACACACTCAAACTGCTTTTTTTTAGATACCAAAGGCCCAAAACTGGATAGTACAGCGATTTGACCCATGGAACTGCGAAACCACACTGGGATGTCGGGCCTACACAAGACTATTTTCAACAGATATATTTTTGTGTCACAAAAGTCAGGAGACACTACTGTTTTTCTTTATGGAAAATATACCAAAACCTGAATAATAGAGATTTTTTACGTGGGATGGCAAAACCACAGTTATTGTTTACTGGGGTATACCACACTTTTTTAAATAGAGATATTTGCGACTGAACAGTGAGCGACACACTCAAACTGCTTTTTTTTTAGATACCAAAGGCCCAAAACTGGATAGTACAGCGATTTGACCCGTGGAACTGCGAAACCACACTGGGATGTCGGGCCTACACAAGACTATTTTCAACAGATATATTTTTGTGTCACAACAGTCAGGAGACACTACTGTTTTTCTTTACGGATAAAACTACCAAAAGCTGAATAATAGAGATTTTTTACAGTGGGATGGCAAAACCACAGTTATTGTTTACTGGGGTATACCACACTTTTTTAAATAGAGATATTTGCGGCTGAACAGTGAGCGACACACTCAAACTGCTTTTTTTTTAGATCCCAAAAGCCCAAAACTGGATAGTACAGCGATTTGACCCGTGGAACTGCGAAACCACACTGGGATGTCGGGCCTACATAAGACTATTTTCGACAGATATATTTTTGTGTCACAACAGTCAGGAGACCCTACTGTTTTTCTTTACGGAAAATATACCAAAACATGAATAATAGAGATTTTTTACCGTGGCATGGCAAAACCACAGTTATTGTTTACTGGGGTATACCACACATTTTTAAATCGAGATATTTGCGGCTGAACAGTGAGCGACACCCTCAAACTGCTTTTTTTTTTAGATACCAAAGGCCCAAAACTGGATAGTACAGCGATTTGACCCATGGAACTGCGAAACCACACTGGGATGTCGGGCCTACACAAGACTATTTTCAACAGATATATTTTTGTGTCACAACAGTCAGGAGACACTACTGTTTTTCTTTACGGAAAATATACCAAAACCTGAATAATAGAGATTTTTTACCGTGGGATGGCTAAACCACAGTTATTGTTTACTGGGGTATACCACACAATTTTAAATAGTGATATTTGCGACAGAACAGTGAGCGACACACTCAAACTGCTTTTTTTTTAGATACCAAAGGCCCAAAACTGGATAGTACAGCGATTTGACCCATGGAACTGCGTAACCACACTGGGATGTCGGGCCTACACAAGACTATTTTCAACAGATATATTTTTGTGTCACAACAGTCAGAAGACACTACTGTTTTTCTTTACGGAAAATATACCAAAACCTGAATAATAGAGATTTTTTACCGTGGGGTGGCAAAACCACAGTTATTGTTTACTGGGGTATACCACACTTTTTTTAATAGAGATATTTGCGGCTGAACAGTGAGCGACACACTCCAACTGCTTTTTTTTTAGATACGAAAGGCCCAAAACTGGATAGTACAGCGATTTGACCCGTGGAACTGCGAAACCACACTGGGATGTCGGGCCTACACAAGACTATTTTCAACAGATATATTTTTGTGTCAGAACAGTCAGGAGACACTACTGTTTTTCTTTACGGAAAAAACTACCAAAAGCTGAATAATAGAGATTTTTTACCGTGGGGTGGCAAAACCACAGTTATTGTTTACTGGGGTATACCACACTTTTTTTAATAGAGATATTTGCGGCTGAACAGTGAGCGACACACTCCAACTGCTTTTTTTTTAGATACCAAAGGCCCAAAACTGGATAGTACAGCGATTTGACCCGTGGAACTGCGAAACCACACTGGGATGTCGGGCCTACACAAGACTATTTTCAACAGATATATTATTGTGTCACAACAGTCAGGAGACACTACTGTTTTTCTTTACGGAAAAAACTACCAAAAGCTGAATAATAGAGATTTTTTACCGTGGGATGGCAAAACCACAGTTATTGTTTACTGGGGAATACCACACTTTTTTAAATAGAGATATTTGCGGCTGAACAGTGAGGGACACACTCAAACTGCTTTTTTTTTAGATACCAAAGGCCCAAAACTGGATTGTACAGCGATTTGACCCGTGGAACTGCGAAACCACACTGGGATGTCGGGCCTACACAAGACTATTTTCAACAGATATATTTTTGTGTCACAACAGTCAGGAGACACTAATGTTTTTCTTTACGGAAAATATACCAAAACCTGAATAATAGAGATTTTTTACCGTGGGATGGAAAACCACAGTTATTGTTTACTGGGGTATACCACACTTTTTCAAATAGAGATATTTGTGACTGAACAGTGAGCGACACACTCAAACTGCTTTTTTTTTATAGATACCAAAGGCCCAAAACTGGATAGTACAGCGATTTGACCCATGGAACTGCGAAACCACACTGGGATGTCGGGCCTACACAAGACTATTTTCAACAGATATATTTTTGTGTCACAACAGTCAGGAGACACTACTGTTTTTCTTTACGGAAAAAACTACCTAAAGCTGAATAATAGAGATTTTTTACCGTGGGATGGCAAAACCACAATTATTGTTTACTGGGGTATACCACACTTTTTTAAATAGAGATATTTGCGGCTGAACAGTGAGCGACACACTCAAACTGCGTTTTTTTTAGATACCAAAGGCTCAAAACTGGATAGTACAGCGATTTGACCCATGGAACTGCGAAACCACACTGGGATGTCGGGCCTACACAAGACTATTTTCAACAGATATGTTTTTGTGTCACAACAGTCAGGAGACACTACTGTTTTTCTTTACGGAAAAACATACCAAAAGCTGAATAATAGAGATTTATTTACCGTGGGATGGCAAAACCACAGTTATTGTTTACTGGGGAATACCACACTTTTTTAAATAGAGATATTTGCGGCTGAACAGTGAGCGACACACTCAAACTGCTTTTTTTTAGATACCAAAGGCCCAAAACTGGATAGTACAGCGATTTGACCCATGGAACTGCGAAACCACACTGGGATGTCGGGCCTACACAAGACTATTTTCAACAGATATATTTTTGTGTCACAACAGTCAGGAGACACTACTGTTTTTCTTTACGGAAAAAACTACCAAAAGCTGAATAATAGAGATTTTTTACAGTGGGATGGCAAAACCACAGTTATTGTTTACTGGGGTATACCACACTTTTTTAAATAGAGATATTTGCGGCTGAACAGTGAGCGACACACTCAAACTGCTTTTTTTTTAGATCCCAAAAGCCCAAAACTGGATAGTACAGCGATTTGACCCGTGGAACTGCGAAACCACACTGGGATGTCGGGCCTACATAAGACTATTTTCGACAGATATATTTTTGTGTCACAACAGTCAGGAGACCCTACTGTTTTTCTTTACGGAAAATATACCAAAACATGAATAATAGAGATTTTTTACCGTGGGATGGCAAAACCACAGTTATTGTTTACTGGGGTATACAACACATTTTTAAATCGAGATATTTGCGGCTGAACAGTGAGCGACACACTCCAACTGCTTTTTTTTTAGATACCAAAGGCCCAAAACTGGATAGTACAGCGATTTGACAAATGGAACTGCGAAACCACACTGGGATGTCGGGCCCACACAAGACTATTTTCAACAGACATAATTTTGTGTCACAACAGTCAGGAGACACTATTGTTTTTCTTTACGGAAAAAACTACAAAAAGCTAAATAATAGAGATTTTTTACCCTGGGATGGCAAAACCACAGTTATTGTTTACTGGGGTATACCACACTTTTTTAAATAGAGATATTTGCGGCTGAACAGTGAGCCACACACTCAAACTGCACTTTTTTTAGATACCAAAGGCCCAAAACTGGATAGTACAGCATTTGACCCATGGAACTGCGAGACCACACTGGGATGTCGGGCCTACACAAGACTATTTTCAACAGATATATTTTTGTGTCTCAACAGTCAGGAGACACTACTGTTTTTCTTTACGGAAAAAACTACCTAAAGCTGAATAATAGAGATTTTTTACAGTGGGATGGCAAAACCACAGTTATTGTTTACTGGGGTATACCACACAATTTTAAATAGAGATATTTCCGACAGAACAGTGAGCGACACACTCAAACTGCTTTTTTTTTAGATACCAAAGGCCCAAAACTGGATAGTACAGCGATTTGACCCATGGAACTGCGTAACCACACTGGGATGTCGGGCCTACACAAGACTATTTTCAACAGATATATTTTTGTGTCACAACAGTCAGAAGACACTACTGTTTTTCTTTACGGAAAATATACCAAAACCTGAATAATAGAGATTTTTTACCGTGGGGTGGCAAAACCACAGTTATTGTTTACTGGGGTATACCACACTTTTTTAAATAGAGATATTTGCGGCTGAACAGTGAGCGACACACTCAAACTGCTTTTTTTTTAGATACCAAAGGCCCAAAACTGGATAGTACAGCGATTTGACAAATGGAACTGCGAAACCACACTGGGATGTCGGGCCCACACAAGACTATTTTCAACAGACATAATTTTGTGTCACAACAGTCAGGAGACACTATTGTTTTTCTTTACGGAAAAAACTACAAAAAGCTAAATAATAGAGATTTTTTACCCTGGGATGGCAAAACCACAGTTATTGTTTACTGGGGTATACCACACTTTTTTAAATAGAGATATTTGCGGCTGAACAGTGAGCCACACACTCAAACTGCACTTTTTTTAGATACCAAAGGCCCAAAACTGGATAGTACAGCATTTGACCCATGGAACTGCGAGACCACACTGGGATGTCGGGCCTACACAAGACTATTTTCAACAGATATATTTTTGTGTCTCAACAGTCAGGAGACACTACTGTTTTTCTTTACGGAAAAAACTACCTAAAGCTGAATAATAGAGATTTTTTACAGTGGGATGGCAAAACCACAGTTATTGTTTACTGGGGTATACCACACAATTTTAAATAGAGATATTTCCGACAGAACAGTGAGCGACACACTCAAACTGCTTTTTTTTTAGATACCAAAGGCCCAAAACTGGATAGTACAGCGATTTGACCCATGGAACTGCGTAACCACACTGGGATGTTGGGCCTACACAAGACTATTTTCAACAGATATATTTTTGTGTCACAACAGTCAGAAGACACTACTGTTTTTCTTTACGGAAAATATACCAAAACCTGAATAATAGAGATTTTTTACCGTGGGGTGGCAAAACCACAGTTATTGTTTACTGGGGTATACCACACTTTTTTAAATAGAGATATTTGCGGCTGAACAGTGAGCGACACACTCAAACTGCTTTTTTTTTAGATACCAAAGGCCCAAAACTGGATAGTACAGCGATTTGACCCGTGGAACTGCGAAACCACACTGGGATGTCGGGCCTACACAAGACTATTTTCAACAGATATATTATTGTGTCACAACAGTCAGGAGACACTACTGTTTTTCTTTAAGGAAAAAACTACCAAAAGCTGAATAATAGAGATTTTTTACCGTGGGATGGCAAAACCACAGTTATTGTTTACTGGGGAATACCACACTTTTTTAAATAGAGATATTTGCGGCTGAACAGTGAGCGACACACTCAAACTGCTTTTTTTTAGATACCAAAGGCCCAAAACTGGATAGTACAGCGATTTGACCCATGGAACTGCGAAACCACACTGGGATGTCGGGCCTACACAAGACTATTTTCAACAGATATATTTTTGTGTCACAACAGTCAGGAGACACTACTGTTTTTCTTTATGGAAAATATACCAAAACCTGAATAATAGAGATTTTTTACGTGGGATGGCAAAACCACAGTTATTCTTTACTGGGGTATACCACAATTTTTTAAATAGAGATATTTGCGACTGAACAGTGAGCGACACACTCAAACTGCTTTTTTTTTAGATACCAAAGGCCCAAAACTGTATAGTACAGCGATTTGACCCATGGAACTGCGAAACCACACTGGGATGTCGGGCCTACACAAGACTATTTTCAACAGATATATTTTTGTGTCACAACAGTCAGGAGACACTACTGTTTTTCTTTACGGAAAAAACTACCAAAAGCTGAATAATAGAGATTTTTTACAGTGGGATGGCAAAACCACAGTTATTGTTTACTGGGGTATACCACACTTTTTTAAATAGAGATATTTGCGGCTGAACAGTGAGCGACACACTCAAACTGCTTTTTTTTTGATCCCAAAAGCCCAAAACTGGATAGTACAGCGATTTGACCCGTGGAACTGCGAAACCACACTGGGATGTCGGGCCTACACAAGACTATTTTCAACAGATATATTTTTGTGTCACAACAGTCAGGAGACACTACTGTTTTTCTTTACGGAAAAAACTACCTAAAGCTGAATAATAGAGATTTTTTACCGTGGGATGGCAAAACCACAGTTATTGTTTACTGGGGTATACCACACTTTTTTAAATAGAGATATTTGCGGCTGAACAGTGAGCGACACACTCAAACTGCTTTTTTTTTAGATACCAAAGGCTCAAAACTGGATAGTACAGCGATTTGACCCATGGAACTGCGAAACCACACTGGGATGTCGGGCCAACACAAGACTATTTTCAACAGATATGTTTTTGTGTCACAACAGTCAGGAGACCCTACTGTTTTTCTTTACGGAAAATATACCAAAACATGAATAATAGAGATTTTTTACCGTGGGATGGCAAAACCACAGTTATTGTTTACTGGGGTATACAACACATTTTTAAATCGAGATATTTGCGGCTGAACAGTGAGCGACACACTCCAACTGCTTTTTTTTTAGATACCAAAGGCCCAAAACTGGATAGTACAGCGATTTGACAAATGGAACTGCGAAACCACACTGGGATTTCGGGCCCACACAAGACTATTTTCAACAGACATAATTTTGTGTCACAACAGTCAGGAGACACTATTGTTTTTCTTTACGGAAAAAACTACAAAAAGCTAAATAATAGAGATTTTTTACCCTGGGATGGCAAAACCACAGTTATTGTTTACTGGGGTATACCACACTTTTTTAAATAGAGATATTTGCGGCTGAACAGTGAGCCACACACTCAAACTGCACTTTTTTTAGATACCAAAGGCCCAAAACTGGATAGTACAGCATTTGACCCGTGGAACTGCGAGACCACACTGGGATGTCGGGCCCACACAAGACTATTTTCAACAGATATATTTTTGTGTCTCAACAGTCAGGAGACACTACTGTTTTTCTTTACGGAAAAAACTACCTAAAGCTGAATAATAGAGATTTTTTACCGTGGGATGGCAAAACCACAGTTATTGTTTACTGGGGTATACCACACTTTTTTAAATAGAGATATTTGCGGCAGAACAGTGAGCGACACACTCAAACTGCTTTTTTTTTAGATACCAAAGGCCCAAAACAGGATAGTACAGTGATTTGACCCATGGAACTGCGAAACCACACTGGGATGTCGGGCCTACACAAGACTATTTTCAACAGATATATTTTTGTGTCACAACAGTCAGGAGACACTACTGTTTTTCTTTACGGAAAATATACCAAAAGCTGAATAATAGAGATTTTTTACCGTGGGATGGCAAAACCACAGTTATTGTTTACTGGGGTATACCACACTTTTTTAAATAGAGATATTTGCGGCTGAACAGTAAGCGACACACTCCAACTGCTTTTTTTTAGATACCAAAGGCCCAAAACTGGATAGTACAGCATTTGACCCGTGGAACTGCGAGACCACACTGGGATGTCGGGCCTACACAAGACTATTTTCAACAGATATATTTTTGTGTCACAACAGTCAGGAGACACTACTGTTTTTCTTTACGGAAAAAACTACCTAAAGCTGAATAATAGAGATTTTTTACAGTGGGATGGCAAAACCACAGTTATTGTTTACTGGGGTATACCACACTTTTTTAAATAGAGATATTTGCGGCAGAACAGTGAGCGACACACTCAAACTGCTTTTTTTTTAGATACCAAAGGCCCAAAACAGGATAGTACAGGGATTTGACCCATGGAACTGCGAAACCACACTGGGATGTCGGGCCTACACAAGACTATTTTCAACAGATATATTTTTGTGTCACAACAGTCAGGAGACACTACTGTTTTTCTTTACGGAAAATATACCAAAAGCTGAATAATAGAGATTTTTTACCATGGGATGGCAAAACCACAGTTATTGTTTACTGGGGTATACCACACTTTTTTTAATAGAGATATTTGCGGCTGAACAGTGAGCGACACACTCCAACTGCTTTTTTTTTAGATACCAAAGGCCCAAAACTGGATAGTACAGCGATTTGACCCGTGGAACTGCGAAACCACACTGGGATGTCGGGCCTACACAAGACTATTTTCAACAGATATATTATTGTGTCACAACAGTCAGGAGACACTACTGTTTTTCTTTACGGAAAAAACTACCAAAAGCTGAATAATAGAGATTTTTTACCGTGGGATGGCAAAACCACAGTTATTGTTTACTGGGGAATACCACACTTTTTTAAATAGAGATATTTGCGGCTGAACAGTGAGCGACACACTCAAACTGCTTTTTTTTAGATACCAAAGGCCCAAAACTGGATAGTACAGCGATTTGACCCATGGAACTGCGAAACCACACTGGGATGTCGGGCCTACACAAGACTATTTTCAACAGATATATTTTTGTGTCACAACAGTCAGGAGACACTACTGTTTTTCTTTATGGAAAATATACCAAAACCTGAATAATAGAGATTTTTTACGTGGGATGGCAAAACCACAGTTATTGTTTACTGGGGTATACCACACTTTTTTAAATAGAGATATTTGTGACTGAACAGTGAGCGACACACTCAAACTGCTTTTTTTTTAGATACCAAAGGCCCAAAACTGTATAGTACAGCGATTTGACCCATGGAACTGCGAAACCAAACTGGGATGTCGGGCCTACACAAGACTATTTTCAACAGATATATTTTTGTGTCACAACAGTCAGGAGACACTACTGTTTTTCTTTACGGAAAATATACCAAAACCTGAATAATAGAGATTTTTTACCGTGGGATGGAAAAACCACAGTTATTGTTTACTGGGGTATACCACACTTTTTTAAATAGAGATATTTGCGGCTGAACAGTGAGCGACACACTCAAACAGCTTTTTTTTTAGATCCCAAAAGCCCAAAACTGGATAGTACAGCGATTTGACCCGTGGAACTGCGAAACCACACTGGGATGTCGGGCCTACATAAGACTGTTTTCGACAGATATATTTTTGTGTCACAACAGTCAGGAGACCCTACTGTTTTTCTTTACGGAAAATATACCAAAACATGAATAATAGAGATTTTTTACCGTGGGATGGCAAAACCACAGTTATTGTTTACTGGGGTATACCACACATTTTTAAATCGAGATTTTTGCGGCTGAACAGTGAGCGACACACTCCAACTGCTTTTTTTTTAGATACCAAAGGCCCAAAACTGGATAGTACAGCGATTTGACAAATGGAACTGCGAAACCACACTGGGATGTCGGGCCCACACAAGACTATTTTCAACAGATATAATTTTGTGTCACAACAGTCAGGAGACACTATTGTTTTTCTTTACGGAAAAAACTACAAAAAGCTAAATAATAGAGATTTTTTACCCTGGGATGGCAAAACCACAGTTATTGTTTACTGGGGTATACCACACTTTTTTAAATAGAGATATTTGCGGCTGAACAGTGAGCGACACCCTCAAACTGCTTTTTTTTTTAGATACCAAAGGCCCAAAACTGGATAGTACAGCGATTTGACCCATGGAACTGCGAAACCACACTGGGATGTCGGGCCTACACAAGACTATTTTCAACAGATATATTTTTGTGTCACAACAGTCAGGAGACACTACTGTTTTTCTTTACGGAAAATATACCAAAACCTGAATAATAGAGATTTTTTACCGTGGGATGGCAAAACCACAGTTATTGTTTACTGGGGTATATCACACTTTTTTAAATAGAGATATTTGCGGCTGAACAGTGAGCGACACACTCAAACTGCTTTTTTTTAAGATCCCAAAGGCCCAAAACTGGATAGTACAGCGATTTGACCCGTGGAACTGCGAAACCACACTAGGATGTCGGGCCTACACAAGACTATTTTCAACAGATATATTTTTGTGTCACAACAGTCAGGAGACACTACTGTTTTTCTTTACGGAAAATATACCAAAACCTGAATAATAGAGATTTTTTACCGTGGGATGGAAAAACCACAGTTATTGTTTATTGGGGTATACCACGCTTTTTTAAATAGAGATATTTGCGGCTGAACAGTGAGCGACACACTCAAACTGCTTTTTTTTTAGATACCAAAGGCCCAAAACTGGATAGTACAGCGATTTGACCCATGGAACTGCGAAACCACACGGGGTTGTCGGGCCTACACAAGACTATTTTCAACAGATATATTTTTGTGTCACAACAGTCAGGAGACACTACTGTTTTTCTTTACGGAAAAAACTACCTAAAGCTGAATAATAGAGATTTTTTACCGTGGGATGCCAAAACCACAGTTATTGTTTACTGGGGTATACCACACTTTTTTAAATAGAGATATTTGCGGCTGAACAGTGAGCGACACACTCAAACTGCTTTTTTTTTAGATACCAAAGGCTCAAAACTGGATAGTACAGCGATTTGACCCATGGAACTGCGAAACCACACTGGGATGTCGGGCCAACACAAGACTATTTTCAACAGATATGTTTTTGTGTCACAACAGTCAGGAGACACTACTGTTTTTCTTTACGGAAAAACCTCCCAAAAGCTGAATAATAGACATTTTTTTTACCGTGGGATGGCAAAACCACAGTTATTGTTTACTGGGGTATACCACACTTTTTTAAATAGAGATATTTGCGGCTGAACAGTGAGCGACACACTCAAACTGCATTTTTTTTAGATACCAAAGGCCCAAAACAGGATAGTACAGCATTTGACCCGTGGAACTGCGAAACCACACTGGGATGTCGGGCCTACACAAGACTATTTTCAACAGATATATTTTTGTGTCACAACAGTCAGGAGACACTACTGTTTTTCTTTACGGAAAATATACCAAAACCTGAATAATAGAGATTTTTTACCCTGGGATGGCAAAACCACAGTTATTGTTTACTGGGGTATACCACACTTTTTTAAATAGAGATATTTGCGGCTGAACAGTGAGCGACACACTCAAACTGCTTTTTTTTTAGATACCAAAGGCCCAAAACTGGATAGTACAGCGATTTGACCCATGGAACTGCGAAACCACACTGGGATGTCGGACCTACACAAGACTATTTTCAACAGATATATTTTTGTGTCACAACAGTCAGGAGACACTACTGTTTTTCTTTACGGAAAATATACCAAAACCTGAATAATAGAGATTTTTTACCGTGGGATGGCAAAACCACAGTTATTGTTTACTGGGGTATATCACACTTTTTTAAATAGAGATATTTGCGGCTGAACAGTGAGCGTCACACTCAAACTGCTTTTTTTAAGATACCAAAGGCCCAAAACTGGATAGTACAGCGATTTGACCCGTGGAACTGCGAAACCACACTGGGATGTTTGGCCTACACAAGACTATTTTCAACAGATATATTATTGTGTCACAACAGTCAGGAGACACTACTTTTTTTCTTTACGGAAAAAACTACCAAAAGCTGAATATTAGAGATTTTTTACCGTGGGATGGCAAAACCACAGTTATTGTTTACTGGGGTATACCACACTTTTTTAAATAGAGATATTTGTGGCTGAACAGTGAGCGACACACTCAAACTGCTTTTTTTTAAGATCCCAAAGGCCCAAAACTGGATAGTACAGCGATTTGACCCATGGAACTGCGAAACCACACTATGATGTCGGGCCTACACAAGACTATTTTCAACAGATATATTTTTGTGTCACAACAGTCAGGAGACACTACTGTTTTTCTTTACGGAAAATATACCAAAACCTGAATAATAGAGATTTTTTACCGTGGGATGGCAAAACCACAGTTATTGTTTACTGGGGTATACCACACTTTTTTAAATAGAGATATTTGCGGCTGAACAGTGAGCGACACACTCAAACTGCTTTTTTTTTAGATACCAAAGGCTCTAAACTGGATAGTACAGCGATTTGACCCATGGAACTGCGAAACCACACTGGGATGTCGGGCCAACACAAGACTATTTTCAACAGATATGTTTTTGTGTCACAACAGTCAGGAGACACTACTGTTTTTCTTTACGGAAAAACCTCCCAAAAGCTGAATAATAGACATTTTTTTTACCGTGGGATGGCAAAACCACAGTTATTGTTTACTGGGGTATACCACACTTTTTTAAATAGAGATATTTGCATCTGAACAGTGAGCGACACACTCAAACTGCATTTTTTTTAGATACCAAAGGCCCAAAACAGGATAGTACAGCATTTGACCCGTGGAACTGCGAAACCACACTGGGATGTCGGGCCTACACAAGACTATTTTCAACAGATATATTTTTGTGTCACAACAGTCAGGAGACACTACTGTTTTTCTTTACGGAAAATATACCAAAACCTGAATAATAGCGATTTTTTACCGTGGGATGGCAAAAGCACAGTTATTGTTTACTGGGGTATACCACACATTTTTAAATCGAGATATTTGCGGCTGAACAGTGAGCGACACACTCCAACTGCTTTTTTTTTAGATACCAAAGGCCCAAAACTGGATAGTACAGCGATTTGACAAATGGAACTGCGAAACCACACTGGGATGTCGGGCCTACAAAAGACTATTTTCAACAGATATAATTTTGTGTCACAACAGTCAGGAGACACTATTGTTTTTCTTTACGGAAAAAACTACAAAAAGCTGAATAATAGAGATTTTTTACCCTGGGATGGCAAAACCACAGTTATTGTTTATTGGGGTATACCACACTTTTTTAAATAGAGATATTTGGGGCTGAACAGTGAGCGACACACTCAAACTGCTTTTTTTTAGATACCAAAGGCCCAAAACTGGTTAGTACAGCGATTTGACCCATGGAACTGCGAAACCACACTGGGATGTCGGGCCTACACAAGACTATTTTCAACAGATATATTTTTGTGTCACAACAGTCAGGAGACACTACTGTTTTTCTTTACGGAAAAACTACCTAAAGCTGAATAATAGAGATTTTTTACCGTGGGATGGCAAAACCACAGTTATTGTTTACTGGGGTATACCACACTTTTTTAAATAGAGATATTTGCGGCTGAACAGTGAGCGTCACACTCAAACTACTTTTTTTTAGATACCAAAGGCCCAAAACTGGATAGTACAGCGATTTGACCCGTGGAACTGCGAAACCACACTGGGATGTTGGGCGTACACAAGACTATTTTCAACAGATATATTATTGTGTCACAACAGTCAGGAGACACTACTGTTTTTCTTTACGGAAAAAACTACCAAAAGCTGAATAATAGAGATTTTTTACCATGGGATGGCAAAACCACAGTTATTGTTTACTGGGGTATACCACACTTTTTTAAATAGAGATATTTGCGGCTGAACAGTGAGCGACACACTCAAACTGCTTTTTTTTAGATACCAAATGCCCAAAACTGGATAGTACAGCGATTTGACCCATGGAACTGCGAAACCACACTGGGATGTCGGGCCTACACGAGACTATTTTCAACAGATATATTTTTGTGTCACAACAGTCAGGAGACACTACTGTTTTTCTTTACGGAAAATATACCAAAACCTGAATAATAGAGATTTTTTACGTGGGATGGCAAAACCACAGTTAATGTTTACTGGGGTATACCACACTTTTTTAAATAGAGATATTTGCGACTGAACAGTGAGCGACACACTCAAACTGCTTTTTTTTTAGATACCAAAGGCCCAAAACTGTATAGTACAGCGATTTGACCCATGGAACTGCGAAACCACACTGGGATGTCGGGCCTACACAAGACTATTTTCAACAGATATATTTTTGTGTCACAACAGTCAGGAGACACTACTGTTTTTCTTTACGGAAAAAACTACCAAAAGCTGAATAATAGAGATTTTTTACAGTGGGATGGCAAAACCACAGTTATTGTTTACTAGGTTATACCACACTTTTTTAAATAGAGATATTTGCGGCTGAACAGTGAGCGACACACTCAAACTGCTTTTTTTTTAGATACCAAAGGCCCAAAACTGGATAGTACAGCGATTTGACCCATGGAACTGCGAAACCACACTGGGATGTCGGGCCTACACAAGACTATTTTCGACAGATATATTTTTGTGTCACAACAGTCAGGAGACACTACTGTTTTTCTTTACGGAAAATATACCAAAACCTGAATAATAGAGATTTTTTACCGTGGGATGGCAAAACCACAGTTATTGTTTACTGAGGTATACCACACATTTTTAAATAGAGATATTTGCGGCTGAACAGTGAGCGACACACTCCAACTGCTTTTTTTTTAGATCCCAAAGGCCCAAAACTGGATAGTACAGCGATTTGACAAATGGAACTGCGAAACCACACTGGGATGTCGGGCCTACACAAGACTATTTTCAACAGATATAATTTTGTGTCACAACAGTCAGGAGACACTATTGTTTTTCTTTACGGAAAAAACTACAAAAAGCTGAATAATAGAGATTTTTTACGTGGGATGGCAAAACCACAGTTATTGTTTACTGGGGTATACCACACTTTTTTAAATAGAGATATTTGCGGCTGAACAGTGAGCGACACACTCAAACTGCTTTTTTTTTAGATACCAAAGGCCCAAAACTGGATAGTACAGCGATTTGACCCATGGAACTGCGAAACCACACTGGGATGTCGGGCCTACACAAGACTATTTTCAACAGATATATTTTTGTTTCACAACAGTCAGGGACACTACTGTTTTTCTTTACGGAAAATATACCAAAACCTGAATAATAGAGATTTTTTACGTGGAATGGCAAAACCACAGTTATTGTTTATTGGGGTATACCACACTTTTTTAAATAGAGATATTTGCGACTGAACAGTGAGCGACACACTCAAACTGCTTTTTTTTTAGATACCAAAGGCCCAAAACTGTATAGTACAGCGATTTGACCCATGGAACTGCGAAACCACACTGGGATGTCGGGCCTACACAAGACTATTTTCAACAGATATATTTTTGTGTCACAACAGTCAGGAGACACTACTGTTTTTCTTTACGGAAAAAACTACCAAAAGCTGAATAATAGAGATTTTTTACAGTGGGATGGCAAAACCACAGTTATTGTTTACTGGGTTATACCACACTTTTTTAAATAGAGATATTTGCGGTTGAACAGTGAGCGACACACTCAAACTGCTTTTTTTTTAGACACCAAAGGCCCAAAACTGGATAGTACAGCGATTTGACCCATGGAACTGCGAAACCACACTGGGATGTCGGGCCTGCACAGGACTATTTTCAACAGATATAATTTTGTGTCACAACAGTCAGGAGACACTATTGTTTTTCTTTACGGAAAAAACTACAAAAAGCTGAATAAGAGAGATTTTTTCCCTGGGATGGCAAAACCACAGTTATTGTTTACTGGGGTATACCACACTTTTTTAAATAGAGATATTTGCGGCTGAACAGTGAGCGACACACTCAAACTGCTTTTTTTTTAGATACCAAAGGCCCAAAACTGGATAGTACAGCGATTTGACCCATGGAACTGCGAAACCACACTGGGATGTCGGGCCTACACAAGACTATTTTCAACAGATATATTTTTGTGTCACAACAGTCAGGAGACACTACTGTTTTTCTTTACGAAAAATATACCAAAACCTGAATAATAGAGATTTTTTACCGTGGGATGGCAAAACCACAGTTATTGTTTACTGGGGTATATCACACTTTTTTAAATAGAGATATTTGCGGCTGAACAGTGAGCGTCACACTCAAACTGCTTTTTTTTAGATACCAAAGGCCAAAACTGGATAGTACAGCGATTTGACCCGTGGAACTGCGAAACCACACTGGGATGTTGGGCCTACACAAGACTATTTTCAACAGATATATTATTGTGTCACAACAGTCAGGAGACACTACTGTTTTTCTTTACGGAAAAAACTACCAAAAGCTGAATATTAGAGATTTTTTACCGTGGGATGGCAAAACCACAGTTATTGTTTACTGGGGTATACCACACTTTTTTAAATAGAGATATTTGTGGCTGAACAGTGAGCGACACACTCAAACTGCTTTTTTTTAAGATACCAAAGGCCCAAAACTGGATAGCACAGCGATTTGACCCGTGGAACTGCGAAACCACACTGGGATGTCGGGCCTACACAAGACTATTTTCAACAGATATATTATTGTGTCACAACAGTCAGGAGACACTACTGTTTTTCTTAACGGAAAATATACCAAAACCTGAATAATAGAGATTTTTTACCGTGGGATGGAAAAACCACAGTTATTGTTTACTGGGGTATACCACACATTTTTAAATAGAGATATTTGCGGCTGAACAGTGAGCGACACACTCAAACTGCTTTTTTTTTAGATACCAAAGGCCCAAAACTGGATAGTACAGCGATTTGACCCATGGAACTGTGAAACCACACTGGGATGTCGGGCCTACACAAGACTATTTTCAACAGATATATTTTTGTGTCACAACAGTCAGGAGACACTACTGTTTTTCTTTACGGAAAAAACTACCTAAAGCTGAATAATAGAGATTTTTTCCCTGGGATGGCAAAACCACAGTTATTGTTTACTGGGGTATACCACACTTTTTTAAATAGAGATAGTTGCGGCTGAACAGTGAGCGACACACTCAAACTGCTTTTTTTTTAGATACCAAAGGCCCAAAACTGGATAGTACAGCGATTTGACCCATGGAACTGCGAAACCACACTGGGATGTCGGGCCTACACAAGACTATTTTCAACAGATATATTTTTGTGTCACAACAGTCAGGAGACACTACTGTTTTTCTTTACGGAAAATATACCAAAACCTGAATAATAGAGATTTTTTACCATGGGATGGCAAAACCACAGTTATTGTTTACTGGGGTATATCACACTTTTTTAAATAGAGATATTTGCGGCTGAACAGTGAGCGTCACACTCAAACTGCTTTTTTTTAGATACCAAAGGCCCAAAACTGGATAGTACAGCGATTTGACCCGTGGAACTGCGAAACCACACTGGGATGTTGGGCCTACACAAGACTATTTTCAACAGATATATTATTGTGTCACAACAGTCAGGAGACACTACTGTTTTTCTTTACGGAAAAAACTACCTAAAGCTGAATAATAGAGATTTTTTACCGTGGGATGGCAAAACCACAGTTATTGTTTACTGGGGTATACCACACTTTTTTAAATAGAGATATTTGCGGCTGAACAGTGAGCGACACACTCAAACTGCTTTTTTTTTAGATACCAAAGGCTCAAAACTGGATAGTACAGCGATTTGACCCATGGAACTGCGAAACCACACTGGGATGTCGGGCCTACACAAGACTATTTTCAACAGATATGTTTTTGTGTCCCAACACTCAGGAGACACTACTGTTTTTCTTTACGGAAAAAACTACCAAAAGCTGAATAATAGAGATTTTTTACCGTGGGATGGCAAAACCACAGTTATTGTTTACTGGGGAATACCACACTTTTTTAAATAGAGATATTTGCGGCTGAACAGTGAGCGACACACTCAAACTGCTTTTTTTTTAGATCCCAAAGGCCCAAAACTGGATAGAACAGCGATTTGACCCGTGGAACTGAGAAACCACACTGGGATGTCGGGCCTACATAAGACTATTTTCAACAGATATATTTTTGTGTCACAACAGTCAGGAGACACTACTGTTTTTCTTTATGGAAAAAACTACCAAAAACTGAATAATAGAGATTTTTTACAGTGGGATGGCAAAACCACAGTTATTGTTTACTGGGTTATACCACACTTTTTTATATAGAGATATTTGCGGCTGAACAGTGAGCGACACACTCAAACTGCTTTTTTTTTAGATACCAAAGGCCCAAAACTGGATAGTACAGCGATTTGACCCATGGAACTGCGAAACCACACTGGGATGTCGGGCCTACACAAGACTATTTTCAACAGATATATTTTTGTGTCACAACAGTCAGGAGACACTACTGTTTTTCTTTACGGAAAATATACCAAAACCTGAATAATAGAGATTTTTTACCGTGGGATGGCAAAACCACAGTTATTGTTTACTGGGGTATACCACACATTTTTAAATAGAGATATTTGCGGCTGAACAGTGAGCGACACTCCAACTGCTTTTTTTTTAGATACCAAAGGCCCAAAACTGGATAGTACAGCGATTTGACAAATGGAACTGCGAAACCACACTGGGATGTCGGGCCTACACAAGACTATTTTCAACAGATATAATTTTGTGTCACAACAGTCAGGAGACACTATTGTTTTTCTTTACGAAAAAAACTACAAAAAACTGAATAATAGAGATTTTTTCCCTGGGATGGCAAAACCACAGTTATTGTTTACTGGGGTATACCACACTTTTTTAAATAGAGATATTTGCGGCTGAACAGTGAGCGACACACTCAAACTGCTTTTTTTTTAGATACCAAAGGCCCAAAACTGGATAGTACAGCGATTTGACCCATGGAACTGCGAAACCACACTGGGATGTCGGGCCTACACAAGACTATTTTCAACAGATATATTTTTGTGTCACAACAGTCAGGAGACACTACTGTTTTTCTTTACGGAAAATATACCAAAACCTGAATAATAGAGATTTTTTACCGTGGGATGGCAAAACCACAGTTATTGTTTACTGGGGTATATCACACTTTTTTAAATAGAGATATTTGCGGCTGAACAGTGAGCGTCACACTCAAACTGCTTTTTTTTAGATACCAAAGGCCAAAACTGGATAGTACAGCGATTTGACCCGTGGAACTGCGAAACCACACTGGGATGTTGGGCCTACACAAGACTATTTTCAACAGATATATTATTGTGTCACAACAGTCAGGAGACACTACTGTTTTTCTTTACGGAAAAAACTACCAAAAGCTGAATAATAGAGATTTTTTACAGTGGGATGGCAAAACCACAGTTATTGTTTACTGGGGTATACCACACTTTTTTAAATAGAGATATATGCGGCTGAACAGTGAGCGACACACTCAAACTGCTTTTTTTTTTTATACCAAAGGCCCAAAACTGGATAGTACAGCGATTTGACCCATGGAACTGCGAAACCACACTGTAATGTCGGGCCTACACAAGACTATTTTCAACAGATATGTTTTTGTGTCCCAACACTCAGGAGACACTACTGTTTTTCTTTACGGAAAAAACTACCAAAAGCTGAATAATAGAGATCTTTTACCGTGGGATGGCAAAACCACAGTTATTGTTTACTGGGGAATACCACACTTTTTTTAATAGAGATATTTGCGGCTGAACAGTGAGCGACACACTCAAACTGCTTTTTTTTTAGATTCCAAAGGCCCAAAACTGGATAGAACAGCGATTTGACCCGTGGAACTGCGAAACCACACTGGGATGTCGGGCCTACATAAGACTATTTTCAACAGATATATTTTTGTGTCACAACAGTCAGGAGACACTACTGTTTTTCTTTATGGAAAAAACTACCAAAAGCTGAATAATAGAGATTTTTTACAGTGGGATGGCAAAACCACAGTTATTGTTTTCTGGGTTATACCACACTTTTTTAAATAGAGATATTTGCGGCTGAACAGTGAGCGACACACTCAAACTGCTTTTTTTTTAGATACCAAAGGCCCAAAACTGGATAGTACAGCGATTTGACCCATGGAACTGCGAAACCACACTGGGATGTCGGGCCTACACAAGACTATTTTCAACAGATATATTTTTGTGTCACAACAGTCAGGAGACACTACTGTTTTTCTTTACGGAAAATATACCAAAACCTGAATAATAGAGATTTTTTACCGTGGGATGGCAAAACCACAGTTATTGTTTACTGGGGTATACCACACATTTTTAAATAGAGATATTTGCGGCTGAACAGTGAGCGACACACTCCAACTGCTTTTTTTTTAGATACCAAAGGCCCAAAACTGGATAGTACAGCGATTTGACAAATGGAACTGCGAAACCACACTGGGATGTCGGGCCTACACAAGACTATTTTCAACAGATATAATTTTGTGTCACAACAGTCAGGAGACACTACTGTTTTTCTTTACGGAAAAAAATACAAAAAGCTGAATAATAGAGATTTTTTACCGTGGGATGGCAAAACCACAGTTATTGTTTACTGGGGTATACCACACTTTTTTAAATAGAGATATTTGCGGCTGAACAGTGAGCGTCACACTCAAACTGCTTTTTTTTAGATACCAAAGGCCAAAACTGGATAGTACAGCGATTTGACCCGTGGAACTGCGAAACCACACTGGGATGTTGGGCCTACACAAGACTATTTTCAACAGATATATTATTGTGTCACAACAGTCAGGAGACACTACTGTTTTTCTTTACGGAAAAAACTACCAAAAGCTGAATATTAGAGATTTTTTACCGTGGGATGGCAAAACCACAGTTATTGTTTACTGGGGTATACCACACTTTTTTAAATAGAGATATTTGTGGCTGAACAGTGAGTGACACACTCAAACTGCTTTTTTTTAAGATCCCAAAGGCCCAAAACTGGATAGTACAGCGATTTGACCCGTGGAACTGCGAAACCACACTGGGATGTCGGGCCTACACAAGACTATTTTCAACAGATATATTTTTGTGTCACAACAGTCAGGAGACACTACTGTTTTTCTTTACGGAAAATATACCAAAACCTGAATAATAGAGATTTTTTACCGTGGGATGGAAAAACCACAGTTATTGTTTACTGGGGTATACCACACTTTTTTAAATAGAGATATTTGCGGCTGAACAGTGAGCGACACACTCAAACTGCTTTTTTTTTAGATACCAAAGGCCCAAAACTGGATAGTACAGCGATTTAACCCATGGAACTGCGAAACCACACTAGGATGTCGGGCCTACACAAGACTATTTTCAACAGATATATTTTTGTGTCCCAACACTCAGGAGACACTACTGTTTTTCTTTACGGAAAAAACTACAAAAAGCTGAATAATAGAGATTTTTTACCGTGGGATGGCAAAACCACAGTTATTGTTTACTGGGGAATACCACACTTTTTTAAATAGAGATGTTTGCGGCTGAACAGTGAGCGACACACTCAAACTGCTTTTTTTTTAGATCCCAAAGGCCCAAAACTGGATAGAAGAGCGATTTGACCGGTGGAACTGCGAAACCACACTGGGATGTCGGGCCTACATAAGACTATTTTCAACAGATATATTTTTGTGTCACAACAGTCAGGAGACACTACTGTTTTTCTTTACGGAAAAACCTACCAAAAGCTGAATAATAGACATTTTTTTTACCGTGGGATGGCAAAACCACAGTTATTGTTTACTGGGGTATACCACACTTTTTTAAATAGAGATATTTGCGGCTGAACAGTGAGCGACACACTCAAACTGCATTTTTTTTAGATACCAAAGGCTCAAAACAGGATAGTACAGCATTTGACCCGTGGAACTGCAAAACCACACTGGGATGTCGGGCCTACACAAGACTATTTTCAACAGATATATTTTTGTGTCACAACAGTCAGGAAACACTACTGTTTTTCTTTACAGAAAATATACCAAAACCTGAATAATAGAGATTTTTTACCGTGGGATGGCAAAACCACAGTTATTGTTTACTGGGGTATACCACACATTTTTAAATCGAGATATTTGCGGCTGAACAGTGAGCGACACACTCCAACTGCTTTTTTTTTAGATACCAAAGGCCCAAAACTGGATAGTACAGCGATTTGACAAATGGAACTGCGAAACCACACTGGGATGTCGGGCCTACACAAGACTATTTTCAACAGATATAATTTTGTGTCACAACAGTCAGGAGACACTATTGTTTTTCTTTACGGAAAAAACTACAAAAAGCTGAATAATAGAGATTTTTTACCCTGGGATGGCAAAACCACAGTTATTGTTTACTCGGGTATACCACACTTTTTCAAAATAGAGATATTTGCGGCTGAACAGTGAGCGACACACTCAAACTGCTTTTTTTTTAGATACCAAAGGCCCAAAACTGGATAGTACAGCGATTTGACCCATGGAACTGCGAAACCACACTGGGATGTTGGGCCTACACAAGACTATTTTCAACAGATATATTTTTGTGTCACAACAGTCAGGAGACACTACTGTTTTTCTTTACGGAAAATATACCAAAACCTGAATAATAGAGATTTTTTACCGTGGGATGGCAAAACCACAGTTATTGTTTACTGGGGTATATCACACTTTTTTAAATAGAGATATTTGCGGCTGAACAGTGAGCGTCACACTCAAACTGCTTTTTTTTAGATACCAAAGGCCCAAAACTGGATAGTACAGCGATTTGACCCGTGGAACTGCGAAACCACACTGGGATGTTGGGCCTACACAAGACTATTTTCAACAGATATATTATTGTGTCACAACAGTCAGGAGACACTACTGTTTTTCTTTACGGAAAAAACTGCCAAAAGCTGAATATTAGAGATTTTTTACCGTGGGATGGCATAACCACAGTTATTGTTTACTGGGGTATACCACACTTTTTTAAATAGAGATATTTGTGGCTGAACAGTGAGCGACACACTCAAACTGCTTTTTTTTAAGATCCCAAAGGCCCAAAACTGGATAGTACAGCGATTTGACCCGTGGAACTGCGAAACCATACTGGGATGTCGGGCCTACACAACACTATTTTCAACAGATATATTTTTGTCTCACAACAGTCAGGAGACACTACTGTTTCTCTTAACGGAAAATATACCAAAACCTGAATAATAGAGATTTTTTACCGTGGGATGGAAAAACCACAGTTATTGTTTACTGGGGTATATCACACTTTTTTAAATAGAGATATTTGCTGCTGAACAGTGAGCGTCACACTCAAACTGCTTTTTTTTAGATACCAAAGGCCCAAAACTGGATAGTACAGCGATTTGACCCGTGGAACTGCGAAACCACACTGGGATGTTGGGCCTACACAAGACTATTTTCAACAGATATATTATTGTGTCACAACAGTCAGGAGACACTACTGTTTTTCTTTACGGAAAAACCTACCAAAAGCTGAATAATAGAGATTTTTTTACCGTGGGATGGCAAAACCACAGTTATTGTTTACTGGGGTATACCACACATTTTTAAATAGAGATATTTGCGACAGAACAGTGAGCGACACTCTCAAACTGCTTTTTTTTTAGATACCAAAGGCCCAAAACTGGATAGCACAGCGATTTGACCCGTGGAACTGCGAAACCACACTGGGATGTCGGGCCTACAAAAGACTATTTTCAACAGATATATTATTGTGTCACAACAGTCAGGAGACACTACTGTTTTTCTTTACGGAAAAAACTACCAAAAGCTGAATAATAGAGATTTTTTACCGTGGGATGGCAAAACCACAGTTATTGTTTACTGGGGTATACCACACTTTTTTAAATAGAGATACTTGCGGCTGAACAGTGAGCGACACACTCAAACTGCTTTTTTTTAGATACCAAATGCCCAAAACAGGATAGTACAGCGATTTGACCCATGGAACTGCGAAACCACACTGGGATGACGGGCCTACACGAGACTATTTTCAACAGATATATTTTTGTGTCACAACAGTCAGGAGACACTACTGTTTTTCTTTACGGAAAATATACCAAAACCTGAATAATAGAGATTTTTTACGTGGGATGGCAAAACCACAGTTATTGTTTACTGGGGTATACCACACTTTTTTAAATAGAGATATTTGCGACTGAACAGTGAGCGACACACTCAAACTGCTTTTTTTTTAGATACCAAAGGCCCAAAACTGTATAGTACAGCAATTTGACCCATGGAACTGCGAAACCACACTGGGATGTCGGGCCTACACAAGACTATTTTCAACAGATATATTTTTGTGTCACAACAGTCAGGAGACACTACTGTTTTCTTTACGGAAAAAAGTACCAAAAGCTGAATAATAGAGATTTTTTACAGTGGGATGGCAAAACCACAGTTATTGTTTACTGGGGTATACCACACTTTTTTAAATAGAGATATATGCGGCTGAACAGTGAGCGACACACTCAAACTGCTTTTTTTTTTATGCCAAAGGCCCAAAACTGGATAGTACAGCGATTTGACCCATGGAACTGCGAAACCACACTGGGATGTTGGGCCTACACAAGACTATTTTCAACAGATATGTTTTTGTGTCCCAACACTCAGGAGACACTACTGTTTTTCTTTACGGAAAAAACTACCAAAAGCTGAATAATAGAGATTTTTTACCGTGGGATGGCAAAACCACAGTTATTGTTTACTGGGGAATACCACACTTTTTTAAATAGAGATATTTGCGGCTGAACAGTGAGCGACACATTCAAACTGCTTTTTTTTTAGATCCCAAAGGCCCAAAACTGGATAGAACAGCGATTTGACCCGTGGAACTGCGAAACCACACTGGGATGTCGGGCCTACATAAGACTTTTTTCAACAGATATATTTTTGTGTCACAACAGTCAGGAGACACTACTGTTTTTCTTTATGGAAAAAACTACCAAAAGCTGAATGATAGAGATTTTTTACAGTGGGATGGCAAAACCACAGTTATTGTTTACTGGGGTATACCACACTTTTTTAAATAGAGATATTTGCGGCTGAACAGTGAGCGACACACTCAAACTGCTTTTTTTTTAGATACCAAAGGCCCAAAACTGGATAGTACAGCGATTTGACCTATGGAACTGCGAAACCACAATGGAATGTCGGGCCTACACAAGACGATTTTCAACAGATATGTTTTTGTGTCACAACAGTCAGGAGACACTACTGTTTTTCTTTACGGAAAATATACCAAAACCTGAATAATAGAGATTTTTTACCGTGGGATGGCAAAACCACAGTTATTGTTTACTGGGATATACCACACTTTTTTAAATAGAGATATTTGCGGCTGAACAGTGAGCGACACACTCAAACTGCTTTTTTTTAAGATCCCAAAGGCCCAAAACTGGATAGTACAGCGATTTGACCCGTGGAACTGCGAAACCATTCTGGGATGTCGGGCCTACACAAGACTATTTTCAACAGATATATTTTTGTGTCACAACAGTCAGGAGACACTACTGTTTTTCTTTACGGAAAATATACCAAAACCTGAATAATAGAGATTTTTTACGTGGGATGGCAAAACCACAGTTATTGTTTACTGGGGTATACCACACTTTTTTAAATAGAGATATTTGCGACTGAACAGTGAGAGACACACTCAAACTGCTTTTTTTTTAGATACCAAAGGCCCAAAACTGTATAGTACAGCGATTTGACCCATGGAACTGCGAAACCACACTGGGATGTCGGGCCTACACAAGACTATTTTCAACAGATATATTTTTGTGTCACAACAGTCAGGAGACACTACTGTTTTCTTTACGGAAAAAACTACCAAAAGCTGAATAATAGAGATTTTTTACAGTGGGATGGCAAAACCACAGTTATTGTTTACTGGGGTATACCACACTTTTTTAAATAGAGATATATGCGGCTGAACAGTGAGCGACACACTCAAACTGCTTTTTTTTTTTATACCAAAGGCCCAAAACTGGATAGTACAGCGATTTGACCCATGGAACTGCGAAACCACACTGGGATGTCGGGCCTACACAAGATTATTTTCAACAGATATGTTTTTGTGTCCCAACACTCAGGAGACACTACTGTTTTTCTTTACGGAAAAAACTACCAAAAGCTGAATAATAGAGATTTTTTACCGTGGGATGGCAAAACCACAGTTATTGTTTACTGGGGTATACCACACTTTTTTAAATAGAGATATTTGCGGCTGAACAGTGAGCGACACACTCAAACTGCTTTTTTTTTAGATCCCAAAGGCCCAAAACTGGATAGAACAGCGATTTGACCCGTGGAACTGCGAAACCACACTGGGATGTCGGGCCTACATAAGACTATTTTCAACAGATATATTTTTGTGTCACAACAGTCAGGAGACACTACTGTTTTTCTTTATGGAAAAAACTACCAAAAGCTGAATGATAGAGATTTTTTACAGTGGGATGGCAAAACCACAGTTATTGTTTACTGGGGTATACCACACTTTTTTAAATAGAGATATTTGCGGCTGAACAGTGAGCGACACACTCAAACTGCTTTTTTTTTAGATACCAAAGGCCCAAAACTGGATAGTACAGCGTTTTGACCTATGGAACTGCGAAACCACACTGGAATGTCGGGCCTACACAAGACTATTTTCAACAGATATGTTTTTGTGTCACAACAGTCAGGAGACACTACTGTTTTTCTTTACGGAAAATATACCAAAACCTGAATAATAGAGATTTTTTACCGTGGGATGGCAAAACCACAGTTATTGTTTACTGGGATATACCACACTTTTTTAAATAGAGATATTTGCGGCTGAACAGTGAGCGACACACTCAAACTGCTTTTTTTTAAGATCCCAAAGGCCCAAGACTGGATAGTACAGCGATTTGACCCGTGGAACTGCGAAACCATTCTGGGATGTCGGGCCTACACAAGACTATTTTCAACAGATATATTTTTGTGTCACAACAGTCAGGAGACACTACTGTTTTTCTTTATGGAAAATATACCAAAACCTGAATAATAGAGATTGTTTACCGTGGGATGGCAAAACCACAGTTATTGTTTACTGGGGCATATCACACTTTTTTAAATAGAGATATTTGCGGCTGAACAGTGAGCGACACACTCAAACTGCTTTTTTTTAGATACCAAAGGCCCAAAACTGGAAAGTACAGCGATTTGACCCGTGGAATTTCGAAACCAAACTGGGATGTCGGGCCTACACAAGACTATTTTCAACAGCTATATTATTGTGTCACAACAGTCAGGAGACACTACTGTTTTTCTTTACGGAAAAAACTACCAAAAGCTGAATATTAGAGATTTTTTACCGTGGGATGGCAAAACCACAGTTATTGTTTACTGGGGTATGCCACACTTTTTTAAATAGAGATATTTGCGGCTGAAAAATGAGCGACACACTCAAACTGCTTTTTTTTAAGATCCCAAAGGCCCAAAACTGGATAGTACAGCGATTTGACCCATGGAACTGCGAAACCACACTGGGATGTCGGGCCTACACAAGTCTCTTTTCAACAGATATATTTTTGTGTCACAACAGTCAGGAGACACTACTGTTTTTCTTTACGGAAAATATACCAAAACCTGAATAATAGAGATTTTTTACCGTGGGATGGAAAAACCACAGTTATTGTTTACTGGGGTATACCACACTTTTTTAAATAGAGATATTTGCGACTGAACAGTGAGCGACACACTCAAACTGCTTTTTTTTTAGATACCAAAGGCCCAAAACTGGATAGTACAGCGATTTGACCCATGGAACTGCGAAACCACACTGGGATGTCGGGCCTACACAAGACTATTTTCAACAGATATATTTTTGTGTCACAACAGTCAGGAGACACTACTGTTTTTCTTTACGGAAAATATACCAAAACCTGAATAATAGAGATTTTTTACCGTGGGATGGCAAAACCACAGTTATTGTTTACTGGGGTATACCACACTTTTTTAAATAGAGATATTTGCGGCTGAACAGTGAGCGACACACTCAAGCTGCTTTTTTTTTTAGATAACAAAGGCCCAAAACTGGATAGTACAGCGATTTGACAAATGGAACTGAGAAACCACACTGGGATGTCGGGCCTACACAAGACTATTTTCAACAGATATATTTTTGTGTCACAACAGTCAGGAGACACTATTGTTTTTCTTTACGGAAAATATACCAAAACCTGAATAATAGAGATTTTTTACCGTGGGATGGCAAAACCACAGTTATTGTTTACTGGGGTATACCACACTTTTTTAAATAGAGATATTTGCGGCTGAACAGTGAGCGACACACTCAAACTGCTTTTTTTTTAGATACCAAAGGCCCAAAACTGGATAGTACAGCGATTTGTCTCATGGAACTGCGAAACCACACTGGGATGTCGGGCCTACACAAGACTATTTTCAACAGATATATTTTTGTGTCACAACAGTCAGGAGACACTACTGTTTTTCTTTACGGAAAATATACCAAAACCTGAATAATAGAGATTTTTTACCGTGGGATGGCAAAACCACAGTTATTGTTTACTGGGGTATACCACACATTTTTAAATAGAGATATTTGCGACAGAACAGTGAGCGACACTCTCAAACTGCTTTTTTTTTAGATACCAAAGGCCCAAAACTGGATAGCACAGCGATTTGACCCGTGGAACTGCGAAACCACACTGGGATGTCGGGCCTACACAAGACTATTTTCAACAGATATATTATTGTGTCACAACAGTCAGGAGACACTACTGTTTTTCTTTACGGAAAAAACCACCAAAAGCTGAATAATAGAGATTTTTTACCGTGGGATGGCAAAACCACAGTTATTGTTTACTGGGGTATACCACACTTTTTTAAATAGAGATACTTGCGGCTGAACAGTGAGCGACACACTCAAACTGCTTTTTTTTAGATACCAAATGCCCAAAACAGGATAGTACAGCGACTTGACCCATGGAACTGCGAAACCACACTGGGATGACGGGCCTACACGAGACTATTTTCAACAGATATATTTTTGTGTCACAACAGTCAGGAGACACTACTGTTTTTCTTTACGGAAAATATACCAAAACCTGAATAATAGAGATTTTTTACGTGGGATGGCAAAACCACAGTTATTGTTTACTGGGGTATACCACACTTTTTTAAATAGAGATATTTGCGACTGAACAGTGAGCGACACACTCAAACTGCTTTTTTTTTAGATACCAAAGGCCCAAAACTGTATAGTACAGCGATTTGACCCATGGAACTGCGAAACCACACTGGGATGTCGGGCCTACACAAGACTATTTTCAACAGATATATTTTTGTGTCACAACAGTCAGGAGACACTACTGTTTTCTTTACGGAAAAAACTACCAAAAGCTGAATAATAGAGATTTTTTACAGTGGGATGGCAAAACCACAGTTATTGTTTACTGGGGTATACCACACTTTTTTAAATAGAGATATATGCGGCTGAACAGTGAGCGACACACTCAAACTGCTTTTTTTTTTTATACCAAAGGCCCAAAACTGGATAGTACAGCGATTTGACCCATGGAACTGCGAAACCACACTGGGATGTCGGGCCTACACAAGATTATTTTCAACAGATATGTTTTTGTGTCCCAACACTCAGGAGACACTACTGTTTTTCTTTACGGAAAAAACTACCAAAAGCTGAATAATAGAGATTTTTTACCGTGGGATGGCAAAACCACAGTTATTGTTTACTGGGGAATACCACACTTTTTTAAATAGAGATATTTGCGGCTGAACAGTGAGCGACACACTCAAACTGCTTTTTTTTTAGATCCCAAAGGCCCAAAACTGGATAGAACAGCGATTTGACCCGTGGAACTGCGAAACCACACTGGGATGTCGGGCCTACATAAGACTATTTTCAACAGATATATTTTTGTGTCACAACAGTCAGGAGACACTACTGTTTTTCTTTATGGAAAAAACTACCAAAAGCTGAATGATAGAGATTTTTTACAGTGGGATGGCAAAACCACAGTTATTGTTTACTGGGGTATACCACACTTTTTTAAATAGAGATATTTGCGGCTGAACAGTGAGCGACACACTCAAACTGCTTTTTTTTTAGATACCAAAGGCCCAAAACTGGATAGTACAGCGATTTGACCTATGGAACTGCGAAACCACACTGGAATGTCGGGCCTACACAAGACTATTTTCAACAGATATATTTTTGTGTCACAACAGTCAGGAGACACTACTGTTTTTCTTTATGGAAAATATACCAAAACCTGAATAATAGAGATTGTTTACCGTGGGATGGCAAAACCACAGTTATTGTTTACTGGGGCATATCACACTTTTTTAAATAGAGATATTTGCGGCTGAACAGTGAGCGACACACTCAAACTGCTTTTTTTTAGATACCAAAGGCCCAAAACTGGAAAGTACAGCGATTTGACCCGTGGAACTTCGAAACCAAACTGGGATGTCGGGCCTACACAAGACTATTTTCAACAGCTATATTATTGTGTCACAACAGTCAGGAGACACTACTGTTTTTCTTTACGGAAAAAACTACCAAAAGCTGAATATTAGAGATTTTTTACCGTGGGATGGCAAAACCACAGTTATTGTTTACTGGGGTATGCCACACTTTTTTAAATAGAGATATTTGCGGCTGAACAATGAGCGACACACTCAAACTGCTTTTTTTTAAGATCCCAAAGGCCCAAAACTGGATAGTACAGCGATTTGACCCATGGAACTGCGAAACCACACTGGGATGTCGGGCCTACACAAGTCTCTTTTCAACAGATATATTTTTGTGTCACAACAGTCAGGAGACACTACTGTTTTTCTTTACGGAAAATATACCAAAACCTGAATAATAGAGATTTTTTACCGTGGGATGGAAAAACCACAGTTATTGTTTACTGGGGTATACCACACTTTTTTAAATAGAGATATTTGCGACTGAACAGTGAGCGACACACTCAAACTGCTTTTTTTTTAGATACCAAAGGCCCAAAACTGGATAGTACAGCGATTTGACCCATGGAACTGCGAAACCACACTGGGATGTCGGGCCTACACAAGACTATTTTCAACAGATATATTTTTGTGTCACAACAGTCAGGAGACACTACTGTTTTTCTTTACGGAAAATATACCAAAACCTGAATAATAGAGATTTTTTACCGTGGGATGGCAAAACCACAGTTATTGTTTACTGGGGTATACCACACTTTTTTAAATAGAGATATTTGCGGCTGAACAGTGAGCGACACACTCAAGCTGCTTTTTTTTTTAGATAACAAAGGCCCAAAACTGGATAGTACAGCGATTTGACAAATGGAACTGAGAAACCACACTGGGATGTCGGGCCTACACAAGACTATTTTCAACAGATATATTTTTGTGTCACAACAGTCAGGAGACACTATTGTTTTTCTTTACGGAAAATATACCAAAACCTGAATAATAGAGATTTTTTACCGTGGGATGGCAAAACCACAGTTATTGTTTACTGGGGTATACCACACTTTTTTAAATAGAGATATTTGCGGCTGAACAGTGAGCGACACACTCAAACTGCTTTTTTTTTAGATACCAAAGGCCCAAAACTGGATAGTACAGCGATTTGTCTCATGGAACTGCGAAACCACACTGGGATGTCGGGCCTACACAAGACTATTTTCAACAGATATATTTTTGTGTCACAACAGTCAGGAGACACTACTGTTTTTCTTTACGGAAAATATACCAAAACCTGAATAATAGAGATTTTTTACCGTGGGATGGCAAAACCACAGTTATTGTTTACTGGGGTATACCACACTTTTTTAAATAGAGATATTTGCAGCTGAACAGTGAGCGACACACTCAAACTGCTTTTTTTTTAGATACCAAAGGCCCAAAACTGGATAGTACAGCGATTTGACCCGTGGAACTGCGAAACCACACTGGGATGTCGGGCCTACACAAGACTATTTTCAACAGATATATTATTGTGTCACAACAGTCAGGAGACACTACTGTATTTCTTTACGAAAAAAACTACCAAAAGCTGAATAATAGAGATTTTTTTACCGTGGGATGGCAAAACCACAGTTATTGTTTACTAGGGTATACCACACTTTTTTAAATAGAGATATTTGCGGCTGAACAGTGAGCGACACACTCAAACTGCTTTTTTTTAAGATCCCAAAGGCCCAAAACTGGATAGTACAGCGATTTGACCCATGGACCTGCGAAACCACACTGGGATGTCGGGCCTACACAAGACTATTTTCAACAGATATATTTTTGTGTCTCAACAGTCAGGAGACACTACTGTTTTTCTTTACAGAAAATATACCAAAACCTGAATAATAGAGATTTTTTACCGTGGGATGGCAAAACCACAGTTATTGTTTACTGGGGTATACCACACTTTTTTAAATAGAGATATTTGCGGCTGAACAGTGAGCGACACACTCAAACTGCTTTTTTTTTAGATACCAAAGGCCCAAAACTGGATAGTACAGCGATTTGACCCATGGAACTGCGAAACCACACTGGGATGTCGGGCCTACACAAGACTATTTTCAACAGATATATTTTTGTGTCACAACATTCAGGAGACACTACTGTTTTTCTTTACGGAAAATATACCAAAACCTGAATAATAGAGATTTTTTACAGTGGGATGGCAAAACCACAGTTATTGTTTACTGGGGTATTCCACACTTTTTTAAATAGAGATATTTGCGGCTGAACAGTGAGCGACACACTCAAACTGCTTTTTTTTAAGATCCCAAAGGCCCAAAACTGGATAGTACAGCGATTTGACCCGTGGAACTGCGAAACCACACTGGGATGTCGGGCCTACACAAGACTATTTTCAACAGATATATTTTTGTGTCACAACAGTCAGGAGACACTACTGTTTTTCTTTACGGAAAATATGCCAAAACCTGAATAATAGAGATTTTTTACCGTGGGATGGTAAAACCACAGTTATTGTTTACTGGGGTATACCAGACTTTTTTAAATATATAGATTTGCGGCTGAACAGTGAGCAACACACTCAAACTGTTTTTTTTTTTAGATACAAATGGCCCAAAATGGATAATACAGAGGTTTGAACCATGGAAGTGCAAAACAACACTTCTGTTTCTCTAGACTACACCAGACTATTTTCAACAGTTATATTGGTGTCTGAAAAATCAGAGACACTCTTTTTATTGGTGGGGGGGACACACCAAAAGGTTAATAAGACAGGTATTTGTACAGTGTGAAGGAGGAAAAAAAAAGGAGGATTTAGATGAAAAAAAAAGGATTTTTCCTGGCCCCCGACACCTGGTGCTAAGTCCAGCAATTTCAGCAACAGGAGCACACAGGACTTTAATGCAGCATTTGCTGGTATAACCACTGTGTCTCCTATACAGCCTGCATGCCTGGTATCTGGGATGGATATTAGTCCTGAAAAGGACTGTTTGTTTGTTCTGGCAGCCTTTGCAGACCCTACACTAACTATTTCGCAGTTTATATCTCTCCCTAAATCAGCAGCGCTGTCCCTACACTGTCTAATCCGGAGCGACTGTGTCCAAGATGGCGGTGCCCGGTTTTAAATACTCGAGGTGAAGCTGTGCGGCCAGCCAATCACTGTAATGCCCACAACCAACATGGCTGCAGCATTACAGTGACTGGCTGGCAATCCCTGCATGTTCATTGGCTCTGTAAAGGGCGCCAAACATGCAGGGCGGAGACCCGAGCTCCCGCCCGAGAAACCCGGAAATGCTCGGTGCTCGCCGAACATCCCGAGTAGCGTGATGCTCAGGCGAGTACCGAGCAGTGTCGAGCATGTTTGCTCAACACTAGCTATATTCTGATTGGGAGGTGCGACGACTTTTCTTATCAGTTTAGGCCAACCAGTTTACAAGTGTGTGAATTATATTTTAGATACTGTTTTTGAGGTATGTCCTCTTTTAATATTAAGGAATAAAGATTATGTTTTAACTTATTTCTCTATCTTTGCTACATTCATAATTTTTTATGTTACAGTAAAATAGAAAAAGTCCAACTTCCATTAAACAAGTTAGAAATCATTAAAGATATGGAAATAGGCTCTGGGTATGTGCACATGGGACATTTCTGCATTGGACATCCTAGAGAGATTTATCTAAGGAAGTCATGCGGTTGTCAAGGTTGTCATGTTGTGGATAGTCTTCACAGCATTTGCATGAGATCATTAAAAAAAAGTACCAAGCTCAACTCCCCACATAGCCAATTTCTTTTTTTTCGCTTTCGTTTTTTTCCCTTCCCTTCTTCCAAGAATCATCATTTTTTTATTTTTCCGTCCACATTGACATATGTGGGCTTATTTTTTGCAGGTTTAATCTCATAGTGTCCTGGTAAAGGAAAAAAATCCAAGTGCATTGAAATTGCAAAAAAAAGCAATTCTGGCATTGTTTTTTGGGAATTGTATTAACATTGAACATAGTGTGGCAAAAATTATCTGGCAATATCATTTCCCAGATCAGTGCAATTGCAACAAATCCAAACTTGTCTAGTTTTTTTTATTATTTTAATGGTGAAAAATAAATAAGAAATTAAAAAAATATACAGTATATTTCTGATTGTTCTGCCATTTTCTGAGACCCATAAATAATGTGTAAATTTTCTGTCGATGTAGATGTGTAAGGTCTTATTTTTTGTGAGGCAAGATGACATTTTTATTGATACCATTTTGGGATAGATATGTAATTTTCATCACTTCTTACAGCAATTTTTGCAGTTTTGCAGCAAGAAGAAAACCCCCTGCAATTTTGGTGTGTTGAATTTGTTGCTGTTCATGGTGTATAATAGTGATGGGCGAACCCGTCACTGTTTGGGGTTCGGCTAATCTGGCAACATTTCTGGCACTTAGCCTCGCTCTACCCACTGCCCTGTAGCGGTGGCAGTGGAGTTATAGGGTTGGGGTTGATGTCAGCTTATAATGCCAGCTGACATCAAGACCAGGTTAGTAATGGAGAGGCATCTATAAGACGCCCCCATTACTAACCTCATAGAGTAAGTAAAATGTGAAATATAACACCCTCACCCAGAATAAAATATTTTATATGAAATAAAGACAGGATTCCTTTAATATCCTAAATTAAACTATACTTACCGTCACGCCCATTCCAGCTGAAGCCCTTGATCACCTGTAATAAAGATAAAATAATAAATCAACCTCATCCTTACCTTTCTGATGTCCAAATAATGAGTGTCCCATGAAGATTCCATGAACAGAGCAGCCACATAGTATGTGACTGCTTTGTTCATTTGCCGGTAATTAACTGAGTCAGTGTATTGTCGGGTGCTTGAGGTCAGTGGCTGCGCAGTGAGTATTTTCCCACGCTTGCCAATGAGTTCAACTCAGTTGAACTCATTGGCAAGTGTGGAAAAATACTCACTGCACATGCGGTGACCCGATTTGCCGGCTATACACTGAGTCAGTGTATTGCCGGCAAATGAACAAAGCAGTCATATACTATGTGGCTGCTCTGTTCATGGAATCTTTGTGGTACACTCATTATTTGGACGTCGGAAAGGTAAGGATGAGGTTGTTTTAATATTTTATCTTTTTTACAGGTGATCAAGGGCTTCAGCTGGAATGGTCATTACGGTAAGTATGGTTTAATTTTGAATATTAAAGGAATCATGTCTTTATTTCAAATAAAATATTTTATTCTGGGTGTGGGTGTTTTATTTCACATTTTATTTAAACTATAGGGTTAGTAATGGGGGCGTATGTGTGGAGAAAACCAGGCACTGCTCATCACCTGCCCAATACAATCCCATCAGTGAAACATGGTGGTGATAGGATCATGCTATGGGGATGTTTTTCAGCTGCAGAGACAGGACAACTGGTTGTAATTGAAGGAAACATGAATGTGGCCAAGTACAGAGATATCCTGGATGAAAACTTCTTCCAGAGTGATCTCGACCTCTGACTTGGCCAAAGGTTCACCTTACAACAAGACAATGACCCTAAGCACACAGCTAAAATAACAAAGGAGTGGCTTCAGAACAACTCTGTGACCATTCTTGACTGGCCAAGCCAGAGCGCTGACCTAAACCCAATTGAGAATCTCTGGAGAGACCTGAAAATGGCTGTCTACCAAAGTTCACCATCCAACCTGAAGGAACTGGAAAGGATCTGCAAGGAAGAATGGCAGAGGATCCCCAAATCCAGGTGTGAAAGACTTGTTGCATCATTCCCATGAAGACTCAAGGCTGTACTAGCTCAAAAGGGTGCTTCTACTCAATACTGAGCAAAGGGTCTGAATATTTATGACTATGTGATATTTCAGTTTTTCCTTTTTAATAAATTTGCAAAAAAATCTACATTTCTGTTTTTTTCAGTCAAGATTGGGTGCAGAGTGTATTTTAATGAGAGAAAAAGATGAACTTTTTCAAATTTAACAAATGGCTGCAATGAAACAAAGAGTGAAAATTGTAAAGGGGTCTAAATACTTTCTGTACCCACTGTAGGGTTGGGGTTGATGTCAGCTTATAATGCCATCTGACATCAAGCCCAGGTTAACAATGGAGAGGCGTCTGTAAGATGCCCCCATTACTAACCCCATAGTGTAAGTAAAATGTGAAATAAAACACCCACACCCAGAAAAAAAAATATAATTTGCAATAAATACAGGATTCCGTTAATATTCCAAATTATACCATACTTACCGTCACGCCAATTTCTGTTGAAGCCCTTGATCACCTGTAATAAAAATAAAATAATAAACCAACCTCATCCTTACCTTTCTGACGTCCAAATAATGAGTGTCCCACAAAGATTCCATGAACAGAGCAACCACATAGTATGTGACTGCTCTGTTCAATTGCCGGTAATACACTGACTCAGTGTATTGCCGACAAATCAGGTCACCGCATGCGCAGTGAGTATTTTTCCCACGCTTGCCGATGAGTTTCTACTGGATCAGTGTATTGCCGGCTACTGATTTGAGCAGTCACACACAGTGTGGCCTCTCTGTTCATGGAATCTTAGTGGGACACTCGTTATTTGGACGTCAGAAAGGTGAGGATGAGGTTGGTTTATTATTTTACTTTTATTACAAGTGATTGTGGGCTTCGGGGATTAACTGTAAGGTGAGTATATGGTGTTTTTTCATTTTTTATTTTTTTGCAGGTGCAGAGAACAACAGGGACAAGGTGTAGGTGAGCATAGGTTGTTTTATTTTTACTTTAATAATTTTTTATTAATTTTAACATTTCTTTTTTTACAGTCAGTAGAGCACAGACGCCTGCGGATGGGAGGCTATTGCTCCCATCCAGCGGCACCTGTGTCCAGTGTTTTCTATGGTAGGAGGCACCGGCTCATGGTGATAGTAGTATTATCAGCTGGCGCCTATGACCCGTGGTAAGCTTTTTACCGCTGGGTCACCTGTTAAAGCTATGGCATTATGCTGACACCTGTCAGCATGATGCCACAGCGCTCTTACCGCGGTAATGCAATTACCGTGATCAGAGCCTGTGTTTCCTGCACTGTCACGCAAGTGACAGCGTGGGAAACCTGGTAACTGTCACATCTGTAGCATCATGCTGACACCTGTCAGCATGATGTCACAGCACTCTGACCGCCATAACCTGGTAACTGTCACAGCTATGGCATCATGCTGACACCTGTCATCATGATGTCACAGTGCTCTGACTGCGGTAGTGCAATTACTGCTATCAGAGCCTGTGTTTCCTGCCCTGTCAAGCAAGAAAACACCCGAACCTGAACAGTAACACAGACTTCCAGAGTAAGTCCTCGTTCTGGGTCCGGGACCGAACAGTAAATGTTCGGTACAGACAACGAACTTTACTGTTGGGGTTCGCCCAACGCTAGTGTTTAACAATTGGATAAGTTGTTTTTATGTTTTGATAGATTGAACTTTTCTGGATATGGTGATAGCACATACTGTATGTGTATTTTTATTTTTTCACTCTTTTAAGGGGGAAAAATGGGGTGATTTCAACTTTTATGTTTTTTTTTTCATTTTGTTCAAATTTTTTAAAACCTTTTTTTTTTACTTTTCTTTGAATTTATTAACTCACTTATGGGACCTGAAGCGGTGACCATCAAACCACTTATGCTATATACAGCAATACCACAGTATTGCTGCAGATAATAAAAATAATGGTCTACTTTGACAGGCACAGAGGTCTTCAACAGGCCCCTGGCTGTCATAGTGACCCATCGACATCTGAGATGCATGTCACACCCCCATGCTGGCACACTGCTATTTCCATTGTCAGAATTTGACAGTGGCATTTAACAGGTTTACGATTGCATGTGACGCTCTGTTCCATCCACGGCTGTTAAAGGCATGACCTGGCTGTAACACACAGCCATTACCTACCACTGGATATTCACCATGATATATGGATGAATATTTTAAGGGAATTGATGTGTACACCCCAATTTAGATTAAAGGGGTAGATATTGCACCACACAAGATAAATCAATGAGTAAACAAATTAACTGTGCTAACATAATATGGACAAGTGAGGAGATATCAAACAAAAAATTATAGAAGATGAAATCAGATGGATAGCAATCATTAGTAATACAGACCAAGCAGCAAAATGAAAATAGGTTGTTCGTTCACCATCTACTTCTTTAATCTGAATTGAGGTCTATTAGTGATGAGCGTAAGTGCTCGTTACTCGAGTTTGCTTCGAGTGCTCGCGTGACCTGTTGGAGTCCCCTCAGCCGCATGTTTGGCAGCTGTTAGCTACAATACATCCAGGGATTGCCCTTGTTTGTCCAGCAATCCCGCAGATTTTGTAGCTGTCTTAATGCCGCAAAACATGCAGCCGGGGTACTCGAACATGTCACTCGAAGTCCTGCGATACTAGTGTATACCTGAGCACCCTAGGCAAACTCAAATAACAAGCACTTGCACTCAGTGCTAATGTCTACATTATTTATTTTTTAATATTATCACTGTTATATTATTGATTCAGTGCAATATTTCTATTATTTGTTTTTTATTACATATTATACTTTTTATACTATTTATACCACTTTTTTTAGTAATTGCTCCCTTCCAACCATTCTATTTATAACTTTTGATCATGGATTCATAATTACTTTCAATATAGAACCCCCACACACTGTTCTCAATACCCCTTGTATTTCAATTATTTACTGGTCTGTCCCACCCACTACTTTGATTTTTTAACTTGTCTTGTGTAATTCTTGATTTTTTTTATGGTGACTTTTGTGTCAAATAAAGCCCTGAATTTTATTTATGTGGCTATATTTTCAGTATATTTAATGTTTGCTTTTATATAATACTATCTTTGGTATATGTAAGTTTGCAGACTTTTCATTTCAGCCCAGAATTCCATTTTAAATGGAATCTGTCGTAGAATTAACCCTTCTACATTTTCTATATGGGCACGCGGGTCATAGAAAGTTGAATAAAATGTCAATTTGATAACTTGAATTCAATGTTTTAAACCAGAGAAATCCATGATTTTCTTAACATGCAAATTAACTGTTAACATTTCTGAGCCAGACAGATTTATTGGAGAATCTTCCACCTGAGATTATTTCAAATTTTAAGGGGACATTACCAGTGTGAGACATGTAATGGCTGACAGTTGGCTCTCCTGATCTCACTACAGAGCTGTACCTTATTACAACTATAACAGTACAGCAGAGCTTTGTCTTCTTACAAGCACTCCTGCAACTGAAACTCTCTCTCCCACAGAGCAATCAACTCAGCTTTTCTCCCCTCTCCCATACTTGCTTCGTGTGGGATAGAAGTTGAAGAAATATTAGTTATTTCATCTCTGCTGCAGAGCTGTACCTAATTATAACTCTGAGAGCACAGATAAAAGGGAAGAAGTGAAAACTTTACTGCATGAATGATTTTTATAGTGCTAAGTTCCCTATATGACTATGTAAATTGTGTAAATTCAGTTTTGGAGTGACACACTCCCTTTAACTTTTGAAATGAAAAGTCACTTAGCTCCTGTCACACATTATTCTGGTCATGGGCCTTTACTCAAAACACATGTAATGAGCAAAGCACCGGAAGTAAGTTTGACAAAATTTGGCATAGAACAGCTATATGACAATGGGAGTACCTAGCTTAATTTAACTAGCACACTTTATAAATGTCCTTTAATTATATATTCTATGGAAACTCCCTGTTAGAATGTCAAAAATATCTTCCATGGTAAGCATCCATATTTAGTATTTTACTCTAGATATTACAGAATGCATTTTGCTACAAATTATTATGCTATACACTTTGTAAGATGACTGCCAGATATTTTGACTGTAAAAAGTGTTTGTAGAACCCAATCTCTATTGATCTCTATTGACTTGTAAATATACTGAAATTTGTCACATATTACTTCCTTTTTAATTGAACAATAATAACAGATGAAAAGGTACACATCCCCTTTAATAATCTGGAGTATTGCAAGTTTAAATGTAGGATACTGCATCTTTTATAACTGAACAGCACAGATACTGATATAAAATATATGCATTCAATGTGTGCAAATTTCCAAGGTCAGTTTAACATCTGGAAATCATTTAATCTGAATGCAAAACTGATTGACTTTTAGAGGAAATAACCTATTTTTGCAAAAGTTAAACAGTCTGATAGCACACATCCCATTTTGAGACAGTGCTGGATTTGAACTAGAGTGACCCATTGCCTTCCAGTAATTAAAACATGCACCATTTCGAGACACTCTTCAAACATTTATTGTGACAGTATTAACCCGTTTTGTAGCTTGACCTCGAGATAATGTTCTGATGAAGATAGAAATTGCTCAGACGTTATTTGCATAAGAAATTACATATTTGAAGAGCATATTTTAAGTGCTATGCACATTTACATTTCAAGTTTGAATAACTTAGTTTTTACCCCTTAGCTTTTGCTCATATTCACTGTGCTGGAATGTATCTTGCAGCCCTAGATGGAAAGCTTTCCAACTCTGGCATAAATAAGGAGTCATAGTGTGAAGCATTTATCCAATGTAACCTCATAACAGATTGTGGCTATAGAATATATTTTCTTCTTACCATAATGTGGCTGTGTGTCCTGTTATATGTAATGGTCAAGTTGACTAAAAAAATAATAATGCAGAAAAATCAACAAGATTCCTTTAAAAAATAAAACTATTGGAGGCTAAACATTTCCAATGTACAGGGGCGACACAGACAGCTTAAGGCCCCTGTGTGAGAAGCGTGAGCTCCCCTGCAGCTATGGTGACAATGATTCTATATACTATGTATATATTGTATATTAGAGATAAGAGGATGTTTTGAAAATCAAATTCGCTGACTTTGAAAAATTTCCTAAAACAATGTATTCACGGTGAATCAATTTGCGCAAATCACATAACTAAACATTCTTAGTTGCCTGGAAAATACAGTATGTGTGGAACACTGTGAGTTCCCTTTGAAGTCAATTGAAAATGGTTTTAGCTCTGTGAATTACACCTGTCTGGCTAGGGAAAAATAGAAGGTAACTAACACAATATTTAGAAACACACTACAGTAGCAGACTTCTTAGTTTGCCTAAATAGTTTAAACGGTGTAAAAATTATTTCCTTTTTTTCGGGGGGGACAGTTGCATGCATTGTTGTAGTTTATAGACAGTGCAAAAGGAAAAAGCCATAGCATTTTCACACAGTAAGGTGCAACGACTATCCATTTTTAGGTGCTATAAAGAGCTTTTCACTTTGCTAAATGAAGAATTTATATATTTTTGTATAAGACATAAAAAAATTATTCCACTGGTCAGTCATGGGAGTGACATGTATTTTGCTTGGCAAAAGCTTTGCAGAGCAGGTAACAAAGCTTGTAATGGTAGTCAGCTAATTTGGACTCCTTTTCAGAAGCTGGAAAAATGTCCTCATTTTGCTTTTATAGGAAAGGTTTAAAAGTGTAGCTGTTCAATAGTCATTAATTTTCTTCATGTTAACAATAAGCCTGTCCTCCCACAAGGATCGCAGTAAACAGTTTGCCACACCCCTCAGCTTGACAGAGCTCCCCGTTGTTTCATTCTTGTAACACCACTGCATAGTCATCATTAATTTTGCTCTGATGGTCTGCTTTGTCCCCTACTTGTTCCAAGTCTATGTCCTCCTCTACTTCCACTTGCTCATTCTCCTCTTCTTCCTCATCCTTTTCCTCTTTGTCCTTAAAAATCTGCAGCATGTTACATGGACCTACAGGGTCCCTAACAGACTCATGGCGATGCTGAACAAGTGCACAGCAACGTTCTTTCTCCACTCTCCTAGAATAATTTACCAAGGCTTACAGTGGCAGTATTTCCCTCCATGCTCAGCAAAGTGAAGAAAGATATAGCAAGCAAATAGCTTGCTACTTGACAAGCTCATGATCTCCCTTTTTTAAATCCAGAGAAATGCTGGCATTGAAGCAGAGAGGGTGCATAGAATTGTTTGCAATCATGATGGAAGATTTTTAGGCATATCAAGAGAGAAATTATTAAGGAGAGGTTGGGAAACTGCTTGCGAGAACACAGCCCAGAAGGAGTACGACAATAGTTAAAAGATGCTGGTTGAGTGATGTATACTATGTATCTGTGTTACTGGAAGAAGTGGAGTCCAGATGTTGCTTGAAAAGAAAAGTGCACTCAATGGTACTAGAGGTTTTACTAAAGCTTGGACAGGATGCCGATGACTGACTGTTATTAAAGAGTGGGTTTTCTAGACTGGTAATGATAGAGGCAGTATAAGTGGAGGGGGTGTGACAGTTGGGAGATTGGCTTGGTTAGAGCTAGAATGTACTCGCAGAGAAGCTGACCTTGTTTGTTATGAGAAATATTGTGCATGAAGGCACAAAAACCCAGTAAAGTTGGAAGGACTGCATGTAAACAAGTGAGCTTGTGGCAGTGTCCCAAATAAAGAGTACTTAAGTAAAGGGACTATCAAATAAAAAATGGATCACAAGCTTAAAAGAGCTTTTTTGAAAAATGTATTTTAATTTCAGACAACCCCTCTGATGAAAAAAAAAGTAATCAACCCTAATAGACCTCCTTTCCCAGCCTTGGTGAAGAAGATGGTGTATCAATCCATGTTTAACTCTCGATGTGCATTAAGAAAATGATTCTGTTTAATTTTCATTTGTCTGATTACATGTATACATCTGTGATATCTGTTGACTTAATGGTTTGTTGGCACATAGTTGGTAGGTCCCAATAAACAATTAATAATAGTCCTGTCAGACAGAAGTATTTAAGTTTTGCTAACGCTTTTGGCACCTTAAAGGAGCCTGTCACATTACACATGCAGTCAGATCTGAGAAAAATATGGTATGGAGAATATGTTGAGCAGAATAATATGTAGGTTTGTTGGAAAAAAATCAGTATAGATTGTATTTTATTCATAAAAATCCCTGGTGTTTGTATTCACATGAGTCCAGTGGGAGGTCCTATTCACTGATTGACAGCTATCTCTGCATGCATAGTCATATAAAAAAGACTGTCAGTCACTGACTGGGACCACCCACTGGACTCATATGCATACAAATAGTAGGGATTTCAATGTCTAAAATGCAAGTTTTATTGAAATATTTCAATAAAAATGTATTTTAATCTGATCAGCTCCTCACTCTCTATAAAATCCTGCATGCAGATTACATTTTATTTTTTAAATGACAGGTTCCCTTTAAAGTGTAACTGTATCTTTTGAGGACATTTTTCAAAAATAGTCTATTGTGGCTTCACAATTGTGTCAGAGCTTTGATTAATTTCTGTTTTGCTGACGGGCACCCTAACTAAAACTAAACGGACCACATCATAATTAATGAGGTCCATCTGACAGTTTCAGTGCTTTGTAATGTACTTAGAAGGTGTTACTCAGCACGACTGATCTAATATTATGGACATCACCAATAGGCAGTAAGCTGTGTGAGGGGTAACCTGTAGAAGCTTTATCTCTGTGCATTTGTAATACCAGTCAACCTCTTATGAACAATAGGTATGTGAGTGTCTGTTTATCATATCAGTGTGATCTCCGACAAATAAATTTGTATCTTGTTTGCATCCCTCTAGGAATTATTTTCTAGCTTGTCTTTGTTTCAGTAAATGTGACCTTTTTCTGGAAACAACATACTGTACTTCCAACCTACCCTTTTTATTTAGTCTATCAGGATTTTGTATGTATAATTGGTACTTGGAATTGCCTATAATCTCATAATCCATATCAGAAAACATAAACTCAACCACATGAGCTAATGGTTATTAATTGTAGATCTGGCATATCATACTGTATTATTATATAGAAAATATACAATACCTAGGACATTGCATTTTACTTTCACTGCATCTTACTATATCCGTTAGTGGTAATGTGGAGAAGAGATATAGAATGATTGGCTCCATTGTTGTGCTGTGAAGTATATGAAAAGGCCTGGCAACGGGGAGTTAAATCAATATATGTGTTCTTTTAAGGTAGTGCTCATTATTGTTGAACACAATAGAGCAGAACATTCAGTTATCATCAAGAGACTATATCAAGGTTTGTCAAGGTCAAGAACTGTACTTTACATACATTTTAACCTACCACTAAAAGGTGTTTAGTATGAAATATAGCAACATCTTATAAGGGATATTATTCCCAACATTAATTATCCCTTACAGGAAAGCAGTTACTATTAAATCTGGAAAGAACAAAAACATTGAAATTGGGGGAGGTAAAATGAAATTGCATTAGAGAAAGATATATGGATAGATAGATAAATAGAAAGATTTGGATAGATAGATCAGTGAACCAACAGCTGTCTTGGCTATCATTGTATACAAGACAAAATCAGGACTTATTACTGAAGAGGATAGACCTTCATTTTAGCCTATTTGCTTCATTTAAATCTCTGGTGGAGACCAAGTGGGCAATATCATGAAGAGGCCTTCTTATGGGAACATCACACTGGTCATACGTTGAGCATTATGGTGTGGGATTGTATAATGTGTGGTAGCTGGACCCTTGTAGTCTTCATTCCAGGTACACTAACAGCTTGACTTTATATTGATTATGTCATGGAACCAGTGGTATGGTTATTTCTATAAAGTCCCAGGAGCTATTTTTAACACGATAATGCCAAGCTACACTTGGCCGGTGGCACAGTGAGCAGCCTGCATGGTCTAAATGTGCTACAATGGCCTGCAGGATTTCCAGACTTGGGCATTTCTCGGACTTCATTGGTCGGCAACTACAAAGGGAGCTGCCAGTAGAGGATCTTGATGATTTACATGCTCAAGTACATTTAGAATGACAGAACACTCCTCAAACATTTATAACCTCATTGATAGCAGCCAAAATGTGTAAGTGATGTATTTCTGTGCATGATGCTCATATACTATAGTGAATGAATTGGAATGTTTTGAAAATTTAGTGTACATTTTTTATCATTTTTATATCATTAACATGTGCATTGATCTTGTGATTTCCATAATTTCATGACTTTTTCTTCTTAGTGTAGCAATTACAATGTTGAGGAATGTATTGATATGCATAACGTGATTGTAGAGACAAGGTTAGATAACTTAGCTAATAGTAGATGAAGGGCACTAGTGAAGATGCCTAGATATGAAGGAAAGTAAGCCATAATCATCGACATTACCAGAAATAAACACTTGAAATAGATCACTCTGTTTGTAATGACTCTATGTAATATATGAGTTTCAATTTTTGTATTGAAGAACTGAAATAAATTAACTTTTTGATGATATTCTAATTTAGTGAGATGCACCTCTATGTGTCTCAGAATTCCAGCTGTATCCTCTTTCCTCCTGACTGTCCTTTATGTGACTGAAGGTAACAGGCTACAGCAGGAGCGTCCCCGCTGTGCTGTGTATAGTAGAACAGAAGATTAGTCTGTTCTACTGTACATATGGAGGACAAACATATTTCTTGATTGATTTAAACATTAATTTCTAGGCTTAGCGTTTTTTTAAGTAGAAATTTTGAAGCCTCCTTAATAACCCACATACAACCAAGGATGAGATAATAGAATATGTGCTATTCTATTAAGTTTCCTATATATTATTTTTCAATTAATGGAGAGCAGAACAAAGACAATCTGAGCTAATGGGGTATTCCTCTACAATATTTTTATCATCATGGCGTAAGAAGATTGATACATGAATCATATCAAGCAAAAAGCTGACTTTAACAATATACGTCTGGTAAGATGACATTAAAAACCTAAAGAGCACACACATAAAGCAAGCAAAAAATCTAATAGATGTATAATGTAATGAAATTCTACTATTTGAAGTAGGTCATCTCAGAAATACCAATCTGTCAGCCTGTTTGACTTGGCTTAAATCTATATGAAAGAACCATTAAGAAGTGTAAATGACACATGGAGTTTGGCTTTCTCGACAAAATAAAACAATGGTTGTGTTCATGCGGCTGCAAATACCACATTCAATTATGTACCTCAGTGATTTCTCAGAAGATCAACTGACTGGATTGTGAGATTGGGAATTTTGTAATCAAAGACTACATTTATAAAACTTCTTTTTTTAATATGAGGGGTCAATGATTTCAAAGATTTTGTTTAAGTACCAGAGAGGTATATTCAAGGCCTAAACTTTTCAGTTAAGAAGTCAGTGAGCTGAAGAGCAGAAAGTTTGAGCCATGAAAAAAAAATACTGCGTGACCAGCAGATAATCAGAAAGTGGTTGCACTAAGTTTCACTAAGGGCTAGTAAAAGGCATGTTCATGCTGGTCCTGTAAAACATGTGAAATGGTATGGTGAAAAGGGACTTTAATAATCCAACATTAAAGTTAATCTTTGAAGATATCTTTGTTCTGTGACAAGGTAAATTGAATGCATCTGAGGTTACTATTATAATTGTATTGCTGTTAGAGATTAGCAAATCAATTCAAGGCCCATCATGCTATGAAATTTTAAGGTTCAGACAAATTCGAACAATTTGCAATTTGATTCCCACAATTACATTTTTTTCTTTTTTCATTCATAATGTACTAGGAAGCAGCAGCAAAGTAGTACAATATTTTTTACAGAATAATAAATAAAATCGATGTTTGTCAGAGACGGCATGCTTGTCATAAGCAACTGAACTGAGCTTTTGCACTTCTTGTGCATTCCTTTGTGTGAAGGGAGAAAAATTAAAAAAAAAATTCAAAAGAATATTCCTCAAATTCAATTATTTAACTGTGACTGCCTAACTCACAAAGTGTGCATGCAGCAAGCATTTTTTTGCATATGTTTTACTAGTCAAATTTTACAACTCTACATGCCAAACAAATGCAATACACTCCACAGACATAATGATAGGGAATGTAGATTGTGAGCCCCAATGAGGACAGTGCCCATAATGTCTGTGTTAGGCATCAGGTGTTTGATGGATTTGAAATGGGTTCAGAACCATCAGTGGATTCTGTGGTTTCTCATTCTGGTACAGTCAGGGCAGATGCTGCTCAGCATTGTCGCCAGTCCCAATGGCTAGCTGGTGCACGAGATGGACAAGTTGTCTCTTGGGTCTTTGTTCCTAGCAACATGAAGCATAGGTTGCGGAGGGAAACAGGGCTACTACAGCCTAAGTCCAGGATTCACTGCACTGAGCATGCCCGTGACATGGTGGACCGTGATTGGTGGTTTGGGAGTCAGCTGATCCGGTGACCTGGCACCGCCTGATTCATCGCGGGTGACGTCACCAATAGTGCGACGGTGGGCAGGGCTCAATCTTTAAATAGCCCGCCCACAAACAAGGCGGCACGCTCTGATCATTGAACTGTGATGGTGTTGTTGTGTGGACGCTTGGTCGGTTGGGCTCCACATGTGCTTTAGCTTCTGTCAGGCAGGTTTAGTGGGGGATAGGCAACCATAGATGGAGGGAGGCAGGTAGCTTCGTCTGGTAGTCTGGCTCCGACAAAGGGGTCACCATACACCCCGAGCAGTCTGAAGACGCCGTATTCCCGGCACCGCCTGTAAGCCACATGGAGAGATACTCCTCAGTCCAGTAGCACGCCGGCTGGGAGCACGTATACGCCGGCATGTATCACACACGCATCCTAGCACCTGCTTTGTAGTCCCTGTGCTGTAAACAGGGCTACAGATACATTATTTATCGCACATCTCTCGTGCAGTTAACGGAGATAGTGCGAATCCCTATTCCCTTTCCGGTGTGCAGTAACACGGAGGGGATTGTTATTTCAGTTGTTTGTTTTACCTTCTTACCCGGAAGGTGTTCGGCCGCAGTCCTCCAGACTGCATCGCGGACCCCGGGTTCGGTTGCGTTCCATTATTTAATAAAGTTGTTTGCAACCGGCGCCTTAACAGTCTGTAAATTGTCTGAATTGTAAAGCGCTGCGGAATATGCTGGCGTTATATAAATAAAAAGATTATTATTATTGGTGTAGGTGCTGGCTTTTTGGATATGTATTTACATAGTATTTATTACTGCATCATTTTTTGGGAAAGCAGGTTGAATTTTATTTAAAAAAAAAAAGAAAAAAATTCTGTCCTATGTTAACATGTCACATGGCCTGTTAAGATGTTTTTGATTGAAAAAGCTTTTCATTTCAGTAAATATGACCTTTTTTTTCTCAAATTCAATAAATTATCATTTTAAGTTCTTTGCAACCTTTAAAATGTTTGTAAACGTTGTTGTGCATAATAATTTGAGGGAGATTTGTCCAGTAAAATTTGATTTATACTCTAACGGTTGATGATTTGAACATTGTATTGAATCATTTGCATTGGCCATTTACGACAATCAGGGACAAATAGCATTTGCATAATTTGGAACGTGGTATAATGTATAGTGTTGAGCCACCCCCGTAGTGTTCGGGTTCGGTTCGGTTCGTCGAACACCGGGATGTTCGAGGAACTGTTCGTCGAACTGTTCGTCGAACACCTTAGAACACCGTCGAACACCGTTAAAACCAATGGCAGGCAAACAAAAACACATAGAAACACATAGAAAACACCTGCAAAGGTGTCCAAAAGCTGACAAACTGCTCAGAAGACACTCTCTTTAAAAAAGCCGGCCGGCAAATTCAGCAGCGGCATACACCGGTACCCGACAATTTAGACAAGAAGGAATAGAGCATCACACATAGATTAGATAGATAGAAACATGTCAGTCACACATATAAGAAGCACAGTGACAGTGTTGGTTACTGCACTTGTCATTTAGTGTAAAGGATTTATTAAAAAAAATATTAGTGTTTTCATGCACCGTCTCTTTAAAAAAGCCGGCCGGCAATTCAGCATCTGTACCCGACAATTTAGAACAGAAAGAATAGAGCTTCACACATAGATTAGATAGATAGAAACATGTCAGTCACATATATAATAAGTACAGTGATAGTGTTGCTTAATGTACTTGTCATTTAGTGTAAAGGATTTATTTAAAAAAATAATAGTGTTTTCATGCACTGTCTCTTTAAAAAAGCCGGCCGGCAATTCAGCAGCGGTACCCGACAATTTAGAACAGAAAGATAGAGCATCACACATAGATTAGATAGATAGAAACATGTCAGTCACATATATATGAAGTACAGTGATAGTGTTGGTTACTGTACTTGTCATTTAGTATTAAAATAAAGGATTTATTATTAAAAAAATTGGCGTGGGGTTCCCCTTAATTTTAGGCTCTAGCGGAGGTTAAGCAGACGGCTGGGGCAGATGTTTGAAGCCTGGGAAGGGGGTAATACCCACGGAGCTTCCCAGGCTACTAATATCAGCCCCCAGCTGAATACATAGCCTTTACTAGCTATTAAAATGGGGGACCCCCCAAAAAAAATGACGTGGGGTCCCCCCTAATTTAATAGCTAGCAAAGGCTAGGCAGACAGCTGGGGGCTGATATTAATAGCCCAGGAAGGGAGCCATGAATATTGGCCCCCTCCCAGGCTAGAAACACCAGCCGTCAGCCGCCCCAGAAATGGCGCATTCATAGGATGCGCCAATTCTGGCACTTAGCCTCGCTCTTCCACGCTGCCCTGGTGCGGTGAAAGGGGGTAATAGGGTTGGGGTTGATGTCAGCTTATAATGCCAGCTGACATCAAGCCCAGGTTAGTAATGGAGAGGCGTCTATAAGACACCCCCATTACTAACCCCATAGTCAAAGTTAAAAAAAACACAAACACCCAGAATAAAGTCCTTTAATTGAAATAAAGACACAATCCTTTATTGTTCTAAATTAAACCATACTTACCATCACGCCCATTCCAGCTGAAGCCAACGATCTCCTGCAATTAAAGAAAAATAATAAAGCAACCTCATCCTTACCTTTCCATGGTTCCCACGACAGCTTCAGCTCTGCTACATCGAGATGACAGGCTGGACCGCAGCAGAACGCTGCCATCCAGCCTGTCATCCCGCAGACACTGAGAAGCGCAGGCTTGCTTGCGCTGCTCAGCGTCTCTCTGTGACGACATCCAGATGAGCCGAGTTCATGTCCAATGAACTCGGCTCACCTCATGCACGTCACTGACAGCGTGGGAAAATTCTCACGCTGAAGCGCTGATTGCAGGAGAATTTTCCCACGCTGTCAGTGACGTGCAGGAGGTGAGCTGAGTTCATTGGACATGAGCTCACCTCATGCACATCACTGACAGCGTGGGAGAATTCTCCTGCACTCAGCACTTCAGCGTGAGAATTTTCCCACGCTGTCAGTGACGTGCATGAGGTGAGCCGAGTTCATTGGACATGACCTCGGCTCATCTGGATGCCGTCACAGCGAGACAGTGAGGAGCGCAAGCATGCCTGCGCTTCTCAGTGTCTGCGGGATGACAGACTGGATGGCAGCGTTCTGCTGCGGTCCAGCCAGTCATCTCGATGTAGCAGAGCTGAAGCTGTCGTGGGAACCATGGAAAGGTAAGGATGAGGTTGGTTTATTATTTTTCTTTTATTGCAGGAGATCGTTGGCTTCAGCTGGAATGGGTGTGATGGTAAGTATGGTTTAATTTAGAACAATAAAGAATTGTGTCTTTATTTCAATTAAAGGACTTTATTCTGGGTGTTGTGTTTTTTTTAAATACTTTACTAGAAATTCATGGCGGTCATGTCTAATACTGGCGTGACCCCATGAATTTTGGGCTTGGGGCCAGCTGATAATACCAAGCTGGCCCTAACCCCTTTATTACCCAGTGAGCCACCGCACCAGGGCCCTGGATGAGTTGGGTACAGCGCCAGAAGATGGCGCTTCTATGAACGCGCCATTTTCCGGGGTGGCTGCGGACTGCAATTTGTAGCGGGGGGGGCCCAGAAAGCTTGGGCCTCCCTGCGCTGCAGATTCCAGCCCCCAGCTGCCTAGTTGTACCTGGCTGGACACAAAAATAGGGCGAAGCCCCACGTACTTTTTTTTTAATTATTTCATGAAATTCATTAAATAATTAAGTAAAAAAGGCCTTCCCTATATTGTTGTGTCCGGCCAGGTACAAATAGGCAGCTGGTGGTTGGGGGCAGCCCGTTCCTGCCTGCTGTACCTGGCTGGACACAAATATAGTGCGAAGCCCCACTTCAATTTTTTTTAATTATTTCATGAAATTCCTGAAATAATTAAGAAAAAAAGGGCTTCCCTATATTGTTGTGTCCGGCCAGGTACAAACAGGCAGCTGGTGGATGGGGGCAGCCCGTTCCTGCCTGCTGTACCTGGCTGGACACAAATATAGTGCGAAGCCCCACTTCAATTTTTTTAAATTATTTCAGGAAATTCATGAAATAATTTAAAAAAAATTGACGTGGGGCTTCGCACTATATTTGTGTCCAGCCAGGTACAGCAGGCAGGAACGGGCTGCCCCCAACCACCAGCTGCCTATTTGTACCTGGCCGGACACAACAATATAGGGAAGCCCTTTTTTTCTTAATTATTTCATGAAATAATTTAAAGAAAATTGACGTGGGGCTTCGCCCTGTTTTTGCGTCCAGCCAGGTACAACTAGGCAGCTGGGGGCTGGAATCCGCAGCGCTGGGAGGCCCAAGCTTTCTGGGCCACCCCCGCTGCAAATTGCAGTCCGCAGCCACCCCGGAAAATGGCGCGTTCATAGAAGCGCCATCTTCTGGCGCTGTACCCAACTCATCCAGGGCCCTGATGCGGTGGCTCACTGGGTAATAAAGGGGTTAGGGCCAGCTTGGCATTATCAGCTGGCCCTAAGCCTGAAACTCATGGGGTCACGCCAATATTAGACATGACCACCATGAATTTCTAGTAAAGTATATAAAAAAAACACAACACCCAGAAAAAAGTCCTTTAATTGAAATAAACACACAATTCTTTATTGTTCTAAATTAAACCATACTTACCATCACGCCCATTCCAGCTGAAGCCAACGATCTCCTGAAATAAAAGAAAAATAATAAAGCAACATCATCCTTACCTTTCCATGGTTCCCATGACAGCTTCAGCTCTGCTACATCGAGATGACAGGCTGGACCGCAGCAGAACGCTGCCATCCAGCCTGTCATCCCGCAGACACTGAGAAGCGCAGGCTTGCTTGCGCTCCACAGTGTCTCTCTGTGAGGGCATCCAGATGAGCCGAGTTAATGTCCAATGAACTCGGCTCACCTCATGCACGTCACTGACAGCGTGGGAAAATTCTCCTGCACTCAGCGCTTCAGCGTGGGAGAATTCTCACACTGAAGCGCTGAGTGCAGGAGAATTCTCCCACGCTGTCAGTGACGTGCAGGAGGTGAGCTGAGTTCATTGGACATGAGCTCACCTTATGCACGTCACTGACAGCGTGGGAAAATTCTCCTGCACTCAGCGCTTCAGCGTGGGAGAATTCTCACGCTGAAGCGCTGAGTGCAGGAGAATTCTCCCACGCTGTCAGTGACGTGCAGGAGGTGAGCTGAGTTCATTGGACATGAGCTCACCTTATGCACGTCACTGACAGCGTGGGAGAATTCTCCTGCACTCACCGCTTCAGCGTGAGAATTTTCCCACGCTGTCAGTGACGTGCATGAGGTGAGCCGAGTTCATTGGACATGAACTCGGCTCATCTGGATGTCGTCACAGAGAGACGCTGAGCAGCGCAAGCAAGCCTGCGCTTCTCAGTGTCTGCGGGATGACAGGCTGGATGGCAGCATTCTGCTGCGGTCCAGCCTGTCATCTCGATGTAGCAGAGCTGAAGCTGTCGTGGGAACCATGGAAAGGTAAGGATGAGGTTGCTTTATTATTTTTCTTTTATTGCAGGAGATCGTTGGCTTCAGCTGGAATGGGCGTGACGGTAAGTATGGTTTAATTTAGAACAATAAAGGATTGTGTCTTTATTTCAATTAAAGGACTTTATTCTGGGTGTTTGTGTTTTTTTTAACTTTGACTATGGGGTTAGTAATGGGGGTGTCTTATAGACGCCTCTCCATTACTAACCTGGGCTTGATGTCAGCTGGCATTATAAGCTGACATCAACCCCAACCCTATTACCCCCTGCCACCGCACCAGGGCAGCGTGGAAGAGCGAGGCTAAGTGCCAGAATTGGCGCATCCTATGAATGCGCCATTTCTGGGGCGGCTGACGGCTGGTGTTTCTAGCCTGGGAGGGGGCCAATATTCATGGCTCCCTTCCTGGGCTATTAATATCAGCCCCCAGCTGTCTGCCTAGCCTTTGCTAGCTATTAAATTAGGGGGGACCCCACGTCATTTTTTTTGGGGGGTCCCCCATTTTAATAGCTAGTAAAGGCTATGTATTCAGCTGGGGGCTGATATTAGTAGCCTGGGAAGCTCCGTGGGTATTACCCCCTTCCCAGGCTTCAAACATCTGCCCCAGCCGTCTGCTTAACCTCCGCTAGAGCCTAAAATTAAGGGGAACCCCATGCCAATTTTTTTAATAATAAATCCTTTATTTTAATACTAAATGACAAGTACAGTAACCAACACTATCACTGTACTTCATATATATGTGACTGACATGTTTCTATCTATCTAATCTATGTGTGAAGCTCTATTCTGTCTGTTATAAATTGTCAGGTACCGCTGCTGAATTGCCGGCCGGCTTTTTTAAAGAGACGGTGCATGAAAACACTATTATTTTTTTTGATAAATCCTTTACGCTAAATGACAAGTACAGTAAGCAGCACTGTCACTGTACTTCATATATATGTGACTGACATGTTTCTATCTATCTAATCTATGTGTGATTCTCTATTCTTTCTATTCTAAATTGTCGGGTACCGCTGCTGAATTGCCGGCCGGCTTTTTTAAAGAGACGGTGCATGAAAACACTATTATTTTTTTTGATAAATCCTTTACGCTAAATGACAAGTACAGTAAGCAGCACTTTCACTGTACTTCGTATATATGTGTCTGACATGTTTCTATCTATCTAATCTATGTGTGATGCTCTATTCTTTCGGTTCTAAATTGTCGGGTACAGGTGTATGCCGCTGCTGAATTGCCGGCTTTTCATGTTTCACTGTTGGCACTGTTCCCATCGATTTGGGCAATCACTGTAATGCCACAACCACCATGGCTGTGGCATTACAGTGAGTGGCAGACAATCCCTGCATGATTGGTGCTCTAAATAGCGCCAGACATGCAGGACACGCTTTTGGTGCACGAACAGTTATCGAACATAACCTCGAACAGCCGAATTTTTTGCAAATCGTTCGGGTTCCTCGAACAACTCGAACACCGCCCAAAACAGCTCGAATTTGAGATTGGCGAACAGTTCTAGTCGAACACCGCTCATTTCTAATAATGTATACATATGAATCGGCACTCTGGAATTAATGAATACATGAATTCCACTATTGAAATACATGACAAGTGATCAATGTTTTTGATTAAGAAAATGATCAAGCCATCCCACTAAGACAAAGTGTATCTTAATTTTTGATCTTTCTAACCCTTCTGGCTCCCCTCTCTATGTCTATAGTCAGACTTTAGCTGAACAGTGGGAGAGAAAGAAACCTGGCTTAAAACTATTCTGGAAAAGATTGGTGGATTAAGGTGCACAGCTGAGGAGCTACATCTTCTAATGCATACAAAAAATGGGTGTGTGCCCCTTCTGGACTGAACACATAGATGAGTCACAAGGGTTAAGGATTAGTGTTGAGCGAGCATGCTCGACACTGCTCGGTGCTCACCTGAGCACCGAGCATTTCCGGGTTACTCGGGCGGGAGCTCGGGTCTAGGCCCTGCACGTTTGGCGCTCTTTACAGAGCCAATGAACATGCAGGGATTGCCAGCCAGTCACTGTAATGCCGCAGCCATGTTGTTTGTGGGCATTACAGTGATTGGCTGGCCGCACAGCGTCACCTCGAGTATTTAAAACCAGGCGCCGCCATCTTGGACACAGTCGCCTGGGATCAGACAGTGTAGGGAGAGTGCTGCTGAGTTAGGGAGAGATATATAGTGCAAAATATTTAGTAAAGGGTCTCTAAAGGGAGGGAGGAGAGCCAGGCGGAGGTGACCGAGCGGACCGGGAGGACCAGTTGGAGGCGACTGGAGGGACGAGCGCAAGAGAGCGCTGTGGCAGCGTGCAGTGCCGGCCAGCGGAGGGTGCCAGGTGGTGGTGACCAGGAGGTGATCAGGAGGACAGGTAAGAGGCGACCGAAGGGACAAGCGCGCTGTGATAGCGTGCAGCGTCCCTAGAGGAGGTGAGTGAGGGGCAGGAGGCCGCGATAAGCGGCCATACTGAACCCAAGTGTGTACTGTACTGTATTGTATTTGTATCTGTATTGTAATTGTATTGTATTCCCTAGTCCATATTTAATTGATTATCCCCCCATCCATATTTAATTGATCACCCCCGTCCATATTTAAATTGATTCCCCTGAACACCCCCGTCCATATTTAACTGATCCCTCTGACCACATTAAATTGACCCCCCCGTCCTCATTTAATTGATCCCCGACCACCCCCCGTCCATATTAAAGTGATCCCCCTGACCACATTTAAATGAATGACCCCCCCAGCCCATAATTGATTGATCCCCCTTGTCCTATTTAATAGATTCCCCTTGTCCACTTTTACTCATCCCCAGTCCCTATCTATTTGCCTTATCCCCCACCATATTTAATTAACCCCTGTCCATAATTAATTGATTGATTCCCCAGACCACAATTAATTATTTCCCCAGTCCATATTTATTGATATTATTGATACTTATTGATCCCCAGTCCTTAGTTAATTGACCCACCGTCCATACCTATTTATTTGCTTTACCCCCCATCCTATTTAATTAAACCCCCTGTCCATAATTAATTGATTGATTCCCTAGTCCACAATTAATTATTTCCCCAGTTCATACTTATTGATCCCAGTCCATAGTTAATTGACACACTGTCCATACTTAATTAATCCACCTGACCCACTCAGCTGATCCCCCGTCCATACTTAATTGATACTTAATTGATCCCCCGTCCATACTTAACTGATCCCACGCCGATATCTAATCGATACACTTGCACATCCCTAATTGATCCCCGTCCATACACCTATATATAAATAATTGTGTTTTGTACTTGTACATATATACTGACTGTATCCCCATATTTAGAATGACGTCCATGTTGGCCGGAGCCGTGCAGTGTACATCTTGCGCAATGTATGCATTCCCTGAGCTACCGCTCAGGGATCCATACTGCTGCGAGAGATGTGAGCATATCGTGCACTTGGAAGCCCAAATCCTGGATCTAAGTGCTCAGATAGTGGTACTGAGGAGCATCGACAACATGGAACGGAGTTTGCTGCTCACCGAGCAGACACTCAATGGGTCAACACTGGGGGTGGAGCTTAGTGGGGAAGCGCAGGCTGAACAGGCAGGGAGCTGGGTAACAGTTAGAAGGGATAGAGGGAAGAAGTATAGGAAGGCTGGTTCAGAACCGGCATTATTGGAGCACGACAGATCCTCTGACCGCCGGGGGAGTGTATGCTCCAGTAATGAGGGGGAGGGGGGAAGTGTAGGGCAGGCTAGACAGGTCCTGGTAGTGGGTGACTCTATTATTAGGGGGACAGACAGGGCAATCTGTCACAAAGACCGGGATCGCCGAACGGTGTGCTGCCTCCCTGGCGCTCGAGTCCGGCACATCGCGGATCGGGTTGACAGGTAACTGGGTGGGGCTGGCGAAGACCCAGCGGTCATGGTCCACATTGGAACCAATGACAAAGTGAGTGGTAGATGGAGGGTCCTTAAAAATGATTTCAGGGATCTAGGTAGGAAGCTTAGGGCAAGGACCTCCAAGGTAGTTTTCTCAGAAATACTACCAATCCCGCGAGCCACACAGGAGCGCCAACGGGAGGTTAGGGAGGTGAATAAGTGGCTAAAGAGTTGGTGCAAGGCAGAAGGGTTTGGGTTCATGGAGAACTGGGCCGACTTCGCTGTCGGCTACAGGCTCTACCGTAGGGACGGGCTGCACCTCAATGGGGAGGGTGCAGTGGTGCTGGGGAAGAAGATGGCTAATAAGTTGGAGGAGTTTTTAAACTAGAGACGGGGGGGGGAACCAAGGAAATAGGTGGGATGTGAGGCAAGCAAGGGGGAAGGGGAGAAGTGAATATAATGAGGGTGGAGAGGGGGGTGGGGATAGTACAGTTAGATCGTTAGAGAAGAATAGGATGCTAAATAACCCCAAAGTTTTATCTTGCATGCTGACCAACGCAAGAAGCCTGACCAATAAGGCCGATGAGCTGCGGGCGCTTATATCGGAGGAGAGGTATGACATCGTAGGTATAACAGAGACTTGGCTAGACGATAGCTACGACTGGGCGGTAAATTTAACAGATTATAGTTTATTTAGAAGGGACCGGAAACAGGGGAAGGGCGGAGGAGTCTGCTTATATGTAAAGTCACGTCTAAAGCCCAGACTAAGGGAAGATATAGGAGAGGGAGAAGAGGGGGTCGAGTCCATGTGGGTAGAGATAGAGGGGGCAAAAAATAATAATAAAATATTACTGGGGGTCTGCTATAAGCCACCCAATATAACAGAGGAGAATGAGAAACTGCTATTAGGACAAATAGACAAAGTAGCAAAACATAATGAGGTGATTGTAATGGGGGACTTCAACTACCCGGATATTGACTGGGAAACAGAAACCTGTAGATCGCAGAAAGGAAAAAGGTTCTTGACAAATATCAAGGATAATTATCTCTCCCAACTAGTGCAGGAACCAACGAGAGGGAAGGCCGTGTTGGACTTAATATTGACTAATAGGCCTGATAGAATAACTGAGGTACAGATAGGGGGGCACCTAGGTAATAGCGATCATAATATTATCAATTTCAAAATGCCCTTCAGTAGGGTTATCAATAAGGGAACAACTAAAACATTAAACTTTAGGAGGGCGAAGTTTGATCAGCTGAAAGAAAACCTTCAACTTATAGACTGGGACAAAGTTCTCAATCAAGGAAATACGAATAGTAAATGGGAAACCTTCAAAAGAATTCTGAATACTCAGTGTGAGAGGTATATACCGTATGGGAATAAAAGGGCCAGAAATAAGAGGAAACCAATATGGTTGAATAAGAACGTAAAAGGGGCGTTAAATAGCAAAAAAGAGGCATTCAAGAGATTAAAACAGGAAAACAGCAAGGAGGCACTAATGTGTTACAAGGAAAAAACGAGAACCTGCAAAAAACAAATAAAAATAGCAAAGGAGGAAACAGAGAGACGTATTGCTAGGGAAAGTAGATCAAATCCCAAACTGTTCTTTACGTATATAAATAGTAAAAGGATTAAATCGAATAATATTGGACCGATAAAAAGTGATGAAGGCAAAATCATAGAGAAAGATGAGGATAAAGCTAATCTATTAAATTAATTTTTTTCGTCAACTTTCACAAAGGAAAAAGAACTAACAGGAGAAATGAGAAGTGACAAGCTTAATCCTCCACTAAGTATGACAAATCTAACCCAAGCTGGGGTACAGAAACGCCTCAGTAACATTAAAATAAACAAATCACCAGGACCTGATGGCATACACCCACGGGTACTAAGGGAACTAAGTAATGTGATAGACAGACCGTTATATCTTATATTTAAGGACTCTGTTGAGACTGGGTCTGTACCACTTGATTGGCGACAGGCGAATGTAGTGCCAATATTCAAAAAGGGAGCAAAAAGTAACACCGGAAACTATCGGCCGGTGAGTCTGACGTCCGTTGTGGGCAAAATTTTTGAAGGCTTTATTAATGAGGCAATCATGGAGCATCTTGATGCTAATAATCTATTAACCCCGAACCAACATGGATTCATGAGGAATCGTTCCTGCCAAACAAACCTGATTGACTTCTACGAGGAGGTTAGCTCTCGAGTAGATCAGGGGGAACCAGTGGATGTCGTGTATCTCGACTTCTCAAAAGTGTTCGATAGCGTGCCACATAACAGGTTGGTATACAAAATGAGAATGATGGGGCTGGGGGAAAATGTCTGCAAGTGGGTAGCTAACTGGCTAAAGGATAGAAGGCAGAGGGTGGTTATAAATGGAATATACTCAGATTGGGTAAGCGTCACTAGTGGGGTACCACAGGGGTCTGTACTAGGCCCAATTTTATTTAATATCTTTATTAACGACATAGTCAACGGGATAAATAGTAAAATATCAATATTTGCAGATGACACAAAGTTATGTAAAACAATTAATACAAAAGAGGATAGTGAAGACCTACAGAGGGATTTGGATAAGCTGGGTAGGTGGAGCATTAAATGGCAAATGAGGTTTAACGAGGAGAAATGTAAGGTCATACATATGGGAAGGAAAAATGGAAGTCACCAGTACTCACTGAACGGGAAATCATTGGGGAATTCAGAGATGGAGAAGGACTTGGGCATCTTGATTGATAGCAAACTAAATTGGAGTGCCCAAAGTCAGGCCGCTGCTGTAAGGGCAAACAGGGTAATGGGATGTATCAGAAGAGGTATAGCTGCAAAGGATGAGAACATTGTTCTTCCACTGTACAAAGCACTGGTCAGACCACACTTGGAATACTGTGCTCAGTTATGGGCCCCAATATATAGAAAGGATATAAATGAGCTTGAAAAGGTACAAAGGAGGGCAACAAAATTAATAAGGGGAATGGAGGGACTGCAATACCCAGAGAGGTTGGCAAAACTAGGACTATTCAGCCTGGAAAAGAGAAGGTTGAGGGGGGACATAATAAATGTGTACAAATATGTTAGGGGACAGTATAGAGACCTTGCCCAGGATTTGTTCAAAAGGAGGGATATTACGGTAACAAGAGGGCATTCACTAAGACTGGAAGAGAAAAGGTTTCAGCACCAGCATAGGAAGGGGTCCTTTACGGTAAGAGCAGTGAGAATATGGAATTCACTGAGTGAGGAGACGGTAATGTCGGATTCACTAAACCAGTTCAAGCGGGGACTGGATGCTTTTCTAGATACCAGGCAGATTTCTGCATATACTTAAAAATAGAATAAAATAGTAGGTTGATAAAGGGATTTATTCTGACTGCTGGTTTCAGAGTCGGGAGGGAATTTTTCCTCAGGTGAAGATTGGCTAAATCATTTGGGGTTTTTTCCCTCCTCTGGATCAACTTTAGCAATTACAGAACTAACAGGTCGAACTTGATGGACGCAAGTCTTTATTCGGCTTTACTAACTATGTAACTATGTAAAGGCTCCCAAATCAAACAGTCCTTCTCAGGACTAATATCCATCCCAGATATCAGGCAGGCAGGCAGGCAGGCAGGCTGTATAGGAGACGCAGTGGTTACACCAACAAACAGTGCACTACAGTCCTGTGTGCTCCTGCTGGTCAAATTGCTAGTCTTATCCCCTGGGCTCAGGGGCCAGGAAAAATCCTTTTTTTTTTCATCTAAATTCTGTATTTTTTTTTCCCTTGGTCAGACTGTACAAATAGGCATCTTATTAACCTTTTTGGTATAACTATAACTGTGGTTTTGTAGTTCCACGGTTCAAATCTCTGTATTATCCAGCTTTTGGCATTTTTTACATAAAAAAACAGTAATAGTGTCTCCCTGACTGTTCAGACACCAATATATCTGTTTAAAATATTCTTGTGTAGGCCACATAACTATAACTGTGGTTTTGCAGTTCCACGGTTCAAATCTCAGTATTATCCAGCTTTTGGCCTTTTTTCCGCTAAAAAAACAGTAATAGTGTCTCCCTGACTGTTCAGACACAAATATATCTGTTTAAAATATTCTGGTGTAGGCCAGATAACTAGAAGTTTGGTTTTGCAGTTCCACGGTACAAATCTCTGTATTTTCCAGCTTTTAGCATTTTTTACATAAAAAAAACAGTAATAGTGTCTCCCTGACAGTTCAGACACCAATATATCTGTTTAAAATATTCTGGAGTAGGCCACATAACTATAACTGTGGTTTTGCAGTTCCACGGTTCAAAACTCAGTATTATCCAGCTTTTAGCCTTTTTTCCGTAAAAAAAAACAGTAATAGTGTCTCCCTGACTGTTCAAACACAAATATATCTGTTTAAAATATTCTGGTGTAGGCCAGATAACTAGAAGTTTGGTTTTGCAGTTCCAAGGTTAAAATCTCAGTATTATCCAGCTTTTGGACTTTTTTACATTAAAAAAACAGTAATAGTGCCTCCCTGACTGTTCAGACACAAATATATCTGTTTAAAATATTCTGGTGTAGGCCAGATAACTAGAAGTTTGGTTGTGCAGTTCCACGTTTAAAATCTCTGTATTATCCAGCTTTTGGCATTTTTTACATAAAAAAAAACAGTAATAGTATCTCCCTGACTGTTCAGACACAAATATATCTGTTTAAAATATTCTGGTGTAGGCCAGATTACTAGAAGTTTGGTTTTGCAGTTCCACGGTTCAAATCTCTGTATTATCCAGCTTTTGGCCTTTTTTACATAAAAAAAACAGTTTGAGTGTCTCGCTCTGTGTTCAGACACAAATATATCTGTTTAAAAGATTCAGGTGTAGTCCAGAAAAATAGAACTGTGGTTTTCCTCTTCCACAGTTCTAATCTCCTTTCTATTACCCTTTTTCCATTGATAGTGCGAGTGTAAGCTATTTTACTTCATTTACAATGGCCAAGGCGCGTGGCAAGGGACGTGGAACTGGACGATCTGGTGATGGTGCGTGTAGAGGACGGGGCCGTGGCCAAGGTAAAAATGTGCCACAACCAACAGTCACATCTTATCGCTCCCACTTCTTGACCGAATTACTTGGGAAGCACACAACAACAACAGTATTGCGAACTGATCAGTGTGAACAGGTTATTAATTGGATAGCAGATAATACATCCAGTTACCTGGGCACCACCACCTTCGGTCTGTCTTCCACACGGTCAAGTTTTATTAGCCGTGAGTCTCGACCGCATACTCCTCCTCACCTTGATGCTCATTCCTCCCACCATGCCGAGTGTCATCAGACAGCAACTGAACCCACAGTTGGACACTCTGAAGAGCTGTTCACTGGTCCATTTCCATATTTGTGCCCCTCGCCTACTCCGCTTGAAGTGGTGGAAGACGAGATCCCATGTAGCGATGCCCAAATATTTGAGCAGCCACGGCCAGAGGAAGTCGACGCTGGCAATTTGTCACAAGAGGTGGACGATGACGAGACACAATTGCCACGAAGTGAGGAGGAGGATTGTGGTGCACAAGTTGAAGAGGAGGAGGTGGTGGATGATCTAGTAACTGACCCAACGTGGCAGGAGGACACGCAGAGCGAGGCCAGCAGCACACAGGGGGAGGGAGGCAGAGTACTCCAACAGGCAAGAAGAAGCAGTGTGGTGGCCGCACACAGAGGGTGGGTAACAGTTCCCCGTAACACCAACACGACGGACGTTGCCAGTACAAGCGGTAGGTCTTCCAGAGTCTGAAATTTTTTTAAAGACTCTGCTAATAACCCCAAAAAGGCCATTTGTACCACCTGCCATGCCAGCATCAGCAGGGGTGACAAAACTTCCAGCCTGACCACCACCAGCATGATCAGGCACATGTCAGCAAAGCACCCGACTTTGTGGAGCAAATTCCAGGGTCCACGGCCAGTGTCAGCGGGTGTCACCACTGCTTCTTCCGCTTTTGTGCGTGTAAGAGAACCCCCTGTTGTGTGTGCAAGGCAATCCCCTGTCCATACTGCATGCAAAGATGCCCCCTCCTCTCAGTCTTCACTTGTTATGGCGGTATGGCAGTTTCTCAAGAAACAGCATCAACGTCCACGTCCACGTCCCACCACAGAGTTCAATTGTCCATATCCCAGACCTTTGAACGAAAGCACAAAATTTTCAGCCAATGCCCCACAGGTCACAGTCCTAAATTCGCACATTTCACGACTGCTTGCGTAGGAAATGCTGCCTTTTAGGCTGGTGGAGACGTAATCCTTCCGCAACCTTATGGCGGTGGCTATCCCTCGGTACTCGGTCCCCAGCCAACACTATTTTGCCCGGTGTGCCATCCCTGCACTATACAAGCACGTGTCCCAAAACATCTGCCGTGCCCTCAACAATGCAGTTACTGGGAGAGCCCACCTGACAGCGAACAAGTGGACAAGTGCTTGTGGTCAGTGACGGTACATCTCCCTGACGGCACACTGGGTAAGCATAGTGGAAGCCGGGACCCAGTCGGACCTTGGGATGGAACACATCCCCCCCACACCGAGGATTGCGGGCCCTATATCAGTCAGAGTTGCCCCCACAGTGTACAGCTCCTGCGCATCATCCTCCTCCGCCTCATGTTCAGCCTCCATCTCAGATATCACCACATCAGTTACAAGCTGGAAGCACTGCAGTACTGCCTCAGCCTAGCGCAACATGCTGTGCTGAAATGCATAAGCTTAGCTGATAAACCTCACGCTGCTTGTGAGTTGTGGACAGCTGTGAAAGAGCAGGCAGATCTGTGGCTGAGACCGCTGAACCTACATCCAGGCATGGTCGTGTGTGACAATGGCCGTAACCTGGTGGCAGCTCTGAAGCAAGGCGAGATTACACACGTACCATGCCTGGCTCATGTGCTTAACCTTGTGGTTCAGCCATTTCTTAAATCGTACCCCGAGTTGCCAGATCTGCTCGTCAAAGTACGCCGCCTGTCAGCTCATTTGTGGAAGTCGGCTACAGCTTCCGCCGCCCTTGCTGTGTTACAGCAGCATTTGCAGCTTCCGTCACACCGACTAGTGTGTGATGTCCCCACACGTTGTAACTCTACCCTCCACATGTTGCAAAGGATTTGGGAGCAGAAGAGAGCAGTTGTGGAGTACCAGCTGCAACAAGGCCGTCGATATTCAGGGCAGACTCCACACATAAGACCTCAGGAGTGGACCTGGATGTCTGACATATGTACCATCCTGACGAACTTTGAGGAGTCCTCCAAGATGGTGAGTGGCTGTAACATCCCTGGCGGCATGCTTGCATAGTGCACCACCTCCCACTATGCAAGACCGCAATCTTACCTGTCAGTCCAGCCTACAAACCTTGCTCCAGATCATGCTGTGTGCATGTCTCTTGTCTGATTGCTTAGGGGGGCGGCCTGGTTACTTCCTGATTCTTATAGCTGCTGTGGGCGCGCTCCTAATGCATCCCCAGCCTATTGCTGTGAGTCACTGGATATTTAAACCCCCTCCACCCAGAAGGAGGTGCCTGAGCAACACCTTCGCTCAGTTTGTCTTTGCAACTGAATTGCCAGGTCCTGTTCTGTATCTTGTCTCTTTCTGCCACTCTGGGGGCCGCATACCCAGGCCTGTTATCTCTGACTTCCAGTCTGTTTCCGCCACTCTGGGGACTGCATACCCAGACCTGTTATCTCTGACTTTTAGTCTGTTTCCGCCACTCTGGGGGCTGCATACCCAGACCTGTTATCTGTGACTTCTAGTCTGTTTCCGCCACTCTGGGGGCTGTACACCCAGGTTCGTTCTTGTATTTCGTTGTAGTAGCAGTTCCTGTCTGTACTGTATCCTAGCCTGTTACCAGTTTGTCTCTATGTCTGTACCTTCCCATTTCCTGCAGTGTCTGAACCTGCACCTAACTCCTACTCATTGTCTCTTTACTTCAGTTTGTGAGTTTTGTGTCCACTCGCTACTTCATTGTAAGTACCCTGTGTGTATCTGGTTCTGCTTGTCCCTTTTTCCTTCTTCCATATCTACTTCCTGTGTTCCAGCCATCTTCCTGTATTTTCCAGTCGGTTCCATGTGAACAGAGTCCTGTCCTCTCTGCCTGCACCTTCAGCCCTGTTCGGCTCTGCTTGCTCACCGCGCCAGTGGTTTCTCTCTGCTCTGACTTGCCCACCGCTCCGGCGGCATCCCTCTGCTCTGCCTTACCCACCGCTCTGGCGGCTTCTCTCTGCTCTGCCTTGCCCACCGCTCCGGCGGTTCCGCTATGCTCTGCTTTGTCCACCGCACCTGCGGTATTGCTCTGCTCTGCCTTGTCCACCGCACCTGCGATTTCGCTCTGCTTTACCTTTTCCACCGCACCTGCGGTTTCGCTCTGCTCAGCCTTGTCCACCGCACCTGCGGTTTCGCTCTGCTCTGCCTTGCCCACCGCACTTGCGGTTTTACTCTGCTCTGCCTTGTCCACCACTCCGGCGGTTCCGTTCTGCTCTGCCTTGCCCACCGCACCTGTGGTTTTCACTCCGCTCTGCTTGCTCACTGCACCAGCAGTTCCCCTCTGCTCTGCCTTGTCCTCTGCTCCGGCGGTTTCGCTTTGCTCAGCTTGTCTACCGCATCTGCAGCTCTGTATCTGTCTCCCAGTCTGTACTGGGCCTTATCCAGCCTGCGCTCCAACCTGCTAGTACCTCCCTGTCTGCAGTCCAGCCGTGCTTGCCAGTATCTCCCTGTCTGCATACCAGCCGTGCTTGCCAGTGCCCACCTATCTGCATACCAGCCGTGCTTGCCAGTGCCCACCTGTCTGCATACCAGTCATACTTGCCAGTACCCACCTGTCTGCATACCAGCCGTACTTGCCAGTACCCACCTGTCTGCATACCAGCCGTGCCTGCCAATACCCACCTGCCTGTATGCCAGTCTAACCTGCCCGTTCCTGCATTCCCCGGTGTGGGTCAACAGCTGTGACCGGGGTCAGACCTGGAGTAGCACATGGTCCCTCTGCTCGGTTCCTCCTTGGATCACGGAGTCGACTGTGCAGCCGTGAGACCTTGGTCGGATCGGGTTGATACTTAGTTATGCCCCTACAGGCACTCCTTGGTTCATGGTACAGTGGGATCACTAATCACGCTCACACCAGTCAGTCCAGGCGTGAGCGTAACAGTGGCAATGACGCCATCATTAGCGTCAGCATCACGCTTGTCTGTCTCTTGCATTGCTCTCTGCAGAGAATTAAAGAGAAGGCATTGCAGCCAGAGAATGATGAGATGGCTCAAGAAGCCGTAATGGGCGAATACACACAGGCCAGCCTCATCTCATCCGAACGTGCATTGGGGGACAATGAGGGAGAGGAGGAGGAAGAGGAAGAACAGGAACTGGTATCATGCGCTGTAGACGGTAGTACCTGTACAACTGTCATACCCTCGGTTCAGTGTGGTTGGCTTGAGGACAGGGGGGGAGGAGGAGGAGGATGAGGAGAGCATGGTCAGTTGTCATCTTGGTGAGGACAGTCTTGCCCGTTTCCAGTCTGGCACGCATGGCTAACTTTATGTTACGCTGCCTTAACAGTGACCCTCACGTTGTCAAAATGTTGGGTGAGTCATTACTGGTTGGTGACACTTTTTTACCCCCGCTACAAGGAGAACTTTCACTCTCTTATTCCTGAGGTGGAGAGGTCTACAAAAATGTGGCAGTACCAGAAGGCCCTTGCTGCTGGACTGTTAAAAAAATTCCCATCTGAACACGCTAGCAACAGAGGTCACAGTTCGTTGACCAACCAAGGTGTACAGGCGAGGCAGGGGAAGACTGTCAATGTTCTGGGACAGTTTTCTGAGACCCGCCCAGCTTACAGGCCCTGAGGCGCGGGGTACTCTCACAAAGAGTGGAAAGTTTCAAAAGTTGGTGAGGGAGTACCTTGCCGACCGTACCAGCGTCCTCCGTGATTCCTCTGTGCCTTTTACTTATTGGGTATCCAACTGGACAATTGGAATGAACTCGCTCTGCACGCTTTGGAGGTCCTGGCCTGCCCTGCCGCTAGCGTGTTATTGAAGCGTGTTTTTAGTGCCGCTGGGGGAATTATAACTGATAAGCACACTCGCCTGTCAACTGACAATGTTGACAAGCTGACCCTTATCAAAATGAACAAGGGCTGGATTGGGCCAGACTTCTCATCACCACCAAATGATAGCAGAGTAACATAAAGTCAAATCCACTGTGTTATTTCGGGAGGTGTATTCACATGCACCTCTTCACACCCACACATGGGTATGCGCTTCCTCATTTCTGCTGTTTTTTGCTCTTCTCCTTCTCCTCAGCCTCCACCACCACTATGCCACCAGGGTGACCGTGGTCCGTGTTGCCAGCATTGCAAGTTCCTCCGTCCAAATTTTTGGCAGCTTTTGCTTGGAAGGCATAGGCAAAGATTATGGGAGACCACTCCGCAATAATGGGAATAAGGTTTTTAATATGCTGTACTGCATGGCTCTTGTAAGGGGCATTACTAGTTTCTCCTTCCTAATTTTTGGCAGATTTGGCTTGGAAGGCATAGGCAAAGGCTATGGGAGACCCACTCCCCAATAATGGGAATAATGTTTTTAATATGCTGTACTGCATGGCTATTGTAAGGGGCATTGCAAGTTCCTCCTTCCTAATTTTTGGCAGCTTTTGCTTGGAAGGCATAGGCAAAGACTATGGGAGACCCACTCCCCAAAAATGGGAATAATATTTTTAATATGCTGCTCTGCATGGCTCTTGTAAGGGTCATTGCAAGTTCCTCCTTCCTAATTTTTGACAGCTTTTGCTTGGAAGGCATAGGCAAAGACTATGGGAGACCCACTCCCCAATAAGGGGAATAATGTTTTTAATATGCTGTACTGCATGGCTCTTGTAAGGGGCATTGCAAGTTCCTCCTTCCTAATTTTGGGCAGCTTTTGCTTCGAAGGCATAGGCAAAGACTATGGGAGACCCACTCCTCTATAATGGGAATAATGTTTTTAATATGCTGTACTGGATGGCTCTTGCAAGGGGCATTGCAAGTTCCTCCTTCCTAATTTTTGGCAGCTTTTGCTTCAAAGGCATAGGCAAAGACTATGGGAGACCCACTCCTCAATAATGGGAATAGTGGTTTTTATATGCTGTACTGCATGGCTCTTGTAAGGGGCATTGCAAGTTCCTCCTTCCTAATTTTGGGCAGCTTTTGCTTCGAAGGCATAGGCAAAGACTATGGGAGACCCACTCCTCTATAATGGGAATAATGTTTTTAATATGCTGTACTGGATGGCTCTTGCAAGGGGCATTGCAAGTTCCTCCTTCCTAATTTTTGGCAGCTTTTGCTTCAAAGGCATAGGCAAAGACTATGGGAGACCCACTCCTCAATAATGGGAATAGTGGTTTTTATATGCTGTACTGCATGGCTCTTGTAAGGGGCATTGCAAGTTGCTCCATCCTAATTTTTGGCAACTTTTGCTTCGAAGGCATAGGCAAAGACTATGGGAGACCCACTCCCCAATAATGGGAATAATGTTTTTAATATGCTGTACTGCATGGCTCTTGTAAGGGGCATTGCAAGTTCCTACTTCCTAATTTTTGGCAGCTTTTGCTTGGAATGCATATGCAAAGACTATGGGAGTCCCACACCCCAATAATGGGAATAATGTTTTTAATATGCTGTACTGCTTGGTTCTTGTAAGGGGCATTTCAAGTAGTGTTGAGCCACCCCCGTAGTGTTCCAGTTCGGTTCAGTTCGTCGAACACCGTATGTTCGCCGAACTGTTCGTCGAACATCGTTAAAACCAATGGCAAGCAAACAAAAACACATAGAAACACATAGAAAACACCATCAAAGGTGTCCAAAAGCTGACAAACTGATCAGAAGACACAACTAACACATGGAAAAGTGACAAGTACATATAGTCATGCGAAAAGAAAAGAGGTGGAGTAGTAAAAGGAGGGGGAGACACAGCTATAGGCATGTCATGCCCTTCTAAAACCAAAAAAGTGCGAAGCCGACACGGCCAGCCCATTCCTGCCCTTTCGACCTCCGTGTCGCCGGGTTTGTGCCAGAGCTGCGGTGGACCCTGACGGCCAGCCCCCACCTCCCAATACTGGTGCCTGTCCACTGGTGGGTCGAGCGAGCCCCCCTGCGGTGGAGGCAGGTCTAATCTTTTTAATTTAAATTGTCTCTCTAATTTGAATGAGTACAATTTAAATCCTTTTACAAGGATCTATTGAAGGGCAAGGCTCATGCCAGCAGCCACGGTAATTCCAGCTCCAGTAGCATCCACTAAAGCTGCTGCAGTTAAAAAGCATTTATAAGGATCGAGCTTGGCGGTCCACCGCAAGGCGTCCTACCACCAGTCCCAGCCCCTGTGCCTTGGGGTGCCTCCCCGATGCTCTTCACTGAGTGTCCCGGGGGCCCGAACCATTTCCTTTGAAAAAATTAAGTGTCTAAACTACAGGTGGTGTAGCTTGCTTAACAGCTGGGATAATCCGCTGACTAGCAGACACTGCTACTAGGCACAAAGTATTTCCTGGGCTAGATGCAGTTAAAAATTTGTAATTAGATACTCTCGTTGGATGCTGAGAAAGCATTCCATAGAGTCTCCTGGCTTGCCATACATTATTCTCTTAAAAAGCTTGGGGTAGGGGTCTAGGGGACCCTTTTATAGCCAAAATCACGGCCCTGTATCGCAATACGTCACCTAGGCTGAAGATAAATGGAACATTTTCATCACCTTTCACAAACACCAATGGGACAAGGCAGGAATGTCCTCTGTCCTCTCTCTTATACATCCTAGTGATGGAGCACCTGCTATCATCAATTCGCCATAACCCCAATATTAGGTGGATTGAGGTGGGAGGCACTGAGAACAAGTGCTCTGCATTTGCTGATGATGTCCTAGTATATATCACTCAATCACATATATCCATCCCTGCTGTTATGGCTGAAAAAGATCACTTTGTTACATGGTCAAATTTTAAAATCAATGCAGCGAAGTCTGAGGCCCTCGATGTCTCCCTCCCCAAATCCATACAGGATTCCATCCAGTCCAACTTTCCCTTTGCCTGGCCCTCACAGGGTATCAAATACTTAGGAAATCATATTCATAGAGACCTCTCCCGTCTTTGTTATCTTAATTTTGGGCCCTTTATTGAACAACTCCATACAGACCAAGGTTGGCAAGTTAGAACTATAAGATTCACTATTTGAACCACTGGTGTTTTGTGGAAAATCACATGTACACTGTGTTCCAAATTATTATGCAAAAGGTGTTTAGGAGTGATAAGGTAAGAATTTTTTTGTTTGTCAGTTAAACTCATTGATGGTGATGTGTGTCAGGGCTCTTTATATCACTGTAAGCAATTGCAGACACCTGTGCTAATTAGTTTGGCAGGTGTGTCCAATGAAAGGCAAGACTACTTAAAAAGGCTGTCCCACATTATTAAGCAGCCTACATTTTCTGCCAAAATGGGAAAGAAAAAGGATGTGTCAGTTGCTGAGAAGCAACAAATTGTGGAGTGTTTAGGTCAAGGCATGACTACAATTAACATTGCCCAGACACTTCCTCCTGATCATCGCACAATCAAAAAGTATGTAGCTGATTCACAGTACAAAAAAAAAATTGAGGACTCTTTCCTACAGGCAATTACATCAGGTTAAAAAAGCAGTGGCAAAAAATCCTTGTCATAGCAGCAGACAAGATTTTGAAGCTGCCTCCAACGTCCCCCGAACAACAAGATGCAGGGTCCTTCAGAGGTTTGAAGCTGTGCGTTAGCCATCCTGTCGACCTCCTCTATTCACTGTACACAAGCAGAAATGGCTCCAGTGGACCAAACAATACATGAAGACTGACTTCAAAACTGCTTTGATCACCGATGATTGCCGTGCAACGCTCGATGGTCCAGATGGATGGAGTGGAGGATGGCTGGTTGATGGACACCCCATGCAAACAAGGCTACGGCGCCAACAAGGAAGAGGTGGAGTAATGTTTTGGGCTGGAATCATGGGGAGAGAGATTGTCGGCCCCTTTAGGATCCCTGAAGGTGTAAAGATGAACTCCATAATGTATGTGGAGTTTCTCAAACAGCAATTCCTGCCATGGTTCAAGAAGAAGAACCATGTATTCCGTGGCAAGATCATTTTCATGCATGATAATGCACCGTCTCATGCTGCACATAACACATCTGCATCTCTGGCTGATATGGACATAAAAGGGGACAAACTTATGGTGTGACCCCCCATGCTCCTCTGACCTCAACCCCATTGAGAACTTCTGGAGCATCATCAAAAGGAGTGTCTATGATGGCAGGAGGCATTTCACATCTAAGTAACAGCTCTGGGAGGGTATTCTGTCCTCATGCCAAACAATTGAAGCAGAAACCATCCAAAACCTGACAAATTCAATGGACGAGAGAGTTCAGAAGCTCCTTTCGAACAAGGGGTCCTATGTGCAAAAGTAACATCACCTAGAATAAAGTTTTGAGTTGAAAACTGTTTGATTTCAGTTTCTAATAACCTGCTAATGCTTATAATTTCAAAAATGACCATTTTTTTGCTCTTTATTAAAATGAAAAGGTTGATCGAAGAGTGTGGGGGATCAAAGAGTGTGGCAACCCAGTAGTCAGGATTATTTCGAATTCTGACAATCTTAGGGTCATGCTGCAGGTAGTGCAGCAAGAAGGCACTCATGAGTCTTGCGCATTTAGGAGCCCCAAAATTATTTTCCGGTCTAGATGCAGCTTAAACTTATTATTAATTTGAAAGCTGGTGGAGCTTAGTATAGATGGCCTAATAGAATCAGTACTTCCAACTGCTACAAGGCGCAAATTAATTTCCAGCCAAGATACAGATAAACATGATTAGTAATTTTAAATCTGGTGGAGCTTAGAATAGATGGCCTAATAGAAACAGTACTGCACACTGCTACAAGGCCCAAATTATTTTCCAGCCAAGATACAGATAAACATGATTAGTAATTTTAAATCTGGTGGTGTTTAGTATAGATGGACTAATAGAATCCGTACTGCACACTGCTGCAAGGCCCAAATGATTTTCCAGCCAAGATACAGATAAACATGATTAGTAATTTGAAAGATTAAAACGATTGGTGAGTAGAGATGAGCGGTGTTCGACTAGAACTGTTCGCCAATCTCAAATTCGAGCTGTTTTGGGCGGTGTTCGAGTTGTTCGACGAACCCGAACGATTTGTAAAAAATTCGGCTGTTCGAGGTTATGTTCGATAACTGTTCGTGCACCAAAAGCGTGTCCTGCATGTCTGGCGCTATTTAGAGCACCAATTATGCAGGGATTGTCTGCCACTCACTGTAATGCCACAGCCATGATGGTTGTGGCATTACAGTGATTGCCCAAATCGATGGGAACAGTGCCAACAGTGAAACATGAAAAGCCGGCAATTCAGCAGCGGCGTACACAGGTACCCGACAATTTAGAACCGAAAGAATAGAGCTTCACACATAGATTAGATAGATAGAAACATGTCAGCCACATATATATGAAGTACAGTGACAGTGTTGCTTACTGTACTTGTCATTTAGTGTAAAGGATTTATTTAAAAAATATAATAGTGTTTTCATGCACCGTCTCTTTAAAAAAGCCGGCCGGCAATTCAGCAGCGGTACCCGACAATTTGGAATAGAAAGAATAGAGAATCACACATAGATTAGATAGATAGAAACATGTCAGTCACATATATATGAAGTACAGTGGCAGTGTTGCTTACTGTACTTGTCATTTAGTGTAAAGGATTTATTAAAAAAAATAATAGTGTTTTCATGCACTGTCTCTTTAAAAAAGCCGGCCGGCATTTCAGCATCTGTACCCGACAATTTAGAATAGAAGGAATAGAGCATCACACATAGATTAGATAGATAGAAACATGTCAGTCACATATATAAGAAGTACAGTGATAGTGTTGATTACTGTACTTGTCATTTAGTGTTAAAATAAAGGATTTATTTAAAAAAAATTGTTATTGGGTTCCCCGTAATTTTAGTCTCTAGCGGAGGTTAAGCAGACGGCTGGGGCAGATGTTTGAAGCCTGGGAAGGGGGTAATACCCACGGAGCTTCCCAGGCTACTAATATCAGCTCCCAGCGGAATACCTAGCCTTTACTAGCTATTAAAATGGGGGACCCCTCCCAAAAAAATGACGTGGGGTCCCCAATATTTTAATAGCTAGCAAAGGCTAGGCAGACAGCTGGGGGCTGATATTAATAGCCCAGGAAGGGTACCATGAATATTGGCCCCCTCCCAGGCTAGAAACACCAGCCGTCAGCCGCCCCAGAAATGGCGCATCCATAGGATGCGCCAATTCTGGCACTTAGCCTCGCTCTTCCCACTGCCCTGGTGCGGTGGCAGTGGGGTAATAGGGCTGGGGTTGATGTCAGCTTATAATGCCAGCTGACATCAAGCCCAGGTTAGTAATGGAGAGGCGTCTATAAGACACCCACATTACTAACCCCATAGTCAAAGTTAAAAGAAAACACAACACCCAGAATAAAGTCCTTTAATTGAAATAAAGACACAATCCTTTATTGTTCTAAATTAAACCATACTTACCACCACTCCCATTCCAGCTGAAGCCAACGATCTCCTGCAATAAAAGTAAAATAATAAAGCAACCTCATCCTTACCTTTCCATGGTTCCCAGGACAGCTTCAGCTCTGCTACATCGAGATGACAGGCTGGAACGCAGCAGAACGCTGCCATCCAGCCTGTCATCCTGCGGACACTGAGAAGCGCAGGCATGCTTGCGCTCCTCAGTGTCTCGCTGTGACGGCATCCAGATGAGCCGACAATGAACTCGGCTCACCTCATGCACGTCACTGACAGCGTGGGAGAATTCTCCTGCACTCAGCGCTTCAGCGTGAGAATTTTCCCACGCTGTCAGTGACGTGCATGAGGTGAGCCGAGTTCATTGGACATGAATGAGCTCACCTCATGCACGTCACTGACAGCGTGGGAAAATTCTCACGCTGAAGCGCTGAGTGCAGGAGCATTCAACCACGCTGTCAGTGACGTGCATGAGGTGAGCTGAGTTCATTGGACATGAACTCGGCTCACCTTTATGCCGTCACAGAGAGACGCTGAGGAGCGCAAGCATGCCTGCGCTTCTCAGTGTCTGCGGGATGACAGGCTGGATGGCAGCGTTCTGCTGCGGTCCAGCCTGTCATCTCGATGTAGCAGAGCTGGAGCCATCGTGGGAACCATGGAAAGGTAAGGATGAGGTTGCTTTATTATTTTTCTTTTATTGCAGGAGATCGTTGGCTTCAGCTGGAATGGGCGTGATGGTAAGTATAGTTTAATTTAGAACACTAAAGAATTGTGTGTTTATTTCAATTAAAGGACTTTATTCTGGGTGTTTGTGTTTTTTTTTTTAACTTTGACTATGGGGTTAGTAATGGGGGTGTCTTATAGACGCCTCTCCATTACTAACCTGGGCTTGATGTCAGCTGGCATTATAAGCTGACATCAACCCCAGCCCTATTACCCCACTGCCACCGCTACAGGGCAGTGGGAAGAGCGAGGCTAAGTGCCAGAATTGGCGCATCCTAAGGATGCGCCATTTCTGGGGCGGCTGACGGCTGGTGTTTCTAGCCTGGGAGGGGGCCAATATTCATGGTACTCTTCCTGGGCTATTAATATCAGCCCCCAGCTGTCTGCCTATCCTTTGCTAGCTATTAAAATAGGGGGGACCCCAAGTCATTTTTTTTGGGGGGGGGGTCCCCCATTCTAATAGCTAGTAAAGGCTAGGTATTCAGCTGGGGGCTGATATTAGTAGCCTGGGAATCTCCGTGGGTATTAGCCCCTTCCCAGGCTTCAAACATCTGCCCCAGCCGTCTGCTTAACCTCCGCTAGAGCCTAAAATTAGGGGGAACCCCACGCCAATTTTTTTTTTAATAAATCCTTTATTTTAACACTAAATGACAAGTACAGTAATCAACACTGTCACTGTACTTCATATATATGTGACTGACATGTTTCTATCTATCTAATCTATGTGTGATGCTCTATCTTTCTGTTCTAATTTGTCGGGTACAGATGCTGAATTGCCGGCCAGCTTTTTTAAAGAGACGGTGCATGAAAACACTATTATTTTTTTAAATAAATCCTTTACACTAAATGACAAGTACAGTAACCAACACTGTCACTGTACTTATTATATATGTGATTGGCATGTTTATATCTATCTATGTGTGATGCTCTATTCTTTCTGTTATAAATTGTCGGGTACCGCTACTGAATTGCCGGCCGGCTTTTTTAAAGAGATGGTGCATGAAAACACTATTATTTTTTTAAATAAATCCTTTACACTAAATGACAAATACAGTAAGCAACACTGTCACTGTACTTCATATATATGTGACTGACATGTTTCTATCTATCTAATCTACGTGTGATGCTCTATTCCTTCTTGTCTAAATTGTCGGGTACCGGTGTATGCCGCTGCTGAATTGCCGGCCGGCTTTTTTTAAAGAGAGCGTCTTCTGAGCAGTTTGTCAGCTTTTGGATGGTGTTTTCTATGTGTTTTTGTTTGCCTGCCATTGGTTTTAACGGTGTTCGACGGTGTTCTAAGGTGTTCGACGAACAGTTCGACGAACAGTTCCTCGAAGAGTTCCTCGAACATCCCGGTGTTCGACGAACCGAACCGAACCCGAACACTATGGGGGTGGCTCAACACTATTGGTGAGGTGATTTTAACAAATCATCAAGCTTTTACTCTCCCCAGGATGACACAGGGGTAGAAAAGTCATTTCGGATCCATGATTTGTTCATCTTTATGAACGTGAGTCTGTCTACATTATCAGTGGAGAGCCGCGTGCGCTTATCTGTCAGCACACTACCAGCAGCGCTGAGCACACGTTCAGACAGAATGCTGGCTGCGGGGCATGACAAGATCTCCAAGACGTAAGTGAAGAGCTTCGGCCATTTATCCAGATTGGAAGCCCAAATAGAGCAAGGGTCCAGTGACACAGTCATGGCTTCAATGTTTACTTGGAGATACTCCTGTACCATCGTCTCTAGGCGTTGACTATGTGTCAGACTTCTTGTCTCCTGTTGCATTGCAAAGGATGGGCTAAAAAAGTGGTGAAATGATTCCGCAAAATTGATGTTACCAGCAGATACTGTGTTTCTATTACGGTTTGAGTGCTGAACACTTGACGGTCTGACGGTTAGCATCTTGGAACTGTGAGATTCACTACTTGCACCACTAGTGTTTTGTGGAAAAGCACATGTAAGATTCTGCAACAGTCTCTGCTGATACTCCTGCATGCGTGCATCTCTTTCTATGGCAGGAATAATTTCTGCAAATTTACTTTTGTACCGGGGATCTAACAGTGTGGCAACCCAGTAGTCAGGATTATTTCTATTTTTCACAATTCGAGGGCCATGTTGCAGGTAGTGCAGCAAGAAGGCACTCATGTGTCTTGCGCATCCTGGAGCACCAAGTCCTTGCTGTGTTGGTGGCGAGGTAACAATCATGCTTCCTTCCTCAGCCCTCTTCCCCCAACCTCGCACAACAGAAATGTGATCAAGGTCTCCCTCATCTGATGAGTCTTCCATCAGTTCGTCCGCCACTTCTTCCTGGGCTCCTGCACCTTCATCACTAGTTTGGCTGCTACCATGCGTCCTGGTAAAACCATCTCCCCCACCCTCACATGCCTGCCGCCTTGGTGCTGCCGACCGTCTGGACCTTGCAGATGTTAGCCTTTCCGCATACAACTCCTCCTCCTCTACTTCCTCCACCTCCTCTTGTGCCGCCACCTAACTCCGAATTCTGTTTAACATGTGCTCCAGCATGTAAATCACCGGAATAGTCATGCTGATAATGGCATCGTCAGCACTAAACATCTTCGTCGCCATTTCAAAACTGTGCAGAAGGGTGCATAGGTCCCTGATCTGAGACCACTCCTCCAGCGTGATTTGCCCCACCTCTGGATCTCGTAGGCCCAGGCTATATGTCAGAACGTATTGCACCAGGGCTTGTCGGTGCTGCCACAGTCGCTGCAACATGTGCAGAGTTGAATTCCACTGGGTAGGCACATCGCATTTTAGCCGGTGAAGAGGCAGGCCCAACGACTTCTGTAGAGATGTAAGTCGCTGAGCTGCTTGATGCGAACGGCGGAAGTGAGCACACAGCGACCGTGCCCTCTGCAGAAGGCCATCTAGTCTGGGATAGTGGGCTAAAAATTGCTGGACAACCTGGTTCAACACGTGAGCCATACAAGGCACGTGTGTGACATTGCCCCGGCGAAGGACCGCACCCAGGTTTGCAGCATTGTCGCACACGGCCTTCCCTGGTTTCAGGTCCAGTGGAGACAACCATTCATGAAACTGGTTCTCCAGAGCTGACCACAACTCTTCAGCTGTGTGACTCACATTTCCCAGATATTTCAAAGTAAAAACTGCCTGATGACGTTGAGCCCTGCTGCCAGCATAGTAAGGAGGTGTGCAGAATCCCATCTGCGCAGTTTGAAAGCTTGTGGCATGACCAGACAGGCTTTGGGTGCAGGTGGAGGACCGAGAGGCGGTTGAGGAGGCAGAAGCAGTGGAGGAACTTCGAGATAAAGAGGATTGACGCACAACTCGTGGGGACGGCAAGACTTGGACAGCAGCCCCTTGTCCTGCTGTCACCATAGTTACCCAGTGCCCAGTCAGCGACATGTAACACCCCTGTCCATGCCTACTTGTCCATGTGTCTGTGGTGAAATGCACCCTGTCACACACAGAGTTTCTTAAAGAAGCGGTGATGTTGTGTGCGACATGCTGGTGGAGCACAGGCACACCTTTCTTTGAGAAGTAGTGCCGACTGGGCATCTGGTACTGGGGCACTGCGACGGACATAACGTCTCGAAAATCCTCTGTGTCCACCAGGCGGAAAGGCAGCATTTCTGTAGCCAAGAGCTTGCAGATGGTGAAATTCAACCTCTTAGCTTTCTCATGGCTAGGAGGAAATGGTCTTTTACTTGTCCACATCTGAGGGACCGAGGGCTGGCTGTTGTGCATAGACGGGGTTGAGAAGGGTGTCCCCGGCAAACTGCCGGTCTGTGAGGAAGATGCAGGCGGACATGTAAGGTTGCCTTGATCCAAAGGTGGTGCTATCGATGTTGGACAGCGCTCAACACCAGTTGGTGTTTCCACCTCCAAAGAAAATGATGACCTGCCAATCACGCTGGCTGTTGCGGGTATAGAGGTGGCAGGTCTGCGTCCCAAAACAGGTGTGACTGCTGTCCCCCTAGTCACAGAGGATGAAGAGGCCGCGGATGCACAAGATGTGGCAGACGGTGGTTGGCCCGGCCGGCTAGGCCGCATTGAAGCACAGTGAGCTTCCCACTGCAACTTATGCTTCATATCCACGTGCCGGTTCATGCATGAAGTACTCAAACTATGTATTTTTTGGCCTCTACTTAGCTTTTGCTGACAATTGTTACAGATAACACAAGTTGGGTCATCTTTATTGATCTGAAAAAATGCCCAGGCTATGCAAGGCTTGGCACCCATGCGACCTGAAGAGCTACTACAACTTGTGGTCAGAGGCAGAGTTGTGTTTGAGGATGCAGTTGTTGACATGCTTCCAGTACTACGTCTCTGTCCTGGAAGGCGGAACCTGACCTCATCGTCACTAGCATCCTCCTCCACCTCCTCTGCTGACCTCATCGACTGGCTAAATGTGGGTTGACAGTAAGTGGGATCTCCAACCTTGTCATCATCACCCTGTGTGTTGTCACACCCGTCGTCCACAGAGCCAACCTCTTCCTGCCCTGACGAAAAACTAAAGTTGTCACTCCAATCAGGTATTTGAGTCTCATCATCGTCTTCCTCATTGTCTTCACCAACAGGAGTTACAGTTTGGGAACTTGGGTCGATATTATGGTCAGAACCTTCTGCGTCTGGTCCTGGATCCGACTCATAAAGTTTCTGGGCATCAGTGCAGATCATTTCCTCGTCTGGATTCACGGAAGCTCTGGAGCCGACCTCTGATTCCCAGGCTATAGTATGAGTAAACAGCTCTGCAGACTCAACCATCTGTTCTACCCCATACTCAGACGGGCAGCTGGAGACTTGGGAGCTGTGAGGAAGCAAATGCGATTGGGGTGACACCTCTGAGGACTGGAGTATTTGTGATGTTGAAGTTGAGGTGGAGGAGAGCCCACTTAAAGGAGCACTTGATATAAGTTGAAGCACCTGCTGTTTTTGTGCCTCATCTGGAATTTGTAGCGATTGGCGTGGCCGTAAGAAAGGGATCTTATCACATTGTCCGCTAAAAGAAGTCCACATCTTGGTTTGGCTGGAAGATGGTCTTTCTTCTGCAGATGTTACTGTTGCTTTAACACCTACCCCACGGACACAACCTTTTTTTCCCTTCCCAACATGCCTATTCCCCTTTCCAACAGCAGCAGGCCTTTTTCCACTCATTTTGGTGGTTAACTAATTCACAACTCTGGAGTTGTTTGCACAAAAAACAATGGATGGGAACCGAGCAGAGCTGAGTGGCCAAACTGTGGTATTAGCCCAAAAGTATTTGCTGGGTTAGATGTAGATAAAAATTATTTTGAATTTGCAACCTGGTGGAGGTTAGTATAGATGGACTAATAGAACAAGTCCCTCACACTGCTACAAGCCGAAATATTTTTTCAGAGCTAGATGCAGATAAAAATTATTTTGAATTTGCAACCTGGTGGAGGTTAGTATAGATGTACTAATAGAACAAGTCGCACACACTGCTACAAGCCGAAATATTTTTTCAGAGCTAGATGCAGAAAAAAATTATATTGAATTTGCAACCTGGTGGAGGTTAGTATAGATGGACTAATAGAACAAGTCCCACACACTGCTACAAGCCGAAATATTTTTTCAGAGCAAGATGCAGATAAAAATTATTTTGAATTTGCAACCTGGTGGAGTTTAGTATAGATCGACTAATAGAACAAGTTCCACACACTGCTACAAGCCGAAGCCCAAATATTTTTTCAGAGCTAGATCCAGATAAAAATTATATTGAATTTGCAACCTGGTGGACGTTAGTATAGATGGACTAATAGAACAAGTCGCACACACTGCTACAAGCCGAAATATTTTTTCAGAGCTAGATGCAGGTAAAAATTATTTTGAATTTGCAACCTGGTGGAGGTTAGTATAGATGGACTAATAGAACAAATCCCACACACTGCTACAAGCCGAAGCCCAAATATTTTTTCAGAGCTAGATGCAGATAAAAATTATATTGAATTTGCAACCTGGTGGAGGTTAGTATAGATGGACGAATTGAACAAGTCCAATAACACTGCTACAAGCCGAAATATTTTTTTCAGAGCTAGATGCAGAAAAAAATTAGATTGAATTTGCAACCTGGTGGAGGTTAGTATAGGTGGACTAATAGAAAAAGTCCCACACACTGCTACAAGCTGAAGCCCAAATATTTTTTCGGAGCTAGATGCAGATAAAAATTATATTGAATTTGCAACCTCTTGGAGGTTAGTATAGATGGACTAATAGAACAAGTCCCACACACTGCTACAAGCCAAAATATTTTTTCAGAGCTAGATGCAGAAAAAAATTATATTGAATTTGCAACCTGGTGGAGGTTAGTATAGATGGACTAATAGAACAAGTACCACACACTGCTACAAGCCAAAATATTTTTTCAGAGCTAGATGCAGAAAAAAATTATATTGAATTTGCAACCTGGTGGAGGTTAGTATAGATGGACTAATAGAACGAGTCCCACACACTGCTACAAGCCGAAATGTTTTTTCAGAGCTAGATGCAGATAAAATTATTTTGAATTTGCAACCTGGTGGAGGTTAGTATAGATGGACTAAAAGAACAAGTCCCACACACTGCTACAAGCACAAGCCAAAATATTTTTTCAGAGCTAGATGCAGATGAAAATTATTTTGAATTTGCAACCTGGTGGAGGTTAGTATAGATGGACTAATAGAATGATGCTATGCCCAAAAGGCAGTAAAAAAATTGGTATTCTATACACAGGTGGTATAGCTTGCAACACAGATAGGCTACTCCACTGACTAACACACACTGCAAGAGGCCAAAAAGGATTAGCTTTGCTAGATTTAGCCAAATGCTGTGAAAAAAACTTGCACAGCAATAAAACAGACCTGCCTGGCAAAAAGTGATAGGAACTGATGTAACCTAGCCCTGAAAAGTACTGCAATTACAATTAGTCTTTACTCCCAACCTATCTATTAAAGAGCACAGACCTGCCTGACAAAAGTGATAGGAACTGATGTAACCTAGCCCTGAAAAGGACTGCAATTACAATTAGTCTTTACTCCCAACCTATATATTTATGAGCACAGACCTGCCTGCTAAAAGTCATTGGAAATGATGTAACCTAGTACTTTAAAGGACTGCAATCACAACTATTCCCTACTTCCAAGCTATCTGTAGATTTGTGCGAAAAATGGCTTGAAATTAACAAAGTATAGCGCACACAGCAACAGCGGTGCCGTCTAACACGCGGCTGCAGCAGTGAGAAAATGGTGGCGACGGGGAAAATGGCTGGGTCTTATAGGGCAAGGACATGTGACATACACTGCCAATGACACATGCCCTTGCTTGTGTGAAAAAAAGCAGTTTGCTCCGTGTGTGCGCTGCTGATAGGCTGACAGATTGCACCTCCCCACTGTAAATGCGGGAAAGAGAAAAAAAAATGGAGATCTTCATTATTTATGCAGAGATCGATCCCCTGCCCCTCCCCCCGCCCCACTGTACACTCAAACTGCGTATTAACATCAATTTTCAGCATTACTGAGAAAAAATCCAGTTATGATTTTGGTGCATGAACAGTTATCAAACATAACCACGAAGAGCCAAATTTTTTTCAAATTGTTCGTGTTCGCCGAACGGCTCGAACACCGCCCATAACAGCTCGAATTTGAGATTGGCGAACAGTACGAGTCGAACACCGCTCATCTCTAATTGCAAGTTCCTCCGTCCTTATTTTTGGCAGCTTTTGCTTGAATGGCATAGGCAAAGACTATGGGAGATCCACTCCCCAATAATGGGAATAATGTTTGTAATATGCTGTACTGCATGGCTCTTGTAAGGGGCATTGCTAGTTCCTCCGTCCTCATTTTTGGCAGCTTTTCCTTGGAAGGCATAAGCAAAGACTATGGGAGACGTACTCCCTAATAATGGGAATACTGTTTGTAATATGCTGTACTGCATGGCTCTTGTAAGGGGCATTGCAAGTTCCTCCGTCCTAATTTTTGGCAGCTTTTGCTTGGAAGGCATAGGCAAAGGCTATAGGAGACCCACTCACTAATAATGGGAATAATGTTTGTAATATGCTGTATTGTATGGCTTTTGTAAGGGGCATTAAAACGGTCTTGTTAAGCTACTGGGACCTCCATGTCTCTTGCGAGGGGCATTAAAACCGTCTTGTTAAGCCACTGGGACCTCAACGTCTCTCCCGAAGGGCATTAAAACCGTCTTGTTAAGCTACTGGGACCTCCACATCTATTCCGAGGGGCATTAAAACCGTCTTCTAAAGCTACTGTGACCTCCACCACTTTTCCAAGGGGCAATAAAACCATCTTGTTAAGGTACTGTGACCTCCACCACTTTTCCAAGGTGCATTAAAACCCTCTTGTTAAGCTACTGTGACCTCCACGTCTCTTCCGAGGGGCATTAAAACCGTCTTGTTAAGCTACTGTGACCTCCACCACTTTTTCAAGGGGCATTAAAACCGTCTTGTTAAGCTACTGTGACCTCCACCACTTTTCCAAGGGGCATTTAAACCGTCTTGTTAAGCTACTGGGACCTCCACGTCTATTCCGAGGGGCATTAAAACCGTCTTGTTAAGGTACTGTGACCTCCACCACTTTTCCAAGGGGCATTAAAACCATCTTGTTAAGCTACTGTGACCTCCACCACTTTTCCAAGGGGCATTAAAACCGTCTTGTTAAGCTACTGTGACCTCCATGTCTCTTAAGAGGGGCATTAAAATCGTCTTGTTAAGGTACTGTGACCTCCACCACTTTTCCAAGGGGCATTAAAACCATCTTGTTAATCTACTGTGACCTCCACGTGTCTTCCGAGGGGCATTAAAACTGTTTTGTTAAGCTACTGTGACCTCCACCACTTTTCCAAGGGGCATTAAAACCGTCTTGTTAAGCTACTGTGACCTCCAACACTTTTCCAAGGGGCATTAAAACCGTCTTGTTAAGCTACTGTGACCTCCATGTCTCTTCCGAGGGGCATTAAAACCGTCTTGTTAAGCTACTGTGACCGCCACCACTTTTTCAAGGGGCATTAAAACCATCTCGTTAAGCTACTGTGACCTCCACCACTTTTATAAGGGGCATTAAAACCGTCTTGTTAAGCTACTGGGGCCTCCACTTCTCTTCCGAGGGGCATTAAAACCATCTTGTTAAGCTACTGTGACCTCCACTACTTTTCCAAGGTGCATTAAAACCCTCTTGTTAAGCTACTTGGACCTCCACGTCTCTTCCGAGGGGCATTAAAACTGTCTTGTTAAGCTACTGTGACCTCTACCACTTTTCCAAGGGGCATTAAATCCGTCTTGTTAAGCTACTGTGACCTCCACGTCTCTTCTGAGGGGCATTAAAATCGTCTTGTTAAGCTACTGTGACCTCCACCACTTTTCCAAGCGGCATTAAAACCGTCTTGTTAAGGTACTGTGACCTCCACCACTTTTCCAAGGGGCATTAAAACTGTCTTGTTAAACCACTGGGACATCCACGTCTCTTCGAGGGGCATTAAAACCATCTTGTTTAGCTACTGTGACATCCACCACTTTTCCAAGGGGCATTAAAACCATCTTGTTAAGCTACTGGGACCTCCACTTCTCTTCCGAGGGCATTAAAACCATCTTGTTAAGCTACTGTGACCTCCACCACTTTTCCAAGGGGCATTAAAACCATCTTGTTAATCTACTGGGACCTCCACGTCTCTTCTGAGGGGCATTAAAACCGTCTTTTCAAGCTTCTGTGACCTCCACCACTTTTGCAGGGGGCATTAAAACTGTCTTGTTAAGCTACTGGGACCTCCACGTCTCTTCTGAGGGGCATTAAAACCGTCTTGTTAAGCTACTGTGACCTCCACCACTTTTCCAAGGGGCTAAAACGCTGACCACCTCAGGCTTAGCCGCTACTACATACATGCTCTTGCATTCCCAGGAACAGAAAGCTAAGGCGATGGATGGCCTCATGATCATGAATAATTTACTCGTTGTGTAGGAGGCTGACCACTGCTGCTGTCTACCTTTTGAACTTTGTGTTGAAGCCTGATTGAACCAGGACCCGCAATCCTGTATGTCTGGAGGACGTGTTGCATCCCAGTGTCCAACTGTGTCCCGGCTTCCACAATATTAACCCAGTGTGAAGGCATGAGATGGACCATCCCTGGCCACATTCACTTGTCCACGTGTTTGTGGTTAGGCTGTCCTTCAAATAGGGGTGGATGGAGACCGTTTATGGACACCCGGCCGCCCCCTAGCGTCTGGGGACCGAGCGTGGACATCCAGCCGCCGGGCGGCTGGGGACTGAGTATGGATACCAGGCCGCCGACGCAGCCATGACGTGGTGACCAGATTCCGCCTCCACATGCCTAAAAGGCCCAATTAGAAGTGCAAGCAAGCTAGAAGTATGGTATTGCAGCCTGGGGGTGGGTGGGTGGCAGACTGCACACTTACGCTTGCATTCCAAGAAAGCAAAGCAGATGCTAACTTCTATCATCATCATGCTCCTCACCTTGGCACTCTCAACTCCCCTGATGGAGTAGCCAGGGCCGACCGGAGGAGTCTGGTTCTCTGGTGAGCTCGTCCAATGCTGCCCTAAAGCAGGCCGGGCTAAGAAAAGTGTGTGGGGGGAAGTTGACAGGAAAAATAGGGGCGGCTGGGGACCGTTTATGGACACCCGGCTGTACCCAGGTGTCTGGGGACAGTGTGTGGACACCCGGCCGTGGGGCGGCTGGGGACCGAGTATGGACACCCGGCCGCCCCCTGGCGGCTGGGGACCAAGAGTGGACACCCGGCCGCTGAGCGGCTGGGGACTGAGTATGGATACCAGGCCGATGACGCAGCCATGACGTGGTGGCCAGATTCCGCCTCCACATGCCTAAAAGACCCAATTTGAAGTGCAAGCAATCTAGCAGTATGCTATTGCAGCCTAGGGGTGGGTGGGTGGCAGATTGCACACTTACGCTTGCATTCCAAGAAAACAAAGCAGATGCTGACTTCTATCATCATAATGCTCTTCACCTTGGCACTCTCAACTCCCCTGATGGAGAAGCCAGGGCCCACCAGAGGAGTCTGGTTCTCTGGTGGGCTCGTCCAATGCTGCCCTAAAGCAGGCCGGGCTAAGAAAAATGTGTGGGGGGAAGTTCAATGGAGAAATAGGGGCGGCTGGGGACCGTTTATGGACACCCGGCTGCACCCAGGTGTCTGGGTACAGTGTGTGGACACCCGGCCGTGGGGCAGCTGGGGACCGAGTATGGACACCCGGCCGCCCCCTGGCGGCTGGGGACCAAGAGTGGACACCCGGCCGCTGGGCGGCTGGGGACTGAGTATGGATACCAGTCCGATGACGCAGCCACGACGTGGTGGCCAGATTCTGCCTCCACATGCCTAAAAGACCCAATTTGAAGTGCAAGCAATCTAGCAGTATGCTATTGCAGCCTGGGGGTGGGTGGGTGGCAGGTTGCACACTTGCGCTTGCATTCCAAAAGAACAAAGCAGATGCTGACTTCTATCATCATCATGCTCCTCACCTTGGCACTCTCAACTCCCCTGATGGAGAAGCCAGGGCCCACCAGAGGATTCTGGTTCTCTGGTGGGTGTAATGCACACGCCCGGACTGACTGGCGTGTGCGTGTTTATGTAGTGATTCCACTGTGCCATGAACCGGAGAGTGCCTGGAGGGGCGTAACTAAGTATCTGCCCGATCCGACCAAGGTCGCACGACGGCATACGACGCCAGTGCACCAGGGAGGGACCAAGCAGAGGAACCAGGGTCTACTCCAGGTCAGACTCCGGACACGGCTGTTGACCCACACCGGGGAATACAGGAACAGGCAGACTAGAGCACAAGCTGGGTAGGGTCCAGTACAGACTGGGAGACAAATTCGAAACCGCAGACGCGGTGGACAGAGCTGAGCAAAGCGAAAACCGCAGACGCGGTGGACAGAGCTGAGCAAAGCGAAAACCGCAGACGCGGTGGACAGAGCTGAGCAAAGCGAAAACCGCAGACGCGGTGGACAGAGCTGAGCAAAGCGAAAACCGCAGACGCGGTGGACAGAGCTGAGCAAAGCGAAAACCGCAGACGCGGCGGACAGAGCTGAGCAAAGCGAAAACCGCAGACGCGGCGGACAGAGCTGAGCAAAGCGAAAACCGCAGACGCGGCGGACAGAGCTGAGCAAAGCGAAAACCGCAGACGCGGCGGACAGAGCTGAGCAAAGCGAAAACCGCAGACGCGGCGGACAGAGCTGAGCAAAGCGAAAACCGCAGACGCGGCGGACAGAGCTGAGCAAAGCGAAAACCGCAGACGCGGCGGACAGAGCTGAGCAAAGCGAAAACCGCAGACGCGGCGGACAGAGCTGAGCAAAGCGAAAACCGCAGACGCGGCGGACAGAGCTGAGCAAAGCGAAAACCGCAGACGCGGCGGACAGAGATGAGCAAAGCGAAAACCGCAAACGCGGCGGACAGAGCTGAGCAAAGCGAAAACCGCAAACGCTGCGGACAGAGCTGAGCAAAGCGAAAACCGCAAACGCGGCGGACAGAGCTGAGCAAAGCGAAAACCGCAAACGCGGCGGACAGAGCTGAGCAAAGCGAAAACCGCAGACGCGGCGGACAGAGCTGAGCAAAGCGAAAACCGCAGACGCGGCGGACAGAGCTGAGCAAGGCGAAAACCGCAGACGCGGCGGACAGAGCTGAGCAAAGCGAAAACCGCAGACGCGGCGGACAGAGCTGAGCAAAGCGAAAACCGCAGACGCGGCGGACAGAGCTGAGCAAAGCGAAAACCGCAGACGCGGTGGACAGAGTAGAGCAAAGCAAAAACCGCAGACGCGGAAGGAACAGGGCTCTGTTCACACGGAACAGACTAGAAGGGAAAGGCAGAACCAGATACCCACAGGGTACTTGCAGAGAAGTAGCGAGTGGACCACAAACTCACAAACGGAAGTACAGTGACAACGAGCAGGAGTAGGTACGAGTTCAGACTCTGCAGAAAAAGGAAAGGAACGGACATAGAGAAAAAACAGGTAAAAGATAGGAGAGAGTTCAGACTGGAACTGAGTGTACGGAGGAGACCGACACTGCAGCGGAATACAGGAGCGGGTCTGGGAATACGGCCCCCAGAGAGGCGGGACGAACAGGCAAGGAGCGTGTTCAGACTGGCCTGGAAATACAGCCTCCAGGAAGGCGGAACGAACAGGCAAGGAACGAGTACAGACTGCAGGTTAAGGTACACAGATAGGACACAGTACAGACATGGGAACAGATACTGCAAGACAGGTAACATAGACAGGACCTGGCATGTCAGAGACAAAAGCCAACTGACAGGGCAAGATGCTCAGGCATGGGTTAATGGGGCAGCTGGTTTAAATACCAGGTGACAGACAGCAATAGGCTAAGGACGCACAAAGGGTGTGCCTGCAGCAGGTACAAAAAGCAGGAAGTGATCGGGCGCCGCCCATAAGCAGCAGACACAGAAGCAAACAGACAGCATGGAGGGAAGCCAGAGAGACACCCTGGACTGGAGATCAAGTGCGCGCTCTTGCACAGTGGGAGATGGACCACTATGCAAGGACGCCGCCAGGTATGTTACAGTACCCCCCCCCTTACGCCCCCTCTTCTTCAGGCCTGCCAGAATGTTCCGCAGGGAATTCGAGGGCCAATCCTTTACTTCAAGTAGATCACTTCCACTGTCCACTTGAGAAACTGGTCTCATCTGGGTAGCTAGGATGCTACCTCCTATCCAGCCATCCTCAGCAACAGACGAAACAGGTGGAGTACCAGGAACAGCACACAGGGAAGTCTCTCTCCACTTATTATCAGGTAGCACCCCAGAGGGTTCAGGAGACAACTGGAAATCCTCCGCCGGGTTGAAGGAGTGCAGAGACTCGGGGGTAACCTCTGCTTCGGGGTACATCTTGTCAAACTCACAGGATGAAATGGGCGAGGTATAAGGTACAAGGTGTAGAAAAGTCCCTGTTACCTTGTTATCTGGTGGTACCCAGGAGGATTCAGAAAACAACTGGGAGTCCTCCGCCGGGTCGGAATAGTGCAGAGACTCGGGGGTAACCTCTACTTCGGAGTACACTAGGTCGGACTCGCTGGATGAAGCGGGCGAGGTATCAGATACCGAATATAGAAGAGTACCTGTCCATTCGTTATCAGGTAGCACCCCGAAGGGTTCAGGAGACAACTGGAGGTCCTCCGCCTGGTCGGAGGGGTGTAGAGACTCGGGGATAACCTCTGCTTCGAGGTACATCTTGTCAAATTCACAGGAAGAAATAGACAGGTTATCAGGTACAGGGTGAAAAAAAGTCACTGTCTCTTTGTTATCTGGTGGTACCCCGGAGGAGTCAGGAAACAACTGGAGGTCCTCTGCCGGGTCAGAAGAGTGCAGAGGCTCGGGGAAAACATCTGCTTCAGAGTACACTAGGTCGGACTCACTGGACGAAGCAGGTGAGGTATCGGGTACCGAGTATTGGAAAGTCTCTGTCCATTCACCACCAGGTGGCACCCCGAAGGGTTCTGGAGACAACCGGAGGTCCTCCGCCTGGCCAGAGGGGTGCAGAGACCCACGGGTAACCTCTGCCTCAGAGCACACCAGGTCGGACTCACTGGACGAAGCAAGCGAGGTATCAGATCCAGGATACAGGAAAGTCTCTATCCATTCACCACCAGGTGGCACCCCGAAGGGTTCTGGAGACAACTGGAGGTCCTCCGCCTGGTCGGAGGGGTGTAGAGACTCGGGAGTAACCTCTGCTTCGGAGTACACTAGGTTGGACTCACTGGACGAAGCGAGCGAGGCACCAGGCACAGAGCACAGGAGAGTCTCTGTCCTTTCGCTACCAGGTAGCACCCCGAAGGGTTCTGGAGACAACCGGAGGTCCTCCGCCCGGTCGGAGGGGTGTAGAGACTCGGAGGTAACTACCACTTTGGGGTACTCATTGTCAGGCTCACAGGACGAAGCGGACAAAGCATCGAGTACTGGGTGTAGAGAAGTCTCTCTCCATTTGTCATCGAGTGGTATCCCGGAGGATTCAGGAGGCAACAGGGGGTCCTCCGCCAGGTAGTAGAGGTGCACAGACTCTGAGGTAACCACAGCTTTGGAGCATCCTTGGACATGCACACCGGTTAAAGTGGGTGAAGCATCTGATGCCGGGTGCAGGAAGTTCTCCTGTGTGGAGTCTGGATGGGCAGAAGTCTCTTCGGGCCGGAGAACTGGTGCACTACCCACACACATTACCCGTTGGGGCTTCTCCGGGATACAGGGAGATGAAGCTTCAGTAGGGACTTCAAGGTTGGGGTCAGGAGGTCTCAGGGAGGACAGACCCTGGCGTGATGGCTTGCCTCTACGCCTAGCACGTCTGGACTGCCTCTTGAGGTTGGGAGAAGTATTCCGGAAAGCGTAGTCACCCTGTGAGGATTCTGGGTGGGCAGTAGTCTCATTGGGCTGGAGGACTATTGCGCTACCCACACACATTACCCATTGGGGCTGCTCCGGGATATTGGGAAGTGAAGCTTCAGCAGGAGCCTCCGGGTTAGGATCATCAAAGACCATTAGAAAGGCCACCAGGAAGGCCATTAGGTCCAGGAGGATTGGATCCTGTGTTTCATATAGGGGGTTGATCCATTCCAAGGCATCACCCGCCAGGTAAGACATAATGAATGCCACCTTAACCCGATCGGTGGGAAAACATAGAGGGTAGAACTTGAAGTGTAGCATGCATTGCTCCACAAATGCACGACTTTGTCGTGGATCCCCATAATAACGTAGCGGATCCGCAGGAACGAGAGCAGCTAGATCCATCTGGACGGGTGCGTAATTCGCCTGGAACTCAGCTAAAGGGAAAAAAAAAAAATTATTTATTTATTTTAATGCATGTATTCGCTGGAAAACTTCTCAGAGAGCGAAGGCCGTGGGGCTCAACGGGAACCATGGCCTGAGCATGCTGTAATGCACACGCCCGGACTGACTGGCGTGTGCGTGTTTATGTAGTGATTCCACTGTGCCATGAACTGGAGAGTGCCTGGAGGGGCGTAACTAAGTATCTGCCCGATCCGACCAAGGTCGCACGACGGCATACGACGCCAGTGCACCAGGGAGGGACCAAGCAGAGGAACCAGGGTCTACTCCAGGTCAGACTCCGGACACGGCTGTTGACCCACACCGTGGAATACAGGAACAGGCAGACTAGAGCACAAGCTGGGTAGGGTTCAGTACAGACTGGGAGACAAATTCGAAACCGCAGACGCGGTGGACAGAGCTGAGCAAAGCGAAAACCGCAGACGCGGTGGACAGAGCTGAGCAAAGCGAAAACCGCAGACGCGGTGGACAGAGCTGAGCAAAGCGAAAACCGCAGACGCGGTGGACAGAGCTGAGCAAAGCGAAAACCGCAGACGCGGTGGACAGAGCTGAGCAAAGCGAAAACCGCAGACGCGGTGGACAGAGCTGAGCAAAGCGAAAACCGCAGACGCGGTGGACAGAGCTGAGCAAAGCGAAAACCGCAGACGCGGCGGACAGAGCTGAGCAAAGCGAAAACCGCAGACGCGGCGGACAGAGCTGAGCAAAGCGAAAACCACAGACGCGGCGGACAGAGCTGAGCAAAGCGAAAACCGCAGACGCGGCGGACAGAGCTGAGCAAAGCGAAAACCGCAGACGCGGCGGACAGAGCTGAGCAAAGCGAAAACCGCAGACGCGGCGGACAGAGCTGAGCAAAGCGAAAACCGCAGACGCGGCGGACAGAGCTGAGCAAAGCGAAAACCGCAGACGCGGCGGACAGAGCTGAGCAAAGCGAAAACCGCAGACGCGGCGGACAGAGATGAGCAAAGCGAAAACCGCAAACGCGGCGGACAGAGCTGAGCAAAGCGAAAACCGCAAACGCGGCGGACAGAGCTGAGCAAAGCGAAAACCGCAAACGCGGCGGACAGAGCTGAGCAAAGCGAAAACCGCAAACGCGGCGGTCAGAGCTGAGCAAAGCGAAAACCGCAGACGCGGCAGACAGAGCTGAGCAAAGCGAAAACCGCAGACGCGGCGGACAGAGCTGAGCAAGGCGAAAACCGCAGACGCGGCGGACAGAGCTGAGCAAAGCGAAAACCGCAGACGCGGCGGACAGAGCTGAGCAAAGCGAAAACCGCAGACGTGGCGGACAGAGCTGAGCAAAGCGAAAACCGCAGACGCGGTGGACAGAGCAGAGCAAAGCAAAAACCGCAGACGCGGAAGGAACAGGGCTCTGTTCACACGGAACAGACTAGAAGGGAAAGGCAGAACCAGATACCCACAGGGTACTTGCAGAGAAGTAGCGAGTGGACCACAAACTCACAAACGGAAGTACAGTGACAACGAGCAGGAGTAGGTACGAGTTCAGACTCTGCAGAAAAAGGAAAGGAACGGACATAGAGAAAAAACAGGTAAAAGATAGGAGAGAGTTCAGACTGGAACTGAGTGTACGGAGGAGACCGACACTGCAGCGGGATACAGGAGCGGGTCTGGGAATACGGCCCCCAGAGAGGCGGGACGAACAGGAAAGGAGTGTGTTCAGACTGGCCTGGAAATACAGCCTCCAGGAAGGCAGAACGAACAGGCAAGGAACGAGTACAGACTGCAGGTTAAGGTACACAGATAGGACACAGTACAGACATGGGAACAGATACTGCAAGACAGGTAACATAGACAGGACCTGGCATGTCAGAGACAAAAGCCAACTGACAGGGCAAGATGCTCAGGCATGGGTTAATGGGGCAGCTGGTTTAAATACCAGGTGACAGACAGCAATAGGCTAAGGACGCACAAAGGGTGTGCCTGCAGCAGGTACAAAAAGCAGGAAGTGATCGGGCGCCGCCCATAAGCAGCAGACACAGAAGCAAACAGACAGCATGGAGGGAAGCCAGAGAGACACCCTGGACTGGAGATCAAGTGCGCGCTCTTGCACAGTGGGAGATGGACCACTATGCAAGGACGCCGCCAGGTATGTTACAGTGGGCTCATCCAATGCTGCCCTAAAGCAGGCCGGGCTAAGAAAAATGTGTGGGAGGAAGTTCAGTGGAGAAATAGGGGCAGCTGGGGACCGTTTATGGACACCCAGCTGCACCCAGGCGGCTGGGGACCGTGTGTGGACACCTGCACGCGGGGCGGCTGGGGACCGAGCGTGGACATCCGGCCGTCGGCAAGCTGGGGACTGAGTATGGATACCAGGTCGCCGACGCAGCCATGACGTGTGGCCAAATTCCGCCTCCACATGCCTAAAAGGCCAAATTTCAAGTGCAAGCAAGCTAGCAGTATGGTATTGAAGCCTGGGGGTGGGTGGGTGGCAGGTTGCACACTTACGCTTGCATTCCAAGAAAACAAAGCAGATGCTAACTTCTATCATCATCATGCTCCTCACCTTGGCACTGTCAACTCCCCTGATGGAGAAGCCGGGGCCCACCAGAGGAGTCTGGTTCTCTGGTGGGCTTGTCCAATGCTGCTCTAAAGCAGGCCGGGCTAAGAAAAGTGTGTGGGGGCATGTTCCAAGGAGAAATAGGGGCGGCTGGGGACCGTTCAAGGACACCCGGAGTCTGGTTCTCTGGTGGGCTCGTCCAATGCTGCCCTAAAGCAGGCCGGGCTAAGAAAAGTGCATGGGGGCATGTTCCAAGGAGAAATACGGGCGGCTGGGGACCGTTTATGGACACCCGGCCGCCCCTTGGCGGCTGGGGACAGAGCGTGGACACTGGGCCACCGGGTGGCTGGGGACTGAGAATGGATATCAGGCCGCCGATGCAGCCATGACGTGGTGGCCAGATTCTGCCTCCACATGCCTAAAAGGCCTAATTTCAAGTGCAAGCAAGCTAGCAGTATAGTATTGCAACCTGGGGGTGGGTGGGTGGCAGGTTGCACACTTACGCTTGCATTCCAAGGAAACAAAGCAGATGCTAACTTCTATCATCATCATGCTCCTCACCTTGGCACGCTCAACTCCCTTGATGGAGAAGCCAGGACCCACTGGAGGAGTCTGGATCTCTGGTGGACTCGTCCAATGCTGCCCTAAAGCAGGCCGGGCTAAGAAAAGTGTGTGGGGGGAAGTTGACAGGAGAAATAGGGGCGGCTGGGGACCGTTTATGGACACCCGTCTGCCCCCAGGTGGCTGGGCACCATGTGTGGACACCCGGCCGCGGTGCGGCTGGGGACCGAGTATGGACACCCGGCTCCCCCTGGCGGCTGGGGACCGAGTGTGGACTCCCGGCCGCTGGGTGGCTGGGGACTGTGTATGGATACCAGGCCGCTGACGCAGCCTTGATGTGTGGACAGATTCCGCCTCCACATGCCTAAAAGGCTCAATTTGAAGTGCAAGCAAGCTTGCAGTATGGTATTGCAGCCCCCAGGCGGCTGGGCTCCGTGTGTGGACACCTGGCCGCCAGGCGGCTGGGGACTGAGTATGGATACCAGGCCGCAGACGCAGCCATGACATGGTGGCCGGCATCTGCCTCCACATGCCTAAGCAAGCTAGCAGTATGCTATTGCAGCCTGGGGGTCTGTAGGTGGCAGGCTGCATACTTGCACTTGCATTGCAAGGAATGGGGGAGGTACAATTGAACACTGCTCTGGGACAAGGACTTGCATGGGGATAGTTGCAAGTCTGCATCTTCTGATGCGGCAAGGATCACTTCTGATGGGCACACTTTTAGGCTGTGACCTCGGTGTCAGAGATGCTTCAAGGGGTCTTCCCCATGCTGTTCTCATGTCTTTTCAGCACTGTATGCATGTGTCACACAGAACATGGCCAGATAAGGTTGTAAAATGTTAAAATGACATTTCCCGGTGAATGCATTTGTCACGGTTGAAAGCAATACAGAAGTGCAAAAACGCATAAAAAATGCTACTTGTGAACATAGCCCGAGGTGTGGAGGAGTATTTTTGTTTTTAGTTATTTATTTTACCTTATACACAAGTCTGTACCCTGGAAAGGAAGTTATTTAACATCTTTCACAGGAAAGCACTTTCAGTTTCGTTTTTGAACGCTTTCTTGTGACCCCTTAAAAGTGGCTTAATACCTCTGACCAAGTTGTTGACAGCAGTGACCTGGGGGTCAGAAATGCTTCCTGGGGCGATCCTCATGCTGTCCCTATGTCTTTTGAGCACTGTCACTATCGTTTTGGGCACTTTTTAGGCTTTCTACAGACTGCCGGAGGTGCCGCCGCAAAAATGCTCGGGTCTCCCATAGACTAACATTGGGCTCGTTGCTCAGGTCGAGCACCCGAGTATCACAGCGAGCTCGACCCGAGCTTCGAGCACCCAAGCAGTTTAGTGCTCGCTCAACACTAACAGTAACCTTTTAATGCTGGATGTGAATGATTACTATGCATTATGTAGCACCAGGTGATGAAGAAAGACCCTGGAAACAGCAAGTAATGTAAATCTTGTCACAGCGTTCAGCAGAGTGAGATTCAGATTAATCCATTTTAGGCAGCTGATTCCTTCATTTGGAAAGTAATCTTAAAAGAAGGTGCAAGTAAAAAATAATATTGTACATGCAGTAAAGTTCAAGCTCCTGGTGGGAGGGGAGGTACATTTTTTGCTTGATTTCCATTTCACTGATTCACTTCCCATTGGATATGCATTAATGAATTAAATCACCGTGTTTGAGATTCTCTTTTGGGGAAGTTGCTGAAGGGTGTAACCTAGATTACAAGGGAGACAAGGGAGCGCTATCTAAGTGTCGTATTAGATTATGCCATGGCTGGGAGTAAATGTGAAATTTTTCTCACCTTATAAGGTTGTGCATTCAGGCAAAACACTAGGATAACATAAATTTTGTATTAATCCTTGTTAGCGGTCTGCTGCCACCTTGATATACTGTGGAGGGTCCATCAGGAGGTTCCAATATTGCATCTATATATTCTTAGAAGAAATATAAGAAATAGGTGATTCCACTCTGTGCATCCAGGCTTCTTCAATACGGTTTATTAAAATGCACTAATAAAACGCAATGTGTTTCGCCTGGGTCAGCCTTCATCAGGTGTGTTTTATCATTACATTTCAATAAAGCATATTGAAGGATCCTGGAAGCACAGATGGAACCGCCTATTTTTTGCATTTCTTCTACAAATACTTTTGTTGACTTTATGATATGAATAGGTGAATCATTTCATTGTATTCATTGTACACTATGGACCAGGGAGCTGACTAAAACAAAAAAAAATGCAAGGTCTGAGAGCAAGGCTCCACTATGCAATTCACATGCTATATTAATTATGCTTCCATAGAAGAGAATTTTTCCAGATTTTGCACTCTCTAAGAAAGCATAAGTAAAACCTGGGTCCTTGTAAAACTGCAGGAATCATCTGATTTGCTAATGATAAGTATACTAGAAAAGTCTTAATTTCATTTATCATCGTTCACTATGCTTTTTCTCATAGGTCCTTTTTATCCATCAATTGTGATGTAATCCCACGATATTTCATACTATACACTGAACTCCATTTGTAATCTACCATATTGTAGCAGGTTATGAGTATGTAAATAGATTTAAACATCTCAAAATGAACAATGCACTATTCCAATAAAACTTACAATTTACAGTGTGAAAAGTGTTCTGGACTAACTGCAATGCTTGTCGACTTCATTGACATAACTCAGATTCTGCATTTCATATGCCAGCAGCCTCCTATACCATCATTTATCATAGTGTCAGTAGTCATCACTCAGTAAATTAGCCATGAGTGCTTTTCTCCTTCATAACATTTAGAGGTGAACATATCTGCTTATGAATGACTTTTCACCTTGCCTATACACAACTCCTATTAGAGAAGTGCAGTATTAATAATGGAAGTATATAAAATTATTTCATTTACTACTGGCCTTGAAGTAGATTGCTTTTGTATAGAACAAATGGGATGGGTAAATACAACATAAAATAGTTAAAAAGTATTTAGACACCTACACATTACACTTGCAGGAGGTTTTATGACATCACATTCTAAATCTATAGACATTATTACAAAGAAGGTCCTATCTTTTCAGCTAAAACATTATACATTTTTCTGGCAAGGATTTCTACAGGACTTTGAAGTGTGTCTGTGGGAGTATTTCTTCATTCATCTAGAAGAGCATTTGTGAGGTCAGATTATGATGTTAGGTAAGAAGACGTGGTTTGCAATGTCCGTTATATTTCATTCCAAAAGTGCCTGATAGGATTACAATTAGGTCTCTGTGCAACCAATCAAGTCCTTCCCCAGCAAACTCCCCCAACCATGCCTTTATGGATCTAAAGCTGCACTTACACTGAAAGATTATCGTGAACGAGCGTTCTTAATATCTCTCATTTCAGAATTATCTTTAAGGGTATGTGCACACGTTCCTTTCTGGCAACGTTTTGAACGCAGTATACTTTATGATGCATCCAAAGAGCTGCACGCAGATGAATCCACATGTGTTAGTTGAACACATGCGGATTCATCACATCCTATACATTCCACTGATTTAATTTCTTTTATGGAGGCCAGCGTCTCCACAAGAGAAATTGACATGATGCGATCTGGAAAAATGCGTCGCATGTCCGTCTCCGTGGGTGAGCCGCAGGAGCACACAGATGCATAGTGGGCATGGGATTTCTTGAAATCCCATTCACTATGCTGTAATATCCAGCCACTGCGGATTGGACGCAGCGCAAGTGCGCTGCGTCCAATCCGCAGCCATTTCTGACCGATCAGGAGATCTCACAGAGATCCCACTTCCACCAATTTGTCAGGAATCAGCACTTCACTGCCTCCAATCGTTAGGACAATTAAGCAACTGACTGACAATTGATGGACGAGGCCATGGCTACTTTCGCTAATAGGCAGGTTATGAAAGTATTGTATATACACATCCGATTCCAATGCATGGAATATATATATTTATACTTAGATACTGTCCTCTTAAGCTCCGCTTAATAACCCAAGAAAATGTAGCTGCTACCATCAATCGTTTTTACAGGCCAATTGGACACTCTTTTCTAGTAATGTACCACCTCACGAGGCTTCAGGAATGCAGTTTATAAAGCTAAAGGAACAAAGCTATTAAATTTTGTATTTTAATCTCAAAAGGAGACAGTGTTTATAACAATATTGGGTATACTTACAAAAGCCTCATTGCCATCAAGCATATAGGTCCTATTTAACTGCGCTTTGCGGTAATGGTCTTAGACTAAGTGCTCAAGATGCAGAAATGCTGCATATTTTTTCCGCATCTCCCAGGCAGGAAAAACGCATGCGGATTTTACATGTGTTTTTCCTGTCAGGTAGAAGAGTTTGACAAGCGTTTTTGCATGCATTTCTGCATGTGGGTTATCAAGCGCTTTTCCAAGCGATTTTAGCATCACTTGGAAAAGTGCTTGACAACTTGGTCACACTATATAAATCTATGCAACCGGCATGGATTTATATAGTGTCACCCAGTTTATAGTTAAAAAAAAGAATAAAAATTGTAAAAAATAAAGATTATGCTTACCTTCCGATGGTCCCCGGTGTTTTTTCTGCTCCGTCCGGTCTGTTGTATGGGTCACGGTGGTGTGAAAGGACCTGCGGTGACGTCATTGAGTCATGTGACAGGTCACTCGACCGCTGAAGTCATGGCAGGTCCTTTCACACCACCGCGACCCATACAACAGACCGGACAGAGCGGAGAAAACACCGGGGGCTATCGGAATGTAAGTATAATCTTTATTTTTTATTTTAAATTCTTTTTTTAACAGGTTCTATGGTACCCGAGTCTGGAGGAGAGTCTCCTCTTCTCCAGACCCGGGTACCATCCGAACATAGAATCGCATAATATCCGTTTGTGCAAATGTGCTCACGTGGATATTATGCGTTTCAATGCAAGTCAATGGCGGCAATTACTCTGCGTGTCCGCAAAATTAATGGACATGCTGCGTATTTTTCCGCAATGATAATCTGCAGAAGAAATTTCCACAGCATGTGCACAGCACATGCGGATTATCATTGGGGACCATGGGGCACGTATTACCAAGCATTTTTTAAGCGTTTTTGGTGCGGAAATTCCGCGGCAAAAATGCTTGAAAAACGCACAGTGGGCATGCAGCCTTACAATAATGGGAAGAGGAACCACTGCTGTCACCAGCAACTACCCTGATAAATCATTAAGAAGAAATGCATTGGGAGATAATCTGGACATAGGACTAGTGCTGAGCCACCCCCGTAGTGTTCGAGTTCGGTTCGGTTCGTCGAACACCCGAATGTTCGTCGAACTGTTCGTCGAACTGTTCATCGAACACCGTCGAACACCGTTAAAACCAATGGCAGGCAAACAAAAACACATAGAAACACATAGAAAACACATAGAAAACACTTCAAAGGTGTCCAAAAGCTGACAAACTGCTCAGAAGACTCAACTAACACATGGAAAAGTGACAAGTACATATAGTCATGCGAAAAGAAAAGAGGTGGAGGGGTAAAAGGAGGGGGAGACACAGATATAGGCATGTCATGCCCTTCTAAAACCAAAAAAGTGCGAAGCCGACACGGCCAGTCCGTTCCTGTCCGTGCGACCTCCGTGTCGCCGGGTTTGTGCCAGAGCTGCGGTGGACCCTGACGGCCAGCCCCCCTCTCCCAATACTGGTGCCTGTCCGCTGGTGGGTCGAGCGAGTCCCCCTGCGGTGGAGGCAGGTCTAATCTTTTTAATTTAAATTGTAACTCTAATTTGAATGAATACACTTTAAATCTTTTTATATTTATCAATTGGAGGGCAAGTCTCATGCCAGCAGCTGCGGTAATTCCAGCTCCAGTAGCGTCCACTAAAGCTGCTGCAGTTAAAAAGCTTTTATAAGGATCGAGCTTGGTGGTCCACCGCAAGGCGTCCTACTGCCAGTCCCAGCCCCTGTGCCTTGGGGTGCTACTAGGCACAAAGTATTGCTTGGGCTAGATGCAGTTAAAAATTTGTAATTAGATACTCTCGTTGGATGCTGAGAAAGCACTCCATAGAGTCTCCTGGCACGCCATATATTATTCTCTTAAAAAGCTTGGGGTAGGGGACCCTTTTATAGCCAAAATTATGGCCCTGTATCACAATCCGTCAGCTAGGCTGAAGATAAATGGAACATTATCATCACCTTTCATAATCCCAATGGGACAAGGCTAGGGTGTCCTCTGTCCTCTCTCTTATACATCCTAGTGATGGAGCACCTGCTCTCATCAATTCACGATAACTCCAATATTAGGGGGATTGAGGTGGGAGTCACCGAGTACAAGTGCTCTGCATTTGCTGATGATGTCCTAATATATATCACTCAACCACATATATCCATCACTGTTGTTATGGCTGAAATAGATCACTTTGGTACATGGTCAAATATTAAAATCAATGCAGCGAACCCTGAGGCCCTCGATGTCTCCCTGCCCAAATCCATACAGGATTCCATCCAGTCCAACTTTCCCTTTGCCTGGCCCTCACAGGGTATCAAATACTTAGGAATTCGTATTCATAGAGACCTCTCCCGTCTATTTTATCTTAATTTTGGGCCCTTTATTGAATAACACCATAGAGATCTTACTTCTTGGATGGTGAAGGATTTTTCCTGGTTCGGTAGAATAAATATACTAAAAATGAACGTTCTACCTCAACTCTTATACCTCTTCCAAACCATTCCCGTGGTAATTCCGTCAAATTTTTGGAAAAGACTATGCAGTTGCTTTTGCAGATTTATATGGGCAAGTGGGCGTTCATGCATTCGGGGGGATGTTCTGATCAGACACAAACAAAAGGGGGGCCTTAGCCTTCCGGATTGTAGAAGGTATTACATGGCAGCAGTACACGCTAGAATCCTGGACTTCTTCCATCATTCGGAGGGGAAATTGTGCATCAAAATAGCTCAATCCATTTGTCCTAAAGCTCTTACCACTCTCCCATGGTGCACCCATTTAATTGTCCCCTCTCTTGGCCTCATGTCATATAATACTTAAGCCACTGCTTTGGCTTTGAGATCCCAAAAAAGAAGCTTATCCTCAATCGACCCCCAGGGCCCCTTGCTCCCGATTTCAGATAATCCAGATTTCCCACCAGGACTATCTGCAAATAGATTTCTCGGTTCAAATAAATCCCATCCGATATTATTTTCTCATGTCATCTCCAATACTTCACTGCTCCCCCTCAATGACTTGTTACAGGGAAGAGCCACTTCCCCGAAGGCTAATTTTGAATATAGCCAGTTACAACACTTCTATTCAACTGTGAAGAAGCGCACACATCTTCATAGAGATCTCACAAACTTTGAAAAATTGAGCCTATCATTGTCACCCCCTACACACTCCATCTCCCTACTGTATAATCTCCTCATTGCCCAGGTAACTGACAATAGGCCAGGATTCTGCGGTGCATGGGAAAGGAAACTGGGGAAGTCCTTCTCTGACTCACAATGGGAAAAATGTTTCTTCCTAACACATAAAACCTCAATAGGGTCCAAAGCTCAGGAAACCTCCTTCAAAATTATCTCTAAATGGTACCGGGTACCAGCAGTCCTTCATAGATGGTATCCAGTGGTCTCAGAGAGATGTTGGAGATGTGGGGAGGGGAAAGGGATAATTTCACACATATGGTTGGCATGCCCTATAATAAATGCATTTTGGGCAAAGGTGGTTCCCATGATTGAGAAAATAACTGGTTTGACTATCCCTAATACGCCAGAAGCCCTCCTTTTATCAATGTTACTAATAAGTAAACGTAGTTCATCAATAAGCTACCCAATACAGGCGGCTCAGAATGTCATTCCACGACACTGGAAAAGCAGAGACCCACCCACTGTGGAGGAATGGTTTGCAGAGATCTCCCTCCTTAATAGGATGGAGCATCTGATTGTCATCTCACCGGCTGATGTTGATAGATACTGTGTGATTTGGAGGGATTGGATTGATTTGCAAAACTCTGACGCCTACCATCTAGCCCCCAACTAAAGTTATCCGTGATGTCTGCACAACAATGATCATAATCGCACTCTATTGATTGGTGGTCTGCCGTGGTCCGCTCCCTCTCTCTCTATCTTTTATATGGAAAAATACATGCTTGATCTGGATATTTATGGAAAACCCTCCCTGTACCCCCCAATGTACTGTCGTTATGCATAGATTTATAATTATACTTTTACTATGTATATTGTATTTTCTTGTACTTTTTCAACACAAAAATAAAAAAAAACTTGAATTTGAAAAAAAAAATTGTAATTAGATCTACAGGCGGTGGCTACTCAGCTGAGTAGCAGACACTGAAGCTTTGGAGCAGACTTCTGATTCCCAGGCTATAGTATGAGTAAACAGCTCTTCAGACTCAACCATCTGTGTTACCCCAAGCCATAGTGTATGTAGTTTCTTACGGTTAATAGGGGGGGAGACCCGACCCACCTGGAATTGACGATGGCAACGTCATGTAAAACACAGCAAGGGGACTCCAAAAAGAGTCTCCATTTTTTCCCAAAATTGTGGCACAGACACCACTTAAGTGGCATCAATTGTCCCAGAGTTGCTTAAAATGGTTGGTGAGGTGATTTTCCAAAATCCTCAAGCTTTTAGTCTCCCCAGAATGACACAGGTGGGGCAGATGGTGGTTGTCCCAGCCCGCTAGGCCGCATTGTAGCACAGTGAGCTTCGCATTGCAACTTATGCTTCATATCCATGTGACGGTTCATGCATGAAGTACTCAAACTATGGATTTTTTGGCCTCTACTTAGCTTTTGATGACAAATGTTACAGATAACACGAGTTGGGTCATCCATTCGATCTGAAAAAATGCACAGGCTATACAAGGTTTAGAGCCCATGCGACTCTACTACTAGCAATAATATCAAATGATTGGCTGGGTTAGATGCAGAGCGTCTGGGTTTGGTTGGGGGTCCCAACAGTCTGCCTAGGCTAGATGCAGTTAAAAATTATTATTAGATACCCAGGCGGTGCAGCTTGCTTAGCAGCTGGGCTAATACGCCCAAAGTATTGGTAGACTCTATACTAAATAAGGAAGGATTCACTGACTGTGGTGGCCCCTCCGTGGGCCATGGCGATTGGTGGAGATTTGGAGGATGATTATAGGAGAAGGCTCCTTAATAGAGAAAGTTGGTGGATTTATACTTTAAATACACGTGTACCAGCAGGTTTAAACATCAGACATGATTTGATGTATCATTATGAATGATCATTTATAGATTATTATTATATATATGTTCCTTTTTTCTTCTTTTCTTTTTCTTTTGGATTATTTACATTTATATGCATTGTTTCTATGCTATACGATTTTAACATGGTATGTGTGTTTAAATTTCTGATTAACTCAGCCTTGAACAGGTGCATAGCAGGACATGACATATAAATACCACTTCCTTGCTGTTTTTTTGCTATGCAATGATTAAGAACCTTTAGTTCGAAACGCGTTTGCTGTTCTTCTCCAAGGTGGACTTTTAAAATATTTTTTGTATGACCCAATAAAAAGTGGATTTTAGAAGATTTGTTCAGCTGGATCTTCCTGGTTCCTCATGTTCGTCTGGTAGCACTCCAGGCTCTGTGCTGTTGATCTTCTTGGTGGGTGAGCTGATTTGTTCCTTTCTTTTTCTGCCATGTGGCGTTCTCTTTCGCTACGCCTTACTCAACGAATTCACAAACATCTCCCGTCGGTTTGGAGTCCCATTATGCCCAACCAAAAACATAGGCCCCACAACTAAAAAAAATCGTTCTTAGGCATCGAAATCGACACCACAGCTAGGTTGTTCCACCTCCCATGGGAAAAAATACCAAACATTACACCTGATCTAGGTTTTTTGCGCAGTATGGAAAGTAACACTACAGAAGATGCAAGTATTACTAGGTCTCCTCGTGTTTGCGAGCCGGGTGATGCCAGTCGGAAGGGTTTTTTCTCTTCATTTATCGCCCGCAACAAAAGGGGCATCTAAACCGAGTCATACAATCAGAATCAGCAGGCAGCTACGGGCGGACTTTGAGGTATGGAAAACCTTCTTATAATCATTCAACGGTCAGAGGTTATTTATGTCAGCAGAACAGTTCAACATTCAACTAAGATTATTCACCGAGGCAGCAGAATCAGGCGGATATGCAGCGATACTAAATAACCAATGTTGCACAAGCTTATGGCCTCTGTATTGGGCAGAACAAGTGCTGACAAAAAAACAGACAGTCCTGGAACTGTTCCCAATAGTGGTAGCAATAGAAATATGGGGCACGCGCCTGGCTAACAAAAATAAACTCTTCATAAAAAAAAACACCAGTCTAGCGCATTTCATTAATAATATGGCATCATCATCTCTCCCAGTGCTAGGCCTACTAAGCCGGCTAGCATTCCTGTGCCTAAAATGCAATGTATGGGTCCGCGCTATCCACGATGCTGAGGGGTCTAACGCTGCTGCTAACGCTTTATCACAATTCAATTGGCAGATTTTCACAGAGCTCCTCCCCAACGCCCACCCATCGGGCAACAGTTGCCCAGCCTCCCTATGGGATCTAGTGGAAAATAGTTGATGCCATTAATCAGAGCGTCAGTTGCCCCATCGATGTGGCAAGCATACGGTAAGGCATGGGAACAGTGGACACGACTAGTAGCAGGCAGACGGGTTGACCAATGTGAACAAGTCAGATTACTAGTCACCTTAGAATTTCTCCACCAGCTAATGATGAGGGGCATATCAGGGGCGTCAGCGCAGCGGTGGCTGACCGGAGTAGCATTTCACTTCCAACTACTGAATTGGGGACATGTGACAAAGAGATTCATCATCAAACAATCCATAAAAGGGTAGAAAAGGGGTCAGCCAAGTCAGGAGTGTAGATGTCCCGTCCCGTGCCACTAAAACTGATTTCTCACATCATATCCCTAACACCATTAACATGATACTCACAATTCGAAGCAACACTACTGTCTACTGTATTTGCGATCGCCTTCTTCCGGGCGCTATGCATAAGTGAATTAGTCCCTCAATCCAAAATTAACACCAGTGGAGGCTTATAACACCAGGACGTAGTCATAGCCAATAATGCAATACGTCTACGCATACGCAAATTGAAAACGGTTCCAGCGGGCAGGGGCACTTGGGTACTTCTACAACCCACAAATGGTACGCTGAGTCGGGTAACAATAGTAAAAACATATATAACCATTAGATCACAAAGTAATTTCTTCCTATCACACATTGATGGAACGCCATTATCAAGATACCAGTTCCAAGCTATATTTAATAAATGCATAACATCGGCAGGGAACCACCCCAAAGATTATGGGACACACTCATTGCGCATAGGTGTGGCCATGGATGCAGCAAGAGCAGGACTGTCACAAACGGAAGTTCAGAGGATAGGGAGATGGCGATCCATGTGTTTGGCGAAAGATACATAAGACTGGACTTGTTATCCTAACCTGGTTTGTTTGTTTTACAGGTGATGCTAAGCCAACAGTGTGGGTGATAGGCCACTCGTATATATATTGGGCAGAAAAAAGGGCAAAAGTCCGCCCAGGCGGGAGGAAATTAGAGTTTCATAACACATATTTGAACTGGAGAGGTATTAGAGGCCTGCAATGGCCACAGGTACTAATGGAGGTAATCAAGGTAGGGAGAGAGGCAAGAGGTCTGGTCATCTTAGTAATAAAGGCCGGGGGAAACGACCTAGGTTATCACAAGAGCGCATAACTAATGGCAATAATGAAACTAGACACTGAGCGCTTCAGAGAATTTTTCACAAAAATAGTCAGAGATTGTGCCGAGCGCGGTATGGCAAGGTGCCCGAGACATCACGGCCATCGAACCGACATGGCGGCTAATAAATATTTGGATGCCAAAATTTATAAGAGACAGAGGCGGACAACTGGAAGGAGATAAAGCAGGCCTCATACGACCCGACTGTGTTCACTTAATGGATATTGGACTGGACATATTCCTGTCAGGACTCCAGGACGGAGTGGAACAAGCGTTAAGAGTGATGGATGGGGGTCAGAGTCCTGCATACGAGTGCGCAGGATCCTCCGTGGCCTGGAAATAGAAAGGACATGTTGGAGAGTTACACTTGTTGGCCATCTTGCCGTTGTGGAGACTGGAGACACAGGGCATGCTGCAACAAGCTGAATTATTTTAGAAATAAAATGGCTTTCTAATGTTATGAGTATAAACAGTTAATAAAGCTGTGACCGATCCTCACCCATCCAGTTGTAAGAGTTACATGATTGTATTGTCAATGAAAGGGGGGCGGTAGTGGGCTGAGCGTCTGGATTTGGTTGGGGGTCACCACAGTCTGCCTAGGCTAGATGCAGTTAAAAATCATTAAAAGATACACAGGCGGTGCAGCTTGCTTCGCAGCTGAGTTACTACTCTGACTAGCAGACACTGAAGATTTGGAGCAGACCTCTGAGTAAACAGCTCTTCAGACTCAACCATCTGTGTTACCCCAAGCCATAGTGTATGTAGTTTCTTACGGTTAAAAGGGGGGGGGGAGACCCAACCCACCTGTAATTGACGATGCCAACATCACGTAAAACACAGCAAGGGGACTCCAAAAAGAGTCTCCATTTTTTCCAAAAATTTGGGGCACAGACACCACTTAAGTGGCATCAATTTCCCCAGAGTTGCTTGAAACGGTTGGTTAGGTGATTTTAATAAATCCTCTAGCTTTTACTCTCCCCAGGATGACACAGGGGTAGAAAAGTCCTTGCGGATCCATGATTTGTTCATCTTTATGAACGTGAGTCAGTCTACATTGTCAGTGGACAGCCGCGTGCGCTTATCTGTCAGCACTCCACCAGCAGCGCTGAACACACGTTCAGAGAGAACAAAAATTATTATTAATTTGAAAGCTGGTGCAGCTTAGTATAGATGGCCTAATAGAATGAGTACCACACACTGCTACAGGCCCAAAATTATTTTCCAGACAAGATGCAGCTAAAAATTATTATTAGTTTGAAAGCTGGTGGAGCTTAGTATAGATGGCCTATTAGAATGAGTACCACACACTGCTACAGGCCCAAAATTATTTTCCGGTCTAGATGCAGCTAAAAATTATTAGCAATTTGAAAGCTTAAAAAGGTTGGTGAGGTGATTTTAACAAATCCTCAAGCTTTTACTCTCCCAGGATGACACAGGGGTAGAAAAGTCCTTTCGGATCCATAATTTATTCATCTTTATGAACGTGAGTCAGTCTACATTGTCAGTGGACAGCCACGTGCGCTTATCTGTCAGCACACCACCAGCAGCGCTGAATATACTTTCAGAGAGAACGCTGGCTGCGGGGCATGACAAGATCTCCAAGGCGTGAGTGGCGAGCTCCGGCCATTTATCCAGATTGGAAGCCCAAAAAGAGCAAGGGTCCAGTGACACAGTCATGGTTTCGATGTTCACTTGGAGATACTCCTGTACCATTGTCTCTAGGCGTTGACTATGTGTCTGACTTCTTGTCTCCTGTGGCCTTGTAAAGGATGGGCTAAAAAAGTGGTGAAAGGATACCGTAAAATTTCTGTTACCAGCAGATACTGTGGTTCTGTTATGGTTTGAGTGCTGACGACTCGACAGTCCCACGGATAACAAGTTAGAACTGTGAGATTCACTACGTGCACCACTAGTGTTTTGTGAAAAAGCACCTGTAAGATTCTTCAACAGTCTCTGCTGATACTCCTACATGCGTGAATCCCTTTCTATGGCAGGAATTATTTTGGCAAATTTACTTTTGTTACGGGGATCTAAGAGTGTGGCTACCCAGTAGTCAGGAATATATCGAATTCTGACAATTCGAGGGTCATATTTCAAGTAGTGCAGCAAGAAGGCACTCATGTGTCTTGCTCATCCAGGAGCACCAAGTCCATGTTGTGTTGGTGGCGAGGTAACAATCATGCTTCCTTCCTCTGCCCTCTCCCCCAAACCTCGCACAACAGAAATGTGATCAAGGTCTCCCTCATCTGATGAGTTTTCCATGCCCATCGCCAGTTAGTCCTCCACTCCTTCCTGGGCTCCTGCACCTTCCTCACTAGTTTTGCTGCTACCATGCGCCCTGGTTAATCCCTCTCCCCCACCCTCCCATGCCTGCCGCCTTGGTGCTGCCGACTGTCTGGACCTTGCAGATATTAGCCCTTCCGCATACAACTCCTCCTCTACTTCTTCCACCTCCTCTTTTCCCACCACCTGACTCCGAATTCTGCTTAAGATGTGCTCCAGCATGTAAATCACTGGAATAGTCAAGCTGATAATGGCATCGTCAGCACTAAACATCTTCTTCGCCATTTCAAAACTGTGCAGAAGGGTGCAAAGGACCCTGATCTGAGACCACTCCTCCAGCGTCATTTGCTCCACCTCTGGATCTCATTTTCCCAGGCTATAAGTCAGAACATATTGCAGCAGGGCTAGTCGGTGCTGCCACAGTCGCTGCAACATGTGCAGAGTTGAATTCCACCATGTTGGCACATCGCATTTTAGCCGGTGAAGTGGCAGGCCCAACGACTTCTGTAGAGATGTAAGTCGCTGAGCTGCGGGATGCGAACGGCGGAAGTGAGCACACAGCGACCGTGCCCTCTGCAGAAGGCCATCTTGTCCGGGATAGTGGGCTAAAAATTTCTGGACAACCAGGTTCAACATGTGAGCTATACAAGGCACGTGTGTGACATTGCCCCGGCGAAGGGCCGCACCCAAGTTTGAAGCATTGTCGCACACGGCCTTCCCTGGTTGCAGGTCCAGTGGAGACAACCTTTCATGAAACTGATTCTCCAGAGCTGACCACAACTCTTCAGCTGTGTGACTCACATTTCCCAGACATTTCAAAGTAAAAACCGCCTGATGACGTCGACCCCTGCTGCCAGCATAGTAAGGAGGTGTGCAGGATCCCTTCTGCACAGTTAGAAAGCGGGTGGCATAACCAGACAAACTTTGGGCGCAGGTGGAGGACCGAGAGGAGGTTGAGGAGGCAGAAGCAGTGGAGGAACTTCGAGATAAAGAGGATTGATGCACAACTCGTGGGGACGGCAAGACTTGGACAGCAGCCCCTTGTCCTGCTGTCACCATAGTTACCCAGTGCCCAGTCAGCGACATGTAACGCCCCTGTCCATGCCTACTCGTCCAAGTGTCTGTGGTGAAATGCACCCTGTCACACACAGAGTTTCTCAAAGAAGCGGTGATGTTGTGTGCGACATGCTGGTGGAGCGCAGGCACACCTTTCTTTGAGAAGTAGTGCCGACTGGGCATCTGGTACTGGGGCACTGCGACGGACATAAGGTCTCGAAATTCCTCTGTGTCAACCAGGCAGAAAGGCAGCGTTTCTGTAGCCAAGAGCTTGCAGATGGTGAAATTCAACCTCTTAGCTTTCTCATGGCTAGGAGGAAATGGTCTTTTACTTGTCTACATCTGAGGGACCGAGGGCTGGCTATTGTGCTTAGATGGGGTTGAGCAGGGTGTCCCCTGCAAACTGACGGTCTGTGAGGATGATGCAGGCGGATATTTTAGGTTGCATTGATCCAAAGGTGGTGCTCTCGATGTCGGAGAGCGCTCAACACCAGCTAGTGTTTCCACTTCCAAATAAAGTGATGACCTGACAATCACACTGGCTGTTGGGGGCAAAGAAGTAGCAGGTCTGCTTCCCAAAACAGGTGTGACTGCTGTCCCCCTAGTCACAGAGGATGAAGAGGCCGCGGATGCACAAGATGGGGCAGACGGTGGTTGGCTCGGCCCGCTAGGCCGCATTGTAGCACAGTGAGCTTCCCACTGCAACTTATGCTTCTTAGCCATGTGACGGTTCATGCATGAAGTACTCAAACTATGGATTTTTTGGCCTCTACTTAGCTTTTGGTGACAAATGTTACAGATAACACGAGTTGGGTCATCCTTATCGATCTGAAAAAACGCACAGGCTATGCAAGGCTTAGAACCCATGCGACTTGAAGAGCCATCACGACTTGTGGTCAGAGGCAGAGTTGTGTTTGAGGATGCAGTTGTTGACGCGCTTCCAGTACTACGTCTCTGTCCTGGAAGGCACAACCTGACCTCGTCGTCACTAGCATCCTCCTCCACCTCCTCTGCTTACCTCATCGACTGGCTGACTGTGGGTTGACAGTAAGTGGGATCTACAACCTCATCATCATCACCCTGTGTGTTCTCATACCCGTCGTCCTCAGAGCCAACTTCTTCCTGCCCTGACAAAAAACTAAAGTTGTCGCTCCAATCAGGTATTTGAGTCTCATCATCGTCTTCCTCATTGTCTCAACCAACATGAGTTACAGTTTGGGAACAAGGGTCTACATTATGTTCAGAACCTTCTTCATCTGGTCCTGGATCCGACTCATAAAGATTCTGGGCTTCAGTGCAGATCATTTCCACGTCTGGATTCACAGAAGCCCTGGAGCCAACCTCTGATTCCCAGGCTATAGTATGAGTAAATGTAGCGCCCCGAGGGTTCGGCCGCTACAGGGGTATTGCACCTCAGACCACCAGAGGTGTGATATTCCACTCCCAGGTAAGGATGGAGTATGGACCAGGGCTCAGTTAGCTGCATACAGCACACACACCCCATTTCCGAGGGACAGCTCAACGGTGCTCCCACTAGACAGAAGTGCAGGCACGACCGACTTTGTCCCTGCCTGGAGTGGGGAGGGGGGGTGGAACACCCAGTGCTGTAGGGGCAGATATGGGTTGGTTCCTGAGCATAGGAAGGAGCCCATTGGTTGCTGGTCACCTGGGCTCATGGTCAGAGGGAGGTATAAAAGGTGGGCACCATCTTAGTTCTGGGTCAGTTCAGCCAGAGGAGAAGACAGGGAGTAGAGGCTCTGTAGGAGCTCTACTCCAGGAGGGCCTAGTGAGAGGCCAAGGAGGAGGTGAAGGGGAGCTGAGATTCTGGCTCATCTCAGCTCCAAGAGAAAGAAACAGAAAGGAACAGAAGCAGAAAGGAACTGCAAATAAGGAGAGACAGAGAAACAGAAGGGCTCAGGAACAAGAAGGTGGAAGGGACCCTAAGAACCCACGAGAATCCAGGGTGCAGGGTCAGGCAGATTAAGGGTACCGGATCCCAAGTTGGTGGAGGAGAAACAGCCCTCAGCCAAAGACCGGTCGTCGTGATCATCTATTGGTGCGACACCTCATCAAACCTGCTAGGAAGGCACCATATAGGACAGCGGAGGACGGGGCCCACGTTTAACCGCACGAGTCCGCGGCAGCTGGACAAAAGTGGGTCACTGGTGAGGCAGGCCAGAGAAAGGATTAAAGGGGGTCCTGTGCCATGCTCCTGAACTGCCTGGGAGTTGACCGAGCCCCTCACCTGGTGGACGCAGCACGGCTCGGGCGGTCACTGCCGACGGAAGTGAACCGGAACAAACGAACTGTGAGTAAAGACCCTGGACTGTAACTTGTTGTCCGTGTGCAACTTCGCTCCTCCGGCACTATCGGTACTGGGACCTTCACCACCATCACTCCCACCATCCACTACACTGCCCTGCGGCCGCACTCTTCCCGTGGGGAGTCACACTACCCTAGCTGCACACTTCATCAGCCCCAGCGGTCTGCATGCAGCGGCGGTTCCTAATAACCGCAATCCACGGGTGGCGTAGTCGGACATTATCTGAAGCTCGTAGCAGACTACCATTGGCCTGACCACCCTAAGCCGCGGAACCGGGTTGCCACTACTACTCCCATCGTTCCCCCACTGCCCGGATCCGAGTGCCCCACGGCCCAGGGGGCGAGTCAGCTTTGGCGTAGTCGGCAGGATTTCGTGCCCGCTAACAACGGGTACTGCGCGCCTGAAAAGAGACTGTTTCATTGTACCAAAGATGGCGCCCGCCCCAGAAGAACGAGCGCCATAATGTGCGCGCCAAAAGACAGCAGGAAGCCACCTCCCATCGTGGGCCAGGTCCCAGAATGGCACCAAAGAAGAAGCCCGCCCCCACCAGCCATGAATGCAGCAGTGGAGATGTCCATCAACATGGGGGGGCTGCCCCTGAAAGTGATTGTCAGCAGAATGCCCCAGGACCACCCCCCATGGGGGCGGAAAGAGAAGAAAACTGTGGGGCAGTGCGCGGTCTGGATCAGTCTGGCCAGGCCGCACCCGGAGATGGAGGGGGAAATCAGTTCCGGTACCCTGGCAAAGGGCCTGCTGCAAGCTACACCACCATGCAGCCTCACCGAGCTGTTAGCCCATCTCCCCAAGGAGGACCCCGAATATACACGGGCGGCGTTGGAAGAGCTGGACCGGAGGATGGTCCGGGCGCAGCAGGACGTGATCGCCGGATGGAAGAAGGAAGTGGCCCGGCGGGCTGTGATCCTGCAGCCGAAGGCGCCATCGACGAGCAGTGCACCAGCCACCGAGGGCAGTGAAGGCAGAGCGGAGACCAAGGACGACGCCGCGGAGGAGGCCGCGACAGCAGAGGCAGGTAACGGAGACACCCCTGCACCGAATCCTAAGGCCGCCGACCTGCCCCTGCACCCCGTCGCGGAGCCCAACGCACCGGGATCCGCCGTCGACACCGTGCCCCCACCGCCATCAACCGGCCCCCAGGCTGCAGACGCTGCCAGTGAGCCCCGCCCCACGCCGTACACTCTGACCCCAGGCGTGCTCAGCCATCCGCCATCGCAGGCCCGGCCGCAAGGCTCTGCGCCCCCGGGCGCCGCTGCCCTGACGGAACCCCCCGCACCTGCTGTACCACCCTTGGGAGCAACAAGGAAACGATCAGCACGGGCCTGGTCGCAAGGTCACGTGCCCCCGGGCGCCGCCAACCCACTTGCGCCCCCTGCTGCTGCAGTACCACCACTGGGCGCGGATCTCTTCGTCCAACACACCACTCCGGATGGGCGGCCTTTCATCTGGCCCCCCGAATTTGTCAACCCCCGCTTCCGGAGGAGCCCGCCCGCGGAGGTCGAAGTATCCTCTGAGCCCCTCATACCTGCTCCGGCGCCTCAGGAAATGCCCCAGCTGCCATTGGAAGACGCCCAGTTTGAATGGGACCCCACAGGGGAGGACCTGATGGGGTTCACGAAAGAAACACGAGCGGGCGCCGCTGAGCGGCGGGAGGCCTGCCGCCAACAGCTGGAGATGTTTGAGAAGGAGCAGTGAGAGCGGCGGGTGAAGCAAGAGAAGCTGCAGGTCCAGAGCGCGGAGCAGAAAATGAAGGCGCGGCGAGATCCCCGAACTGCCCGCAGACCCCGAGTCACCGGGACTGTTGTGAAGTTCCAGATGGAGCTCGGCTGGGGTTTCATCCGAGACCCCGAGACCATCAGTGACGTGTTTGTGACAAGGAGAGATGTGGAGAGTCACCTACCGGAAGGCCATCGTGGGCGGGATCTCTTTCCAGGCGATGTGGTGTCTTACACCCGACACCAGGGCGTGAAGGGATGGTACGCCCTACACGTCCGCCGAGTAGTAGAGGAGGAGGAACAGCACTACTCGGACGCCGAGTACCAGGAGGGCCTGGACGGGCCTGAAGATCAGTATGAGGAGGAAGAAGGAGCGTCACGAAGACACCGTTACCAGTGAACGGCCAAGTGGCATTGTAAATAGTTACCCGTAAGGGTGCAAGGGAACTGTGTGGGACTGTTTCAAAGTGAGTGTGGTCCCCGTTGGGACTGATATAGGACTGTTTGAAAATTGCCCTATCCCCTAAGTAACCTGGCTGAGGACTGAGAGCAGCCATCCCTCTTCCCCTAACAGGCTGAGGACTGTGAGCAGCCATTCCTCTCCCTAAAACCGTCCGCGGACTGGGAACGGCCAATCCCTTGTATATAGTTGCGCTTCTTAAAGCGCCCCCTACTGGTTTCATACAAAAACCGCAACGTCTACCTCAAGATTTACTGGACTGTTGCACCTTTACCTGGTCGAGATCCGAGAATCCAAGAATGTGCTTTACTTAAAAATGTGTTACATGAGAAAGTTTTATATGCTGCTAGGTGATAATGCAAATGTTTTACAAGATGTTTTATATGACAAAAGAGTTCCAGAGGCAATAGCAAAGTGTTTTATAATAGTGACAAGAAAAGAAAAGTGCTTCCCATAAAGGGAATTGAACCGTATTACCTGTTTTCTGATGTGAAAAGTTATTGAAAAAGTTTTGCATGTCCTGTAATTATCTGTTTTTGCTCTTTTCCAGCCCGAGGACGTGCTGTGCTTTACCAGGGGGGAATGTAGCGCCCCGAGGGTTCGGCCGCTACAGGGGTATTGCACCTCAGACCAGAGGTGTGATATTCCACTCCCAGGTAAGGATGGAGTATGGACCAGGGCTCAGTTAGCTGCATACAGCACACACACCCCATTTCCGAGGGACAGCTCAACGGTGCTCCCACTAGACAGAAGTGCAGGCACGACCGTCTATGTCCCTGCCTGGAGTGGGGAGGGGGGGTGAAACACCCAGTGCTGTAGGGGCAGATAGGGGTTGGTTCCTGAGCGTAGGAAGGAGCCCATTGGTTGCTGGTCACCTGGGCTCATGGTCAGAGGGAGGTATAAAAGGTGGGCACCATCTTAGTTCTGGGTCAGTTCAGCCAGAGGAGAAGACAGGGAGTAGAGGCTCTGTAGGAGCTCTACTCCAGGAGGGCCTAGTGAGAGGCCGAGGAGGAGGTGAAGGGGAGCTGAGATTCTGGCTCATCTCAGCTCCAAGAGAAAGGAACAGAAAGGAACAGAAACAGAAAGGAACTGCAAAGAAGGAGAGACAGAGAAACAGAAGGGCTCAGGAACAAGAAGGTGGAAGGGACCCTAAGAACCCACGAGAATCCAGGGTGCAGGGTCAGGCAGATTAAGGGTACCGGATCCCAAGTTGGTGGAGGAGAAACAGCCCTCAGCCAAAGACCGGTCGTCGTGATCATCTATTGGTGCGACACCTCATCAAACCTGCTAGGAAGGCACAATATAGGACAGCGGAGGACGGGGCCCACGTTTAACCGCACGAGTCCGCGGCAGCTGGACAAAAGTGGGTCACTGGTGAGGCAGGCCAGAGAAAGGATTAAAGGGGGTCCTGTGCCATGCTCCTGAACTGCCTGGGAGTTGACCGAGCCCCTCACCTGGTGGACGCAGCACGGCTCGGGCGGTCACTGCCGACGGAAGTGACCCGGAACAAACGAACTGTGAGTAAAGACCCTGGACTGTAACTTGTTGTCCGTGTGCTCCTTCGCTCCTCCGGCACTATCGGTACTGGGACCTTCACCACCATCACTCCCACCATCCACTACACTGCCCTGGGGCCGCACTCTTCCCGTGGGGAGTCACACTACCCTAGCTGCACACTTCATCAGCCCCAGCGGTCTGCATGCAGCGGCGGTTCCTAATAACCGCAATCCATGGGTGGCGTAGTCGGACATTATCTGAAGCACGTAGCAGACTACCATTGGCCTGACCACCCTGAGCCGCGGAACCGGGTTGCCACTACTACTCCCATCGTTCCCCCACTGCCCGGATCCGAGTGCCCCACGGCCCAGGGGGCGAGTCATAAACAGCTCTGCAGACTCAACCATCTGTTCTACCCCATACTCAGAAGGGCAGCTGGAGAATTGGGAGCTGTGAGGAAGCAAGTGTGATTGGGGTGACACCTCTGAGGACTGGAGTATTTGTGATGTTGAAGTTGAGGTGGTGGAGAGTCCACTTAAAGTAGCACTTGATATCGGTTGAAGCACCTGCTGTTTTTGTGCCTCATCTGGAATTTGTAGCGATAGGCGTGGCCGTAAGAAAGGGATCGTATCACATTGTCCACTAAAAGAAGTAGACATATTAGCTTGGCTGGAAGATGGTCTTTCTTCTGCAGATATTACTGTTGCTTTAACACCTACCTCACGGACACAACCTTTTTTTCCCTTCCCAACATGCCTATTCCTCTTTCCACCAGCAGCAGGCTTTTTGCCACTCATTTTGGTGGTTAACGAATTGACAACTCTGGAGTTGTTTGCACAAAAAACGATGAATGGAAACCGAGCAGAGCTGAGTGGCCAAATTGTGGTACTAACCCAAAAGGATTGGCTAGGTTATAAGAAGTAAAACAATTTTATTAGATACACAGGTGGTGGAGCTTGGTATAGATGGCCTAATAGAATGAGTACCAAACACTACTACAGGCCCAAAATTATTTTCCAGGCAAGATGCAGCTAAATATTATTAGTAATTTCAAAGCTGGTGGAGCTTAATTTAGATGGCCTAAGAGAATGAGTACCACACACTGCTACAGGCCCAAAATTATTTTCCAGGCAAGTTGCAGCAAAAAATTATTAGTAATTTGAAAGCTGGTGGAGCTTAGTATAGATAGCCTAATAGAATGAGTACCACACACTGCTACAGGCCCAAAATTATTTTCCAGGCAAGATGCAGCTAAAAATTATTAGTAATTTGAAAGCTGGTGGAGCTTAGTATAGATGGCCTAATAGAATGAGTACCACACACTGCTACAGGCCCAAAATTATTTTCCAGGCAAGATGCAGCTATAAATTATTTGTAATTTGAAAGCTGGTGGAGCTTAGTATAGATGGCCTAATAGAATGAGTACCACACACTGCTAATATGCCCAAAAGGTTTTACTTGGCTAGGTGCAGTAAAAAGTTTGTATTGCATACACAGGTAGTGTAGCTTGCAACACAAATAGGCTACTCCACTGATGAACACACACTGCTAATATGCCCAAAAGGTTTTACTTGGCTAGGTGCAGTAACAAATTTGTATTACATACACAGGTGGTGTAGCTTGCAACACAGATAGGCTACTCCACTGACCAACACACACTGCTAATATGCCCAAAAGGTTTTACTTGGCTAGGTGCAGTAAAAAATTTGTATTACATACACAGGTGGTGTAGCTTGCAACACAGATAGGCTACTGCACTGACTAACACACACTGCTAATATGCCCAAAAGGTTTTACTTGGCTTGGTGCAGTTAAAAATTTGTATTACATACACAGGTGGTGTAGCTAGCAACACAGATAGGCTACTCCTCTGACTAACACACACTGCTAATATGCCCAAAAGGTTTTACTTGGCTAGGTGCAGTAAAAAAATTGTATTACACACACAGGTGGTGTAGCTTGCAACACAGATAGGCTACTCCGCTGACTAACACACACTGCTAATATGCCAAAAAGGTTTTACTTGGCTGGGTGCAGTGAAACATTTGTATTACATTCACAGGTGGTATAGCTTGCAACACAGATAGGCTACTCCACTAACTAACACACGCTGCTAATATGTCCAAAAGGTTTTACTTGGCTAGGTGCAGTAAAAAATTTGTATTACATACACAGGTGGTGTAGCTTGCAACACAGATAGGCTACTCCACTGACAAACACACACTGCAAGAGGCCCAAAATGATTTGCTTAGCTAGATTTAGCCAAATGCTGTGAAAAACACTTGCACAGCACTAAAACAGACCTGCCTGGCAAAAAGTGCTAGGAACTAATGTAACCTAGCCCTCAAAAGGGCTGGAATTGCAACTAGTCACTACTCCCAACCTATCTGTCTATTTAAGAGCACAGACCTGCCTGCTAAAAGTGCTAGGAACTGCTGTAATCTATCCCTCAAAAGGGCTGCAATTACAAACTAGTCTCTACTCCCTAAACCTTTCTGTCTATTTAAGAGAAAATTCGCTTACAATTCACAGCTACACAATATAGCGCTAACAGCAGCAGCAGTGCCGTCTAACACTCAGCTGCAGCAGTGAGAAAATGGTGGCGACGGGGAAAATGGCTGGGTCTTATAGGGCAAGGACATGTGACATACACTGACAATGACACATGCCCTTGCTTGTGTGAAAAAAAGCACTTTGCGCCGTGTGTGCGCTGCTGATAGGCTGACAGACTGCACCTCCCCACTGTAAATGCGGGAAAGAGAAAAAAAAATGGAGATCTTCATTATTTCTGCAGAGATCCATCCCATGCCCCTTCCCCCACCCCGCTGTACACTCAAACTGTGTATTAACATTGATTATCAGCATTACTGTGATAAAGTCCAGTTACGATTTTGGTGCACGAACAGTAATCGAACATAACCTCGAACAGCCGGATTTTTTCAAATTGTTCTGTTTCGTCGAACAGCTCGAACACCGCCCAAAACAGCTCGAATTTGAGATTGGCGAACAGTTCGAGTTGAACACCGCTCATCTCTACATAGGACCCTCTAATCTAGATCAGTGATGGACACAAACTACAAGGCTCTATTTTCATTCCATTAGGGGGAATTACTTGGACCCTTTCTCACTCCTTTGAAAAGTTGGGTGAGAATTTTCCTTTTATTATTATTGTTATGGATGTGTTGTACCATTCTACAGGTATTTATATTAATTAGCATGATTAAATCATATCCCTTTACAAATACCACTGACATTTATTACTGTGAAGTTTGAAGCTGCTAATGTGCCAGATGATATAGGTGTGAATATGGTCATTACTATCATTAATTGCTGCTGAACTCTTATGCCAGTTGGGGATTATAATAAATGGAGATGTTGAGGATGTAAGTGTATTCCACCTTATCGTTGGTATAAAAGGATAGGTGTCACCTGGTCTAGTGTCATGGAGGGTTTCTGATCTAACTAGAGTTGTACCTTGTGTGTATTAATATGCTGTCTATCTTTTTGTTATATAGTTCTGGTAATTGGTATTTTACCTAATTGATCTAATAAAAGTTATATTTTAACTATCCCACTAATTGCTATATTGCTTATAGAAATATACAAAATATATTACAAAAAGGGACAAAACAATGCAATATATACAATTACATAAAATAAAAAGGGAAAACAAAAGAAAAGCACTAAACCTGTGGTCACTGGAATGGCACAAAACTTTTAGGCTATGTGCCCACGATGCAGAAATGCTCCAGATTTTTTCCTGACCGTTTCTGCATCTCCCTGGCAGAAAAAATGCATGCGGATTGTACATGCGTTTTTCCTGCCAGGGTCAAGGGGATGTGAAGCGTTCTTCAAATGCATTTCCGCATGCGGGTTGACAAGCGCTTTCCAAGCGATTTTAGCATCACTTGGAAAGTGCTTGACAACTTGGTCACACAATATAAATCCATGCAACCGGCATGGATTTATATAGTGTGACCGTAAAGAATGGTAAAAAATAAATAAATAAATATATACTTACCTTCTGATGGCCCCCGGAGTCTTTATTCGATCCGTCCTGGCTTGCCGGCAGCTCGCGGTACACTGAAGGACCTGCCGTCACATGACTAAATGACGTCAGCGCAGGTCCTTCAGTCTACCGCGATCTGTCGGCAAGCAAAGACAAGGACACCGGGGGCCATCAGAAGGTAAGTATAATATTTATTTTTTATTTTATTCTTTTTTTTACAGGTTCTATGGTACCCGGGTCTGGAGGAGAGTCTCCACTCCTCCAGACCCGGGTACCATCCGCACATTGAAACTCATGGAATGCGCATGTACAGATCCAGTGATGCAGATTCCATGAGTTCCAATGCAAGTCAATGGCGGCGAAAACGCAGCGCTTCCGCAAAATAATTAGTAGTGCTGCGTGTTTTCCTGTATTGATAATCCGCAGCAGAAATTTCCGCAGCATGTGCACAGCACATGCGGATTATCATTGGGGAACATGGCAGGCCTTCTACCAAGCATTTTTTAAGCATTTCTGCAGCCGAATTGCCGCTGTGGAAACGCTTAAAAAACGCATCGTGGGCACACAGCCTAATGGATAAAGAACTACGATTAGGAAAATGCAACAATCCTACAGCAAGCTGTATCTTCCAGCACTAAACAATGATTACAATTCAGAATCTGTTATTACTAGATAAGAGTCACGCCCACATACTTCCCCTTTGTGGCCTCAGTTTGGGGCTGGTCAATGGGATGCGGCTGGGTCCAAAGAAGTTATGGAATCCCCAATCTTAAGAATATCTGCCCCCATAGAGGTCCCAGGTAGGATATATTAATGCAATATTTCCCATCATGATTTTAGCTTTCTATAGATAGGAGACATGGCATATCCAACTTTGTTCATCTGGCCTGTGAGGAGATGGCCTTGTTCTAAGACTATTAAACTAATGCACATGGAGCGGAGTCCATGGCTCTAAGGGATGCAGACTTTTCCAGCACAAAGCACCAGTTACGTCAATCTTATTATTGTCTTTTATTAGTGATTTACTTGTTATGTTTTATTAGTGATTTGCTTGCTGTGTTTTAATAGAGAGTTGTTTGCTCATCAGTCCAGCCTCAGGAATCAATGCGTCCATTCAACGACAGTAAGCAAAGGTAGACATGCATGCTGGATCTTGCATACATAAGGCCAGACCCAAGATTGGTAATCAAGGAAAGCCATCACTCCTATAATCTCATCAGTATCTCAGGGGCATCAAGCCATTGTTCTAACAGCCACTAGTCACATTGTGTGTATGGGGAAAATAGCCCCCTTAGAGCCGTCACCACAGGGGATCTCACATGACTAAATGATGTCACCACAGGTCCTTTGAGAACACGGCGGGATGGCGAGGACAAAGCACGCCACCGTAGAGGAGACCGGGGGCCACCGGAGAGGTGAGTATAATGTTTTTTTTTTATTTTTTACGTTTTCATTCTTTTTTTACTAATCATACCCGGGTTGGATGAGAGTCTCCTCTTCTCCAGACCCAGGTACCATCCGCGCATTGAACCGCATAACATCCGCATGTATAGATGTATACATGCAGATGTTATGCGGTTCAATGCAAGTCAATGGCGGCGATTTCGCCACGATTATGCACAAGAAATGGTTGTGCTGCGGATTTTTCCGCAATGATAATCCGCAGCGGAAATTTCCCCAGCATGTGCACAGCACATGCGGATTATCATTGGGAAACATGGCAGACAAAATAACAAGCATTTTTAATTCGTCTCTGCGGCGGAAATGCAGCCGCGGAAAAACGCATTGTATCTGCATCGCGGGCAACCAGCCTTAGGGTGACATGTATCATACATCTTTGACATTTAAGCATCAAGATTTCCCTTCACTGGACCTAAAGGGCTTCGGCCTACCCTTAAAAACATCCCCAAAGCATTATGTCTACTCCTCCAAACTTATGCTGTCAGGGAGGTAATGTTCTCATAATAGTGACCAAGCCAAGACTCATCCATCAAACTAGCAGATAGAGAAGCATAATTTGTCACTCCACAGAACACGTATCCTTTGATCCAGAGTCCAATGATGACATGCTTTATACTGCTCCATCTGACTTTTGGTACTGTGCTAGGTAATATGAGACTTGAATGCAGCTGCAATAGAATTATTGTATTTTAATCACTTTGCCTCCCCCAAAAAATAAAATACAAAAACATCATACATTCATATGCAACACAGTATGGTAAAAACCAAACTCTCATGCCACACTATTGACCTAAAAATAATAATAATAAATAATAACAATAATAATAATAATAATAATAATAATAATTATAATAACAGTTTAGGACGACCACTTGTTCACTTTGTCTTTTACATTTAAATACATTGAAGCAATTCACTTTTAGTTGATTCAGAAAAAAAATGGTATCATATTGGTTACCATATGCAGAACTTTTTTATGCACTACTTTCAAAGAATGAAGACAATCTAAAATGCAAGAATAAATGTTAGATTCTTCTAATTATATGTTCTTCTTATTATTAATGTGAATGTTTCAATTATCATTATTATTACATAATGTATATTATACATGCAGTTGTGAAAATTGTGGAATTATCTGCCTGAAATGCCATCATTTTCACTGGCTCCATTTTTCAGCGATGCGTAGAATGATATTGGCAAAGACTATTAGAGAGTTATATATCTTGTTAGCCTCACAAGAAACAATATTCAATAGGTTGTAGTGGTACAAAATGAGAAAACCGAGTATTGAATAATAACTCATTTATTTTAAAAGTTTATTACTGTGTATAGAACATATTTCTTTCAGTGTGCATTCATTTGTAAATGTGAAAAATAGATTGAGAATAAAAGAATAATTCAAAAGTTTGTGATGACTACGGTCTTAGAACAAATGTTTGCAAGGAGCAGTGAATTACAGATCTTTA